>NC_087292.1:6264839-7464839 GCF_015220805.1 Pogoniulus pusillus | reverse complement strand
TTTTAGCGCCCATCTTTTCCAAGGTCAAATGCAATCAGACTAGGACTTATCTTCTGAAGAGTTTTGAAGAGGTTATCTTAACCAACTTCTAGGAATGTGATATTTGTGTGGGTTTTTTTTTTCTGTAAGACAGGCAAATCTGTTGAGTGTAAGAGGGTTACATTTGTAGTAATCAAAGAAAATCACGGGCTTTGGTTGGATTAAACAGCGGGAGGTTTCAAATCAGCCAGGAAATCACAAAGTAAGCTGCAAAGGAGTTTGCCAAGCATTTTTGATTCATTCTGGGCATCACATAGCAACAGTTTCCATAACTGTCAGCATTTTCAAAGGAGCAATGTCATTATTTCAGCCACAATAACATTCTGAAATTCAAGAGACTATTAACAATACAGAGAGAATAAACACCAGCCCGTTCCTCCCTGTATGAAGAAGCCTCTCTTTGCCACCTACGCACATTTTTCAGATAGCATCTCACAGAGGCTTTTGGCATAAAACATTTTGCTGTCAGATTAAAAATTTCATATTTATATTAAAACTCTTAAGACCTGTCACATGCAAAGATACATTATATACACACAGTATTTGGAGGAGAAGTTTCAACTTCTATTATTATTGTTTGTCTTAATAATTTACCCTGCTGCTCCGTTGCTTGCACCAAACCAACAGTAGATGTTTGACAAGTAGGAGCTGAATTTATAAGGAAACTGTATCTTGGGAAGGAGAAAATAACTGAATATCTGCTGGGTTTTTTTTTTCTTATGTCTGTATTACCCTCTCAGCTTGCACATTTGCACAGACTGAGTTTATTGCTTTGCATGAAAAAAAGAAAGGCACAACAAATCACTTAGGAGAAGCAATTTTTATTACTTCAAACTCTGCAGGTGATACTTGAGCCAAGGTATGAAGAAATTGACTGAGGTGGTTATTTATCTTAAGTGCTAACAAACTTTTTTAGGAATACAGAAGGCAGGTAAAAATACTGTTTCTTGCAAATGTGAACTCTAATATGGATTTCTAGTAAACTGTTGCTGCAGAGTCAAGATCATGGTAATGATATATCAAAATAAATCTTTTGTTTAGATCCAGCTAACCTAGAGCAATATAATTATGCACAGAAAAGCAAGCTCTGGAACTAGCAATAACATGACACTGGAATGGGCTGCCTGGAGAGGTAGTGGAGTCAGCATCCCTGGAGGTGTTTAAAATGAGGTTGGATGAGACACTTAGTGCCATGGTTTAGTTAATTTGATGGGTTAGGTGATAGGTTGGACTCGATGATCTCAGAGGTCTTTTCCAACCTGGTTAATTGTGTGATTCTGCAATTAGGGACAATTAGTGATATTTTTCCTCATCACTTCAATGGTGTCCCAGAATTATGAGAACTTGGACTGGCATTGAGATTCTAGGAGCATACAGACTGCAACTCCTGGGATTTTGCAAGGGCTTAAATATTCCAGTGGTCACAAAGGAGTTGGTGGTGGCTGGACAGTGTTTGCAAAATAGAGTCCTGTTTCCCTTCACTACTGCTTTTCTTGGCAGGTTTTAAAAAGGTGGCTTTGTATCCACTTCTGCTTGCCATGAGCTCACATGCACTTTGATGCCACTAGGCAGGATGCCTCTGCTGCTCTGGGTACTTGAGTGTGGAAGTGTTCAAGTAGCCACACATGTTCACTTAAAAAAAGATGTTAAAGAGTATAGCAGAACCCTTTCAGCAAGTTCTGTAGTTATTGTTAAACAGCTGGCACAAGCTGTTCTATTTGGTGCTCCTGTGGGCAGAGGGAAAGCAAAGCAGTGACATGAGCAGGAACTCATGCTTCATCCAGATCATACTTGTAGCATTAAACTTCTGAGGCTGGTTTCTTGGCCTTGGTAGTCTGAAGCCTCTGCAAAAACAATGTATATTTACACTTTTAATACATTTTATTCCTCAAGGAGTTGTTTTTATTCTCCTACCTTTTATATAGAATGTAAAAGTGTAAGTCTCTTCCAAAGTAAATCTAATATTGTTTTGTGCACCTCAGAGAGCACTTTCTATAGCCTTGATCAAATAGAAATTGTTGGTATTGGTATTGGCTTTTTTCTACACTGCTAAAGCATTCTGATCTTTTCTCTGTTCCTTAGCACTCCCAGTTACAACTATGCTCCCAATCCAGACAAGCACTGGATAATGAGATACACAGGTCCCATGAAACCCATCCACATGGAGTTCACTAACATGCTGCAGAGGAAACGCCTTCAAACGCTCATGTCTGTGGATGACTCTATGGAGATGGTAAATATTAGTAGTTAGGGTTTTTGGGGGGTGAAGGGGTACTTCTTTTTTAAGTTATGCTCCAAGCTGTGCTGTATGTGAAGTGGAAAGGGGGGAGGACTACATCAAGTTTTAATGGCATGTGATCCTCTCACCTATGAGGTGTAAGAATCCTCACCTCCTAAGGACAGACGCTGTGGGTTGGGTGGTATATGAGTTGGCATCTCGCGGCACTACTGATTAAGAGGGAAAGGGAGAGATCACCTGGCAAGTGTACATTATAAGTTCTAAAAATGTGTGATCAGAGAGCTCCAAAGCCATTGTCCAGCCTGTTGGAAATAACTACCTGTGAGCCTATTTTTGATCCTGTAACACTGAGTTTGAGAGAAGAACCATAGTAGCAGCAAAAAGTGATGCTGCAGGAGTCCTAACTGGAATAAGCCCTTGGTAAACGAGGCTTCGGACACTGAATGTCAGAAGCAGATAAATACATAGGCAGATACTTTATAAACTCAGTGTAGAAGTGAAATCTCTTAGTGCAAGCTGGGTACCTTGAACAGAAGCATCTGAAGTAGCTTAAAGCTACTCTGGAAAAGAAAGGGTTTCCAGTTACAAGAAGGAAGGTTTAAGGGTGTTGCAATTTACTGCTTATCTCTTGGCATCCTTACTTGAAAAAAGCAGAATGTAAAGTGAGAGGAGTCCTGTAAGGCAAAGATGAGATTATCTGGATGGCATTGCATCAGCTTGTTACTAATGTCTTATAATTACTGATTCAGACAAGTATGATCTCTGCTTCACATTAATGAACCTGTTTAGATGGCTCAGATACCAGCGTTAGGGCAGATAGGCTACTTTACTACACTGGTTTGATTTACTGTTTAGTTAAATGGTTTCATTTTGGGTGACTTGCTGCAGGCAAAATCAGTTAGGTTGTTTTTGAGTTGTGGTCACTGAGTTAGTGATCTTTTCCATTGAATTATGTGCATTTAAGAGTTTTTCAAAATCTAAAAAAAAACAAAACACCAAAAAACAACCCCAAAAAAAGAACCACTCACTCCCCCCAGAACCAAAGCAGCAGAGTTTGTTTGCTTCTGTGCTGCTGTCTGCAGGATCTCTCTGAGACACTACTTTGATGGTGCCCCCCACTTCATATAAACTGATCTTTGGTGCTCAAGTTGGTACATTTCACATACAGATTCTCATGTGAATCCATTGAAGCAACCACAAACAGAGTGAAGTTCCTCTTAATTCTCTATGTTAGTTCTCCAGCTAGTGAGAGAGTTTGAGAGATACTTATCTAGGAGAGATTTTGCAAATCATCTGCATTATGGGGACTTGTTTGTCTGAAGGCAAGATTGTTGAGTGTTGCTCAAGGAAGTGTGAGATCCAAAACACTGTCATTTTATCAAAATTCACCTCTGCAGAAAAAAGATAAAGGTGGAGAGAAAATTTCAAACATGCCTATCACCTTGAAACTTTTATCTTGGTTAACATATGTTTTTAGTACTTTCTTGACAGCTCTCATGCAAAATGCTGAACTCAAACACTTCTAAAACTGTGACATGCTAATGTGTTTCCCTTAAGACAGAAAACAGAAGTTTACTTTAGCCACAATATTCAAGTAGCATTTGGAATGGTTAACTGTGATTGTTCAGTGCCATCATGAACTGTTATCTGTTTGTATATTACTCACTGGCAAAAGCATTGGTATATTACACATAATAGAATCAACCAGATTGGAAGAGACCTCCAAGATCATCCAGTCCAACGTAGCACCCAGCCCTATCCAGTCAACCAGACAATAGCACTAAGTGCCTCATTCAGTCTTTGCTTGAAGACCTCCAGGGACAGTGACTCCACCACCTCCCTGGGCAGCCCATTCCAATGCCAATCACTCTCTTTGGGAAGAACTTCCTCCTAACATCCAGCCTTGACCTCCCCTGACACAACTTGAGACTGTGTCCCCTTGTTCTGCTTCTGATTGCTTGGGAGAAAAGACCAACTCTCATCTGGCTACAGCCTCCCTTCAGGTAGTTGTAGACAGCAATGAGGTCAGTCCTGAGCCTCCTCCAGGCTGCACACCCCCAGCTCCCTCAGCCTCTCCTCATAGGGTTTGTGTTCCAGGCCTTTCACCAGCTTTGTCTCCCTTCTCTGGACATGTTACAAGTGGAATGAATTTCATCTTTTGTTCTGCTCTTTTTCAGATTTACAATACATTGGTTGAAACAGGTGAACTGGACAATACCTATATAATATACACAGCAGACCATGGCTATCATATTGGACAATTTGGGCTGGTGAAAGGGAAGTCCATGCCATATGAGTTTGATATCAGAGTTCCTTTCTATGTCCGAGGTCCAAACGTGGAAGCTGGATCCTTGTAAGTTCCTGACCGTTGTGTGTCTATGTAGTGACCAGAAAAATCCTTGATGTTGGTGTCTCTAGTCACATGGACCAGGCCACAACATTTTGCCTGTCCTGGTTGATTCCTTGCTCATCTTGGCAGAAAAATATATCTACTCAGAAGGCAGAACTGATAACATGTGGTGGTATAAGATAGTCAGGAATTGGTGCCATTCCCTTTTTGCTTGTGTAGGTGTACAGCAGAAGCCTCTACACATTTGTGGATGTAGTTGAAAAAGCCACTCTGAAATATATCCAATTTAGGAAATGCTTATTTGCCTCCTTTTGAGGGGTGCAAATATTACACATAACATTTTCAAGGTTAAAAAAATGCATTGTAGATAATGACTGCTGAAGAGTAAAGTACATAATAGTTCATATATTACCAGCCACAAAATATTCCTTTTGGTTCCTCCTTTGAGACTACATGGTTAGGGCTGTTTGTTGGGTGCATGCAAGCATGCAGAATGTGACTGTTAATTAAAATGGTAGCTTTGATCAGCTGAGAAATTATGTAAATACACTTTCTAAGCAATTATTTCAATAGCAAATATTTGCACTTAAGTAATGATTTTGGACAGAGTGCCATAATTTTCTGCCTTTTATTTATGTCAGTGTGCATGTTTTAGCATAATTAACACACACACAAAGTCTTCCACACAGAATTTTTCTTCTTCTTTACCGTAGAGGAACTGATCTCTAGTGTGTGATAGGGCAGCAAATAGTTACACAAACAAAAATCTCCTTCCCTTGGCTGGTTAAATTCACTCATTCACATCACCTGTAGGCACAAGAATGTGACATTCTGTAGCTATTTACAGCAGTCACACATGTGAAATAAACAATATAACTTCTCTGAAGAGCAGAGGAGGGCTTCCTAGGGTGGAGTTAAACATACCACCTCAGCACTGAAAGAGGTTTGGCTGCAGCAGTGCAGAATTTCAAGTGAGCTGGAATAGTTTTCTAACATGCTCTCCTTCCCTTTGACTGCAGTTTTTGGTTTTACTGGAGAGGCAATGTTAACATGGCCCAAGTGGACTGAGCTAGTTTATCTGCAGCATGTGACACTAGAGACCAGCCAGCTCATGCCTGCTCCAGTTCAAGGATATTTACACTCAGACATACATAAAAGCTGTGAAATCTTCCCATTATATTTCCTTTTTCAGTGGCTTCTGAAGATAAAAAAAGTGTTTTTGTTAGAGGAGTCAGCCTGACAGTCTTAACAGAACAGAGCCCACAGTGCCACAAATCAGAACAGGATAAAACACCTTGGAGGGGGAGTATATCAGATAATTGATCCTCCCTTTCAGTCTGATTTCCTTTGAATGATAGGACTTCAATTATCCATGTTTTGCATGAGCCTTATGTTTTTCTTGCAGAGTAGTTGTCATGACTCCCTTTTGATACCAACAAAGATTTAATAGCAGTCACTGCAGCAAGTCATTACCAAGCTCTCATTTCTATTACCAAATATGCTACACCACAATTATTAGTAATTAAAATCAAATTAGGTACATCAATTTAATTCATCATCCACGCTCTTGTCAGTGCCTGTTTGCTTGCTCGCTCAAAAATGTAGTAATTTTTAAATGGTATCTCGTTAATTAGTGTGAATTTAGCAGCTTTTTTTCCCTGTTCTGGATTTGGAGCTAGATTTCTGCACTGACATGCATGTCAGCCCATCTGCTCCCATCCTTCCTTCGTGCCTGCAAATCATAGCATGCTAATTCTTTAAGCTCAGTGCTGTAGAGGACTGGGTAGCAGCAGGCTCACGTCCTTCTTTTCCCTGTTTTTAAGAAATTAAGTGCCTGCTTTGATTTTTGTTTCGTACAAAGAAACAAGAGCTGCTATAAAGAGTTATGTGTGGATGTAATGTTGTGAGTGATTACACAACACTCTCATTGACATGTTGGAAATATGTTTGTATGGCCCAATATAAACTGAAGACATTTCTGCAGAAGCAGACCCATAGTAAAGCTCAGTCACACAATTAGGAATTTGGGTGTTTGGCTGTTGAATGCTGGGCCTAGAGTACAACTAGACACTCTGATCCTTGAACTCATTAACATTTAGCTGTGGCAGTTCAAGGGATCTGGGGATAAGAGCTGTCTGTGCTGCTCAGGAGCTGATGCCAATGTTTTATCCAAATCTGGAGTCAGTTTGAGTTCAAATATTGTCCCGTTAACTGTGGTGGCTGAGAAACACAGGCTGTGCTCTGCTGAGTAACAGGGCACAGTTGTTGCTGACTGTTTGCAGAATACATTGCTGTGCACTTGGGAGGATTGACAGCATTTCAATTGGAGCTGGAGTTCATATTCTCTCTTTTTTTAATCTTGTTTTCTCCATTGCTCCTTCCTCTCTGCTTTTTCCTTCCAGATCTCTTTCATTTTTCTGTACCACAATACATTAACAACAACTTTGAGTTATTTGCTGTGGTGCCTAGCAATATCACAGTATCACAGTATCACCAAGGTTGGAAGAGACCCCACAGATCATCAAGTCCAACCCTTTACCACAGAGCTCAAGGCTAGACCATGGCACCAAGTACCACGTCCAACCTTGCCTTGAACAGCCCCAGGGACGGCGACTCCACCACCTCCCCGGGCAGCCCATTCCAGTGTCCAATGACTCTCTCAGTGAAGAACTTTCTCCTCGTGTGTTCTTCAGAACATGCTTGATGTGGTATGAGCTGGGGTGCTTATTTCCAGCCCATGTTTTGAAATAGATAAAGCATGTGCTACCTGCCAAATCTACTTCTAAAGTCATCAGCATATTTGGCAGACACTTTGATTGTGTAAGATATCCAAGGAGTTTTTCCAGTGCTTTCCCATGTTCTGAGAGACTTTTGAACCTTCTTTTGCAATAATTAACTAACTTTGCATTTTGAACTGCTTTTTGCTTTCCCAAAAATGCTCTGTGCTGAGGTCTGAAATCTTAATATTAATCCCTCCTGAGATTATCCAATTTACCGATATTTTGCATTTTAATTCCCTTCGTGGAAAAGAATCAAGTTGTGGTCTCTTTTCTGCTTTGCAGATGTCACAAAATGAGCCTTTTCAGATCCCTGGTCTTTGTGGAAGAGATGCAGTTGCTTGGTATCATTGCATAGCCTTTAAACCAGATTCTCTCATGTGTTTTCAGGAATCCTCACATTGTGTTGAATATCGACCTCGCCCCTACGATTCTAGATATTGCTGGTTTGGATATTCCATCTGATATGGATGGCAAATCCATCCTAAAGCTTCTGGATTCTGAAAGACCAGTGAATAGGTAAAAAAGGGCAATGTGCATGGAAGTGTGCATGTGTATTTGCAGGGAGCTGAACAAGCATTCAGCAACATGCAGCAAATGTAAAGGAGAACATAACGAAATTACTGTCTCTGTAAGTGCATCACTCACTGGAAAATATTAAGTCTTGTTTGGCAATGAGAGACTGATCAGTTATTTATTTCCATTTTGTCAGGTTCATATATTGGCTGTATGATATATATGGCACCTGGATATACTGAATGCAATCTGTAGCAGTGAGAGAAATACACAGGAACGTCTTTAACTGTATGAGTTATAGATTTTAAATGTCTCTGAGGCGTTATTTGTAGCAGAACATTTCATATAGATTGTAGAATAATTGAGTTGAAGGGGTTGGTTGTGTATCAGACTGTAACACAAAGACAGGCTGGCACTCAGAATTGCACAGCTACTCTTTGAGACTTTCCATCAATACTGTCATTGGAAGAAGATTGAGGAAGAGAATTAGACTGGATGATTGCTAGAGAAAATCAGCAGAAAAAGGGAAGGAGGAGATTTGCTTTACAAGTAGTTGGGTGGCGGGAGAGGGGGGAAGGAGCAGCTGCTTTAGAATAGGATACTGTGGGGTAATGTGCAGGTTAAGAACCCAAATGGGAGTCAGGAAATCCTGATTTAATTTGCGGTCCTTTTATGATCAGGGACAATTCAGTAATCCCCTGTGCCTTAAACATGACTGTGTTGAAATAGTTGTACTGTGTGAATCTGTGGAGGATTTTGTCTCTGTGTTGGTTTGTGATTTGCACTGGAGGGGCATATGTGCCTGCTTTGTAAAGCTGGATGTCCCCTTGTGCACTTACATGTAACATTTCTCTTCTGAATTGGGAGTGGGAGAGAAAACTGAGGCATGACTCGATTACTGGGTTGGTAGGAATTGCTGCTTCCTCTTCTTGTTTCCTCCCAGGTTCCATTTAAAGAAAAAGATGAAGGTGTGGAGGGATTCGTTCCTAGTGGAAAGAGGGTAAGGAAAGTGTTAATCACAAAGCCCAGTCTCTTTAAACAGAAGGATCCTGAATAGCTAAAGCCCAAGCAGCACTCTGCCACAGACCTAAAGCCATTTAGCTGTGCCAGCAGGGACACGGCTGCAGTATGCCTAATGGCAGTGATTGTGTGATGGGAGGGGACGTGTGGCCTTTGCCTGCAGAAATGTGTAGTTGGGGTGGGGGAAGGGGATTTTACTTGGCCTGAGAGATGGAAAGGTATATACCCTTTTTCTTTCAGCTGCTGCCCCCTGACCCTCCTGCCTGCATTATGGGAGTCTGAACAACCTTTGTTCTCTGCATGCTCATCTGCTGGCCATTCCCTCTATGCCCCTGCCTTTATATGTAACAGGAGGCATGAAGGGTTTGGGCATGCAGCCCTGCAGAGTGAGGAGGGTATGATCTCTTTATATTGACTGCTGTTACTGCCTGCCAATCAGACATGAAACAGACTGTCCTGCTTTTGCATGGGTTTGTACACTCCCTGAGAGCGTGCTATGAATAATTTATGTACTATCAGAGATGATAATAAGTGCTGGTTTCTACTGGACTATTAGGTTTTGGCCACCAGTGATGTTATGGACTTGGCAAGAGAGTCTACTCCTCTGAGCCTTTTCAGCAGGCTATGGATATCTTAGAATTAATATTAATGCAAAAATACTTTTTTCCCCTTCCCTTTTCCAGTAAACTGCTGCATAAGAGAGAGAATGAGAAGGTAGATGCCCAGGAAGAAAACTTTCTACCCAAATACCAGCGTGTGAAAGACCTCTGTCAGCGAGCTGAGTATCAAACAGCTTGTGAACAGCTTGGCCAGGTAGGGCATTGTGCCCCTGACTGAAAGTTAGCAGTTGTAGCTGGGCTAAGCTTAACATCTTAACCGTGACAATGTCCTTCACCTTGTCCTCGATGCCAGCTTATAAATCAAACTGCACATTCTGTGCCCTTTGCACAAAACTGTATTACAACATTTATGAGATGGACTGTCAGTCAGGAAATTGCTGATTCAAGTGGCTCTGTATTGATTCCTGACTGCTGTTAACTGCCAAGGCCATTTTTAACATTTTAGTCCCCAAATAGAATATGGTTTGAGATTCATTAGTGACAAGAAACTACAGTGACCCTAACAGATCGACCTTCTCCAGAAACATATGGCATGCTTTGCTTTGAGTTCTTAATTCAGTTATGTGGAATTATGTACAATAATGTGTGTAATTACATACTATAATAGGGAACCAACATTCTCTGAAGTCAGTATATCCCCCCTCTTAAAAATACACTGTGAAGACACAAGCAGTTCAGACTGCTGGCAGTCTGTGTGTGCATGCACGGAGAGCTCATTGAGTGGGTGTTGTTTCTGGACAGATAGGGAATTGTGTTCGCTTTAGATCCAAGTTGCAGGGAATCAATTCAGCAGAAATACCTCAGAATAGTATTATTACAAGGTCTTGGTGCAGGAGAAAGTTTTGCAAGTTTACCAGAGCAGTGCAAAGTGACAAATCTACCTTCAGCAGCTCTACTCTTGGGGGAATTCCCATCCTTTGGAAACATGGCAAAATTGGCTCTTTGCCACTGCTTACCCATCCAGGTACTGGTGTGTCCAAGGACTTTTAATGCATTCTTCTCCTGGACATGTGGACAAAGGGGTGAAGGTAGATGGATCCACGTGCTAATACATTAGTCCACTATTAGACTGTCATTGCCTCATGTCCTGGCACCTCGGAGGGCTGTGGAATGTAACTGTTCTTGCAGACATGATCTGAATGGCTTTCCAAGGCTGTAGCCAGTAGTGGGCCACATAGGCCACAGTAGTTCATTCTGTGCTGTCAGAGGCCAGACTGCCTGCTTCTGGCTATACCAGTCCTGTAGTTCAGTGCACCTGTGAAATGAGTCCATTATTCCTTAGGTGCTTGGATCAAATTTGTATTTATAAGCATTTTCCAGATGATCTTTTCCTCTTGTAGCTTCTTTATCAGATTTAATATAGAGAGCAAAATGCCTTACTCTTCCTAAAAATACTGAAATTGAAGTCACATTTTGTGCACTATTGTCATAAGATGTCTTGAGCTGAATTTTAGCTGGATGGGAGCAAGACCCTTTTTTTTTCTTTTTGAAGTTGCAGCATTCTTTGAAAAACTGGGGGGGGAGAACTCATTAGTTTCTGCTGCTACATCATCCAGTAAGTGGTTTGGGAATATTCAGCTTTGCTTTTCCATCATTACTTCCCCACTGAGAGATGTTTCAGCTTCTTCCTTTTGTCTTTATCTTCCCAATTATTTTGAATGTTATTGTAAGAACAGAGGGTAAGAGAAACTGCCTAGCTCCGTGTTGTCACTGAAGCTGTCGCTTTGCATAGAGGAACTTCAGCTACATTCAGCCTTCCTTACTCTAATTACCACTTCTCAGTTATGGAGGAAAAGAGGAAGGTCCTGTATTGTCTATACACATTCACAGGCCTATGTTTTCTTCCATGGATAATAGAATTTCTTTGACATCTGTAAGAAGTGGGCATAAAATGTCTTCTCCATACTCAGAATTGTCAACAAATTCCAAAATGAAGGTGTGCTAATGAGAAATGTATCCTCATTGTCATGAGACCGAGGAGAAGGATTGTTTTGAGCAGTTCAGTCAGACATAATTGGAAGTGATAGGATGAAATTGAGCAAAAAAGAAATTTAAGTTGGACATCAGGAAAAATTGCCTAACAATCAAGTCAATTAAAGTCTGGTAAGGGCTCTCAAGGGAACCTCAATCCATCTAACCCTTGCCCTAAAGAGTATGCCCTAGTAGTCTGTCTAGACAGCAGGCATAGTGGCAGACAGATGTGCTTATTTGAGGATAAATTGTGTCTAAATATGAGTGCACCCAGAAGTCTTTTCAGAGAGAAGCAAGACTAACTTCTCACATGACAAATGGGTGGTATTTGTTTGCTGGTGCTCTGCATAGTCACTAGAGTGAGCCCAAATGACTAACATACCACTGCCTTGGGGGAGGTTGTGATGTACAGATAGGGTGGTTGTTTAGCAGATGTCTCCAGATCCTGCAGGATTTAACAGGGTCTGCAATGTTCAGTGCAGAGATGTTTGGGTGAGAAGTGGGTGAAAGCTTGTCAAAGCCATTGGGGCTCTCTTTTGACTTAAACAATTTTTTGAGACAGAGAAGTCCGAGCAGTGCCAGGGAATATGAAGTGTGAGCAAGAGACAAGCACAAATGGAGGACAAAGACTCAGAAGGGGAGTGAATGAGAAGAGACAAGGACAGAGCTTAGAGTAACGGGAGGTAAAGAAAGCTTTGAATGTGAGATGGAGAATTGGAAATGCTGCTTTGTGAGCATGCAAGTTTGTGAATACAGTTCTATCAGCACAAAATGCTCTTCCTTTGCAAATCTCTGTCACCCTCCTTGACCTATAATCGTTTTGATAAGAGTGCACCAGGATCATGGAGATGAGGCTATTCACACTGTTTAAAACCTTGTTTCAGAGTCCATTATGTGGGACTTTTTTTGGCAACACTAATATATGTAAATTCTTCTGAGTGCAGTGGGATTCTGTGTTGCCATGTTTTCTTTTTCAGTTAGGAAGGTTTGGTCTGTGTTAGTTATTTGCATCCAACAAAGGGTGACTGTGGGCTCAGATGAAAGAGTGGCTCAGCATTTATATTCAAGGATTTAAAGGAGATGAGCTCTTTCTTCCCACATGAAATAAAAAACATTTATCCTTGTACCTAATGGTTTCCACACACATTTTTTTCTTTTCAGTGTAGTTCAGCCTTTCATTCTAAACTAGCTGGTAAGTGGAAGCTGACCCACTTTTATCTGGCGGCCTGCATTAATGTGCTTTTGTGGAAGCCAATTATGATATCAGCACTGCTCTGCAGAGTATTCTCGGCAGTTCCACAGTATCATAACAACAGCTGCACAAAACCTCCCTCTAAATCATTTGCCAACTTTCTGCATGTTTGTTGAGCATGCAGTACCTGCAGCACTGGTGGTTGCTGTAGGGAATCTATGCTGTATGTGTAAAAGGGGGGAAAAAAAAGTCAAACAAATTCAATTTAATTGCTGGCAGGACCTGGCATGGTACAGTAATACTGCTAACTTGTGGAGAAAATGAGTTGTCTAGAGTCACGTTGTTTTCTTTTCAAACCCTTTTTATTTTCAAAGCAAACCTGGTACAAGTAGAATTCTCCTATAGAGGGCATTAAAAGTATAGTTTTATGTGGCAGTTTTCACCAGAGAACATTCAGAATGCAGACATTTGCACTTTGTATCAAACCTCCCATTTGCAGACCATCTGCAGGAGACAATCTTCCCTCTGCCTTGTGCCAGAATGGGATTGTGAAGGGTTATTTAACTCTTTTCTAAAGCAGCATCAAAGTGCCATAAGTAAAAGTGTGGCACTTCCTCGACTCTTCTTCTCAGTTCTCCAGCGCAGCATGACATAGCAGTGATGGAAACTGCTCTGATCAATGTGTGCTTTCCTACAGCAGCTCCTAAGTGCTGCCTCTAGGCCACATTCCTGCTGCATGCTCATCATTAGCTATTAGTGCCAAGGGTGGAGCAGCAGAAAAATGACTTAAGTTTTCCTCTTTTCCTGAGGGCACTGTAACTTGAATTTGTGTTGGCCAGACCGAGGAAACTAAGTCAGGCTTTATAAAGAGTTTCTTCAAGAGCTGGGAAGAAGGTTTTTCATCTGTGTGTTTTCTGTGATTGGCCAGTTCTTCCATGCCTATCAGAGAGATCCTGAGGTTACTGAAGAGGGTAGGATCTGTTGCTAAGTGAGGCAGCTAGAGTCCAGATAGTAGCTCTTCAGAAGGATCTTTGCAGTTCCTGAATTCCAGTGTGGGTTGCACATGCTCAGCAACTTTCAGCATCTGGTTCTTGATGTGTGACTGCAACAAGAAATGACTTGTTGATAACTTCATACATTAAAAATGTTATCAGTCCTCAAACTGATAAACTTAGAAGGCAACAAACCATGAAAATTAAAACGATGATGATTTATTAAGGCTGTTATTCAAGGATTGTACTCCTTATGAGGAAATATAATTAACAAAAGTGTTTTCCTTCGTTAGCCAGAAATAGCCTGTAATGATGTCCAGAGGCTATTTTACTTACAGGGTTTTTGGTTTTTTTTGCTTGTTGTTGCTTCATAAACCCAAGAAATTTGCATCTCTTGTTAAGAGATTTTTAAACTTCATGTAATTACAGCAGTTGTTGCAAGGAGCTTGCCAAAATCAATGCTAACACCGGATAAACCCCCAATTTTCTAACTATCCTGTTATGAGTAGTTTAGTTCAAAATACAATGAGCCAAACTTCAGTCTCAGAACTGCTAAGGACTTGATGTGGGACTTCTGACAAATCAATTCCCCTTTTGCTGCTGTTGTGTTTTTTGTGTTGTGTGCTGCTGTTTTTTCTTCACCACTAATGTAATTTCTGCTTAGGTTGCACTCACTCTTTAGCTTCTGCAGTACCTAACGTAGCAGCTGGGACCATTTGATACCACAATCCAATTACTGTATTAATAATAAATGATTATATAATTGTAATCTTAAATTTAGTTGAATATCTAATTTTTCAGTCACCTGCCTCACTTCAGCCACAGCTTGTGGTATTAAAAAGCCCTACCATGTGGGGGGTGGGGTTTGCCAAATTGTTGATCCTTTTGCATTTTTAAGGTTTGAGTGGTATGTAGTGTGTGACAACTGCAACTGAGACCAGAGGTCCAGACCTCCAAAAATCATGAGTCAGTGTAATGAGAAAATGGCCACTTGGGAGGAGGACCTGGCAGTGGTATTTATATACTGATCAGATGAAATAGAGGAAACTGAACTCGTCTGTTTCCAGTGCATGAATTGGAAGAAGGTACAGGGCAGGTGGAACAAAAAAACCTGAAGGATTAAGAAAATAATGCTTGTTGGGAGAAGCTAAAGTACTGTGCATATTCAGTCAAAAAACAGCTGAGGAGAGGAATCTCTCTGCATGGCTCCTAGATGCAGAAGATGTGAACTGATTCTGTTCAGTCAGCAGGGACAGAGAAGCAGTAATGTGCATGAGACAAACAATGGGAAACGCACGCTGACTGTTCCTTGAAACTTGTAAGGCTTGAGCAGTAGGACAAGCTGCCAGCAAAAGCAGTAGAGCTACCTGTTGTCTCTCTGAATTTTGCATTTGCATTGTCGTTAGCTCAATAAGAAAAAGAACACGAGGAGCACAACACAGCAGAGCAGAAGAGCTGACTAAAGTAACTGCAACTATTTGATACTCACTAAACGGTGATTGTTCAGTCTCATACAAGAGAAGTATCCTGAGGGCTCAAAAACCCATCTAGACTGGAAGTTACAATATTTCTAACCATTAAAGCAGTTTGTTTCTAGTTCTCCATCCAACGTGGTAGCAAGGATGGGACTCAGGAAGCATCCACATAAACTGAGGACAATGGATGCTTCTGAAGCGCTTCTGTCAGGTTGCCGACAGGGACACAGCACTTCGTTACCCCGCAGAAACTTCCATTCGCTCAGCCTATACTCCTAAACCTGTTAGGGAGGGAGCCTTGCTGGGGGCTAACTGATCAGACAGTTCCACTTCTCACTTCTCTGTAAAAAGGAATGGAATCTTTTTACTTAACGAAAAGAGAAGCTGATGAAACACAGCATGGTGATTTAGAGCTCAGCTTTAGAAGCCCTATGTTTCAACTGGACTCTTGGTGTGATCAGCCCTCTCCCCCCAAAGAAAACAATGTCAATTGAGAGAGATTCACTGAGGGAAATGAGTGAATTGCAGGAAAAGATCCTACAGGGAAGGTCATGGCTATTTACTGCTGATTGGAGCCTCAAGTAATGACTTTGAATTAACATCTGTGATTGCTGAAGCACTAAGAAGACATTGATGCACAATAATGCAGAATCCACTTCTTGGTGATGGAGGCTGTGGAGAGAATAATGGGATTTTGACACACAAAAATACAACATGTCTTTTTCTGCTGAGGGATCATTTGCATGTCCGAGGTGAAATAGTGTAACTGGAGGGGAAGAGGGCATCTCTTCAGTCTGCTACTGCTCCTGTTGAGACTCTTGTTTCATACATACTGAAGTCTTGGTTTACTGTTCTTGATATGTACAGCAGGTCATCTCTGCTAGAGGGGAGAGTTACAAATTGTCTTATTTTTAGTCCTTGCACTGTACCTTTTACCTTTTGAATGAGGTTTCCATTTGATAGCACTAATTTAACTCCATTAAGCTAAAGCCCAGGCTCTGCTGCTTTGCACACAAATAGCCGAGTAGTGTGTTGTGCAGTGGGAGGTAGGGTAGAGGATGGAGTAAAAGTGTTAGAACAAGCCCAGCACAGTAGGTGGCAGCTAACTTGGCTTGCCTGAAGATGGTGGGAAATCTCTAGCTGGAACAGCTTGAATGATTAAATGAAGTGTCTGGAAAGTTTTGCACATTATGAGCTTGATGGACTTTGGGATATAGTGCAAGAACTCTTTATTTGATGGCTTGAGTGGCTGTTCTGCAGGGCTTTGCAGGAGGAAAGTAAGGTTCTTCCTTTGGAGTCTTCATACAAGCTGGAATGAAACTTGTGGAGGAGCCTGAGTTCTCCACTGACTTTCAGTCCTTCCATTTCAGGACTTAGCTCTGGTGAGATGTTATGAGCTATAGAACTTGAGTAGGAACCACATCATTTGTCCTAATGAGGGAAAGACCTGTAAAGTTGGGGGCAAGTGGTGAACTTTGTTTTCATGACTAGTTCAATTAATACAGTGTTTATATGTAATTAAATTAGCTGCTGGGTGGTTATCTTTTGTAGCTGTGTGCCAAAGTGTCTCTGGGGCACCTTAGAGTTCTTCATATAGGGATTTAATTATTTAGGTGATTATCTCCTAAAATATTTCAGTTGCTTCCAGGGTTTGACACAGGTTTGTGCAGGATGAGATACTGTGCACCCAAAAACAATTTTAAATGCCAGAATTGATGATATTTAAAGCTTCTTTCCTGTCAGGCAGAGGTTTTCACAGTTCCTTTGCAGTTGCTGCCCTTCTTCCCTGAGTTTGAAAGCATCCTGTGGAAGTGAACCGCAGCTAACATAGCCTTGATATCCACCTAGAGAATTTGCATTTGTATCTAGAGGCAGCCCAAGAGTAAGCTGTTGAATCCCAGACCTATCACATACATGCTCATATCTGCTTTGGGAAAAGAAAGAGTAAAAGCCTGAGACTTTCCCTCCTGCCGTGAGTTCAGCATTTGCTTCTGAAGCCACTTCTGTAGTTCTGCACTGCTGCAGTCGTTCAGTAGCAGGCCTGTAAATGCATACAATGTGTGCCCTTCCAGCAAAGCCTTTCAGATGTTTTCACTGTAGCATACAGCTGCATTGGAAAGATTTAAACTGCACCAATAAATGGAAGGATTTTTTTCCAGTTCACCTGGGGGGGGAAATGAACATCACTTTCTTGACAGGAGATGAAAGAAATAGGAAAAAAAAATATCTTTGGGCCACACATCAGAGCACTTATTTACAGTAATTCTCATCATGGCATTTAATTTGCCCTCTGTTGAATCTTCATTTTTCATGTATCAGACACCTACAGCATAGAGTTCTACTGAGCAGAAAATACAGTTTGTTTTTCAGAATGAGATTCAGCTGAACTGAAAATGGAAAACAGCAACAAATACTTTTATATCTGGTTTTTTTTCACTGCAAAAGAAACCTTGCTCACTCCAGTAAAAGAACTTCTGCCTCCCTGTGCTAGTTTGAGCCTAGCTAGAACGTTTTGGTGAGAAGAGCTAGATTATAGGCTGGGGAAGGAAAACCAGGCTGATGTCTACCTCACTCATAGGCTTGCTGAGATGTATAAAAACAAAAATCCAAACACAGATAAGGGCACTTCTGGGGAGCTCCAAGCTGCATCTCTCTTTAACCTCACCTCACTATCCACTTTGCTTCCTAACCCCCTGGCCCAACCTCCATTCTTCCTTGGGACTGGGCTAAGGTTGAGAGGGGTAGAGGGAAGGTGAAGGGGCAGTTGGGAGCCCCTCCTGGGGACTCAGCTGTCTGGGAGGGCTGTTGTGTTTCTGTATTATCTTTTACCTTGATATTTCTGTCTATACTGTAAATATCTGCTTGTATATTGTGCTAGCTGTAAATTATAAGCTTCATTCAATTTCCAGAGCTGGCTGAATCTAGTCTGGGTGATTTCCAAAGTGGGGGGGGGCAGGTAACACCCAAACCATCACACTCAGACTTAAGTCAATGTTGGGCATTTATAGAGAAGTAGGGCAAATCTAAGACTCGGCAATTTATTCTTCAAAGATCATTTTTCTGTTCTACATCTCCTCTAGTTGACCGTGTCCTGCTTTATGGAAGACAATAATCATGCAAAGATTGATTTCCTGTGATTCCCTGTGCTGAAAGTTAAGCCAGGTGTATTTGCATCAGCACAAGGCTATGGTCGGACACAGTATTTACACCTAAGTAGTAATTATTGCTCAGGAGACTTGGCAGGCAGTTGCCTGAGGAAATAAGTGGACTTACAGCAGATGCTAAAACTCTGGTAATTGTAAATGCAAGCATCTCCTGCAGACAGATAAATCCACTGCAACTCTCCGGTTCACTTCTTACTCCTGTTAAATTCTGTATGATAAAAGCACAGGGATTCTGTTTTCTTCCTTTGCTGCCATGCAAACAATGGAGTGAATTTCAATGGAAGATGTAGGCTTTGTTGTCCTAGCCTGGGCGCACCTCTCTGTGGGAACTGAAGTGCTCGAGTCTGCCTTGTAGAGCTGCAGGCTGCTGTAAAATGTCATCTCACTTGGGAGCTGTTGCTGTTTTTCCTTCTATTCTTCTATTTGGAAAATACTCAATATTCCAATGAGTCCTGGAGGCACAGACTTAGGTTTTTGTAATAAGGGGAAAAAAGAGGAACGCCTCTCAAGACTCAGCAAAAAGCTGAAGTGTTTCTGAGAGTCTCTATTTAGAGCAGCAGCAGCTGCTACTGGGAGTCTTTTTCACATTTCTCAAAGCCTAACTCCGTAGCTAGAAGTGTGTTGGTAAATAAAGGAGTAGGTGAAATGATTTTTGATGTGTCTGGGCAATGGGTATTTTGTGGCAGATTGGAGGTGGCTAAACTTAAACTCCCTTGCCCTTGGCACAGCTCTGACAGCAGCACAAAGGGAGCTATAATCAAGTTACTTCAGGCTTTAAGTAACAGAAGGAATTGGAGATGAGATTTTCTCTAGTTGGAGTGGAAGAGGAAGGAGATGGTTACTTCGCAGACATTCAGTGCAGCTCACCATTGATAGTCAAGCCCAGGGGTGTTGAATGAGAAAAGCTAGTAAGAGAAACACTCAAGATGCAGATTAACTCATCTAACTACAGGCTGGCATAGCTGATTCTGAAAGGTCAGTGAAGAGAAATAGGTGGTTCTGTGAGGCAGTCCTTTATGTTGCGTCTTTTATGTGGCTGCCTTAGGGTAAAGTCAGTTATACCGTGGAAGTGACTTTTCCTCTTGGACTGTAGAATGAGTTCAGATAACCAGCTTAGACCAGACCTTTATAGTAAAGGAATTCACAATTTGGATAAAATCTCAGGTGTTTAAAGCCAGACTGGATGGGGCTCTGGCCAGCCTGAGCTAGGGTGGGATGTCCCTGCCCATGGCAGGGGGCTTGGAACTAGATGATCCTTGTGGTCCCTTCCAACTCTGACTGATTCTATGATTCATTCCACCATTAGGCATTTGAAGTAGGGAAGAGAAGGAAACTCCACCAAAAAGTTTTTTTCCCCTTACTGTAAGGTATAGGATGGGACTGGGATTCTGTGCCTATCTGGAGCTTGGTGCTGTTTTAGTGGCATAAGAGTGGCACAGAATCCTGACAGCCTGGTAGACTCACTTGCTGCTGGGCAATAATTCCTTTTAAGTGTGTGGATAAGTTGAACATCCTCAGTTTATGCCACAGTTAGGCTTCTGAAAGTTGTCACTTGTCACTGCTGTGTTTTTTAACTCTACTATTGATTTTGTTGAGAAATTCCCCTTGTTCTGCCTCCAAGGAACAAAAGGTCAGGAACAAACACAAGAGTTTTCCAAAGAGTTCCTGTTTTGTCGGAAAATGGAAGTTACCAGAAAAGTCTGGTTTGGTAGTAGGTGAGAGATGAGCCCTGGCTCACCACAGTAAGGAAACTCTGGCCAGCAGACAAAGTGCACCTGGGACAGAGTTTGGGTGACCACATTTTCCTTGCAGAAATGGCAGTGTGTGGAAGACGCCAGTGGAAAGCTCAAGCTACACAAGTGCAAGGGAATGGCGAACTTGGAAGCTGCAGGCAACAGCAAAGGCACCTCCAACATCTTGCCCAAGTATTACAGCAGGAATAGTGAAGACTGCAATTGTGAAGAGAATGAGTACAAGCTGAGCCATGTCGGACGGAGGAAGAAACTCTTCTCCAAGAAAAGTAAGTGAGCTCACTGCATCTTCTGGCTGCCTCAGAAAGCTGTTCTGACTTCTCTAGCACATTTGATTTTCATGGGCATTAAATTCTATCAACATAGCTACCATGTGGAGAGCTATGACAGAGTGTGCCTCACATTGCACAACTGGATTTGAAGATATCTCTGTAGGAAGGGGAGCGTTACGTAGAGTCCTGTTTTTCAAACCCAGGAAACAGAGTGCAGGCACTGAAGTGGTCAGTAGCACAGGGCTGCATAGACCATAAAACAGGAACACTGTCCTAGAGCAAATCCTCCCATTTTCAGCAGGTGCTGCAACGTTTGGAGCTGTTGCTGCAGTAATTTATTTTTAATAAGGATGCATGTGCTTTGTTGCAGAAGCTGCTTCTAACATCCTTTCCTTGTGCTCAGTAGCAGAGGCAAGGCTGACTTTTACCCAGAGATCATGTCCAAAGGGGCTGACTGTTTCTAGTTTCCTTGGCACAGGTCAGGTGCTCTTTCAGAAAGCCTCTTCCACTGGCTCTATGTTAAACCTTAGTCAGACTAACATCTATATTTGAAGTGCACAGTCTAATTATAGATTAAAGAGGCAAACGGTAGCACAGAATTATTATTCACTTGTAATGTTTCTTTCGTCTCACTCCACAAATACAGAGCCTTAATTATTTAGCAGATTAGTCTTTCTGTATAATGACCTGGCACAAGCTTCAAACAGAGAGTTTAAATTGATTTTCTCTCATTATATTTGCCTTGCAAGCTGATTAGTACCTACTAGGCTAATTTTTAGTTGGAAAAAATTATTGGTTACAGGATGAAATTACTCAACTATACTTGGTGTTTAAATAGGTGGCACAGCAGATACTCTTTAAATAACACTGGAACTTGCAGTTCAGTTTTTCCTTTTTTTTTTCCCCCCTTTCTTTCTTTCCTGTAGTCACAGAGAGAACTGTTCAGTCCTGGGGAGTCAAATAACAAGAGTAGATCGAAGGCACTTAAATGAGAAAAGGAAAACAATTTAATTGAGGGCAACATAATGCTATCTGATAATGCTTAACACTTACTTAAGTGTTGTGCTTCCTAAACATTAATTTTCACAACATCCAGAGGAGATGGTTAAGTGTGTAATTACCTTTAGTTTATGTATGAGAGAGGCTGAGGTAAGAAATGTGCAGGGTGCTGCCTCTAGCAGAGAATTAGGAATTGTTGGTTTTTTTCCCTGCATTCTGCTCAGAAGAGACAGTGTTTTTGCTATACCTTTCAGCTCACTTGCCTTATGGAACTGTAAGGCATAAACTTTCTCAGCCTAAGGTAGGCTCTTGACAATCATGTTTGCATTGCTTGTGTCTGGAGCTAAATAACTGCCTCCACAGGTGCTTTGTCTTCCCCTCTGCCCCCACATCAGGGGGATGCCATGCAGTGGAAAAGGTTAGCTTGGACCTACTGACACAGACTTTTTGATTTGGTGTTGGTTGTTCTTTTACATGAATTTATGCAATAAATCACATCCAAATAAACACAAGTTAGGGAGACACACCCAGGTGTTTCTGTACAGCTCATCTAGAAAGCTAGCTCACTCCATTGAGAATGGTAAGATTTTCCTGGGTACTCAGGATGTGGATTTGGATCTCTATGACCTGCTTCATGCGGCTTGGGATAAAGTGCAGTCTGTGCTGGATCCCATAATTCTAGGGTCTGCTCCTGAATTTGATGAGTGCATGGGATAGTACTTCAGCACTACTTGAATGCCAGTAGATGCTATTCATCAGACTGAACAAAAGCTCAATAAAAAAAGAAGTTCCAAACTGGCCTAGGACCACAGCTGTGTGGCTTTGAAGGAAACACCCTGATTATTCCCTTCCATCATGCACAAGCGAGATGGATTTGTGGGGAGCAATTTGGGTGGATTCTGGTCTGCAGTCTTTTGCAGCAAACTGAATTGGGTGCCCTGCTCCTAAGGTGCATTGACTGTGTTGCAAACCCTGATGGGAGTATGTGGATTGGTCTTTCAGAAAGATTAAAACCAGCCATGTGTAGTGAAGGAGGGGCTGAAGCACCAAACGTTTTGATGCAGTAATTGCTTTCTAATGTAGGCATGGTGCAGACCCCTTGGCAGGTGCAGCAGTGCATCTAGCAGGCAACAGGGATTTCTGAATTGAGCCCATTCACTTGCAAGCCAGGGTCATGACAAATGCACAGCAAGCCTGCAAAGCCCCTACATGCCAGAAACACATAAGTGTGAATATTCAGTGTGTTTGGGTGTTAGGGATGTTTGCACTTCTGTGTCCTCTGGCAGGTGGGTTGGAGTAGGTGATCTTCTGAGATCCCTTCCAGCCTCTGACATTGTGTGATCCTCTTTGTTGTCTGTAGTATGCTTTTATTGTTATTTAAAGAGAAAGAAGGAAGATGAAACAAAGCTCTGCAGTAGTAAGAAAGTTAGAAGTAAGAGTGAGCTCTTAAAATCTCTGCCTGTGTTGTGGTCTATTATGTTTTTTCTTGCTGTGGATTTGATCTCCTCCTCCTGTGATAAACAAGTGCATGTGATTAAAGGAGTTATTAAGCTGCAGAGAGGCCACACAGGTTTGTAAACAACAAACAGAAGTGGCTACAAAGGGGCTAGTGCATTTTTGTTCCAGTTTTCATGTCATTCATTTTTCTTTTGAGGTATTCTCAATGCTGGAGCAGAATGACCTTCTTTGTTATGAAAAAGGGGGAAAAAAAAAGGCAGACCTGAATATTAGTTGCTTGAAAGATAATGCATTTGAAAGACAGTTTTTAATGGCAGTTGTGAGAAACTGGATGTTAGAAAAGGTGTGGGGGTTTTTATGGTGGGTTTTTTAGTCCTCTGCTTTGAAGCATCTAAAGAATCAAAATGGTATTTGTAGAAATCCCTAGGTGCATAAATCCCCAGATAAAACACCTCTACACCTTTATCTCTATTTCTAGAAACTTGAGGTATTTCCAGAACTTTGACTTCAAAGTGCCTGGTTTTGCTTTAGTGCTATAGAGAAATAAATACTTCTTTTCTATAAAATCCTGGAAGCCATGTAGGCATCATTGGGAAATGTCAAGCAGCATTTAATGAGGCAGTGGTGGATATTGTCCTCATAGCACTTGCTATGAGGAAAATATCCTTGCATGCTGTCTTAGTTTATCATGCTGGAAAACACATCAGACCTAAAATACCTGTGTACAGTAAGTGTCAACAGAGGAAGCCAAAGTCTTCTGCAGTGTTCCTGCACCTGGGGCAGGTGCCAGACAGCTGTTAGAGTTGTCCTTCAAGAGTACCATCATTTCCTTGTTAAATCATTACTTTGGTGGCTGCAAAAGAACTAGCAAGATTTGAGAGGCGAGGAAAGCTAAAGATGACTCCAAGGGCTGAGCGTGTTTATGTCGACAGGAAGTGCATGGGTTTCTAGCACAACGTTCCTTGCTTTAGGCAGATGAATAACAGTTCTGGGTTCTGCAGTCCCTGCTTTTGCTGGGCAGCGTGGAAACCTCAGCTACAAGTTGGACTGGATGATCTTGGAAGTCTCTTCCAACCTGGTTGATTCTTTGATACCAAAATAGAGCTGTTTAAAGTCATTTGTGTTTGAGCCTGTGGAGTGCCTCGGGAAATCTGGATCAGAGCAGTGTGCTCCCCTTCAGGCTCTGGCAAAGACATGCATGTTGGGTGGGCCAGGATGACCCAGCTGGACTGATAGGATACTGAAATCTAGCTGGCTATCTTAGGCTTGCTTCTCCAGTTTCCTTTTCCAGACTCAGTTCTGAGAAAGCAGCTTTTTATAGCAGTACCTGCTATAAGGCAGGTGATTTCTGTAAGACGAGAGGCATCAGCACTCTTGGAGCTTACCAAAGCCAAAGTTGGTAGCTTGAAAAAGGGGATGAAGATGTTTGGAACCAAATATTTCACAGCCTTACATCTACTTGTGAGTTGTGTGCACAGGTAAATGAATTAGAGTGAAACTTAAAGCTGAGGGAGGATCAGGGAATAGGTAGCCATTGGGATTTGGAGAGCACAGCAGAGATGAGTGTTGATCTTCTGGAATACCTGAGCTGCTTCCTCTGAAAGGAAGAGAGTGTGGCAGGGCTAGCAGGTTGTGATAAAGCCATGCAAGTCCTTTAGGAGCTGCCTCGCTCCAGACCAATTTGTTCTGGGTAAGGCTGGGTTAGCTTGACTGCAGGCAAGGAGAAACTCCTGGCTTCTAATTCTTCAGGGACGTGTGTGGGCAACAGTTCCCTGCAGCTATTCACCGAGGTCCAATGTACTGGATTGGCTTATTAGGCTTGGAAGGAAGGTAAATTGTTAGTTGGCTGAACTTAACAAGCTGAAATGAGGGAACAATTAAAGAAAGAGAAGTTTATACTTTGAATGTAATTGTTAGGGTGTAGCTTTTTGGAGCTTCCTCCTACTTATGAGAAGATGGGAGTTTCCTTCTCATTTAGTCAGACATTTCCTGAAAGGGTGCCTGAAGTAGGGTTGGCCTTCTGGGTTGTGGTTTTTTTTTTTCCCCTTCAGCACTGACTCCATTTGGCTTAATATTGGCAGTAAACTTTGAACCTCAGGTGGAAAATGTGCAAAGCCAGACAATCCAGCTGGTATTCCACTTTCTGTGTGTGGCACTGACAAGAGCATAGTGCTTGGACCAGTTTCAGGTGGGAGGAGATGTTTATTTCTCTTCCCACAGTCTGCAAAATGGCTTTTGAGACCTTGCAATCTGTTTAGAATTAATGTAAGGCTTCTTGAAACAAGTCAGTCTGTGTCAATGCCAAAGCATGCCAAGTGACATGGGTCTTTCTTTCACCCGTTTTGGCTGCTTTACCTCCCGTTCCCTTGTTTTCCCTTGATTGTTTTGCTGGGGAGGTCATCTCGGAGAGAAAGCTGGCTTTTCTGTGGAGCTTTGGATTGCAGGGAACGTTGGTCTTCTCCTTGGCACAGGGCTTGAGTCTTCCCTTTACCAGATGGCAGAAGGGAGGTCCTGTGAGATGTGCTGTGTGTTTCAGCAACATGCAAAGCAGAGGTGGCCAGAAGAGCCTTGATCGTTTCTGTGAATGACTCCAAGCTTTGTGTACAGAGTGAAGACTTGGGCACTGAGCAGGGCTTCTCCATGCCTCCTAAGAGAGGCTCTGGTACTTAGGTTGTACTTCTCAAGGAAGGAGATGATGGTGCTTAATGTAATGACTTGCTGCCAATGAGCTGGAATTACAGCCAGAGATGCACCCCATCGTTCAGTAGGGAAGTTTAGGTATGGATTTAGACTCCATAACTAGGATATATTTGTGCCATTCCAGACCAAACAGAAGAGGAGCTCTGGGGATTTGGTCTGGATAGAGAACTGCAGAAAGCAGTAACGGTGCAAAGATGACTGAGAATCTCATACTGTGTTAGTGACAATTCACAGCAAATGTTTCATTTCGCCTCTGGGCTGCAAATGCAGAAGTGAAGTCTGAGGGAGTGCAGAGCACTGAAGGGTGGTGCCTTGTGTAGAAACTGACTGCTCTGCACATCAGGAAAGCCATTGCAAAGGGAAGAATTAGACCTGGGTGCAAGTAAAGAGTCAGCTACATTATTCCCTCCTGAAAAAAAATGAAGCATTTTACAGTAAGGAATGAGCACAGAACTGAGAAGAGGCTCAGGGTGAAGATGGGGAATACCTGGGCTCAACTTCAGGGAAGTGTTGCAGGAAAGCCAGCAGAGGAGCAGAGGACAGCAGGAAACAATGGAGAAGTGCTCTGTGAGGCTGTCTTAGGCCTTCTGAGCTGTCGAGGTCAGTTTTTAAGGTCTCGCTGCCATCTAGTGACTCTTGAGGGAAGAGCAGAGTCTCTTTGTGCTGCTCTCAAGGTGATGCTGGACAAACACATTTTCCTTCCCCTCTGCCATCCTTGTGCACTTGCATTAGATCTGCCCTCTCTCCTACCCCAAGGTATCCATCTATCCGTGCAGAAGGTAATGAAGCAGCAGCGCTGAGGACAGCTGCAGCAAACACCATTTGTCATCCAATTAATTCCAAATACCACAGTGTGGGCTGTTTGTTTTTTTCCTCCTGAGTACCACAGAGAGAACCAAATTGTAGCATGTTCTTTCCACCCCTCCTAATGCTTTCCCTTCCTTTTTGGTGCAGAATACAAACCCAGCTACGTGCGGAATCGCTCCATCCGTTCGGTGTCTGTGGAGCTGGATGGAGCCATTTATAACTTGGGCTTGGAGGATGGCTACCAACCTGTCCTGCCAAGAAACATCACCAAACGGCACAACATGCAGAGGGCTCTTCTTCGTGAGGAGGAAGATAAAGACGTGGGGGAATACAGTGGCACTGGTGGCATTGCAGAGTACGCAGCCCCTAACCTAATAAAAGTGACTCACAGGTGAGTGCCCAGGAGGGGTTCCTGAAAGCTGCTGCTGCTTACCTGGCTGCTTTACAGAAAGGTGTTAACTCCTGATAGGCATCTTGTGTCCCTTCTGCATACCCAGGCAGACTTCACACAAGTTCTCACTCTCATCTGTACAATAGCTTTTGGGTTTGATTTAGTGTGGGAGGGCACAAAGCTGCTGAAGAACTCCAGCGGTGCCTTTGTGTCTTACGCACTTTGGAGGCAGTAAGCATGGTCAGTGCACGCTTGCAGTGAGGACAGGCTGTTTGCAGCAGTTGTGTGTACACCTGTGAGTGACCAGCAGGGGCTGAACCATGGAGATCTCAGTGTGCAGTGGGTCAGCTGGCCTGCCTGAAGACCAGAGGCTCTGACTGGAGCGTGAGACCTAGTTTCATGTCATAAGTTGCTTTGTGTTTCAAACACCAAATCAGTCCTAAGGGAGGAAACAGCCTCTCTGAGCTTTATGTAGCCAGTGCTAGGAGGGGAAAAATCTATATTGAGAATGAGGCTGGATGGCTCAGGAGCATTAGGAAAGGGAACATACCAAAAGGAGGTGGAGAAATTGTCTGGGCACTCTAGTAGCTAAAAGTCCGTTCCTTGGTGTGCAAGCCCAGGGGCTGATGATGTATCTTCAACTGTACTTAATTAGTTTAGTCACCATTTCTGTTTGTGAATTGTCAGGAAATCCTCCAACCCTTATTCTGTGCACTGGGTTGTTTAGTCACTAGCTCATGTAAACAGGGATGAGCCAGGTGGATGCTGCTGAAATCCAGTTTCCATCAGACTTATGTTTACAGGAAACATAGCTAGGCTGGCATCAGAGGTTTGTGCCTGCTTTCCCCACCTCTCATTAGTGGTTTGGACCCATAAATCACTGTTTGTGCTTTTCTTCTGGAATGAGTTACGCTGGTTTTTTTGCTGCCTTGCTGGGTGAATCCCAAACCTGTGCAAGGAGCTGTCAGGAAGGTTATACATAATTCACAAGGAGTCCTCAGGAACCCATGCAGAAAAGAAGACAGTGGGACAAGGGGTGACAGCCACAAACTAAGATACAGGAGATTTCATTTGAACTTAAGGAGAAACTTCTTTACTGTGAGGCTGTTGCAGCACTGGACCAGGCTGCTGAAAGAGGTTGTGGAGTCTCCTTCTCTGGAGACTTTCAGATCCTGCCTGGACACATTCCTGTGCAACCTGATCTAGGTGAACCTGTTTTGGCAGGGGTATTTTTGTTTCTTTTTGAAAGCATTTTAAAACCTGGACTGCATTAGAGGTTAGTGGACCCTAAACACACAGAATTGTGAGAGGATGCCTTGCCTTTGAAGTCAGGGAGGTCCTTCAAGAAAATAGCCCTTTTGTAGAAAACAGCAACATTTTGCTTGCTTGCTTTTGGGTTTTTTCTCTTTATTTTCACAGAGCAGTAATATGTCTTATAAAGAAGTGCTTTATCCTTGTCCCTGTCCCTCTGACACCTAATTATGCACTGGGAAATTGCTTCTGAGTAATGCTTTCAGTGCTTGCTAGTTAGTAGAGATTATTTATGTAGACAGCCTAATGAATAGGCAAGAAGTCTGTGCAGCATGATTTACATATAGAAATTAAGCAGACAACAGGTTCTGCTTGATAGGAATGTTCTTCTTGAATGTTCTTACTTCTGAAGCATTGCCATGGCAACTCAAGCCCAAACTTCTTGCCTGGCTCATATAGCACGCTCTTATTCTCTCGAATGAGCACTGGGGGTTTTTAATTCTGCATGTCATTTCCAATCTTGCTTCTCATCTCTCCTGGAGCTGTGTTATTAGAGCCAGATGTTTGCATTGCTCTCTCTCTGTGTGTAGCCACTACAACAACCATTGTTTGCTTTCCCATGCCAAGGTGCTACATCCTGGAGAATGACACTGTTCAGTGTGACACAGACCTGTACAGGTCACTGCAGGCTTGGAAGGACCACAAGCTCCATATTGACCATGAGGTCAGTGATGTTGTCAGTTGTGCACAGTCTGGTTTTAGCGTGGGTTTCTGTGGGCTGGTAGGATCATGCTGACTGTGTTTGCCTTTGTCCCTCCCTGGAGCCTTTCAAACTTGCTAGCTCATTTCAGAAAACATATTTCAGAGATAATGAAGTTATTACAAGTTTGTGGTAACAAGATGCTATGTGGAGGAGAGAGCTGCATCTGAAGGGACAGCTGAGAAGCCTTTTGAGATAAATAGAGACTGAAATGTCCTCATCCTAGGAAAAAAGTTCATTTGTCTCTTTTTCACATCTTACTACTTCTGGCCTTCAGCTGTCAGACAAAAACCCAAGGAAAAGTGACCTCCTTCCACATCCCTCTCTGTTTCATAACAAGCTGAAATGTAGGGGTTTTGTTTTCCTCTGAGTAACCTCTGCCCTTGCAAATGTGCAGTACAGTACAGGAGGAAAAAATCAAAATAAACCCAGGAGTGGTTGTCTGCCTGTGGTTGTGTGTCCCCCCAGTCCCACCCTCTGCTTCCACCTTCAGCACTCAGAGCAGGCAAACTGATCCAGCAAAGTTTCCTTCTGATGTAGTTTCCTTTTGGAAAGGTAGCTCATCTGAAAATGCTTCTCAGAGGCAGGAATTGTGGAGGGTGGTGAAAAGGAAGCATTTGGTGACCACAAAACAGATTCGAGGAGAGCAGGATAAGACTGTATCATGCTGTGGTTGTTTCATCTGTATCTTTGCTTTCTTTTAGATTGAAACTTTGCAAAACAAAATAAAGAACCTGAGGGAGGTGAGAGGTCATCTGAAGAAGAAGCGCCCTGAGGAGTGTGACTGTAACAAGATAAGGTATTTCTTGTGCACTTGTCCAGGTGTTCCCTTCCAGCTGAAACCTGAGGGGTACCTCAGAGTAATTGTAGTGTGCAACTGTAGCTGGATTTTCTCTTCACAAGAGAGCTCAGAGTGTTTTGCTAAGTGCCTGCTAACTGTGTTCCTGTATAAGGCTTTTGGGGGGTGTTGGATTGCTGCACCAGTACATGGCCCCCACCTTCTGCCAGGCAGGAGTTTAATTGCCTGTGTCAAGTGGGGATGATGTAACAGGGCATGTAACATGTCTCAGACACCCGTTAGGCTTTCCTACCCAAGATGCTGCTTTTAGATACCAGAGATTAATATTTAAGCTGCAGGCTGTCTTCTGAAAGCTTGCCTTTCCACCAGGGCAAACTGTCAGTCAGGCACGGTGAGACACAGCTCTCTTTAAAAGTAATATGGTGGGAAGTGCATGGAATGATGGCTGGGGAGAGGGATTTCTTCTCATTCAGGTTTTTTTCAAGGTTGGATATGTTCCTGGGACATACTCACAGCAACATTTAGCAGCTCTGCCAGGTGGGAGAAGCAGGAATTTCACAGTTGGTGCACAGTAACTGTATTTTCATAACAGACTTGCTGCACCAGATTTATTTCTCCTAGTGCAAATGATTTGAGAATTAAGTGCAACAGGTACTAAAATAATGATTATGCATGAAGGTCTCTGTAGAGGTGGGTCATATGTAGCCAGATATTTGCAAAATGCCTGTAGGATTGGTTCCTAGATTGCAGGGCAAGAGTGTTCAAGCACACCTGAAACCTGAAGAGCAAGCAAGCCCTTGCTTTGCAAACAAACACAGCAGAAAAGCTTTCAGAAGCAAATGTTAACCCAAGTAACATTTGCCCTGAGAAAGATGTTCAGAATGCAAAGAGGAGCAGCTGCTCCTGATCACAGTGATCACAGTGCAGTCTCTGAGCCAGATGTCACCAGGAGCACTGCAGCCACAGTGGCAGCAACTGTACAAGTATCATACACAAAAAAAGCTGTGCTTCAGTGGACATGGAACAAGGCTGCTGTGCTTAGCAACTTTAAAGCAGCCTCAGAGAGGGTAGGGATGACACTTCTCTGTCTCACTGCTGTTAGAGGGTAAAGCTTTGAACGTAACACTTCAGTCCCTGGAGGTGCAACATAGCCTGGTTTGCAGACAGGAGGTTCTTAGTCTTTGTGGCCCATGTGGATTCTGCAGCAGTTTGCTGAAGTGCAGACAACAACAATTTTTTGGGAAGCCAGGGCAAAGTGGTTAAAAAGAAATCAGGAGCATCCTACATGGCAAATATCTCAAAGGTTTATAATGTCTTTAAATCCACTGCTTTCAAAAATGACCTTAACTGAGTTTATTTCAGCTGTGCTGTAAAGCTGGTATGAAGCACTTTATTTGTGATAGCACAATTAAGATGAATAGTCTCACTGAAATCAATGAAAGTAATCATCTGAGTTAGGTAAAAGTGTTTGCAGAGTTGCACTGAATTAGGGTTTAGCTCTTAGGATTAATGAAATGGTTGGTTTTAATCTTGAACAGACACTGACTGTAGATAGTCTTTAACTGTTAACTTTTGTTAACATGTAAGAATTCAATTTATCAAAGCTCCCAGTAGCATTAATAATTTAAAAGATGTGAAGGGAATGGAGTTTTAGTCTGACAGCTGACTGAAGGGTGGTGTTCTGTTGAGAAAATAAACGTTTATTGCACTTTGTTGTTGATTTGTGGGGGTGGTGGCTCTGTCAGTCAGCCAATGCTGCCATTGACTAAGGCTGGGTTTGCCTTTTTGTTTGTGAGTTGTAAGCTACACAGAGATTTCTGCAAAACGTTGTAGGAGTTCCTGGATGTGGAGCCAAAACAGTAAAGGTGCCAGCTAGAATCTCTAGCCCTCCAAAACCCAACTGGTACTCTTGTTACAAAAGGCAAAGGGCAGGAAGGTGGTATGAGCTTGTCTCATGTCATCTGAACAAGGTAGCGAATACTCGGCTGAAGAAATGCTGTAGCTGAACTATAAATCTATTGCTTTTATCTGCCCCGGGCAGAGAAACAAGAACCAGGGACGCCTGGAAGCTGTAGCAGTAGGAATGTGGCTGCAGGTTGCAATCCAGTCTCGGAGCAGCAGATGGCACTGTGCACACACCAGCTAAGGAGGGAGAGTGGCACAAGGCTCCCAAGTGCCTGACCCAGCCTTGCAAGGCTGCTTTGTATTCACCACATACTCTGAATGAATAAATTGAAGGGAGAAGTAACACTGGATTAAACCAGCTTCAAGCCCAGTATGAGAGTGTGGTAGGGACTGGAGCAATTGTCTTTCCGTTGTTCATCAACAATCCTGGTTTTGTTTTCCAGTTACCATTCAAAGCACAAAAGCAAGCTGAGGCACAAGGGATCAAGTCTCCATCCTTTCAGGTAAGTCAAAGCCTGTTCCTCTGAAAGAGGAAAAGCGAAAACGTTCATGTTTGGTCCTTGCACACCAGCTGCAGTAGAGGCAAAAGCAGAGGATTTAATTCTTCCTCTCCTAACACACACACAGACACCTGAGCAAGGAATCAAGCCTGTGTTGAAGTGCTTGTAGATTCAGGTATCATTTCTGTGTGGGCAAATGTCACACCACAGACTTCAGGCAAACCTATAACCCCCTCTGGCTGTTTTTCTTAGTGCCACTGAACTGCAGAGTTCCATCCAGAGCCCTTTGTCAGAGAAACCATTTAATTACAAAATACCAGGGTTTTTTTTTTGCCCTCAAAGCAGCTTATTTTATTAGTTGCTTCATTTTTTTTTAGGTCTGTTGAAGTATAGCAGAGTCTGCATGACCCTAATGTTTCATATGTGCAGGAAAGCCTTACAGGAGAAGGACAGGCTGTGGCTGCTTCGTGAGCAGAGACGGAAGAAGAAGCTGCGCAAGCTGCTGAAGAGAATCAAAAACAACGACACGTGCAGCATGCCTGGCCTGACCTGCTTCACCCACGACAACCAGCACTGGCAAACAGCTCCCCTCTGGACACGTAAGGAGACTTTACACTAAGTTACAGGTAGGCAGGTACTGGCTAAGCTGGGAAGTAGAGCCAAAGCCACATGGTCTCATACCAAATAACCCATTGTGGTGCTGGCATTATCTGGGCACAACAGGCAAGGGAATTAAACCCAACTGCAAATAAAGTGTTTGGTACAGTTACAGGTGCTGTCTCACCATCTGCAATGCTTTCCCAGCAAAGATGCCAGGGAAAGCACCTAGCCAAGAGGCTGTCTCCATTAGCCATGTTACATGGGTTAGGTATGTGTGGAACAAGAAGCTTGTGCTGGAAGGCATCCTCTGCTTTAGAGCTTAGGGAGAGAGAGAGAGGAGCTGTCTGAACAGAACTAACCAGTGCTAATGGCAGCAGCTTGTAGCTTATTTCTTTGTAACTCTTCACTTTGCAGTGGGCCCCTTCTGTGCCTGTACCAGTGCCAATAACAACACGTACTGGTGTCTGAGGACAATCAACGAGACCCACAACTTCCTGTTCTGTGAATTTGCAACAGGATTTCTGGAGTATTTTGATCTCAACACTGATCCATATCAGGTACCTGACCACAGACCAGCTCTGGAAACGCATCCTTGTTCCTTACTGATGATAAATTGAAATAACAGAGTACTGCTGCAGGATGTTGACAAGGCCTAAGCCATCTCATGTAATATAAGTTGGCTTCTTTGTTGTTCCCTATAGGAAAGAGCAGTTGTTGCTAACAAGTACCCCCTCTTTGTTGCAGCTGATTAATGCAGTGAATACACTAGACAGAGACGTTCTCAATCAACTTCACGTCCAGCTCATGGAACTAAGAAGCTGCAAAGGCCACAAACAATGCAATCCCAGAACTAGAAACATGGATCTGGGTAAGTGCCTCTCCTGTTATTCCTCAAGGGAAATGGTGAACATTGTGAAACTTTAATCAGATGAAAGGATGTTAATATTTCTGTACAAAAGTCATGTCCTGTTGAGGTGGATGGCTGCATGCTCACATGTTTGTATTTGTTCCATTTGTAATGTTCTTAGATGAAGAATGATGCTTAGAGGGAGATGCTTAAATTGCTGACATGCAGAGGAAGGAGATGAAAGAACAAAACTGGAGAGAGAGGGAAAGAATACCCTAATAGCCACTAGCAAGCTCACAGGACAATCAAAGTTGGAAGGGACTTCTGGAGCTCATGTGGCCTGAACTGCTGCTCAGTGTAGAGCCAGCTGTGAGTTCAGACCAGGTTACTCAGGACTTTATCCAGCCAGAACTTGAAAACCTCCAGGGCTGGAGACTACACAACACTAGTGCTTAAGCTGATCAGTTTTCCCCTGCCTGTGTTAGTGCAAGGTAGCTGTGAAATAAGAGCACATCTAAGAAGAGTTGCATTAAGCTACCAAAAGGTGCACTCTCCTAATTACAGTTTTAGATGCCAAAAACACAAGTCTTTATTCTTATGCTGTTAGTTTGATCCTTTCCTATCCCTGAAGTTTCCTCTGAATCTACTCCCTGGATCTATTCTTCATACTGCTATTATTTTTTTTTAATATTTAATGATGATAGCAAACCAAAGGTCACAGCTACTTGTGTTTCTGTTTTAAATTCCATGGGTTATACACCTTAATACCACTAAGTTGACATAAGAAATGCTGGTTTTCAAAATGTATAGCTTATTAACCCCACCCCAACAGTACTGCTTCTCTACCTGAGCCAACTGAAGCCCAGAATAGCATTTCAGGTCTCGTTTAGTACACACACAGAGCTGTGTGTTTTGAAATCAGCAGGCTTAGGAATTTGAACACACTGCTGACGGAGACTTACAGAAAAGTTTCAAATGTCTCTATCCCAATTACAATCTGGAGTAGGGGAGTGGATATGAAAATAACAGCTGCAGGAGGTAACAAGTACAGAGCTACCTGCCACAGTCAGTTCATGGCCTTTGGTCTTCTTGGATATTGTGCCTCACTCCCTTACCAGCAACCATTAGTAACATTGTTGATTTTCCCTCATCTAGGCCTGAAAGATGGAAGCTACGAGCAGTACAGGTATCTTTTTACTTTTTTCAATTACTATCCTTAATTACTGGCCTCATGCTAAAGGAGTCGGTGTGGGAGTGGCACACAGGGACAGAGCCTGCCTGGACTGGCATTTGCAAGACCTTCCCACCGCAGTTACTGTGAAACCGGAGCCATTTCTGTTTCAGTGTTACAGCATGTGCTAATCTTTCATCAAAATTCAGACTGAACTCTTCTCCTTCCTCATCTTTCAGACTGTAGTGTTGGTGGTTTTCTTGGTGATGGTTAACTTTTTTCTCCTTTTGCTGCTTGAAAATTAGGCAGTTTCAGCGTCGAAAGTGGCCAGATGTGAAGAGACCATCATCTGCCAAGTCACTGTGAGTTGAGAGCAGTTCACACAAAGCATTAAGCTTCTCCTTCCTTTCTACACTTCTCCTTTTGCATGCAGCAGCTTTAACATCATCACCTGCTCCCACTGCATGCTCAAGTAGGGAGTCCTCTAAATTTAGCCAGGAAGGAACCACTGCCATCCTCATAGACAAGCACTGCTGTACAAAACATCTTGGTAGATGTATTCTGTAAAGAGAGGCATTAAGGTCAAGGCTATTTTAAACCTGAGCAAAGCTGGATGCTCAGGTGACCAAACCAGTTCTGGCTGACAGTAGAACTTAGAGACCATTATGTTGGATTTGTCTAGATTTAAACTTGTAGGAGCTACCTACATGTGTCTTACACCAGCAAGAGAGAACAAAACTGAGAATACTCTCTCAGAGCAGCGACTGTCACGTGTTTATTTTCTGTTTATCCAACCCCAGCCTCCTACATGGTGAACAAAAAAAGAACAGAAAGCAGACTCCAAGACAGATCTGCACATCTTGTTCTGACATTTGCCTAAACTCCCCTTTTAAACTGTAGAACTGTTCAGCTTGCCAGTGCCCAAAGGTGAGATAAGGAGTTTAGAGACAGGAAAAGCACTTTCCTGTGCTATGCCTCCCCTTAAACAGAGGCTTGAGACTTCCAACTCATTAAAAACCATAAAGTGTCCTTAAAATTGCACAATGAGAAAATACATACAAATGCCTCAGCAGGCACAGTCCAGGACTGTCAGCTAGGCCAAGAAGATTTGCTCATTTCATGGTAATTAACACTGGACTGGCTTTGGAACAGAAATGAAGCTAGAATCAATGGGTGAAAAGTCTGCACAGGCTGCAGTTCCCAACATAGTTGGACTGGTTCTATGCTGTACCCACTGTGGTTTTTATGCCTCGTTCACAGTGGTTTTCAGTTGTTTGCTCCCTGCATGGCACCATTGGAAAATACATTTCTAGTTCTACCAGAATGTTACACACTAAAATCCTTGTTTGTTTTCTGTTAAAGAGGACAGCTGTGGGAAGGCTGGGAGGGCTAACCTCCTCCAACCTCTGCACCTCTGTGAGGATACAAACTGGCCAGAACTTGAATCCCTGTAAAGACTCAGTGGAAACATTTATGACTTCAGAACAAATTCTAACGTTAGCCTGGAGGACTGGACAAATGTTGAGGCTGAAATAGATGATAGAGAGTTTGCACTGGTGAGTGAATTACATAGAAACTGGGAAATGCTGACAGAACCACAGGTCCCTGAAATCCACTATTTTACCTGCTTTCTGCTTTGGATTATACCTCACCTGCTTCACAAGGCATTGTACTTCAAGACGACACCACTAACACTGCCCAGGAGCTGACAGAAGAGGAGATGCAGCCACGTCCCAAAGAGGATTGCCTTCCCAGGGGTCGAAGAGTACACAGAGACAGCAGGAGTAAACAAAGTATTTTCCAATTCAACTGGATCTTCAGATGTCCTGAGAAAAAAGCTTTACAGCCAGGTACAACTCTGAAGCAAGGCTTTGAAACATGAATGCTTTCCCCTCTAGCTGGGTAAAAGGTAATGGTGGAAAAGAACTTTTAAGAGATTCAGGAACTGAAGTGAGCAGCATTGAATACCATCAACACCATGCTACTTCTCAAACGTCCTCTGAGGATACATTTTAGTTCCAGCTCTACTTCTCCATCCTATTGCCTCCTCTAGGAATATTAGAGAAAATCTTGACTAGCAGGAGGACACCCAAGATTTTTGGAGGGGTTGTGTAAATATTGCTCAATATACTGTTTGAAAAGAAATTCCTTCAGGTTGTGAAGACTTTTGTTAATAAAAGAGTGGAATGCCCACACACCTTTTCTCAAAATGCTACTTAATGTCACATAGCTCATTTCAGAATTTATCCACTTTTGAAAGTACTGAAAACTTTTCAGTAAATGTATATCTTAAATTTTAATGAAACCAGATTTGTATGGAAGTTTGGTTTTTTTATGATGTGCTAATACTATTATAGTCTATGTTCCAAACCAAAACAGTTCCAGCAGCATTTTGCTCAGTAGTGTTAGCTTTTACATTTATTTTTACAAAGGCAGCTCAAAAAAGCTCAGTGCTTGTAGCCAATAAAGAATGATCTAGTTCTAGCCTACAAAGACGTAGATGTGCTGAATGAGAGTTACTGCTGAAAGGCTTTGAAGGGAAAAGCTATCATTTTCCTCTGGCAGCACAGTGGACAGAACCTGTTTCAGTGTTGTCAGAAATTAGCTGCAGCAGGGGTGCTAGTGGTGATACTGGGATTGAGAATTGGTTATCCTGTCCAGCTAGGACCTCTTTTACAGGCACATGCAGGAGGGAGCTAATGTGACAGACTCAACATGTGTGGTCTTCAATCTTCAAGAGGTACAAACCTAACTTGAACTTGTAGAAATGTGGTGTACAGCTGTGTCGCAGCAGTTACTCTGATGGCTTTCCTGGTTTTGCACATCCAGAAACTCAAGTGGAATTACTTCCTGAGGGATGGAGATCTCTGGAATCACACCCCCATACATAAAAATACTTCAATTTAGGAACTGAGGGGGAAAAAAAAAAGCCACCCTGATAAAGCAGCTGTGGGTCTTCTGTTAGATGTGCTAGTGTTTGTGTCACACTAAGGTAAATAGATTGCCCAAAATTTTCTTGCAAGTTTGTTTTTTGTTTTCTAATTTTGGAAGTATGATAATTGCCTGTCTTAATCTAGCCCTAGCTGTTGTTTATAACCTGTTACAGATCTCATGGATTATCAGAAACATCTGCTAGGTGAGGAGATGCTGGATCACTACAAATAAGTTTAAAAAAAAATATATATCCCTGAAGTAAAAGTCACCAAGAGAAACATTTCTGCTGTGTGCAGAGAAGAGTGTTGGCTGGCTGCCATTCACAGTGAGTATGCAGGAAGAATACAAGGTTAGATTTTTAACACTTTGCACTTACCTTATTTTTGTGTTCCACCTGTGCTGTTGGTAAGGTGAGGGTGTGACTGCCAGAATCCTGCGTGGTCACTTACTGTTGCTGTTACACGCCAGTGAGAAGCTCCAGAAATTACTGCATCCCTTGATACAAAATACTGAGCTGTGTGACACAAGCAGCAGTGGGAGTGTTCTGAAAAGGTAGGTCATTGCCCAGTTATGGAGAAGGCTACCACCTCTTCTCCTTTCAGCTCTCCTAAAGACAATGATTTAAGGTGAAAAAGACAAATTTCAATGCAAGATTAGCTGCTGAATGGGTCCTCATGGGCAGCAGATCCAAGTTGTCATTTCTTTACCTTCTGTGGCCAACTAGGAAAAATGTAAATCATTTGCTATAGGTTAGCTCTCCTCAGTAACAGCACCAGATTGTCTCTGACCTTTCCAGAGTACAGTTACCAGCCTTAAAGTATCAGACAGCCAATACACTGTTATCACCAAGGTCTGATTTTAAATAGAAACCTTTATTTACATTATTATTAACATCCAAACACAAAAATCAGCAGAGCAGTAATACCTTACAACCAACTCTTTTTTATAAATCAGCCCCCATGATTTTTCTGTTTTGCAAAACAAAAGATACAGATATTTCAAGCAATACTTATGTAAACTAAACTTAAATGCAGTTCTCAATACTGTATGCCTTCTCCTGAGAAGTTTTTTCAATATTGCTCTCAGAATTACACGGTTCCATACTTGCTGTATCATTCTGTCATCTGGTAGCCTGCACAGAAAGTCTAAAATAAAATGTGTGCTAATTGGTACAACATTCAAATAGTTTTGTCTTGTGCCTGAAAAGCGGTCCTGATTTTCTAACTTTTTTAAAAGCACTATTTTAGGCCAAGATTGAAAGAAGGAAAAAAAATACTACCTAGGAATTGTACATAAAAAATGTGGTTTCCGTGAGCGAGAGAGTAACAGACGTGCAGCAGAACGGTGCTGGTTGTGCAGCAGTGAGCAGAGGTGGCTGTACCAGCTGCTGGTTCTAACTGCTGGAAAGTGCTACACAGCCTGTTTTTCCAAACCAGTCAGGAGAAACTGCTGCTGTAGGACCAAAAGAATTGGTGGAGATACTAAATGTCAAGGATTTCAAGGTCGGTGTTACTCACTGCGGTAGGTGAGGTCTGCAGACCAGATGTAGCATTTAGGAGCGGAGCAGCGCTGCCCAGAAAGATGCCATTTTAAAAACACCCCACTGCTCCCCTTCAGCTTCAACTGAAAGTCTTTGGATTCAGCAAAAAAAAAGTAGATACTGGAAAGCTCCAACATTCTAAACACAGATGAGAAAATGATGATCGTTTATAACATCAGCCAGGTACCAGTTTTACAGAGATGTATAAATAGAATCACTAATTTTAAAACAAAAGGGCAGGATGTCTAAAGCAAGATACAGTCTAAGAGCTCACCTAATGAAAGTAATCCATGTTTGTAGTTTCCAGCCATCAATATCAATGAACAACTACATAATGTAAAGATTGTTCTGCTCAGATTTTATATAAAGAGCAAGAGATTGGTGCCTGTCGACTTCAGCAGGCAGTACTTACTCCCAACAGGTATGTCCTAAGGAACAAAAAAGAAGATCGAAGTTCCTTGGGCTTTTAAAAGCTTTGCATTAAAAAACACCAGTTGGACTGAAGGTTTCAAACAACCACTGCCACCTAACCTAGACAAAGTGCTAAAGCAGGGACAGGGTTGCATAAAGTAGATCAACTAAATCTACATTCCCTTTGGAACACAACTGGCTGGATGCTAAGGATGAACTTTTCTGAGAACAGTTCTAGTTAAAATTAGTTCTATTAAAATGGAAGATCACTGAACGTTCTGGACAATAAAACCACCTCTTGCTTACAGTACCAAGAAGAAGCACTCAAGACCACAGATGATTCTTTGTTTACTCACTTGGGAGAAGTCATTTTTCCATTACACAGTGAACAAGAGAATAAAAGCACCACACATCTGAAACATTTCTGTGTCATCCCTTATGGAAGTTTAGAGGTTTGACTCAGTGTAACTGCCTGAAACTGGAGGAACTGCAGAAGGGATGTTAATTTCAAGGAACCAAAGCCCTATCAGCAAATAAAAGCAATAAATTTGTAACAAGACTTAAATACTGATATGAGAGTAACCTGCTTAGAAAATACATTCATTACTATGAGAACAATCCAATGAGGTGCAGACATTTGGTTAAAGTGTGGCTTAATATCCTTAGAAAAAATTTCAGATGCCATGTAACAACAAATATTTTGCAACAGACAAACTTCTTTGAAGAACACGCAGAGTTTGTTAAAACTGACCAAAAGAAGACACAATCCAGATTCACCAACTTAAAAAGGCAACATATCGTAGAGAGACATGACCTAACATCTTACAACACAGAGCCTTTTTGTCCCATTGCCTCGTGTAAAAAAAGAAAGGTAACAAAGTGCTCACAGGTGGAGAAGAAAGCATTTAACAACTGTCTTTTATAAAAAGCTACATGTTAAAGATGTAAAAAATAAGTGAGGTGTTGAAGACCAAAGAACACAAAGATGTGGGCCAAAGTCACCCAGCTTCAAAGTCATTCATTAAAAACAACCCAAAAAAAAAAAAATTCTATTTGGACCTCAACTACTTTGAGTTTACAGAAATCAACTTTGTTAAATATTTAGCTTCACAAACTCTGCAAAAATGAGTTAGTGACCTACAAAAGTCATATGTATATAATACATTATCTTAAAGATTCTATTTACAAAAGGTATTCACAAAATGACTGCAAAGTTCTGATTCAGACTGCAGTGCCTTGCCTTGAGTTTTCTGAAGGTATTTCTCAAAAGATGAAAGATTATTGCTCTAATTTCCACAGACAGAAGACATTACACTATGCAGTCCTTGCAAACACTTCCTAAGAGATTGTTTGAGAAGAAAAGCGAGCACACCCTACCTTCAGATGAAGTCCTTACCGAAGATATTGCATTAATCCATTATATAGTCTTTCATAAAGTGCACTCAGCTGCACATCAACATGTAAATATTAGTCACACTCGTGTTTAAATAATTTAAATGTATTGTCCTCTCCTTTTCCCCCTTTGCTTCAACAGACAGCATTTTGGACTGTTATGTGCCAATTCCATTTGCACTGCCGCTTTGCTGGGGAAATCCTGACTCTCGGCGGCGTGAGATTAAAAGCAGCATTTATATTCAGGAATTCATCTAAAAGAGTCAAGGCTAGGAACTACATTCTCTGTCAGATATTGTCACTAGAGAAATCAGAAACTTACCACCGTGACTTATCCAGGCACTTCTCTCTGCCTGAAGTGAAAGGGCTTTGGATAACCACAGTAAATAGATAAGGGAACCAGGAGTCTACCCATGATGTATCTGCTACAACGCCATTGCCAAATTCACATCTCTAGAGGCAGACCGTCAGAAATATTTATGCCCACAATATAGAGTAATACAGAGACTGCTCCTACTAAAGTGTGATTTTGGTGGGTGTTTTTCCCCACTCAATGAAGTAACTTAGGACATCATGGTGAGTGACAGGACAAATCCCTTGTTTCCGTAAGGCCAGTTGTAGGTGCCGTGAGGAGCGCGCAGCTTTCCTTCAGAGTACTAGTGCACAGTTAGCCTGCAGACGTGGCGCCAGCTGTCAGCAGTACTTCTGTTGAAGAAAAGAGAGAATCATCAGAACAAACATCTTTGCTGGACACTCATCAGTCTGCTGCAAAGTACTGACAGTCAGCTTCCAGGCAGAAGGGTGGCATTTTACTGCTCTGCTTTGAAGGGAGCAAAGAAATGCTGTCCCAAATTTCCTACTTGGGAATCGCACCTGGGTCTGGAAAATGTGGTATTTCACCTTCATTTTCTCCTCTTTATACAAAGTATAGGTTAGGTCAAAGTCCTCCAATACCTTCTCTCCCTGAAGTCTTCAGATTTTTTTGGTTGCTTCCTTAGTTGCCTTACACAGAATTTCATGAGCTAATTTCCACTTGAAAAAATTGAGCTTATCTCAGTATTACATTGCTCATCCCTGGTTATTTTGTGGAAAGATTACAGCAGAAGCATATTTAAGTGTTTCAGCCTTCTGTGCAGTGCCTCTTACTGACTCTTTTGTCCCTTAAGTAAGAGGCCTTAATTTTCCAGTTGCTTGCTATGCATACACAAACTATTCTAAGGCAGTACAAGGGTAAGTATCATAAGTATCGGCAACAGCAGCTGCCAGGAGGATGCTGTTTTACCAGGCAGTATTCTTAGTCTGACTCCTGAGGCTATTATGTATAATCTTTTACAACTGCAGAAGATGCTTTTCACAATCTCTGTGTTTTGCTCTCTGGGGTTTCTCCAGGCTCAGAAGTATTAAGCATCCTTTGCAGAGTTTAAGCCTTGATCCTACCTATGGTACTTCAAAGTTAACAGCTAATCACAACACACAGCTTGGGTTTGGTTGAAATATCAATCAAAAATAAACTATCTCTTGGGACATACAGATGGCAGTTTGACAGATGTAAATACAAACTGGATAGCTGAGAGCAGGACTGTGCCAGAGGAACAGCTCGAAGCAAATCATAATGTGAAAGGAGACAACAGATCCTTTCTGTGTACAGCTTACCTGGTCTGGAGCCATAGGCATCCCTGACATGGGCATGGTATTGATATTCATCTGTCCAATGTGGCCACTGTTGCCATTCATGTGCATCATGCTGTAGGCTGCAGGGTTGCCTTGGTGGCTGAACTGCTGCTGGGGGAAAGAACTGAAGCACAGAAGGACAAATAAAATTACCCTCCAGGTTTACACATTGATACATTGCTTTCTCTGCACCAGCTGTCAACAGGTGAAAGATAAAACTGGTTTTATATGTACTTGTTTCTACCTAATACCTGTTTAATACACAAACAGAAACTTCCCTTTCAAAAGGCATTTTGCATCTTTTGAAACACAGAGGTGGGGGACTGTATTTCCTCCTGTAGCCTTTGGAGGCTTCTGTGAGGGCTGTACTGTCCAATGCACTACTATCCTGAACTTCTGTATTTGCCTCCAAGTTCACTAGTCAAAGACTGAATGTTGCTTCCAGTTACAGAGACTGCAGAGGTCCAACGTGAATAAAGGGAGCTAAGCATAAGCTACATTAATCAGTCTATTTCCTAAACCAGAAAAGATCAAGGACAGTACAAACAATAGGATATAGCCATTTTTCCTCCCTCTAACTCCTTTTCCTGTTAGAAGCTATTGCACATAGTTACTACTTTCACCAAAACGAAAGATGTTGCTTGAGCCATGGGTTATAACAGAAGTTTACCTGCTCCTGGCCATGCTTCCTGAGGGCCAGCCCTTCATCTCAGGGGACTGGTACATCGTTGCAGTTTGAGGATGCTGCATCATAGGATTCTGGGAAGGTGCAATTCTTGATGACATCATTGGGTTGGGAGGGCTTGATACTCTGCTAAATGTGGGGTCAGGTTGTTGGCTTATTCCTTAAAAGACAAAGGACAGACAAAATACTTCAGTTACCATCACCTGGTACTGTTAGTTTATCTTACACTGAGAAGAAGGGGAAAGAAAAGGCATCCTTTTTGTAGCAGTATTTCCCATGTTTCAGAATGACAGGTATTTAGGTGGTTTGGATTAACAGTAAATGAAGAAGGGGAAAAGAAAACCAGACAGAAAAACAAAGCCATGTTAGTACTAGTACCATAATTAGGTGGATAGGGGAATTGCTGTGGAGGAACTTGAGCCATTGGAGGGCCTGTCAAAGCACTATCCATGGTTCCTGAGGCAGTCACATTTGGTGGTGGACTGAAGGCCTGAGGTTGCTGTTGCTGCTGCATCATCATTGCCATCCTCTGTTGTCTAAAATGATGACTTATTAGCTCCCTGTTACGCTGAGCCACCATTTGAGCATTAAGAAAACCTTGCTGCTATCCCCCAAAGAAAAGAAAAATCATGTTAGAAAACACTTTTACAAATGAAATCATGGTCAATCAAAACCACCTACAACTCTTAACTGTAAGTTCCAGCATATCCATCACCAGAACAGAAAGTCATGAAAACACACAGCCAGTGCAAAAATCATCCCAATGTAAGACAAAGGTTTTCATTAAGGTCTCATTAGTGCTAAATAAATAAATTAATAGATTGACTACCCTATTCTATGTGGAAAAGACTATTAGCAAACTGTTGACAGCATGATCTACTGAACAAATTTTCTTTATGAATACATTAAAGTACTTACCTGTGATCCCACCTGTGGCTGCATAACTGGTCTCATCACTGAGCTATTGCCACTGACTGCATTCTCCATTTTCATTTCAAGCGTTTGGCGTGTCTGATTCATAAACTTGGGGTAAAACAAAACAGCTTTAGTACTATTAGCTTGAAAATAGCAGTACTGGGCAAAGTAATGGCAATTCATCCAAAATAAACATTCTTTATGGACCTCCCGAATCCATAAAGTGCAATGGTTAATTTTTGCCTTCTTTGATGTAGTACCTGAAGTATGAAACTCTCCAGGGTGAGAGGCAGCTCACATACGGAAAGAAAAAACCCTGCAAAACCCCCAGTTAGCAGCACTAACTGGCTTTACTTTCTTCCTCCCTTGAAGTTAGCACTTTAAGAATAAATACATAGCAGCCTCTCTATTTGTTCCAAATTGTGTGTTGGGCAGAAGGATATAACCACTGGCTTTGCTGAAAAGAATAATATTCTGTCTCCATCCCTCTCCATCACAAACCCTCAAAGCAATACCGATTGAACTAGTGCCTCAGAGCAGTCAGGAGAGAACAAAGCACTCCCTAAGGATTAGACATTGCCCTTCATGTTGCACAGCACCACCTCACCTCTCCGAGTTTGATGTGTGTATTGGATTTGGTATCGGGACTGCATTTTCACAGGGTGGGGGATTTAGCACTGAAATCATGCAGCAATCTTTAAAGCAGTGCGTTCAATGCATTATTAAAAGCTATAGCTGTATCTACTCTCTCACCTTTTAAGAAAATACCTACAGTGGCATCAAATCAATAAATGGAAAACCAAAGCTGTATTTCAATAAGCTAAAATGATTAGTTAGAAAAGTGGGGAAAAAAAAGTAGCAGCATTTAATTTATGAGAGAAATGCAGCTGCCCATTTAATGGTGCCAGCGAGGCTCAGAAAAAATACTCAGTCTTTAAATGGATCAAGAGATCATCCAGAGCTACAAGAGTAATAGTTTAAGTAGCAATAACGTTGTGTGCTGCAGGAACCAATCCAATCTGTAGCTAAGGAGGCTGATGAAGGAGAAACACTTGTCTTAATAAAAGCTCTTTCACTCCCACAGCCATCAGGCACTCAGTGTGACAGGTACTGTCAACGTGAAAGATCCACCTTTTCCATCACCTGCTGCAATGTCAGGTCCCACGTTCCTCAGGCAGCACCTTATCCCACTCCCAAACACCAAGAGCGCGAAGGCAGGAGCCCAGGCTCACCTGCTGCCCCTGGAGCCGCTGCTGGAGCTGCATGCGGAGCTGCTTTGGCGTGTTGGTGCGAGGCCTCATCACGTTTGCTCTCGGATGCATACTTTGAAGTGGAAAATTGCTCTGTTGGCTCAACTGATTCATCACTGAATTGAAGGATGGCTGTTGTCCCTGGATATTACTAAAACCACCTGGCATTGCTGCCCCTTGCCCTTGATAGGGCTGACCATAGAGCGGCGCCTTCTGATCAATCATGACTGAAGATTCCTGAGCTTGAAATGAATCTTGCTTGGGCTCCAAAGCTTGTCCCTTGAACAGATATAAAAGTGTTTTCACTGGCAGTGTATTCTTTGGTGTATGGATTACTCAAGAAACAATAAAGCTAAAGCAGCATACAACCACCAGTAGTTCCTTGTCCATAGCATAGACAGATAACTCTTAGTTTTGCCTTTGACAAATTAAATAGGAAGTTATGAATACTTAAAAAAAGAAAACCAAAGCCTCACTTTTGCTGCACACTGCTTGCACAGGCAAGCCCTTGTGCACTTTTAGACTGCTATTTGTACAAGTGACAGTAGTATTTTGTGGCATTTAGCAAGTTCCAAAATATTCCTGGTTTGCTAGCCATGCAAATTCAAGGTGAACTGGCAGATACAGAAGCATCCTACTCACACATTGCTGCCAGTCAAATATTTCACAACCCAAGCTCAGCTGACAACAATTTACTAAAGAAACATAACACAATTTTCTGCTTATTGGATTACAAAGATTTACACCCAAAATAAGCCCTCTGTGTAGCAAGGCATAATACAATAAACTTAGATAAGAAGACACCATTTTATGTTTTCATCATGCACGAGAAAACTAATCAATACTGAGCTTCTCCCATGAAAATCGCCACTTAAGTGTAGATGCTTCCAAAGGCAGACTAAGGAAAGTGAAGTCAAGGAAGTGAGGAGACAGAAGAAATGAGGAGGCCCCCTTCACTTTCCTGTCAAGTAACAGAGCAATAAAGGGGTTTGGAAAATAAAGAGCCAAAATCTCTTACTTGGTTTACAAGGTCAGGAATTCCTAATGCTCTGTCAATTTCTTCCAGACTTGTGACATCTGTATTACTCAGCAGTGTGTGCAGCTGATCCAAAAGTGCCCTTTCATCATTTTGGCCTTCCATACTTGGTGCTGGACATAAGAGGTCATCCAAGGAGTTTCTGACTAATTGTCTAGAAATACAACAACATTTTGACCATTAGGGAGGGTAAAGGCATTTACACCATTTCTATGTAGTATTTTAGCTTGATGGTGATTAATTACTGTAATTACCTAGAAGACTGAAGTAAGAATTAAGAACTTCAAGTCCAAATTTAGGTCCCAATATGTCCAATCAACTGCCATGTATCCTTGAACAACAAATTCTGTTTTCTCTTGGCTTCTGCACGTGCTACAGAGAAATTAATTGAGATTTTCACATCTCTTTTCTCTGACTGACTGATTTTGTGGGCACTGCCTTTTGTGGAACTAGGTTATAAGACACCCACCCAGTCTCACAGCAGCAGCAGAAGTGGAAATAATCAGATTGAGTCCAATCTCGTACTCCCACCATATAAGATACATTAAGTTTTTCCAGGTCTTAAAATTCTTCTGACAAACAGTGAACAACTGAATTACACTTCTCTTAAACCCTTGCCCAGTTCTACCTGGTTTGTGAACCCCGTGATGCTTGCTCCATGGACAGCATGTTGTCAGGCCAGGATCCTGGCTGGTTAGATGGACCTGGCTGTCCATATGGATTCCCTCCCATGCCAATGTTGATCTCATTTGGCCCTGCAAGGTAAAACATTTGTGTGTTTTTAAAAGCAAAAAAGGTGTGATCCTGCTCTCCAGTGTTCACACAAGGCACCTTCACAAGCTTTCCATTGGCACGTTTTTAAGCATACACAAACTCCCACTCAAGGTCACTTCAGAACTATAAAAGAGCACAGATTTAAATGACAGTGATCTAAAGCTGAGTCTCTATTTCTAATCCTTAAACCCCAAAAACCAGGAATTTGACAGATACAGTAACTTTACATTCAAAAAAAGATGCTTTTTCTGGCCAGTGAAGTCTGAGTACTAACAACTATACATTGCAATAGCAACACAAACAACATTTGGCATTTTAAAGTCCAAAAAAGGTGAAAATCAAAAGAAACAGAAGGTACATAACATTTTACTCTTTGGGAGTACAGCCTTCCTTCTACCTATTCAGAGAGATACAGCACTACACAGGAGAGTCTATGCCATGCCACTATTTCCCACTCTTTGTTGGCATTGCCTAACCATAATGAGTTCTTGAAAGATAAACAGCACTTCTGACTTGACTGCACAAATGTCTTCCCAATTCAGCCTTATATCCACATGTCACATGACAGAAAGTAGTCTAAGACAACTGCTAACAGCCCTGGAAAACTTCCATGATCAAAAAGGAATGCTACAGCCTATTTTGGCCCTTTCTGGTCATACATGGACATCCATGGACTCCATGCACACCAGACAAATCAAGGTTAGCCAACAGCTTAAATTAAGAGAGAACAGGAAAAGACCACAGGCTTTAGGGATTTTCATATTTTCAACATGCATTTTGTTTCCTTCCACGTGCACACAAATACTTATAAGAGAACCTGTATTTGCAATATGGTTTTATATGGAATTTGGATACTCCATGCAAGAAGAACTTTGAAATACTTAAGAGCTTTAAAACATCCTTGTTGTCACCAACTTTCTAACACCTACATCAAGCACAATCAATTAAGTTAACCAGAATGCTGGACTCTTCCAATACAATGACAGATGGCATTTCATTCCTGGAATTTAGCAGAAAGTACTGCACTAAAGTACATGGAAATTTTGCCTCCCAGGTCTTAAGACTTGGCCTGAATTACCTATGTATGAAAGACACAGGTACCACCAGAGGGAAACAAAGAACAATCAAGAATTCATCAAATCTTCCAGAACAGTAACAGCTTTTACCTTACAAAGGCTTTGGATACAAAGCTGCTGTTCTACCAAGCTCAAAGAGGTTCCAATGGTGAATGCTTACAAAGAAGCTAGCGAGATGGTGCTGAGCAGAAGCAGCAGCAAAGAACTTACTCATGTGAACCATTTGCTGTTGCAGCATTGGTCGTGTCCCAGGCAGGCTATTGGAGCGAACAGGCAGCCCAGGCATAGAGCCACCTACAGTGGGTCTGGGAAGGGATGTGCTGAACTCTGGTCCTGGTCTCAGTAATGAAGAGGAATTTGTCTGTTCCATCCTGTTCACCTTTGAGTTTGAGAGACCCCAGTCTGCTGACTGATGCTGATTCATTGCTACATTTCTGTTGGGAGCACTTGCTGTAGTAAAAAGCAGAAAAGCCAACACATTACACATACTGTGTTCACAACTATTTTTAGGGAGTTTTGTTTTACCAACAAGAACACCTGTTTTACCAACAAGTTCACTGAACTACCACAAGAGCATCTAAAGCTTAACATGCCAAGTGCCAATCATCAAACAACTACATTAATCTAAAGATATTTAAAAAGGTTAATGCCATCACAACCTGTTCTTGCTGCTTAAATCAAAACCCACATTAAAGTCAAAACTACAAATAGTAATGTAACTACTAAACAAAAGCACTGGCAAAAATACTCAGCTAATAAACAGTTACCTTCTTATTATTTTAGCTAGAGGTAATAATTAAGAAGCATTTCTATGCTGATGGCAGATTTAACATACTTTAGCATGAAGGTTTCTTTCTCACCAAAATCCATATTATCATCTTGCAACCTTTTTTTACATAAAAGCTTTTTCCTTTAAAGTGAAATATATCTGTACACAATCAACAAACCCAGATTTGCTCCAAAATTTTCCTGGGTTTCCATCATCCTTGGACTTCCACCCATCAAGTTTTGCTTCTGTAACATGGAGAAGGTGTTGACGTTCCTCGCTGGAGCACTTGAGCCCATGGGGCTGTCTAAAGACATGGCTCTGTTGAAAGGTGGGCGAGTAGCCTGCATGGACTGGGGACTCCTCATACCTGCTGAAGAATTAAAAGATGCAGGAAACTGCATTTTAAATGGAAAGGACCAACAACAACTTAAAGAAGTCTGATCTATTTATGGGCACACACACTTCACCTTAAACAAGCTAGGAAGATTTATTTTGCTTATATTCTCATTTTGAGTACACAGTTAAGACCTTTCACAGGAAAAGCCAAATACAGTTCCCTCTGGCCCTAGACATAAAAAAGTTTGTTTTCATGTAAGTTCTGTAGTGACCCACACCTTTAAGATTGTGACAAAGAGCAGTGTTACAGACTCTCTGTGAGAGGGCTACCCAGTCTTTGGGTGCTGTGACATGGAGACAGGAACAGGTCAAATGGTTCTGGGTGGAACAGGTTGAATCCAGATGCAGTGTGCTCCTGAGTATGCTGTCCTCTCTGAACTGATTAACCCAGAAATTGCTGCACTCCACAGCCAGCAGTGTCAGTAGCTTCATCTGTTCTTGTACCTGCTTTTGCATTTATCATTGTCTATGTTTCACCTCCTTAGGTTACCTAAGCAATCTAATGCCCTCTATAACCAGGAGAGAATCATAAAATCGACCAGGTTGAAAGAGATCTCCAAAATCATCCAGTCCAACCTATCACCCAGCCCAATCAACTAGACCACGGCACTAAGTGCCTCATCCAGGCTTTTCTTCACCACCTCCAGGGATGGCAACTCCACCACCTCCCTGGGCAGCCCATTCCAATGCCACTCTCTCTGGGAAGAACTAACATTATGGAAGAACCAACATTATAGAAGGAAGTGACAATACAATGGTACTGGTCTGTTAACAAGGGTATCCCTCCTGCTCAGCTTCCTGCTAAGGAAGGGCATTACTTTCAATGTCAAGGACCAGTACTGATTAGAAGTTGCAGGCCACAGGTAAGTGGGAAATCAAAAGCTTACCACCAAACCCATAGTCATTTGTAAGGAACAAAAATTCTCACTTTTAGTTGACAAGCCAAAAAACATTTTCCCTGATGTCTCTGAGAAATCATTAGACAAAGCCAGAAGAAACCATAAATTAAGGAACTGGAGTTAACTTTCTTCATTGTGCATACAGTAGATGAGTGCTGCCAGTGTACATAATATGAGAGCTTAATTGCATACTTTGCATTTGCCCTTGAAGATATAGAAGATCAAAAAAGCATTCCCTGAGGATTTGAGGATGCATTATGTTTACATCAAGTAAGGAAAAAAATCCTAAATTTAACCCCATATTAGATATTAGATGCAATTCCTTACCCAATAAGGCATTGCCTTGAAACAATGCTTGCTTTCCTCCAAGGTTATTTCCATTTGCAGACATAGCAGTACTGTAGAACTCTGAACTAGTCAGATCACCTAGAATTGCATCCAAATTATCCAAGTCACCACTCATCTGAAACAGACACAGTAAAATACCAAGGTTATTCACCATCATATGGCAATCCTCCAGCTTTTATTTAGCTCCTTGCTAATCTTGAAAGATGTAAATTGGAGATATATGTTTTAGTTCACTGACAGTACTTGAGCTATCTCTCCATTTCCAATGAATTTCAGATACCATTTAGCTATGTTTTCTTAGAGCTTTTTGCCTGGCTCATTTTGGGCATCAGAAGAAACTGGAAGGACAAATAAATAAACAAACAAAAAAAGCACCTCTGAATTTAAACTACAGTCACTACAAATGACAAAGGTAAAAATACTAACGAGAGCAAACAGCATGAAGAATGAGTACTATTTACACAGCATGCTCTCAGAAACGGTTACACATGCATGCTGATCAAGACTTCTGTACCTGGCCATCCACTGCAACAAGAGCACCCTGGTGTGTTCAGTACCACCAAGTTTTTGTTATACTGTACCTCCTCTGCTGGTTCTGCTTTTATTTTCATTGCTTTTTCATGACTGGAAGTAGGAATTGTGGAACTAGTGCACTGCCCCATTTTAGTATCCACATTTTCTACTTTAGGCTTCAGCTCTTTGGAAAGTGGGTCCTTAACATCATCTTTATCTAGCAGGTATCTTAGTAAAGCATTGTTTTCCTTCTTCTTTGGACTCAGTTGTTCCTGTTTGACAATCCCTTCTCCACAGGGGGCTGGATTACTAGCATCGTGGTAAGTGTCTTTGCCAGTAGCTTCGGCTGTGATCTTGGCTACCTCTGCAGGAGAATTGCCATTCTGCAACAGTTTATGTAGGATCCTGTGCTTCTCTTGCAGGAGTGACCCGTGCATGTTTGAGGAGGAGGAGGATACCCCTGCAGACGTTGAGGAGGAAACTCCTGAAGGACTGGTAACACTGGTAGAAGATTCTTTACAATTTGAGTCTAAAGGCGAGTTTGATGCTGTAGAATGTCCTCTTTCATCTGAGGAGCATGTGAGCAGCTGAAGAAGTTTTTTATGCCCTTTGCTTTCAGATGGTCCTCTCTGATTTTCAGATGCCTCTAGATTTCCTTCTTTACTATCTTTTTCACTAAGGAGATCCCTGCTGTTTGACTGACAGATGGAACTTTCCACTTGATTTTGTTCACAATACAACCCAGAAGGGCTTTTGGAGTCCTGTGTACTCGTTTTACTCTGCTGAGCCATGCTCATGTTTGGTGAATTATCCAATTTTGGACCTGGTGAAGAAAGTGTTGATAAAAGGGAAGTTCCAACTCCCTCACTAATAGCTTGAAGAGCACTAAGAGAACTGCTAGAGAAAGTGTTGTTGCTGGTGTTGCTGGCAGATCCCATTGGAGAGTGCATACCTGTAACACGACAGAGATCAAAATAAGACTGCAGTACTGTCTGGGTCTTCTTTTCCTTTGGACTATGTACAGTTGCCACATCAATTTCATTCCATTTAGCATGAAATTAGGTGTACTACATTTGACAGATACAAGGTCACACATAACTGTTAAACAGGATGAAAGATGGAACTGACATTAAAGTGAGGCAAGATCACCAAGCAAAGATGAAATACCTGCGACTGGAGAAAACTGGTGCGAATTCATTTTTGGACTCCCTCGATTCCTAGGAGATATCATCAGATTCTGTTGGTTGGAAGGTAAACCAGGACTGCCATGTGGTGGGCTACTTATATTTAAGCCGTAACTGTTGTTCTGATAAGCAGAGGACTGCATTCCAGGGCCAGAGTTCACTGGCCCCATATTACCAGGGCCTCCATACCGAGTGCTGGTGAGCTGCCCCGCTGCACTGGGATCTCCCATGCCATAGTTCCTGTTCTGCATCGCCATGCCTTGACCAGGTGACATGTTCATAAGACCACCAATAGAACTCGTGTTTCCAGCCACAGGTGTTCTGATGTTTTGCCCAACTGAGTTAGGATTTGGCCGATACCCATTTTGCTCTCTGCAAGTTCAACAACATCCCCAGAACCCCCAAGAAAACAAATTAAAGCCTAATTTGGAATGAAGCACTACAAAAACAATAACATTATTAAATAACTTTCCAAATATTTTCTCAAAGGAGCAGTTCTACAAAAGCAGAACTAAGGCACTCATGTATTCATTACAGAAGTGCCTAGTCCTTTAGGTGATTTGAGTACATACAGTGTCACCCCTTCAAACAGCTTTCATCAGCAGTCATTAGTCAGATTAGCAGTTTAGACACCTTCCTTGCTTTACTCCCTCCCTGAGTCAATGCATGACACCATTCTACTGTGCACACTAATGATGGCGTGAACAATCTCAGCTACTCATTTTTCAGCATCTGGAGGCTCTTTAATGGCAGAAGCAGACAGATTCCCTCCAGAGTGGCAATTCAATTATTCTTACAATTAACCAGAACAGGTCACAGGAAGTGCTACTTAAGCTACATTTAACTTTGAGTCATCAATGATGCATCTGAGGGGGTTTTGCTTTCGTTTCAATTGGTCTGCAGTTAAAAAGAGTAAGATGAAGCATGTAGCTGAGCACTTCTATTTTCAGTGTTTCACCATTGTAAACGTTAACCCAAAAGAATCAGGAATACATAATACAGGCCCCATGTGTGTACTGAGGAAAAGCCTCTGTTTTGGCTGTGACTGCACTTCCTTCACACAGTTAAGCTGGGAGTGTCACCATTGGGTTGACACATGTATTTGTATGCTGTGCAACTCTGCTTCCCAAGGTATTCCCCCTCCACTTGAGTTTCAATCAGATAAAATCTTTCTGTGCACTATTTTTGTCTGGCATCTTCAAGGTCAGATATCTTTTTGAAAGGTATGGCACTTAGAAGGCAAAGAGATAGCCACATAAACACAAGGAAAATCTTTCACTGTGAGTGTGACAGAGCACTGGAACAGGCTGCCTAGAGAAGTTGTGAAGTCTCCTCCTTAGAGACATTCAAAACCTGGATGCCTTCCTGCGTGACCTGCCCTAGGTGAACCTGCTCTGGCAGGGCAGTTGGCCTAAATGATCATAGAATCAGCCAGGTTGTAAGAGACCTCCAAGATCATCCAGTCCAACCCAGAACCCAGCCCTGTCCAATCAACGAGACCATGGCACTAAGTGCCTCATCCAGGCTTTTGAACACCTCCAGGGACGGTGACTCCACCTGGGCAGCCCGTTCCACATCTCCCTGGGCAGCCCACTCCAATGTCAATCACTCTCCCTGTGAAGAGCTTCCTCCTAACATCCAGCCTATACCTCCCCCAGCACAAGCTGAGATTGTGTCCCCTTGTTCTGTTGCTGGTTGCCTGGAAGAAGAGACCAACCCCCACCTGGCTACAACCTCCCTTCAGGTAGTTGTAGACAGCAATGAGGTCTGCCCTGAGCCTCCTCTTCTGCAGGCTAAACACCTGCAGCTCCCTCAGCCTTTCCTCACAGGGCTGTGTTCCAGGCCCTTCTCTGCACACATTCCAGCACCTCAACATCTCTCTTGAATTGAGGAGACCAGAACTGGACACAGCACTCAAGGTGTGGCCTGACCAGTGTCAAGCACAGGAGAAGAAGAACCACCCTTGTCCTACTGGCCACACTGTTCCTGAGCCAGGCCAGGATGCCATTGGCTCTCTTGGCCACCTGGGCACACTGCTGCCTCATGTTCAGCTACTCTCTACCAGCACTCCCAGATCCCTTTCTTCCTGGCTGCTCTTAGCCACTCTGTCCCCAGCTCGTAGTGCTGCTTGGGGTTGTTGTGGCCAAAGTGCAGAACCCTGCACTTGGCCTTGTTCAGTCTCATCCCACTGGCCTCTGCCCACCTATCCAGGTCCCTCTGCAGGGCTCTCCTACCCTCCCACAGATCAACACCTGCTCCTAGCTTGGCGCCATCTGTAAACTTACTGATAACAGACCCAAATCCCCTCATCCACATCATCAACAAAGATATCAAAATCCCTTCCAAGCCCTAGCATTCTGTGGTTCTGTGATCACAGATTTCACCTTTGAAGGAAGTGTGTAGAGACAAATCCGTGGCGGTCATTAGTCACAGGATTCCGAAACAGTTTGCTCTTTGTTTGCGCTGTCACTATGGTACCGTCCGCTAGGGAAAACCGATAGAGTGGCGTTTCAGCGTGACCTTGAGTGTAAGCTGCAAAACACACACACACACAGGCAGTTCATGTTTTTTAAAGAACTAAAATCATTCACTTGTACTCTGCAGATGTTTAACACAACACCTTTCCTTTGCTGGAGATGTTATTTTGTTTTAAAAGACATATCCAAGACATATTCGGAGCAAGAAAATATTCCACATTTTCTCCTATATGAATGGAGGGAAGATAAAACCCAAACAAGGTTATTTTGTTTCTGCAGTATATTGTGCACACCAGGCACAGCTGGCAAAGTCCTACATTTGTTCACAGACTTCCAAGGGTAGAGGTTAGGAGGTTTCCATGGCTTCTTTTTGGGAAGAATCATCACTTAAATATTAATGGCACTAAAATACACAGGTAATTAACATAGAAGTGAAACTTAAAAATGCCTCATCTGTAGCTTCCAAGTTGAGGTTTCATTGGGACAAGCAGTAGTAGACCATTCAAACAGATTTTTACCTTCATGATAGTGGCGTTTGTTTGACCATGACTGTCCATCATTATGGCATAAGAACCTCTGGATACACCGACGAATTATATCTTCAAAGCCAGGTCTCATGGAAGACCTCAGGGAGTTTGTGTCAATGTTGACCAGTTTGCCTGTAACAGGAATGATAACACAGAAGTTAAACTTCTTGTAACTATGTCAATGCTTTTTGTATAGTACATTTCAGAAGCTTCCAGTATCACCATTTTAACTGTTCTGCTCAACACTGAATTTTGAGTATGCAGAAGCTACATTTATGAATTATCTGCCATGTGGGAACACGATGCTGCTTATTAGATAAATGAGCATTCAAAGGAATTAATAACACTGAGAGGAAATTAAGCACCCATGAGCTAATGCCAGAGCTTTACAGCACAGTAACTTAAGTCTCTGGTTACAGGAACCCAAACAATGCACATACAGTAATACTTCCAAGATACTAACCAACTACCTCCAAAAATGAGCATCATGAACTCATGAAATGGCATCTAAAAAAGCCCCATATAAGCATTTCAATATAAACAGTATAAAGCACTTCAAACATTAGCTCCAGTGCTGTATGAAAACACTTGCATTCTAAAGGACTCTCATTAGCTTCAGTTATGATTTAAAGTATTTCTTATGTGTAAAAGAAAGCACAATGACAACCATTTGAAATGATGCCAGGTTAAAAAGCAAGTAAGGCTTTATACCAAGCTGCCAAACAACAGCCTACTTGTATGGAAAGAAAACGTGTTCCACGTTGACAGGATACCCCACTGCCAACAGCAGAACATTGCAAAACCCAGCTGGGAATTCCCAGTCTGAATTCTGCTAGTCACTACAGATACACATATTTACATACTTGATGTATTTAAAATGAGAACACTGAGACAAACAAACAAAAAAAAAAAGATACCTTCATCTTGGGTACATTTCTCACCTGAAAGATCATGTCTTGTAATAAAGCTCTCAGGATTTGCTGGAAATACTCTTTCTGCAGTTGTCATACGACGTGCCACACAAATCATACAGGACTGCAAATCTGTATTTGGGGAGGAAGATAAAATTACCTCCTTTCATTTCACTCCTGGTTTATTTCATTAAAACATCTAATAAAACAGCTGAAGCATCTTTCTTTGTTAAAATGGATACCAGAAAATACCAAATAAAAGGCTTTTTTTGCATTTTGTCCCTACTTACTTTCCAATGGGTGGCAGAAGCTGCAGACTTCCTCAGATAAATACCAAAAAGCTTTACTCATATTTCTTTTGTGCAAAAAATAATTCCATGACATTTCCTACCTTCCCCTTCTTCCATCATAGCTCTTGGCTGAGATAAAGCAAAACACTGCATTGTTTCATATCTTTGACGTATATCCTGGTGGCTGCCCACATCTTCCAAAAGCTCGTGAGAGGTTTTCACCATCATCCGGCAATTGAATGTATGACTCTTCTGCCTCGGTGTTTCATTGCTCCAAGAAACTCCATTAACTTAAAAGAACACAGGAAGAATTTATAAAACAAATTCTGATAAGTCAAATTCTTCTTAATTTAAATACTTTGCTCCTAGATTAGGGGGATTAAAGAACATTTTAAGGTCCATTCTCAATACAGCATCAGTTTTACAGCATGGTATAAAACAGCGGTATTAAGAATCAAGTGGAAAAAACCTCTTTCCCTTATTTTCAGCCACTTGAAGGAAAGCTGATAAAGTCATTCATGTATTTAAAAACCAAGCAGTTCCCTTAGCTAACCTCGAGTCTTTAAGGAACATGTTCCTGTAGCATCCTTGCTTTCCATAACAGGTAAACAAACAGCAAGGGCCAAAGCAGCATGTGAATGGCCAGCGCCTTTGCTTTAGTACAAACAGAGCAACAGTGTTCAATATCAGCATCTTTTTGTAGTCACATGTGATTCCTGTAAGTAATTTGGTTTTAAACAAGTTGCCTTTTCTCCTCTGGCTGTTTTCAGATAGGTTGTTAACAGTGTGGTAGTTACTTAAAGATCAACCCTTATTACCTGAAGATTTAGGTAAGTTTTTAAGGAAGTCCTTCCGGTCCTCTTCATGCAAGATACCGTAGACACTTGTATTAACCAGATCCTCTTGTTTGTATTGCAGATACTGTGTGACATTCTCTGACACAAATACTATGTTCCCATCTCGATTGACAACAAACAGGAAACCGTCCAATGCCTAAATATTAACATGACAACACAGCATGTAAGACGTCAACTGGAGAGGGACTTTGCCTAAGGGTGTCTAGCAATAAGACAAGGGGGGATGGTTTTAAGCTGAGGGAGAGTAGGTTTAGACTGTATCTTAGGAAGAAGTTCTTCAGTATGAGGGAGGTGAGACTCTGGAACATGCTGCCTGGGGGGCTGTGGATGCATCCCCTCTGCGGGTGTGTTCAAGGCCAGGCTGGATGAGGCCTTGATCAGCAGAACGTAGTTGGAAGGCCTCCCTGCCCATGGCAGGGAAGCTGGAGTAGGCGATCCCTAAGGTCCCTTCCAACCTAAGCTATTCTCTGATTCTCATTCTGACAATAATTTAATTTAAAAGCTATGTGGGTGACAAATGTCAAGTTACAATACATGCATTTCTTGGCAAGGGTAGAGCTGAAGTTTTAAATATTTCTCTAAGGAAAACTCTTGTCTGGTAAGGACTGATTTCAGTATTAAAAATTAATCTGTTCATTTGTTATTCCATTGAGCTCTTTCACAGTGATAACCAGCCTTCTTGTTTCATTCTCGCTTTCTTTGAACACAAGATAATGAATTTGTAACATTATTTCAATAGCTGTCAAACTGAACAAGCAGAAACTCAGTGGAAACAAATAGTAAGACAAGAACAGGATGATATTTCCACCAGCAAGTGATAAAGAAGAGGGTCTACCCATATCTTAAAGTCCTATATTTTCTGAAGTGAAATAAATCAGTAGTTATGTAAAACAATTCCATTTCAAAAGTGCCTTTCAATGGACTTGGAAATACTGGGTTGGTTTTCCAGGCATGAAGAAACAGTATCTGCTATTTACATTCCTTACCATTAAGTTATTTTACTTGATGACATTTGTTCTAAGTGCTTCACTATTTAGCATCACAAACCCATATACACAGCACAAACCTCCAGTCTTACACAAAACCCTCACCCATTTAGTTTAATGTCTACCACACAAAAATGTTCCTTGTATTACTAATTACTGCCTCAGCAGTAATTTGCTAATGACTGCTGGAGAAAGTAAAGCATGATAATGAGAAAAAGTCAAATGTTGTTCTTCTCTTGCCTTCTACAGTGAATTTCAGAGAGATAAAAAGAACATACTAGATTTCATTCCTGACCCTTTCAAGCATCGTTTGGCACACTTCTCACATATATTTACTACTAACAGGGATTGCTTTATTGCAATATTTTCACCTGCCAGATTTGTTTCCACAGAGATTTACTAGGGCCTAATTTGTACTTGCCTGCAATAACAGGGGTCCCAATGAATCCTTATCAATAACTCCTTGGCCCGTAGAAGAAACATCAGCTTTCTGGACGTCATCGTCATTAGAAACTGCTTTGCCTGAAAACCCAAAAGATACATTTCAGTGAAGTGACACTGCCCATGAAGGCCACATTCCAGCAGTACAAAGGAGATTCTAGGAAGCATCTGAATAAAGGTTAAAAAAAAGGCATGAATGAGAGGGGAGCTCTCATATATTATTAGTTGCTTACAACTAGAAAAAACAAGTCACTGCTACACAATGCCAAGCTCTTTGCTTACTTGACCTCACAGTGAAAAGTTGACAAAATCAACTTCTTTCATGAACAATATTTCTTCTGCTGCTTTTAGGCTCATGTCTGATGAATATCTCCTGAATCTTTCAATGGCCATCATGATACCTCTCTTCCCCTTGTGTTTTTATTTTGATCATCTCATTGGCATGGGTCAAAGCCTTCAGATGCCATCACCTTTGTTCTACAAAAAGGCTTTGGCTCATGTTAACCTATGCCTGTGTCTATGCATACATATCTACATGCATTTAAGAAAAATCATATTTTAGGAAAAAAAATATTGTAAATTAACTGATTGCAAGAAAGGTGGAATGGGAATCCATGGCAGGCAGCAGAATTACAGAAAACAGACAGAAAACTTTGTTCCATGGTACTTGCTGGCTGCCTAAGCAGATCACAAGAGGAGTAGAAGATGATCACATACCTCTATAATGAAACAGAGTTGTTACTATACAATACACTACACTGTGCTAGAAAAACCTTAAAAGCAGACATTTTTAGAATTATTTTAACATATCTTTTAAAAGTGTAGCAACTCACCACAAAAACATCAAGCACAGCTGATTTTTTAGTACCTTACTGCCCAAAGGAAATAGGCACACTTTGCAGGCTAGAGTCACTGAGGGGTGGAGGTAAGCTGGTGTTAAAAACAGAACAAAACCAACCACACACCCACTTTAAAAGCCCTGAATCCCAGTTAAAAAAAAAAAAAAAGTGATGAAAAATATTTGCTTACTTTTAAATGGAAAATTATCTAAGGTATGTTAATAGTTTGGTCCAAATCCAAGTTTGAAGGCTTTCTCAATTACATGCAATTAGGAAAACCACTACTCCATTTCTCAAGGAACTGCTGGGTTGGAAAAGGAATTAGAGGAAAATTCAACTATTTATTTTGGCTTAGCAGGGAACTGTACCTTGCTCTTTTATCTGTCGAATCTGTCTCACGGTTTCTTTCAAAATAGCACACTTGTCTGGTTTGACATTGAAATTGTCAATGTCACTCAGATTAGCAGATATCAGCTCAGCCAGCTCTTCAATGTATTTGCTTTCCTGCTCACGCCGACGCTTCTCACCACTGCAGGTCAGACTAGAAACCAAAAAACATCATTTCAATTACTTCCCATACCACCAGATTCAAAAGCTGTGCTCACTCTGGGAACTTTAATGTACTTCATGTAACACCTACCTATATATTCAAGTTTAAGTGAGGTAGTAGTTAATTCTTCCAGCAAACAAATCTGAAGGGCCTGTGCTTTGTTACGCTGTTGTTTAGTTGGGGGGGTTGTGTGTTTTGTTTAGTGCTTTGGTTTATGGTTTGTTGGGTTTAATTAGGGTTTTTTTAATTAATGAATTTTAATTACAAACTTATCTCAAGAGGATATGAGGAAGTTAGCCATCCAAAAATCCTCCTGTGAATTAGTCCAGTCAAATTCAAGGAAAATAGCAACTGCCTGTTACAAAACTGTAATCTTCATGCAGAAAGTACATTTGAACCTTAAAAGGGACTTTAAATTTGGGTTATAATTTATTAGACAAATGAAATATAATTTTAACATTCCATGAAATCCCCTTGGTTTGCTTGTAATAAGATGACTGTATAAGGTGATACCTCAGAAACCTCTAGGCATCAGAATGAAAACTCTATCTCAGCATCCAAAAAATCAGCAGAGCCAAATGCTGCTGGATAAAATCTCCCCCTGAAATTCCTTTTCATACATAGATCTCTCTGCTGAGTGAAGACATTGTCTACAGCCTAAATCAACAGAAAGAAGAATCATACACAGCATATGCCAAGGACTCAGGAGAAAGAAGGGTCAAGAATGGGCACAGGGAGGGAAACAAGATTTAAAAAAGAATTCTTTGAGAAGAAATCAAGTTAAAGAATTAATAAAGCATGCATGGACCAATACTGGAGAAATACATGATAAAACAGGGGTTTGAAAGGTAAAGAAAGCTGATGAAGGGTGACAAACCGACAAACAGAATTCTTGGATGAAGAGACAGACACTAGAGAAAGGGAAAGAAACTGGAATTGAGGAGAGTCACAAAGATACATTGGAATACAATGGGAGAACCTGAGGTTCTCATACACAATCTGTTGCACAATGCAGGTAATTAGCACAGGACAGCAAGAGCATGCATAGGAGCACACACAATGTCTGCTGCTTTGGTGAATCTGGAAACTAATTTAATAAAGGTCAATACCCTGTGTGAACAGGAACATGACAGGATAACACAGAACACTTAGCATGATAGAAAACAATGAGGTGGGACAGAAAACAGAGTCCCTTGGATAATCTCTGACAGAGTTAAGTGGGGGGGGGGGGGGGGCAGGAAGACAGCATAGAATGCAAAAGGTGGAGGTGAACTTGCAAAGTAGTAGTTTGGAGAAATGGAAATAAGGAAAAAAAGATGAAATCTACTGCAGTATTCTGTGCTGACTATAGCCACCTGAAATGAGGTCTGTCCAATCAGTTACCAGATAGAAGATGCTGCCTTTCAAATTTCTGTGAAGCAAGAAGTTTTTCCCCTTTGCCCTTGCAATCACAGCCTCAGTGATTTCTTCTATGCTCACTCTATTAAGATTTCCACAAGAGCCTAATTGCATTCATCAGCTTTGGCACATCTGCACGTAACAGTAAAGCTGTGCATCTTCAGAACAGAAGCTGGCCTAGGGAATTTTTCAACTGAAGAAAATTATTTAGAACTTACCCTAAATTGCAATGAAATCTTGAAAAATCTTTTTTTAAACTGAATTTAAAAAGCCAGAAAGGTCTCTATAAACCTACCTTGCACCTGGTGTATCACAGGGCAACGCCTTGCGCTTCCTTGACTCATTGGTCAAGCTATCCAAGGAATTTTCTCCTAGTCCACTCATCTTTACCATGCATCAGCAACTAAAAGCAATAAAATAAGAACTGTGAATGCACCTCTCAAACTAATAATTTGAACTGCAGAGAACCTGTCCCATGACAAGACACATCTGAGCACTTAGTTCAGCATTATTTTATCCTTTTTACAGAAATATCCATATAAAATACAAATTTACTACAGACTAGTTGAGATTGCAGCTGTTTACCCCATAGAGCAACAACAGTAACTGGGTTTAAATGTTTAGCCAAGACACTTTCACTTGTTAGCTGAAGAGAAATTCTTCTGTAACATTTAACCTTGGTACTAACAAACTTTTCAGGGGAAAAAAAAGAGGGTTCTTTAAGGATCTTGACAAATAAAATTCACCATTATTACTGTTTTAGAAAGTACTGGCTTGAGGTGACTGAATCCCTAGGAGCTGATAACTCACACAAGCACAAGGACATGATAGAAGTGCTTTCATCTACATTAGGTTTATGTTAAGGTATGAGAGGCTGGCGGCCAACAGGCTCAAAGCAGCTCTGCAGAACAAGATCTGGGTACCCTGGTGAACAAGAAGTTTGTTAAACACAAGTCAGCTGTGCACCCTTGCAGCAAAGGAAACTGCTTAGAAAGGCATCTACTCTGCTAAGGGCCTCTTGGACAAGACAGTGAAAGCAAAAGGGGAAATGTGTGTATTACTTCTGATGATTGGATTTTTGCTTACTGGCATTTTGTGGCAAACAAAAATAATACTGCTATCTATAGATTCTGTCTAAAGTCTAAACTGAAAGGGCAAAGCCACACGAGAACATCTTTGCATGAAGCAGCATGGGGGTTGTTTGCAATAGCTGATAGTGTTATTGCAGGATGTTAGCTATGGGTGGAGCATTGAAAAGGACATTCTTCAGCAGTACAAACCTTCGGAAGCTCAACGGGACACAGGACTGCTGGCTGCACTGAGGAGCAGACACTGGATTTCTCTGGCACATGTACAAAGCTCAGAAGGAAAACAGCATCTCTTTAAAGCAAGAGTTCTCTGTGCAGCTAAGCAAGTGTTACAATGCTTAACAGTTGTTTGTGTAACCAATCTTCATACTAACTAACAGACATTAAGAAGAAAAAGAATACACCTTGTACAGAATCACAGAATTAACCAGGATGAAAAAAGCCCTCTAGCATCATCGAGTCCAACCTATCACCCAACACCTTCTAACTGACTAAACCATAACACTAAGTGCCTCATCCAGCCTCCTTTTAAATACCTCCAGGGATGGTGACTCCACCACCTCCCCGGGCAGCCCATTTCAAGGGACAATCACTCATTCTATGAAGAATTCCTTCCTAATGTGCAGCCTAATCCTGCCCTGGTGCAGTTTGAGACTATGTCCTCTTGTTCTGTCACAGAGTGCCGGGGAGAAGAGACCAGCCCCTGCCTGGCTACAACCTCCTTTCAGGCACTTGTAGCACATCACAATCAAATTAAAAACGACGGTAAAACAATCCTGCCTTTGAAGTAAATCATTAGAAAATATATCTAATCCTGTGGCTATGGCCATGGACTGCAGAGATAAGAAACTGGGTTTACATTTCAATACTTGACACAAAACCAGGACGAACAAGGCAAAACTCAGTATACAGAGAGATGGAAGCGCCAAGCCTGAAGACTTCTATTCATTCCTCTATTCCTCCAGGGCAAAACTCTCTGAAATCCAATCGCAGTGGCGCACCTTAAGTGACATTCAGGGATAACATAGTGTTACGCCACTAGATGACAGTGCAGCACTGAAGAACTGCGGGAAGAACATCTTCAATCAAGTAGCTGAATGAAAAATGACCCAGCTGAACAAGTGGGCAGCGCCAAAAGCAGGTTATGGAAGCAGGCTGCGATCACGCAAAACGCAGCTGATTGTCTGAAGCTGACAATCAACAGAGCAGATGACTCATGAGGTCTTATGCCCCAGGATGCCACGGCGAAGGCTGAATCCCCAGAGTGGCTCCGCAGGTGATAGACTGGAGAATTTGTGCTTCCCGCACTCCCAGCTGCGCTCCCAGGCAGGGTGCGGAGCTGCAGAGTTAAGAGCTACTGCGGAAAGAGAGAGGAAGGGCTTAAAACACAAGACTTAAGGATAGCTCAGGAAGGGTGTGGGCACAGCAAGTATGCCAGAAGCCAAGAGTAAATTCTATTTAAGAGGAGGAAAGATTTAAAACACATTACAGAGTTGAACATTTCAGCTAAGACCAGACATTTCACCAGAAAGTAGTTTTGTGGGTAACAGGATTGCATTAAACGATTTAGAATGGAACTGTCATTTCTGATTGAACACCTGCCTGTACTGACAGAAAACTCCTAAATTATTAAACAGAAAACCAAAATTATTATTATTATTCCATTTTGTCTCCAAAAAAATTATACCTGTCCAAGCTTATAACCTTTCTTCTATTTAAGAGAAGTTTTCAGTGCCTAAATATAGACGTTTGGACAATGGAGATGAAATTAAAGTAGTTGATGTAGGTGGTTGCCCTACTGTTACACCCAAGGAAGCTTTATTCAGGCCTGAAGCTGCAGAGTTCCTGCACATGAATTTCCTTTCCCTAGGAGTATCATTACAAGCTGGGAACACATGTACTGCCTAGAACAACTCTGAAACTGTTTAGCTAAGGAAATTACAGAAGCTGCTTCCCAATATAGATGGATTTACAGTACAAATTCTTAATAGTTAAACTAATTTCCCTTCTACAGGAAATATTCACAAAAGAAACTATTATTCAGTGGGTTAATAATGGAGGAAATCACCAGTTAAAAAGTACCAGGTGTTATATTTATTCACTGAGCTCAATTCATTGAATTTAAGAGGACCTACAAGAAGGCTGGAGAGAAACTGTTTACAAAGGCCTGGAGTGATAGGATGAGGGATAACGATTTTAGAGAAGAGTAGATTTAGATTGGATGTTAGGAACAAGTTCTTTACCGTGAGGGTGATGAACACTAGAACAGGTTACCCAGGGAAGTAGTTGAGATATCCAAGGTTAGGACCAAAGAATCTTTGAGTAACATGATTTAGTGGAGGATGACCCTGCTTATGGCAAGGGAGTTGGACTAGATGACCTTTGGAGGTCCCTTCCAACCCAGCCCATCCTATGATATGTACCTACATTTTCTAACATGCTAAAAGTCTTTTTCAAAAAGAAATCTAGTTTGGGGAAGTTAATCATTATTTCAAAAGACAACTCCAAAATGAAGCTTTCAAAACACTGGGTTAGAAAAACTCCTCTGCTGGTTATACTGCACAACATCACCTGTGTAAGGGAAGCATTTAAAAAACACAGGCATTATTTGTGTAACTAAAACAGATCTAAAAACTAGTTTAATCTGACTCAGTGACCAGCTCAGTTACTACATAATGGAAATACAGACACAGCAGCAACCACATGCATAGTTCTACTATTTTAACTCAAAGTTTCAAGCACAAGCTCAAAAGGCAGATGCAAACCTCCTGCACAGAAGGATAACTAACACTGAGACTTGAGGTATCAAACACATACTCTTATGACATTTGTAGTGAAATCTGTATGTAAGCATTTGATAAAACATAAGAAGCTACAGCAGAGTGATTACACATAAGGATGAAGAAATGCTGACTATAAATTCTCTCCAGTGATACACAGATAAGAGTTTTTTCTACAATTTATCTATCTCTAGTTATATGATTGAAAAATAAATTCTTGGGATTGCCAAATTCCAAAGCCAGGTAGTGAATGAATGATGAATCCCATGTAAATAATACTTACATGTCTGCTACTCTGATGTCATCAGCACCAGCAACTAATTTCAATTTCTGAATTAAACCACCTGTGTTACTCCACTGGATTGGAATACTTTGTCATTTTATTGTGAACATTTGATGAAATGTAAGCATTTAATGCCACACTCCATTTAGCCATGAAAAACAGACAACACAATGTTATATTTTGTTCTCCTAGAATCATAGAATCATCAAGATTGGAAAAGACCTCCAAAATCATCCAGTCCAACCTATCACCCAGCCTTATTCAGTCAACTAGACCATGGCACTAAGTGCCTCATCCAGCCTTTTCTTGAGCACCTCCAGGGACAGTGACTTTGTAAAATCAAAGGCCTAGCTCTTGCCAAATAATTTGGAAGGTACACATTTGTACAAACTAATGTGAAAGCTGAATGCAAGTAAATAGGGTCACAGCCCTACAAAGCTTATAGTTGAAATAAATTTCAGGAAAACTGAAATTACATAAGAAATTGTTCAAAGTCTTCAGAGCAAGATATTGTTTAATGTCATCAGCTGTATGCTCCTAATCCCACCAGTGGAGCAGAAACAAAGATGCAACAATCAGAGAAGAAGTTCCAACTTCTGTGACTAGTTGCAAATATTAAATACTAATGTCTGCATTACTCTATCTCATCATATATAATCCTAGGGTTTCTATTTTTCTCTCATTTATCCAGAAAGAGGAAACAAGAAAGGAAAAAAATAAACAAAGACTTTTTTTGCTCATCACTAAGTGCATTTCTCCTTATTAATAAGGTACATATCTATATATCCTTTGCAATATACTATACACTTCTTGTATGTCAGCTCTATTCATTTCTCAGTGAAAACCATAAAGGGACTGTTAAAAAGGTAGTGGCTTTTGCACATGACAAGTAAAACAACTTCTAATAATTATTATTTTATTAATAAAATGTTAATTAATAATAATATTAATCCATCCATTGCAAGAATAGATATTCAGTCTTCCAAATGAAAAAAGAACATCCCAGAATTTACAGGAATCAGCAGCATTTAGAACTACCATTTCCTGACCTGCTGGGGCTTCAATATTTTGACAAGCTAAACAAATGAAAACCTCACACCCAAACAAACAAACAAACATAAAACAAAACAACAAATAATGCCTTCTAAAACTTTGTCCTGGGCTGCCAAGAGAAAGATGCACATCAACAATATGGCATGTTTGAAAGCAGGAAAAGGCTTTAGAAACTTTCCTAGAGAGCATTCAAATGCAAAGGCCACCAAGAAGTACTAAGCACAGCAAGCTGATAGTTTTGAGCTTGATAAGATTGTTTCTTTCCCAGTCTTACTTGTCTTAGCCTCATACAAATTGGAAAGCCATTAATTCAACAGCATCCATTTGACTGCCTTTTGCTAGTTTATCTTTTCAATGCACTGTTTTCCTTCTCCAACTCCAGCATTATTCTCCCATGCCCATAGCTGCAGAGGACAGAACTACTCACCCAGCAGCATCCAGAAACTGGGAAGGTTTTGTCTTAAAGGCCCCAAAATACAGTTAGATACTTCAGACTTAGAGGGTTTATTTCTTTAACTGAAATAGTTCAGTACCCACACGAAAATACCGAAGCCCATAAAGCACAACTTATGATACTAATTAAAAACAGATCCAAGCTATTTTGAAATCAGATTTGCATAAAGTTTTTAATATTTCTTTGGTCCTGTGAAACAACTTTTTCCTACACTAAATATGCTATCTTGCACACTTAGAACCTCTTCTGTCTGAGCTGTTTCTTGTTTGAAAAATTCACCAGGGAAAATGCATAAATTGGCAATTAGCATTCTCCAGAATAAGCCAATTATAAAGAATTAAATCAAACCAGTCCTTTTAATGAATCATGACAATAGCCTGGAAATTTTTTAATTGTATATAATGGTTAAACATTAAACATAATCCTCCCTTCTAAAAACAAAGGCATAAGTCATACATGGGGTGTTTTTTTAAGATGCAAACAGTAATCAACTGGTTCATACCAAGAAAAACCTCAACTATTTAAATTTTATGTGATAGAAATAAAACTAGAGGGCATTCTATTGAGCAACTCCAAATTTTTATTTCCCTCAAACATACATATATTAAAAGTACAATATCCTTCTGGTAAAACTTCTGATTCAAAAATCTTATTGAAACTGTGCAAAGATTCCTTAGTTCTCAGACTGACCACAGAGACAACTGATGTTTCCATTTACATCAACAGGAATCCACAAGAAAACAAACTTAGAAACCTCACTTTCAGGCAGTAGTGAAATAAGGGGGGGGGGTGTTTCTCTTTTTTCTCCTCCTGTCTTCTTCTCTCTTCCCTTTTTCCTCTTTAAGAGCATGCTTCTTATATACTTACATACACAATTTCTGCCTTGTAGCTTTAAAAATGGTAAGGGAATAGAACTATTTGAGTACATAGAGTCCAAATATTAAATCAATCACTTACTTGTCCTTAGCAAACACTCAAGCACAGCATATTTTTCAGAAGACCTTCAGAATCATAAGTCATTTTAAGTTACATCCTGAAAAACAAGAGACCATACATTTAAAAAAAAAATGCTTCTCCTTTTTTTTCCCCCCACCGAATATTATTCATCTTATCAAAAAGTAAACACTCAGTATTGAGATATTTTTTTATGTTAAATGGGTTTAAAACTTTCTAATTACTGCAAACAACTTTCATTTCTGCCACATGCTAAAATTCTAAATCAACACAAACATCATCTGGTAAGCTAGGTTTCCTTTCACATCAGAACTCAACATTTATTTTAGAGGGGTTTATGGTTTTGTGGCTTGTTTTGTTGTTGGGTTTTGGTTGGTTTTGTTTTGTTGGGTTCTGTTCTGTTTACTTTACACATTGGAAGAAATAATGAAATTGTTGTAGATATTTGATCTTACTATAAAATGCTGCAGCCTCCAATTAATTACTTTATGGAGCAATGACTGGCAAACAAAAGCTAAGTCCATAGCCACTTTGTCTGCCTGCACACACTGCTTGGTACATCACTGCTATACAAGAATAGGGAACTGTTATCAGAGCTATGAACATTCTGGTTTCTGTGACTCTGGTTTTTCATGGAATTCTAGGAATGATTAATCCATATTATCATGCATTTTATACAAGGTATGATTAAGTGTACTAATTAGTGGGATTCTGGGTCTCTGTAGAGAATTACAGTAACTTAGGAAAAAGTTTTAAACAACAGCTGTGTGATTGAATTGATTTACTGAAAACTGCTTAAAGTGCTACATAAAGCAGAGGCTGTTGAAGCTAATTAGAAAAATAAATTGCTCTTGGGAAATGTTTATGAGACATTCACATGTAAGCACACACCACAGTCCTATCCAAAAATCAAGGGTTTCAAAATTGATACTTCTACCCAGACTACTTCATAGGTAATCACTAGCAGACAGGTAAAGGAGTTTTATTCAAGTAGCTCATTTCTTAAGAGATGAAACTGAAGCTTTTCATACCAACTGGTTGGATATGCATTCAAGTGCTGGTTTAACCACCTCTTCGACAATATAGGTTGTAGCTTTATTTATATGAACTGGAATTAACAATTAGAAGGTTGATTGACAATGTGGTCACGTAAGACTAAGCATCAAGAGTAAATTGTCTCCCAATTAAAGAGTTCTATAACACCATTTTATGCTAAATCAACCTCTGCTAATCATAGAAATTAGACCAAAAGCATACACAAAAGAAGAAAAATGTAAGCAATCTTAAAATGCTAAAATGCTGTATCAGAGACATTCGGACATTGTGGAAAATTAAATCCTTCAGCTGCTCACTTCTATGAAAATGCTAAACCTGATTGATACTACAGTCAGTAAAAAGCTTGCCCAGCTTCCCCTGGATGGTCTTTCACCCAACAAGGGCTATTTTCTGATGTCTCCACTAAGCAGACCTAACGCAACTAAAAGACAGCAAAAAATTGCATTCACCATTCAGTTTGATCTGCAGCTTTTCTCCTCAGATTTCTACAACCGCTTGCTAAGCTGGTAAATACACCTGTGCAAGAAGAGCAGCAGTTCAACAGAATCACCTAATAGGAGTCTCACTGAGAGGCTGACCTCTGCAGGAGAAACAGACAGCATAAAATCACTTCAAGGTTGGAGACTCAATACCCACACGTATCAAAAGGATTCCATTTGACTGGAAATGCTAGGGGAAAACAGAACTCCCCTGCAAATGTATTAAGTTGAAGACCACATACGAATCTTACTATTATTTAATTTAGTTTTTGAATATTCCCTTGATATTCTTCTCAAGTAAATATTCATTCTATGGATGTCAGTATCTGAGCTGTTTAAACAGAAGATGGAATACAATTTCTCCAATGCAAACTGCAGTAAACAAAAAATAACCTCTTGAATGATCTGAAGGCTCTTGAAGGGCTCGAGCAGCATTTGCACTAATTTAGTCTGACCAAACACTGCAGAGGACTACCCTATGAGAACTGTCAACTAGCAGAGTAACCTAGAGCGATATTCTCGATTCTGTTTCATGAAGCAGGATGAAATTAAAACAACCTGAAGTTGAATTGAAAGCTCTACCCAGTCAACCAAAGAAGAATGCAACACCAAACACACTACAGTATTTTCCCCACATATCAGAAGTAAATTAGACCTCAAGTTACTACAAGTATAAATAAACCAGGATATGAAAATTCTATAATCTAATAAGTCATTACATTGTTATTGTCTATGACATTTAAATGAGAAAACAGATTATGTCCCTTTTTTCAGTAACACTTCGTCTTTCCCTGCTAATGAAAGCACAAACTCACACAGATTGAAAGCTGACCACTCAACTCTGTTATTCCTACCCCAATGTTTTACTTTTCTGAGCATGGAAGTAAGCAGCCAACTTCTTAACTCTTTCTAATAGAAAAAAAATATATCAGTATTGTTTCATATTCTGCTTCACATGAGTAACTTTAGATTATTAGAGTGCCCATATCAAAGCACAGTCACGCACTAAGTAACTGCCAGTCTCAGAGCCAGTATTCTTCTAAGCAGCTTGGCATTTGAGGTTGTGCAGTCATCTTCTCCCTCAGCTCTCACCAACCACACCAGTACCACCTTCAGCACGAGCCTATTTCCTGTCTAGAAACTTCTCAACCAAAAAAGCAAGAGTACACACACACACACAAATTGCATTTAGCATGTTTGGTCTAAATGATCTCAATACTGACATTTGACTGATTTCCCTGCTTTCAGGATGAGCTACAGATAATCAGTTTCTAATAAACTAATCATCCCACACAGCCTGGCTACCAAATTTAAGCGTACCTACTGCTCAGTTTTCAATCCAGTTCTTTAAAATGACCCAGGAGAAAGATTACATCAGTGTTCAGGTGAGATAGCTAAGTGGCCAGCCACACTGCTGCCAATGGCACAGACAACAAGACAGAGCTAAAGCTACACTGGTTTTAGGGTTAAAAGTAAATATTCAGAGTCAAATGTGCAAGATAGGGCAAGCACAATGCCTACTTTTTGAAAGAAGCCATAAAAAGGAGATTGCATCCCTAATCCTCCTTTAAATAGAGACAATACGCCTGTTAAGCAACTAAATACAAAATACTACACTACAAACTACAGCACAGAAAACCAACATATTTCTAAACCTCCAGGGGAAGGCAAAAACACAGCAGACTAACTACAGCTTTGTGAAACTGAAAGTCCAGTGTCTCAAGCACACAGAATTAATAAAAAGCTTTTGGTGTACTGGGAACAATTTTGCACCAGGAAGTCTTATCTTTCAAGATTAAAGCAGCTGCACCTAAATTATAAGGCAAATAGCTTCACAATTACATTGTTAATAGCACTGCTCAGCTTTATATTGTTAATTGCATTGATCCATTATGTTTAGTTTGAAAAAGAGGAGGCTGAGGGGAGACCTCATGGCTGTCTGCAGCTACCTGAAAGGACATTGTGAAGAGGTTGCTGCTGGTCTCTTCTCACAGGCAAATAGTGACAGAACGAGAGGGAATGGCCTCAAGCTGCAACTGAGTAGGTTTAGAATGGACATTAGGAAATTATTTTTCATAGCAAGAGTGGTCAGGCATTGGAACTGGCTGCCCAGGGAGGTGGTTGGGTCATCAACCCTGGATGTGTCTAAAAGTCGTTTGAATGTGGTGCTTGGGGATATGGTTTAAGGGTGAACTTTGTAGAGTAGGGATATTGGCTGGACTCGGTGATCCTGAGGGTTTTTTCCAACCAACAGATTTCACTGTGATTCTGTGATCATTATCCTACTGTAGCACTTCCACCAGTACAATAACATATACATTTGCTCATTCTCCACTCTTTTTTCACCACCTGCTCAGCCAAAAGGGTACCTTACTTGATAATAAATATCTGACTGGTAGCCTTCACTCAATCAGGGCTGTCAGTTTTAAAACCAAAACAACAAAAACCTGCCATCTACAAGGCAGCAGCCAGCGAAGCACACCTTGTTGCAACATGTTAAATAATCTTAACTCAGCACACATCCTTTTTGTATTATACATTCCATCTTAGAGAGCCTATAATTTTTCAGGCCTTGTCAGGTTTCATTTACCAGTTCCGCTGCAGTGTTTAGTAAGCACTATGCACTCCTCTGCTATTTTTCAGACCTGACAATTAGCTTGAGCCTTGTTCACTCTGCATATATTAAAATGACAGGATACTCACAGTTAAAGGATGGTCAGAGGTGGAACAACACTGGGAGCACGTCTCCTGTTCCTCTGATAAATAATGTGCCTGCTCTATTTTTGGAATGTCATTACTTGTTAATTTGTTTCCTATACGTCCCTGTTTGCGAGGCACTGCAATAGATACAGGACCCTATTGTAACAAACAAATGGGTGGAAGAGAAAAGGGGGGCTGTGGAGAACTCGCTGTTACAAAGACGACTAGTCTTTACCCTCATGCCTTCAGCACACGCTGGCCAAGTCTTGTAAAAGTCTCTCCCCTGCCAGCTCCTCCACGAAGCACTGTGGTGAAGTGTTTCCTGCATCCCATCGCAGGTCCAAAGACATGCACCACATTCGAGACTCTGAGATGCTGCCCTCAGAACCCAGATGTGAAAAAGTATTGAACTTACTTGGCCAGATGCGTTTGTCCGCATACAGCTCTTGTAAGTAAAAGGCAGTTGGGCGTGATGCAGCCACACCACCTACTTGCATGACACCAGCAACATAAATTGGTATGCTCAGACACAGCAGGACGAAAAACATTGAAGGCAGCCTTTCATCTTGACTAATCTCCAAGCCACTGCACTGGAAAAGGTAAATTGGGCTTTCAATATAGCTGAGGGCATCAGCCAAGTGCTTTTAGAATGCATTAATATGTTTTTAACCTAGTTAAGTCTTTACAGACTTGTACTCAGAAGAGTTGGTAACCAATTACTTTTAAAAAAATAATACATTTATTAATGTATACAGAATTAAAACATCCACAGCTCACATACAACACCAAAAAAGAAACAGGATGTGATGTCCAGGCTGCTGTAGTGAGACTTGATAAGAACTGAACTGGTGAGAACACACAGCCACCACTGTACTCCACATCCAGACACTTTAACAGCAGATGAATCTCAGGTCTGCTTAGCTTCTATATTAATATTTAATGACATTCTAAAAGCAGAAAATACTTCTTCCCATCATTCTTGCCAAAAATTGTGGATACTATGGATAGAGATTTTACTGTGGCCAGTACACAAACCTCTCTAACAGCAATAAAATGATTTTTTAATGTATATAAAAGTGTTCCATTTACAAACCAAATTCCCCTTGCCAGAGCTCCTGAGAGAATATCATCATAGCAGTATTGAAGAGTCACTTTCCAGTTTTACATGCACCTAATTTCAAAGTGGCTCTGTTCCATGTGACACAACCTGCAAGTTAGTAAGAACACCACAAGCTGGGCAATGCATCTCTACATGTTGCAATGTCACCTGAATTGGGAAGTAAATTTGAAATAATCCACATAATTCACTAGAATGGAAGTATGTAATCCTAAATTATTTAAAGATTAGTCCAAGGTGTTTAGCAACAGGACAAGTGGGAGTGGTTTAGAAACTGAGGGAGAGTAGCTTTAGACTGGATCTTAGGAATATGTTCTTCAGTATGAGGGTGGTGAGACTCTGGAATAGGCTATCCAGGGAGGCTGTGGATGTCTCTTCCCTGGGGTGTTCAAGGCCATGTTGGATGAAGCCTTGAGCAGCCAAGTGTAGTTAAGAGGTGTCCCTGCCCACAGGAGGGAGGCTGAAGTACATGACCTAAGCCGTTCTACGAATTTAACAATGAGTAAGGAATTTGTTTGCTCTTCATGGGAAGGAAGCAAATTCCAACCAATTCCATTATAGGAAGAATTGAATCTGTGGGTTTTCAGCAGCAACAGCTATCCATTTATTTAAGGCAGCCATACACTATCTTGCACTTCAAAAGCAGAGAGTACTCACCGAGTTCATGTGAAAACACAAAATGTAATCAACTAGACAGAGTTTGTTGCACTAAATACACCAATCTTTCCCCAAGTCAAGTCCAATCCCTTTCCTGAAGCTCTGAGTGTACCATCAGCAAGTTCATTCTTCTTTCTGAGACTCTGAATGGGTTGATACACATTTTTCTATGTTACATGCATGCAATCTTTGTACTTCTGCTATTCTACCCTACTAGCAGCTCATGAAATCAAAGACAGCTTGCTTGATTCTAGAGAGACAATTTAAATACAACTACAGAATTACAATTAGCATTAACTCGTTTAGTTCTTTAGCATTGTTAGAATTGAAACAGACCCTCTCATGCCAGAATTTTACTCATTTTACAGAAATCACTGTTTTATATAAAACAGTTCAAATATCAGGAGTTTTCCAAAGGACTAGTTAAAAATTTGGCAAAATGTCATCGATTCCCTTGTAAAAGACTGTCCATTGCAGGCTTAAATTTAGAGAGAAAAGTCATTTCACATTTGGATCAAAATCTCTAACAAAGCTGAAACAAAATGCCTTCAGACAAGGGGAAAAACTGACTGGTTTTGGCAGACTGAAACGTTTACTGTACACACACGATCAGTTTCTGACACGTGATCTCTATCAAGTAGATGCCAAATTTGATGCCAGCTTTTGAACTTCTACGAGTAATCCTCAGAAAAAAAACATTTAAAACAGCTTAATTTGTTGCATTTCCTACAGCTATTATTAGCAATAGATGTTCAGCCTCAGTATTTAGTCTTTGAATCTTGGATATGAATTGGAAGTATTCATCAATGCAGTGCATATGGAGATGGCCTTTTAAGAGAACTGCTTATTTGAAGCAGTAAACATTTCCAGCTTCCATGCTGCAGAGCAAAAATATTTTTTAATTAGAAGTGCACAGCTGAAAAAGGCAGCATTTGGAGTATTCTTTTGATATTTGCACATTAAAAAAACTGCTCAATTAGAAAGCAAATCTCTCAATTAGAAACTATGAGAATTTTTGCAGTGCTGGAATCATAACTTTGTTCCCCCCATTCTACTTTGGGCATGTGTTCATCTTGGGAGATCAGATGGGATCTAGTTGATGCTCATGTGTCTTAAACAGCACTGCCATTAATCACCCCACCATACATTTAGCCTATCAGCCTGTGCACTCATCTGCCATTTGCTAGCACTTGAATAATCACAAATTATTAAGAAGCACAGAAGTTTATCAGTAGCTGGAAATGACAAATCCTTGAAAAGTCCTGAAGCCTGTGAGCATTTCTACACAGCTCAGCCTCTGTGGAAGTACTGGGGAAGAGTGAAATATAATTATTGCTGTATTTATAGTCTCCTGGCAGATACTGCCAACTCCTAACAAAGCTAACCTTTTGTTGGGTGGGTACTACCCAAAAAAGATTGTTTTCAGCCACACTGACCAAGTGAGGCAAGTTCTTACACTCAACACAAAGACCTCTGAAGTGGAAGTGTTTGAAAATTAAATACAGCAGATCAATTAAAAATTCAAAATGTACTGAAATGTCCTGGCTATCCACACAAAGAGCCCCTTTTATTCCAATTACTAAAAAGCAAACCTTTCACTTTTTATGAATGACACAAAAATTAGGTCTACCAAGCATGCGATCCAGTACTGCAGCTCCAGGGATGTTTTATGTTAGTGTCTAAACAACAACCTTTTGTTCTGCATTTATAAGAATACCATTTGTTACAATAAACAAATTTGTTTCTGATATTAACCTTGGAAAAACCCTGATCTCTCAGGACTTCCACAGCACAAATACCATGAAAACACCACAATATAATGCTTAATGAAATATCTCTGCTCCAATCTTATGATGCTTCAATGACAACTTTTGCAATTAGTTGCAGTGTTACACACAAAGAAAGTAAGAGAGATAAGCCTTGCCAGTGGTACTCCAAATCCACAGAAGGTAAGCTGGGACACGAGTCACCCAAAACACAATCACAGTAATTTTTGTCTCTCTTCCTAAACACTCCATGGCAGTTCTGCAAAATACACCATCCCACAGCAAAAGCTTCTAGTACTGAACAGAAGCACTGACTACCCTCTTAGAACCGAGTTGATGCTCTCATGAATTTGCAGCCAGCTGCAATACAGAACACTGTCAAGGGCACAAATATTTGAAGGAATAGTATTTTGTTATTACAAAACAATAGAAACAAACAATAAGTAGTACTTTAAATAACTTAGCTAACATGTTTAGATTTAATAACAGTATCCTGTAAAACACTCAGAAGTGATGACGTATCTGTGAATTCTTTAGCCTTTGGAGTGCTCTTAAAAGACAGAAGTAAGAAAAAATCAAAACTCAGCCAACAGAAGTGATGAAGAGTGTCACCTGCTAGTATACTTTAAACATGTTAGTTTTAACTGGAAAACAAAGCAGTCAACTATAAAAGGATGTTGGTACAAGACAGTTCAGAGATGTAACACAAAGAACAATATAGTTTCCTGTCTCTGCAAATACTTACTTTTTCTACACACAATCCGAGGAGTGTGTAATAAAAAATTTGTTTGCTTACACAACAATAACTCTTAATGAAGTTAAGACTGCTACTGTCTGCTTAACAAAACCATATACAAATCTGTGCAACTAAAATAGCAAAAGCAAACTGCCTACCACCACACCTCAGAGCCATGTGGGGTTCCAGGTCCTTCAAAGAAAGTTACATCCACGGTCAGAGCTAAATCCTGAATTCATTGCTTTGATACAGCAGGGACCTGGTATTGAGGGTAACTAATCTCAAAATAACAAAAAGATCTACATTCATTTTAAAATGAAAATACGTTATTTATTTTGAACTACTCATTGCTAATACTCCTCCTTGTTTAAACAGCACACCTGATTTTAATGCCTAGGAGGAAAAGCATCACTATAGCTTTAAAGCGCTTTGAACTGCACACTTGTACTTCACGCTGAAACTGCACAGTCCCTTGATGATACTTTTAAATCCATGATCTCTGAGATGACAAAACGTATTTGTTGGAGGAAACTAATTTTGCCATATTTTGCCACAAAATTTCCCATCTACACAAACATGGAGTCAGTTAAATCTTCCTCTCACTCAAGTAGAATAATTTCAAGAATATTTGTGACCTAAATTTCTTTCTGTATAGCCTATGCCAATTTGCCTGAGAAAAGAATCAAAGGAGTAGCGGTCATTAGAGCTGCAAGAGAGAAAAGAACTCAGAAGAGTGTACACATCTGTGATATCTCAATATGAATGGGGACAATAGGCGCCTTATACAGCTATAATGGAGGGTGTGGGGGAGGAAGGCTAGCAAGCCTTTTTTGTTTGCAACATGAAGATGTGAACATTTCTGTAGAATGCAGTTCAGAAGCATTCTGTGCCATAGCTAAACTACTCTATTTCTTGCTGGATTTCTTAGCTGAATTCAGTGTTCAGAAGAATAAGGCAGAAGTCATGAAGCAGACTCAAACGCAGAGAAAAAGGAAAAGGAAACAGGAGTCTTTGCAGGAGGAGAAGAAAAAGAAACAGGGTAGGTATGACGGACGCAGTTGATAAAAGCAAACAGAAGAGTAAATCCACAGAACAGATAAAGCCTAGCAGTTCTATGGACCTCAAAACCCATTACTGCCTGGCCTTCACAGAAAACAGACCAGACCCTCCCAGAAACACTCACATAGAGACAGCAGAAAAAAGACCAAATTCTGACTAGAAATCATCTAATGTTTGTAGGTTAAAAGGTGGAAGACTTTATAAATTTCATTCAAAATCTGATGCAGAATTTAGGGGATCTTTATAAGACCAACAGGAGCACAACTCTGAACTAATCTGCTTTGAGTATATCCACTGTAAGTTGAAAAAGGCCTTTTGAATCTTAAGCTTCATTTTTAATACGAGGGTTTTACTAGGAAAATGCATTGGCACAGTGAGTGCCAATCACTGCCAATTCCCTGCTATTTAAAACTTAACATTTAAAATGTAAATTTGAGACTTAAGAAGTCTTGAGTTACATTATATGAACTGAGTGAAGATTTAATTTCCAAAACCACTTAGAATTCTGCCAAAACACTTTTTCACATTAAGCAAAGACACAGAGACTGCAAAACACATGTATCCTAACATTCCTAGCACATTACAATATTGTATTTATTTCTTCATTATAGCACATCATTTGTAGCTCCAGTTCAAGCATTAAAAATAAATATCTTAATTGGGAAAATAGGAAAAGGAAGTCAGCACATTAATCAGTTACTATTTGTGTGCACAAGAAAGTCCCAAAGATGGTATTATTCTTCTCTACAGTTAGCTGTGTTTAAAAAACAATATATGCTGTTTAGAAGCAGGGTGGAATATTAATTTACACATCTCTACCGATATGGGAGGATATCACCACACACCCCCAGCCCTTGAGATGGAAAAGTGATTACACTGTCATTGTATGACTGTGCCGTGATGACAACAGTGAAAGAGGGAGAGACAAAAAAGATGCTGGCTCTCCAGAGAATTCTGAATAATAGCTGCTACACCTACACAGCTTTGGGAGCAGGGAACAAAAACATCACAAATACTTTATGTGTCTCTATGAGAAGTTAAGAAGGATACCATAGGGAAAAGGTTAGCATTTAAGAAGTGGAAAGCTTGTCTACTTGGGAAGAGCTGAACTGCTCACAGAACACAGCAAATTGGATGTAAACAGGAAAATACAGAACTAAAAAAAGAACGATCAGAGTGCCTTGCACCAAACTCCAGCTGATAATAAAAAGATGTTTAAATAACACATCAGAAACAGGAAGCCAGCTGGGGAGACAGTAGATCTCTTCATGACAAAAGCATAAAATGGACACTCAGATTAAAGCCATAGCTCTTCATGTTGGCCTCTGCCACTAAAGATACTACTGGAGAGATTCCTACTTCCAGTGGTCCTTTGTAGCAAATTGCCTGCAGAAGTGTAATAAATTCTAAGGAGTTATAGAAAATAATTAAACCAGATAGTCACATGAGGCAGTGGTCAGTCAACAGAATACTCTTCATCCAAGAGAGGTTCAAATGTGAATGTTGAGAACTGCTGGACAAACTGCACAATTTGCTACTACAAATGGCTACTGCATCAGAGGACTGGAAAGCGACCAGCGCAGCTTCTGCTGACACCAAGAAATCCAGAGGGCTCTAAGGAGCCATGGACCAGTGAATCTCACATTTATGCTTCAACTGTAGTACGATGGTAGGAGCTATGCTGAACAAATCACTGAGCACACAAATACACAAAGTCTGCAGAAAACAACCAACATGGCATGACTTCTGAACAGGGAAAGCTTGGTTGAGGGGGAGAAGAAAGAACACTGTACCTGTATGATACTCAGACCAGTCTAATATTTCTTGTTGGGTCCCTTTTGTTAAGATTTGTAAAAATTAATTATTTTAATATTTGGATTACTTTACTGCAGTGTCAAAATTATATTTACCCAAGGAACTTCTACAGAGATGTCTTTGCCAGTAGGAAATGTGACTTCACTAAGGTTTGTTAACAGAGCCTTACCAGAAAGCTTCCACAGTAATAGGTTAAGCCTAAGAAAATCCAGTGGGATAAACATGGCACTATCATTCTGAACATCTAACATTTTCTGCAAATCAAAGCTTCAACCAATTGTGAGCCAGAGGTCAAGGAAAGAGGAGGAGTTAAGAGAGTTTAGTGAAACTGAATTACGCAAGTCATATTTTTTTGGTGAGACGAGTTGCTTTAGTTCCCCTTTGCAGCTATGTGTAATTAAAACTCAACTTTTCTCTTCATAGTAAGAGAATTTTTTTTAAGTGGCTTCTAGATTTAAGCTCCTTGCTTCTCTGTTCCATCAGTAAATACTTCAAGGTAAATTGTCAATATTTTCGAGTCTTCTCTTAGAGTGCTGGGGGAATGGAATCAGTTTTTCTTTTAAAATGAAAAATGAGATGCTTTACTATTCATGTCACTGTCACAGTCAGGGTTTGAGGAGAAAGAGGAAATATAATGGGATTTGAAAAAAGAAAACCAAATTAGCAATACTGCAGCCTGCAACAGAGCCATGCAAAGGTGGAGGAAAAGCAATTGTTTTCCTTACCATATTAACACTAAGTGTAATTTAATATGAAAAATATTAAACACTACAGTCATTACATGTATCTTCAAATTGTCCAAACTACTTAAAGAAAAAATACATTACAATAAAAGCAAGAAACAAATGTATGTGAGAAACTATGCACAGAAAGTATCTTACAAAAATCTGACAGGTTTCTTTACATGGGAAGATTCACTAACACTATCATAGCAATATTACACTTACCTCAGAACAAAGTGACCAGACTTAAACCACCATAATATTAACTAAATTACTTAGAGCATATATGTTCTTCCTTTCTAAACTGACTGTAAGTGAAAGAACATGCATCTGAAATATATGGGGGAAAAAGCTATCCAAGATTAATCAAGCAGCCCATCAGAGAACACACTGCAAACACTGAACCCATCTGCAGCCTACTTCTAAGATTTTCACTCATTTACAACAGTAAAATGAGTTTTGTACACAATCACTGTAGCAACAGCACAGAAACGGATTCCATTACAACATGTGAATTTCACCATGCTCCCTACTATAATTTGCTGTTCATTATCAGTGACCAACACTGATAGAAATAAAGCTACTCATCCATTTTTATTATTACCACTTTTTAAAAACAAAGGCTTTATATCCTTAATCATTCTTAGCATCTACAGTTTTACATCATTATGCCTACAATTCATGATGAAAAGAACAAAGCAACAGAATTTTTACAAGCAGAACTATGCTTCCCTCCAACATGTACCTTCCCATATATTTAGGCTTCTGTGGCATTAAGAAAACATGCTGAAAATCTAACTCGGAAAGAAAGCTTCTCACTTTTAAAACCTTCATGTGCTTGTCCCTACATCAGACCCACTCTGACAATACATTTGTTGGAACTGTGAAATTAACACCTGGGGCTATACAAAGGACACACAAGTATCAAGTCACTACAACAAAATACTTTATCTGCTACCTTCAAAACACAACAAATACCCACTCCAAAACTGCTACCTTCAAAACACAGCAAACACCCACCCCCAAACTCCAAAGCATCCCCACCACCAAGATGACAGCGTGTCAATGCAAAGAGGAATTACATTAATTTCAAAGTAATCCAAAATATCTCAAGAAGACACCTAGAGCAGCTCTCCTTGGCAAAAGAGGTGCCTCTGCATGCAAAATGCTACTTTTCTTAAGCACTTGTACACAGGCAGATGCGTGGAAGACTTTACAGGATAAAAGAACACAAACAGGGTCAGACAAGGAGGGAAAGTTAACAATTACAGGAGATTCATTCGCTTTTCATTCCACCAATTCTCCATAAACAGCAGACAAACTGCAAAGAGAAAGAGAGAAAAACGGATCTTCTGGATTACCTGCAATACACAGATGTTCACAAGACATTAAAAATTACCATCCTGGCACAACCACACTAACTTATTATTTCTACTTATAAAAGGATAGTTTTTGCTACTTATATAGCTTATTTTGTCTGCCAAAGCAAATTCTACTAGACATCAGTTTAGGGTTCTCCTTAGTCAAACCAAAGCACTAAACAAAGCTGACTTTGTTCAGTATTACATTTCTCTGGACATTTTTTAATGCCATAAATCAATGCATTCAGTTCTTAAACCAATGTGCAAAACTTCTAAGGACAGTCATTAAAATCTGTGGATTATTTTGAGATGAACAGGCTGAAGAAAGGGACATATTTTCTACTGTCATCTGTCTTTGCTGCCTGAATGCCTTTTAATACCTGATTATGTATTAATAACATCTTGAAATGATGATTTGAGGGTTGTTACAATTATGGTCACAGTTTTGGCTGACATCAACACAAAATTCACAGAGAGAGTGATTTGCCATTGGAATGGGCTGCCCAGGGAGGTGGTGGAGTCACCATCCCTGGGGATGTTCAAGAAAAGACTGGATGGGTCACTTGGTGTCATGGTCTAGTTGATTGGATAGGGCTGGGTGCTAGGTTGGACTGGATGATCTTGGAGGTCTCTTCCAACCTGGTTGATTCTATGATTCTGTGATTCTAAAACAACACCAAAAACACAGAGAAGCCATTCTGCCTCTTCAGAGCATTTGAGAGCAAATACTGATTAAAACACCACTGCTTCCAAACTGGACCAAAGAAATCCCACTTTGAGTGGGAATTTTTAACAAACTGATCCAGCAAAATCTGAATTCTAAACTGGTTTCAGACTTTTTTATTTTTACTTTATCAATTTGTCTATTATTTAAAAGAAGAAGAAAACAAATTTTTACATTATCTTAAATTATTTCCATGCAGAAGTGACAAACTAAAAGCACTTGATATTAATATTAATGTTAGAATATTAGTAATAAGAAAGAAAGATACCTTATGCCATTGCTCAGCAATTAAAATGATGACCATCATGATCACATCTATCCATTTTATCTCCAGTAGTCACCTACAGTTTCAAGTTACCTGGCATCAGAGCAGCATGATCTGTTTAGCTCTACACTGAGTTAGCGCAGTAACAGGAAACTGAGTCTAAAAATAGATCTGTAAACTATGTAGACTAGCAGAAAAATTGACAAACACTAAAATAATCATTTCTTCCACAGAGTCCTCAAAGTGAATTATTAAGCAGGAAGAACTGCACACAGAGTTTGGAACATTTCAAGACAATTGCCTAAATCTTTAAGACATTTAAAGCAAGTAGAACGTTTCTTTATTTTTTAATCATTTGGCCAATACATACAAACTGTTTACAAAGATATCAAAATGTTTGCCAGACAAATTTGGCCATCACAAACAGAAAATGCATCATCTGGGAGTTTTCTTTCTTTTTTTAAAGAGAAGCTTTAACATTTTATCCTAATAATACTGTACTTAATTTCTTTGTTTCTACACTCAATTTCTTTGTTTCTACACTCAATTTCTATGTTTCTACACTCAATTTCTATGTTTCTACACTCAATTTCTATGTTTGTACACTTCAGAAAGAGTACCCTGTGCTCAAAACAGTCCTATGGATTCAAAGTCTGGTCTAAAGTTCACTAAAACAGAGCATAGGGAATACAGGGAACAAGTATTTTGAAGCTTTGCACATCAGTCTTACTGTTTCACATACAGTGCCAGTTTACAAAATGTTAATGCAGTGACTGAATCTGATAAACTAAACCCATTACAGGTTTACAGTTTGGATTCTCAACTTAATGAGAGTTAACATCTTTATAACAAAATGTTCAAAGCTACAAGACATATGCTGAACATGTGTATACATGTAAAGCTTTGAAAGCTGCTTAAAAATGTGAGAATGAGTAAAGCTCATGTTACCCTTGATAAATGTCAGCTGTCAGGCATCGCAGCCCAATACACACTATTTTTTCTACAAACTAGAGCCCAGAATAATGCAATTTTTACTTCACCAGCTGAATATAATGCATTATACATGGCAGCATCTACCCAAGGTCAAAAGTTCGGCGTTTTCAGATTTTAACTTCTAAAGCAGGGTATTGTTACACAGACAACATTACACTGAAATTAATGGAAGTATTTCCGAGAAGCTCTGGTGAAGTTACACACAATACGAATCCATTGACACATTCTGCTTCAAAGTCAAAAGAAACCTGAAAGAAAACTCAATTTTTCTTATACCCACTACCAGTTCTATATCTGTGCAGTCCAATTTTACTTGAACATTTGCTGCTGCTGCTGTAGTAAATCACTCATCATAAAATTCTAATTGTATCTTGCAGAATTAGCCCAAGAAACTCCACAGTGTCTTGAAACACGAAGCGTAGGATAAAAGGATGGGGTAAGGGTCAGAGTGGTAGAACTTTCCATTAAGAAATGTTACTTTTTAATGTAATATAAATATGTCAGTCTACCCTATTTGCAGTGTAGTCCACTTCCAAACTGCTCATTCCCTGGCTCCCCCATTTGAAATTATGTATTATTTATCATTCCAAGTATAAAAGAAATTATTACTATGCTGCCATTATCATGACAAACAGTGAAATGTACTGTACAATGATTACCATGTTAAAAAACAGGTTTCTCCTTCCACAGTTTAATCTGAAGCACCATTGCAGTCTTTCCTGAATTTGTGCTAAAAGTATTAGCTAGTTTTACTGAGCAGATTAAAAGCTCAGTGTGTTGAAAGATCATGAAATGCTTGTGTCATATCAATGCCTTTCCCTCTTTCTGTTTAAGTGTTTTGATCCACTGAAAATTAATATACTTCTACTGGGATTTTCAGCAGCACTTAGCATTGGTCTAAGTTTCTTCCTGTTAATTCAATGAAAAATTTATCACCAGCTCCAGTAGAAATACTAAGGCTGAAACAAATTTCTTTCAAAATGTTATCTTCAAAATGGGACAGTGTGGTGGGAGGGAAAGGGGGGAAAAAGTACCAAGCAAACAGGTAGAAAATGTGTGTTTTCCTCTCAAAATATATAGATTTTATTTAGGACTAATTCCCAAATTACTTAGAAATGTAGGTGTGCACTGCACACACAGCCAAGAAAAGCAGATAAAACAGATAAAGTATCTCTGCTTGCTCAACAGGCATCTTTTAAGAATGCTATTATCTATGTTAAACTCAGTATGTGAATTAGAGTAACTCCTGAAATCATTCTTCCATGCTACCTGATGGCTTCTAACAATATCAATAACAACCTACAATGTTCATTGTTTCATTTTTTGAAAGCCACACTTTTTACATACCAACTGTCTGCTACTTATTTACAGTTATTGTAAGTAATCTAAATTATACTGCATCAACCACACTGAACAGCAGAGATGCAAAATCAGAACAGTAACTTGTGAAAGCCATGACACCTTAACTGCTAGGTTTACTTTTAAAAAAATACATTATTTGTAGTGCTGTAAACACCAATACAACATCTTTGCACCACAGAAGTGATTATAAGCACTAATCAAACTACTGAGTTTCAGCAGAACACAAAAACTCTTCAGGTCTTTTAGGACATAAGAGTATATAAAGCAAGAAGCTCCCTTACACATTTAATTTACAGCTCACATTGCATCTGCTCTGAAACCAACATTGGCAATGTGAAATCAGAGCTTAACAAGCAATGCAGAAAGTCTAATGAAGAGGCAGTAGCCTAAAATAAGTTGCCCATTAATACCATTAAGAAGATATATAGTTCTGAAGACTAATATGATTATGTTCTCCTTCAAAATAAATATCTAATATTTACATACTTCTTAATGCTTTAATCCTCATACTGACAATTCAAAATAGACACTTTCAAAGAGACAGATAAATAAATACATCCTGTCTTACTGTAACACACACAAAAAAAGAAATGGAGAAGTACTAGGAATGACAAAACCTGTAGTGTACCTACTACTGACCAAGGGAAATAAAATACCCTGTGAAATGGTTAACACTTCAAGACAGACATAACTGATTAAGTTTTAAGAAATCACACAAGACATACAACACTTCACTGAGAAATTCCAAAATGTTTGCTTAGTCTTTAAATTGTGTTTCCTTCTAGCCCCACAACTTTTAGGAAGATTAGAATGAATGAAATAATCTAGTAAAGGAAAATCTGTCACTCTTAAAACCTAAACTGGCATTCCTGTCCATGGCAGGGAGGTTGGAGTAGATGATCTCTAAGCTCCCATCCAATCTAAGTCTTTCTATGATTCATTCATCTATCAGGGAAGAGCAAAATACCACTATGTATGAATGGTAACACTGCCTTGGATTACAAAAGAGCCACAAATCCTGCAATTTTGGGGTAAACACCATACAGTTTTTAGCTCTTACTCATCTTCCCTCGATATAGATGTTCTTTAAAATCTGAGGGTCTTTGCAGAACTCTGAGTGATGATTTCTCACTACCTTTGAGCAAGTGGAAGGGTTACCACTTACTGCTCTGCAATTACTGCATGGCCAGCTACTCACTGACAAATTGCTCATTAGTAGCAAGCTCTTATAGAAAGCTTCATCGAGCTTCATATTGATCTTAATTTTCAACTCTAGGATATTGCAAAATAATACAGCTCTCATTGAAATCCTCAATTCTAATCCTGTCACAACAATATGTGAGCAACGCTGACACAGGACCCAGGATGAGACATTACAGAGGTGGTAGAGAAACAAGGTGAAAAACAAAAGACATCTAAAACAAAGAGACAGAACTGCTTTTCCTACTTTAACAGTATTGTGGAGAAAAGAAGGGGAATGACAGCTTTTGAAATAACAAATCACTTAATGAATATTCTATACAAGAAGCTGGAAGAGGGAAAAAGACACATAATTAAAGTTATCAGCATATTCAATATATATCACTTAAAAGCATTCATTTGAAATTCCTGACATTACTATTATCAGAAATGTCACTATCTATACAGGTATTTTTCTCAGGAACAACATCTACAGATCAATTATAAAAGGGTACTGCAACCATTATAGATCCTGCAATTCCTTTTCCTCCATTTACATAGCTCGAATAATTCAGCTTTGCCCTCTCAATTTATATTTACATTAAATGGGCACTGGGAAAAAAAAGTGTCATTATTTCTCCTCCATAAGATATTAGAAAGTCTTCCTTCAAATAAAATAAGCTTTTTGTAATTGCACATGTTCAATACAAATGGCCCTTTTTCCTCCCTAGGATAGACAAAGCTTAGCACTAGAAAAAAAGAAATTTAGATAGGCATCACTAATTTTCCAATTCTCTATCACATCACAGCCCTGAGGTTTATTATGAGAGAACGTCTGCTCTAGTGCTGGAAATGGGAATATGGTGAAATAGTAACATTAAAATACTCATCCCCTATTTTCACACCATTCTTACCAAAAGACTGCAACAGTATGTGGAGCCAGAAAAACAAAAGGCATACCTTGTTTTTCTGGCATATAGGTTTTGCTCTGAATCCATTTCTATTTGTCAGATCACTGATTCATCTGGACATTTCCCATTTGTACCTTGAGAACTAAAACTGGGTACTGTAAGGGTGACAATGGATTATTGTATTGTGCTTCTAATTTACTTATCCTGAAGAAAACTATGCATTCCTAATAGCCATCTGATTGGAGAGAGCAGACAGTGGACACTGTACCATGATTGAGAGCAAATAATTTTTGATACCACAAACCACATAGCCACTTTTGTTGTATTAGCCTTCTAGATTTAGACTTCAACAGACTACAGACCATAAACACAGAAGTGTTTATGTAGTTTAATCCTACATAGTTTAATAAGCTACAGAGGACTTCAGACAATATTGTTTTCCTTCCTCTATCCATTCAAGTATGTAGTGTCTCTGCTACCTAAAATTCACATGCTGCTTTTAGAAATAGCCAGATAGGTTGTACTGACTACCACCCTACAGGACAAGTACTGTATGCTTAACAAGTAACACAAGGAAAGTTTAGAGAAATCAAGACAGATAACAAGAGCTTTCTAGAAGACAGACAAAGAGCAGCTGAATGAGAATGCCAGAATGGATTCTGCATTAGTATGTGAAATTGCTGTGAGCAATCCTGTTCTGTCCTATGCTTAGCACCAAGACTGCCATCCAATCAACTTAAAACTAGTTTTAAACTCCACTGAAAGTAAGGTAAACTTTTCTAAAAGGACTGAGGTCTGATACTTCAGTAGAAATCAGTAAAGAATCTTGGAGTCAAGCAGGTTAGAAGAGACCTCCAAGATCATCCAATCCAACCTATCACCCAGCCCTATCCAGTCAACTAGACCATGGCACCAAGTGCCTCATCCAGGCTTTTCTTGAACACCTCCAGGGATGGTGACTCCACCACCTCCCTGGGTAGACCATTCAAATGGCAAATCACTCTTCCTGTGAAGAACTTTCTCCTAATACCAAGCCTATACCTCCCCTGGCACAACTCGAGACTGTGCCCCTTTGTTTTGTTGCTGGCTGCCTGGAAGAAGATACCAACTCCACCTGGCCACAACCTCCCTTTAGGTAGTTGTAGGCAGCAATGAGGTTACTCCTGAGCCTCCTCTTCTCCAGGCTGCACACCCCCAGCTCCCTTGGCCTCTCCTCACAGGGCTGTTCTCCAGGCATCTCATCAGCTTTGTCATCCTTCTCTGAACATGTTTCGGTACCTCACCATCTCTCTTGAATTGAGAGGTCCAGAACTGAACACAGTACTCAAGGTGTGGCCTGACCAGTGCTGAGTACAGGGGAAGAATAACCTCCTTAGCCCTACTGGCCGCAGGAAAACTACTGTTTACTGTGTCTATAACCTGAGAGACTGAGAAGACTTCAAGCCTATAACAGAAGCTAGGAACAACCTGGCTATTAGAGCACATCAACCCAGAAACACTTACAAGCAACATTTGTGTAGATAATGTGACCTACAGATTACCGCTGCCAAGTCCCAGATTTACCACAGTGTAAGAAAGTGCAGGAGGTGGAACAACTTGCAGCAGGAAGGCTGCTTCCTGAGACCACACCACTTTATTCTGAAAACCACTTTCCACATACTCTTTTGGGTATTCAAATGAACAAATACTTGTAAAATGTATTTATTTATAAGTGTATATAGGATATACATATATTGGACACAGAATCCTAAACTCTAGTGCCAAAAAATAAGCATTTGTGTACACACACAGGGTCTTAAAGGAATCAATGTGCCTGCAGCTTAGAATTTCTTGCATCTACTCACCTCTCTATATCCCAATGGTGCACAAGAGAAATTACCAAAAACTATAAGGCTAGCAGAGAGAATGAGTAAATTGATCAGCATTTTGGTTGGGATTTTTTTCTCCACTAAGAAGTTGCTGCTATAAACCTACTGCAAAGCTAGAGCAAAACTGGACCTTCCAAGACCACTGATCTGATCAACATGTTTCTTAGAAAATTTACATCTCCATATCTAACACAGATCTTCAAAAAGGGATTTACATTCCAGAAACCAAACCCATTGTTGCTACAGAAGGCCAAGAGATCTGCAACAAGGATACAGAAATCGTATCTTAGAGACCAATCTATGGAAGAAGCAGAGAAAAAGCTACTCATTGAATCTCATGGCAAAACACCTGGACTGCAGACAGCAGGTCTCATCACCAAGTGAAACAGAAATAAAAGCAGAGAAGACAGAGATACAATGGCAATGTTCTAAAAACAAAAATTTTAGTGGCAACTGCTACATGTCTACTCTTTCCTGGACCACTCCTGCTAGCATGACAGTTAGAAGCTGATTTAGGGGAAGCAGCAGCCTTTAATAATAGACACTAGAGTCCAGCTCATCCCATAACTCTCTGAGAGAGGAGGTTAAGTGGACATAAGCCAGCAGAAATGTGAAGCATGAATCAAGTACTAATGAGCTTTAGAATATAAAATAATTGTCCAAACTTAGAGGTTGTGCTCTAGAATTTCCTCTGAATCATCTTGCCAACTTTCAGTAAAACTTGACAACAGAAACTGGTTACTCCATATAACAGAAATAGAAGATGAAAACACCTTTTTATATTTTTCATTCACCATTTGGAAATTTTGGTGGGGCGGAAATTTCATAAAGGGCAACTCCAAAGCAGTTGGTCATTCCCCTCTGAGAAAAAGAGGGAGATGTAGACAACCTCAAAATTTACTCTACACACAAACAAAACAGTATGGAACTCTATAGCTTATTTTCAGTTTGTGGCTGCTCTTTCAATGCTTTTTGGTTACAAAAGCATCCTTGATACTCCCTGATAAGGCCATTTTCATTAGAAGTAAAAGTTTCACTAGTGATTCTGTCATTACCAGTTAGTCTTCAGTAACACCCCTGTACCCCTGCCCCAAGCAGAATAATTTGAAGTTACAGGATTTACAAATCTGGTGAAGCTTGAGAGACAGCATTCATTTTTTTGCCAGTTTCTCACCCTATTGCTGGCACATACAGCAAGAAGGACGTGCACCCAATGTTACCACAATACAATCAAGCAGCTGTTCAAGAGGAGCCTTTCAGAGACATTTAAATGATGCTTCGAAGTTCATAAGTGAACTCACTCTCCTTTCCTTCAGAAGAACGTTTATTCCATTTCACTATGATAGGCAATATGATTTGCAGCTTCACTGCAGCTCCACTGTGAAGGCAGACGAACCGCCAGGAAACGGACAATGAGAAGCAGACAGGACGCACACAAGCACAGGGAGGACAGAACAAAGAATCACAGGGAGTGGGGGAAAATAAACTCTCTAATAGCTGCTGCTTGGGAACACTAGCTGGAACAAACAGGGAGGCCACCAACTATCATTACAAGCGCATGTTTCTTTGGCAGTTGCAAGGAGAATTGCACACAAGAGGGGGCAGGGGATCTGCTATTAATCATATTACATTCATTGTTCCCTTGATGCTGCTGGCAGTGCTTCAGGAGACTCCCTCAATTCCCAGATAAAACTGCAGCAAGAACAGCAGGGCTCCGAGAACAGCCCGCACCGAACCTTCACAGTCTTGTCCTACTGCGCTAACACTGCCGTGAACTGAACGCTTCTTAACCACTGAACTGCTTCTTGAACCCAACTTGGAAAAATCCACAGCAGAGCCGTCGAGGTTCCTCCCTATCCTAATCTCTCATTAGGAAAAGGAACATACTGCACAAATCTGATGAAACAGATTGCAAGAACAAGCCGCTAGAGAGGGGAAAACATCAGCCCGAAGTAGTCAGGAATCAAGTTTCTTTGGTGAAGGAAGAGTTTTGAATGTTATCTCTAAAGTGCTGAGTGACTCCTTGATTAAGTGGCACTTAACATTCAGTAAGCTTAATGTTCCAGCAAGAAGAGCAGGCCGATACCTGTGACTGGGAATGGGGGAGGGGGGAAATGGCAGCTGATGCAATAAAGTAACTAAGTCAGCTATTCTTTTGTCAGTGAAAAGACAGACATGTTTAAGGGGAAAGAAATGCGGATTAACTAAATCTCGTATTCATACTTCATTGAAAACGTAATGCTGCTTTAATTTGTCTGGTTTGGCAAAGCTACACAGAGAAGGTGAATTTTCCTCACCACAGATTTGTGTGTGTGTATGTGTGACAAACCCAGTAGTGTACCAAAGTGGCACACACTGTAATTAGGTCCAGAACTTGTTAGAGTCACTCTTCCCAAATTAAAAAATCCTAACAGCGCCAAGGGCCTCTTAAGCTTTGCAAGTTGGCAGTGAAGTTCAGGGGGCACTACCTATCTCCCAGGCTGAACAAATATATTCTTGTGTTATGGAAGACACAAGAATAGGAAAAAAAGTTAAATATATAGTGATTGAACTTATGAACTAAGCGCTAATAAGACATTTCTCCCTCGGGCTTCAGTAAGGAGAAAAATCAGACCAGGTTTACTAAGCATCCGAGCTCACTGCAGCCAGCCTGCCCGGTGACTCACTCTCCCTTCCCACTTTCTAGTCAGCCATGGCACTTAGCCGGTGACTGGGTTGGGGGTGGTGTGGGGTTGGTTGTTTGGGCTTTTGTTTGTTAGGTGGTGGTTGGTTTGTTTTCGTCGTTTTGTTGTTGTGTTGGGGGCGTTGGAGGCGGTGTTAGTTTGTTTGCGGTGGTTTGTGTGTTTCTTTGGGGATTTTGGTTTCGTTGTGTGTGGTTTTTTTTGTTTGCTTGGGTAGTTGTTGTGGTTTTTTTTAAACGACGCACAAAAAAGTGTTTACTGAGCTGATTTTCAGAAGGTAGCCGGTACGAGCATCTGAGACAGGCTCCTGCGTTACCGTTAGCTGGACGCGCAGGCTACTCGCTTGCGCCTGTCCTCCCCCTCTCTTGCAGAGGCTGCATGCGGCACGGCACGATCACAGAGAATAAATACAGGAAAAGGGGAAAAAAGCCCTCTGCTCTTGGCAAGGGGAAGGCGTTCCACAAGAACTGCTCCAGGGTCAAAAGTTTACCGTGGTTTCAATTTCACCTTTCCGCAGCCAATGAGCGCCCGGCGGCTCCAGACAGAACCGCGGGCGGCAGCGCGGCCCTTAACTCCTTGCGGCCCGGCGGGGCCCGCCGCAGCACCACCGGGCAGCGCCGAGAGGAGAGGTCCGGTTCTGTCCTCCTCTCGCCTTCTCTCCGAGCAATGGACATGCAGCGCGCTCAGCAGCCGCCGGGAGCCGAACGCTTCTCTTAGCATGGAAAGAAGAGGCAGTGCGCCAGTGAGTCAAAAGTTAAGGGCTGCCTAAGTAGGTTCTTCTTAGCCCCATCTTGATAGAGAAGTCAGTAATGGAAGGGGTAGAAATGGTACTAAGCAGTATCAAAGCAGTACTGAACTGTGGAGCCCTAAGTGACAGCAGCAAGCTTGTGCTGGCAAACAGGAAAGACCGACCTTGTGAAAGGGGAGGGAGAACGCCAGCACAGAATTGTCGGAAGGGATTCCAATTGCCCAGCCAGAGCTGCAGTGATTTACTTTGCTCCGTGTCAAACAAGGAATCAGCCTTGCCCTGGCATAAGGTGTGGCAGCCCAAGGAGCGCTGCTGCCCACTGTTCACATCCCACAGTAATATTAATACTACTCTGCTCCCAGATGCTGACTTCAAAGCAAGTCATTTTCCATCTACCCCAAGAAGGATGGGTTTTGAAGCTACTGCTTGGGTACACAAAAATCATCAGCTCTTCATAGTCTTCCACGGGGAAACAAGAAACACATAGCCACAGAAGTAGACAATGGTCTGACACAACAGACTTGTAATGAATTGTCTTTGCTTTGGCAAGATGCATCATGGTCTCTACTCATCATAAGATTACAGAACTAGAGGCAGAACATAGACAAGACTGCTTGTTCCACTGCATACATCTGCTCTGTATCAATGATTCCAGGTTCTGTAGTCTCCTAATCAGTTATGGTTGAAAAAAAAAAATTAATTAAATAATTAATAGGGAGAATTACAAACAAGTTTTCCAAAATAAAAATATCATTAGCAATGTAGTTTCATCTCACTACTGACTCAGTGATCCATGGTGGGATATCCAAAAATTTGTGCTGAGACCAGTTTTATTCTTTGGGAGATTAAGGTAAATGCTGACAACAGCAAATACTGCATGACACAATCAATCTGAGTGTGTTTTGGCATCCACTTGATCTTGGAAAGTCAGTGTCAACTACATTTAAGCACAGAGAGCAATAGATTTATCACTCCTTCATTGGTCTTGCAGGCTAAAGAGAGCTAAAACCCTCATATGAAGAGTCTTGTTTGGTGCAGTAAGAGACAATAAAATATGAAGCAGTATGAAGAGAAGTGTATGAAGCATGTGGATAAGGAGGATTCAGTAGCAGAGTAATCTAAGAGCATGTTTGACAGAGCAGAAAGGGGTAGGGTTACACAGAGATCTTGAAGTGAATGATTAACAACTCTCACTTGATACCAAGTAGAATGGCAAGTCATTGCATGCATCTGCAAGGCAAACGGCATGGAATTAAACCATTCCAAAATGGGCAGTAGTTAAGTCAGGGAACCTTTGAGAAAAATCACGTTAGCATGTTCATCTCTGCAATACACCATAGGGAAGAATGACAAAAGTCTGAATACAGCTGTGAAGAGATGAAATGACTGCATATGACATCAAACTGCAGAAAAGCTTTATGGTGAAGGTGCCAGTTAAAGTAGAACCATTTTCCAGACTCGAAGAATTTACTATTTGGTTAATTTCAAAGACAATGCACCTGACAAAATAGGAAGAAAGCACAATAGTCAGGTAGCAGCTGCTACTAATTTTACAGAAAAATGCAGTTATGAAATTGGTTAAATTATTTCACTTCACTACCTTGAAGGCTTCCACAGCACTTTGTAACCATGAAAGATATTCAGATCTCAGAACCCTGTGTACTGGTCCCAAGAAGGGAAAAAGACAAGTTCTTAAAAACAACTATGGCACCTGCAAATACTGCCAATCATCTTCCTGTAACCCAAGTCACAAAATAGTTTTGGACAAGCAAGATAATCGTGCAAAGCTTTTAAAATGTGTTTCAGGAATAGTCAACCACTCAATTTAAGAGCAGCCGAGGAAAAACAATTTCTAGCTGATGAGGAAGGTCAAACTGATTTCTTGAACACAGGTAGATTCCTTTCTAAGTCTATGCAAATAGGCATAGCAGCTCAATACAGCTACTATGAGGTTAAACGTAAAGCCTTGAGAGCTGCTAACAGAAGATGAAGTGATTAAAATACATCACTTTAAGGATGTCTTGAGAATCTCGTATGATTGAGATCAAGCTCTACTATGAAGCTTTTCTACTCTAGTTCAAAAATGGCAAGACAATGAAAGTGCTATCAAATAATGCTGTATTTTCATAGTTACCTAGGCTAAAATACAGTTTTGCAAACAGCAATGCAAGGCTTAATTACACATATAAAAGCCTATTTTCCTCTCAGTAAAAAGAGCAGCTTGGTTTTGTTGTTTTACCTTCTCTTAATACCATGTCATTTTAGAGAAATTCTTTTAAATTGAGGTATCATAAATAAATTCCCTTTTTAAGATGGCCTCGTTTTAAAAGAAAATGGATGCTATAAAATTTTACATCAAGTCAGCATGTTACCAAGAAGCTTTTCTGTGTGTTCTGAATTTGATTAATACAAGCCAAGGTCACTTCCTGAAAGATGCCTACCACTGCAGCTGCAAGCAAACTAGACTCCTCTGAGCTCGAAAGCTGGGGGATGGGAAGACAACACTAGCAATGTAACACTGCCTACAAAAATACACTCATTCCAAAACTTGAGTGATATTTAGAAGCATTTACTACATTATCACAGAAGTAACCTATTAAAGTCTCAGTCTGTATAATCACACTTTCAAGCAGAAAAAAAACACCCACAATGATACACCAACACGTCTGCAAGAAATTAATAATTCCAAGGACCCTTTACTGAACTTTATGCAATTCCCTTGAAAATGTACTTTGTTTCTTTATTTCAACTCTGTATGTTTTGTTATGCAGCTCATGAAGCTTAGAGGAGACTGCCCTTGAATTAACAGCATGGCTCAGCCCTACTGAGACTGTAAGGCTCCACCCAACCTACACTGTGTCTTATTCTGAAGCCGTTTAAGAAAAACATCTCAGGAAAGCATGCAAGCTCTTTCCAGAAGGTTACAGCACACATTTTTCCCCGTTTCTGAAGCCTACACCTATTGTTTACAAAACCAGTTAAAATTAGCTTTGTGCACCTGTAGTTTTAAAGATGTTTTTAAAGTTTTTCTTTAAAAAAAAGAAAAGAAAACAAAAAAACCCATACATGCCACATTTGCATTATTCACAAGGACAAACAGATTTAGGTTCTTCCATTCCCAGACAGTTAAAGCTTACAGGTCACGAAAAGACGACCAATACCAAACAAAAGAGTGGTGTGGTTTTTTTTTTCTTTAAGTACACAAACAAAGATTCTACATTTTTTGAGTACCACAGGGGAGAGGAAGGGAGGAAAGGGTTGCTGAAACATTTAAAACCACACACCAACACACATTTCCACGAGGGCATCTGTTAGTGTAGGAAAGGGGCCCCAGCACACACACACTTACACTCCTTTTAATACACTTTATCTTTAAAACTGCCTTAATAAACTCAACATTGTAACTGAACTTTTGTACTAGGCTAAAATTAGGAGGATCTGCTGAATGAAAGTTAATTTTGACAAACCGGTGCACTAAAAAGAAAAGAACATTGCTGGGTTTGGGGCAGGCATCTTTGCCCAAAATAGAAAGCTACAGTAAAGCATATCATTACCTATGCAGGCACAGCTACATCTGCGGTTAAGCATGTCTAACATTTTCCATCACAGAAGCCTGTTCTAATTCTTTAATGACTCGCTCACACACCCCTCAGAAGTACTTTTTGTGGAAGACTTGCATAAAATTGGTTCAGACCTTTAAAAACAGAGTGGAAAATTCAGCTGAACACACTTTAATTTCAGTCTGAGAAGTTAAAGCTATAGGAGAGAAACAGATCAAATGTCTGAACAAGCTAAACATCACCCTGAAGATGCATACAGTCTGTGAGTGTCTTCAGACTTGGAACATGCTCAGGTTTGTTTTAAACCACTTGGTGAGATAAAATACTCGAGGGTCTCTGCAAGTAAGCTTTGTCCCTGCACAGCTCCTCCACGCTGACAGGACAGAACATGCTTTATCGCTGTATTATAAAGATCAAGAGCAGCTTCGCTTTTAACCCTGGCAGCTACAAAGCAGCAGTTAGAGTGCCTGGCAGCACAGTAGCTGGTGAACAGGGACATTTTTTCTAGGTTGTACTGCCCCACCCATACACGACATCCACAAAACACAAGGCAGCAGTAGGCTTAAGGACTTAGCAAAGGCCACCCATTCCACTGCAGCCGTTTCAAGATCCAGACTGAAAGAGGCAGTTGGTCTTAGCCAGCAGAGCTAAAGCCTATGCCACTCTAGTGGCTAGCCCATGCAGAACACAGACACAGTCCAGGGACCAAGGTGGTGTTGGAACTGTTCTTTGGGGTTCCAGATGACAACCTTGCTGGCAAACAGCAGAAATTTCCCTATGGTGAGTTATACTATTATTTCCATAAGCATTTTAAAGGCATACAAGAAGTTACATGAGAATACTAAGGTTGTGAGAATTCAAAAACTTTAGAACAATTTTATCAACTCTAATCCGGAACTTCTTCCTGTAAGCCTTGTTGCACACATGTAATTAAACGGATGGCTGTGCAAATGGCCTGGGAGACTATGTGGGACTGCTACCCACCAGTTCAGAGAAGACTACTATAGACTTATGTCTGCTGTGTCATCTCCAAAGCATGTTTGTTTTACTACACGGTGACAGTGGTCTCAAAGTGGAGAACTGAAGCCTGTCGAGGACCTGTATCCTGATGTGGACTTTACGCAACATGGACATGTAGGGAATTTCAGTGACAAATTAGGCCGCTGGGGATGTTTCCTAGGAAGAACAAACACTGATCTATACTGTCTTGATTATGACTGATCACGACTTTCAATTAAGAATATTCATTTAGAGCAGACTTTAAACTGGCATTTAAATCACTGATTTCAATATTGAAAATGTTTACCCCCACCCCAGGAAGGGCACACGAGCAGGAAAGAAATACAGTCCATAAATCACATTGACCTGCCTTAGGCACATTTTGTTAGTCAGCAGATGATGTACTTATGGACATTTATTCATGCATTTGCACAAGAACTAAACTGTAGAATTAATGTGAGTAAATATACACTGTAGAACAACTGATTTTAATCAAAGTTCTGAAAATACTTCCATTAAGAAAAGAGTAGATTCATATTCTGAAAAATTGTTTTTGAGTGCCATAAGGAAAGAGCAGAGGTGAAAGCAGCTGTCCATCGGGGGTTTCCATATCACAGATGTACAAGCTCACACAAACCAGCTTCAAGGAGTCAAATGCCTGGTATGTTAGAGTGCTTTTGAGAATTCTGCTTGGTATCTCTTTTCATCAGACAAAAAAAATTAATCCTTTTTAGTAAGTTATTGAAAAACATGCATCCCCTTTAATTTTAAAATTAGATTGTTATCCTCTGATCTAATAACAATAAAAGGCCTGCTAATTAAGTTTTCTGAGGTTTTGGCATATCTAAGCTCTCAAATTTGAGAGTACAAGATTAGAGACTAAAACCAAAGTAAGTTACCAAAGGATGGAAATCAGAAATAGCTGAAGTTTTCAATACATATTACAAGTGTAATTTACTTCATTGTAAGGAATAAGTACAGCTATTTAAAACAAAGGTGACATTTCTGAAGCACAGTTTGACCTTGAAATATGTAAATGTTCCTAGCTCAATGCTGTAATTAAAACTTGATTAAGTTTTTGAGTGTACACAGGTACATTTAGTACGGCTGCAAGAGGGGTTAATTTAGTTCAGCACAAATGCATACCACTCAGAATCTGAAGTGACATTGTCTAGCTACACTACACCAATAAATCTGAGCATTTCATTAGTTAAGATCCCCTTTCCACCATTTTCTGATATATCCTACTATGTTTCATATTCATAGTGACAAGACCTCAGTAGAATACCTTCAGCTAAACTACAAAACAAAGGCAGAATAGAATCACTCCCAAATTATGTTAATTTGTCTTTTCACAGTAGTCAGGTTTTATCTTGTTATATTTCAAATTCTGCCCACCTGCTGTGTACCAGTGGTTATACCACAGAGCATCTGCACAAGTCTGAAAGCTGTAATGCTGCTTTGCACATCACTGTTAGACTCAAAAGCTTACATTTCAGGAGTCAGCTATCTAAAAAACAAGCTAAAATGGAGAAGGAAAAAAAACACACACAAAAGTCAGTGTATTTGTTCAATGCTATACTAAAGAATAGCATCTAGGGAGGTATTACAGACTGGAGAGTTGCAGAATATCCTCAGAGCCCTACAGCAAAAGAGAATCTTTACTGCCTGCAACATGTTAATTTTCAGTTTTCAAATGGTGGTTAATGCAGGAATCAGTTCCAGACAGCCTATGGAATCCCTATTATAAGGGATTTTTAAGTGAGAAAACCTTTGACCAACAAGTTCTAGTTTCATCCAGTGTTTCGACTGATGCTAGCACCACTTCTCTTACTGTCAGTAAAATGTTGTGATCAGAAACATGGTCATAGACTGGAACCACTATAACAATGGACTACTAAGCCAAGAGAGTACTTTACAAATGATCCTACTTTGTCTTAATTTTAAGATGTATGGCCACAATTTTTGGTACTGATTTAAGTAGATATGCTTTGTTAATCTCATGTGCCCCTTACATTTTGCACCCTTCCATTAATACTCCAAATCTTTACTGGACACAAAGTAGATATTTCTGACCACAACATGAGTTCCTACCATTGTGGACTTTTTCCCCCAACCTGAGACAAAGCAATGTGATTTTGAGTAAGGCTTTCAATGCCCTCTGAACATTTTTTTTTGTCCAAAACTTTGTATTCTTTGCTCAGAATTTCCACTGCATAAAACCCTCCTTATTCTAGTTTTCCTGATGTTGTATCAAAACCCCACAACTTAACTTTCATTAAAAGATAGTTTTCTACAAGTCTTTCTCTAAACTTCCTCAGATTCCTGCAGCAAGCACAAAATCAGCTTTGTTCATTTAAGGTTTTTATACAAGTGGCACTTCTCAAATACTGATATTTGTCTGCAGATCTCTCTAAAACAACACCACCATCTCTAGCATGTAAGTAGTTTTAGGAAGATGTGCAGCCATTCTAGAAGTTAGTACAAGAGGTCAGTGACTGCCAAAAAAAAGAAGAGATCATATCCTTCCCCTAGAAGAGCCAAAACCATTTGTAATGTTCTGCAGATCCAGTTGTTTCCTTATTTGTAGATAAATGGCCAAATAGTTGTGTAGTTCCCAACATTAGGAAACAGTGATATAGAGAAAATACCAAGATAGAACTACTGTTCTTTCTTATGACTGCTTTTTCTTACAAGCATTGCATCTTCAGTTTCCATACAAATAGACCAACTGAACTGTATCTTACATTCAATAAAGCTCTGAGTTGGGGAACCAGTGTTTGAGCATTCATCTGCCAGTAAGACACCCAACATGCGTCCACCACAGTTCATACAGCTCATGTTCTCTTTCACCAGACTTCCAGGTCATTCTATGGTTTTATTCAAAAGTTTAACTTGTTGCTAAACTTTCAAGTTAGTATTTAGCCATACCTGCACACTGGGAGCATTTATGAAGTATATGAAGAATGGTAACTGATTAGCATCAGTCAAGCATTTGTGTCATAACTGGAGTGTATCAGCTACACACTAATGTGTTTGCTTGTCAGTGAACACCACACTGCACTTGTCCAGTTTATGGACCGTCTGCTACAGCACACCATACTTAAGAGAACTCTTACAGGAGAAACTACATTTAGGTACACCAATCTTTTATTATTCTCCTAATAATTATGACAGCACCCAAAATTTACTATATTGTTTTCTATAGGCATGGCAGAGTTTATTTCCTGTTTAAAGCCCACTAAGCACTTTTAGCATACCTAACAGTCCATTAAAAGTTCAGAAAGACACAAACCCTTACCTACACTTGAGCTTTCACCAATAGGAAGCTTATTTTGTTAGATTCTTACAGATGAAGCCTATAAATAACAGTGTACATACAATAACAGGAAAAACACAGCATGCCATGGAGAGAAAACACAAGAAAAGATAGTACAAAACTTAAGCCTGATGCTTTTTTCTCCAAGACAGAATTAATGACATATTGTGATTTTGGGTTTTTCACTGCAAGCAGATTTATGACAGACAATATCCTCTGACAAGTGCCTCCATGCAGTCAAGAGCAAAAGTTATTTATCTTTTCTCTCCACCACATATTATATACCTCCACATGTCATCTGTCTGCACATCACTTAGGAACTGCATCATTTTAATGAGCACAGCTACCTGAAACAGTTTTTGTCTGTGTTCTGAACAGATCATTCTCTGAAGGTTTTTGTTCCACTGTCTCCTTTTACTTCAACCTTACCTTATTTTAACCAAGCTTGACTTTTATTTCAGGGCACCTGCTAAACTGCAGAGCAAAGAGGTTGATCTTATCACATGAGATTATTCTGAAGGAGGTACTTCCTTTCTCGAGACCAAAATCCCATTGAATGTAATGTCTAGACAAGTTAGCAACAAAACCAACCAAACAAAAGCCACTGTTTGCATCATATCCACTTTGGACCCAAAACAGCTTTAGCAAGAAAATGTCATTTCATCACCACTACACCTAAAAAACCCCAACCTATAAAACTCTTCTGAGCAAAGTATTCACATCACTGGTTATTTGATAAAGAAGAAAACTCTAGTGTGATCCAGAGAATCAGAAACTAAGAGACAGATATGCACACAACATCTTTCAAAGGCACAAGTACCCACCTCAAGCCTATTAGCATTAGATACTATCATACACACTGAGGCTAGATCATAGCATGCATTTCCTCAAGCTTAAGCTAGATGCAAGAGAGCAAACTATATACAGTAATAATATAGAACATAAGTAAATTCCTTTATTTTACTGAGGTAATTAAAACTTCTTCCCTTTTCCTAATCCCCAAATATTGGTGTTTTCTCTGGATCACTTCACAAAATAAATGCAGTCCTGGACAATTAAGTCTTGCAGAAGACTTACCTAGCAGAGTGTTCTCTCTCCAACAGAAGCCAGCAGGAATGCCTAGAGAGAAAAAAGGTAAGCATATCAGTGTTTCAGCATACTCTCAGACTTTACAATCTACAGCTCAGGAATTTCCTGGTTCAAAAGGACTGAGTTTCCCAGCAGCTAGATTTCACTTCTGCATAAGTTTAAAAAGAAATGCAGGGAAATTACTACAGCTAAAACATTCTTTGGCAGGCAATTCTGCAGTTAAGCTCTGCACTATGTGAAAACATCAGGTTTTTATTTTTCATTCTGTCATCTGATAACAAGGAGGAGGAGAATAAATTAAACGACTGAAGAAAACACTTCCTAACTGTTGATTTTCCACAACACTTAGGGTTATTTTGTTTAGATTCTCCTTGTACCCTCAAGTAAAAAATAAAACCCACGTGAAATTTAAAAAAAAAAAACAAACAAAAGCAGAGGAAGATCAAGTCTACTATACACTTCTTGACACAGCATTGACTAGAGTGACTGACTCAAGAGAAAAACATAACAGGACTGGAGACTGATGCAGTGTTCTAATTTTTGCCTTTTTCTTCACTGATAACTCCTAATGCTCCACTTTTGAACACTTGTTTTGACAGAATACTTTTGTTTCGTTTGCAACTGAGTGGAAGAGAACTGGATTTAAAAAACGACAAATCTATTGGATACAGCAGGTCTGCTTCTCCCTTAAGACTTCACTTGGATTTAGGACGCTCCTCCTTCAAGTGCTAGGGATATATACAGCCCCTCACCAAAAAGAAAAGTTTCCTAAACCACCATTTCTTATTCAATGGCCAACCTGACAGTGACTGTAATTAGTACCTGTAGTCATCAAATCTACATTTTTAGAAGACAAAAAGATCAGAGGTAAGCAAGCCTCTATCAGAATCTCCTCCCAATGAAGTCAAGAAATCAATTTACAATCAGTGAAATTAAGATCTATGCAAAAAGCAGCACAAAGAACACCAGGAATTTCTGTAAGGCTGTGATAACAAACTCCATAAAGTGAAATATCTAATTTACCACACAGGATTTATCCAAAGCCCAAGAAAACAAGTGTTTGTTTTATGCTTTGACAACAAAGACATTTCAGTTGTCTTAAGTCCTCAGCAATGCATTTTGCCTTTATAGAAACCATAAAAGAAATAATCTTTGTAAGACTTAGAAATCCTGTCTCCAAGCTTGACCTTTGCATTAAATTTGTAAAGTAACATTCAGATAAGATATTCAAAATGTAAACAAAGCAATGACAGCAGCTTTGTGTCACGACACAGTTAATTTCAATACTTTTAATCAGTGAGAAACCAACTAAACAATACACAATTCACAATACAATCCTTGTAAAAGCTGGAAAAGATATTAAGGTTCATGTCAAGTTCAACAAGTTCTATTTTTAACTTTAGTCAAGTCCTTTCTCATTAGCAGTAGCTTTATATTTGAGAAAGGATTAGAAGCAGCTAGGAAGTTAGCTTGATAGAGAAATTCATATGTTATAAAACTAAATTTTCAGCTTAACAAAAAAATTCAGTTTAAGTTGTGAATCCCTAGCCAATACTGCAATCTCTCATTGTCACCAGATACCAAATCAAGGCTTAGAGAAAGCCGTTTAAAAGCATTAATTAGTTGCTTGCTATGCTTTTTTCCCAGAATCATTGCTTTGCAAGTCTAAGTTTCATTGCACATTAGGGAAAAAAAAAAAAAATCAGACGAATTTTGGACTCCCCCTTTGCTTCCAGCTCAGAGAAATGTAGCCTTCACATCCACACAGCTTGACACTAATGTAACGACTTCTTAATACCTTCTCAACAGCAAACTTTTGGACCCCGCTGTAAAACCTGCTGAAGGTACTTTTAAAGCATTTCACAAGATCAAACCAATCCTACCAATCTCATGACTGACTTACTATGAAAAAGCAGAGTTTACATAATAGTGAACCGAAAGAAGACAACGCCTTTGAAAACAAGCCCAGCACTTCTGCATTTCAAGGATGCTAACAAATACTGAAGAGGCATGAGCATCTGCTTGTCTTTAAGAGATAACAAATGTTTTTGAGCACTCCTGGATGTAAGCACCGGCATCACATGAGAGATAGCTTTGTTTGGAGGCCAGAGCTCTTTCAAGAAGTTCGTGCCACTAAAACTACCTGTTTTCCCTAGAGATAGTGTTAACACTAGCAGAAACCATGACACATTTGTATTCATACGGCAGATACTGAAATCTTTCTGATGACTGCCAGCAAAACAGCTAATTAAAGGCCATCCCCATGTTACTTTACTGCATGTAAGCAGTAACTTATTTTCTTTGAGACGCTTGAGCCAGGAACTTCTGCTCTGTTGTGGTGATATGTAACTGCTATGGAACTTCGCATTTCCAAGATGCCAGCAGTATCTCTGTAGCTAGAGCAATAGAAAAAAAATGTTGTGGTAAACTTTTGCCTGGAGACAGTTTAGTCACATCTGGGTATATAGCAGCAAAACCAAGATAAACAAATTATCCCAAATGGAAGACAACCAAAATATCTTCATTCTAGAAGCTGTATTTTCAGCTTATCTAAATTAAAGCACTTAAGTATTCTTTGTTTTATCTGACTCCTGATCTGTGCTTTTGTCCTTCTGTTTCTCTAGCTTTTTGACAGAGATACAATCTAGGACCGCAAGCACCGAGTGCATGGAGTAAAGCAGATTCAAGATAATGCCACATTCTCAGACTTTGTCAAGAAATTCTTCTCGGACTTAAGAATGAGGAAAGAGCTGCTAAAATAGCAGCTTAAATTGATTAGAAATGCAGACAAATAGTTTACACTTTAGGCTTGTTCCAGACATGCTTCCAAACAGTACCAGTGGCAGATTTTTTCAGGAAAACTAGCCATTTTGGCAAAGTCCACTTGGTATAGCCTCTCCTAAGCGTTGAAGTTTTAATATTAAAAGCTGCTAAATCTGTTCTGCAAAGCATATTTACAAAATGGTTTTATGTAACAAATATGAATGCAAATTCCTCCAGCCATGACACTATAAACTAACTGATGGTGGCAGGTCTTGTATTGAGAACTCCATCAACTGCTTAATTGTGCTCCATACCACCTCAACTTCTGTAAAACAATACTGAAATGCATGAGGACTTCCTAAGCAAGTATACAGAGAAGTCAGAGCAGTTTGGGGCATCTCCAGCTTGGAGGTGAGTTTTGTAAATTCCCAGGAACATGCTAAAAAAATGTTACCCTAATATACAAGGCAAGTTAGAACAAACTACTTTTTCAGCTTATTCTTTTGTAGGGTTTATGGGTGGGGCTTTGTTTTTCTTTTAGACTAAGCAATAGTCCTAGCTGTACCCTTACTCTAACTGATGTAGCAGCTCAAGTCTCCCCAGTGCTGTTAGTTACTTGTTTTTTCCACTGTTGATACTATGGAGCCAGCGAAACTCTAGAAGAGAAACATTCCGTTTCATGCACAGGTTTTTGCTGGTTTGGGGTTTTTTTTGTTGGCAGGGTGGAGTTTTTTTGTTGTTTCGAAGCAATAACAGTATATTAAAATCTTTTCTAAATGAATCAATCTGTGGTGAAGTGCCTTGCTAACTTTGTGGGAAAGAAGAAAAGCCTGGAAGATTTGCAAGGTTTTTATTATTCCAGAAAAAAACAAGTCTAGACTGGATTGACATTACTAAATCACAAGGCTCACTAACAGAAGAAACTTTCAGGGGAGTGAGTGTGACTCTAGGAAAGTATCCAACCTTTTGTTCAAAGCATTACATTAAAAAGTTTAAAGAGCCTTGCTACTGCAAAGAAAAAAAAGGCTGCTGAAGTGGCTGAGGTAATTAGTATAGCTAAACTTGAGTCCATTTTGGCTATGGCCAGTGCATATATCTGGAATGAAACACTGACACTGTCTAGGCTCATTAGCTCACCTGCTTTAGTGAAAAGGTCTCAACTAGCTGCATCCTCAAGAAGTCTTTAACAGCTGTGAAGATCAGGCTCTCTCATGAACTCTTGGATAGTTCTTAAATAGTAATAGTATACTGTAAAATATCATGGCAGTGGAGGAAGGCTGAGCCACAAGTGCAGCCTGGTCACTTCTGGAAAACCCTTGAGTGCAGGTGAAGTGAAATACTGATTTTTTTTCCTCATCTTAAGCAGATAATAGCTGCTCGACAATGGGTTCTTTTAATTGAAGTTCGCATGAATATGCCTTAGATAGCTTTGAAGTTACCTTTAACCTTGAGTGGAGACAAGATGTTGCATTCTGCAAGAATTTAGCTTATGTATGTACAACACTACCATGAAGCTTAGCACAGGTTTGTAAGCCAGTGCAATCATCCTGTGGTGACACAGAGGATGGCACTGGCAGCCTGAGGGTGGTAAGCCTGCATCTCAGCCTGTTAAGCATGTCCCTAGATATTAGTGATGCAGACACTGGCCATGTGGCTCAAATTATTTCTCTGAAAATACTTCCCTCTATATGCAATTTCTTAGTTGCCTGTGTAACAATGTTTATTTTGTAGAGAAGGAAGTGCTTGCATGTGGCACCACTTCACATCATGTGGAAATGACTTGTGTATCATGCCCTGGAAACCTCTCTTCTGTGGCACAGATGAAAGTTGTGCTTTTGCCATGGCTTCACACAAGCGCAATGGACACAGCAGTATTTTCATGCTACGTTGCATGTTCAAATTTGAACAGGCTGCTTTCCTTGAAGAAGATACAGATACTTAATATGAATGCCTCTAAGACCAGTCTTACTAAGGCAGAGGTTTTTCTTAACTCACTTCTACTAACACTTTGAATTAACATTTATTGTGGTTCAGGTTTGTTTTACTGAGTGTGGAAAGCGACTGAATTACCAACCTGGTATCCTTGGCTCTTTTGTCTTCATTCTCTCTTTAAATATATGTATATCCTGTTAATCTAGAAATAGAAGCACCAGCTCACCTATTATTTCTGTGCAGTACTGACAGTACTCCAAAAATGAAGCTTCTTGGGTTCTGTGGACAGTGAGCATTAAACCTACTTGTATAAAAATTCCATCATCCCAACTCTTAAAGGTTTCAAAGACTTAATTGATTATGTTTCTTTAAAAACAGACATCTCTAAAGCCAGTTCTAGAGAATGGCACCAAATCTAGATCACATCTCAAGAAGTAATCCCTGGCCCACAGCTCTAGAGATGCTAAGATTATTCATTACTCTGGGGACCTCTCTGAAAAGTATTTCATAGCAAAAAGATACTCAAGTCAGGCACATGGGAACTAACGTCTCTTAAAACTTCAAACTACTCAGAATGGGGAGGGTGAAGGGAACTGGAACGGGACACACAGACCAGCTAATACATATTTTCCAGAGGAAGGTAGGAGAACTTGGTCTGTTCAGGCTAAAAAGCAGAAGAGGGATTAAATCACCAGCTGCACACATTAAGTTCTCAAAACAAAAGCTTGCCACTTTCTGAAAGAGGTTTGACATCTAGACAGACATAATATCAACTGCTGAATCTAATGGCTGCTTCTGTTGCTATCATGCTACTATTTTAGGCTGTGAAATTATGCAAAAAATAAAGTGGAAAAGCAAGTTTAAATCCCCAAAGGAAAACCAAAAGTCACCAAAAATACACAGTAGCTTTTACTATTCAGGTAACTACCCAAAGCAAAGAAACCACTTTGTGCTATACTGAAACTTGATCGGAATGGCAATCAATGTTATGCAGGTAGTATAACAGAATCTCTTGTAACCTCAGACATAAGATCAACTTCACAAACAGCCTCTTCTCTAACCTTATCACTGAATCACTGTGCAATAGACTGAAAATGCTGCTAAATGTATTTGACATTCTCTAACTCCATCCACAATGTTAGAATGTGTGGTAAAAGCAGCCCCTAATTATAAGGAGCTCCAAATTCTCAATCCAGCATGAGTTTTCACATTCTTGTCTTAATTTTTCACTAGGGCAGGCAGTCATTTTTGCACCATAAGCTTCAGGCTTGGGCACCCATTGCTATTCAATTTCTTCAGCTTCTACAGATTCTATTTCTGGTTTGCTTTTAAGCAAGACTATTTTCACACCACTGATATTACTTATGATTTACATTTCAACTAAAATCTGTACCTTGATGATTCTAAGAGTCTTCAAATACCTGACGGAGATACACACAGAGTAATTAAGGAGAATCTCCTTTCCCTCAATCCCAAAATAAAATACTGCTTTGCATCCCTATTGTTGCTTTCTCAAAGCAGAAGGAAATTCATTTCCTGAATTGTTTGGTGTAGATATTTTGCTTAAGCAGCAAGCACTCCAGGCTACAACTGATGAGTGACCTTGAGATAGCTCTTAGAAGGCAGTTGCCATAGTAACACCACCACAAATGTGGTACATCCTCAGCTGACACCACCAATCTGGTGCAACGGATCCATAATAAGTACATCTACCCTGTGTTAGCATCTCAATATTTAAGGAGGAAGTGACTAGAATATATATTTTTAAGTATGATTTCAAAAATCTCATGATGAGGTAGACACTGGATATCCTGGAGGAATACAAGTGAGAGATGCTATAGAAGTCCACACAGGGGAACAGTTAAAGTACCCTAAAATAACACTGTACTGAAAGTTAAAGCTATTCAATGTTAATGTAGACAGCAGTCCTTAGCCCAGGAAATAAGTCTACTGAAGCAGCTTTGCAGTGGCACATCACTATAAAATAAAGTTTGTTGTCTTTTCTCAGGTTTTCTAATACAAATTTAACTTTATGGAGCCACACTGTGTCCAATTTAAAAGCAAAATGTGAGCACAGTGGATTACTGCTGCACACAAGAACATTCTGTCTCACCTGTGTAACCTCTGCACTTCGAATAAACTTTGAAACCAACCTGGCACTAAGAAATGGTATTGCCCCAAAGGCTTTTTTTCCACATAGCATGCTACCAGTTCTTGTGAGCTCTAAAAGAGGAAGAAAATGGTGAATCACCATTGAAATGTCAATAAAATCAAAACATGTGGAACTGAATGGTGCTAGGTAACAGAAACGTTCAGTGAAACCATTTCTGTTCCAAGACAAAGGCTTACTGACCAGATTAAGGCAGTTAATTATAACCTAGCAGTCAGACACTGGTTTGCTTTAAACTGCAGATCCAAGACACATCTTTTTCTTAAACTCAAATCAGCTGAAAAGGCCAATCACATAAGTTCCATAGTGTATTGATGTTCAAAAGATGCCAAGACATTTGGATGTTCCAATTAGAAACACCAGTTAGGACTGTTCTGCCTCTGACAAAGTTAGCTCACCTCATGGATTTGCCTTTATCATGAAGGAATGCATTTGTTGAACTTCCATGAATGGAATTTCTGAGTTAGCTAAGAGTTAGTCCCAGTCACACACTTTAAAATAGGCTCCAATCTAAAGACTTGGGGCCCCATAGTTAATTCAGTCAAACAAATATCCATGGTGGCCAAAGATCTCCTGCATCTATAAGTGTGACATCTATAAGTGTTGACAGCAGACAGGAATAAAGTTTCCCAGGCAATACTAACCAGACATTTAACAGCTCTAAAAAAAGGCAAAACAAACCCAAAACAAACAAACAAGCCAACCACAGTATTCTGGCAACTGTGCAGTTACCAAATGCTGGGCTGGGTTACTTTTGGAGGTCTGTAAACATTGTCACCTTGGCTCATACAAGTATTATCTGAGACTGATGGTCCTCTCAATTATTGTTCTGTGCCACTCTTCCTACTTTCATCAAGTCTCTGAAGTAGCAAGTAAAACAGCTACATTCTGAACTGCTCTGAGTCCTATCAATCTGTGCACAGGCACTGACAGATTTCTTTTGAATGATCACCAACACTGAATAATAGGTTTCCATCTAGCAGTAGCTTCCCATAGTAAGCATACTTTCATTGGAGTACAATAACTTGTCTTTGGTTTGCATGCAGATGTTTTACTTCAGCTGTACAGGTTAACCTCAGAAACTACCTAGACTTGAAAGGCACTCTTGGGATAAAATAAGACAAATCTATGCACAGACCTTGTTCTGTACTGTTCTCCCCTTTGGTTTTTTTCTCTACAGTAAAAGAAATCTCCAGGCTAAAAAGTTTATTCTTGATTCTGTGTATGTCAATCTACTCTGCAAGCTCATTTAGAAATATCTACTGCCAGCTACTAAACATCTTTCCTGTTCTTAGACCTTAACCTAGAAACCATGAAGTCCCTTACCATCTATGAAGGACCATTCATTACAACAGCACAGAAGAAATGGACCTTAAGAAGGCTTCTAATAACAAACCCCAATATATTCTAACTCTACAATTCTGTTAAAGATCCTTCAGCCCTAGACCAAAGAGATGCTGATCTTATGAGCCTCTACAGCAGTTATCAATCTGATAGACTGATTCTACCCCAAAAGACTTATTGCATAGTGAGACTCAGTCCTCTCACTATGTTAGTCTGCTCAGCAATGTGTCTATGTGCTATTAACCAGCAGAGTGTTTGCTGGTTGCTCAACACCAGTTTTCAGAGTGGCACTCGATGTATATATTTAATCCCAACTGACTTAAGGGAAATTGGTTTGCCAATGCAGATAGAAAGAGGTAATGAACTATGAGTAACACATAATTAGTAACTCCATCAACTGTTTCTAGTACAGCCCTAGGGTAGACAAAGGGTGCCCTAATTTCTCCTACACCCAGATATCACTTGAGTCCTTCCTCTGTAGCAACATATTTGCTTCAGGAAGAGTCCTACAGGAACTCCATGCAGTTCATGTGTTGTTCATGACTGTGGCTCCTCTAGCACCACCCAAAATATTCCCTCGTACCAAGACAGGTGTTTGTGCAGTGACAGGCAAGCTGGCAGCCAGAAGCTGTCTGGGAGGTTTTGGTCAGTTTTGGGCTTCAGGTGTTTTGTTGATGGGGAGGGAAGGGATGGACAATTTTGAGTTAAACCTGTTTGCTGACTGAAAGACTCTCAATCTTGGAGTAAGAAGTAACAGAAAGGAGGCACATAGCTTTGACTGGGCTTGAGATCTGTGGGCCTGTACCACGCTGCCTTAGAAAGCATTCCATGGGAATGCAGTTAAAGGGTTCTGGTTTTAGTCTCAGTTAATACTGGAAAGAAGCCTGTTTGCTGTGATGTTGCTAGCTTCTTACACAAGACACCACCTTTGCTCCCACCCCAGCATTTAAGCAAAAAAAACCTCTCAACCCATTATAAAAAGGATTCTCTACTCCCTAACCCCAAAGAGCATAAGTCAACAGTAAATATCTGTAGTGACAGAAAGACAAGGCACATTCAAAGTACAGAGTCCTCTAGATCTTGGAGAAAGGTCAGGGAGTCTTTTTGTAAACATGAACAACTTCAAGAGAAAAGAGCTTCAAGGTAGACAAATGAGGTTGAACCTGTAGATCCCTTCAGTTTGATTTTTACCAATGTATCTGAAGCTATAATAATTTTATAAGTAACCATCAAATAGATTTTAAAGTTAACTGACTTATGAAGGAATAGGATTAGAAAATTATGTAGTTCCTAATGTCTCTTCCTTTATTATATCAAAGATGCAACAATTAAGATTTCTGTTTTAGCAACATGTAGCCCTACTGGAAATGTTAGTCCAGAATTTCTACCAGGAGCAAGAAAAGATGGGTTGTCATTTGGCAGCAATCACCTAGCAATAGTAACAGCACTAACTGCAGAAGAAATGGAAGGCAAAATTAATATAAGCAATAGTTGATACATAGCATGAGAGTGGTTTAAGCACACTCTTATAAGCAAGAGCTTATTTTCTTGACAATTATTTTCAGGCATCATCTGCTCACAGAGTAGCTTGAAGTTTGTCAGAATAAGACTTCTAACTGAAATCCCAGCAATACAAGCATGCCTGCATGTTATTAAAGGAAATAGTGGAAAATTTTGCAGGCTGACATCCAGAACGTCTGCGGTTCCTTTTCATATTTCTCTCTTCTTGCAGCGCAGTTATTAGACCAGAACTTCAAATTTTTTAATTATTTTTTTAAGAAGCCTGGAAATTTCCATTGCTGTAAAAGACTTTTAAAAAGCTTTCTCAAATGTACAGCTCTTTTTTTTTTTTTAAACACACACCTGCCTAGACAGAATCTTTCATTTAAACAAAAGTTTCATCAATACGGCGCAGTACTAAGATGTGAGTGGAAGGAAAAATCTTTGCTTTAATACCAAAAGCATTGCTTGGCCAATCTGAAATGTTATCGTACTACATATTAATCTTTTGAGGTCATCTGAGGTCCAGCTACAGACAGATGGGTAAGACAAAGCAGTTCAGGATAAAGCTACTTTGTGGCTGTACTTTGAATAGAAAATACAGTGGAAGTCAATGCAAGCTATCCTGTCCCTATCAAGTGATGGCTCTCCTTGAATTTCCTCAAATCTCCATTCATTTTGCATCCCACTGGATCCTACTCCCCATACCTATTACCTTATGATCTCTAACACAGTCAATACAAGTCTGACAAGTTTGCACCTCACCTCTACAAGTCTTGTTTAGAAGCTTCAAACACACAGCACCACAAGATTAGATGCTTCAACAGAAAACCCACAGGTGTAACACGAAAGTCTTCAGAAGCTGCTCCAGGCAGTGTAGGTATTTGCTTTTATCAGGTTTTTGTGTGCTGATCAAAGAACTGCTTGCCTCTTAAAGGGGGAGAGGGTCAAACAGGCAACCTAGGTTAACAGAGGTGCTGGTTTTGCCCTAGGTGATCCTGGTTAGGCATGGGGGTTGGACTCATTCTGTAGAGGTCCTTTCCACTTCCTACCATTCCATGAAGAGGACAATTTGCAAGATGAAGTACCTTGCTTTTGTCACCTTTAGAGCCATCCATGGCTAAACAGGCACTTTAAATATTTTATTAAGAAGGTATTTTATCAATTACTGCCTTAAAATGTTATTTCCCATTTAGAGATTTTTATAGGAAACAAAACCATTCCAATAAAGAAGCATAAATTACTTAGAAATGAGGAACAATACACACATCAGCACATGGCATCCAAGTGGTATGCAATCAAAGAGAGGTTTAAAATGTTTTGAAGCCATTTGTTCTTTCAGATTTGCTAGTTTAAAAGGCTAATACAAAACCATGCTTAAATGAGAAGTACTATAAAGTTAGAAAACACTCTTAAGTAGTTCAGACATAAGAATTCTTTTTTACACCACTTAACTATTGAGCCAAGCAAATGGTATAAGTACTGATTACAGGGATTAAAAAAATCCATGCACACTGAGAAGCATTAAAGTGTGGTCTTCTAGTAGGCCATATGCTGAGGTCTGCCCATTGAGCCAGAAATTCCCACTCTCAACATCAAAAAGTCTTCCAGAAGACAAAACCAAGAGTGCAACAAAGGATGCTGCTGTGTCTGCTTTTGTTCGCTGCAGCAAAGATGGACAGAGCACAAAAGGAATCACAACACAAGCCATAATTCCCTATCTCCACCTAACCTCTTTAGTTCAACCTTTATGGCAGAAAAAGTTATTATAGGGGATAAGGGCTGAAAAATCTATCCAAGACACTAGCAAAATAAAAGTTACTGTTTTCCCTCAGATCATCTCCTTAAGGTGAACAGATAACTATGTTGAAGTCATTGTAACTGGGAAAAATTACTTTTTCATCTTTTACTTCTTCCATAAGCCTCCAAGAAACAACAGCACTTCCACTTGATGACCATGTGCACACTCTCAGCAGACATCTAAAGCAGGTTTCAGAACAAATGTATCCAAGCAGGCTACATTAGCTGCTACGCACACACACATATACAGTAGTAAAGAGCATGCAGCACAGATTCTCCTCCTACTAGAACTCACTAGCCTCCAGAAAATGCTATGAAAGCACAACTCAAGTATTTGACAAGCATTAGGATGTTAATACACTCCACAGGGTGCTCAGTGCCATGTTAGAACATGTGTTTCACCTTTCTTTTTTTAAAGCAAATTGTTAACTTCTGCCTTTTGTTTAACCCTTTCATTAACAGACACAGTACTAAAAACCACCCAACCCCCTCCCCGTTCTATCACTTTGGGATGTTTTAGTGAGGCAAGACATTCTGTTATTCGACCTAAGGTAACCAGAGAGAAAATAAAGTACATAAAGCAACACAAATGTTTTTATTTTATGTTCTTGTGTGACTGTATAACAACTTCTAACTATATTTTATTAGAGATGTCCCAGAAGAATAATTTCCTCAGAATCATAAAAGTGTAAGAAAATATTTGAAAGACTTTTATGATTTCTGTGATTGTTCTTATAAGAGCTCACCACAAGCTGATTGATGTCCTTTGAGCAAGTTGGTTCATAAATGATTTTACAACTGGGCTTCTCATGTAGAATCAGCACTGGAAGTTAGATTTGACTTCACATTAGTAATGTACTTGTAGATATATTGCTCGATATTTGTCCAATGGGAACCAACAACAAAACATTAAACCCATGCAGTCTAAAACAGTTCCTTTCTACACCTACAGCAATAAAAGTCTTAAGAACAATAAGAGATCTAGTCTTTACAAGACTAAAAGATATGTTAGTGTCGTTTACATAGAAATCAAATAGTAAAGTAATATCCTTAGAGCTTACTAGTCATGTACCAGTGTAAGGTAGAAAAAGCTGCTTAGGCTTATTATGCTGCAACATTTTGACTTCCTATCTTGTGCTCTGGGCAGAGCTGAGAGCAGTAACAGACATGCTAAAGGCAGAAAAACAATTTTCAGATGAGCACAGTGGAAAACAAGTACACCACTTTCATTGCTTAGTCATCCCTTGGCACAGTGAAACATCAGAAACACGTCAGCTATTTTTCACAATTCCTCCTATTTCTTGATCCTTCAAGTCTTTAAACAGAAAGTCCATAAGAGAACTACAAGAGGAGTTTTACTGGGAACATTATCAGCAAGTTACAGCTTAAAGTTAAAAAAAACGTATATACACACAAACTCTCAAGTTTGTCACAACAGTGATGAAAGTGCAAGTTTCTAGAAAAACAAGGGTTTAAAACCTCCAGAAAGAATCAGGAGAGGATTGGTTGGTTGTTTTTTACATTTCTACCAACTCCTCCTCAGGGATTTGATGTTTCATGACTTCAGTACTATGAAATCCCAGAAAAGACAGAATAGTTTATTTTAATGCATTGCCTAAAACAATGGAATTAGTTACCATACAGCCAACATATTTAACAGAAAGCTTTCATTGTGAAAAGCCACTAATAATCACTTTTGGGAGTTCCCCATTAAGCATTATGGCAGATCCTCTGGCTTAAAGCTCTTATCCTCCCTCTTCGTTACGTAAAGATGACAAGCATTTGATAGTCTTTTAAAGTGTTTATGAAGTCATACTATACATACTGGAATAAAGACATTCTTTTTTCTTTTAAAAGTTCAAAATTACTTCCCAATGAATATAAAGAATGAAGGGTATTTAGCACATCTATGGTCATGCAAAGGTGATCTCCCCTTACTTCCAAGAACACATTAATACAACATCACAACACCACCTGACTTGGTTCAGACACAGGAAGATAAATGCTTCCCTAGACATAGCGTGGGGACACTGAAGTCTTGTCTAGTTTGTGATCAACTAGAAGGATAAATGGACACTTAGTATAATATATGAATTAACAGTTTTGCTACAGTTGCCCTAGGAAAAAAGGTACTGCATTACAGTTCTGTGACATGCATGACCCAAACTCCATCACTAAAAAGAAATGTTTGGCAGCAAATGAATGAGGTTAAGATTTTAAGAAAGTCTTTGACAATTCTCTTGTGCACACATGCTGATCTGCTTTATTCTACACTCAAAGTGGCAAGCAAACACCTCATCTGCTAGTTGTTTCCTTCAAAGACAACTAGCAAAGTCTTTAGACAACAGATATTGGCTTGCATTTTTCCTAGTCTGGGTGGTCTGTCTACAATTAATTCTTTTCTTCCCTTTCTCACATTCACTAACTGCTCTTTCTAACTGTAGCGAAACCCAGGTGAAAACAGCAGTAGAAGATACTTCTACTAGAAACGAACTGTATGTGTTGAAGGAAAGAGTCCACACCTAATTCTTTGATATTTATAGCATCATAAGCACTTTGTATGGCCTTATAATGAAATGCTCCAGAAATTTTCATTTTCACCAGTTATATCTAGTGGCAGAAAGCTACTGGAAGGACAAAAGCAAGGTTATCTCCTTCTATTCCACCTCACCTCCAAGTTCACAAGAAAAGAAACACAAAACAAATCCCAAAGAGCAAGTTTCTCCTCAAGACCAGGGAAACAAAAGGTACTTCTGCCTCTTCTTTCTGTCACACTCCACTCAGTCCCTCTCCTGACAATGCTAAGGGAGGAAAAAAAACCCTACAAGTATTAGACTACAACTACTGAACCAAAAGCAGTAACATTTTTAGCCATCCAACTTCTTTCAGTGTAGTCTTTGACAAAGCAGACAACTGTTTTTTCTCACCTCCAGGTAACACAGAACAGAAGGACACAAAAAAAAAATCTTCATAACTCAGAAGTCGTACATAGAACATTCCATGAAACTACAGACACAAACCTACCTTGAATATGTGTACCCAGGATACATGATTATGTCATTCCATGGCTCTGACATCTTGACATGAATGGAAATGTGGAAACAGTAAAAGGCTCAGGCTTTGTGACAAAATGTTATACTCAGCCAAGGCTAATGCAGGTGCTAGTCATTATGACTAGCAGTAGAACAGTTATATTGTTTTGCAGCCCTCCCTCTCCCTCCTCCCCCATCTTCAGGTGCACCTGATAAATCAGGGTAAAACTGCAGTGTAGTTCAGCCACATGTGTAACAACTTTGGGGGAAAATTGCTTGCCTTGACCTAACCATGACATTTTCTAGCCAATTTCTACAGTCTTTTTCATATTTCTAGAACAATCACATCCACAAAACACAGTTATGACGGCTTTAGGCTTCAAGTCATGACAGTACTCACATTTGTAATCTCCAAAAATAAAGAACTTGTTGGTAAGAAAGCCTTTAAAACAAAACTTCCAACAGGGCAATGATCCATAACCTAACAAAGGGTGTTTAACAAACAGTTTAGCTACACCTGACCTGAACAGGATCACACTTAACAGCGAAGATGAAAAAGGGGTGGAGGTAGGGGAACAACACTGACGTAACCAAACCCAAACTAAATCAATAAAATCCAACCTACACCTGCACAGCCCCACTCCCCCTACCCCAAGCACATGGAGTCAGGGATCACTTAAAAGTAAAGAGAGACCTGTAGAGCCAACCTTATTTTCTCCACTCTTCTAGCATATTACAAAACAGCAGCCACCTCAGAGGCAAGTAACTTACATGATATCCTAAGCTTATCAGCAGCAGTAACAAGCCTGACTTTCCAGGGTCTGAGCAGAACGAGCAGCAAAGCCAGTGGTGGTCCCCTTGCTCTTTTCTCCCTTTCATTTAAATAACTTTCAATCTCAAGCAACTGCCTTTATCTTACCTCGGTACAATGACAGAACAGTTAGACAACATCATAGAAAAATGGGTGTCTACAAGTATAAGCATAAACCCTCACCAACAATAATTCCACACACAGCACATGAAAGACTAAAAATCTCTCATGAGATTGAGTTAGGAGGCAAGGTAATTTTGTTCCACTTCAAAAATCAGCTTATTGATAACTGTCAATGAAAAACAAAAATCACCAGTTAGAAGTATTATTAAAAGGATCTGGTTCATCTGAAGCATTGGTCCCATTTACAAGGGGTAAAAAAGGATCTGATGTATCTTCTCTTAACTAAATGCAGCATGTGAAAATCAGAGTGGAAATATACTCTATAACAGATTCAAATCAGTAGCTGTTAAACGATTTCACAATTGCATCTTCCCTAATGCACTACACTTAGAAATACCAATAGAGGGGGGAAAAAAGGCACACAGGCATGCTTCAGGTTTAGGTATTCCTCACCACCCTCTCATATCCTTGGCATAAAGAACACTATTCCTTTGGTCCCTCTTTACCTCCATTTATTAGTAAAAAAAAAATCACTAATATTTAGAATATGTCTAAATACTCATAATCAAAAAGCTTCCATGAACATAACACAAATGACTGTGTGATAACAGAATATTGTCAGATCACCACAGAGGGAGGTTCATTTAAATGCAAGAGTTGAAGCAACCTTCAGTGTCAGACTGTAGCATCCAATATCATTTTACATGCTACCAGTGGCTTGATTTTGCAGACAAATATAACCAAGGTATCGTTTCTTGCCCAGAGTTCTTTAAAATATAAACAAACATGCAAACACACACATAAAAAATCCAGCACCATCCTTTTTTACGCAACTGTAAAACAGAAATTAACCTGCAAGGTTTTGACTGTGATTTCTTGTCCATTATCAATGAAAATAAAAAGCCCATGATCAAAAGATAATATTCTCTTGCAAAAGAGATTTCCTTCTTTCTACTTTGCATTTTGCCTCAACTAAACATTACTCACAGAAATACCATATACAAAAAAAAAATTGGATAAGCAATGTAAGCTTCCAAGTTAATAAATCCAAACCCAAGATGCACGGGGGTTTCAAATGAAGAATTAAGAAGCAGCGATCCCCAAACCCACACAACTCATGCCAAATTAAAGCAGACTGGAAGCAGCACACTGCCATCAGGGAAGGTACTTAAAAGCAAGGCTGAACGCTGGGTTTATTCCATCTGCTATCACTTCCCCTATCTCTCAACCTCCACCTTCACAACACAGCAGTAAATCCGTTGCTATTAATAATTAAAAACAAAAAAATAAACACGTTTTAAAAAAATACCAGTAACATAGTCAAATGAAATTCTTAACAGGAGCCAGTCAGCCTGCTTGACCAATTGCTAGCAGTAAACAGAATTAACGCAAATTACCACGCACACTATGGTTTAAGAAAACAAAATAAAACAACAAAATCCACCAAATAAACCCCAAACCCCAACCACAATTCTATTTCCTCTCAACCCGAGGTCTTACACTGGGGCTTTCTCTTAGGTACTATTTGTTACTATGAAGCTGTTGTATTTAGAACGCGTACACAAGTCTTGTGTAGCAGCTCATCCTAAGTCGACAACATTTTACAACAGCGGGGCCAGTTTTAAGCTCAAGTGTCCACTTCGATTGCGTTGTAGATACTACACAGCTAGACATTAGTGTCTCTCACGCTTTCAGATGTGCTTCGCTCTTGCCTTGTTATTCCAGAAAGAATCCAACATCTTTTCTTCAACACTTAAATGACATAAAGCAGAATGAAGTTGGGGTTGGTTCTGCTTGTTTGTTTTCTTTAACAGGTTAAAAAGAGGAAGGAGGCGCTGACTGAATAAAGAGACCGATTTAAAACTAGCGTTCACTGGAAAAGCTGACAGAGTAGGAAGCCTCTCTTTTAAACGAAAACCTAACTGTGCTGAAGCGTAGGAGCAGAAACCACAAACAGAACCAACTTTAGAACCAAACAAAGAGGACTCTGGGAATCATGTCAACCTCAGACAACATCCCCACCCATCTTCACCCCATTTATGCCCCAGAATCGCCAACACCTACGGTGGTATGCAACGCCAGGAAAATACAAAGAAAGAATCGTTCTCCTTTCCATCCCTCAACGGCACAGTTTCTTTGCAGCTACGAGGCAGAAAGGGGTAAGAGGCATGGAAACCAACCTTTTGCTTGCAGTATTTCTCATCCCTGCCTTTATTACTAGAGACAAGTCACCCCTGAAACTTACCGAGGCTACAGGGTGATCAGGAGGAGAATGCAGATAACAAGGTCTTTGGAACCGCCTCGGTATCAGATAAACCCAGATGAATGGCAGATGGGGCCATTCTAGCCCAGGTATTTCACCCACACAGCCCCTCCTCAACTCAGGCAGAGACGCCGAGGGTCAGACGGTTCTAAACGCAAATCCATAGCGACCCCAAGTCTCTCGCTGTTACACGAGGAACCTCCACCCAAACTCACCCCGCTTAGATATGCATCATATAGCGATACGGGAAGCCTTTAGCTCAACACATCAGCTTCCCACCGCCGCCTCTGGAATTCCCCCTTCTAACTACACTCAGCAGTAAAGTTACAACGGTTTGAAAGAGGTAAAGGCATTTACGCGCTGCCCTGGGAATGCCCTCATCCTCAATCCTGAGATTACTCCTCACACACAGCCCGTTCGCGCTCCTCCTCCCTTCAGGGAGACACATCCATAGTGGGGAGGGGGACGAGGGGAAGGGAAGAGAAGAGAGCCGCCCCTCAGCGCCAGCCCCAGGCTGCTCCCTTTGCCGGCGAGGGGCTGCCCTCCCAACCCGGTCCCAGCCCGGCGCTAGAAGCAGGGGGGCAAGACCTGGAACTCTCCTCCCTCCACTCATTACTCCCTCCCTCCAAACCCCACTCACCTGGGAAAGGAGCCAAAGCTCAGCTACGTCTCTTTCCCCTCGTCTCCCCCACACTCAGCGCCTGGCCGCCATTTTCCTCGCTGCCTGGGTTTAAATAGGAACCAGCCTCGGCGAGCGAGGGCGGCGGGCGGCGCCAGGCGCTCTGGGGCCTGTAGTGCGGCCCCGCGGCGCCCCGGGGCCCGCCTCCTGCCCGCGCGGGCGCATCACGGGACTTGCAGTCCCCGCCGGGCCCCGCCCGGCGCCGGGCAGCTACTCCCAGCGGCCCCGAGCGTTGCCGCCCGGCTTGCTTCTGCTCCTCTGCGCTTGGGTCTGCGGTTCTCTGTCACAGCTGATTTCTAGCGCGCCCCCAGCAAGGGCAGGCCCAGCGGGGCCGAGGAAGCGGTCCCAGGAAGGCAACCTGTGCCAGGCAGCCGCTCCCAGGTGCCCGCGTGTCTGCAGCGTGCGTGGTCCCCGGCGCTGCGGCCGTGAGCAACCCCCGGAGTCACAGCGGCACGCTGTTGAGAACTAACGAGCGGCTTACATGCGCGGAGGCTTGAAATGCACGTTGCCAGCCCTGCACGCAGGGAGGCGATAGTGTTAAAACAGTGCTGGTGGAGCACTTGCTACACCAAGCGCCACTTTTGCCATTTCAATGAAGCAAAGAAGCCGTTGAGTGAAGCAGATGTTTAATAGAACACAAACAGATTTGGATGCAGTTCTAACATAAATAGCTTTGGTACTTCAGGTATGCACCAGCTGGTTTCCAAACTGACTTGTAACAGCACTTGCTGCCTGTAAAAAGGGCAAGGTAAGGACGTGGGGACTTAGAGAAGGTAACCTTCCTATGCTGCAGATTGCTGCCGTAAGTGCTCATCTCACCAGCTTTCTTACAACGGGTATCTAAAACTCTGCAGGCTACGCCAGGGTGGGTGAAGAGCACAGCACATCTCAGTTCTAAGTACTCCTAAAGCAGACATATAAACCCCACTCTTTTTATTTTGAAAATGAATCTAGTGTAAAGTAATAAAAATGCAGGGACTGAAGTCTTGCCACGCTGCTCACACACAGCTCGCTACAGGACAGTAGCTACAATTAGTAGTCCACTGCTACTAGTAGACTACCATAAGTACACTTTTTAGTCATTTGCACATGAAAAAAAAATGCATCAAACCTAGAGTTGAGCACTGGTACAATAGGAGCCTCCAGCTACCTCTGAAATGAGTATTGCAAACAAACAGGAATTAAAATACATCAAGTTCTGGAAAAACAAGTTCCACCTTTGATTTTACCTTGCAGTTGTACTTAATGATTAGAAGTGTCTGTTTGTATTTACAAGCTCAGATTTAAGCATTCTCAACATAAAAGAAGAGAGTTTATGTTGTCAGGAGAACGAGGTCGTGTTGCGCCTCCTGAAAGTCTGATTCTTGTTCCATGGAGCCTTTTTTTTTCATGTGGGTTTTTTCTTCTTCCACTATAAATTACAGCAGCATTTACCAGACAAAACAAAGAGGAAGTTCTGTTTAAAATCTTCCAGTTCCGTTTGATATCTTTATTAATGATTTGGATGAGAGCATCTAAGGCATTATCAGCTACTTTGCAGATGACGCTAAATTGAATGGGAGTGTTGGTTTGCTTGAGGGTAGGAAAGCTCTGCAGAGAGATCTGGACAGGTTAAATCGATGAGATGAGGTCACCGGAGTGAGGTTTAACAAGACCAAGTGCTGAGTCCTGCACTTTGGTCACAGCAACCCCAAGCAACGCTACAGGCTCGGAGCACAGTGGCTGGAAAGCACCACAGTGAAAAAGGATCTGGGGGTGCTGGTGGATGACTGTCTGAACGTAAGCCAGCAGTGTGCCCAGGTGGCCAAGAAAACCAGTGGCATCCTGGCTTCAATCAAAACCAGTGTGTCCAGCAGGAGCAGGGAAGTAGTTGTGCCCCTGTTCTCAGCCCTGGGAACACCACAGCTTGAGCACTGTATTCAGTTCTGGGCACCACAGTATAGGAAAGACATTGGGGTGCTGGAGCATGTCCAGAGGAGAGCAATGTGGGGTCTGGGGGGCATGTCATATGAAGAGGAGCTGAAGGAGCTAGGGTTGTTTGGGTGGGAGAAGAGAAGGTTAAGGGAAGATCTTATTGCTCTCTACAACTACCTGAAAAGAGGTTGTAGTGAGGCTGGTGTTGGTCTCTTTTCCCAAGTAGCTAGCAACAGGGTGAGAGGAAATGGATCTGAGTTGTGCTGGGGAGGTTTACATTGAACATTAGGAAAAACTTCTTTCCTGAAAGAGTGATGAGGCAGTGGAAGAGCCTGCCCAGGGAAGGTGGAGGAGTTGCCACTCCTGGAGGTGTTCAAGGAGCACATAGATGTGGAGCTTCGGGATATAATTTAGTGGTCACGGTAGTTGGGTTAGGATTGGACTTGATCTTAAAGGTCTTTTCCAACATTCATGATTCTATGCAGGAAGGAACAGGACAATGAGAGCAGTAACACTGGAGTTTAGCTATATTGGTTTTATTTGTTTGTATTTGAGCAAACCATGGTCTAAATGAAAGAAGTGTGAATCACATATAAGGTCTTCAAATTATACTTACATTACATCTGTGACACCCTAGAATCAAGACTGATACAGAGCCTCAAGTGTCAATAGAATACAAATATTGTGCATGTTTTTCCCTTTTAAACTTTGGTTTCTGTTATAAACAGAAGTTAGCTCTGACTTTATATAATGAAGGATACAGTGATTAAGTGCTTTCATTTTTTCATTGATAGGTGATGCTCTGCAAAAGAAATTATAAGACACCCTCCTCCAAAAATATTTGTACTTACCTTAAAAGCTGCTGCTGTAAATGTAGCTACAGAACTCTAACATCTGATGTTTTTATCTAGGGTAAGAAGGTCATTGGGGGCAGTCAACATGGTTTTAGCAAGGGGAAGTCATGTTTAACCAACCCGACAGCCTTTTATGAGGACACAGCCACGTGGACAGATGATGGTAGTGCAGTGGATGTGGGTTATCTTAAGCTCAGGAAAGCATTTGACACTCTCCTACAGCAGCATCTCAGCTAAACTGAGGCAATGTGGTCTGGATGACTGAGTAGTGAGGTGGACTGTGAACTAGTTGAAGGAAAAAAGTCAGAGAGTTGTGATCAATGAGATAGAGTCTAGTTGGAGGCCTACACCTAGTGGAGTCCCTCAGAGGTCAGTATTGGGACCAGTACCACTCAATATATTCATTGACAGCCTGGATGAGGAACAGGGGTTGCTATCAGCAAGTTTGCTGATGATACAAAAGTGGGAAGAGTGGCTGACACCTGAAGGCTGTTGCTGCCCTTCAGTGGGACCTGGAGAGGCTGAAGAGTTGGGCAGGGACAAACTGAAATGCAACAAGGAGAAGTGTAAAGTGTTGCATCTGGGAAAGAACAACCCCATGGACCAGTATAGGTTAGGGACTGACCTGTTGGAGAGCAGCACAGAGGATAGGGACCTGGAGGTCCTGATGGACAGAAGGGTGACCATAAGCCAGCACTGTTGTGGCCAAGAAGGCCAATGGGATCCTGGGGTGTATTAGAAGCAGTATGGTGAGCAGGTTGACAGAGGTCCTCTTCCCCCTTTACTCTGCCCTGGTGAGGCCACATCTGGAATATTGCGTCCAGTTCTGCATTTCTCAGTTCAAGAAGGACCTCAGGACCTGCTTGAAAGACTCCAGCACAGAGCCACAGAGATGATTAAGGGTGCAGAATATTGCCCTTGTGAGGAAAGGCTGAAGGAGCTGAGGCTCTTTAGCTTGGAGAAGAGCAGCCTAAGGGGTGACTTCAATGGTTCTAAGTATGTGAGGGATGAGTGTGAGGAAGATGGAACCAGGCTCTTCTCAGTGATGTTCAATGACAGGACAAGGGGCAATGGGTGCAAGCTGGAGCAGAAGAGGTGCCACATGAACATAAGAAAAAACACTTTCACTGTGAGGGTGACAGAGCCCTGGGACAGACTGCCCAGAGAGGTCATGGAGTTGTCTTGTTCTCTGGAGACATTCAAAACCCACCTGGATGCATTCCTGCATGACCTGCTCTGCCAGGGTTGGGCTCAATCTTCCAACCGCTAACATGCCAACCACTACCATTCTGTGATTCTGTAATCTGCTTGCTCCACCTACCGGTGCATGGTCCTTTTAGAGCAGACTGCAGAGCCTAATAGTATTAAACAATTTGGCCAAAGATGTATGCAAAAGACACGTTTGACTTTAAGCTGAATTTATGTAAGGGACTAACTGTCAGGATAGAAATGTCTTTGTATAAAAGAAGTGTTGAAAAATAGTACTCCTCTGTTCTCAAAATGAAAAATATATATATATATATGTATATATGTACACACACACATAGATATTTATAGAAAGAATTAGTACCATTTTGCTATGTAATAACAAAATAATCAAACAAGATAAAGACCAATTCCCAAACAACTCTGCCAGAACAGGGGCAAGAAAACCTCTGGTTCCTGCCATCTGCTTTCCCATGGGCACACACCTGGGCATTATGTTGGTAGGTGGCTGGCAGCATCCATCCCCGCGCACTACCCACAGCACCCGGCTCTCCTTGCCCCACCGTGGCAGCAGACGCTGAGCTGACAGCTCTCTGGGTGTGTTCACCGCAGGTTTTTTCTCTTGCAAAGCAGCTCTCTGGGCACCAGAGGGCAGAGTGGCTGTGCGGGGGCTGCTTCATCCCACTCACTCCTGGAAAAGGCTGGGTATCATGTCTCCTTGTCCAAGACCCAGCCTGCCCTCAGTCATCCCATCTCACCCCAGACCTTCAGAGGAACAAGGCAACAGTGGTGACTGGACTGGACCTTTTGACTTTGCAGCTGGGGTTTGCTCAAGTTATTTTTTGTTGTTTTTGTTTTTTTTTTTAAAGATTGTTGCCATTTTAAATACACTCCATGTGTCCCCCTTGGGGGTGTTGTGATACAAGAACAAACAGTGATGCTTTACAATAACCTAGGAATAACAATGCCACGGAGCTACTGTAGGTCCCCTAAGCCCCAGCTGAGTGCTGCAGCTCTCTGTAAGGATCACTTCTTGAGGGCAAGCTGCTTCTCCAAGTCCTCGAGTCTGGCTGTCATCTGAGCAAGTGACCTTGCTAAAGAAAAGCATGAGCCAGAGAGTCTGGTGGGGATACGTTTCCCCCCCCCCCCCCCATGAAGAAGCCTAACATTTTCCCTGCTCCCATTTATCCATCCTTCCCCCCACCCCTTCACATGCAATCTGTGCCCAGGCTGCCCTGCACCCCACAAGCCCAGACATCACCCCAAAGGATATTTTTCTCGGTGAGGCTCTGCAGGATGGCCACAGTGTTTGTCTGGAACTGCACCAGTGCCTCACACTCGCATGGGCTGCGAATCTCCGTCACTCCTTTGCCTTCCTCTGTGACCACAGGAATTTGAGTGCAGTCAGAAACATGGTCCCACAACACCCAGCTCTGCCCTGCTCCCACACAGAACCAGTCCCTTGTCCCTACAGCCACCCACTGGGGCTGGACATGAGCCTTGGGACACTCCCCCCATTTTCTTCTCCTTTCACCAGGCTGCATCCCTGTGAGCCCAGCCAGCTTGCTACCCAGCATCCCGCCAGACATCCTATCAGGCATCCCATGGAGCTGCCACACACACAACCAGAGTGTGCCAAGGACAGACAGTGCTAACCTGCACTTTGCCTTCAAGCTGGGGTGGCAAGGGGGTTTCTGACCTCAAATATGCAGCCCCACAGGATTCCCAAAAACAGTGGGGTGTCCAAGCTTGTCCCAGGGCAGGGACAATCTCACAGTAACCCATCATGGTCTCCCTGCAGCCATCAGCAGCAGAAGCATAGAGCTGGATGAGGGCCACCCTAGGAGCTGGGGCAGGGTGTGACCCCAGCCTCTGCTCCTTCGATGGTACTGGGATGGATGCTCACGTGACATTCCTTTTACATTAAACACCCCCAGCTCCATCTCCTCCTGAGACCCATCTCTACAGCCACAACAGGTTCAGCCCTGGGGACATTGCAGTCCTGGGGTGTGAGCCATTGGGTAATAAACACACAACTAGCCCTGCTCGGGAGAGGAGGGCTCCCTCCAAATTGCATCTGAGCCCCTGGCATGGGCAGAGCTGGCAGCACCCACCTGGGCAGATGTTCAACTTGAAGTTCTCCACAAGGTGGGTCATGGTGGTGAAGTCTGCTGAGTAGGAGAAGTGCTGCTCCACTGGTTCAGAGGCAATCGCTCGCAGCTCCTCTTCCACAGCCTTGCCAACACCCACAGCAAACATAACAATCCCTGCATGGCAAGAACAGATCATGGGCACTGTGTTGGCCATCCTGCACCAAGCAGCCCCAAGCCCAGCAGGAGCGATGCTGAGGATGCAGGATTTCCCCTGGTGTTCCCAAGTACACAATAGGAGTTTGGGAAGGACAGGGAGGAGTGTGGCAGCACCACTGCAGTGCATCTGCTGCATGAAGGATGTTGCTCAGAGTGCTCTGTAATCACAGCAGAGGCATAGCTGCCCCTGAAGACATGGGTCATGCATCACCCTAAGTGTGGACATTGCAGCCTTCCCCAGGGCCATCCACCCCAAAGCACCATGCAGGGATGCCCAAGGCACCTGACTCCTTTGCTCTCCTGGCCCATTCGGAGATGTCATCTTGGGAGCGCCCATCCGTGAAGACGAGTCCAATTCTGGGAATGTTGTGGGAGAGAGGTCTGGCACCTTCCAACTCAGAGAAGCTGTGCTCCACCATGTGCTTGAGGGCAAGGCCTGTCATGGTGCCTTTCTCCATGTACTCCACCTCCATCACTGCCTTCTTGATCTCATCCGCACTGTGGTACTTGTTGAGGGGGAACTCAGTGCGGACGCGGCTGGAGTACTGCACCAGCCCCACCCGTGTGCCTTGGGGGGACACCTCCAGCAGGTCCACAATGCGGTTCACAAACTGCTTCACCAGCTCAAAGTTTTGGGGCCGGACGCTCTTGGAGCCATCGATCACCAACACCAGGTCAACATGTCCAGACCCGCACTCTGTGGGCACAGAGGGAAGGTGAGAAGGGACCAGCCTGGCCAGGGCCACTGTGGCAGTGAAGATGGCCAATGATCCTCCTGGATCTAGAGGCAGCGCAAGGCCTGGAAGTGGGAAAAAGTGTACCCCAGAGACTCATCCCAAAAACCTTGGGTGCCACCCCAGCATCCTCTGAAAGTCTTTCCTAGTCTCTCTTTTTCCTGAACCTTTCCCCAAAGCTCTGCTTTGTCTCTGAGGATGTGAGCCCACATCCATCCCTGCCACTGCCAGGCCCCCACCCCAAGCCCAGCTGGCTCTCCATCATTTTTCAACCCAGCTCAGAGAAAGCCCTACCTAGAAGCCCATTCTGGTGAGTCCCCTCCAGCAGAGAGCCCAGATGAGGAGAATGCCAAGAGCCATAGCCAAGTACTCACTGCTGCAGGCCTTGCCGTCAGCCTGGAGCTGTTGGCCCTCGGGGCACATGCAGCGGTAGGAGCCCTCCGTGCTCACACACCTGAACTCGCAGCCGTGATCCACGCCATTGCAGAGGTCAGTGGCTGGAAGACAAGCCAGGGTCACGGGGTTATCTCTGTCTCGGGGGAGCGGTCTGGGAACAGCCCTTTCTCTGGGGACTGGGCAGCACATGAAGGGATCTGCCGTATACGCCGTGCCAGGACATACCCCTGCAGGACTTGGCGTCAGGCTGCAGCGTGAAGCCGCTGCGGCAGCGACAGTAGTGCCCGTGGGGGATGCTCACACACTCGTGCTGGCAGCTGTGGTTTCCGAAGCTGCAGTAATCGATCACTGGTGAGAGAAGGAGAGGGGTGGGAAGGAAGAGAAAGACAAGAGACAGAGAGAGAGAAGCAAATGGGAAAAGGGACAGAAAAGGAGAAGACACCTACTAGAGCAGCTTCTCCTGTCCTGGTTTAGGTAGTAACCCCTGTGGCAGTGGCACGAGTATGAACCACGGGTGCTGACACAGATGTGCTGACAGCCATGTCTCCCATCTGCACAGGCATCGATGGCTGTGGAGAAACAGGATATCCATCACCCTCCTGTCCGGGCCATCTCGGGGCAGATGAGCAGCTGCCAGCACCATGAGATAAGAAAAGTCCCAAGGTGGTGGCTGGCTCAAGTCATACAGCTTTGCACTCAGCATACAGGGCCAAACCACTGTTGCACTTGGGCTGGGATGTGCACCATCCAGTAACCCACTGCCTACAGCTCTTTCAGGTAACAAGTTGTGCCCATGTACACTCCAAGTGCCCCATCTCAGAGAGTTGACCAGGATTGAGGATGTGGAACACCATCCACATCTGTTACAGACCCAGGAAGCTGCATGCCCAGTGAGCAGAGCATCCAGGCTGCTGCTGGCCTCACTGGGTCCTCTACTGTATTTCATCTTCCTTCCGAGACCTGGAACCACAGGTCCTCTACAAGAATTAGGATATAAAAAGGTTTGTTACGGGAACAAGTCTTTCCATCCGCGTTGAGCCTGTAGCCAGGGCTGCATTCACAGTAGAAGGAGACAGGGGTGCTGACACAGCTGTGCTGGCAACCATGCTCCTGGTCCATGCACATATCCAGTCCTGCAAGACAGAATAGGTATTATAGAATCACAAACAGGCTTGAGGTGGAAGAGACCTTAAAGATCATCTAGCTCTGACCTCCATGCCATAGGCAGGGACGTTTCCTACTAAACCATGTTGCTCAAAGATTTATCCAGCCTAGTCTTAAACACTTCCAGGGATGAGGTATCTCTGGACAACCCTTTCCAGTGTCTCATCACCTCCATAGTAAAAACCTTCTTCCAGATGCCTAATCCAAATCTGCTCTGCTCTAGTTTAAAACCATTGCCCCTATCAGAGCAGCTCATGGACATATCAGATGCACAGAGACCCCAGCTCATGCCAAGCCCTGCAGTCAAAGCCATCAGGATGGCCCAGCACAGCCCCAGCACTCACCCACTGGTTTTCAGAGCATAGACACTATGTGGGCCAAGTTTCTGAACCACTTCAGCTCCCTGATCTACTCGAGTATTAATTGATACTGTCAGTAGCTTGAGATAAGTGAAAGCTGGAGCTCAGCCGGATAACGCTGAAGGTACAGCCAGGAGCCTGTGGAGTTGGCTGGGAAGTGAGCAGCAGGGCAGACAGGTGACAGACAGGGCTTTGTAAGCAAAGGCTTCTGAAGTAGAGCACGTTAGAGCCCCGGAGGACCATGTCTGATCAGCCCTGAACTCCCACCCCAACAAGCAAGGCTCTGCACTAATGCAGCCCTGCAAACACATGCTCCTGGCTAGGAAACGCTGGCTGAAACAGGTTAACAACTGTCTTCTGCCCCCCCACGGATGCTGAAGCACATAGGAAAGGTCACAGAATCATCTTGATTGAAAGAGACCTTTAAGATGCTCAAAACCAGCCCTTAACCCAGCACTACCAGGTCACCATTAAACCATGTCTCTCAATACCACATCTACATGGCTTTTAAATCCCTCCAGGAATGTGGACTCCAACACTGCTCCAGGCAGTCTGTTCCAGGGCTTGACAACATTTCTGGGAAACGTTTCCTCACATCCCATCTAAACCTCCCCTGGTACAACTTGAGGTCATTTCCTCTTGTCCTATCACTTGTTCCTTGAGAGAAGAAACTGGCTCCTACCTGGGTCCAACCACCTTTTAGTGAGTTGTAGAGAGTGATAACGTTTCCCTTCAGCCTCCTTTACTCCAGGATCAACAACCCCAGTTTCCTCAGCCACTCCTCGCAAGACTTGTTCTCTAGACTCCTCTAGTCTCCTGCTCTAGTCTTTGCCAGCTCACTGCTGTGCCAGGTCTCCAGTAAAGCCTGCCAACAGGAGAGGTCAGACAGGTCTCAATCTGAGCTCCTGACCCATGACAGGATGGTCACAGTACAAACCCAGCTCCTGGCTGAGCCTGGCTGCATGCTGCAGAGCAGCCACACACAGCCAGGGCTTTATTAAACACAAATGTGCCTGCAGCAGATGCCATACACGTGTCTGAGGAGGAGCCACGTCGAAATGTATACAGGGCTCTGGGACATGTCACTCATCCCCATCCTGCTCTTTAATATTCCAGTCAGTGCTGCTGTGATATCCTGGCTTGGAGAAGAGCTGCTGGGCATGGGTGAAGACAAGTGCTTGCTTGCAATGCTTCCAAACCTTTCCTGAGCTCACCTCTGCAGAGGATGGGTGAGAGGAAAGGCCACCTGCCCCAACACTCAATCAGGGAGATTGCTTCCCTGTCCACACTGCTCCTAGCAAGGGCAGCCACAAACAGACCCCTGAAAGTCATCACCTGCACGGTGAGCAGCAGGCACCAGCGACACCTGGACTGCCCTCCAGCTCCAGCTGCAGCTCTCACTCACCGCAGAGCTTGTCCTGGAACTGCTTAGCAAACTGCTGGATGAGCTCGAAGGACTCCACCAGGAAGACGTGCTCCTCCAGCGGCGGCGAGGCCATGGCCCGCAGCGAGTTCATGTCTGCCCGCTGGACGCCCACGGCGTAGATCTCAATGCCAGCATTCCGGGCCTGGGTGGCCACCTCAGTGACACGGTCCTGGGGCCGTCCGTCTGTCACAACGATTGCGATACGAGGGATCCTCTTGTGCAGAGGGCGAGCCCCCTCCTGCGTGCTGAAGGCCACGTTCATGGCGTACTGGATGGCCAGCCCTGTCATGGTGCCTTGGGCCAGCGGGATGATGCCGTTGATGGCCTTCTCCATGTCTTCCCGTGTGAAGAAGGTCTTGAGGGAGAAGATGTTCTGCACCTGGCTGGAGTACTGGATCACCCCAACCCGTGTGGCATTGGGGCCCACATCCAGGCTGCCGATGATGTCCATCATGAACTGCCGCATGATCTCGAACTCAAAGGGGCGCACGCTGCGGGAGCTGTCGATCACAAACACGATGTCCAGGGGACCCGTCCTGCACTTCAGGGCTGGAAGAAGGTGAAGAGACAGTTTAGCTTCATTGCTGCCTGCAAGAAGCAGGGCTGGAAGTGGAGGCATCCCTGTTGGGTGGCTGGAAGGGTGCTTGGTGTGGGATGGAGAGGACAGGTGTGAGAAACCCATTCAGATGAGCACCTTCCCACTACCAGATAAACCCACAAAGGGTGCTGTCAGACCAGGAGTGCCAGGCTGAAGAAATGTGCCCTTACCTTGGGGCTGTAGGGAAATGCATTTCCTCCTTCTCCCCAAAGCTGTCCTTTCAGCCAGACCTAGATCCTGTTCCCTGCATTTCACAGCCAGCAGCCCCAGGGGCTGCAGAAACACAAACACCTCTTGCAGACATCTGCCCTGGTAAGGTTTAGGCACAGCTTTAGGCAGCAGGGTCTTCATCTTTGCCCCAGATCATTAGAGTATAAACCATCCCAGTACTCCATGCTGTCCTCTGTGAGCTGCAGCTCCAGACTTCTGTGCTGCATGGACCCTGCTGCTGCATTGCCAAGCACAAAACCACTGCTTTGAACAGTTCTTATGTTCCTCTCCACAGTTCCAGCCTTTCCCTGTTTTTACTGCATATTGCTAGTGTCTGCCTAAAATGAGGGCTGGTTTTGTTGTTGTGGGATTTTTAAGGGCAGAAAATGAGATGGTGAAAAGCACAGGTCAGGGCACCTCTCCTGGACATATGGGTGCTACAACCAGTGCAAACCAGGACAGTGTTCAGCAGGTGAAGTGCCAATGAATATATTTTCCTTGGCTCATGTGTATCTAAGCCTGGGAAAGTTTTAGCCCTAATGGTAAGCAAACACTTTTGAGTCCCTTTGGGATGATGCCCAGACCCAGGCTGTCATCTCCACTGCTCTAAAGGTCTCCAAGACATACCCAGCTCTTTTCTCCATTTGGTGCCTTCACTGTTTATAAACTGGAATTGATCTATGCCACTTTGCCCTGGGAGGAGAGAGACTAGTGCCCCAGGTTTGCTTTGTCCCTCCTGTCAGGAGACTCACATGCTCCATCATACCCGTGCCTCCTGACAAGGCTAACGATGTGCCTGAAGCAAACAGCATCAGACCCACCATGCTAAGGCCAGCATTGGGCTTCTAATTCCCTGGGCAGCACTGGATCCCATCCCTGTGGCATCATCTGTCCTACTGGGGATGCCTCCAAAGGCATCGGGTCCCCTCACCTCAAGCAGTAAACTGCCCTCTGAGGGCTTTGCTGACCTCATACACTCACATATCTCTCCTCCAAGAAATTCCCACCGGTCAGGTCTCACCTGCAGGTTTTGGTCTGGCTTCCAACGTTGTCAAGAGAAGCAGGAGGGCAGGAACAACAGGCAGGAGTTTCATCATGACTCAGCGAGACCTCACAGCTCCAGGGCTGGGGAGACCTGCTGTGGAGAGAAGAGGTGATGCAATCAGTGCTGAGGGCAGGCTGAGCTGCAGAGCCGTGCTTGTCTGTGGTGAGTGTCCCCAGGGATGCCACAAACCCTGGGCTGCAGCAGTTTTGTCGGATCCGTGCTCAAACTTCTCTGAACTCACATGAGACTTTTCCTATTTGAGGACTGGCAGCCTCAGCACAGCGAAATTTCATTGCTGCAGTAGAGATCTGCCAAGAGGTCCGATTTTCTGCTCTGGGTGGAGTTGGCCATTTGCCAAGCCCCATTTTCACTTGTAAAGCAGGCGGGTGGGATGTTCAGCCAAATGCTTTCTCACTGGCGGTGTGGCTGCTCTCCACAGCCAGAGGGTGAGAAAGCTGCTCCTGGGGACACACAGCACCAACCCTTCTGCCATTTCATCCACACAGAAGTCCCTAGGTGAAACGCCAGCACAGACAAAAACCTGCTCACAAGTCTCTCAAAGTCACTGCCAATGGCCAGTTTTCCCCAAGAAGCTCCATAAATTTACTCCACTGCTGTTTTCCAATCTGCCTTTGGAGCAGGCACAGAATATGTCTGTGCCCAGGCAGATGGCTCACACCTGCGAGGGTGCTGGGTGAAGCACTGCCAGCCTGTTGCTCTCCCTCCTCGCATCACCCCAGAGATCTCATCACCTGTCACCAGCATCCTGCTGGCTTTTCTGAGGGATGCTCCACACCCCAACAGCTTTTTCATCTGTCTGAGATGGGATAGTTGGGGGAAAGGATATATAGACCACAGAGCCAGCTTGTCACTTGTCTCCATCCCTGCTCACCTCTGTTGTCTTGTCATGCCTTTCTCTGCTCTTGCCTGGCTCCTGCAGGGACATGGATTTCTTTGGTTTATTTTGATTCCAGCTCTGGTTAGAAACCCAAGATGCTAGAGTGTGGAACATGCCACAGTTAATGCTGCTTCCCTTGGGAGACAGGCAGTGCCACGACCAGGCACAGAGAGCTGATGGGTGCTTTTAAGAAGGCCCACGGAAATGTGTTTTATCTGCAGTTATCAGCCGGTATTTATTTAGCCCCAGGAGGTCTTAGTTGTAATTCATCACCAGAGCTGCCATTTAATTGCTCGGTGGTTACGTGCAGCCCTGAACCTCGTGTGTTTGATAACAGGGGCATTGATAGCAGGTTTCACAGCTGCATCTTAAAATTATCTCCAGACTCAGTGTTCACAACTGAAAAATTATATTGAAGAAGGACAGGAAAAGGCTACAAGAGGAAAGTGGGATCCAGAACAGCAGGGTCTGCATGAGAGACCCAACCTTTTGCTGGAGAGCCAGGCTGGGACATGGGGTGCTCTGCAGTGAGGGTGGGGAGCTCCCATGCTGGAGAATCTGCAGGATCACTCAGAACTGTGCTGGTGACAGGAGGCTGCAGCCTGGCAGGAGTTTTCTAGGAAGCTGTGGAGCTGAGGCAAGCATTGCTCTGTGACCAGGAGTGCTGGAGTGTTCTTGTCCCTCACACATTCATCGTGGGGAAGTGGGGGGAGCAAACAGACCCTCCTATCCCAACCCCATTTATTTAGGGGATTCTCTTTCCAGTGATGCTTTTTTTTTTTTTCCTTTTTGGGGGGAAGAAAGCACTTGCTAACCACCCAGTATTTTGGGGCCAGCTATGTCACCTATAAAGTTTCTGCAGCTCTCTGCTGTCCAAGGCTCCCTGCAATGGCAGGCTGGCACGCAGCCTGTGTCTCCAGCCCAGAGAGAGGAATGAGCCCTCGGGCCAGGAACCAAGGAGAAAACCAGTTCATGAATAGTCTATTTTTAACAGCATCTCAGCTCTGGATGAAGTCTTGGCTGGAGGGGCTGGTGCTGTTTTGACAGGGCAGAGCACAGCACCTCAGCCAGGCAACCAGCACCAGTCCTGGCAGCACAGACCCAGGCTAAGCAGTGCACCGGTGTCCAGTTCAATATAAGGTCCAAGCAGCAAGGCTGATGGGGACAAGGAAACAAACACGACAGAACAGATGACCTCAAGTATCTCTCCTACGATCCCGTGCTGAACAGCTTCCCTGATACCTCTTGTCCTCAGTCCCCTGGGACTGGCAGCACTGGGGCTGGCTTGCAGCCCTCAGGAGGGGTTCCCCTCACTCCGAGGGCAGGCAGACTTCCCCCAAGCCTCCTGTAACCATGTAGGAATGGGAGGGAGCAGGGTGGGAAGTGACCGGCTGGCAGGCAGGTGCTGTGAGGCAAGGCAAACACAGCACCCACTGCAGCACCAGAGACCTTGAGATAACGCTGGGCTATAAAGGAAAAAAGGGAGTGCTGCTGGTTGGGCTGGCTCAGCTGAACCCTGACGTGGCCAAGCTGAGAGGGACACTTGGACCATCTCCTGACCTACACGAAGGGAAAGCCAGACATTTCTTGTCCCTGCTGAAGGAGATACCCGCTATGTGGTGCAAAAGAGGGTGACAGAGAGCTACATCTAAGGACAGAAAGGTCAGCAATGACCCCATCCTCCTCTTGGCTCTCCCTGTGATCTCAACTGAAAAGGACATGGAGATGAATCCTCAGAGGCAAGCAGGTAAGCCAGCAGGCCTTCCCCAGGCACCTTCCCTGGGCACTGCACTGGCAGCTCTGCCTTCCAGGGCACTTGCATCCATCCCTGCTCCGCCACTTGTCCGTCTGCTCTGCCTGCCAAGTGCTGAGTCTTGGGAAAAACAGCTGCTCAGGTTTCAGCCTGGCCTCCTTGGCAGCTCTCTGCTGGCTACAGGTTAGCAGAAATGCTCTCAATATTCCACTCCATCTGCCCAGCTCGGACCTGGGCATATCCTCCCTTGGGCAAACCCAAAGGCCAGGGCATGGCACGGAGCAGGGTGAGTGAACAGCTGACTCCCAGCCCTTCTGGTTGTTACCGGGGTGGGGGCTTTATATATTGAATTTGGGGTGGGAAGCAGAGAGAGAAGGGGTGAAAAGCTCAGGTGGTGGCACTGCATTCACAGCCCAGGAAAAGTCCCGACCACAGTGTCACAAGAAAGAAAGCAGGGTGTGGACCATGGCTGCAGAGTCATGAGCCAGGTCTCAACCACGTGTAAGATTTATTTGTGCACATCAGCCTTTAGCTGAGATTTCTGTTTATGGCACAAAACACAACTCCAGGCACCTGCCTGGGATTGGCAGTCCTTTGGCACATTGTGGGAGCTCTGCCCTGATGCCAGACCCTGTGAGCACCCAGGACAAGGGATCACCAAGCATTTCAAGGAGTGGGGAACAGCTGGGAGCCTCCATCAGAGCATGCTGTAACCCAACAGAAGCAGGGCTGGATGGCTGGCCTGTGTAGCATCTTGTGCACAGGAAAAGCCATGTACAGCTTGCCTGGGCATGCGTGGCAGGAGTGCATGGCACTGATGCCATATGTACTACCAGCTAACAGCACACATTCCTGTGCTGGAAACTTTGGCTGATGATAGAGCAGCTCTAGGCATTATTTTCCTGAGTATTACCCAACTCACCAGCCTCTCCCTGCACCCTGGTTTGTTCTTCAGAGGTATTCTTTGTGAAGACCCAATCAGGCAGTTTTGGCAGGTGCTAGATCAGTGTTATTTGGTGGAAGTGTCCAGAAAACCCTCCCAGTAGGCTCAAAAGCCTAAACAGACTCCATGTGCTTAGGACACCAGAGTCCTGCCAGAAAAACAGCAGAAAGACAGCAAGAGCTGGCCTCAGGCTGGAGGATGGGGAGACAAGTTTTCCTGTCCTCAGCAGGACAGCAAGTCATCTTTCAGGTCCATGTCCAAGAAAAAGGCTGCCCAAAAAGTGCACATAGGACTAAGAGAGGATGACTGAAGCATGTCTTACCCCAGACATGGGAGACAATGAAGCAATCAGAGCTATCTGGAGAGATGCAAACAACTTACATCAGCCTGGAGGCACCTCTTGATGTTAGACTTTTCTGTGGAAGCCTTGATGAACCACTGGGATGTTGTCCATGTATCTGCAAGACCTTCAAGACACGTGAACAGATGAGGCCTGAGACAGCCCTGGAACTGGATCAGCCCTTTCCTGGATAGTTTCCTAGAGGCTGGTTTCTCCCAACACAATCCACAAACTTCAAGTGATCCCAGAATTTGAAGTTTCACTTCCCTCCCTGAAGCAGGTGCACAACTCTCAGTGGTGCCTCTGCTGCCCATGAGCCCTGAATCTACACTCAGGACCATTTCACAGGCAGTTTTGACCTTGCACTCATCACAGCTCCAGCAGCTCAGTGTTCATCTTCCACAGAAGATGGGTGACAAGTTGCAAACCCTACCAGAGTGTACACCAATGCAGTTTTCAGAGAAAGGAGGAGTCAGGGAGCACAAGCATACTAAGAGCAGGCAAATGGCATGAGATGCCAACCCCAAATGTCTTTTTCCATCTCCTCTTTCTAAAGACTGATGGTTCTTCCCACCCGTACATGTGGGAGAACAGGAGCAGACTTTTTCCAGGACATCACAGCACTCTCTGGTTACAGTGCCATGGCAACTTCACTGGGCCAGGTGCCACCTGGAAGGACTTGTTATTTGAAAAACAAGGCTGTGTTTCTCGAAGCACACAATGGCTCCAACCCCAACAGGAGTGAATCAGCAGGGCTGCTGTAACAGGAAAACCTTGCTAGATGCAGAAGAGACTTCGATATCTTCGCTATCCCTCTCCTATGAGGGCAGACTGAAAGAGATGGGGCTTATCAATCTGAAGAAAAAGAGGCTCTGAGGTGACCTTCTTGTGGCCTTTCAGTATCTGAAGGAGGCCTACAAAAATGCTGGGGAAAGACTTTTCAGGATATCAGGGAGTGCCAGGACTAGGGGGAATGGAGCGAAGCTGGAGATGGATAGGTTCAGACTGGATGTGAGGAGGAAGTTGTTAAGCATGAGAGTGGTGAGAGCCTGGAATGGGTTGCCCATGGAGGTGGTTGAGGCCCCATGGCTGGAGGTGTCTAAGGCCAGGCTGGATGGGGCTGTGGGTAGCCTGACCTAGGGTAGGGTGTCCCTGCCCATGGCAGGGGGGTTGAAACTGGATGATCCTTGTGGTCCCTTCCAACCCTGACTGGTTCTGTGATTCTATCTCTCCCCTTGCTCCCCAAAAATCCAGTTCCCCAATTTGTGTGACCCACTCCTGCACCCATGAGGATTAGCACATTGTTGGAGAAGGCAGAAACTTTGGGCTTCTTGTCCAGGGCCATTTGCAGGCTGTGACTGGTATCTTTGTCTTACAGCTCATAGGCTAAACATTGTTCAAGACCCGATAGCCTTACACTATGAGATGACACTTGAAGTCCCCAGGGAGGGAAATTCTGGATGCAGCAATGGACAGAGCATCACCTTTTACATGTTCTCCATGACACCACATGGGGTCTTTCTCTGCCACCCAACTATTTCTAAAAGACTTCCCAGTGCACTAGAGCTGAGCTAGGAAGAAGGCCTCTTGCCCACTGAAACGTGCTGTACCTGGGCTGCTGTGGCAACAGCTGGCAAGAAGAAATGCCATGTTCACTTGTAAATCAAACAGGGACTTTTGAAGTGTGTGTTAAAGATCTAGCCAAGAGGAAGATGTGGCTGGCCAATTCCTCTTGTTCAATTAACGCTATCAAGAGATGGTTCCTATTTCAGGACTGCAGGTGGCACTTCTCTCCTCCTCTCTGTTGCGCTCAAGACCTTAATGCTGCACTTGTCCCTTGAGCTGCGTGACAGGCACACTCAGCCCAGCTCCTAACTGGTAGTTTAAGCAAAGCCAAAGGGATCCTTTCAGAAGAAGGGTGATCAACCAGGGGAAGGCTCTCCTTACTGACTGTGTTTGAAAACCAAATGCTCTTCTGCAAACAGGCCCCCTTAAAGACAGCTGAGCTGGGCCAAGACACTTCAGTTTTGGACTGAAGGAGGTCTGGGCAATCCAGAAGCTGAGGCAGCAATCCATTGCCCAAGTTATTGTTCTGGGAGGAAGGTGTTAGAGAGCATTTTTCCCCCAGAAATATGCATATTGAACCACAAAGGAAAGAGAAATGACTCAGAGCAGCTCCTGGGCTGGTGCAGTTTGTCAGCTGAGGTCCTGATGCTGCGGAGCTGGTATCTCCAAGCGGTGAGAATAGCAGGACAACTGACTCCCAGATCTGCTGGGACCAATATCCCCAGCTGACCTCCAGCAAGCTTACATGGCACAGACAACCACAAGCAGCTTCTGCTATTTCAGCCCCACAATCATCCATCCATTGCCTGACCTCCTTCTCTAAAGCTTTATATCATATTTCTCACTCTGAAGATGTGACTCAATGTGTTGGCATAAAGAAACATGCCAGCAGAATATTCTCGTGCCTCTCCCCTTTATCCTGCCCATCCTGCTATGTGTTAATTGAAATAGCAGAAAGCAGGGAGAGTCTGGCAGCTGCAGAAAAGCACGCAGAGACGCCTTTGCTCTCCTCAAGCCAGGAAAGCAAGTTGCTTGAATTCTTTGTCTAGATACTTTTCACAAGGAGAACCCCAAATATTGCACAGGAAACTGTTCTCACCTAACTTCACAGCTGCCATGTCCCTCTGACAGTAGGGCAACTGAAGAACTGCTCTTCCAGAACTGGGATTCACCAGAGAACACCTTCCACCAGTGTCACAGTGACCTGATTTCTGCCCACACTGAAGAGTAGGTGCCTTAGGGATCTTTATTCCTCAGCATCATCCTGTTGTTACCAGCACACAGATGCTGTGTGGAAACCTCTGAGACTTCCCCAGGGACTCAAAGAAGCATTTGGAGCCATGACTGAGGACCATTTGACCTCAACCTCACTCCATATAAAGCAGCCTGTGAGCAACTAGTTGAAACCATCTAATTCTGTTGCATTTACTGAGTTCTTGCCAAAAGTACCTACAAGATCTTTGCATCCAGGACAGATCAGGGAACAGACCAAGGTTGATCCAAGTGAGGCTTTCAGGCCTCCTGAGTCTCTTTGTAACATGGGAAACTGGACAACAGGCATGTCAAAGCCACTTGCTCAAGACTGTGGAAGGACTAGGTCAGAGCCAGGACTCAAGACTGATTCTCCTACCTGCATTCTAGGATGAGGGCACAGACTCTGCCAGGGTGAAACAAAGACACTTTAGACAGGTGAGGGAACACCCAGATGTGTTTTAGGAAACCTGGGCAAGGGGCAGCCACTCTCAGCTCATCATCTGCTGTCAGCAGATCTGCTCTTCCAGTTGGTTCCAGACTGACTCACAGATCACTAACCTTCTATGGGTCTGCAAACTATGACTCAAAATTCCTGAACGTGAAGCATGACAACCCAGAAATGTTAAGGCCAAGGTCTGGAGTGAAACTAAGCTTCTGACACCTCTCTGCTAATCTGCTGACACCCACAGCTAATCCCTACAGATGTCCCAACTGGGCACTAGAAGGACCAGGTTAGTGATGGTTTAAACATGCAACTAATTACTTGCAAGGTGAGAAAGCAGGAGTTTGCAGACAAAGTTACAAGGGAAGACAGATCCCATCTCCAGTAAAACACACCAGGAGGGACAAGTTGGTTGAGAATCAAAAAAACTTCAGTCACAGGATCAAGCACAGCAGCCTGAGGGGGGCATCCTGCATAGAAACGCTGCCATAGCTGTACACCAGGTTCTGGACTTTCCTGCACACACGTCTGCCCCTTCTCTGCTTTAACAGAGATGGTTAAAACCCCTTTACCTTTTAGCCAAGGTGGGAGAATGAATCAAAATCGTTCCTCAATACCTGAAGGTATTTGCATCCGTGCTGCAAGTCCCTACAAGGGGTGGCGCTGGGCTAGCCCGCAGCAGGTATCGGAATGCACCGAGTCCAGCTCCCCTTGCCTGGCTACTCCACAGAGCCCTTACAGCAGCTGCCTGAGCTCCCTACCAGCCCGTGGAGCCCAGGTGATCAATTTGCTACTGTTTGGGCCCAAAAGGGAGAAAACACAGCTAATGAGAGGTAACGGCGAGTGGCAGGAGCTGCTTAGTCTCCTGGCACAGCTGGAGGAGATGTGTGTGACATCTGGCACCAGCAGGGCTGCCTGGTTCTGGGCGAGTAGCTGTGGTTTCTGAGGTTCTTTATAAGCAGCACTCCATCATTTTTTTCTGCTGTGTTTTTCCTACGTCTCATTTATTCACTCCCGGCAGGGCCCGTCTGTAGCTCACATGTGCCTGTAGACACAAACCCTACTTATCTCCCCCTCCACGTTCCAGCCCTGTCCACGAGGCGTTTGTAAGTGGCATTTTATGAGCGGGGAGTTTTGAACAAGGCAGGCACACTGCTCCCAGAGCAGCCAACAAAGGGGCCCCTATTGCAAACTTTAAAGATGTTTAAACAAAGGCTCCTCTTGAAAAACCTTTAACCCCTAAAGCCACCCCCAAGGGAAATGCTACATTAGGAGCGGTCTGAGCACAAACATCTCCTGCGACCGCAGATTGCCTACAACGGGCTGCCTTGTTGAGTACATCTCTGCTATTTTCTGCCGCAGCCAACCAGGGCAGTTCCCGAGCCCGGTTTGTCCCGGTCACACAAAATTTCTTTAATTCTTCAAGACAAAAGGAAGTTACAATTTCCACAAGAATCGACAACAGTGTTTTCCAATTGGATGCAGCAATGCCCTGCCTGCTTTGGTGGAAAATGTCACTACTACAAACACCAACGTTTCATCCACACTTTCCAGACAGGAATTTGTGTATCGGATGAGGCCGAATTTATTCCTATCCTGACGGCAAACACCAGGGCTGAGATCTGAGAGCAGATTTCCCCCACGCTTGCTGCTGCTATCAAATGCAGATCTACTGAATCCCTGCAGAGATCGCATGAATCTGCTGGTGAAATGCTGCTTGTGCCGAGCCTCTGCACACTCGCTGACTGTGACCGACTGCTGCTCTTCTTGGAGGAAGGGGACAAAAATCATCTTCACTACCCAGAGATGCTACAGAGGTCCCACAGGGAGGACTTTGTAGTGACTTTATAAATAAACTGGGCTTAACTGAAGCAAAACTATTTTAGGATTAAGCAGAGGAGATGAAGTTTAGTGCTTTGTCTCAGAGCTGGGACTCTGCCCAAAGCTCCTTTCTTGGGGCCCTCTTTCCCTATAGTCCCTGCAGATACCTGGTGGCTTCTTCCTCACCAACCTCTCCGCTGACACCAGTTCCCACTCTGTAGCCCTGCATCTTAGGTGCATTCAGCAGCTTTTTGCATCACAGAGAGTACAAGGTGAGACACCCCAGCAGAGTACACACCACCATGTTAGGTACCTGCTGAGCTCCACACACCTGGGATGGCTGCATGTCAGCACAAATACAATGAGCACAGAATAATCTGATTTCCCAAACAAGTTTTTCCATGTAGCAGTGCCCAAAGCTGATTTCCCCCCTGAAACAATTGGAATGAAGAGCCAAAGATGGGGGTTGCTTGTGCAAACATATTTATGAGTACACAGAGATCCAAACTCCAAGTCATGCAGAAATGGCGCAGGACAAACCCAGGGTGTGCTCCTAGGTATATCTTTTGCAGGATCTCAATCTCCTATCACTCTGTAGCCTCACCCAGGTGTCCCAGGGCTTATTATTCCTTGCTAAAAGAGATCCGTGACCTGCACAAAAGGTGGGCAAAAGTTGAACAGAGCAGGGAAGCTCTGTTCCAGCAGTGGGGAAGAGTTTACAGCCTCTACAGGGCACTGGCAAACAGAGCAGGTACCATGTCCTCTTACTGCCCCATCAAAGCCTCCCCCACACCCCCACTCGTCCCAGTCCAGCCCACTGCACTCAGGGGAACAATTGCTGGCACCGGGGCAGAGGGACAAGGGCACATGGACGAGGACCTCTGGGAGAGCTCCAGCTTTTGGGAACGAAACCTGTATCAGAGGCTTTGCCCTCACCCACCCCGAGCTTTGCTTTCTGCTCTTCGCGCCCATGATCGCTGTCTCCCTCTGCCCCGCGGACGAGGCCCCCCAGAGGCTGCCCACCCCGGAGGCACCGAGGGGCTCTGGGGCCTGGGACCGGGCTCAACGCTCCCTTCACCCCACTCCTCTCCTTTCCCTTCCCGCAGGGCCGGCGGCGGGGCTCACGGAGCCGCTCACTCACCCGGGCCGGCCGCGGAGCCGCTCCCCGCCGCGGTGCTGGGCCAGGTAGGGCGGGGGCGAGCCGGTGCGCGGAGCTGCAAGGTGCGGGGCGCGGCGGCAGCAGCGCTGAGAGCCTGCGAGGCCCCGGCGCAGCATTTAACGGTGCGGGGGGAGCGGGAGGGGGCGGGAACGGCCGCCGCGCCCCGGCCCGGCCCCGGGGTAGCGCTGGAGGATGGAGCCGGGAGGGGGCGATTGGTCTCGGCGTGGCGGCGTCCGTAGGGTCCCGCCTTCCCCGGCGCAGGGGGTCCGGCCCGGGCAGGTGTCCCGCAGGTGGAGGGGACACGCAGCACCGGGCGGGACGTGGCCGGGTGGTCACAGCCCTTCCCCGCCAGGAGCTTACCGGCCAGGGACTGCTTTGATGTTGTTTTTTCTTTGCTTTCTTTACTTCTTATTATTTTTTAAAATGCTTTGTTTCTCCTCTTTTTTCCTTCCTCCCCCTCCCCCCTCCCCTTTAATATCCTTTCCCCCCCCCCCCCCAGTTTTGATTTTTCACAAAGGAAGTTATTCTCTTTATTTTCCACCCCTCCTTCTCCCTTTCTTCTTTACTTCCCCCTCCTCACCACCCCCCCTTAAAAAAAAACCAACTCCTCTCTTCCTCTCCTTGCTGTAGGAGCGCACCTGAAAGCCTCATAAACTCGGAACATCCTGGCAAAAAGAGAGTCTAAGCTTAACATCCATTTCAGCTGCAGTGCTCTGGGAGTTCAGAGACTTCTGCAAGTAGCAGCTGCAGTGTTGGGAGGTGGACTTGAACTAGGCAACTGCGGAGCAGAGCTGTGAGGGTTGCAGTCTCAGGCTGAGGTTCCAGCAAGGTTGGCTGATGCAGCCAATTGTGGTGATGGAGATCATAGAATCACAGGCTTGAAAAGGACTTTTAAAGGGGCTTAGAGCCCCACCCAATCTGACCTGGAATAGTTCCACACATAGGGCATCTGCCACCTTTCTGGGCAACTGGAGACAGGCTCTCACCACTCTCAGTGTAAAAAATTCTTTCCTTCTACCTAAATTCCCCATCTCAGGCACCCTGGAAAGTATCTTCCCATCCCTCCACCTCCTCTCAGCTCTTACATCAATCTCATGCTGTTAGGAATCACTTTTAGTGCTTTTAGGACTATGGTTCAGTGCTTTAAAAGTATTTGCCTTCCCCAGTGCACTAACGTGAACACCTACATGAGGACAGAGAAAGGAAACCACAGTGAATCACCCACATTGTCTGACTTTTCTAGTGGACAAGTCAGTATTGTGCTATCAAACATGGGCATTTGGAGCATGATGGTGCTGCTGGGGCAAGTGCAGAGGAACTAGGAACATGCCTTGGGTGCCCACCCCAGCTGGCTCCACAGTGCTTCAGATCCCAGGCGGTTTGTGCCTCCTGGTCTTGGCTGGTGTTTTCTATTGGTGTGGTCAATAAATCCCCCAAGCCCAGAAAAGGCTGAATCTCACTTGTGTGTGCAGTGAGGAAAATACAGGATTTATAAATACCCATGGATATATGAGGGCTTGTGGGTTGGGTTGGTCTGGATTAAAGGAGGTATTGAAAAATGAGAGAAGCCAGAAACTGCTGGCTTCTCATTTCTGCGACTTCTAATGGCTTTTCCTTTTGCATAAACATTGCATTGACTCCATACCCACAAGCGCTGCAGGCGTTTTCTCCCCTGCCCTGTGCAAAACACATCCCAGGCCTTTAAAAGGGATATTTTTTATTAGACTGTTTGGTTTCCCCAAGCTGAGAGAGGAACAATTGCCCTCTGTGGTGGCATGTCCCCAGTAAGCTGCAGGGCAGCCGTCTCCTGAGCAGGGCAAATGGCAGCTCCTCTGGGGGGAAACCCTAGCAAATTACATCTCCGCACCTGAACTCAGCCTTACCTGCGCTTGAGGACACTGTCACCATCTGTTAAAGTTCTTTAACAACTGCTAAAGTTCTTTAGCAGCTCTTTCTTGCATAAAAAGTTGAGTTGAAGATCCAGTTCTAAACAATGACTGCTGGGATTGTGTTTTGTTCTCCTGAGTTGGATACTTCCATTCCATGGGGACCAAAAAAATTGGATTTCTTTCTCTGAGCTCTTGAATGTCAGTGACCTGTGAAACAAGCAGGACAAAAGGCAAATTACTTCTCCCAGTGCCCATCAAGTGCTTTTTCAGGTCCACAGTTGCCCAAGGGCACACATATAGGTGTGGTAGAACTCCTCAACTTTATCTGTCCTCCTAGAGCAGGAGGTGATGTTGAAACAAGGATACATCCCATCCTACAGAGATATATGGTGCAGTGGCAGGGGAAGGCTGGTCTGCAAAGGCCCTGTGGTTGGGTTGTCCCCTGTGTGTGACACAGGCAGTAGCCATGCCTACAGCAAGGTGGTCAGGGGTGGCAGCTGAAGAAAGAACCAAACTGTGGTGCTCTGTGGTGGGAGGGAGCTGGTGGTGCACAGCCCTGCCTGACCAACCAGCACCAAGGAAGGAGAAAATCACAGTATAGCTTGAGTTGAAAGGGACCTTATAGATGATCTAGTTTGAACTTGTGCCATAGGCAGGGATATCTTCTACTAAACCAGGTTGCTCAATGTGTTTCCTGTCTGCAGGCAAGACAAAGTGCTAAATGATGCCCCCCATGCTCACTGGTGGACAGGCCAGGGCTGTTTTTCAACTGTGATGTTAAACTCAACTGCCCTGCAATCAGCTATGTGACTGCAGGGTGTGACCCTACCAAGGCCTATCAGCATCTGCCTGAACTCCCTGAATGCCCACCCAAGATGGGCATCATGAGATCATGGAATCACAGAAAGTTTTGTGTGGGAAGAGACCTTTAAAGGTCATCTAGTCCAAATCCCTTGCAGTCAGCAGGGACAGATGCAATTAGAACAGGTTGCTCAGAGTCCCATCCAATGTGGCCTGGAGTGTTTCCAGGCATAGGGCATTTACCACCTCTCTGGGCAACCTAGACCAATGTCTCACCACCCTCAGTGTGAAAACTTCTTCCTTCTATCTAGTCTGAATCTCCCTTTCCTAGTTTTAAAACCACCACCCTTTGTCCTGTTGCAAGAGGCCTTGCTAAAAAGTCTGTCACCAACTTTCTTAGTAGGTGACACTTTTAAGCACTGAAAGCCACAAGAAGGTGTCTCTGGAGACTTCTCCAGGCTGAACAACCCTGACTCACTCAACTTATCCTCACAGTAGAGAGGTTCTAGATGTCACAGCATTTCTGTGACCTCCTCTGGACCTACTCTTATGTTGGGTAGCTCAGAGCTGGACCCAGCACTGCATATAGGTGTCACTGGGAGCAGAATCCCATCCCTTGGTCTGCTGGTCACATATATTCCAGCTGTATGTCTCCCATGAAGACACACAGGGCACTCCTCCTCCTCTGGTTCATTGATCATGGCAGAGAGCACTGTGACATGGTCAGGGCTTGCAAATACCCACATGGGTCCCACTGTCTCTCCCACCTCCAACACCAGGGCAGAGCCACCCCAGAGATGCACCTCAGAGCATGCTCCCACCCTCTCCTGAGGCACCTAAAGCGAGGGCAAAGCCGTGGCAGTGCGCAATGCCAGGCTGAGCAGGAAAGGAGAGGGGCTCACAAACATCAATGTAGGAGCAAGGTGGGGGCTCCCCCCTGCTCCCACATAATGCCCAACTGTGTGTGAGAGCAGGCGAGGCCCAGACCCGACCTCAGGCTCTGAAAAGGAGGCTTTTAGTGTGAGCTGTGAGAGGCTGGCCCGTGCCGTGCCGCTAACATGACACTGAACTAACACTGCACCGCGGCCAGCGCATTGGAGCCGTTTAACAGAATCAATGTCAGAAGCAGTGAATAATTCCCTGTAACCCTGAGGAGCCTGACGGTGCCAGAGGGAGCGAGCGGGGGTACTGAGCTGCTGCAGCAATAGCTCTTTGACTCTCTGAAGGCAAATACGAACCAGATGACGGATGCTGGGTGGTCGCCTGGGCGGGCAGAATGGTGAGCACTGTTCAGAAGTGCATCACCAAAACAATTTGCCCCTCCCCCCCCAACTCAGAAGGCAATGGCTGCAGACAACATAGAAAGAAAAGAAACCCAAGTTTCTAGGCATGCACATTCCCACTTTAAGCAGTAAAGAGCATGTGGATAATCATTCCAGAAGGCTCTTTAGTAAGCCCCAGGCAGGAACTCAGGTGCCCCTGGTCTCAGGTACGGAAGGCAGGGAGCAGCGATACTGGCGCAAGCCCAGCCCTGCCCTAAGCCAGTGCAGCAGGAGGCTGTGTGGAGCAGGCGTTGCTGCTGGCCACGCTGTCAGCACACGTCTTCATCCTCAGGCCTTGGCAGTTTGCTCCTGAACACTCCCTGCTGCTGCCTGGCCTCGGTACCAGCCTGTTCCTTACTCCACCGATGGCTTAATGGGAGAGGATCCCTCAGCATCCCAAAAGAGATCAGTGGTGCCCATGCAGACCCCACACCACACAGACGGGTGCTAGTGGGTGCATCATTACTGGTGGATGAAACTAACAGGGATGGAGAGTGGGACACAAGCACGAAGTTACACTGCTCCTTTTGAATATTGAATGATGGGTCTCACTAGGAAAAAAATCACACCCCAGCCTGATTCTCCCCTGCTCTGTGCCCATTGTTTCAGCTGAGGGAGAAATGGCACTGAACAGGAAGGTTTACACTTTTCACTGTGCAGCATAGGTGTAATAAAACATTCTGGTTTGGGCCTGTGGACAGCCTTCTCTTCAATCTATTTCCACACTGAATCCTGGGCACAATTAGTTCTGTGAAGAAACAACAAAGGAGAAAAAAATTCAAATAAACAAAGAAAAACCCTCAAACCCCAAACTAAAACCAACCCAAACAGAAACAAAACAAAATCCCCAAACAATCATTTGCAGAGGGATTCCCGACTGGTGCTTTTAGATGCAGGGGAAAGCAGCAAAGGCAGCTCAAAGCTGAGCTCACATCATTGCTTGGCATCAGGGGAATCAGACAGCTGCACAGTGCCATTATGGAAACAGATTAAATAAATTCCTTATGGGATCTCTTTGGCTGTGCAAGGATATAAACTGTTCAGTAGGTAGAAAGGCTAGAGGAAGCTTTTCAGCAAGACTAAATAACTCACCTTGGAGCGGCCACTGATGGCATACTAGTTGATAAAGCTCTGCTTCAGAGTGGCGAAGGGGCCCCCCAGCCTTCTGATGGAGGGTTGAAGGGAACAGAGCAGCTTGGCACAGGAGCTGTTAAGAGTGATCTGAGGGTCTTTTTGGCAAAGGGTCTCCTTCTGCCCTGCCATGAGAGCCCAGCGCCGTGTGCTGGCATCAGCATTAGGGCTGCCATGGGGAGAGGCGCTCCTGCTCTGCTGTCAGGAATGGGCTTGTCGTGGCCATAAAACTTCCATTTCCCAGGTACTTTAAAAGCAGCTAATACTGTGGGTGACACTGGCACCAGCTGTAAATCTGACTCTGGCAGAGCTCTGCTGGTTTATGCTGGCTGGTGATCCAGCTAACACGGCTAGGCTAAAGAAGTGAGAACAAGGAGGCAGGAGATCATGTCACCCATCACAGCAATGATGGGAATGTCTGTGGAGCTCAGAGCATCAGGTGCCCTGGGAATACCCAGAGGAGACACTGAGTAAACGCTTGCTACTTTGGCAGATGTGTTTGTCTTCCACATGCAGACAAGAGAGCATCAGCTCCATCCATAACATGAGAAAGTTGGAAGTGAAAGGATATATATTTAAGGCTAATTATAATAAGGATCCTTGAAGCTGTAAGGTCACAGCCTCTTTAAAGCATGTGTTGCACTGGGAAGTGCAAAACTGGCTGCTGAACTCTTGCTAAAGGCTGCTTGGGGTGATTGCTTGCTGCTTCTCTCACCAGATGCTTGCTATGGCCTCTGAGCCTAACAAGGACTCACCCTAGCCTGCCTTGGGTTGTTTGGCAGGAGCAGTTACCTCTCTTCAGACATCTGATCATGTATGCCCTTAGCTGTTAGCCATTTCTAGCCCATTTAGAGGAAGCCATGGTTTAATGGCAATACTCCACTGCATGACTCTTGACACTTTCCCCTGAGTGGCTGTGTCTGCTGCCTCCCTTCCTTACCCATCTTCTGAGCAATACCCCAGACATGTCCACAGTCCCTGACTGCTCTTTCCTGGTGTCTTTGCTTCCTCTCATCCCCCATTCTTGCACACGTGTCCCAGCTGGCACCTCGAACTTGGACTCACCTCATCTCTCTCCCTCCAGTCAGTTAACGCCCAACCTATTAACTCAGCAGTTAAATGCTTGCTGCTTGGGAACTCCTTCTAGTTAATAGAGCAGAAAGAATCAGCAAAACCATCCACTTCTTAGGTCTCAGAGAAAAACACAGCTATTTTCACCCAACAGCCCTTGCAGAAGCCAGGAGCAGCTCCTCCTTGCATGACAGCTGCCCAGCTGCTCTCATGTCTCAGCACCAGTGTTCCCCAACTCACCCAAAAGCCAGACAGCAGCAAGCATATCAGGGAGAAAACAAATTAGCACTCAGAGCAGTGCCTTCATCCCAGGGGACTGGGAGTCTTAGAAATACATATTTCAAAGCTGTAAAGATAGTGCCCTGTGTGTGTCTGAGGGCAAAGTGATGAAGCAGTTACTCAGTTCTCTTCATTTTTTGATACCCTCCCTGGTGTTGCAGCAGTTGAGATGCTCTCAGAACTCAAATGGTTTCTGATGGGAAAGCCTTTCCTCCTTCCCCAGCCTGTCAGGCTGGACATGGAGTGAGCTCCAGGCACCATCCTTGGTGTAGGGCTGGTAGAGCAAGGTTGAAGCCCCGTTCTTGTGTTCCAGTGCTGGGGGAACCTCTATCTTGTAGATCTAACCTGTACCAAACCAACCTGCTTCGAGACAGTGTGCGAAGGTACCTGCAGCTGCCAGCAGACCAGACGGTGCTGATACTGCATGCTAAAGTTGCCCAGAAGTCATACGGCAATGAAAAAAGGTAGGAGATAGTTCCAGCTTCTCCAACAGCCACTTCCAGAGCTGGCTACCCAAAGCCTGAGCTCAGCCTTGTGAGGCATCTTTGATCTAAGCTGGTGAAGCAAATAATTTAATATATTCCTTCTCCATCCACTCCTGACTTCTTTGCCTCCAAACCCAGCATTTAGTTCTTCATTAATTGAATAAAGATGTCAAGCCCCACCTTAAGCATCCATCCCAGCTAGGCATTCCTAGTGCTTGGGTTTCTGCCACGAAGTACTGGAGATGAAATTAAAGGACAGTTACCATCCAAATGTTATCCCCCTCAAGAATGAAATGCTGAAGATGAAGAGGAAAGGTTGATGTTGAAGTGTTCAGGAAATCGAGTGTTAACATCTGAACAGCCCCAGCAGGAATTGGGGCATTACCAGCAGGGCCTCCCAGAGCTGCTATTTTTGAAAATCCTTCCCTTATTGCAAAACCACCTTGAGGTTCTGGCTTCAATCTGCTAAATCACTGCTCTGGGGCAGTGACGTCAGCATGTGGCACTGTAATATAATTAATCCTTCATTAAGCCTTGTGATATAAATAATCCTCCCTTATTACTGAGTGTGGAGCAGCTGTGAGGTGATCAGCCCTACCTCTAGGGCATAACCCACCCAGATCCTAGCAGCCCCAAGAGACAGCCCTAGGCTTGGCTGGCTGTGCTTGCTAAGTCCCCATCCTGTTCAGCTTCTTGGCAGTGGCTGCTGGTCCACAGGTAAAGATTTATTTTGGGATGGGGTCTCTCAGCCTGAAGCAAAGCCCTCACATTGCTGAGCCTCTTTCCCCTGCTCAGCTATGGAGAAGGAGAGAAAACCAGCAGAGAACTCCCAGGTTAACGTTTAAAGTGCTGTTTCCCTTTACGATAGGAGGCAGGAGCCTGTGCTGTGGATGACTTGGTTAAATAAATCCCAACCCAGGACCTTAGGGCTCTGCAAAATCCAACCCCTGAGCTGGTGTTTTCTCTGCTCATGCTTTACCCAGTATGAATAGGGAATGAATTTGCACCATTCACGAGTGCAAGGACAGTGGAAACCCAAATAAAACACAGGAAAATAGGTTTCTAAACCCCTGGCTATAGATTTATTTGCATTGGGCTCTGAATCTGGCTGTGAATGCAAACTCTGTTCTCAACCTGAGGAACCTCCCACATGCCAGGCAGGCAGAAGCAGGGCCTAAATCCCACTTTGGCTCAGGTCATGGGGAGCTAAGGTGCCCTGTCCTCCCCTCCCAGGGCTATTTCAGGACCAGTGAGCTGGTGGCCATCAGCAGCACTTACAGATGATAGAATGGTTTGGGTTGAAACAGACCTTAAAGATCATCCTGTTCTAAGACCCCTGCCTGTTCTACTGAACAAGGCTTCCCAAAGCCCTACCTTTGAACAGTTCCAAGGATGAGGCATCCACCACCTCTCTGGGCAAGCCATGCCCATGCTGCCCAAGCCTGGGAGGTCCCCAATCCCTCTCTGCAGCACCACATGCATCCTAGGGCAGAGGGTTGCTCCTGGCACCAATGAGCCTTTTTAAAGTTCTCCACTCTCAGTGCAGCAATCCCATCATCATCAAGGACCTTTTCTGGATGCTGAAGTGCAGTAAGAGAATATTCTCTTCTCTCTACAGGTTTTTCTGCCCTCCACCTTGTGTTTACCTGAGTGGGCCAGGATGGAAATTGAAACAGGAGCAGATAAAAGGTAAGAGCTGGGCAGCATCCCTGGACCTCTCTTCCAAAGCTGCCTTCCACCTCTGCCAAGGGGAGTGTGACCCAGTTTATCTCTGCTACCACCAAACTCTTCTTTCCCCCTTGAGACTGAGCCCTCTGGGGCCCAGAAGCCGCCACAGGGGCTGGAGTGTGCTTCTCCCTATCTCTCAGCCAGGGACCTGGGAGAGGCAGGTTTCCGGGTGTGCGGGTACATGGGGCTGGACAGCATGGGCAGCAGCCTGATGGAGACCCAGAAGCTCAGCTTTGAGGAGCAGCCAGATGCAAAGGTAAAGCTTATTGCTCCCTGTGCTGGGAAGCTTGCTCATGCAGGAGTTGGATATCCACACCCAGGGATGTCACATCTGTCACTTCCTTGGGGTGTCATGGTCCTTCCTGCTCCCCCCTTCTGCTATGTCACCCCATATTGGCACATGTGGCAGCTGAGCAGCCAGGCAGGCTTCTCAAAGCCTCGTCTCTCTTTGGCACCATCTTTTCAGGTTGACAGTCCTGTGACAGGCAAGCTGCATCGCTCAGCCCCAGTACCTTCTCCCAGTGAACAGCACTGCTAATGGTCACAAAACCAAAGCCCAGTCTTTCATTTGCAGATGAACAGCTCACAAAACCCCTTGATTGATCTTGAAGTTCAAGGGCTTCTGCAGAGCTCTGGCACCTTTTGATAGGGGAGAAAAAAGAGTAGAAGAAGCATTATTTGGGATCCCCGAAGAGTTCAAGGTCTGAGTCAGGCCAGAAACCTAGCAAAAAAGAGCCTTTGTTTGAGGCACAGTGAAATGGCCAGGATGGTGGGGAAGCCATAAACCCAGGGTGATTTCTCATGTTCTGTGGGATAAATCACAGGTGAACATTCATTTCCATGAAGAATTCTCTGCCCCCAGAGTAAATAAAGCCTCTGCGATCCCCAGCTCTTCATTCCACCTGTAATAACATCTCTGGTCGTTCCTCCCTTTAAATGAACCCAGGGCTCTTTGAAAGGACACTATTATGTCCTTGTGAGGGGGGTGAGGAAGGCTGGTGGGGTTGGGCCAAAGCTGCCAACAGCCCCCTTCTGCCTTTGGCAGGGCTTCAGCTGTGCCAAGGCGCTGTACATCTCAGATGCGGACAAGCGCAAGCATTTCCGCCTGGTCCTGAAGCTCTTCTTCACCAACGGGCAGGAGATAGGCACCTTCCACAGCAAGCTGATCAAGGTCATCTCCAAGCCCTCACAGAAGAAGCAGTCACTGAAGAACACAGACCGTGCGTATGGGGATGGCTCTGCGTGAAGGAGAGTGGGTGCAAGGCCAGGGTGGGATGCTCTGAGTGCTCACAGCTTGGTGCCAGAGTGGTCCAGGCTGGATCATGGGCACCTCTAAAAGACCTGGACACACAAACGTCTCGTTTCCAAACAGTTCACTAACCACAACATGCCAATGTGCTCCCCACACCACAAAGGCACAAAGGCAGCTGCAGAGGGTACTGGCTCTTGCCAGGCTGGTTACATCAGGAACCAGGACTTGTCCTCCCTCGGTTTGACAAAAGCCATATTGCCAGCCACACGTGGCTCTGGCAAGCATTAACCCAGCCACCTCTCCCTACAGTCTGCATCTCCTCAGGCTCCAAAGTCTCCCTCTTCAACCGCCTGCGCTCCCAGACCGTCAGCACCCGCTACCTCTCTGTGGAGGGGGGAGCCTTCATCGCCAGTGCCAGACAGTGGGCAGCCTTCACCCTCCACCTGGGTAAGGACCCTCACAGGGCCACTGATGCTGGTCGTGCCCACAGCTGCCAGCCTGCAGCTCTGGCTCTCCATCTCCTTGGGGATGAAAGGGGTGGGGATTAGCCCGGTTCAGGTGTCACCTCTGCCTGGTGTACCTCGAGCTGACAGCAGTTTCCCGTTGGCTTTGAGGGCTAGCACATTCCCTGAGGGCACACAGGATGTGACCAGGGCAGTAAGAGCTGTTTTGACCTGGAGGTTCACAAATCTAAGCAAGTAACTTGCCCGGAAGAGTCCAAACCCTAGCAGCACCCTGCCCCCGTTGCCTCCAGTGATATCCCTGTAAAGTACCGCATCCAGTCCTGCTGTCCGTGCTGGGCTCGCAGAGAGCGGGGGTAACTCCAAGCCGAGAACCCAGTCAGAAAGCACCGGGAGCACAGCTAGACCTGTGCAAAGCCAGGTGGGCCAGGCTGAGCTGCTCCCCGTCTCTGCCTCTCTCCTCCCCGAAAGCCGACGAGCACAGCGCCCGGAGCGAGTTCCCGCTGCGGGAAGGGTACATCCGCTACGGCTCCGTGGTGCGGCTCGTCTGCACCGCCACCGGCATCACCCTGCCTCCCCTGGTAAGCCTCCAGCCCGCAGCTGGTGGGCACGTGGACCTGGCCCCTCTGTGCTCTGAGCAAGAGGGACAATGCCAGGGCTGCTGCTGCCACCCCGCAGATCATCCGGAAGGTGACGAAGCAGTATGCCATGCTGGACGTGGACGAGCCCATCTCCCAGCTCCACAAATGTGCCTTCCAGTTCCAGGGCAGCGACCGCATGTACCTGTGTCTCTCCACGGAGAAAGTGATCCAGTTCCAGGTACAGCAGCACAGGACGGGGGTGAAGACCCCAGGGGTGCACTCCATTCTCTCTCTAAGTTCCTCTGTGTTGCTGCTGGTGGAGGAACATGTCACCAGAATGGGTTTTCCAGCAAAGCCATCCAAAGTAAGGTTGGAATTGCTGCAGAGCTGTCTGCCTTTAGCTTTCCTGTCGCCAAGGTCTTTTCAAAGGCATCACAATCCTTATTTAGCCTAGATAAAAATAAGGCACTTTTTTACACTGAGAGTGGTGAGACACTGGCCCAGACTGCCCAGAGAAGTGGTGGGTGCCCCATCCTTAGAATCATTCCAGGTCAGGTTGTTTGGGGCTCTAAGCAACCTGCTCTAGTTGTAGATGTCCCTGCTGACTGCAGGGAGGTTTGACTGGATGACCTTTAAAGGTCCCTTCCAACAAAAAACAGTCTACACTGAGCAAAGCTGTCACTTGCTGGAACCAAGACACTGGGAGCAGGGCAAGGCATCCTGGCCCTGGTCATCTGCTATCCCCACTGCAGTGTGCTCAGAGCTGTCACTCTCTCCACAGGCATCTCCTTGCCCAAAGGAAGCCAACCGGGAGCTGCTGAATGATGGCTCTTGCTGGACCATCATCGGCACCGAGACAGTGGAGTACACCTTCAGCGAGAGCCTGGCCTGCGTCCACCAGCCTGTCAGCCCCGTCCCCCTCATCACTGCCCTGCAGGTAGGCTCAGCACCTGCCACAGGCCACTCTCACCTGTCACCTGCCTCCATCATAGCTTCTGAGCCCTTGCACCCACACTCCATGTCTCTTGGTTCTGGAATGCTGTGGGAACGAATGGGGCTGGACTGCTGTGGTGGGGACAAGATGCACAGGGAAAGCATCCTGTGGGAAAAAGAGCCTGGACCATCCCACCACGTAACACACTGACCTGTTGTCTGCCTGGTACAGCTCACAGGTGGTGGGGATGTGGCCATGCTGGAAGTGCAAGGGGAGTATTTCCACACACACCTCAAGGTCTGGTTTGGAGATGTGGAAGCAGAGACAATGTACAGGTAACATGGCTGGAGTGGGGACAGGGAGCAGACAGGGAATGGCATCTGGTTTGGACTCCAATAGGCAGCTCTGGGAGGGATGTGGTAGCTGACCTTGGGGACAGGGACACTTGCACCACCTGTTCTGCAGGACCAAGCACAGGAATTGCAGGGAGAGGCAAGGAGTGAGTCTGGCTGGTGCCTGCTCCCTGCCCTAGCTTCAGTCTGAGGATAATGGTAGGTATGGAACAACAGGAACTGCAGGGGGCTGCAAACTGCAAGCAACCCTGGCAGAGAGGAACCAGAGAGGAGAAACCAGTCAGAGGCTTCAACACTGAGCTCCAGTCTGGAGAAGACATGCTGGCACTCAACTGCCGGCCACTGCTGTGAGGGACTCTCCTCAGTTAATGCACATTTTCCTCTCCTGCACTGTTCCCAGGAGCCCCAAGTCCCTCATGTGCGTTGTCCCTGATGTCTCTGCCTTCGGGAGTGACTGGAGGTGGCTGCGATACCCCATCACAGTCCCACTCCTGCTCATCAGGGACGATGGCCTCATCTACTCCAACTCCTTCACATTCACCTACACCCCAGAGCAAAGCTTCATCCCAGGACAGCAGATCCTCTCAGATGTACCTCAGGACTCAGACAAATTACTTGATAGCATCCATCAGGAATTCACTAGGACTAACTTCCACCTCTTCATGCAGAGCTAGCAAGATGAGTGGGCACAGGTTTAGCCTCACTGCTGATCCTGGGGAAGGAGAGCAGCCCTGAGACCTACTGGAGTTCTCCACCTAGGGCTGAAGGTGGCCCTGCCAAAGAGTCCTCTCCACATCTCTAATGCCCACCACATTATTGTGATGTGCTGACGTGTCTCTTCATGGCAGCATCTCACCCTACTGAGATCTTACACGAGAGAATCAATAAATTGGGCTTGAAGAACTCTTTGCTGATTCAATTGCTCTTTGCTACCCTTCACAATTTACCTGCTGTGCTGTCACCAAGCATCACAGCTCCCTTGATGTCCTTGGTCCATGCATTCAAAGAAGGGAGATGCAAAAATGCGACCTTAAGTGTTATTGATGCATACCAGGAATCCCTGCATCGCTTCTTTGCTTTTAAGTAACGAGAAGCTCATTTCCAGCAGCCAAATACCCGGGCCCAGATGTTTTGGGTTTTTACTGGAGGCCCAAATGGGGTTGTTTCAAAAGGAAAAGGGGAGAAAAAAACAGAGAGAAACAAAGCTCAGTGTGAAACGCAGCCCTTCCTGGCTGGCGTGCGAGCTCTGTTGTTTTACACCCTTACCCGCACACAGAAACCGCAGTGCTGGCATCAGCAGCAAACTGCTGATCTGAAGAGGCCATAAAAAGAAGCCAGGCTCCTGGAACCAGACCCAGGCGCTATGCAGAGTGAGTCTTCAGATCTCTGTGGCATCAAAGGGCCCATGGTGTACCTGAAAACCTGCTGGTTTGGCAGGGCTGAGCTGGGTTTTGAAACCGCCCAACTGCCAAACCCACAGAGGTGTTTAAAGCACACTGAACTGGGCAGCAGCAGGCAGGGGAGTAGGGGAGGCATGGTGCCCACAACCCACAGCACCCCGGGAGTACACGGGCATCTCTGGCTCATCATTCAGCTTACCTGTGTGATTTGTGTGATCCAGCATGTTTCAGCTGTCAGGCCTACCTGGAGCAACATCCCCAGTGTGCATCCTGTCCTCAGCCCCACCACGCATCCTCTGTCATACTGCAGCTCTGGATTCTGAACTCAGGGCTTCAGAGGACCAGTGGCCTTTTGACACCCAGCATGGAGGTGCACAGCAATGTCTGGTGTCTTGATCTCTTCCTTCTACAGCTTTTGCATGGCCCTAGCTCCCGTAGGAGAACAGGAGCTTGGGTCTCCAGGGTTCTTGCCCAAGGTTTCCCAGAGGCAGCACCTTCCTAAACTCTACCTGGATATGAAATTCCTTCCTTCCCAAAACAGGAACCTCATGGAAGGTGAAAAGCTGCTGGCAGACATATCTGTGTGCATCTGTAACTGCAGCTGCAGGAGGAAAAAACACAGCAGACTGTTAGAGCACATGCCAACAGCCAGGGGCTGGTGGAGGACAGGGATGGAGGACAGAGGGAGGGTAGCCATGTGAAGATCCACAGGGAGTTTCAAAAGGGAAGTCCCTCGAGCAGGAGGCAGATCCCAATGTACTCAGTAGGTGTTGGGAGCAGTGGCACAAGAATTTACTGTTCCTGCTCCTGGCAGTGCTTGAGCACCTTATACAGGCTTTTCCTGTGCAGCAGCTGCGTGGGCTACCCCACCAGCTCACGCTTACCATCTCCTGCCCTAGCATGACTGAGGATGAGATGTTAGGAAAATCTTTAATTCAGCCTAAAGAGAAGATTGAACATATACTCCCCCACAAGTACTTCTTTCCCCCACTTCCTTAGGGAAGAGCTGGAGGGCAGTGAAAGAATGGGGCCAGGCATTTCAGTTTCTACCTGCACCCCACACACAGCAGTGTCTGGAGCCTGTGGGCTCTCAAAGGCCAGGGTATAACTCACATTTTATGAATGGAAAGCACCCTTGGTTATATTTAGTAGCAGCCTGGCCCCAGAGGGCAGGAGCAGCACTGCTGGTTGACTTCAAGGGCTTGGAACAAGCCTGCCTTGTTATGTTTATGGCACAGTGCTTGACTGGAGAGGCCAAGAAAGCTCTGAGTGGCTCATTCTGGAAGCCTGACGGATTAAGCAAATGGCTGCAGTAATTCAAGCCACATGGGGCAAGGGGAGAGGTGGTGGGCGGAGGCTTGGGGGGCTCCTGCCTTCCTCTACCCAGCCATGGGATGCATTTAATGTGCTTTTCACAGCAGGTCTCACCAACAGAAAGGAAGCTCCTGGAGGAGACACTTCTCTGCCACAGGAACGTATGCTCCATGTCCTGGTGGAATTGGCAGCATAGGCAGAGAGGCTCATTTGCATTATTGCTGATTAACACAAATGGCTTGCCCAGGCACCAGCCATCCAGTTGCACATTCCCACTTGTGAGTCAACAGCTCCTGTCTGCATCAGATCTTGCAACCACTCACCACGTGTTGGGGAACATGCATGGCCCGTACCACTGTTTCCAGCTGCGTGCCTGCTTCAAGCCCAGCTGGCAGCTCTTTGCTGTGCTCCTGAACTGCATGTGGAGCTTTGCCCTTTGTCCCCAAGGCAGCCAGAAACATGGGCATAAAATGAAGCATGAAAAAGCCTTCATGTCACTGCAAGAGCTGGGGATTTGGGAAAAGCCTCAAATGCTTTAGGGATGCTCAGGCTGTGTGCAGAGGTGACTTCACATCAGCATCCCTGGGTGATGGTGAAGCCTGAAGGCAAACGGCATCTCCTGCTCCGAGTAGGCTGTGGTGCAGCAGAGGCTGCCCAGAGTTCCCCATATCAAGGGGGCATTTCAGGTCCTGCTAAAAAAACATCAAAAAGAAAATTAAATCCTGGGGTTCCCTCCTTGAAACAATAAGCCAGAGGGACATTAAAGTGGGCCTACATAAAAGCTGGAGAGGGGCTTTTTCAAAAGGCCATGCAGTGACAGAATAAGTTATAACAGCTTTAAACTGAAAGAGGAGAGATTTAAACCAGATACAAGGAAGAAGTTCTTCACCGTGAAGTTGATGAGACACTGGAATAGGTTACCCAGACAGCTTGGAGCAGCCCCTTTATGAAAGCGATCAAGGCCAGACTGGATGGGGCTGAGAACAGCCTGGTCTAGTGGAAGATGCTCTTGAATATAGCAGGACACTGGAATGCAATGATCTTTAAGGCGCATTCCAACCCAAGCCGTCCTACGACCCCGTGAGTGCTGTCCCGGTCCGTCCCCGTTCAGCACCGTCCTGGCGGCTTGGAGGAAGAGCTGCTGCCATCTAGCGGCCACTGGCACCCGGCACGCTGCCCCTGCCCGGCACGCTGCCCCTGCCCGCAGCTTCACACCAGCTCAGCAACTGCGCTGGGGGTCGGACATCGCCGGGCCACCACCGGCCATCCCCTGGGGACATTTTATGTCCAGATGGAGGGTTTTGTTACTCTCTTAAACCACCATTGCATTGCATTTTGCCCCAAACCACACAGCCGGTTTCCTGATGGGTTACTTGAGCGGTTTTGGCGAGCAGAGGGCAGCCATGGCACACAGGGTGAGGGCGTGCAGGGAAATCGCTCTTCCCTGCTCATCCAGCCCAGCTCCAGCCTGAGGGGTGAGCAGAAGAGGGGACTTGGCTGTTTGTAAGGACGGGGCTGCTCCCTACCAGCAAGGTGTTTGCCTTGGCAAGGGCGGTCCAGGGCAGGTCCCTCTGCTGTGCTCTTTGTCACGTTCCTTATACAAGCGTGGGCAACACAGTGGCAGTGTTCCCAGGACCTTGCCCATCACCTGTGGAGGAGCATCACCTGAGATCCTGCATTAGGATGGGACAGCCCATGACCCACATTGTTTGATGTAAATGTCTGAATCACCAGAAAATGAGGGTGTGGGGGTGCTGCCCTGCCCACCAGCAGGGGAAAGGTGCTGAGAAAAGCACCTTTCTTGCAAAATTGGTGCCCCTGGGGCTGATGGTGAGAGCAGGTGCAGTGCACAAATGGAGTTCAGCCAACAAGACTGAACCAAGGGGTTAGTTACTGCATCACAAGCCAAAAAATTCCCTTCCTTTCTCTAAGCCTCCACACTAGTGCTGCCCCTACCTGCAGACTTGGTGGGAGTCCCATTACACCAAGCATCCCTCCAAGAGTGCCCCTGGGAGCAGCTCAGCCTAGCATACAGGGTGGGTAGTGCCAAAGCCACAAATAACCCAGCTGGGTATCGGAATGCAAACCTGCCTTGAGGACAAAGTAAGCTGAGTTGGGTCACTGAGGAATTCCCAGCTCCAGAGACACCAAACACACCAGGAACTGCCCAGATGTGTGGCTCTGCTGGTCAGACTCTAAAAAAAAAATCAAAAAGAGTTAAGGACAGAGCAAGCTGGAGACACCCGTGGGTGCCCATGTCCCAGATAATGACAGGAGTGGGTATTGTTAGCCCCTGTCCCAAGAAGGGCTGTTGAGGGACAGAGACTGCCACACTTCTGTGCCCCCAGCTCCAGGCTCTCAGCCCCAGGCATACAGCCACAAAGCCTGTGGAAAATTTGGTTTCCTTTCCTTTTTTTTTTTCACCCCTTCAAACAAGAAAAGCAAGTTGAAAACAAGCTCACTCCTGGCAAGCTCCAGACTACCTGCAGCCCAGGGAATGACTGAGCCCAGTGGCTGGCAGCATCCTGCCGGGATGTAGGGCTGGATCGCTGCCCCAGGGCTGTAGCCGAGGCTTGGAGGCTAGGTTAGGGGTGTGGGTTCAGTGCTGGACACGGCTCCCCATGGGCACCCCCACAGAGCAGTGCTGCTGGGCAGTGTGGGGAGCCCAGTGAGGGGGGACAGGATGGAGGGAACTGCCGTTCTGCATTCATCCTGTTCTCAAAAGACACACACCAATAGTTTCCTCAGGGTTCACTGCAGAGGGAAAGGAGATTTTTAAACAGCTTAAACAAACAACGGGGCTTGAAAAGCACAGCCTTGATTTCCATGCACCACTGCTGGAGTCAGACATGCAAGCCAGGCAGACAGCCACGGATCAGCACTGGGGAAGAATTGATCAGGTGCAGCTCCTTCCCCATCAGCCCACTGAGGACTGGGAAGCTGTGGAGCTGCCAGCCGAGGAGCTGGGCAGCACACCTGGGTACTTGTCTGCAGCCCTGGGGCTGCTAGGCTGGGTGCTACCCTGGCAGGGCTTTACTCAGAGCACCATGGGGAGCTAGCAGCACTATACAACACTGGGCATGGAGTGAGCTAGCATCTTCGCTGCACTCCTGTCCACCCTGTTAAAGATGGCCTGCTGCCCTGGCTGGTTTGCACTGAGACAGCCTGGGGATGAAGCCCCAGATGCCCCCCTTGGTGCCCTTTACCTCTGCATCAGCTCTGGCCAGGACAGTCCATTTCAAGTGGTCTCTGCAAAGGGACTAGAACATCAGGATGGGCATCAGGCTCTGTCAGGACAATAACGGGAAGGAGAAGCAGCAGCTGGAAGACTTTGACCTGGCATTGAAGCATCCTTACTCCTTGTAGTAACAACAGGGACCTGGCCCTGGGCAGCACCAGGATTTTGGGGTGTGGGCTGAATGGTGCCACAAGCTGGAAAAAAAAAAGATAAAGGAAATTAAATACTAAAGATTTGATCTGTGAACACAGCTTGGTCCAGGAAAACTCAAACCCAGAGAGCCAGCCTGGCCCTGGGAACCTCCCCAGCGAGCAGGGCTAGGAGCAAGCAGAACTGCACTGATGCCTGACAGCTCCTGCCCAAGCTGGGTTGCACAGGTCCAAGAGGAAATGGCCTCAAGTTGTGCCAGGGCAGGTTTAAGTTGGACATTACAAACAATTTCTCCCCTGAAAGGGCTGTCGAGCCCCAGAACAGGCAGCCCAGGGAAGCAAAGGTGTCACCACCCCTGGGGGGAATTAAAAAACAGGTAGATGTGGTGCTGAGGGACATGGGTTAGTGGTGACCTGGCAGTGTTAAGTTTATGGTGGCACTCAATGACCTTAAAGATCTTTTCCAACAAAAACAATTCTGTGGTTCTATGGCTGGGGCTCAGCCTCATCAAGACCAAATGACAGCGCAGAGAAGAAACCTGGGGACTTTAGCCCTTCTCACACTGCTCCAAACAGGGAAGCTTAGCATGGTCTTTGCCTCCCAGACTTGTGCGGCGGTGACAAAGCCCTGACACACTGCTCATAGGGGGCTGACCATCCTAACACCCTATAGAGGGACTGCCAGGAGCAGCAGCAAAGGGACTAGCCCCCACCGAGCCCTAAACCAGCCCCCAGCATGGGACCTCGTAGGGTCTCCCACGCACGGGATGAGGCTCCACAGAGGCAGAAGAAAAGGCACTTTGTTAAAGCTCTCCGGTGCACAGTTGAAGTAACACCAGCAAGAGCGGATCGGTGCTGAGGGGCAGGGCCAGACTCGCTCTTTGCTGTCTGCCCTGGGGTGCACAATCAGCAGCGTGGCTCTGGAAGAGGGACAGGGACCCATCACCCCTGCCATGGCATCCAGAGAAGCTGGGAATGTACCAAGGGCTTGTCCCCACACCACTGCCCAGTGTCACCAGCCCTGCCAGGCTACCTTTGCGGGTGTGCATGGTCACTGTCCCTTCACACCCTGCAGAGCTGACACACGTGTGTGCACACAGCCCCTGGGGGCTGTGCTGGGGGGAGCAGGCAGGTTTGAAGGGCTCTTTGTTCTCCCATGTAATTATACCCGAGCTGGGGAATGGCAACGTGCTGAAAACCTCTGGCTGGACCTTTCCGACAGGAGCAGGGCCTTTGGCAGCACAGTGGCCCCATTGTTCTCTCCTGCGTGCCTGGGGCAGCCAGCCCACCTCCCACCCCCGCTTCCCCCGAGGAAGCAGCCTGCGATCTAAAGCCAGGTCTTTCACCAAGGCAAACTCCATACCGGGCAAAATGCTCCCTGCCTCCCCCTGCCCCGGCTGGCAGCAAGGGCAGTGCCACAAGTGAGCTGTTGCCATACCCCAGGCATCTCGGAACGTGGATGTCCCCACACGCCAGGCCCTCACACCAGCCCGACTGGGCAGAGCCATGGGGACATCCACACTCGTGTCTGTGCCAAAGCCCATGGAGATCTGGGGATACCCAGTGCATGCCCTGCATCACACAGCAGTGCTTCTGCCCTCACAACGAAGAGCAGCTATGGGCTGGGGGCTGCAGCAAACTGATTTCCAACAGTTAACTGGTCATTGGTGGTATGGCTGCTCATTAGGGCAGTGGCAAGGGACAGCTTGCCAGCCTGTCCCTCATGCTGATCCTGATAGGTTGCCTTCAAAATTAGGCAGCCTCAAGCTCTGCTTTCAAAAAGAAAGAAGGGGGCACAGCCATCAGCTTCCTGGTTGCCCCAAGAAAGGCTCGACAGGAGAACTGGATCACCATTGCCAAGGATGGAGTTGCAAAACAGACCTCCAATGAGCCCAGCAGCCTCAGCAACTGTCATGGGCAGATCCTGCACAAGCACTACTCAGGCTAAGGTCAGAAACTGCTGACAGATGCTCAGCACCCCACACATCTGGCTTTCTTAGCCACACAGCAAAGGAGACCTGGGACAAGGGACCACCAATCCTAGAGGAGCATTCCATCCCTGTTGTCGAAGGGAGATGCAATCACGGGGTTCAGGTGCTGAGTCAAGCCAACACCTCTGCCCTGGAGATCCCCAGGGCTGAGGCTCTGTACCAAGACACCACCCCCATCTCTGCTTCAAGGCTGGGGAGCCAGTCTGGCTCCACCACACCCTCCATAGTGCTGGGCACAGCCCTGGCAGGCCTGGGCTTGCTGGTGTCTGGGGGCTGCTTGTCCCCCCCATGTCTGGGAACATGCCTCCTGAAGCTGTGAATGTGGCAGCTCAACATGGTGTGCTGGTCCCAGGTGGCTGGATTTTCTCAGGTGGGCTCTCAGCACTATGGGGTCACACCAGACACACAGAAGCTGCTCCCACAAGGTCTATTCCCTGCCATCAAGCTCTGCCTCATCTCACTGCATCAATTAGACTCACCTTTGCCACAGGGACCCCATGTTAGGAAGTTTAATCTGTTCCCAGGACAATGCATTGTTGCAGCTCTTCCCACCCACGCTTTTCCCAAGCCACCAATATTTTCAGATGGCAGAAGTAATCCCTGCCCCTTCTGGTTTCCATATGGGGACAGGGGATCTGCATCCCCATCTGCCTTCCTGGGGAAAGGGAGAGGGGAAAAGCCCATTCCCGTGGCACTAGGGCAGGAAGAGAGTGCTGGTGGAGGATCTCCCTGTATAGGCTGCAGCAAGAGGCACAGCATGGTCTGGGCATCTTCAGGCATATAATGAAGCAGATGATGACACTGAGGGTTTGAGGCTGCCGTTGGGGGGGCACAGCCATTCCCAGCATTGAGAAGATTCCAAAAAGATGGAAAGAAGTGGGGGGGGGGGGGGGGAAGGAAAGGAAGGAAAGGAAGGAAAGGAAGGAAAGGAAGGAAAGGAAGGAAAGGAAGGAAAGGAAGGAAAGGAAGGAAAGGAAGGAAAGGAAGGAAAGGAAGGAAAGGAAGGAAAGGAAGGAAAGGAAGGAAAGGAAGGAAAGGAAGGAAAGGAAGGAAAGGAAGGAAAGGAAGGAAAGGAAGGAAAGGAAGGAAAGGAAGGAAAGGAAGGAAAGGAAGGAAAGGAAGGAAAGGAAGGAAAGGAAGGAAAGGAAGGAAAGGAAGGAAAGGAAGGAAAGGAAGGAAAGGAAGGAAAGGAAGGAAAGGAAGGAAAGGAAGGAAAGGAAGGAAAGGAAGGAAAGGAAGGAAAGGAAGGAAAGGAAGGAAAGGAAGGAAAGGAAGGAAAGGAAGGAAAGGAAGGAAAGGAAGGAAAGGAAGGAAAGGAAGGAAAGGAAGGAAAGGAAGGAAAGGAAGGAAAGGAAGGAAAGGAAGGAAAGGAAGGAAAGGAAGGAAAGGAAGGAAAGGAAGGAAAGGAAGGAAAGGAAGGGGCCACTGGCTTTCCTAGCACAATGAGGGCAATCACCATTCCCAGCCTGGTGTCCTAGCCCGTTGCTTGCCGGAGAACTCCCACCACAGGTGGTGCCAGGGCCGAGCACGGACACCCCAAAACCACCGGCTCCCCGGAGGGGTCAGGAGCAGCGGCGGGCAGCGCGCAGAAGGCGGCAGCCAGGCGGTACGGGGGGTGTCCAGCAGAGGGCAGCAGAGCGCCGGGCAGCGGAGCGCGGCACAGGCCGGCTCGGGTGTTCGCGGCTGCTCGGTCACGGGGCTCGGCGAGAGCCCCAGGAACAGGGTGTGGGCACAGGAAGGGAAACACAAGCAGGGGAGCCAGGCGGGCAGCGGCAGCCCAGCGCTGAAAACCAAGCCCCAGGAGAGCACTGCTGCACCCCAAAGTGTTTCTGCTAACGCAAACCCCCTCACCCTTTTCCTCCACGGAGCGTTGCCTGCGTGGTCACTGCTGCTCCAGCACATGACAGTCAGCATCTCAGCCCCCCACGTCGTCCCAGTCTGCCTGAAACACAACTCTCGAGTAGTCACTTCGGGACGAGTGATGAACTCAGCACCCAGAGGACACCAGACTTCTGGGCATCACACCCCCCCCCCCTTCCCCTCTCCCCCACACAGCTGGCACCCAGCAAGAGAAAACAAGGGAGGGAAAAGAGCCTGAAGGTTTTAACCCGAACGGTCAGAACACCTCTTGGCGAATGGTCAGCTGCACCTAGTGATAAGGAGAACAGGTTTTCACGCAGTGGGTTCCAGTCCAAGTCATCTCCTGAACAATCCCAGCTTGGCTGTCCAACTAGAAGCCCAGTGGTGACCCCCACCGGTGCCCCCCAGCCAGTGAGCAGGGCTATATTGTGATCCCCATCCCCTGGGCTCTCCTTGGCCCTTGCCCGCAGCAAGGGGGAGTCCAGCTGCACATCCTGCTCAGCACTGGGGGCTGCTGACGGGAAACACTGCCTCTGGGGTGCCCTGCCCCTCCAGAGGGTTTGAGACGGTGAGGACAGGAGCTACTATCACCTACATTATTGCACACCCTCCCCGTGACCCATTTCAGCACCTCCCTGGCACGTCTGGACATGCGGGTCTTTCCTGGCACGAAGAGCAACAGAGGACACACCCCAGTGCCACAGCTCACTCTGCAAAACGAGTCCCAAACCCTTGAACTCCAACTCAAAACCCCACTCACTGGAAGCCAACAAGAAAAGCGGAATCAACAAGTTTACACTTCACCTTCCTGCTCCTCCGCTCACTTCCCCCAGCCCCTCCTGCCAGGGACCGCTTGGGACAAGCGAGCTGCCCGTGACCACTCGATGACATCAGCGCCTGGGAGGGTTCCAGCTGCGTTCGAGGCAGGCAAAGTAGGTCTGCAGGGGTTTTGTTTCAAAACGAGAGCGGTGTTAGAAGAACAAGAACCAACCGAGCGTCATTGCAGGGGGCAGAGCTGGAAGCAGGAATTCGGGAGGCATTAGTGCGAGACACCCCTCAGCTAACACCAGCCTGGATGGTGACGGGGCAGAAAGGCAAGATGGAAAGAACAGGGACAAATCCATCCCGGGAACCACAGCTCTGCAAGGACAGGCAGGCAGCCAGGTCTGTGCTCCAGAGATTTGCAGAGTAGCCGTCCAGATTGCTTTGCACAAACAAGGTGCTTTTACGCTGAGGGTGAGTTTGCAAAGTACATAGGATTCTGGCAACCAGGAGATGAAGCCCAGGAGAGAGAGGAAAAAAAGAGACAGACAAAACAGATTGTTCCAAGGAGCAGGTCCAAGAACTTGTCACAGCCACACGAGGCAGGAGAACATGCAGATCGCAGGCGTCACCGATTTGTGGACAAACAGTGGCTCCCATGGAGCAAAGGTCATGGCCCTGCTGTGCTTGGTACTAGGAGGTTCTCAGGAGACTTCCAAGAGTAGGCAACCACGAGGAAGAGAACGAGAGTTTGCTACTCACTCACCACCAAGGGAGCCTGTGTACTACTCCTAATTTGTTTCCTCCAGCCCTGTTAATCCTAACCACCCAGAGTAGGAGTTCCCACCAGGGAGAAGGGAATTAGATTTTCTCCAGGATAATCCGTTTAAATACAGCACTTAAGAGCTTCAGCACCTCTCCCAGGGAGCAGCCCTGCTCTCCACACAGCCCAGCCTCTCCCACATGCCCAGAGAGAGGTGGGTCACATCCCTCAGGAGCACCAAGTTACCAGAGCCAAGGGGCTTAGAGAAACAGCAGCTTCCCTCCAGGTCTTACTTAAGAGCTGTTTTAGTCCAAAGTGGCCTGAAGTCACCTGTGGACCTGCTCCCAGAGCAGCTGATCCCAAAGCAGCTGCAACAGCTCTATCCCAACTACACAATGTTGGCTTAAAACCTGCTCCAGCCCCGCACTCCTGGATTTGAAGGCACATGGACTTGCTGTCATCATAAATGTGCACGTCTCCCTCCCTCTGCCCCTTTTGGGTGCAGATGGACAGAATAGATGGACTCACTTCATGCTGCATCTGCTTCCCTTGCCTGGAGGAGCTTCAGCAGCTCCAGAAACCCAGTGACATTGGTCCTACAAGAGTCATTTGTGAGTCATGTGCTGGAGGCAGCTTGGGAGCAGCTTGAAAAGCCCCTTTGAGATGCAGGCCACCACCACCAAGCCAGATCCCAGTGCCACCACCTTCAGTAAACCAAGAACTTACACAAACACGAGCTGCCTGTTATCCAGCTCCCCAGAGTAATTTCAGAGCAGTAACAGTCCAAAAGCCAACTTTAGAAAGTACCAGTTTATTTGAGGAAAAAATGAAATAAAGCCGTAACAGTGGAAAACCCCCACGAGCAATTACACAAGAGGATCCAGATAGCCCAACAAGCCGACACCACTCCTGCCCTCCTGTCAGTGCTGCCCACAGGCTGTGAAGTCCTCCCTTACCCTCCCACTCTGCAGTGAACACCATGCAGTCTTTGGAGCCTCCCAGAGCCTGCAATTTCCCAAACACACTTGTACTGAGACCAAGTGAGTGACTCAGCCTGGAGGAGGACCCTTGAGAAAAGGCCTCTTGCACTGGTGTCTCAATACATGGCTCCCTGGCTTCTCCACTTTGCCTGCTCAGCTCCCAGAGGCAGCCGCCACCACCAGCCAAAGCTGAACTCTGCTCTAATGCCTCTATGAATTTGACCTCAATCCTACACCAAAGCTTCACTAAGGAGGGTTCGACAGTCAATGAGATTTCTGAACTGCCTTCACAACCATCAGGTTTCGTGCTGCCTACCCCCCACACCAGATTCCAAGAGCTGCAGGAAGACACAACTTGCTCAAGGTATCTCCGAATCCTTCCTGAAACAGCAGCATGGGCCAAGCATGTTGCCCTTCACTCTAGGAGTGCTGGGGGGGATTGGTCTCACTCTCAGTAGAGGTAGGAGCTCTGCACGTGACATACTAAGACAGACTCACTGTAAGAGGTTCAGAATGAGCCATCTTTGAATGCTCAGTGCTCCCAGCTGGGAGATGCCACTGCAGCAGACTTCTGGCTACCAAAGGCAGCCTTCTGTGAGAGACAGGTACTCAACACAGCACCACAGGGGCTCCAGCACAGCCAACCCCCAGGAGTTTCCTCTGCACTGCAAGCTTCCAATGCTTGCTTCAGAGTAGCCTCAGAAGGGGATCTCTGCTCCAGCACATCTCCCACCACAGCCTGCTCCAAGGCTCAGCCCAGGACCTGGGACATGAAGGAGCCCCTGGGCTGCTCCCAGTTGCCTTGCCCAGCACAAATCCACTGTCATGCCAGACAAAACCCTGGACCAACAGAAGCACAGAAGACCAAACCTCTTGCACAGAGCAAGGCTGCTGAAGAATTAACTCCAGCCTCTTCACTCAGCTGTGTATTTCTCAGTAAAATATATAATATATAGCTCTATAGGACTGATTATATTACAGGCTAGAAATAGTCTTTTCCCCCCCCTACTTCAATCATATTACGAATCCAATTTTGCATACAGCTTAATCCTAAAAGTTATTGCCTTGAATTTATAATTAAAAAAAAATTCACAGAATAAAGCTTAAATAGTTTTCACAGAAGACTCATTATATTAGTGTTTTACATTAAAAAAGGGACAAAAAGCTACCAAATGAGAAGAGCAGCCATGTCAGAAACTATAAATAGTTCTATTAAAAAAATAATCAAATCCTACAACAGTTACGGGAAAACCATAAATATCTTTACCCTCTACAGTAGCTGCTATGAACTAGAAGAAACCTGTAACAGGCTGCAGCAAAAAAAAAAGAAAACAACAACTCTGCTTCAGTTTAGAATATGAATCATATAAAACATCTCTAGAGAAATGCCCAGCCAAAGGAAACACAAAGGGATTGAAAAAATAAATCTGAGGAAATTAAAAAAGGTAGAGGTTTGGGGGTTTATTATTATTATTATCATTTCAAAACACTTTCTACAAACTTTTATATAAACATTAGGGTATTTTCTTTAAAATTTCCTTATAAAAAAAATTCCTATAAGCACTCCTTACAAAATAAAAAGGTAATAGAGAGATTGAAGGCAAGGAAAGGGTGTTGTCATGGCCAAACAAAGCTGGCCAGTCCTGATTTCATGGACTAATGACCCTTGCCTGGGGCCAACAGGAAGAGACAGAAGTCTCCTAGGGAAGAGGTTCCCATAGGCCCTTTATGGCATTCAGGGATTTGGAGCCCCTCTGGGCCTTTGGTTCCCTGATAAGGCAAAATGTTATCTGTAGTGTGAGAGATTCATAAACAGTTCTCCACAAAAATGCTTCCCACCGACAGCCTGCTGCGAGACATCGTTAGCAAGGTTTATACAACAGCCATCTTCTCTAGAAGCAGCCACTCTGAGCACGCCACACTGGGTGCCAACACATGGTGTTTGCTTCCATACAGTCTGGTTTGTGTTTATACACCCTCTATAAAACCAAGCAGAAAAATTTGGCATCTTTATTCTTTTTGTGACAGCTTTGGAAAATAAAAAGGAGCAAAAAAAAAGTAGTACACCGAGGGTGGGTGGGTTGGTTGCTTGCTTGCCTTTTTTCCCCCAGGCTCTTTGTATTACTTTGGGCCCCTGTTAGCTGAGCAAGATGGAAAGGGTCATGTAGGAAGTTTGCTTTTTCTCGAAGTCACTTTGAAATTCAATCCAAAAAGAGCATTTGTTCAGCACATCTCATCTGAGGGCACAGTGTTTCCATACAGTCTGTTTGTCCTTTGAGAGGCTCAAGGTGCTGCTGAGCTTTAAGCATAGAACTCGTTTGTTGGGGCTTTCTTGTAGATGGGTTTCTTTCCAAGGTCATAACTGCCTTCATCCTTTTTCTTCATGCGGTAGACCAAGAGGAGGATCAGGAAGACAGCAAAGAGAAGACCCACTGCCCCTCCTGCAATGAGAGCTGGAGAGGGAAAAGAAGAGTGTGGCTTAAGTCTAAACCTCTAGACAACTCTTAGCTGCATCTCAAAATCTGCTTTGAGAGTCTCAGCCCACAGAGTCGATGTGGTCCCTCTGCCTGTCCCCACATGTGCTGGCATTTTCAGCAACAGCAGATGTTATTGGGAAACACCAGGAAGTGCTCTCCATCCAACCACACAATAACCACACGTTCCACATTAAGTGGTTTGTGATAATCTTTCAGTTTAGTGCAAGAAAGAAATGTGACAAAGAGCCATCCTCCCTGTGTGGACACAGAACACAAAAACCCACCCAAAAAAGGCCCACCACAAACAGCAGTAACTCCAAGAAAATGGTACAGCTCTGCTCTGAAACAGAGTCTGAGTGTGCTCACACAAGAAGCTGAAGTATTCACTCAACAGCAACATCCTGCCCCCCAAAAAACACCTGTACATTTTCTTTGTCTTCAAACCAAAGTTGGCCAACAAGACATCAGTGAAGTTTTGCTGAGTGGCCTTGCAATCCACTCTTCCTGTCACTCCTTTAACTGGGAGGATGGCCACAGATAGACAAGGTGTGCTGAAGTTTGTACCCAGGCCAAATGCAGGTCTGTCCTACATGCTGAGGAGAATTCAGTGCTTTGGTTGTGCTCTAACAGTCAACTAGGTGTTTGGATGCTTAAAGAGTTGTTTTGCCTCCTGGCAAGGCTCAGAAGAGGCAGGACTCGGGCAGAGGTTAGAAAGAAAACACCTACATTTAATATCAAAAGTCTCTGATGTCACTGATTTATGGCTAGTTATGTCTCCTACTGAGGTAGTATCTGGGTGCAGAGCAGCTGCCACATGACTTGTGTGGCACTTAAGCCAATAGCCAGCTGGCAGTCTCAAAACCAAGCTGTTTACCCTGGCAAGGCAAGCAGCACCTCTTCTGCTGTTTACGGACTCTCCCACAGGTAGTCAAGACAATCATACAACTGTTTTGGTTGGAAAAGACCTTGAGATCAAGTCCAGCCATTCTTTAACTCTGCCAAGGTTGATGCTTAACTACGTCCTTCAGTGCCACATCTCATCATCTTTTAAACATCTTCAGAGATGGATATTCACCCACCTCCCTGGGCAGCCTGTTCCAGTGTTTGAGAACCCTTTCAGTGAAGACTCTTCTAATAACCATCCTAAAACTTCAGGTGCAACTTGAGGCCATTTCCTCTTATCCTAAAGGTAGCACATCTCATTCCCCTGGTCAGCAGAGAACTCCAAGCGAAACAGGGGAGCACAGAAGCCAATTTGATTTTCAGTATTAATAATTTATCAAGACATAGTGGAGTATTACCTGTAAGAACTTCTGTTCTTTCAAAGATGCTGCTGTTGGCTGTGCTTGCCATGGAGATCTTGTTGGACAGGTTTTCTTCTACAGGTACAGCTTTGTCTGGAATGATTTCATTGTCCACCATTGTGTTTTTCTTCTCACCTTGTATCTTTCTGTCAGTATCTCCAGGGATATAGTTGTCAGATATCTACAGGATACAGAGAAGCCACACCCATCAGTAAGCAGCACCCAGCCTAACTGCAGTTGAAAGCAGGAGGGTGTGCAGGGAAAAGAAAGTTTGCTCAGTGCAGTTCAAGTAAACTGCTCCTGCAGGTGGATACATCTGGATGCCACGTCTTGCAGGGTGGAGGGCATTCAGAGTGCTACGTGTCACTTAAAACACACACAGGCAACACCTACCAGAGGAGTATCCATGGTGGTCAGGTATATGGCATCTTCAGAGTCTGAGTAGTCTGCAGAGAAGGGAAACACACAATAGTGAAAAGAGCAAAGGGGGAGGATGCTAAGCTTTCCTCTCTACACATGCCCTTTTTCAAGAATTTAGACCCCCCTCAACACCAGGGGCTGCAGGCAAACCAGGACTCCTGCTGACAACTTCCCCTAACCAGGGGCTGTGATTGCACAAGACTGTGAGATGTAATCTTAAACCTGACACCTCCCACATGAGAGAGGTCTCCAGCTGGATCCATTGCCTGCTGCAGATTATCAGAAGCTGCCCTGCAAAGCAGGTCTTCTATAGCTTGCTAAACTGATGCCAGTGGAGGGCAATGCTCTCACCACCCATCCCTAAAGGATAGTTCACCAACCCTCTGGTTATCAGATCTGCCCAAACATGTCAGGCACCGATTTCAGCACTTGTTCAGTGAACAAATGCTCACATAAAGGGGACACAGGGCCACAGAAACTGGTTTGGGCAGGGAGCTTTGCATGTCACAGAGTTCACATGAACGCCAGTTAGTCCTTTACCTTGCCTGGCCTCAGCTGAGACATTAACTTTAAGGCTTTTAACACATTCTTCAACAAGATGTTTTTAAATGTTTAAGTTTCTCAGAAGCTCTTTGGAGCTCCACAGGAAGAGATCCAGCTAGTGCAAAGTCTTTTCACTTGCAGTAAGACAAGCTTGGCTGGACTCCATCTGTCCTCCCTGAGTGTTTCAGCATCAGGGTACAACAACTTTCACTGTTCTGATCCGAGTGACTATGGCTCACATGGTTTCCTCATCTCCACCTGCCACCCCCGTTCCCTCTGGACCTCTGGCCATGTCTGTAGCCCACCACTCATGGACTGCTGCCAGAAGACATTTCACAGTATCAGCTGTGGGAAACCCACTTGCCCCCTTCCCTGCTTACCTCCAGACCCAGATGTCTCATCTATATCTAACTCATCAGAAGTTAAGCGAGGCCTGAACTCGCCAATGTCTTCATCATCTGGCAAGTCTCCAGAGGCAGGATAATCCAGCCATCGGGCATCCATGGTCTCAGTTTCTCTCACCTGTAAGCAAGAGTGGAGAGGTATTAAGTATCATGCAAATCCTCAGAAGAATTCTGCAGAAGTCAGGAGTTCAGAGCCTGTGCTAAGCACACAATTTTCATCAGAAGAACACTACACGCTGAACTTCCTCCCCACCAAAAGCATTATCTTCGTCAGCCTGGAAGTGGCTGAATTCCCCTAGAATTTTTCAGAAGAGAAGTGAGAGCCAGCCCGGGAGGGGAATTTCCTGAGGGCTACAGATTCAGGAGGTTCTTTTGAATTCACAGGATAAAAATTACATAACAGGATCTTGTCCAGGAGTTTGCAGCAAAAGCATTTGGAAAAGCGACGCTTTCACCTTGCAGTAAGTGGGGGTTTGGAAGGACTTATTATTCCCAGAGAAAAAGCCTGGCACCTACAGTTCATGTTTTTGCATAGCACCAAAGCCTCACAGTCAGGCAGTTCAGTGCTTCTTGTACTAAGAACATATTAATCACCTAAGGGTTAAACACTGCCCTGTCAGTTCAGCTGAACTGCAGTGCAACACCAGTGACGTTCAAGAGCACTTGCCATCCATAACGACTTGCCTGGAGGAAGAGCTTCCCCAGCCTCACCTCTTAAAACCAAGGTAAACAAACAAGGCTGTAAAATGGAGTTTGTGATCCAAGGGTTGATAGGCAAGAAGCCTCCTGCCAGCAAAACAGGAGCAGAACCTCCCAGACAATCAGCTGCTTGACCACAAGGGCAATTCACACACCGCAATGCTGTGCTTGGACCTTCCAAGGAGCCACAAGCCCAAACCTCTGCCCCCACAAAGCTTATGCAACTTCCCCAGAACTATTTCTCCTCCCCCCACAGCCCTGAGGACAGCCCCAGTGAGGGAGCGAGGGTACCACAGGTATGAGGTCTTGGGTTGCCCAACACCACCTCACAGATTCCAGAGGCTCCAGATGCTTCCACAGCCATGAAGTCATAGCCATGGTGGGGGACTTGACCCTTTCCTCTAGGGCAAGAAGCAAACTGCAGATGGATGGGTCCCATAGCCCGGGGCAAAGCTGCTGACATTTTTTCATGCTGTCCTCACAGAACGACTGGGAAGCCTTGCTGAAGGTTTATCTACCCAGGAGACCATTTTTATATCATCCCTTTACTCCACAGTCCTGCCTATTTGAGGGCTCTTCTTAATGTATAGGTTTACCATGAACTAACTATATAGCCTCATGGGAGCTGAAGATCAGAAACTCCTGGGGACAGTTAGAGCTGGGCAGCACCACCCAAGCCCCAGTGCTTGCTGCTTCACCAGGGCAACAGCCAAACCCTGAGAGGCTGGGCCTAGCCTTCCTGCTTACCCAGCCAGGTGTGGCCCATCCTACAGCCCAGAGGTGACACCAGCTGATGAACAACCACCGCTATCGATCTCACCAAAGGCCAACAATCAAGCCACAACCATGTGTCAGCTTCCTCTGCCCACAGCCCCACCAGCCCTGCTTCCAGCCCACATTTCCCTACCCTATTAGCATACTGGTTTTGCCACAAACAAGGCCTTGTGGTCAGGATAAGATGTTTCTCATTTGGCATGAGGAGCAGTGGCTACTAGATGTGCTTTTCATCAGCTTATTGAGGCATCTTTGGTTTCCCCAGCAACTCTGCTGGACGATAACCAAATGAACAGCCTGGAGGGCATGAAGTGCTGAGGCCAGCTCTCCTCTCCTAGACCCCTGGCTCTGCTCTGTCCAAGCCTGGCACTAGGTGATGGGAAGGGGGCTGGGGAGCAGGGCCAGCTGGGAAAAAAATCCCCTCCCAGCCTGCAACCAGGCATTCTTAACGTGATGGATCACTCGCTCCAAGGCAAGTTCATTTCAAGGTATGTGAAACCCAGCCAGAGCCAGACCTGCAATGTGAACTGCTGCCAGCTTGCAGTTGCTGTTCCCAGGACAGCTTCTGGCCATTTAATCAAGGGGCAGGAAGAGCCCAACTCCCATCTGCTGGAGTTAGGGCACACATTTGCTGCAGGTTTGTAGAACACGGCTGCTGGGCTGGAGCAGATTGGTGTTGGCAAGAACTCTGTGCCAAGCCGCACCCCGGTGCCAGCTCACGCTGTACCTTGCTATGAATCACAGCCAGCTAATGTCCTCAGGAGGATGGCTCAAGAAAGCCCACGTTCAAGCCACGGGGCAGCTGGACAGCAGGCTGGCCTTAGCAGATCAGCCCAGCTGCAAGCAGAGCAGTGGCAGACGGCCACGGCGATTAGTGCGTGCTGTAGAAGGCAGCAGGTTTGGCTATCAGTAAACCCCATTTAAATCAGGACAGGCAGTGTTTACAAGCCAGAGGACATAACAAGGAAATTACTGACTCACAAGAGCAAATAAGATTATATGGGAGCGTTCCCTGAACTCACTCTTCATCACCCTCTTGAGCAAGGGCTGGGAAGTTCCTGGAAGCCAAGAGAATCTCATTACACCCTACAAGAAACTTTTCCTGTGGGCAGCAAGTCTCATTCTACCAAGCCACCTGCCAGGGAAGTTAGAGGGGCTGCTGAGCACCTCCATACAGACTCTCCAGGTTTCAAGATGTACTCTCCTAAAGAGCAGGCTCCCACTGGTTGCTGGGGAAGAGTTAACACTGGAGTGCAGTGCTGGAAGGGCAGGTCTGGAGCAGGCGCATTCCTTGCATACACACCTGCAGAGAGGGCACACAGGCACTTCCATGAACTTAAAGCTAGTGCAGGTTCCCAACTGCCACAGAGAGCTCCCTGGAGTACTACTGAAAGAGTGCATCACTCTGCTCTAGGGTGAAGAGGCACCATGAAAGGTGTCTGTGACTGCTCTCAATCGGCAAACTGCAGCCAAGAGGAAAGAGCTAGGAGACAGTCGCAAGACAACAGTCAGCCCTTGCCAAGTTGTCTGGCCACATTCAGCTTAACACCTTCTGCAACTGCCAGCTGGAGAAGGGCACCAGCCCTGATCTGAGTCTGCTTTCCACCACCTGTTATCCCAGCACTGGAGGCAGCCCAGGGATTTGCTGGGAGAGTCGGACTGGGCAGCTGCACAGCCTCACCTTGCCCCCAGCAGCTGAAGTCGAGCCTCACTACTAAAATGCTCCTCTCTATGAGGGGTCTGTGCAGAAATCAACCTTTTCTGCAGGGGTCTAGTTCCACGATTTCTTCTTCATGTTAAGCAGCTTTATCCCTAGTAAGCACCGAGGTGGATTAACCAATGTGCTGGGGAGCAGCAGCTTTTCCTGCCTGCCAGTGGCGAAAAAAAGGAAAAAAAAGAGAGAGGAAGAAAAAGTTCATTCCCTTCCAGCCGACCAGCACATCAGGCACATGAGCTATGAGCGTCATTCCTGGAAAAGCTGGGCACAGAGGTCTCATGTCTGAGCCCCAGACCAGCTGCACTGCCGGGCGAAGCCAGACGCCGTTTGCTCAGCTCTGGCACAGCAATCACACCCCTGGCACCCCAGGCAGGTTCTTGCAGCTCTGCTGTGCTCCACCCCCCAGCCTACCCCGCTTCATTTCGCGTTCCGGAGGCCTTCACTTGCAGCCCCAGCATACCACTAAGCCTTTCCCAAAGCAAAGCCATCTAGTTACTGAGGCAGTACAGAAAGGCTCTGCCCAGTGCTAGGGCTGCGGGCCAGTTCTGGGAAACAACAAACCCCAGCAGCTTGCCTGCCCCAGCCCACACGTCCTCACCACAGCCTTTGCAAACCCTTTCAAAAACCCAAATGATGTTTTGGGGCAGAGACAGTTTTTCCAGACATGGAACTGGCTTTCATGGCTGGCCCTTGTCTCTGATCAAATAGAGAGTTCAAAGGCTTCTTTGAAGGGTCAGAGCCAGCCAGTGGAGCCTGGGGCAGCCAAAGCGCAGGGAGCTCTTTATCAAGTTCACAGCTTTGGCCTGGAGACCCAACGCTGGCTCCAGCATCTCCCTCCCCAGTACTGTGTACACAAGCCTAGGAGTCAACAAGAGCAAGCTGAAAGTCAGTCTTTCCTAGACAAAAGCCCAGGAGACCTGGGCCAGCCTGGGAGGTGGCAGAAGAAGGGTAGAGAGGTGCAGACCTGTTAACCCTTTATAGTGCCAAGAAGGACAGAGAGATGTCAGCTGCTCCTGGGGTTTTCCTCAGGTGCTCTGCACTCAGAGGCAGTCGTACAGAGCCTCTCCTTTTCACTTCAGTGAGCAGCATTACATAATATATCTTTCCCAGACCTGTGCTGTCATGGACAGATGTCATCTCATACCACCACAATGCACATCTAGATCAGCTTAACAAGAAAGGGCTTCTGGATGACATGAGCAGCTGCCCACCTGGCCCAGCCTCAGAGTCTGGTTATTAAAAGACCACTCGAAGCCACCACCCTTGGCCCTCATGTTGCCCTGCATCAGGAACTAAACCACATCAAACCCAGTGGGGCCTTTCCAGTGCAAAGATGCACAATCATGAAGACCAAGAGAGGGGTCTTCCATGCACTTCACTTGCACCAGCATCTTGCAGGAGAACACAAATCAAAAAGCTTTTAAAACTCAGGCAAATCTTGCAAAAGAGCAGGGTTTAGAGGCTGAGCTCACCTCCCCAAAGCACACCAGCCCCCAAAAGCAAAGGAGCGACGGAGCCAACACAATACTGGAAACAGGGAGGCTCAGATGAGTGAGAGTCAGCAATCAGAGCTGACCGCCCAGAGAAGAGGCGAAGAAAGCTCTAACTTCCCATCGCAGTAAGCACTAAAATAAAGCTATTTGAAGTGACGTGAGCTTCTAGCAGAGGCAACTCCTACCAGACTAGCAAAGGGAAGTAGATTTCTCCCCAAAACACCCTTTCCTCCCCTACATAGGGAAGGAAAACCAGCACAACCACAAAACAAAACCACCACCAAGTCAAACAAACAGAAAACCCACAAACGCAAAAGTCACTTTTGTTTAGAGTGAGGCAAATTGAAATATTTCAATGTAGGTCACAGGTAATTCCCCCTACACATCAGCTGCAGTAAAACCAAAAACGATTCCTTGTGCCCAGGCTTGACCTCTTGCTGCTGGTCAGCCTGTCCCACGATCTGCAGCACACAGGCAATGGCCTCTGTGCCGAGGCACAGAAGTCAAACAGCTCCCATCCAGGCACATGTGTGTATTTAATTGCATGACAAGCTCACCCCGAGGCTTCCAGACATGGTTAAACACCACTGTGCCTTTGCCCAACGCCTTTCAAGCAGTCTCAGAGCAGCAGCACAGGCACAGCAGCTTTAGGCAATGCTAGCCTTGCCCATCTCCTCTCCGACAGTCACTCCACAGGTGCGCTCCCACCACAGTTAAAAGTTAAATCCATCACACCTCTGAGGACTAAGGGGGCAGGACCAAGACTTGGGGGCAGCTCCTGGCTGTCAGCAGGAGACAGCACAGCATCTCCAGTACCTGTGCCCAGTTATGGCATGCTGCCTGTGCCTCTTATCAAAGATGGAGAAAATATCTTTAGTTTTTGGATTGTGCTCAGCAGTACAGGCAAGGAGATGCATCTTGGGTAGTAAGGCAGTGCAAGAGCAACATGCAAGCTGATGAACTGTTTGGCTGGTAAAAGCATCACTCTTTCAAGCATCCCCAGTCAGTCCTTGTCCCACTAGGTATCCATCTCCCTGCAGCTATGCAACCAGTCCCGGTGCTCACACTCCACATGCCTTGTGCTGCGTGTCCTGCACGTCCAGCACTCCCACAGCCTGGGCCGGGGTCACTCCCCACTTGCCCCCACTCTCCGTGTGATGCTTTAAGCCGCGTTGCTGCAAGCAGCTCTCCTGGGGCTCATGCGGCAGCAGAGGCATAATCCCCGTGACAATGACACCGTAATCCTGGGCTCTGGAGAGCCTCTCCTGCAGTGGGAATGAATCCTCACAGGCTCTGCCTGCTCAAAATAGGTTTCCTACACTTAAACTCAAGCCTTGGTTACCTTTTAACTCGTGTATGCTTGCCTGCATAGTCTCTCTCTTCAGACCACGCCGTATGCCACACGGCAAGAGCAAGCCGGAGGAGGACGGCAAGATTACAAAGGAATGAATTCCTGTTTAACTGCCCTTGCCTGGTTATCAACCAACAGCAAAGCCATAAAGATCGAGTCCTTTGCCAGACAGGCGCATGCTGGGATCTGTTTACTGCAACGGTGGAAAAGGATCTGCTCTGAATTCTCAGTGCCCAGCTCAAGAGACTAGAGAGCCCAAGCAGGGAAGGAGGCGACTACTTCCCCCTTCCAGTTAGAGGAGATAAAGCTCAGCAGGCAGTTGCAGATGGCTGCGTGTCAATCACTTCCCTTGAAGCAAATAAAGATAATGTTCAGAGGGAAACTGCAGGAGGGCAAAGCAGGAGCTCTCATGTGACTCAGGAGGAAAACAACCTCAGCAGAGACATTTCACACCCGTGAAGGGTTCTCCCGGTCATGGGCAGTGACACACACCTAGCTCATAAAAAGATTATTTTAATAGTATTTACAAACCTGATTTCAGGTATTTCACACACTTCACTGCCCAGGGCTCGCTTCAAGGGCTGAAGAAATCTACCCAAGGTTAATAAGGAACTTGGTTTTTTGGACTCACAATTCATTCTGAGTTGCCCTACTCTATCCCACAGAGCTCTTACTGCATCCCTGCCTGTGGAAAGAAAGAAAGAGTTAAAAAAAAAAGGAAGGCTACAAAGGCTCCAGCAAAGCAGCTTTTCATTCAAGGATGATTTACCATGCTGATACTTCATGCCTGGGATATTTCACTGATTTATCATGCTGATACTCCAGGCTTGGGATAGTTCACATATCATATTTCTCCCTCCTCTAGCCAGGAAGAGGCCTGCCCTCCTTGCCCTTTCCTAGAATACACCTACAGGCCAGCACTTCCCTGTACATGCACACAAGCAGAACTTCTACTTGGCACAAAGCATGTGACGTGCATTTTCAGCATCCTTATGCTCCCTCATGCCAGAGTGCTAGCAAAATTAAGCCAGGCAACCACCCAACTTCAAAGAGTGCCCTTCCTAGCTGGCTCACCACGCAGCTAATCTCAGCTTGTTTGTACAGCCAAGATTCCCAGCGCTGCGCCCTACAAACGTTTCCCCTCCCACAACCCACTTTAATCTAATCAGAAGTAGTAGCCCGAAGATTTCGGCTTAGCCTGGGTGCTTGAGCTCTGCCAGCACAGTTATGCTATTTAAAGTTTTGCTCTGCTTGGCAAACTTGCCAGCAAAAAGCTGCCACAGAGGAAGCCAGCAGCACAAGAGCACTTGAAGCAGCGTAGCCATACCAGCTCACTATCGGGCTCCAGCCCTGAGAGCGCAGACACAAACAAACACTGCTCCAGCAGGGATTTTCCTCCTTACCTACAGCAGCACAGGATGGGTTTCAGAGCATGGAGGGTTGGCTTTTTTTTTGTTTTGGTTTGTTTCCCCCCCGCCCAGTGGAGACATTCCCAGCTTGTGCAGAAGTTGGCTTGGGCCCAGGAAGCAGCAGACTGCATGTGCGGCTGGGGGTAACACGGCTGCGCCTTGGGAAACCTGTCGCTCCTGGGAGCATTTTCCTCTCTGAGAGCTCTGGATTACCAGCACTGCTTCCTCCTCTCCCCAAGCAGGGCTGAGCAGCTGACAGCAGTTTTTCAGCCCTCTGTGACCACATCCCTGCACCCACATGTCACAGCCAGGAGCAGAGGGACTCAGCTATTCTGGTCACTCCTTCCTGGGCTGGCCTAGCAAGTCCTTTATTAACCAAGGCACAGAACCAGCTCCTCATACTCAGCCTCAGGAAATTTGGAATTAGCGCCAAGAACAGCCCGCACATAAACAGTCTCCTGCAAGATCCTGGCTCCAGAGTCTGCTCCACTGCACACTGTGGATTTAGCAATAAATATTTATCTCACTGGGGAACAGAGTCTTCCAAGAAAAAGCTCCTGACATCAGTAAGGACTTTATTTCCATTGTGGGGGGAAAGCAGAAGTTTCTCTGTTTTTAAAGGAGGACACTCGCCCACAAAAGAAGCTTCTGACACCCTCCCAGCCCCAAGTTGGCCAGGATCCATCCCCCAACCTGTAGGTCTTGCTCCTCTCGAGACCAGCATCCCATCATACCAGGCATCTTTCTTCCTGCCACAGTCCCCTCAGCCACCTCACTTGTAAGCACTGAGATGTCTGGCTGCTGCGCCACACAAGGCCATTTCAGTGCAAGTCCAAGGCAGGTACATTCACTGCTATTAATAGCTTAACATTTCCTTTCACTGCTGTAGTTTTGACTGTACCGGCAGACAGAGAGCAGGAAGCAGGGTCAGCCCGTCAAGGTAAAAGGGGAATGGCCACGTCCCTCTGTATTCCAGTTTCATAGCAGAGAGCAACATAGTTGTAGTTGGGCTGCGGTAAGGACGCTTTTCCCCCTTGCACAGCTAAGGCAGAACATCAGAAGACAGAAATCCTTCCCATGGCAAGCTTTGCTTTCCCTGACAGAACCCTACTTGTTTAACCAGGAAGATGTCTTGGTTTTCCTTGGTGTGACACCAGCTGCTCAAGTAACAGTGCTGCATGTGTCCCAGTCTCCTTCCAGCCCCAAGCAGTGTCTCTGCGAGATTTTAGTTAACTACTTCAGTTTTTAGGTTATCCAAATCATTTGTCCAACAACAGCCTGTGGGCATTTCATAAACAGTCTCACCCTCAAAGGCTTTTAAGGATAAAACTGACAAGAGTGCACGTTTCCAGCAAAAATCAGATTTGCACAAGAAGCATATTTTAAAGTCAGCCAACTTCCAGAAACAGAGAGGGACGCAGCTACAGCTTGTGTGTTTTCCCCTCCTACGCTGACATTTTCTCCAGATTCGGGATTAAGCATTTAACCCTCTCTTCTGAGGCCTTCCACTCCTGTAGCTCTCTCTGAAGACTTTCAGTCATTTCAGATAATTATGCTGCTTTCCTCTCTCCCCCATGCGACTCTCAGGTCTCACTGTATCTGTCTGAAAACGCAGCAACCGCAGAACTTCCAGAGCAAGTTAGTGGCTGCTCAAGACACGGCCACTTTCTGATCTGCCTTTGCCAACACCAGCTCAGCTACTGGCAGCAGTCACATGTCAGAGCTCCACTGCTTTTTTGCCCGCCGTAGCCACAACCCGAGGCAGATTAGAGGACAGGCAGCAGCGAAGGTGGTTGGTGCCAAGGGCAGCACAGACAGACTGCCAAGCAGCACTAGTTTTGCTCGTCACCCCTGTAAGAAGAGAAGCAGCTCTGTGCCACATGCAGCACCTCGGAAGTCTGAGTCATGGCTTTGGGTAAGGGGCCAGGGCCGTTACTCAGAGGGTCAGAGAGTCTCCGGGAGCTGTGAGACCAGGCAAGTGCCAGAAACCCTGAGTCAGAGCATGAGCCCAGGCTGACTGTGGTACAAGCAGAGCTGGTCAGAGGCAGCACCATTTACTGCGCAAACATTCAGGCAAACATTTAAAGACACACACACACAAACAAAAAAAGGAAGTCTGAAGTAATGTAGAAGTGCAGCCCTACCAGCTCATTAACATAGGATCTCTCACAGCCCCTCGCAGAAGACGATTACTACAAGTTAGCTGGGCTTTAACTAGGCTGCCCTCCCTGTTCAGAGCCAAACCCGGGCTCATCGCAAGAGTCTCATTCCAGTGCAAACCATTTGAATTCTTAATCTAAAGCATTTGCATTCCACCAAGTCTCAAACAAACAGCCACACGTGCTCCACAACAGCAGCCCCAGCTCAGGCTTGTGCAGGGTTTGTCCCCATGGGTCTGTAAGGCTTCCCCTGCACTTGTCACTAGCTGGGAGACTGTGAAAGTAGCACAAGACGGCTGCTGTTACAGGGCAAAAGGAAGCGAACTGTGCTGAGTGGACGGGGAGAAGGCAACTGTAAGGGTGTAAGACCAGGCTGAAGAGGATAATAAATGTTAACTCAAGAGCGAGGAACTGTTTTGAAGGCTGGATGCTCCATGTTGTCTGGTCAGAGGGATAGTAGGCTGGGGGGAGTCGGGTGGTGTCTTCTATCAGCGACCGGAGTGACTTAATCAAGCAATCTCACAAATCAACTCAAGTAATTTACATCACAGACCCTAGAACCACAGCCATCGTGTCTCCCTCACTGATACAGTTAACCATCAGCCAGTTTAAAAAGCAGCTTGATTTTAAACAGTCCACCAATCCATCCATAGGAGGGAGAATAACTAAACGCATAACGGAGCACAACGCAGAGCTAATTTAAAGCCAAGTGGAATCAAGCAGCCAGAGCATTTCACAGCACCAGAAGTCAGAGGGGAAGCAAAGTAGCTGCAGTAGTGCTGAAGTCTGCAAGCTGAGCAGCTAGTCAAGAGTTCCTCCTCATCACAGTCCCTCTGAAAGTCAAGTTAGCAGCTTCCAGTGGTAGGACAGGAGTGTATTAAGACAATAATCCACCACAGAAAACAATGACAAGGTCACATTAGGCTCCACTTCAGGCATTTCAGAGCAGCAAATGGCCTCCCCACCCCAACCATTCAGACCGCTCAAGGGAATAATAAAGCCGTTAACAGAAGCTTAGAGGGGAGGAGGAAAGGGGAAGACATAGGGAAAAAAAACACATTTTCATTGCTGCTGGACTGGACGCAGGCCTTTGCAGGAGCTCCAAGTGCCAAGGCCTTGAGAGACGACAGCAACAGGAGAGGCAGGAAAGGGCGCAATCACTTGGCCAAGAGCCTTAACTTCCTAGAGGGAGTCTGATACAGGGCGTCCGAGAAGTACCAAGTTCAGCCCTGATCTATCTGTTGCGTAAGCTGCGTGGACAACAAGCGCGAGAAAATGCTCTCCAGCATCGGAGCTGGCAGGCACTTAGGACAGATGAGAGGTGGGCAGCAGCACTGTTTCCCTGACTGTGCCCCATGCAATGCTCCCACCCGTGTGGGTACCTCCATGGACGAGATGTTGGGCTGCAGAGGGTCCATGCACTCCAACTCCAAACCATGAGCTGCACATGCAGTTCAACAAGGTACAAGGCACTCCCGAGGCTGTTTTCTCCTGCAGGTTACAGGTGTTTCATCCCAACAGCTCTACATTCAGTTAGCAGAAGTCAAAGGCTCTTTTCCACCAGGACTAAAGGACATCCTCTTACACACTAATTTTGCTGCTTGGTGGTTTAGGGAAGCTGAAGAAAAGTCAGGATTTGCTGTGTGTTCAGCCGCCTCATGAGTTTGCCAAGTTAAAAGGTAAAATGAAGCAAAACATGCAGATAGCAATGTCTTGATTTGATTGGGAGGGACAGATGAGAAACTGGGCAAAGAGCAGAAAGAACAGGCCTCGGGGATCAATGGCAGCAGGACAAGCCAAACCGGTTTTAACATTAATAATGGTGCACTACTTTCCAAACATAGCTATCATCAACAAGACACCAGCTTTGCCAATCAGGAGGCCTCCAAGCATGATTGCTTTAAACCAGCAAACAGAGCCCACTAACAGCATGAAGCTCCCCCCCCCCTCCTCTCAGCAATACCTTGCCAGCAGCTTCTGGGTTGGATTTCTGCTTATCTGTATTGCTAGGGACTCACAAGCACGATGCAGTGCTGCACAGAGACTTCTGCATAGTTCAAGGCAGAAAAGTAGGACAGCTGCAAAGAGCTTGCAGCCCATCAGCACTCTGTGGCCCTGCTGAGCTCTGGGCACTCCAAGCCTTCCTGCAGCTCAGACAAACTTAGGAGCAGCCGAAAAGGCACCTCTACTGCGGGTGGAATACCCACTGCCTCCCTCTTGTGCTGCCAGCGCATTTTGAGAAGCTAAAAGCACAGGGAGCGCTCAACAACACTACTCTGCCAAGTAAGACAGACCTCAAGTCCTTTGTCGGCTGCACTGATGCCATGGTCACCTCTGCACTGGAGGGTTTCTGCCTATCTCCAAAAAGCCCAGGAGAGCAAGCCCCAGAAAACATCTCGTAGAGAAGCCCCATCCTTGCCCAGCCCAGAGAGGAACACCCTGTTCACACAGGCTTTGGGGGCTGTTTTTTTTGTCTCTTTGCTTTCCTCCAGGGACTACTGGAGACATCAGGCCCCAGCTCCAACCTCCCTGCACCCCAGGAGATCAAGACAATGTTCTCACATAAAGCTGTGGGGCTGTTGTAACTCAACCCACCCACAGCCTGAGCACAGCCCCAACGTCACACTTGGGTACTTCAGTAATATTCCCCACCCTCTTAGCACATCCAAGATTGCTTCACGTCTAAAAATCCCATCCACACCAGAAAGCCAGGCAAGGGGAAAGAAGCCAAGGCATTTCTGTTTGTACAGGCTCAGGGAAATATTCAAGCACCGAATCCCTCTCAAAAGCCACACTCTTACATAAGCACAAGAAATATAATCCCCATCTTGTTAAGAAGCAGCTACCTGTCTTCACCCTGCCCGCACAGAAAACCCAAAAGCCACACGCTGTGCAGCCCTGCACGTTTTGGCAGCTATTAAAAAAAGCCCTGGGAGGAACGCCAGCAGAACTCTACCAAGCAGCGTGTCATCCCCATCTCCTCCCCAGCAGCCCATAACCCAAACAGTTTGTTTGAACAAGGCTTTAGAGCAGGGCACTGTTACTACTCCAGGACCAGCTCCATCTTAGGTAGCTCAGCAGATAGGGACAAATCCCCTGTACCAGTTCTATATAAGGATTTCCAGAACACATCTGGGCAAAATTTGTTGTCTTTGCAGAAATCTGATGCTCACAGACCACTCAATTCCCCAGGGACACACCAAGTTGCATTTCATACCAAACATGGTCAATTCCAGATGCTGTCTGCCCCAAAGGTCTGCCCTACCAGTTTGGGCCAGTTCTCCAAGCAGCGATTCACGTGCTTAATAGCAGGGATAAAGACACCAGATTAGAGTAAAGTAGCTTTGGGCCGGTTGGTCTTAGCAGAGAGTAGCTGACAATTACTACAGATGCTCTCTGTGGGAGTTTCCTACTCTACAATCAGCACCCCCTCCCCAACCCTATTAGGGAGCAAACGAGCAGCAGAACCTTATCAGTTCTGATCTGCCCACCCAGCCTTCAGTCCCCAAGGAAGCAATGTGGGTGATTAAACCTTGTTTGGAGAGCCCCTGATCTCCTGCAGTTACCTTAATCTCAGCAGCTCTTTCACACTGGCAGAGGAATCTGCCCTGACTGCACTATCAGCAAGATGGACACACAAAACCAAGCAACAGGGAAGGCAGAGTCCCAAAATCTTTGCTTCACCATGAAGATCCCACGTGTGCCCAGCCCGAAGAATTCAAATTGTTTCGGCTTATTACAGACGCAAGAGACTCTTAAACCCTCCACAGTAGCGGATTATTTTTCACTCCCATGTGGAGGTGAGGAATGTTTGATAGACACAGAAAGATACCAGAATGACCAAGCTCAGGTGGGACTGGAAAGCCTCCCCATGGTGTAACACGCACAAATCTAAGTCATCACACATTCACAACCAACGAAAGATTAAGGACTTAAGCCCATGACGAGCAGTTGGAGATCAAAGCTGTAATGGAGAGCAGCTCATTTGGATCAGATACCCTTGTACCCTGCGCTGCTCCAGAGCCACCAGTCCTGCTTACAGCAGGGCAAGATGAGGCTCAGTAGTGCTCAGGATGGGCGAAAGGAACGGGAGAGGAACAGCACAACCACCGGGGCAGCTACTGACGGGGCAGAGAGTGTACACGGGCACGGCCGGGCCTGGGCAAGGCGGCTCTGGCACCAAGCAGGAGAAGCAGAGGGCAGGCCAGAAAGGAAGCAGGGAACCGGGGAAAGAACGGGAACTGCTCCGTTTGCCATAAACCCATTTGTCCCCCTCCCCGGAGACGGGCACATGGCTGGGGGCAGATCGGCGGTGGCATCAGCTCCTACACTACCGGAGAGCGGGACCCGCCGCAAGCGCCCCCGCGACCGCCGGTCAAGCGGCATGCCGAGATCCTAAGTCCCCCGTTACTGCCAGAACCCTTCCCCTCCGGGGCGGGCAGGCGAGGGCTGACTCCCACCTCCACCCCACTTCCCACAGCCCGGCGGAACTCACCGACTCGGCGGCGGCTGGCATGAGCAGGCCAAGCAGCAGGGCAGCGCAGAGCACCGGCGAGACGCGGGGCAGCAGCATGGCTGGGCTAGGCGAGACGAGGAAGAACTGCGCACCTCCCTAAACGTCGGAGCGGACTCTGCCCAGGCCCCGCCGCCGTCGCGGCACATATAGAACCGGCACAGCTCTGGGGGCGGAGCGCCGCTGCCCCCGCCCCTCCGGGAATGCCCGCGGGCCCGCCCCGCATTCCTCCCGGGATACCGAGGGGCTGCGAGCTGCCCGGTACAGGCAGCCCCGGCGGGATGCTGAGGGGCTGCAAGCTGACCCGCATTGATGTCACCCGTTGCGGGAGCGCGGGAGAGAAGAGGCTCCTCGGCCGGCACTGGGACACACGGTCCGGTGGATGACCGAAAGGCGTCAGCCCTGCCGGGGGACCCGGCCCGGGCTGAGTCTGCCTGTGAGGATGGGGAGCGGAGTCGGGACGGGCTAAGCACCCCCTTACAGCCGGCGTGGAAATGGGCACTAACTCACAGGGATGGGGAAAGGTGCGGGGGGGGCAGGAGAAAAAAGGAGTAATGGAGGAAAAGTACAGTTGGGGGGGCGGGGAGGGGGGGAAGGAGAAAAACGAAAGTGGGGAGGAGAAAGGAGGAAAAGGAAAGTGGAGGGGGGAAGGAGGAAAAGGAAAGTGGAGGGGAACAGAGGAAAAGGAAAGGGGGGGGGGAAGGATAGTGAGGGGAAAGGTGAGGGGGAAGGAAAGTGTAGGAGAAAGGGAAAGGCAGGGGGAGGGAAGGCGGTGAGGCAGGCAGACAGCACCCGCTTTCGCAGCATTCCACAAGTGGCAGTGACACGCTCGGAGCAAACCGAGCCGGGCCCAGCGACTGGTGTCACCGCGGCGCTCCCGCCCGCGTTACATCACACGGCTCTGCTTGGAGGTGGAAACGGAAACCGCTCCGCTCTCTTTCCTGAAAGTAGCAGGAGCAGAAAGCCCACACAGACAACGGAGGGAAAAACCCCAACAGCAGTTTAACTATTTCACTTTTCCTCCTCGCACTAATAACTTCCATGATAATTTGCTCGAAATCAGACATTTGAGTCCTGTAACAACCCGAGGTGCACCTCAACCACACCAGTACGCCGTGTCACTCCCTCGTTTGCACTGCAGTCGCACCAGTTTGCATCTGGGCTCTAGTCTGATGAGAATGAAAGATTTTCTTTCTGGGGCAGCTATGTGCAGACCACAAAGCCCGTGTGCCATGATCCCATCTGCCAGTTAGGGATCCAGACTGCTGAGTGGTCTGCTTATCAGCCCACTCTAGCACTACAAAGCTATTCCAAGAGGACTTGAAGCTTTCCCTCTCTCCCCTCCTAACATGCTCAAACCAAAGAGATCCCCAAGGTGAAGTAGCCTTCCCAGCTGTCTGTTCCTCTGGGAATAAATAGGTGCACACAGAGGGTGTAAGCCAAGGTCAAGAGGTGCCATATAATCACAGAATAACAGGGGATCTCTGGGGATCATCTGGTCCAACACCCCTGACAGAGAAGGTTTATCTAGAGCAAGTTGTATAGAATGGCATCCAGGCAGGTTTTTTGAATGAATTCATAAATGGAGACTCCACCACCTCTCTGGACAGCTTGTTCCAGTGCTCTATTCACACTCAACATAAAGAAATTCCTCCTCATGTTTAGATAGAACTTCTTCTGTTCAAATTTGTGCCCATTGCCTCTTGTCCTGTTGCTGAGCACCACTGAAAAAGACTGACCTCATCCTCCTGACACCTACCTTTCATGTATTTATAATCATTGATAAGATGCCCCCTCAGCCTTCTCTTCATGAAACAGGTATGCTAGTCCTCTAACCATCTTCACAGTCCTTTGCCAAGCAGTTCCCTGTCCCTCTTGAACTGAGGAGTCCAGAAGTAGACACAGTAGTCCAGATGTGGCCTCACCAGGGTGGAGTAGAGGAGGCAGAGAGCCTACTTCAGCCTGCTGGCCACACTCTTCTTGCTGCGCCCCAGGATACCATTTGCCTTTCTGGCCACAAGAGCACATCACTACCTCATGGCCATTCTGCTGTCCACCATGACTCCTAGGTCTATTTCACTGAGCCATTTTCCAGCAGGTTGGCCCCCAACCTGTACCAATACCTGGTATTATTTCTCCCTATGTGAAGTGCCCTACACTTGCCCTTGTTGAACTTTGTAAGGTTACTCTCTGCCCAACACTTCAAGCTGTCCAGGTCATACTGGATGGCAGCACAGCCTTCTGGTGTGTCAGCTACTACTCCTAGTTTTGTGTCATCAGCAAACTTGCTGAGGGTAGACTAGAGTCTACCCAGGTCATAATGTCCTCAGTGTTTCTTAGGACTGCGCCTGCACACATGAAAGATCTCCTGGCAGCACTGTGCTGAACTGCCCATGGAGCCAACTGGCATGATGGGAAGTCACAAGGAGCACTGCTTGGAGTTTAAACAAAATCAAGTAAGATCTGAAGACAGCATACATCCAGGTGAGAGTAGGAACCAGCCTGGAGGAGGCTGTCATGGAGTTTCCTGCAGCATAGGACCCTCTGTGCTCAGGACAGTAATTTATCACCAACTGATGCTGAGTTCACCTCAGCATCCAAGGCCACTGAGGATGAAAGGGATGTTATTACCCTTCCTGATTACCCTCTATCACACACAAGAACTAAGGAAAGTCACTCCTGGTGTGACTGAGGATCTCCAGCTCTGGATATGCAGCAGAGGTGGGCAGCAGAAGACAGAGAGAAACAAGAGCACACAGTCTGGGTTGAACGTGAAAAGACTGGTCCATACCATGACATCTGCCAGCTAGGAGATGGCATTAGCTGCACAAAGTGGTCAGAACTCCACTACTCCTTAACCCTCATAAAGACATTTGTGTACGTGTGGCCATGACCCCTCTATACCTCCTTCCAGATAAAGCAGCCACCACAAAGCCACTTTCAAAACCAGCTATCTGTATTGTGGCTGCAAACACTGCTATCTTGCCTGTTAATATCCTCTTCAAAGAAGCACAATACACCCTCCTGCTTGTCATACACCTCATCACACTACCCTTTCACCAAAAAGTCCCTCTTGGTGTCACAGGACACGTTTTCCCTCCTACAAAAGTTGTGCTCTGACAGAATGGAGAGGAGCCAGTCTGCCTACCTGGCCCAGGAACTCACACCACCATGCATAATCTTTTGAGCAAACTGATAGAAATTTTGGGCTTCTGGAAACAGAAGAAAAAAATTAAACCCAGCCCTAACGGATTTTCCAACTTTGAGAATCAATTTATGTAACTTTACTGACAACATTTTCAAAGTGCACAGTGCAGATCCACCTCCCTCACACACACACAAAAAACTTTCTGCAACTGAAGTAATACAAAAGGAAACAAAGCCACAAACCCCAGAATACGCTTCTGCAAACCCATGACATAAAATAGCTTGCTTCATTTTGCCTGGCAGATGTGCCTTCTGAAGATGCTGATGTTCTGCTCTCTCTGGAATAATGCAGAAAAATCATGGGTATATGACACCCACCAAGTGTGATGGGACAAATGGAGTCAGAGAGGAAAAAACACAGCTGAAATGTGCTCTCCTGAAACCTCACTGCAAGTGAGAGAAGCAGGAATAAAACAAAGCACACGTTAGGCCACACATTTGTTCTGGGTGATGAATTCTCACATTCAAGGTGTGTCTGTTCCCTTCTCCATTTAAAAAACATATCTGGCAGAGAAATAATGCAGGCTGGCCACCACTGTTCTTACTTCAGTGCTCAACAGCCAACAGTTGTCCCACTCTTGCACTAAAAATGAAAACAAACACCAGCCTGTTCCCAGTACATAACACAGATATGCTGGAAATGGAATGGAGCATCCAGATACAATGCATTTAGGGAGGGAGGGGAATCAGATTTTTCCATGACACATCAAGAAACAGCTAGATGAGATTTTGAGAAGGCTATGTGCAGAGCCCTTTGGACAACTCTAGATCATAAACGCTACTGCACTGGACAGGAAAAGAGATTCTTCAGCCAAGCTCAACACAGTTCTTAGAGGCAGATTTTAAACCAAGCTCAGAGCAGGATTCTCAAGCACAAAGAAACAAGCTGAGTTTAAAAAAATCCCAACTCCTAAAGCCCATTTAGTAGGCTGAGTTATTTGGAAAGACACAGCTGCACACTGTGCGGGTAGAGGAAGAGCAGCCACTGAAAACTCTCATCCTACGTTTTCAGCTACTTAATGCCAAGCCACTCTGGCAATGTGTAACCTCGGCCTTACTGTCCTTTTAGCAAAGGTCGCCTGAGCACAAATCCTACTGGTCTGGCAAGAGGGAAATGAACCCCGGAAAAGGTCAGGTCAGAGAGCACTACCCTTTGTACACCAGCTGGTAAAACATGGATCACCTAAATAAACAGCTTCCTGGTTCAGGCAACAATTCCTGAGGAGGAAAAACAATACTGTCCTCTTCAGCTATTTCTTCTGGAAAGAATCCCTGGCTAAATAGGGCATTCTTTTCCCACACTCCAGATACAGAAGTGACCACAGTCGTTGCATGTGATCTGGGGATGTTCTCTGCTATGTCCTGGGCTATAAAGCCACTTCTCCTTCCACCTGCTGCCCTTCATGACATGCAGGTGTCACACACAAAACAGCAGATTAAAAAGTACACTCTAACCAGTGGCCAGGCAAGCAGCCCCTGCTATGGCACCCTAGAATGCACCATCTTTGGCTTTCGACATCCTTTTCCCCTTTAGAACACATTTCTCCTTCACAGCTGTCCCTGACTTTCATTCGAACTGAAGAGGAAGAAAAGGCAAACTGAGAATGCCCCCGTTGTGGTTTAGCCTCAGCTGGCAACTAATCACCATGCAGCACTCATTCTCTCCTCACCCCCTCAGTGGGACAGGGAGGAGAACTGGAAAGAAAAGAAAGTAAAACTTGTGGGTTGAGGCAAGAACAGTTGAATAATTGAAATAGAACAAAATATATTCTTGTTACTAGTAATGCTCATGCAGACAATGAAAAGGAAGATAACAAAACCAGTACAAAATGAATCCCAAGAAAGACAAGTGATGCACAATGTACTTGCCACTGAACAATCTCCAGCCGGTCTCCAAGCAGCAATCCACCCTTCACTGCCAACAACCAGTACTTTATATGCTGGGCATGACATCCTGTGGTAGGGAATATTCCTTTGGCCAGTTGGGGTCAGCTGTCCTGGTTGTGTCCTCTCCCAACTTCTTGTGCCCTTCCAGCCTTCTCCATGGCAGGGCATGAAAAGCTGAAAAAGCCTTGGCTTAGTGTAAGCACCACCTAGCTACAACTAAAACCATCGGTGTGGTATCAGCATTATTCTCAGAACAAAGGGACACAGTCTCAAGTTGTGTCGGGGGAGGTATGGGCTGGATGTTAGGAGGAAGTTCTTCACAGGGACAGTGATTTGCCATCAGAATGGGCTGCCCAAGGAGGTGGTGGAGGCACCATCCCTGGAAGTGTTCTAAAAAAAGACTGGATGAGGCACTTAGTGCCATGGTCTAGTTGACTGGATAGGGCTGGGTGATAGCTTGGACTGGATGATCTTCGAGGTCTCTTCCAATCTGGTTGATTCTATGACTAAATCCAAAGCACAGTCCTGTACCAGCTACTAGGAATAAAATTATCTCTATCTTAGCCCAAACTAGGACAGTCACTTTATTCCCTGATGATGTTTGCTTTCCAGACCCACTTTAATCCTTTCCCACAGAGCAGGGGTGTGGGGTGAGGCTCCTTATATGGAGAACACTTTCTCTTTCAGGGGAACGACAACAGTCCCCAGATCTGGTGCAGCCTGGAAAGGAGGCAGAGCCCAGTTCAGGAGCACTGACCAACAGATGTGACCATGCAAGATGCCATCACAAAGTCAGGCAGGAAATGAATTCACAAACCAGGCTGCAGCTGACTCGCAGCACAAACATCACTTCACCACCTCTGACCTGTTACAGTGCCTGCCCAAGGCAGGAGAGGGCTGCTGCATAATGCCTTCAATTGCTGGGCAGCAACCATGCAAGGAAGGGCCTCAAATTCAGAAGGAACTCTAGTCCATGCCTCCATAAACACCAGCTCACACCTTGTGATCCCACAGACTACTGCATAAACCAGAAATATCATTGCTGATGACTCTGGCTGTGCAAAGGCACCCAGCAGCTACACCACGAGTCCAACTTTACTGATGTAGTCAGCTATGACTAAACAACCAACATCTCTGCTGGCAAAGGGAAGTCAGTCTTATAAACCTTGAAAAGGAAACAGGAAAGTGAAAATTCATGTCTAAGCAGTTGCTTGCTCGTCTCAGAGAGTCAAGCACAGCAGATTTCAGGAAAGGAAACCAATTTCTACTAAGAATTATCAGAGGAAGTGTTGAGTTTTGCAATTTATGCTCAGCATTGTGCTGACAGCAGACAGCCCTGACAGGGCTGGAATTTTCCTGTGTTCATTTCTGCACTGGCTAAGGCTGGTAAAAGCTTCTGCAAAGATAAATTCTCCAAAGGGACAAGTCAGATGTCACCAGCAGTGGCTCAGATCCACCACAAACCACCCGTGCTTTACACAATCTTTTCTAGGAGCAGCAGGGTCCAGGAACAGGGAACATGTCAAACCTGCCCCAGCACAGTGATATCCACAGAATGAGGAAGGGAGAAACCACAGCAAAGCTACACAGGGAACTTCCCATATGAGGACATGGAAAAAACATCATGAGAGAATGTCAAAGATCGTCATCTGTGCTCCAGAGCCAGAAATATTCCACACCCACGACTGATGCTAATCTAACACCTCCCATAAAAGCTAGGTTCCCCTTTTGTCCTCCTCCCCTCTTTTCCAGGTGACAAAAGCTCTGTGGCAACTCTCTCATCCCCCGCAGAAGCCCAGAGGTTCCTCCTCTCCTCTTTCCAGTGGAGACCTTATCTCTAAAATGCTCTGTTGTCCCATGTAGCCTTAGGGATTTTAGTATTCAGATAGTGACAATTCTCATACCTGAAGCCAAGCAAGCGGGACAGCTTGTTGTGGCCACTGAGTCCAACAGACAATGGCATATCACAGAGGGCACATGGCTAAGCATGAGGGATTCTGACACCTGGCCATTTCATATGGAATGCAAAGAAACCACCACAGACCAGATGAAATCTCCTAACAGAAGCCAAACTACTCACTGACAGTCCCGTAATGGAAAGGTGCTGCCAGGGCATACCAGGACTCACAACAACATCCCGGTGCCCTAAGGTCTCAAGCTAAATTGAGTACAGCTGGGCAGCAGCTTCCAACAATCCTGGTGCCTGCAGGAACTGGCCTAGAGATGAAAGAAAACATCCCAGGACAATCATTTCTTGTATGTTTGGTATCTGTGTCTTTAGCAAGGGCAACTCAGCCATGTCACTGAACTCACTGGAACAAACCAGACCAGCACCACGCAGGAGACAGGGAAAGCCCAAAGCACACCAACAAAAGAGCAGGGTGCTACTCCCTGGGCAGACCACACAGCCAAAACCCTCAGAAGACAAACTTCTCCTGTCTAACAAACTCAATGCATGCTGAGGCCTCCCAGAGAGGCCACTGTACATAGCACCACAGAATGGCTTGAGCGGGAAGGGATCGTCCACTTCCAGTCTCTCTGCCGTGGGCAGGGACACCTCACACTAGACCAGGCTGCTCAGGGCCTCAGCCAGCCTCGTATGGCAGCGATGAGGTGCCCACAGTTTCTCTGGGCAACCTGTTTCGGCGTCCCAGCACCCCCACAGTAAAGAACTTCTTCCTAACGGTTAAACTAAGCTTACCTGCGCTAACCTAAAACCATTACCTATTGTCCTATCACTACAGGCCTTTGTAACAGTCCTTCTCCAGCTCTCCTGTGGACCCCTTCAGGTACTGTAAGGTCCACTCGTAGCCTTCTCTCCTCCGGGCTGCAGAGTCCCGACTTCTCCAGCCTGTCTTCCAGGCTCGGATTGTCTTCGTGGCTCCCCTGGGCAGGCCACCCGGTCTGCGGCCAAAGGCGAGACCCACCGGGCACTGCAACTGGCGGTTACCTGCCACAGTGAGCCCCGGGTTTGGGTCCGTACCCGCCACGTCGCGACCACCGCGGGGTCAGCGGGCGGGGGGCGCGGGGTCGCCCCGGGGCAGGCAGCGCCGCGTCCTGCGCCGCCTCCTCCGCCGCGCTAGGGGGCGCTGGCGCGGGGCGCGGGCACTTCCGGCGCGCGGCGGCGGGCGGGCGATGGCGGCGCAGTTCCGCAGCTACGTGTGGGACCCGGCGCTGATCGTGGCGCAGATGGTACTGCTGCAGGCCGGTTACTACAGCTCGCTCGGGCTCTGGCTCGCCCTCCTCGGCACCTTGGGCAGGACCGGGCCCTCCCTTCACCAGGTCTTCAGCGACGAGGTGAGGGCGAAGGCCCGTCTGGGCCCCGGGTAGCCGCTGCGGGTACAGGCCTCTGGCCCTCGGGGCGCTTTGCCCGGGGGCGGACAGCGCCCGCCCGCCCGCTGTGTAGGCATTCTCCGGTAGAGAGCAGACTTATGCCACTCCGGGGAGCTGCCCCCCTGTGTGCAGACCTGCTGGCTGTGTGGGTGGCCTGCGGTATCGAAGCAGACCGCCTGCCTTCAATAGGTGGTACCCCCCGGTATAGAGAAAGTACCACTCTGTGTGGGCGGTATCGTTGCTGCAGAGACAGGCACCCGGGCAGAGGTGCCCCCTGGTCTAGAGGCATCACTTTGCTGTGTAGCTGGTACGCTTGGTATCAAGAAAGACCCTGTGTGGGTACCCCAAGTACAGAGACAGCACTTTGCCCTATAGGGGTACCCTCGGTGTAGAGGCAGACACTGTACAGGTACCCTGGGTGTAAGGGCAACTCCCCGCTCCCCCGGTGCAGGTAACCTCAGTATGGAGGTGCACACATTCCACACCCTCTTTAGGTGGTGCCTCCTCAGTGTGGAAAGAGACCTGTCACTTTTCTGTAGGTACCCTCCAACACACCTCTGGGAAGGACAATCACAACTGCTCATCCTTCTCTTGCACACCACAGTCAGTGCAGGGCTGTGGTGGTGCAGCTGGGCTGTGGGAGGTTATATGTGGTGGGCTGTGATTTTGTGCTGTGGTTTCCTACTAATGGTCCTGTACAGATTTTAGGCTTCTCCACGCCACCAGGGAGACTTTCCATGATGGCTTTCATCCTCAATGCACTCACCTGGTAAGTCAACAGCAATCTGGAACTCTGCCTTGTTATTTCTTTAATATTAATCTTGGAGAGAATTCAGTGTGACATACTGCTTCTCTCCAAACATCTCCCAGAGGCCCTGTGCCTGGCTGAGGGTGTTTGCTGAGGCCTTGAAAACTTCTGACTTTCTGAAGCCTGGATAAGTCCGTGCCTCAAACCAGCACACTCAGATTTCCCAGTTGGGAATGAGATTTGCTTCTCTGAGAGATTTTATTTTAAATTAGAGTTAACAGATCTCAACGAAGGCTGATCTATAAACAGGAATATGGTTTGCCTCTGCTACTGGGCAAAGATCACTGGGGTAGAGAGTTTAAATATTACTACCTGTTTCTCTGCACTGAGACTCATTTCCCTGCTGTCATACAACTAAAAAGCTGTAGGCACATAAGCCTTGCTGCAGCAGGTGGGGGGGAGATCAGAAACAACCTACCCTTAAAACATTTAGGAACTTCTAAACCAGCTAAATAATCATCTGTCAGTTCTTGCTGTGCCCCCATTGCCAGAGGCATGGCAGAGTTTGATAATCTCTGTCTGTACTTTGCAGTGCTCTGGGCTTGCTGTACTTCATCCGCCGAGGAAAGCAGTGCCTGGATTTCACAGTCACCGTTCACTTCTTCCACCTGCTGGGCTGCTGGATTTATAACTCCCGCTTCCCCTCGACCCTGACGTGGTGGCTGGTGCACATCGTGTGCACTGCACTGATGGCTGCCATCGGCGAGTACCTCTGCATGAGGATAGAACTCAGAGAGATCCCTCTCAATTCTGCCCCCAAGTCCAACGTATAGACTCGCTCTGGCAACCACATGCTGCATTGCCTCGTTGTTTCCAACACAAGTGCATCTGATGCCCGAGAATCATCACTGAAGAAGCACAGCAGGTCTGGCTAGACGTTTTTTCCCCCTTTGGGACCTCGGTGACTGCATGAGTTTGAGCATCTCCTCTGGCATCAGCTGACTGTGGGGGAGGAGCAGATGTTTATTTTGTTAACACAAAGCTTTTAATATGACTGGCAGGCGTGCTCTTAAACTCTTCACTTGTGAGACTGTTAAAAGCCAGGCAGCAAAACTTGGTATGTGAGGAGCCTCTGGAATTTAAGAGATGCCCTGTGTGGGTAATGCAGTGGTCAGTTCCTGCAGGAGCTGGCACAGTGAGCAGTGGGGCTGGGAGATGCTGCTTTCAGTCTGTCACTTGTTTGGACTTTGGTTGGAAAGAAAAAGTCAAGGAAGTGAGTGGATGGGGAGAAAGGAAATAGTTGTACTTGCCTGAATCACCAGCTGAGACACTACATAACCCATGACATTAGATGGGTCTGTTTGCTGTTCCCATGTTTAACACATTGAGATGTCAGGCAGCAGTTTGCCGAAGAAATCTTTTGTAATAATAAAAGTGTGATGTTGCTGTGAGCGTGTTACAGTTCTCCTAGGACACCCAGCACTTCAAGAAAAGCCATGGCAGCAGATGGACATAGCCAGAGAATGCATGGCTGTGAGATGCCCTCTGTCTTGGGCACCTGAATTTTCTTACAATAAATATTTCATACCTCTGCTCTGAAGTGAAGGCATCAGTGAGTGCTGTCTGAAGAGGTCACCCAGCGTAATCCTTGCCTTGGGAGGAGCATCAGCAATCCAGGGTCTCCACATAGTCATTCTGAGGCTGGAGCTGTCTTGGGGAAGGCTGGAAAGGTCTCCTTGGAGCCACACTGTTCTTTTTCCTGCTCTGGGTCTGCCTGTCAGGCTTCAGAAGGCTAACAACAGGTCTGGCCAAGGTGACATTTAGTTAAATGAGAGGCTGTGGTTTGCTTCTCAAAGTAATAGCATGTGCCTTTACTTGAAGGCACCTCAAATATCCATCACCTGCAGGAGGCAGGACAGCACCATACTGCTCAGGTGCCAGAGCAAAATGGTTCCCCCAGGTGTCACAGGCCCAAACCCCCATTCTGCCTGGTTTCAGGTGAGCCCAAACAAGGAAAAAGCCATTTACAAAGACAGATTTTTCTCCTGTGCAGTATCGTGCAGCTACATTCCATTGTATGTCAATGTTTGTAAGTGTTACTTTGCACAAGTTCTTTGCTAATTCAGCTTGTTTGGAAGTAGTGGGATGATGAGAGAAGCAAGAGCTGATAAACTCTTTGAAGCTCCTCTGTCAATCTTTGTTCCTGGGGGAGTTGTATTGCAGTCCCTGCTCTCATATTGGGGTATTAGGCAGGGAGGCAGGATAACATCCTGGTGCTTCAAATACTTGGCAGGGCTGCTACAGAGGAGTACAGTTATTTAGCCAGAACTACTTCTGGTCTGAGGTTTGGCCAGGAGCTTTTCCTGACCAAACCCCTTCAGCACAGCTGTGGGACAGCAGCAGTCTCTCAGAGGGCAGAGTTCACACAAGTGTTTCTCTGGGCCGGAGCCAGCGCTCACTGTAGGGCCACCCAGAGGTCACTTCCTAGGGTTTCCCCTGCAACTCTCCTGTGCAGCCAGCAAGACAGTTCATCCCCTCTCAGAATAAGCTCTTTCCTCATACATGAGGATAGTTGCCTGCCTTCCAGTCACCTTCAGCCTGGACATAAACTGGTCTTCCAGTAGGTGCCAGTATCTCCTTCCGAAAGAGCAGATACGGTGCATGTGCTGGGGATCGGGATGAGCAGCAGAAGGCTCTGCCGAGGGGCTGACCAGCACTGCCTTGGTGTCAGATGTATTTTAAGACTCTTTTAGGATAATTTTATCTGTCCTTTTGTGGCTGTTGTTGAGGAAGAACATCCCAATCCTGCATAGGGGAGGTTTATAGGTTTAACTCAAGGCTTAACACCACACCAAAGTGCAGTGCAGACCCCTGTGGTTTTCAGAGGTCATCTAGAAGCAAATTAGAGCTAGAAAACTAATCACAGTGAATATGAGGAAGCAGAGAGAAAACCACACTCAGCCCATTTCTTAAATAACAGGCAGGTGATCCTAGAGCTGCTGTGAGACCATTAAAATGTTCCTAACTTTTTTTCCCCTATAAGAACAGGGATGAAAACTGGAGCAAGGAACTCTTACCTCCTTGTGAGAAGAATCCTTGACAACTGTGGATTAATGCTCAATGGGACATCTGATGAGCGTCACTGCATCAGCATGAAGTTTGCTGTAGAATTAGAAATTCTTCTGAAGGTCTGCTGACTTTGAGGATTGAATCTATATATTGCCTTTTTTTTTCCTTTTAGAAAAGAAATCTACTGAAATTGTCCTAGTCATAGCTTTAACAGTCCCTTCCAACCCAGAACATCCTATGTTTCTATGAAATTCTGCTAAAAATGGACTACTGATTGAGGAGGGAACCTCTGAAACTCACTCCCATACTGTGAGACCTAATTTTCACTCACATGCTTTCAGTCAGCTTTAGGAGCATTTTTGGCTTAAAAAAAAAAAATCTGCTGCTCCTTACTGGAATGGTGGCAGATGGTCTTAATTTCTTAATGAATTATTGGGTTTGTGCGTGCAGTAGAGTTGAGGAATTTGCTTTCAGGCAGGATACACCTCAACATCTGCTCTTCTCAGAGCCAGTGGTAGTGTCAGCTGGCCATTTGCATTCCTGCTTTTGTAATAATAAGACTTCTCAGAAACCTCTGCTGAGACTTTTACACTCCCCTTCCCCAAAGCTCTTTTAACACAGAACATTTTAACAGAGGAGATGATGCCAAATGCAAAGAGGAGCTAAGGGCTGTGAGATTTGGGAGGATTTGCTTATCTGTTTTATACGTATTGTAAATGAAAAGCAGGTACAGGATTTGGATCCAAACGAGTCCAGCTTCAGTTATATGATACTCACCTGCTTCAGCTTTCCCCAGCTACCAACCACAGGCAGTAGAGGAGAGAAAAGGGGGAGGAAAGAGGATCAGCCAGCGTAGGCTGCCCTGAGAGAGGAATAAGAAAATCACCCAAGGCAGCTGAGTGATTCATGCCAGGTTCTGCAGTGCTTTGGTTTACCCTTTCTTCACTACTTAGCTCTGTGCCCAAGATGCCACATACATGAATAACAGCTCTGCTATCTGTAGAAAGCCTAAGTGAAGCACTGAATCATAGAATCAACCAGGTTGGAAGAGACCTTCAAGCTCATCCAGTCCAACCTATCACCCAGCCCTGTCCAATCAACTAGACCATGGCAATAAGTGCCTCATCCAGGCTTTTTTGAACACCTTCAGGGATGACGACTCCACCACCTCCTTGGGCAGCCCATTCCAACAGCAAATCACTGTCCCTGCGAAGAACTTCCTCCTAACATCCAGCTTATACCTCCCCCAGCACAATTTGAGACTGTGTCCCCTTGTTCTGTTGCTGGTTGCCTGGGAGAAGTGCTATCTGAGCATCAGCTGCTCCTCCCTGGCTTAATTCCTGGAATTTGCCACAATTTATTCATTTCTCATGCTGCTGCAGAGCATTAAGTGCTAGGGAAAGCAAGAGGAAGAACATGGGTGCCAAAGGAGAACAGTATGACCCATCATTACAAATCCCAACAGCACTGTTGGTAAAACCCCTTGCTGTAGCAGAAGCATGCCCACCTGCCTGTAGTGCATCCAGTGGGATCTCTGGGGCCAGCAGGACCCCAGAACCCCTGCTCACACTGCAAAGCACATTTTCAGGTTTGGGGACACCAATTCAGAACCCCAGATTTGTGGACACCAATCTATTTGTATGTGGTGGTATTAACTGCTATGCTCACTCCTGAGGCAGCAGCACTCAAAGCATCAGTGTGAGGTGTCTGATCAGTGTTTCTGAGGAGCTCTCCATCTCCACACAGGGCCATCTTCTGCTGTTAGCAAGTGCCTGCCCCTCCTGCAACTAAGTGCCCTGGTAAGAGGCCAATCTGTGGAAACAGGCAAAGTCAGGCTGAAATACCCCACTGGTTCCAGTAAGGCAGGGCACAGAGCTTCACTAGCATCCTTCAAATACAGAATTGCATCACACTGCCCAGAAGTACCAATGAGATTTTCTCACATGCCCAGAAATCACTTGCAGGCAGCCCTCTAGTGCAAATACTCATGCTTGTGCTGAGGCTACCAAACTAACAATGCTGTGAGCCACAGAAGAGGCCAGAAGAAAGAGGCTGTGCTATCAAACAGGAGGCAGAAAAATAACTTCTACCGCGGTGTAGGCTCTACAACAAACTTTAATACCCTGGAATGAACAATTTTCTGCCCAGAGCTGCTTACACGTTCCTTTGGAGAAAGCTTTAGAGCAAAAGAGTTGCTGTAAATCCTTTTTATCTTGCTAGCTTGGCACTGCCTCTTTCCCCCAAATATTTTTTCTGTTTCCTTAGAAAAGGGATTGACACATAACACAGGGGTTACTCAGGACTCCAGATGTGTGCAAGAGAAGAGGTCATGCACTTGTAATTATTCCTCAGCAGGGATTTCAACCATGTCCTCAAAGAAAAAAGGCCAGTACAGGGCAGTAAGTTCTCCTTTCTGCTTTTGACAGGACATGCACCACCCCCTTACACCTTGCAAACCAGTTGTACAAATGCTCCAGATTTCAGTGCTCAAGTCCAGAATCTGGAGAGTTGATCTGGTGGAAAGACCCCCCAAAGAAAACAGGTTTTCTTCCAGTGGCCATGGAAGAGTACAAACAAATTCAGTGTTCATGACTGATTCATCCTTTTACCCAAATCCTCTGCTCCCTATTTACAAATTCTCAAATTCTGCAGTCAGTGAGATCTGTGCTTTGAGGCAGAAGGGGACAAGCACTATCCCAAAACACACAGAAACAGCACAACCCAGGAGACACTGCTGAGCAGTTCCCATGTCTCAGGAGCAGGATGGAGCCAGGTGTTCACTGAGCACCACACGTGGTGCTCTTCAGAGGTTTGGGAAACTGATCAGAAGGACGCCATGGCATACTCTGCCACCACCTTGCAGAGCTCAGTTTATAAATTCAGCCAAGTGACAATGAGGGGCACACAGAGGACAGAAACCTTGGGAATGTGGGTCCAGGCAAAGCTTTGGGCCGTGCTGGGGCTGCAGAGGTCAAACAAGCTGCCTTGAAATTTGATTTTCCGAGACTCCCTTCTCAGCCTCTCCCAGATGGCTGCTGCTTCCTTCTGACATTTCCAGAGCGCTTCCAGGGCACACGTGTGAAACTCATCCCAGTACCTGCAGACAAGGAGAAACAATGCCATGAGCTCCTTCACAGCAGTACAGCACCAAGGAGACTTGCTGCCCCATGCCTACTCTTTGAGCAGCAACAGCTGCTGTGCTCTGTGCCAGCTGCCCAACTATTCATCTCCTCCATCATCTCCCAGAGCATCTTGGTTCAAACTCGAAACACACAAATTATTTTATGCCTTCACCCTCCCTCTCTACTTTCTCTGGATTCAATAAAATCCATTATTTTCCAGCAACAAATGTTTCCCTTCAGCACTGAGCACCCAGAGTATCTAAACCAGGCTGTGAACAAAGGCCTAGCACATTTCATTCACAGCTTTCTCCAAGCTGAGTCAAGGGCAAAACACAAGCACAAAGCAAGGAGGACAACAGCTCCCACAGACCAACACTAAGGCATGGACAGGAGTTATTGACTGCATTCTCATTAGACACATCTCCATTTTCTGCTGGGTACTACTCTTCAGAAGTCAAAGCCATTCAGTGAGAAGAGGCTCTTGGGGAACACCAGGGTACAACCAAGGCAGGCAAAGATAACCTGTGACCCTGCAGGAATGACCCAGGAGCTGGTGCTGAAGACCCCACCTTGGCTGCCTCTCCAGAGCTAGAAAGAGGCAGGGAAAAACCCTGGCAAAAATGGGGCTGAAAACTGCAGTCCTAGAGAAGCCTCTCAGGAGGGGCACAGTGGACACCATCCCACCAGTGCAGAGTGCTGAGGTCAGCACCACACAGGGTGACCCCACACTGTGTTTATCTAAGTCAGTATTCAGTGTGCCAAGGTTTTATCCACTCCCTGAACTCCTTTCTTACCTCTGGTGAGGGAGTGCAGCAGCTCTGAAGAAGGTGGGCTTGAGCCATTTCCCATGAGCTCACTCCTACAAGTGTCAAGCTGAACAGGGAGGGATGAGCTCCAGCTGTCCAGAGACCAGGACAGCAAGGACCAGGCTGGGCTATGTCCTCCCACCCAGCACAGAGAGGAAAAGAATGGGCATCCCTTTCCAATTTTTTTTTTGGCTGCCACGTATCTGAGGACAGAGTGGCATGAGATTCTGTGTCCACAAAGGCTGCTGTAGGTGCTGTGATGGGGAGAGCACTCACAGCTTGGCAGGTTCCTGCATCCACACTGCTCCAGAGACAGCTGAATTCACAAGCAGGGTCTCTCTTTTGTAGCTACAAACCCACAACATGAAAGAGAGAGGGCCTGACAGTCTCGGCAAATGGCACAGACTAGGCTTCTCCTCTGGAAGTGGCTCCAGGCCATCATTTACCTGCAAGCTGGGGACTACCTGGAGGACAGTAGGTCTCTGCCACCTTCTCTGTGCATGCCAAGTCACTGGGCACACGTGCCACTGCTCAGAAAGGAGATGCAGCCCAGATGGCCAAGCAAGGACCCTGCACAGAAGAAAGGAACACCTTGGTTTTGTCCAAGTGCTCTGAGCTGGAGGTAACACCTTGTGCAGATACGCAGACCCAAGTGTTCTACTTCTTTAGTGTTTCTAGCAAGGCTTACATCAGAATGCCAGCTGTGAGGGAGTTCATTAAACTGAGTCAGTGTGGTGGAATAAATGTCCCCAGATAACGAGAAAAGCCAGTGCCAACCCAGCTAACCTCCTGTGCTTGCACCCGAGCTGCGGCAGCAGCAGCACAAGGCAGCTCTGCCAGGTTAGAGTTAACCTGGCCCATGGCTTTGGGCAAAGGATGGTTGGGGCACGGTGCAGGGGGCGATAGCTCCTGTCTGGTTCTGCTCTCAGCTTGGGTGGCAGCTCCCAGTGTTCCACCTTTCGCAGTCTCCATGCACTTGGCCAACCAGGCTGCTGTTGGCACCTTGCCTGGGCTGGCTTTGGGGCATCACCACACACAGAGCTGAGGCGCTGCCAGCCTCATACCAGTTCCCACCTCTGCACCCCTCCCTCACGCACACTCCTGGAGTGACCATGGCACCAGGGAAGCAGATGGCAGCAGAGAAGGCTGAGGTTACAGTCAAGTAGTTCAGAAATATTTCCTGGCAGGAAGCTGAGACATCATCAGATTTTTCCTCCGGCCACAACAAACCCAGCCAGCCATGCAATGGGACCAGCATGAGAAGCTGGTGCATCCCAGAAGGTGCAGAGCTGTAGCCTATGGGCAGAGAAGATTCCAGGAGCCATTCTGCCATGGTCAGTGCCCCAGAGCCTGTAAAAAGTCATCCACTGATGCACATCATGCGAGTTTGAGCAAAGGAATCAGGAATCCTCCTGCACTCAATCACAGCCTGAGCCAGGCTACCCATGCTGCTGTTCTCCACTACCAAGCACCCACCTTTTAAAACTAAAACTCTTTATTGTAGCACAAATCAGAGCAGTTCCCATCCCAACCCAGCCTTCAGCCACGTCCCGGACAGACTGCTCATCCTGAGCGAGGCTGTCCCAAGGAGAAGGGCAAATTAAGAGCAGGTCACAGCCACCCTGCCATGGGCACACGTGCTGGCAGGGGAACACACCAACAAATAAAGCTGTTTGGTATTCACCTTGAGCACAAGAGTTTCACTGAAGTGCTTGCCACTTCCAGCCACAGCCAAAGTCAAACATTTTGGCTGGGGCAGGCTGGAGGGCTGTGGACCCTCGACTACTCTCAGCAGCAGCAGCAGCAGCACCACCTCCTTGTCCTGGCTTGTGACAAAGTGAGCCGCCTCCACTGAGTGCCATGTCTCAACTATGCCTGCCCTGCTGCGCCCCAAAACGTGCGAGCCAGTTGTGCTGGCAGCGAGGAGCAAGTCCCAGAGCCTCGCCCCACTGCTTCAGGCAATACCTTCACCTCCTAGCGTGCCAGTGGTTAGCAGCAGCTCAAAAAGCCTGACCCGCAGGGCGCTCAGCCCTCACCGTGTCCCAGAAGGTTTGCACCACCCCAGGACACCTGCGTTTACCTTTCACTGCTGCTGCATTTGCTTATCACTGCCGTTCACCGCCTTCAGCTCACTGCAAGCCAAAACAGACGTGCCTCCATTTATCTCCACATACATAGCATTGCCACCTCACAACTTCAGCTCCCCAAACTCGCTGACTGCCAGCGTGCAGGGGGTGGTGGGGCGGGACCTGACGGGCTGGAACTGTTGCTGAAGGCTGGGGATGCAAACTACAGCTGGAGCTGCGCGACAGACGGAGGCATAAAAAGGCAGGCAGGATACTCAAAATGTCCCTACGGGCTGCTACACGTAGGGTGTCCCGGTGCAGGGCTGTACTCACCCACAGACTCTGCGCAGTCCCTGCAGCTCGATGCCATCCACCTCCTCATACGTGGCCATGTTTTCCCCCAGCTTGAGGACGCAGTCCGAGAAGCCTTGGTACACGCTGTCACAGGCACTGCCCGATGCCAGCAGCACGGCCAGGTGCCCTGCCAGCGGCCGAGAGGGGCAGCATCAGCATGCAGCCCTTTGCCGACCGAACCCACTTCCCTCCCTCCCAGGCCGACGTGGGCCCCCCTGAGCCGCACAGGCTCCGAGCTGACAGGCACATGAACCTGCCTCTTTCCGCGACGGACACGCACAGCCCTCACTCCATCCCTCACCTGCCAGCGTTTGCCGAGAGCCCGAAGGAGCTGCTGGAGCGGGGCAAGGAGCCGTGCCGGGGGCAGGACCTGGCGGGGCAGCACGACCAGCTCCGCAGAGACTGCTACCGGACCTCAGAGACTCACGCTCCGGCCCCAGCAGGTGGCACGGAGGGCGCCTCGCCGCCCTCTCCGCCAGCACAGCCCGGGAACAGCAGGGGAAGCGGCCCCATGCTAAGCCGGCCACCCCAAACCCCACCCGGCAACCTCCCTCCGACGCCCTCCCGGGCAGCCTCACCCAGGGCGAGGAGCAGCACGGCCGGGCCCCGCCGCCGCCCCATCCCGCTGACGGCTCCGCTCCTGCCGCTGCGCCCGGTGCCGTCCCGCTGCCCGCTCCCCCGGGGCTGGCAGTGCTCCTCGCCCGCTACTGGCCACTCCCCGCCCGCCTCCGCGGGGTGGGCCCGGCCCCGCCCGCCGCTAATGAGCGGCTACGGCAGCGGCTGGGGAGGGAGAAGGGTGGGTGGCTGCTAAGGAGTGCCCGGGGGCACCCTCGGCCCCTGCATGCTGCAATGCCAGGACGTTGACATGGTGCCAGCTGAGCTGCCTCCCCGTCTGGGACCTCCCCCTCCCTGCTCTGCTCATCTCCTCCTAATGCCAGGTTGGCCCTGCCAGCACCCCTAGCCTGCCAACCCAGAGAAAGTGGAAGCCACAAGAGGCCAAAGCCCACCAGGACCCATAACAAATGCAAGGAGGTGACAGAGCCTGGGTTTCAAAAAACAGAAACAAATCCATTTATGGAAGAAGAGAAGCAAAAACATTGAGAGAAAGACAGAAGCAGATTGCTGTGCAGCCTGGGCAACACCCTGCAGGTGGCCAAGGCTGGGCTGGAGGGGGCCTTGAGCAAAGATGGCCTAGGTGAAGGTGTCCTTGCCCATGGCAGAGACACTGCAACTCGATGATCTGTAAGGTCCCTCCCAACCCAAACTATTCTATGAATCTACAGGAAAAACATCAACAAACACATTTCAGTTCTGGGCCCCCCAGTTTAGGAGGGACATTGAGATGCTTGAGCGCGTCCAGAGAAGGGCGACGAGGCTGGGGAGAGGCCTTGAGCACAGCCCTACAAGGAGAGGCTGAGGGAGCTGGGATTGGTTAGCCTGGAGAAGAGGAGGCTCAGGGGTGACCTTATTGTTGTCTACAACTACCTGAGGGGTGGTTGTGGCCAGGAGGAGGTTGCTCTCTCCTCTCAGGTAGCCAGCACCAGAACGAGAGCCTCAGGCTGTGCCAGGGGAGATTTAGGCTGGAGGTGAGGAGAAAGTTCTTCACTGAGAGAGTCATTGGACACTGGAATGGGCTGCCCGGGGAGGTGGTGGAGTTGCCATCCCTGGAGCTGTTCAAGGCAAGGTTGGACGTGGCACTTGGTGCCATGGTCTAGCCTTGAGCTTTGTGGTAAAGGGTTGGACTTGATGATCTGTGAGGTCTCTTCCAACCCTGATGATACTGTGATACTGTGAGTTACAGAAAAACATCAACTAACCTCTTTACAGGGAGACAGACACAAACAGATTTACAAGAAGACCTGCATCAACTACCTAAAAACCAACCAACATATTTCCAAGAAGACCTAAATAAATTACTCCAGAACCAACCAACAAACAACAACAACTCTTCCTAGAACAACTTCCTCCAGCAGCAGTCTCCAACACGCCGAAGCACCTGGGAGCAAAGCCAGCACCACAGCCGTTGGCCCAACGAGCAGCTCCCAGCGCAGCTTCCTCTGCTCCAAACCAGCACCTCTGAGAGCACAGCACTGCAGGAGCGGTTCAGGGCTGAGAGGACCACAGGGGGGACTCCTGCTTGGAGGAGCAGTTTGTGGAGGGTTGTCTCCTGTGGCAGGGACAGCAGGTGGCTGCAGGCGAGGACTGTGAGCAGCTGCGGCATGGAATGGATTGGGACTGACCATAACCTCCATTCCCTGCCTCTCTGCTCCACCACTGGTGGGAAGCAGAGAGCAGAGCTGCTCCCGGGAGGAAGAGAGGGGTTGAGGGGAAGGTTCTGTTTCGGATCGGGTTGTACTGATCACTGTCCTGCTCTGACTCAGTTGCTAAAGTGATGGTGATGGGTTTGTATAAATCCAACTAGTCCATTCCCTGGCCCAACTCTGCTGCCCAAAGGTGGTGCCAGAACACTCCCATCCCAAGGAGGCTGCAGGACAATGTTGGGACTACTTCTGCTCCTGACCCAAAGGAAACCTCACTCCCTTGCAGAGAGTCCTGCCAGCTCTGCCATCCCTGATGCCAGCCAGCTTCACCCCTGCTGCAGCTGAGTCCTCATGCCCACTTGCCCAACTCATTCTTCTATTGCCCAGCTCATTTCCCACTCACAAATTCCCACTGCTGAGCACTTTCCACCTGAATTTACTCGTTAGGGGTCAACCTGAGAGGGTGACATAGCTCCAGGCTCAGCTAGCAGTGGGGTTCCCCATCCTGAGCCCAGTAGGCAGCCCTGCAGCCTTGATGGGACAGCTTCAGGCAGCCCCCTACACCTAGCCAGTGCCAGGGAAGGGAGCAGAGGGAACCTGTCACCATGACACACACTCCTCACAACAATGCAGATGCACCAAGCAGGTCTAAGGTGCAGAAGGGCTGGGGCATAGGACTGGCTCCATGAGTCGAGGACCACCTTCTTCACCCTTCCACTGTCCCACAAGCAGCCAGCAAGCCTACCCGAGAACTGCAGATGTCCACCAGCATGGATACGGCCGTGGGGGCAGAATTCATCCTTGTCCAGCCTCTGGATGCAGCTGATGGTAGGATGCAGCTGGGCATGGCATGAGATGAGTCTGTGCAGGAACCTGTGCCCAACGCCAGTGGCTGCTGAGGCAAGGACAAGATGTGCTGCCGTCAGCACGTGGCCACGACAGTCTGATTTAAGCGTGAGCTGAAAAACTTCAGCAGGCTTCAACTCTGAGATCCCTGAGTGCAGGTGCACTTGCTGCCTGCAGCAGCAGCCTCCAGCCCCGCTTGCTCCCGCTGCCTCTGCCCTGGGAGGTGTCCGCGGTCCTGGGCATCTCTCCCAGCCCTTTCTTGCCCTCAGCACCACGCTAGGTATCTCTTGGCACTGAGGCTGGGTGCGAGCTGCCAGACACATTTCCCCTGCCCTGGCAGCCTGTGCCATGTCACTGTCTGCTTGTCCATCCCTACCAGCTTCCCCTGCTCAGGGTACCGGGATGTCTGTGAGCAGCACTTTGCCAAGCTGGGGCAGAGGCTTTCACCCAGCCAGGCGTAGCCACAAACCAGGGACAGAGCCTGTGCCTACAGTCTCAGGGTCTGTGGGAGGTGGTTTTGGCTCTGCTCCTCCACCTACCTCCTTCAGAGGCGAGCAGGGCTGAGGAGGGTCTCAGGACCCCAGGCTGCTGGGTCAGCCACAGGGATGCCCAGCCACAGGGTCACCTGGCACCAGCTTTATGGGCAATTTCCCAGGGCCCCCTCTGTCCCATTCAATCTCGGTACGGCATTGCCTGTGGGTTCATTCTGTTTAGAGCTGCAGCTCTAGACCCTGTGTCTCCATCTCTGCTGCCCAAGGCTGCCTGCCTTTCACCTACCTGGGCAAAGCCAATGACTCCTGGGTGAGGAGAAGCCACCTGCCTGCATAAGGGGACATCAGCATGCCTAAACTGCAGGGCCAAGCAGGTGAGAGCAGATGGTGGGGGACCAGCTCCAATCCCAGCCTGGCACAAAGTCTCTCCTTGCTCTGCTCAGGTCTCTGCCAAAGTGCTCCAGAAATATCCCTTCTTCACCCGGGGAGAGGGCTGTGTGTCCTGCTGCCCATACATGACCTCCTAACTCTACCAGCTCCCATGCCAGCAGAGACACCTGCAGGACTTGGCAGGATCCACCCCAGGACTGGGCTCGTCTCTCTTGAGTCAAGACATGGCCAAGAAGCTGGCTGGCTCTTAGCATGGAGGTGATGCTGTGAACCCCACCCCAGCAACTCTTGCCTCCCCAGCTGTACAGAAGTGGTCCACCTCATTCCTTTGAGGGTATTTATGTTTTTTCTGTCTCCATGTTGTCCCAGGCTAAACCCACCCCTTTTAAGGGAGCTGCAGGACCTCAGGTTATTGGAGCCTTGCCAGCTGCAGACTGCTCCCTTGCAATGTGTCTCCTCATTGACTGAGAAGGCAGCATTGCTTTGTTTTTTTTCTTGACTCCACAACCTACTGAGTCAAGCTGTGGCTCACTCACAGCCCCATCTACACTCACCTCCTAGAGAACAAGGTCTATTTTCACCAGCAAGTGAAAACCCTGCCTGCATGGGTTCACCTTTCCCTTAGCAGCCAACTCCTCCCCAGCTCCATCCTCACCCCACAGCTCCCTGACTCACCTTCCAAACCTCTAACAGATGAGAGAACGCTGAGTGGGAAGGGCAGGAGGAACAAGTCACGTTACATTTTCTGCTGCTGTACTTTGATGCTGGCTCCCCTGGGGACTTTTGGCAGGAGCTGAAGTCTGTGTTGTGGAGAGGAGAAGAGGCATTCCTGTTTGGGCTTCTGACCTGCATCTCAAGGACCTGAGCACTCGTGGTTAGGGTAAGGGCTGTTGACACAGGACAATGCCGACAGCCTGCACTGGAGGCACAAGTGAGTCAGGAATGCTGCGGCGGCCAAGACAGACCCTGCAGGTATCTGGCAAGACTTACGCTTAGGGATCCCGACCAGAAGCAGAGACTGTCCTCCAACTTCAGTGTCAGCTCTGTCCCCTCTCACCTCTTGGCCAAGAGCACGCTTTGCCACGAGCAAAAAAGGAAAAAGTCATGACGTGGAGCTGGCTTGCCTGCGTTGGTTTAATTGGAATAAAACGTGCGCCCCGCTGCGCAGCACGGCTTGTGCTGGAGAGCCGGCATGAGTCAGGCTCTGCGACGGTGAAATCGCTGCTGCTCCAACCCCCTCCTGCCCTCCCACTGCAGGGGGGCAGCAGTGATGTGGGCAAATGGCTAATGCTGCCCGGAGGCCATACCAGAGTACATGGAGCTGTGGACAAACCAGGGTCAGCAGGCACCGAGTAGAGATTTGCTCTTGTGGCTCCTCAAAACCCATAACCCTCCTCACTCTTGCTACAGCAGGCTGGTTCCCCCCTATCCCTTCAGGACCAAACCACAGAGCTGGCATCCTGTGCTCAGGCAGAAACCATCAGACATGACCGAGGGTGCTTTTTGGATGTGAACTCACATGGACAGAATTCATCCCTTGTAACCACCACGTGAGCTGAAGCCAGCAGCTACAGGCAAGTACAGAGGGTGCGGGCCGCAGATGCCCGGCACAAAGCTAGTTTTCAGCAGCTCCCCGGGGGCATGGGGTGAACAGCAAAGCAACAGTAGCCAAAACAGAGCTGGGATGCGAACAATACCCAGTTATCTTTAGTCATCTAGACAGAGAGAAACTGAGAGCAGGGCAAGCGGGACATGCCACAGACACTGGAAACTCCCTTTCAGCCAGAGAAGAGGGCAGAGTGGATGCTCCCCCCCGCACCCTGGCTTGGCAGTGACCAGGCTGCGAGCAGAGCTGGCGCTGGGCACAGCGAAGCACTGACTCACCCTGCTGCGATAGAGGAAGGAGGCGGGCGGCCAAGTCCTCTTCTCTGCCAAGAAGAGATGTGCAAGGCTGAACACAGGATAAACCCTCTCAGAGTATGATCTGCTGGGCGATGAGGGTCTCCAAAGGCCAGGGGTGAGCTGAGGTGAGCTGGGGAGGAACCTCGTGGCCCATCCACACAGTATGCTGTCATCTCTCCTGCATGATTGTGTGAGTTTAGAGAAGAAAACAAGGAAAATAAAGGAATCGACTGGTAACTGCTCCCTGCCCGAGCAGAGAACCCCTTCCCACAGCACTGCCCACAGTCTGGCAGAGCTGTGCAACAGAGCACCTGCAGCTGGGCACCGCAGGCACAGAGCTCTGCTTGGTTGTGGATGTGTGGAGGGACGTTCTGCAGGGACCCTCCTTAGGAACCAGGGACTCTCCTTCGGGGCCAGGAACGTTGTATGAGGACCAGAGATCCTGCATGGTGACTCTCTATGAGCCCCGGGAGCACAGGGACCCACCGTGATGAGTGGGTACTGCACATGAACACCTCGCTCTCGATGGGGACAGGGACCCTACCCGGGCATCAGACACCCCTGTCTCCGCCTCCGGGACCTCGGCCGGGCAGCAGTCGGTCGACGTCGCCGCGATGCCGCGGGGCTGGGCGCACTGACACCGCCCCGGCAGCCCGAGCCCCGCCCAACGGCGATGGGCGAACGGCAGCGGCGGGAGGCGGCAGCAGCGGGGGGCGCGGTGGCCGCTCCGCGCTGAGCCCGAGCGGCCCGGCCCGACCCCATCCCGAGCCGGTGCCAGCAGCAGCCGCATGTCGGGACCCGGAGCGCAGAGCCGCAGCCGGCGGCCGCCCGGTAAGTAACGAGCCGCGGAGTCAGCTGGACGGGAGGGCATGAGGGCACCAAGCGGACGGGCAGGGCTGTGGCGACACCCAAGCAGTGGCCCTTGCAGAGCACCCATGGCCCCCCATTCCAGCCCCGAGTCCCTGCTGGACCAGCCTGCTGCGCCGGGCACCGCTCCCGCGGCTGCACGGGAAGCTCCGTGCCTGGGATGTGGATGCTCGGGATGGAGAGGGGGGCACCTGCCTGGGAAACGGCTGAACTCGAGGACCTGTTGGGCCACGGGCTGGTTCCGGAGTGGAATCGGCACCGCGGGACCCCTGGGGGGGAGTAGATCCCCACGGGCTCGGTGTGGAGGAGCAGCGGCACCTCCCCGCCCCGGAGCCCCGAGATTCCCCGGAGGTGCAAAACTCCCACCCCGAGTATTTAGGGGCAGAGAAGACTACACAAGCACAGCCATCAGTGAACACGGCAGGATGAGTGGCATCGAGGTGACAAGGGTCTGGCATGGGACAGCCTGCTACGGAGCCACGCTCGGGTCTCCCACAGCGTGCCCGGGGCACTGTGCTGCCCTCCTAGCTCCTTTGTCCTCACGCTGCTTCCCGCAGGAACGGCAGTGTGGCCCGTAAATAGCAGGGTCTCATGACAGCCTCTGCCGGGGAGAGAGCTCCGGGCGGCGGGGATATTTTTAGTGCTGAGACGCAGGGGATTTGGAGCTGGCTGAGCGGTGCAGGCGATGCAGCCGCGGCGCTGACAGGGGGGTTACAAGGTGCCATGCCCTCCCTCTGGAGCTCCCCCTCCCTCCAGCTTTTCCCAGAAGCATCTCTGCCAAAACCGCTGCCGTCCTCACACTCGCCTGGTGCATTTCCTCTCACCGGGGCCGTGGTTATTTTCTGCTACGCTGCAACACGAGGTCAGGAATGCCGGTCCAGAAGAGACTGCCAGGGAACACTCAGGCAGTCAGTGTGTCCAGGCAGCCCATCTCCACACGGCTTGTCCCTGCTCCATATTAGGATCTTCTCCTAGGGCTAAAGGAGATGAAAGCTCTTGGGATTTACCCTGGATGGGGCAGGGTAATAGGGAAGGGCCTGCAAACTCTGCAAGGCCTCCTGCAAGATGCTGTGGCACCACAGGAGCTGCATGTTCACCCCACCTGATACCCTCACAGCCCTGCATGCAGGGACTGGGAGCACAAGACACAGAATGGCAGCAGCAGTAAGGTGCTGGGGGCCTCTCTGGGGAAAGAGTCAGGGAATCCACCTCTGGAGAAGGGCTACCTCTGGCTGTGCCAGCCTGTTCCAGCTCTTGCATTCACCGAGTAACTGCCCCATGCTTGCAGTGACCCCTCACTTCAATTCTGTCTCACCTCCACATCACTCCCTCTCCTTTTCCACAGCTCAGATTATATTTCAAGACCTTCTTTAAATCCCTTGAAATCTCTGGAAGGTATTAGAGAGCTCTGACCTCAAGAAAATATCATCCCCCCCATACACTCCTGGCCTTGTGCCTCCACTAACAACCTTTCTCCCACCCCCAGATACAACCTCCCTATTCACCAGCACAGAGGGAGGTTGTACTGGGATCCTGCGGGCCATGCAGGAATGAAAAACGTGTCCTCTCCCAATGGAAATGCAGCTGGAGAACTGAACAGGCTCCTGCCCTGGATGTTGGGTGCTGCCAGCATCCTGAAGCTCTGTTTGGCCTTCACTTCTTGCTAACTGTATGCCAGGACTTGCTCTTCTCCCAGCGCACTTTGGCGAGAGGGTGAATGGGAGAGCTCAGAGTTGCTTGCTGCACATCCAGCCCTCCTGTGCCTCTCCCCCCCATGGTGGTGGCCATGAGCCCATGCCATGTGAGGGACCAGTGAAGCCAGAGTCCACTCCCACAACCCACCCTGTGGGCAGGTGCCCGAGACCAGGCAAGACAAAACCTGCACTGCCTGGGGGAGATCCTGCCTGCCCTGCTCGCCTGGCCTTTGCACCAACGCTTGGCCCCCACTGCTCTCCAAGCAGTGCTGGCTAATCAGCCGTGGGAGCCGGAAGGATCTGAAGGCAGCAGGGTGCTCAATGCTGCCGCAGCCGCACTAGGCGGTTCAGCCAGCGGGGAAGAGCTTGGCTCTGAATGCTGATAAGCCTCCAGCCCCTTGGCTGAGCGGGCTGTAGTCATAACCATGACAATAGTAATAAAAGCCAGGCCACCAGCAGGTACCGACAGATCCCCCACGGTGCACAGGGGCCGCATTGTGCGCACCAACTTGTTCCGCGGTGGGAACATGCCAGCCGGATGAGACAATCCCAGCGAGTGACAGTCGGGAAGTGTGACTGGCCATCACATGGGGAAGGGCCGCGGCAGGGAATGCCGCCCTCTTTTATTTCCCCGTCGAGGGTTGCTGAGGAGCAGCCACACTAGCAGGGCTGTTCGCTCCCCTCTGGGTCCGGAAGCGCCCCGGGAGTTGAGGGGGGGCAGGCTCCGTCCCCGACTCTCACCGCGGTCACGGGTCAGGCAGGGCCAAGCACAGCCCAGCTGCCATCTCCTGCTGCCGGCATTCCTTACATAATGGGATCTCAGTGCCCGTGCCCAACACCCCAGAGGGAGCTCGAAAACAAGTTCACAAACAGGTCCTGCTAATTTCTCCCGCAAGAGAAGTCCCAGCACCCGCAGGAATGCTGCCGCCAGCACCCGTCCGGACTCTCCCAAGCACACTTACCCCGAGTATCGGTCACGTGTGGGCACACGCTGGGCAGAGAGTGCCAATGGCACAGAACAGCCACACTTATGGCACGTGGGGCACCACTTGACAGCATTTAGGTTTATTTTGCATTTGCATTGCAGGAGGATTTAGAGCTGCTCCTTCTTACCTCCACATCAGGGTCCTTTTGGCAGGATGATGCATGGAGAACCGGTCTGTCACCCTGGCTTTGGGAGTCAGTAAAGCCTCTGCCTTGAGCCTGTTGAGCTCTCTTCAGGCTGGTGAACTGTGGCAGTTTGCCATGGATTTGGCACAGCTGGGCTGGAAGGCAGCGCTCTGGCTGGGACAGACAGGAGAGGGCTGACTCCAGCTGCTGAAGGCAGCTAACTCCATAAACAATGCCCCACTCACCCCCTCCCTATCCTTGGCTCCATTTGCTTCTGCAGATGGCACAGGGGAGGCAGCAGGTTTTCACCTTAATCTAGCAGCACTTAACCTGCCAGTCAGCCTTGCCAGGAAAGCTTCAGCAGCACCACGTGTCCATCACCACAGCTCTTGGCCTGGGCACTGCACAGCACACCAGAGCAGGATCCCAGCGCTCAGGTCAGACATACAAAACAAAGGCCCTTTTGGGCATCCACCATCACTGCCCCAGGCACTACAGGAAGGTGATGAACAGTCAGAAGAGGACCAGAGCCTCTTCCAAAAGGTGCATGGTGACAGGCCTTGAGTCACAGTGCATCCCCACACTGTGCTACAAGCACAGACTGGCTTCTAAGGGCAAGCAATTACAGATCATGGGGTTTACTTGAAGGATGCTTCAGAAATGGGGTGCAGAGGACCCCTGGGAAGATGTGACACTGATGACCAGGACATGCTACCAGGGCCACCAAGTCTCTCCTGTTTGGGTCCTGCTATGCTGCTATATAATGGTGACAACTAGCCTTGCTGTCACCCTCACCCCGACTCTTGCCAGACAGGGTGGGGATGCTGCTCCCTCTGTTCCCTCCTCTCCAGCCTGGAGGAGTGGAGGGTTTGGGCCATGCTCCGTCAGAGTAGAAGATGTTTGTTTGGTTTCCTTAGTTACTGCACTGCCTGCTCTGGTAATCACATTTTCCTTGTGCTGGCTGGGCCAAGAGCAGCTGAGAGGAAATTTGGAATGGCTGAGGTCAAACACCAGCCTGGGAACAGCCGGAAGCACCAGCCACAGCCCCTCTGTGCCATTTGGGTCCTTGCTGTTGTGGGTACCCAACCCAAAAGCGAGGTACCAGGCCCAGTGATACAGTAACGAGCACCTTCATCAACATCCCGAGGGCTCCCAACGCTGCCTCCTGTGTGAGCTGGGGACACAGGCACGGGTGCTGAACTGCAGGAGGAATTGCAGGAATGAAAATGTTTGTGCAGGCAGAAGCCAAGCTGGCTGTGCAGGGGGGATGGGAGTGGGGAGGGGAGCCGCGAGCGGAGGAGTGTCCGTATTTGTAGTGCCGGTGGTGGCAGGGCTGGCGTGTGCCAGGGTGACAGGGCTGCTAATGCCTTTTATTATTCATGCCTCAGCCCTGAAAGCCTGGAGTACTAACACCACTGCTTGTCCCTGGGAGCTTCCCCTGCTTGTCGGCGTTCACAGACAGCCCTGTTTTTTAGCAAGGAAACTGACACTTGGACATGTGCAAGCCGTGGCTGATCTGCTAACACCCCTCCTCCCCCCTCGGTAATTCACTTCAGCAACCGAGATCGCAGCACAAGAGCTCTCCAGTCAACCCTGGCTGCCCCGCCTGTCTGAAGCTGGAGCTGAGGCTCCAGCGCAGCAAGTGCTGGTGACGCTGTCACCCTGGCACGTTAACATCTACTCACCCTGACTAAACCAGGGCGTGCTGGTAGAGCAGAGCAGAAGGGAATTACCTACTCTCCATCATGGCTGTACTGCCTGAACTGGGGCAGGCAGAAGGGCTCTGACAGCCTTGCCTGGGCCAATCCTCCTCACCTTTCTCCCCAGGAGACATGGAGCAGGCACAGCGGAACCTGGATGCAGAGCAGATGCAACAGCAGCAGCTGAAGCTACGGGACCGGCAGAAGTTCTTTGAGGAGGTTTTCCAGCATGAGGTGGATTTCTTCTTCCCCATGTCTCACCTGCAGATAGAGCATCGAAGACGTAAGTACTCTGGGTACCAGCATGGGGCTGGAGGTGTTTCAGGGATGATGGCACTGACGTTGGGATCGCTGGGACATCTGCAGGCTAAAAGCAGATGGGGACACTGCACTGAAACAGGACCACACAGGCTGCATGTGGGTGTGCTCTGGATTACTCACACCACTTAACTGAAGTCACTGCACATGGGCACCCGGGCTGGCGTCCTATAGACTCACTGGCTGCAGACAAGCTCCTACAGACAGCAGTCTGGGGCAAGAAGATGGGCTGCAAAGAGACAGCAGTGCTTTCCAGAGTGATCTTTTAAGGAAACAGGATTTCCTGAGGGCCTTACCAGCAAAGCTGGCCTCCCTCCTCAAGATCCTGCCTGCACAGGGCTCACAGTGCCCTTTGCCTTCCACTAAGGCTCACCTTTTCACTGTCTCTACAGCCCCCCTGGGCAGCATTTCCTCCATGGAGGTGAACGTGGACATGCTGGAGCAGATGGACATGATGGACTTGTCAGACCAGGACACAGTGGATGTGTTTCTGGGGTGTGGGACAGAAGAAAGCAGCATTGCTGGGTCTTTGCCAGGTACGTGCAGTCTCAAGCCTTTTGTGGGCCAGGTTGGGAGACATTCCTCCCTCCAGTGCCCACAGTGGTTTTGCCTCAACCCCAGCCACCCTGTGTACAGATCTACACACACCCACACTTGGTGCTGGGGTCTGGGAGGCTGAAGGGATCTTGCCCTGGTCTGGTCTATGTCATCATCTATATCCACAGCCCAGAGTTACAGGGCCCTGTAAATACTTCATGCTGCAGAGGCAGAAGGGTCCAGGTTTTTGCCAGAATCCATGAGGCAATTTCTCTTGTCCTGAAGCTCCCCTGGAGCAGCCAGTGCTTTGTCATGATTTCCCAGGTCCCCGCTGTGCTGCAGAGCTCACTGTGCCAAGCAGGAAGGACGCAGGAGCCCTCCACCTCCCAGCCAGACTCTAGGCTGCTGGGCTGGGGTCCTGCAGGGAAAGCCTAGGGTGCCAGCACCTTCCACCCTGCACACACTCTGCAGTGGTTCACCGAGGCCAAGGCAAACATCTCTCTGCTTGCTGCAGCCAATGGTGTACCACAGCACGGTTCCAAGCCATGTTTCATGTGAGACAGAAAAGGCTCTGCTGCCAAAACTGGAAAAGGAGTGAACAGTACTGCCCAGAGCCAGGGGTGTGAGGTGGAGAGCAGCCAGAAAAGCACAGTCTATTGGAGGGGCTATCCATGAAGTTCAGAGAGCCATAAACCTCCAGAAACCCCTTTCTTTCTCTTACCACTCTCTCCTCCAGGGGCAGATGCCAGCCAGTGCCCAGAGGAAATCACCCTGCAAGTGCCCAGTGCAGCTGAGAGCAAGTCACGCATCTCATCCACATCCTCTGTCTCCACGGATCTGAACAGCCTGGATACCAGTGAGGAAGGGGCTGAGACCCCTGTGGTGCAATCGGATGAGGAGGACCTGCAGGAGGACAGTCCCAAAGACCAGGTGGCAAGGAGCTAGCAGCTGGCTCTGCCCTGCTCTCAGCCTCCTCTGCACGGACCTGCCAGCCCCGGGGAAAGAAAGCTGCTGGCACTCAGTAAGCCCCATCCTGGACTGCTGCCCTATAGGAGAGATGATTTTCCCCTCCTCTTCCTCCACAGATTCTCCTGGCAGCCAAAAGAGAAGGAAAGGGGTATTTGTAGGCTACCAAAACTAACTCTTCAGACTTTGCTGCTAACATTCCCTGCTTCACTCCCCAAATGCTCAGCATTCCACAGCTCCACTATACCTCAAAAGCCATCCCTTGGGAGCCCAGCTCCTCTTATCCTACTGACAAAGGTCCTGTCCAGACAAGCACTTAACGACGGCATACAGAGAAATAACACTCCAATCTAAAGAAGCAGTGGGTGTGTTTGTTACTGGGAGAAAAGGGCACGGGGGGGTGAGGGGGTGCAGGGAAAGGACTGAAGGAAAGAGAGTGGTGTAAAACTAAGAGTGCTGTGTGGGAGCAGATGAAACCTCTTGTTGCACAGCTCAGTTCCAGCACAGGGATAGTTCCTGCACCAAGGATGGCAGCAGACAGAATGGACCTCAGTGGAGATAAGCAGCTGTTTGTGGAGCAGATCACGGTACTGAGTAACTTGGGTGCAGCTTCTGGGAGGGAGTCAGTGGCTGCAGTACAGTCACAGTTGGTGACCTGTAATTACCCACTGTGATAACACTTGGGATTTCCCACACAAATGGGCTGAGTAAAGAATATCAGCTCAGGCAGCACCAGCAGGTGCTGCTCCCCCAGCACAGCATGATGGCAGCAGTCCTGGTTGGAGACTGCTTCAGAAGAGCTTAGGAAGAGCTGTAAAAATTAAGCCACTTTGCAGTCTTGCAAAGCACTTGCACTTACTCCCTGCGAGACGGGTCACAAGGAGTCAACCAGAGGCCACTGCTGCTATCGGTGGCTGCAGGCCAGGAAAGCACTGTCCCAGCTCAGCCTTAGTCAGCACAACTGCGGTTACCCCACGAGGAAAGGAGCCTGGGAGATAAGCAATAGGAGCCAGGGAACGCCAGCTGCTTCCCAGGCGGGTGTTCAGACCTTGCTGTACTCTCCCCTGCCAAAAGTCAGCCAGCCCTTCATGAGATCAGCTGATTGAAGCACCTCAGTTAGCCACTAACGACTGGCCAGAGCGGAATGCATTGTGAGCACCATCGGACTGCCGCCCCCAGCGCTGCCTTGCTGCAGTTGCAGTTCACTCCGTCCTGGGGTGAAAACGAAGCTGGCAGTCTGTGGGGAGAGAGGATGCTTCCGGATGGCTGTGTGCTCAGACACAGACACTGCCCGCCGGAAAGCAGATGCCAAGGAAGGAAAGCAGACAACAGCGGGAAGAGCTGAGAAGAGGAAGTCACACACAGCCGTAGAACCATAGAACGTTTTGAATTGGAACGGATGTTTAAAGGCCATGTAGTCCAACCTCACTGTAGCGAGAGGGGACATCTTCCACCACATCAGGTTGCTCAGAGTCCCAAACAACCTGACCTGAAGCTTTTCCAGGTATGAGGCTTCTACCTCCTCTCTGGACCACCTATGCCAGTGTCTCTCCATACTCAGTGCACATAATTTCTTCCTTCCATCTAGACTGTATCTCCCCTCTTTAAAAGCATTGCTCCTTGTCCTGTCCCAAGAGGCCCTGCCAAAAGTCCGTTCCCATCTCTTCTGTAGGGTCTCTTTAAACACTGAAAGGCCGCAAGGTGTCCCCGGAGCCTTCTCTTCTCCGGGCTGAACAACCCCAACTCTTTTCCAGCCTGGCCTCACAGGGGCACACTTGCGGTCCTTACAGAATCTTGTGCGCAACTGGGCCTTGCAGCGAACCACCAAAGTCGAGACCTACCAGAACTCCATCAACTTTCAAAAGCTGGGGGAGGGAGTCCTTGGGGAGCAATCTACAAGTTGAACGCTCTCGTTCCTGAGCCGGGGCAAGCCCTGCCGGTCAACGTCCCCCTGTCGGTCAACGCACAGCCAGGAAAGCGCGTCCCGTCCCGCCCCAGGCCGGATGCCCAGGCTCCAGACTTGCTCTTTGCAAGCGCTCCTTGGCCTTCCCAGGAAGGTGAACACCACCTCTTGCGCAAGGCCCGGCCGCCGCCGTGCGGGACCAGCGATGCCGAGCAGCGGCGCTGGACGAGCCGCGCAGCTCCGGAAGCGGCTGCCATTGGCCGAGCGACCGGAAGCGGAAGCGGAAGCCGAAGCCGGGGCGGGGATGGCGGCGGCGGTGATCGTGCTGTTGCTGCTGCTGGCAGCAGCAGGGCCAGGGTTGGGGCAGGCGCGGCCGGACGCCCTGCGAGAGGAGCTGCTGCTGAGCCCGCTGCCCGCCGGCGACGTGGCTGCCACCTTCCAGTTCCGAACGCGGTGGGATGCGGACCTGCAGCGGGGCGCGGGTAGGGCGGGCGGGGCTGAGGGCAAGAATGGTCCAGCATTGGCTGGGGGGCGGGGCTGGGAGGGCGGGGCTGAGGGCAAGGATGGTCCGGCATTGGCTGGGGGGCGGTGTGGGGGGCGGGGCCACGGCGGGGCTGAGGGCGAGAGTGGTTCGGCATTGGCTGGGGGTGGGGTGAGGGCGGGGCTATTTCGCGCCATGGGGCAGTGAGGGATTGCGTCAGAGTGATGACGTCACTGCGCTAGCGCGTGATGTCAGAGACGGGGCTCGGTGAGTGCTGAGGTGAGCAGGAGAGGGCTGCGGGGGCTAAGGGCTGCAGTGACATCAGCATGGGGCGTCGGGGGAGCGCCAAGGGAGGCTGTTTGGTGTGGCCAGGCCCTGGGAAGATCTTACAGCAGCCTTCCAGTACCTAAAGGGACATACCGAACAGATGGGAAGCAGCACTTAACCATGGAGTGTAGAGATAGGACAAGGAATGACAGTTTAAAACTGCCAGAAGGGAGATTTAGGTTAGTGTCTCACAGGACCAGGTTGTCCAGAGAGGTTTGGGATGTCCCCTCAGTGTCCAAAGCCAGGCTGGATGGGGCTTTGAGCGAGCAGGTCTAGTGGAAGGTGTCCCTGCCCATGGCAAGGGGGTTCCAAACACATCTTTAGGTGATTTTTAGGTCTTTAGGTCCCTTCTTTAACATCCCTTTGAACCATTTTGTGAAGAGGCCAGGGGGATGAGCAGGGCAAGGACTAATGCTGCCCACAGTCTCTCACTACAGGCTGTTCCCGAAGGCGCTGGGACGGCTGGTGGCAGCACTGGGGGTACGGGAGCTCCACCTCGCCCTCACTCAGGGTTTCTGGCGCACCCGCACCTGGGGGCAGCCTCCTCTTCAAGCACCTGCTGGTGCTGAGCTCTGGGTCTGGTTCCAGCCCACCGTCACCGAGTAGGTACCACAGCTGCAAGACTGTCCCTCTGGGTCCCCTCCACAACCACCGCTCCCAGGAGCTATTGTCCCTCTCACATGAGGCTGCCATGGTGTGTGCAGGGATCTTCTGGGTTGGAAAATGTCTGTTGGAATAAAGAGCCTGCAATTCCAGGAGCAGCTCTGAGGAAAAGCAGAATGTGTGTGGAGCCCGATGTGGTGCTGAGGACAAACCCTTGGTCACTAAAGGAACAAGTAATTCCCCTGTGGGCTCTGTGATGACAAGCTGCTCACTGCAGGGGTTGCATCTTGACCTCTTAGCTGTGACTCACTTCCTTTGACTCCCATCCAGTACTTGTCACCACTTCCCTTAGTACACAGCCACTGTTTGAGCTACAGCAGCTCTGGACTCACAGAGCTGTCCTCCCTACAAAGGGCCTATCCCAGGTCTGCTGGTTAGCTCAGCCTTCAGAGCTGCACCAGGGTGCTGCTTTAGGTCTCACAGGAGCCCCTTCCCCTATACCACACATCACCGTCCACATGCTCTCCTCCCCTCTCTTCAACAACTGCTGCCAGGTCCCTGGCTGTGTGAAACTGCCATCCCCAGATCTCAAGCATTAGAGTAAAATACCAAGAGAGCTGGAGTGCATGAGCAGCAGCCTCTGCCTGCACGCTTCTTGCAGCTTCTGAAAGCCAATGTGGGCACCTCTGTGTGTTTATTGAATGTTACTGACTTAATGCTTGTTGATCTGAGGATTTAAGCTGCTGACTAATCTCTAGTATCTGTTTTCACATAGCATTGACAAAGCCTGGAAAGAACTGAGTAATATCCTCTCAGGAATATTCTGTGCTTCTCTCAACTTCATCGACTCAACCAACACTGTCACCCCAACAGCATCCTTCAAGCCCCTGGGCTTAGGCAATGGTGAGCCTGGCCTGCACTCAGCTCTGCCCTGTCACTCTTGCCTCTAGCTTTAGTTCTGCTTGTGCTACCGTGGGAAGTCCCAGGGCAGATTCTCCAAGGACTCTGGGTCTGCTATCCTCCTGGAAGCATTTCCTTCCACTGTGAATGAGGCTTGGATTTGAACAGAGGAAACCCACATGCAGTACATGACAGATGCTCCTAGGCCCTCATCTGTGTCTCTGGAAAGTATTTCATGAAACAAGGACTGGAGTATTTAAGGCACTCATTAATAAGTCTGCATCCTTACCTTTTCTTTCCAAGTGACTCTGAATAGAGTGGGATCTATTCCTGATTGAGCTGTGGCCTTTTGGGCATGCTGAGAGGGTGGTGGGCTGTGGGGCACACCAAGGGTGGGGGTGGAAGAGTTCTGCTTCTGTCTCATGCCAGTAGCTGTACCAGCCTGCTGACCCTCTGGCTCCCTGCTCAGGAACAGATCACCATCTCCTGCGATACGCTGTCCTGCCCCGGGAGGTCGTCTGCACAGAGAACCTCACACCATGGAAGAAGCTGCTCCCATGTGGCTCGAAGGTAGTGGCAAGTCCTGCTGGGCCACCCCCAGTGGAGCTGGGTTCCCCACAGCAGTCCAGGAACACGCTCAGGGAAGTCTCAGCATGGCCTTTCTCTCAGTGAGAGCAGAGAACAGACAGGGGTTGAGTTTCTGCGTCTCTTCCCACAGGCTGGGCTCGCTGTGCTGCTGAAGGCTGAGCGCTTGTTCCACAGCAGCTACCACTCACAGGCAGTGCACATCCGCCCCATCTGCAGGGTAAGTGCAAAGCTCAGCGCCTCCTTTAACACTTCCAAGAGAAATTCTAAAGCAAGGGGACATACTGCTTCCCTCTGGTGGGTTCACTGTGTCTAGCATAGTTGTCATCCTGCTTCTCTGGTCTCCCCTGCATCCCAGTGGGATTCTTGGAGTCCTGGTAGAGCTCCATCTCCATCCCGATGTCCTGCTCCTCCAGAAAGTGTGATCTCACCTGTCTTTTCCTTATCCAGGATGCCTCTTGCCTGGCTGTGTCCTGGGAACTTAGACAGACCCTCACTGTGGTCTTTGACAGCTTTGCCAGTGGCCAAGGAAAGAAAGGTAAGCTTGGTGCCAGTGGGCTGTGGCCTCTGTAGTGCCCTTGGCCTGCAGTACTCTGCCTGTTACTGACTTTGCTTCCTGCAGACTGGTCCCTCTTTAGGATGTTCTCTCGGACGCTGACTGATGCATGTCCTCTGGCATCACAGAGCAAAGTCTACGTTGACATCTCTCCTAAGAACAAGGTAATGCTCACAGACCAGAGAAGAACCTCTGCTTCCCCAGTTCAGCCACTTTGTGTGGCTCTGAAACATCCTTGCCTCCATCTCCTGCATGACCAGACCCCGCAGGAGCACCCCAGGGCTAACAAAGGGAGGTGGTTTCTTTCCTCTAAGCAAGACTGCAGGGATGAGCATGGTGGTGTTAACAGTACTGAGCTGGCTGTTGGGTGGGAAGGGTCAGAGCCAGCCAGAGGGGCTTTGCCCTGCACTCACAGTCACTCTGAAGGGCATTTTTATAGTTAATTTGCTTTCTCAGGAAAAGGAGTTACTGGAAGTCACACCACCTCCAGCATCTCTACATGAAGCTGTTGTCCAGGGGGAGAAGAGAACCTATGCTGTTTATGACCTGCTGAGCTCCTCGCTCTTCAACACATCTCGCAGCCTCAATGTGCAGCTAAAGTGGACACGGCCCCAGGACAGCTGTGAGTGACCAGCACCTCACTCAGCCTGCACCACCAGTCAGGGCTCCGGGCCTGAAAATCACCTCATAGCACCTCATTCTTGTGTCCTTTTCTCTTTGATAGCGGAACTGCCCACACCTGTCCTCCATGCTCACCGCTACGTGAGTGGGTACGGGCTGCAGACTGGGGAGATCAGCACCTTGATCTACAACACCCACCCCTACCGTGCCTTCCCTGTCATCCTGCTGGAGACTGTACCCTGGTACCTGCGGCTTTATGTGCACACTCTGACTATCATCACCAAGGGGAAGGAAAACAAGCCAAGTAAGTAAACCCTCCCAGGTGCATGAGCCACCAAAATCTCTTGGCACAAGATGTGCATTCCAGAGATGGTTTGGTCCCTCCCTTGGGCCCCAGTGGTCATTGGGAAACTGAATTGGGAAACAAAACACCTCAGGATGTTTTACTAGCTTTCGTTTCACTGCTCACAGCAGATGAGACTTTAGTAAGGCTGTTTTGTAAGAGGCATGTGGATGTTTTGCTTCATAATCCAATAAGAGTCTAAACCAAGGTGAATTGTTTAGAGGCCTGATTTAAAACTAGGTCTTATTTTGCATTTGAACCTTTTCTTATAAACATCTGACTTTCACGGGTCATCAGCTCTAAAGAACGGTGTGGGATAGAACAAGGTGCCCCTGGTGCCACTGCTGTGTCTCTGCGGTTAGGTTATATCCACTACCAGCCAGCCCAGGACCGGAGACGGCCTCACCTCTTGGAAATGCTGATCCAGCTGCCAGCCAACTCCATCACCAAGATCACAATCCAGTTTGAGAGGGCCTTATTGAAATGGACAGAGTACCCACCTGACCCCAATCATGGCTTTTATGTTGGGTAACAACATTCTTCAGTTCCTCATTCCCTTCCAAGCCTCACGTACAACTTACTGCTCAGGTCTCTGGGGCTTTTGCAATCTCTTAGCTGGCAGGACTGACACCAGCATGTCCTTTGTCTCCTTAGTTCCTCAGTACTTAGCGCCTTGGTTCCCAGCATCATTGCGATGAAGGAAGTGGACATGGAGCAGAGCCCTCTCTTCACCTCTCTGTGAGTGCTGGGGAATGGGGCCCTGCTGCAGCACTGGTGGGCTGCCAGCCTCTATCATCCTGCTGATGCTCCCTTTCCTGCTTCCACTCTCCAGGTTTCCTTCCTCCGATGGCTCCAGCTATTTTGTGCGCCTGTACACGGAGCCATTGCTGGTGAACTTGCCCACGCCAGATTTCAGCATGCCCTATAACGTCATCTGCCTGACCTGCACTGTGATGGCCATGGGCTATGGCTCCTTCTACAACCTGCTGACCAGAACGTTCCACGTGGAAGAGCCGAGCCGGGGCGGGCTGGCCAAGCGGCTGGCCAACGTTATCCGCAAACTCAGAGGGGTGCCCCCACTCTGAGAGAGACCAGGGCTGGCCAGGGGACTCCCTGAAGAGACCTACTGCATCGTGTCTTTTTCCAGTTTGCTGCCTGGATCTCTCTTCAGGATCCAATTGGCTGAGAGATCGCTTCTATGAGATGGGAAATGACTCTAAGCTCACCGACTACTGAACTGCACTGCTATGGGACTGGGAAAGGTGTCAGACTTCTGTTTGGGAGAGGGGTAACTTATTGCTGGGAAAGAGCCTAAAAGTAAACTCGAGATATTTTGTACGTTTGTGTTGCTCCTGCTTGGTTTTACTTTGAACTTGTAGGCTGCTAGGTCTCCAGCATCCTTCCCGAGTCAGCTCAGGGGAGGGGGAGGAATGTGATCCACAGTGAAGAGATGGGTTCCTCTGCTCTACCATCTCACCACGTTTCACAGCACCCTCCTGTCACAATTCACCACATTTGAGCCAGCTTGCATATTGATTTGGGGGCATACTTCAGATATACCAAGGATTTATTTTCTTTCTCAGCAAAAAGCTGCCCTTGCTCCCAGCTTCTACTTGCAACATTTTGAAACCTCTCCACCACTCTGCTGCAGCACAAGGTCCTCCTCAGTATCATTTTTGCACATCTACTCGACAGCTCCCTTGTACCCAACACTGTCACTGAAGCTTTAGGGAACCTCTAGGCAGACCCTGAGCTGCAGCCAGCCAGGCTCTGCTGGTGGGCAGTAGCCTGAGTCCTCCCTTGGGCGGGGAAGGCAGGAACCATGTCACCACTGCACTCTTTAGTTATTTTCATGAAACTCAAGGTATGGCCTTGCTGTGGTTCATGCAGAACCAGAGGATGCTATTGGGGCTCCTCAGCTATTCCAAGGGTTTGTCCTTTGCATCTTGCATACAGCTTTTGTGATGGGAACAAGCAGCTGCCTACAGGCAGCTAAACGAGGCAATCAGGAGAAACATTCCCCAGAATCAAAGCAAAGCACAGCCGAAGATCCCCTAACACAGCTCCTCTAACAGCTTCTGCTTAAACAGAAAACCATAAAAGCCCTGTTGCCTCCTGTCTTGTACATTCTGTTTCCCACGTCTGGCATTACTTTTCCCTTCCCTACCAGAGATGCTTCTCTCTCTGCATCTCCTTAAATTCTGTTCCACTGGATGGCTCTGTGAATACATGAGTTTGGGACAATCACTCTTCCTCTCTGTCCCTGCTTGCTGAGAAGGACACTGTGGGGCTGGAAGCTCGTGCTACTTCCAGCCAAAGGACTGCTGCTACAGCTTCACCAGCCAGGCTTCAAGCACAACTTGAAAGTTATTAACAGAGAGCTGGAATGACAACCATACCAAACCCAAGTGTGTGCACAGCTCCTACAGCAGTGCAGGGGCAAGAACTCATGGCCAAGAGTCTTGGGCATGAGGGTCACTGCTGCAGTTTGCAAAAGGATTTGGTGGCCTCGGGTTGTTCCAGGTTTGGTCCAGGATAAAGCAGACTGAAATCACCAGCACATACTGGAACAGCTCAAGAGTAGCCAAAGTCCTCCCAGCCCAGCTCCCTGAGCCAAGCCTGCATGTTGCAGGTATTGGGTGGGATCCTGCAAAGCCTCCTGAGCATTGAGGCCAACACCCACGTATGCACCTGAGAGCAAAAGCCAAACCAGCCAAAAGCAGCATAAGAAACACAGCAATGCTGCAAACCCAACCACCATTTCTGCAGGAGAAAAGGTCTCCGTGCTGAGTATGATGAGGGCAGCCTGTGCCAGGGCCAGCCAGAAGCCAAAGGGCACTGGAGCTGGCACTGGCCAAAAGCTTTCAGGCTATGCTTTCTCTGGACAGCCTGCTCCAGGACTCTAGCACTGTCATAGAAAAGGAAAGAAATTTTTCCTCCTGTTCAGGTGGAAGCTCCTGGGTTCCAGTTTGTGCCCACTGCCCCTTGTCCTGTTGCTGGGCACCACTGAAAAAAGACTGACCCCATCCTCATGCTCCCTGCCCTTTAGTTGTTGCTGAGCATTAAGATACTCTCTCAGGGTGCTCCAGTCCCTCAGCCTTTCCTCCTCGCAGAGAAGTTCCAGTTCCTTCACCTTCGTAGCCTCCACTGGGCTCGTTCTAGCAGTTCTCTGCCTCTCTTGGACTGGGAAGCCCAGAACTGGACATAATACTCCAGCTGTGGCCTCACCAGGGCAGAGTAGAGGGAAAGCTCTCTCAAGCTGCTGGCCACATTCTTCATGTACCCCTGGAGACCACTCGCCTTCTTGGCTAGGAGGGCACATTGCTGGCTCACAGGCAGCTTCTTGCTCCCCAGCACTCTCAGGTCATTCTCCGTGGACTTGCTTCCCAGCAGGTCAGCCCCGCACCTGCCCTGGTGCAGGAGGGTATTCCAACCCAGAAGCAGGGCTCCACACCTGCTGAGCTTCACAAGGTTCCTTTCACCCACTTCCCCAGCCTGTGCAGGGCTCGCTGGATGGCAGCAAAGCCTGGGGAGGTGTCACCACTGCTCCCAGCTTGGCACCACCCGCAGACTGGAGGGACCATTCTGTGTGTCCAGGCCACCGATGGATATGCTGAGCGAGACTGTACGCAGGAGGCGGTGCAAAGAAGCGCTGGTAACGGCACTTTAAGAGTAAACGCACACAAACGCAGGAGGCCTCCAGGAGCAACACAACTCCGCAACTCCACCGGTCTCGATGCCGCGGAGCCGAGCGCATGCGCCCTGCCCGCCTCCCGGGGCTGCCCGCTGCGCTGCCTGACCGCCCGGGCCGGCCGCACCGGCCGCAGCCCCCGCAGCGGCCCCTCTTCGGCCGCCACCGCCGGCGCAGCCCGCGGCAGAGCTGCAGCGCAGCGGGGCCGGCCTGGCGCAGGCCGCGGGGACAGGCGGGCGGTAGGCAGCCGCGGTGGGGTCCTGGCGGAGCGGCGGCGCCCGGTCGGGGCGCGCAGGCGGCGGGTGGGGGGCGTCCCCCGGCGGCCTCACCCTTTGCTCCAACGGGCGCGGCGCGGACGGCCCCGGGATGGCGGCGTGAGACCGAGGCAGCGCGCCGTAAGTACGGGGAGCGGTAACGGGGGACGGCGGGGCCCAGCCTGGCTTTGGGCCGGCGGCAGAGCGGAGGAGGACGCCCATTGAGGCGGGCAGGCCGGGGGCTCTCGGAGCGGGGGGTGATGGCTTGGAACTTCGAGGGCGGGGGGAGAGCGCCCGCGGGGCTCCCAACGCTCTGCCGGCGGGAGAGCCGCGCTGCCGGAGCGGAGCGTGGCCGGGTTATACAAGAGCCGGGGCCAGCCTAGATTGGGCTTCGCTTATCGCCAGCCTGACAGGAAGGCGACGCTGCCTGCATCCCCCGGGACACAGCTTCCTTCTGTACCTCGGCTCTCAGCCGCGAACATCTCACAGCTCGCCTGCCACCTTCCAAAACCAAAGCCAGGCCTCTTTCTGCCCGGAGCAAACAACTCCCTGGCACCCTTTTGTCCAGCACTAAGGCAGCAGCCCCGCAGCGCTAGTGCCTGGCCAGGCACCGGCGCTCCAGTGCTCTGAGCCCTTGATAGAGAAAAGTTTAGACGCCGTTTTGTTGCTTGTTACATCTCAAACTTTCAAGTGTTAAGAGGAGAAGCTCTTTAAAACAGCCCACAACACACCGTACTCTCCTGCACTTCATCCCCCCTGTAGCGAAATGTTACATTTGGTCTTGCAATTGCTGTCAGAGCGGAGCAACCTTTGCTAACCATTCTATATGTATGTAATCTATGTAACTCCCCAGGATCCCTGGACAGTGTTGCAGTTCTGCCTCTCTTTACCCAAGAAAATGTTTTTGGTTTTTTTTTTCCAGGCCATCTTCAGATTTATGAAGCTTATGAAAGGCATAAGATTAGAGATTTAAATTAAACATAATTATGTTTCTCAGGGAACTTGGAATGGGGCTGGAATTCATGATCTTTGACAGTTAAAGACAGAAGGTGGGAATGAGGACCACTGGAAGTTAATATATCAGTACAGATGGAAGTAGCCATACTTAAGATGACAACTGCTGATGCTGATATCTTTTCCCACCACAGAGCTGTCTGACTTAAGGTTCCACCTGTGTGATTTACCTTGCAGAGAGACACAAGACCTCATTGCTGGCTTCTGCAGGTGGAGGTTTTTTCACCCTGGTGCAGCATGTGCGCCGTAGTCCAAATGGAGCAGGCTCTGCTCCACCTCTGCACACAGGCTGATCAGTCCTGGGGCAGTAATGAAGCTTGAAAAGCAGCTGTGACAGTGATGAAGAGAGCAGCTCAACAGAGAGCCTCTGTGTTTCATAAAATGAGCTGCTTTGGCTTATCTCTACCTTGAGAAATCAGAACACTTTGGAACCCTGAGGCTTGGTTTGTCAGGGATTTGCCACTCTTTTGGAAACTGTTTGCAATTATGTTGCACCATTTCTGAGTCTACATCTAGTGTTCAAGGCATGAACTTATCAAAGCCCGGGGTGAGGCCTTTGCCAAAAACTGAAGAGTCTCTTTTTCCAGCTGAGTCATACTGTCAGATAAAGCTTTAGGAAAAATAGCAGTGAGGCCAAAAAAAAAGCCCTGAAGAAGTTAAATCCCTGATACTGCCAATAGGTCTTAGAGCTTGAACAGTTATGGTTCTTGGGGCTATTAAGAGCGAGGGTTGGCATCCAGTGTGCTGCTCTGCTGTTGCTTTTCTTAGCTGAACTCATCAAGCCTGTTATGTGATAGCTCACCTCTTGCCCCCCACCTCTGCCAGTGCTTTGGATATTGTGTAGTTTTCAGCAGCTGTTTTGGGTGCTGCTACGTGGTGTCTGAGAGGTGGTTTGGAACACAAGCTGGCACTGCCCACACGCATCAGCTCCGGTTACATGGCTGGGACAAGGGTTTGACTTAAAGACTTTTCAGTGAAGTGTGCTACAGGTGAGTCTTACCAATGAGAATCTCAGAGCAGGTCCTCAAGGCCAGCTCTTAAATTTATGTGTGCTGTGAGATTTGGATCAGGGCAATGTGGCTTTTTGTTCCCAAGCAGAAACTTCAGCTTCTGAGAAAGTGGGAGGTTGGCACTGCCAGCCCTCAATAAAAAGGTTACTAGGTCTTTTATTGCAGTTACAGCTGCCAGCCTGTGTGGCTGTTTCTGTGGCATCTGCTGGGGAGGTTCCTTACAGACAGTGCTTACTTAATGGCTGCCTTAGTAGGGTCTGAACAAGCTTACCTTTTAAGTGCTTAGTGGAAGCTGACTGATTATTCCCCTCTGCCAGGGTAAATGGACTCTTAAGGAATGAAGACATTCTTGAGAAGGAGACAAACTTGATGTTGGCATACTGATGGATAAAACTTACAGTGCAGGAACACCTCTCAGCTGCTGAATGAACTTGTAGGATGTCTGTTGTGGAAGCAGGGAATTAATGTGGCCAAGTCAGGAATAGATACAAAGTAGAATTATTTTCCTGAAAACCCACCCCTAAAACTATATATACAGAAATTAGTTTTAATTAGCAGATTCGATTTGAGAAGATCTTACAAGGATACCATAGATAAATTTGGCTCTTTTAGAAGTCAGAAGTTGGAAAAGGCTAAGCTACTAAACATATATTAATCACGAGCCAAAAGTTTTCTCTCAGACAGGCTGACTCACCTGTGAGTAAGGGCGGGCCAGATGCTTGTCCCGCTCAAGAGTCCCAGGCTCGTTAAGGTCATTAAGCTGCATAAAGGGGGTGCTTATGTGGAAGCCGTCCAAAGCAGGGACGGTCTTGTCCCTCAGGAGGAGGGAGAGGAATTTTGAGGTATACCGGACTCCAGGACAATGTCAAGGAGCAACTTGCTGGCTCCTCAGATGATTTCACTCTAAAATGTGCCTGCTCCACTGTGAAGCACCACAGACTGTGCTGTGCTGCTCACCTTTGGCTTGTCCTAATTAGCTTTGCTTCTGTCTGGGAAAGGTGTGTCACTGTCCTCACCCTGCCACTTGAGAATCCTCCCCACAAACATGTGCCAGTAGAACCTGCTGGTTTGGGATGCTCTGGGGAGGTGACAGGCAGGCTGTGGACATGATAGAAGCAGATTAGTAAGCATGTGGAAAAGCTGTGGTGTTTGCTGTGCAGGGAACCTCCCCAGGCTGCTCTTCTGCCTGCAGGAATAGGCAAGGGGGAATCAAATGGAGCCACTGACAGCGAGGACAGCAGTGGGAACATGTGAGGAGTCTGAAGCAAGTTCAAGTGGCTCCAAGAGCTGTGGAGGTGCAAGAGGAGGCAGTGGTGATATGATGAAAGGACCTGTCTGGTAAACATGAGTGGCAGCCAAATCAGATGATTCTTGAGCAAGAGAGCAGTCTTGAGGAGCACAGGACTTAAGGCTGATGAGGGAAGGATATGAGTCAGGCTAGGGAGAACAAGAGCAACTGGTTGAGGAAAAGCAGGATGAGGTTATGAAACAGGGAGCTGTTAGAAGGACTAGTGGGTGACAGGTTCTTATTTGCCCTCAGATATGGTAATCTTTAGCTTGGATCATGAGTGGGGACAAAGACAACAAGGCAGGAATGTTTCATTTGCAAGTTTCACCTTGCTTGATTGTCTAGGCAAAATAGACTATTGTTATGGCTCCAGGGAAGGACTGCCTATCCTGGGCACCAAGAAGTGTGACAGTCTCTGCTTGGTGAAGGGTTGTTAGCAGGAGATGCTGTTTCTCTTTGATGGAAAGCATGGTAAGAGTACTGAGTGTCATGGCCAGCTGTATAAAGAAATCTCTGGCAAAGAGCTGGGATGAGTGTGTGCCTTACTAGTGGAAAGTCCTTTCAGGAAGGCAGCTGCAGAGATCTAGTAGCAGGTACCTTTTCTAGGATCAGCAGACAAAGGATTTTCAACCTTTAACTGATGGGCATGTGAAAACATAAGCAAACTGACTACAGATAAAAACATAAGCAAACTGACTACAGATAAAAGACCAACTATTGGAACATCTCTATTTGCTAGTAGTTCAAGAGGTTTGCAGGTCAGAGAGCACTGACATTGAAACTTCATGATAAAGATATTTAAACATGGGTAACCTGTTCTAAGGAGGGTTTGTATTTGTATGAGGTGTTCAGGTGATGCATGTACACTTGGGATCAACTCACTGGTTGGTGTTGCCCCTGAAGTCTTTACCTTGGTGAAGATTTTGCTGTGGGGCTAAAGGCAGCTACATCACAAGTTATGGCTGTGCTCAAACCATGGTCAGTTTGGGGGCTAAAGGCTCAATAGCAACATGTTGCCTTATTAAGGCTGAGAGATTTATCATGTTAGTCCTGGAAGATGGCAGAGCTTTGTGCCTTACTAGAGCAGCCTTGTGCTCTTCTGATAGACACATTGTCTTGGATTTTCAGCCTTTAAAGGCAAAAAGGCCAAAGCAATTCTCTGTAGGCAGCTCAAACTAAAGCTTGAAGAAGTGACCCAAAGACTGCCACATGTTACAGCTGAGGAAGTCAAAGCTGATATAGCTTCAGGGCTAGGTTTAGCAGACGTGTGGTATGGTGTTTACTCAGTGACTTGTACTGCTCGGTGTTCAGAGCACTTGGGAGAGAAGGACTGTAAGGGACTTCAAGAAGAACATTTCAGAGATTAAAATGGCTGCAGATCATGGATTTGGTTTAACTTTGTCATATTCAGTGCCATCTGAACTAGAGAGTTGGGTGATGGGATTTAACCACCTTTCTGTTCAAGTGTTTGTTGTTAAATCTTTTATCTCCTTGAGAAGAAAAGTTACCTGATACTTCTGCACTACTTCCACATCTCTGTGATTCACAAAGGCTGGCAGGCAGCATGCTTTGCTATAAAATCAATCTGATTTCCATGTTACAAATGAGGGAAACAGGCTTGGGACTAGACTTGCTCCTAAAGATAACACTGAGTGACCTGCATAAACCAGGACTAACCCTGGGAGTTTTATTCCTTTGGCTTTATCCATATTCCAGCATAAAATACCTTCTTTCTTATTCTTTGGCTGTCTGACTGCAGCTGAGTTTTACTAATTGGACCCCAGCTGCCCTCCCTCTGCTGGAGAACACTCTCTTGCAGGAGTGCCAGCACAACATACTTTCCTCAGATACTCCTTCTCTGCTTGCCTGGTGGAAATCTTGGCCCACGTTCTCGCTCACTGACATCAAAACAGACCCTGCTGGTAGGAACACTGTGGATGGCAGGGAGCTTCCTGTATCTGATAGAGCTGGTTGGTACCTGTGAGCTTGCAGAGCTGAGAGACAAGCCTGACCTCAGTGGTTTGTTGGAAGAGAACCACGTGTGGTTTTCTTTTGGCTTTTCTGTGCAATCCCTTATTCTCTCTCCCTTGGCCAGGAAATCCATTTTGCTGCCAGCAGGAGCCAGCAGAATGTGCTGTTTGTTTACCTTCTCACTACTCCATCCTCCTAACCTTCCCACCCCCACAGTTGTAACTCTAACAGGCTCAGCTCAGTCCTTCATCCTTCTGACAGAGCACTACTTCTGGAGTATTTTCAGATTAAAGGATTGCTGCAAGGAGCTGTTTTAACCGGGCTGTGCTTAGTCAGGGTGAGGCCTTGGTGTTCTTCAAGGCTGGACTGTCCTCTCGCCTGCCTTTGTGCCCTGGTTGGCAGCTGTTTTGTTTGGTGTTGCTGCATGTCATCATGATACAGGGGATAGCAAAGAAGAGCATGCTTCCCAAGCTCCACCTTCCCCTACCTGGTTTTGGGGTGATAAATAAGGAGTGCCTTCTTCTCATGGCTTCTCATGCAAACTGAAGGAAAACTTCAATCTATTCCTTCCCAACACCACTGGTGTCTTCTAGCCTCACCTGCTGTTGCTAGCCCAGCCTGCAAAACTCCACTCTTCTGCCCACTTTCCACGCTCCTGACTTTGTGGAAACACCTGTAAGGCATTTAATGTTTTTAAAGCCATCTGAAATTCCTGGATATGTTTGTACCACTTAGAAACAAGTACACTTAGCCTGTGGGGTTTGGTTGTAATGTAGCTGCTAAAGGTAGAAGTATGTTTTCTGAAGCTGGAGTTTGCTGCCATCCCTGGATACAGAAGCCCTTAAAGCTCACTGTTTCCAAAGGGTTTTATTAATAATCCAAGTGAGGAAATCCTGTGTTTACAGCACTTATGAAAATTGCCATTTGGAGGCTGTCTCCTCTTTGATCTATTCATATACTTTGTCTTATCTGAGTTTAGCTGATTGGCAAAGATTCTAAATCCCTTAAGCAGGACTGGCCTCTCTTTTTGCAGCCTGGACGTATGTATGTATAGCTTGAATTCTCTGCCATCCTGCTGAGAGACTTAACTTGCCTGAGGACATAGCAGTTCGTGTGTTTAACACTCCTTAGACACTTTTTGCATCAGCGTTTCCTTAAAACTTCACTGTAGCACCAAGAGTTCACTCCCCCAGTTGCATTTCTTCCTATCACTACCCGAATCTGTGGACAGTCTGAGCAGTTTGTGTTCCTTGCTGTTCCCCCTCTGACTGACTTTCTGCTGAAGAAAAGGGTCTCCCAACTCTCAGGCTGGGGTAAAAGCCTGAGAAGCAGAGTGTACAAGGGGTGCACTTCAACACCAGCTGTCCCCAGCTGAGTGGTTCAGAAAGCAGAAAACTTCCCACCAGCTCTGGGACACAACAGAACTGAGTACTGGGAGCAAAGCTGGACAAGAACAATGTCTGTTGATGTATTTGCTGTGTTTCTCTGACAGTGACATTTTTGCCTCTCCCCACAGAACAGCCTGCCTGTTGGAGGAGTTACTGGAGACCATTCTGGAGCCCATCTGACTGCTGCTGCCACAGGGCCCCAGCCAGCCAGCCACCATGTACTGCCTTCAGTGGCTGCTACCTGTCCTGCTCATACCCAAGCCCCTCAACCCAGCATTGTGGTTCAGTCACTCAATGTTCATGGGCTTCTACTTGCTGAGCTTCCTCCTGGAACGTAAACCTTGCACAATTTGTGCCTTGGTCTTCCTGGCAGCTCTATGCCTCATCTGCTACAGCTGCTGGGGGAACTGCTTCTTGTATCACTGCACAGGATCCCAGCTGCCGGAATCAGCTCACGATCCCAGCATAGTGGGCACCTAAAAGACAATAACCTTCCAGTCTGCTGAGGGCTTGTTTTGCTTTTGAAAAGGGGGTGGGCTAGGGAGGAGGGAGGGGTGGTAGGCATGTGACTGGAGTAAAACCAGCCTGTTTCCTGTAACTCTGTGTGGACTAGAGTGGTCAATTCCCCCCACTCTGCCTGTGAAATTCGACTTGTTTACTGTGTGAACTCTGGCAGCAGCACCTGCTTTTTTAGAAGCACATTTTTTTCCCTTCCCGTATCACCGGGAACGGACAGCAGCCCTCCAGACGAGAGCTGGTGGAGGACTGAGCTGCTGGCCTCTGCCCAGCCATCTGCCACGTGGCAGCGGAGCTGTGTCTTGCTCCCCTGCCTGCTTTAGGCCACTGTGGTCTAACTCAGGGCTCTCAGCCCACCCATTCTGCCCGAGTAGCTACAAGATTCTCTCCACCTTTCTCTTTGCGGGGAGCCAGCCTTCCTGCCTTGCTGATCAAGGGCAAGCTCAACAGCTCACAGATGCACTTGGCCAAAAGCTACTGGAGCCAGAGGCAGTTGAGTCATCTCCTCCTGCTCATCCTGCCAAAGAGATGTGTGCACTGCTGAAGTGCTTTCTGAAGTACTGCTCCAAGATCATAGCCTGAAAGCCTCAGTTATGCTGCTGCTTTTATAAAGCCTCACAGGCAGTGGAGACTTGTCTCTTCCTCTCCTCCTAGATTCCCAGGGTTTACCAAGGTGTTGACTGTTGGGTTAAAGAGCAGGTATGCTGCAGTTTGTGGGATTCTGAAAGCCACTCTGAACCTCACCTGGAACACTCACACTAGTCCAAAAATCTAGGGATAGACAGGGTAGAAGAGGATCCCAAGGTGGAGACATGAATTGAAGCAGTGAATGCTTCACTCATTTATAAAGAGAGTGGTTTTGGGCCAGAGGTGACAGAAGGTGCTGGTGCTACTGAATGGAGAAGGGAGGAAGCTGGAGATGTCTCCATCTCCCCTGGCATGAGGATTCAAGGAGCCAAGGGGGGGTGGGGGGCAGTCCCACAGCCACAGCTGTGCAGAACTTCAGGCTGCAGACATGGCTCTTGAGTAGCCCAGCCTGGGGCAGAGACTGGTTTGTGTGGAACCTTAGAGATTAACAAAAAATGCTCCGAACTTCCAAGGGTTCCCTCCCCTTTGCCATCCATTTGTCTGTACTTCAGTTTGGTGGTGGAGAACAGCAGAAGTGGCTGTTGCTGTCCCAAGGAAGTTGAAGCAATGAGATTGTGAAACTTGCAGAGTATTGTTTGTTCATTGCACAGCCGTTTAAAACGTTTAATAAAGCTTTATAAACTTTGGCCTGTGGCCTCCTGCCCAGCGTGATGCATTGGCTGCTCTTTGCTGGTGCCTTAGCCCAGCAGTCATGTGTCTGTTGTTCTGTTCCCATTACAGTAACCCCAGAGAGTCTCCAAGTGAGAGGCAGAGCCTGTCTACCCTGTTGCTCCCAGCAGCTCTTCTCCTTAGCTGCTCAACCTGGCTGTGGGCAGACTGAGAACCACTCTGGTTACACCTAAACAGACTCATCTGGCACACAACACAGGAGGTTGTGTGTGGTATCTCTGCACTTAGGTGACCAAGTCCCCTTCCCTTATCGCTTAGGATGTCAAACCATAGCCGTGTCCTGAGCTGCTAATCCCCTGTGCTGCCAGTAAAAGTGTGACGGCAAGGCCTAAGCCCAAGCCCTCGGCACCACATCTGTCCAACCTGCCCCCTGCTGAGGGCAGAGACCAGACTGCGACCCAGCTGCCATGACTCATCAGCAGGGAGATTCATTTGTGTTGGCCTTTTCCTTTGCTTTGGCCATGACCCTGTGTTGTGCCGGAGGAAGAGAGAGGACGTGCTGCAGCCAGACACAGGGCTGTCAGATCCAGCAGAACCCCAGAGCACCTCAAGAGAGTTAAAGGACATAGCAACTGTGCTGCTGAAGCTGAAACCAACTTCTTGCACCCTTGCTCTGAGTCCTAGAGACCAAGTCCGAGTTGGAAAGGGTTCAGGGCTTATCAATGTTTACAAGTCTAAGTAAAAGAGTGCGTGCCACATCACCAAGAATAGATGTGACAGCTCTGTCACCTGCTAGGCTGAGGGAAACCCCAGCAGCTGCTGTATCAGCTACAACAGAAATGACAGAACAGAGGGGAGGGCATCACATTCATGAGCTCTGGCAGGATTTGTCTGTGTTCTGAGCAACTTCTAGCTTTCAGTGGAGTAGAGCTAAAGCAGATCTTTCAGGAGTGCCTTCTTGTTCCTAACCAGGCAGTTTGCACTCTGCAGCAATTTAAATAGATCCTAGCCAAGAAGCTAGACAGTCCTTGGGACAAGAGCAAGCTCTGGCTTTGTACTTAGGGCTTGAGGTAAAGCATGGCTGCAGGGTTCCCCATCTGCAGGGCCCAGCTTGGACCTGAAGAGCACTTCAGAAAAGGAGTGTAATGGCAGGAGAGATCTGGGCAACTGATGGGTGAGGAATCCATTCTTTGCAGTCCACCCACCGTAAGTGCAGATGGAAAGCATGCTTTGATATGCTGCTCACAGCCTTCCCCAGCACTGCCTTACCCTCTCCAGGGCTCTGAGATACCATCTCCATTTTAAAGATAGAAAATTAAAGCAACTTCATCATGGTCAGACAGAAAGCCTCAGGCAGAGTGAGGAGCCCAAGCGGGTCTCACATCTCATGCTAATGCCCTTGTCCTCTGTAAAGAGACCACAAACCCAGCCTGCGCCTGTGGAACAGGTCAGACCCGACGGCTCCGTCAATGCCACGTCACAGCTTTGCTGCCTGTGCACCTCCAGTGGGGCTGAGCCTGTGCAGACACAGCACTCGCACTCTCCTGCAGGCCTTTGCTGGCTGCACAGAAGCAAGCTCCGGGGAGATGTTGTCTTGATCTCAAGGAGCCTCTGCCAGAAGCAGTAGGTTGGCTCTGTCCCCAATGTCCTGAAGGCATCAAGGGGTCTATGCGTGGGGCCTGCACAGATGAGCAGGCACTTGGGAGGGTGGTGGGGGAGGTAGCTTCACTAGTTACTGAAAGCAGTGGGGTTTAAAACACAACCACCGTGGTGTGCCAGGTGCTGTTGAGCCTGGGCACTGCCCGCAAGGGCTTTGGCACAGAGGAGACTCAACACCTTGCTGCATTATAGTGCCCATCTGCCTGGTACATCCTAGGGAGCAGGAGCTTTAAGCTGTTCCTTTGTCTTTCCGTTTGAAGGACAGATCATTCTCTTTTCTAGGGCATGTAACAGACCAGTGACACAGCAGGGTTAAGGGGAGGGGGGGAAATGAAGAACCTACCAAACCCAGACACAGATCCCTAGAAACAGAGATGCAGCATAGCTCAGGTGGCCCTTGGGCTCCTCACTGCAGCCTCAGTGTCAGGGGGCTTCTCACTCCTTCCCTCACTACTTGACCCCGGGACGAGGTACTGGAGCACCACAGGGCTGCCCATGGAGAAGGTTTGCCTGTGGCTGCCAGGACGAGATAGCTTTGTGAACCCTAGATCTGCCAAACATCCATATTGCTTCATCTTGTCTCAGGACCTCATGTTTGTCAGATGAGAGCCTCAGCTCCACTTGGAGTGCAAGTAGGGAGCCAGCTGTCTGGCTGCACCACAGCCACCAGCTTGCTCTCCCAACATCTGCCCATCCATACCTGGATCTCATCAGGTGCTCAGCACCTCCTGCTTGGATGCTTCCCTGCTTACCCTGAGTAAAACCCTCAACGTGGCCTTAACAACTTAGCAGCAGACAGAGGAGAGAGGCTGATGCCACTGAGGAGCTGTTTGGGCTGGAAGCACCCACCAGCCAGCTCAGAAAACCTGCAATGCCCAGAGATCCAGTCCTGCTGTTGACAGCACCAGGCTCCCATGGCCTCCAGCCTCATCTCCTCAAACTGTTACCCTCCAGCCAAACCTCACTGAGCCAGAAAATGAACTTTATCCTACCCAAAACCAGGGAAGGTACAAACATTGCTCAGAGACACTGAGAACCATACCAATGCTGTTTAGCTCTTGCCTGGCTCTTGCTCCTTGCACCAAGCTGTTGCCTAGCCCTCAGTGAAAGCTCAGGTGAAGCTACACTTCAAGTAAAGACTTCAGCCCTTCCCTTGGGAGCCTGGAGGTTAACCCTTAACAAGAGGATTTTGCTACTCCTCTAAGTAAAGGCAAATCCTCTGGTAGCAGGGTAGGGCAGGAGGGAGAGCTCAGGTGTCACCTAGACTAGCTGCTGAGGGGATGAGGTATGAGTGACAGAGTCTGCAGGGGACAGAGACAGGTTTTGTCCTCCAAGTCACTGCATGCTAACCCCTTGTTCACCCCTTGCTGCCAGTGAGCAGCACAGCCTGTGAGACCTAAGTGCTTGGCACAGCCCTGCTGCAGCCCATCCCTTTAATAAGCATCTTGCTCCTGTCCCAAGTGCTCTTCAGCTGGGTCTGGGCTGTGGGAGAAACCCCAGACCCACAATCCAGCATTTGCTCTGGAGGATCCTTAGCACTTTGAGCAGTTCAGAGCTGCTCTCCACATAACAAACATTTTCTCCTCTGGGAGCTGGATGAAAAGCCAGGACTTGAGGTGCTTTGGGGAAACCCAAGGGAATGTTCAGGCCAAACGACACACCCTGACCATTTTCAACCTGTTACTAGCACAAACTGCCCAGCCCAGGACTTCCATCTCCTCACCAGCCCCCACCCTAACACCCAAATCCTCTGCTGGGCTTACAGGACACAGCACTAGCACACAGCAAACAGCAAGATTAAGTCCATTAAAGGAGGCACATGGTGTAATCCTCAGGAGCATCTGCCTGGCTCAGGCTGGGAATGCCTGGCAGAGGCTCAAGCTGGTCTGAGTGACCCCTGGGGAGTGTCTCAATGGCTGACCAACACAGCACAGCCATGGTGGGATACAGGTCTTGCCAACTGCCCCAAGATTCTTTAGCTGCCACCAAGGCTCAGAACTGGCCACAAAGTGAAGACGACAGATAAAGGAAGAAGCAAAGAGTAGCACTTGGAAGTGCTGAATCCAGCGCTCTCGCCCCCTAAGCACAACCTACCACAGACACTCACACTGCCCCAGGGCTCAGGATGCTGTCACCCTGCCTCTCTGTGGCACCCCGTGGCTGTCCTTCAGCACCCCACAGACACACTATACCCAAGCAGTGATGCCAAAATGGCAAAGCCCAGAGCTGGAGGAACCTTGGCCCCAGCTATCCTCCCAGGAGCAACCCCACTGGCCTAGCCCACACACTGCACACAGATGCAGGGGCTTGCCAAGAAGAGATTATCCATCAATCACTTCATTACTTTAAAGAGAAGCAAAACAGAAAGCATTAAACTTTGAAGGGGATAAGACTGAGTCACTTACCAGCCACATGCCAGCACAGATCAACCAGACCTGGAGCTTGAGCCACTGGAGTCACCCCAGACTGTGATGGTGATGAAGGAGTAGCATGAGCAGCATCAGCATTGCTACCAATTGCAGCAGCAAGAACTCCCCTACTCTCCCCAACAGTGTGCTTTATATTGATTACTTAATCACACAGTGAGGGATCCCAATCAGCACTCATTCATTATCCTAACGAAGCAACCCTGCTTCTTGCAGCTGCTGATGAGGCAGATTCTGTGGGAGAGCTGCCTTTGCCCCATCCTGTGGAAGTTAGAGGTTGACTTTCCTGGCTGCTGAGTTCAGGGCTGCTCTGCTGACCCTGGATTTGGCCAAATGGGTGTGCACAGGATGGCCAGTGTGTCACTCACGGCTCCTGGGAACCAGTGTTCCTGCTGCATGGGCAAGGACCTGGGTGTCCCAGCACGGGGAGCACCTGTGGACACAGCAGAGGAGGCTGTGGGGTCCCCCATGTGCCAGCAGTGTATGCCACAGCCAGTGGAGCCACAGTGTATGCTCCACCTTGACAACCACAGCTGGGATCCCACCTGTGACACAGCCTGCATCCCAGCACAAGTCAGGGCACACTGGCCTGATTCTGTGCCCACCATGGCTGTGCCACTGCACCATAGTGCTCTGGGCCCAGGGAGCTTACCCACCACCATGAACCAGCCATCCTTGGCTCTTGGAGCAAGAGGGATACAATGGATGAGACTTCTCCTCCAGGAGCAGGTGCTGGGTCTGTGCTGAACCCTAAGCTCACGTGGGGGACACAGGAATGGCTCCAGCAGCATGGAAGTGGCACCAGATCCCAGAAAGCCTTTGAAGCACCAGGAGCCACACGTGGGTGCCACATGTGGGTGCCACATGTACTCCAGTGACAGAGATGCTAAGAAGTCCTCCCATACATGAGCTACACCTTTGGCTTTGTGAGGTCTGTTTGTATTTAATTATCAAATTGCAAAGTATTTACATCAACATTAGAGTTTCAAAGCATCTCCACCCCCCACCACCCACAAAGCTGGACCTTTCCAGATTTGTTTGTTTGTTTGTTTTCCAAAGTTTTATTATTAAAAAAAAAAAAGGAAAAAAAAAAAAAGGAAAAAAAAAAAGCTAAATATTTTACTTTGACACTGAAAAAGGCAGGTGGGGAGGAAGAGGGGAGCTGGGTGGAGAGAGAGACACAAATCCATATGTTCTCTGCATAGTTGGTTGGAGATCTTACAAAACACTGTGTAAAAAATAAAAGGTGATGACAAGCAGAGGAGAGTGACTTGCAGGGTGCTATTGACCCCTAAGAGCACCCTTAGGTGAGGGCTCCCCTCTGGAGTTTACTGGCTTAGAAAATAAATTGGCAGACAAAGATGGTGATGAAGGAGCTGCTCGAGATCCCCGGGGACCCCCGGCTGCAGCGCTGAGTCTGGAGGGGCTGGATCCCACCACGCTGACTGCACAAACCCATGGGTGGACACATGAACGTGCAGAACACCCCAGCCCTGTGCAGGAGGGCTCCTCTGGGATTGCTCTGCTGGTTTCTGGCCTGGAAAGTCCCCAGCATGTCTCCTTTGTCAGAGCTTCTCAAAAGCCATGGGGGATGAAGCCAGCTCGGGGTCTTCCACGTGTCAAGGCTGAGTTCCTGCTTTGCTACTTCCCACAAAGAGCCAGGAAATGAACCCACTGGGTGAAGCCCAGTCCCACCCTGCTCACCAAGCCCCCGTACAAGATGCAGGCAGCCAAGAGTCAAGACTCAACATGTGCACTTAGAAACACAGAATCAGAGAATCAGGGCTGGAAGGGACCACTAGGACCATCTAGTTCCAGCTCCCCTGCTGTGGGGAGCTAGAACTCCTCTACCAGCTTTCACAGCCAACCTGGCTTCTGCACATTGCAGCTTTAGGAGGTTTCTCCTCAGGCGTGGGGATGTGGTGTAATTTAGGCAGAGCTATGGCACAGCCTATCCCTGGGACTGGCTGCCACAGGACAGATTTCTCTGGCAGCACTGACAGGGACGTGGCAGCCACCCATCCCAGGGGTGCAAACATGGAAAAACCCAGAACATCAAGGTTTGGAGAGTACCTGCCCAAACAAAGTGATGCAGGCACAGCAAATCTGCTAGGAAGAGGGAGAGCAGGCTCCAAGTCCCAAAATGGTTTAAAAAAGTCATTAACCCAGCTGCTGTTCTCCAAGCCAGCAGGGTCTCTCCATACTGCTGGAGAGCCCACTCAAGCTGACCTTGAAGGTTCTACTCATTAAAAAGGAGCCACCAAGCAACCAAGCAAGCACTTGGCTCGTAAGTGGTCAGGGAGCTGCAGGAGCAAATGGGAGGCAGCAGCATGCCTGAGCCTAACTCCGGCAGAGTTTTGGGGAGGAGGTTTTGGCCACCACCCAGCCCACACTCAGCTCCCACTTGGCTTTCATGGGACACTGGCACCACAGCGGGGCTAGGGAGAAGTGGCTTGGGTCTGCAAGGACATGCTTGGAGGGTCCGCTGCCTGCAAGGAGGCTGTGCCAGAGGGAAACCCTATCCCACGAGCAGGGCAAAGCAAGCCCACCAGCTGAAGACCAAGAGATGGGCAAAGCCACTGGTTCTCCACTCCGGGTCCTTCCCACTGGTGCACGCCAGCGCTTCTGCCCCCCCAGCATTCCCAGCCCACCCTTGGTCTCAGAGAGCATCTGAGGATCCCTCAGTTCTCTTGGAGAAAGGCTGCCCAGGACCCCAGAGGTGAGGGAGCCTCATGAGCCACCACAGCGAGGGGTTTCCAGCTGGGTCCAGCCACAGGAGAGGGGGAAAAACCCACATGCAATGAAGGTGATGTTTGGGAGGGTGTGAGGACAGCTTGAGGGCTATGTACAAGTAGGTGCTGGATGGGAGAGCGCAGGGGCTGGGCTTCAGCCCCATAGGATGTGTGTGTGGGCAAAACCAGGCAGGGGTAGACACTCACTGAACACAGCTGAGGCCTTTGGCAGTGAGTAGGGGCAGGAGATGAAGATGGGAATGTCTCCCATGTGGCACAGCACTTCCCAGATCTCTCCTCCAGGATGGTTGCCCATGGCTGGGGATGCTCCCACTGCACGGGGACCACAGCCTGGCAAGTGAGGCTCGAGGGGCTGGGGCAAAGCAGCTAAAAATGTGCTAAGTAGGCAAAGGCAGCTGTGAGAGATCAGTATTTCCCCCAAAACACACTGATCCCTTCAACAGCCACATGTGCCTTGCACCCAACCCTCGTGGTGGCACCAGGTTTGATGGAAGGGCCAGCCTGGGGAACTCTGCTGGTGGGAGAGTTGGCGGCAGAGCCAGGGAAGGTCAGCTGAGGGGCGTCTGGTGCACTTCCCAGGGGGTCAAGCTGGAAGACCAGGAGTGCTCAGTGGGAGAATGCAGAGCTGGGATAGCGAGGTTGGCCACAGCCTAAGGAGGACTCTGCTGGCACTAGCCCTGTGCCACTCCCAGAGGACAAGGTGGGTCCCTCGAGGGGGACAGAGGCAGATGGAAGACTTGAATGTGCACCTGGATGCCCCCCTGGCATGGTGTCAGGCAGTGGAACAACAAGCAGCCACATTTCACATGCCCAGTGCCCTTGGGAAGGGCACTCAAGAAAGGGAGACCACTAGCATTTCACTGGCACCCCACACTGGCACCACCACCGTGGCACATCATCAGTCCAAAGCAGGGATTGCACCTTTCCCATGGAGAAACATCTCTGTCAGTGCCCTCCGGAGAACTGGAGCCAGGGAGGGGATGGGGGAAAGGGCAAAGGGGCAGGGTAATTTGTGCTGATTTAGAAAGGGGGTGCAGGAGACCAGGGCTGTGTGTCCAAGGTGGGGTGATGCTGTCCCTCAATTCCTTCAGGCTCACCCCAGAGCTGCTGAGGAATAAAAGTCTCCTGAAAGCCAGGTCTCTTGGTGAGAGATGCTCTGCTCGCCTCCCAAGCCGGGTCCACCAGGGGCCACAGGCTCCTCTTCCCAGCGGATGGTGTCACTTCATCAAACACGGGCCAGAAGTCTTAAGGAGCAAAGAGAGGACCCAGCACCTCCCCTGGCCACACCTGGAGATGATGTCTCATCCTGTCCCAGGGCTGCTGCACAAAACCCGGGCCCCTTGGCGGGGAGGCCAGCCCTTGGCGCCTCACGGCGAAAGCGGCAGCGTCCCTGGTGCCAGGAAGAGCTCCGGCTCTATAGGTTCTCGCCAGGCTGGTACTGGGGCTCTGTCGAGGTGAAGTAGTCCTCCAGGAAGGCCTGCAGGTACTCAAAGGTGGGGCGCTCCTCTGGGTCCTTCCGCCAGCACTGGCACATGAGGTCATGCAGGGACTCGGGGCACTCGGGTGGGCAGGGCATGCGGTACCCCCGCTCCACCTGGTCCAGCACCTCCCGGTTCACCATCCCTGTGCGTGGCCAGAGGAGATGTGGGGTCGATTAGAGCCAGTCAGATCCTGCACCACCACACCTTTCCCAGAGGGGACACCAAAGGCATCATGCTGGGATGAGCCTTACAGGCACCACTGATGACCCAGGGAAAGGGACCCTCCAGCCCAACAGCACTCGCCCCTGCCAGCTTGTCACCCTGCTTGGGGACTAGAGTGGGATAGGGTGGCTGTGACCCTGCATCCTGGCCAGGCTCTGCTCAGCCCATGTCAGCAGGCAGGACCTGACCTGGGCAGGGCCAGCTCACCCCTGAGCCCACCCTCCATGCCCAAACTGCAGGACAAACTTCACATTAGTTTGCTTCTCTGCAAAAAAGGCTCTGGGGGCCACAGAGTGCCAGGGGCCAGCACTGGGTACTGGCACTAGCATTAGGGCACTGCAGTGGGGCTTCTGCTGGCAGGTACCAGCCCTCACCTGGATATGGCACTCTGCCTTTGGTGGTCAGCTCGGTCAAGAGAATGCCAAAGGACCAGACGTCTGACTTGATGGTAAACCTGCCATACAGAGCAGCTTCGGGGGCTGTCCACTTGATGGGGAACTTGGCACCTAAATGGAGAAGCAGGGTGAGAGGCTGCTCCCAGCCCTGTGGTGCCCAGGGTTGCTGCCCTGGGCAGCGCCAGGCACACACCTTGCCGAGCAGTGTACTCGTTGTCCTCGATGAGGCGGGCCAAGCCAAAGTCAGCCACTTTGCACACCAGGTTCTCCCCCACGAGGATGTTGGCTGCCCGAAGGTCCCGGTGCACGTAGTTCATCCTCTCCACGTAGGCCATGCCAGATGCAATCTGTGGGGAACAGTATATGGGACACTGAGGCCGGCAGGGTGACATGAGGGTCCCCGGGGGGCACCTGGTACTGCCAAGGGGAACAGCTCTGCAGAAAGATCCACCCCAGGGTGTGGGAATGGCTCACTGCTCAAGAAATCCCACACAAGATGGTGTTTTGCTGCCCAGGGAGTGCTGGAGGCAATAGGAATGGGTAAAAAGATGGTCCCTGACTGCAACCTAGAGGGAATGGTGGCATCCAGCCAAGTGAGGCTCCAGAGCACCCCACTTGCTGGCAGCCATGACAGCCCAGTGAGGTGCTGGGGTAGCCAGTGCCCTTGGGAGGAGATGTGGGAGGCCAAGGGATGTGCATGCCTACCTGAGCAGCCATGTCCACAAGCTGGGGCAGCCGCAGATACTTGCCCATCTCACCCTTAAGGAAGTCCAGGAGGCTCCCTGTGAGGAAGACCACAGTCATGCCAGTCCAGACGAGCAGAACCCTAATGGCTCCCCCAGCACCTCTCCCACGCTCACCCTTGCTCATGTACTCAGTGACGATGTAAATGGGCTCCTCTGAAACCACGGCGTAGAGCTGAACCAGCTTCTCGTGCCGAAGCTTCTTCATGACCTGTGCTTCCTGCAGGAAGGCCTCCGGGGACATGGTGCCAGGCTTCAGCGTCTTGATTGCCACCCGAGTGGTGCCATTCCAGGTCCCTGCAGCACAGGACACGCTGCTCAGGGGACATTTATGGGGATGGGGACCGTATCTCTCACCTGCCTCCCCACCCCTGCAGACACTGGACACCTGCAGAAGGCTGGGGAGAGGATCCAGGTGTGGACATGGTGGGGACAGTGGGGTAGGAGAAGTTCTTACCCATCCACACCTCTCCAAAGCAGCCCTGTCCCAGCTTGACCTCCAACCGCAGTGATTCCCGGGGGATTTCCCAGGCATCCTTGGCAAGGCCTTGGGTCTGGGGCTTGGACATGGGGCAGACGTTGGTGAGTCGGTGGCACAAGCCATCAGCATGTTCTAGCACAGGAGGGGACAACACCAGGGTGACACCAGAGCATTTAGACACGAGATGTCTTTACCCCATATGCTCCCCACAAAACACCTCAGGGACACATACTTAGATCCTCTTCCCCAAAACCCAAGCAGCTTTTCACCAGGGTCCCCCTCAAAACAGTCTGGGGTCTCCTAGCCCTGCAGTGGCTTCCCAGCAGCACCCATCCTGCAGTGAGAGCAAGCACAACACCCAGAATGTCACTCAGATCCCCAAGTGGCTACTCACTGGAGTAATAGGCCACCAGCTGCTGTAGGCTGTTGAACTGGGTGCGGGAGGTGATGTAGAAGCCACCACTGTCCAGCTTGCGGATCTTGTAGTGCTTCACGTTGAGCCCCTTGGCGTTGTCGAAGTCAGAGACAGAGAGGCAGTAGGCACCTAAGGGCAGGACCGAGGGGCTGAGTGATGTGCTGCAGATGGGTGCTCCCCATGGGTTCCCATGAGGAAGGAGGGTGCAGGATTGGTATGCAGGCTGCTGCTTCCAAGCTGGCACCTCGTGTAACCCCAGTTACAGCCATGCCTGGAAACCACAGCCTTCAGCTGCCCTCTGCCAAGCCTTCCAGGAACTCCCCTGTCGCTGCTCTGCCCACAAGACAGCAACACCACACACTGCCGGGGCCACAAAGAGTGGAAAGGAAGATTTTGCCCCTCCTTGAACAAGCTGTTTCCACTTGAATAAAATAAACAGCAGCAAGTTCAAGGCATCAAACCAGAAAGAAGCATCAAGGACTTTTCCTCAAAGGTGTATTTGGAGCCAAACTAAACCTGGTTTCCAGGTAAGGAATTGCATCCTCAGACAGCCAAACTGCAAAGACCACAGTTTAGTGTCAGGAGGCACAACACAACTGGAATGGGCTGCCCGGGGAGGTGGTGGAGTGGCCGTCCCTGGGGCAGTTCAAGGCAAAGTTGGACGTGGCACTTGGTGCCATGGTCTAGCCTTGAGCTCTGTGGTAAAGGGTTGGACTTGATGATCTGTGAGGTCTCTTCCAACCTTGGTGATACTGTGATACTGTGATACAAGTATAGAGTCATCGGACTTGAAAAAAAGACCTAAAAAATCCTAATTTCCTCAGCCTGCTTCCTGGAGGCACAGGTTAAGATTTTGCCACTACAGAGGGACCAGGAAAAGCCAAAACCCCACCTATCTGGGGGCATAAAAAAACCTGACCCCAAAACATTGCTTCCCTCTACAAGGTGCAAGGTACAAGTCCTTTCCATCTCCCCTCCTGTGCACCTAAGCTGTGGGAACTGGGACCATGCAGAGTGACCCAGGTGACCAGGGTCCCCATGTCCCTCTGCCCTCCAGCCAGGGAGCTCCCCAGCTGTCCCCCTGCAGCCTTGCTCACCTTTTGTGGTCTCACTCTCCCGGACCAGGAATGTCCCTCGGGGGTTTTCGGGGTTGAGCAGCAGCCGCTCGGACTCCCGACGAGTGATCTTCCCAAAGTACCACCTGGAAGAGCAAGGCAGCAGCTCAGCGCCTGGCACTCGCCCGTCTCACTGCCGCCTGGGCAAGCAGCTGGTTCAGCCTCTCCATGGCTTGGAGAGCGTGGGAAGTGTCCCTGGGCTTGGGCACCTCAGGGTGCATGGTGTCCCTATACGGCCTGGGCTGGGCACCGCCATGGAGCAACCCTGCACCAAGCACCTTCACTCCAAATGCCTCTCCAAACGAGGGGCTCTGGTGACTCCTGGAGCCCCCTGAGGTCTCTCTTGGGGGGATGCCATGCCACTGGATGTGGACACAGTTGGCACTTCCCGCTCTGTGACTTAGGGCCAGCTCTGCCCCTGCCTGCTGGGGGGCAAAGTCATCTCTGTGCCCAGCCTGATCCAGTCAGGCAAGGCTGGCAACATCCCCATACACGGATGTGGGTCCATGTGGGAGAGTGAAAACCAGACTCAAAGCATCAGGTCTGCCACAGCTCACCCCTCCACCACACCAGCAGGTTGCACCTACACACTTAGAGAAAGGCTGGAAAATGTCTGAGGAGTTTGCAGATTCAAATGGAAAAAGAAGCAAAAGGAAACAGCCAGAGCTTTGCCCAGGCTTTGCCCAGGAGAGGGGAGGGAATTCCCAGGGTGCATGTGCCCATCTGTAAGCTGTCTAAAAGATGCCAATTACTCTTCAGCCTGGATGGAGTCTGAGGGTGCGACATAGTTACTGGGGATGTAGCCCGTCTGTCCTGTAGTGAGGGAATGAGCCAGCCACCAGTCACCTTCCCTGCAAGAGAACCAAAACACACTCAGTGTGAAGCCAGAACCCCAGCCAGCCCCTCTTCTGCCCATGAGCACTGGGACCAGGAGGGATGAGCCAGGGCAGAGCCCCACAGGAATGGGTGCAGCCCCCTCAACCCCCAGCCCACAGCCAGACCCTGGCCAGGAGAGCTCCTGCTGCCAGCCCCTGCCCACAGCTCTGGCTGGGCAAACTCCTGGAGCTGGAGCCACCCATCTGCATATGGGAGGCATTAAACTTAAACTGCAGTCAGCCAGGCACAGTACCTTTGGAGCCACCTGACTGCCAGCAGGGTCTGGGGGCTGAGGGGTGTTGGGAATCTAAGGCAGTGGAGAGCAGAAAGGGGAAGTAGGGAAAAAGCAACAGAATTATGGCAGGGATTGAATAAAAGCACCAGGAAAACCCAGGAAGAGTTTGTTAGGCTGCAGAAAAGCAGCAGCATGAGACTGAGGTTTGGGCACATCACCTCCAGCTCTGGGACAGGCACATTGCATGGCAGCAATCCTTGGCCACCAGCTTCCCAGAGCCAAGCATGGGCTGCGCCTGCACGATGGCTCACATGGAGCCATGGCCACCTACAGCCCCAAGCACAGCTCTACACTATAGAAGCCCCTGTCTCCAAAAACCCAGGGCTGACCTGCCACCCCTCCTGTCCTGGGCATGGTGACCCCAAGCCCATCTGCAGGAGCTGGTAGGGTGCAGAAGCCTTCTCACTGCTCTGCTCTCTTCACCACAGGCTCTCGCATGGGATGTGGCAGGAAAGAACAATAACTAGAGAACAGGACAGCAGGAAGTGGCTTCCCCTTCCCCACAGCCAGAAGGGCTTCCTCCAGCCACTCACCCATCAGAGACAAGAGTCACCTAATTTATCCTGACCACGAGGGAGGTGAGACTATGGGGAAGCTGCAGATCTGTGGGAACAGCACTGTGAGGATGCAAAGGCCCGGCAGGGTGACTGACCTCCACAAACGCCTTACAGCAAAACCTTAATGACCCCAGTCACCACTGTAAGACCCATGGCTACACCCAGACCCATCTCTGACCCCTGCAGATGTGTAAACCTCCATCCTCACTCCAGACACACCACCAATTTGTGACTTTTGCTCATCTCAGCTAAACCACCATTGCTTGGAAGCAACCAGGAGAAGCTGGACATGACTCCTGGCTGTGTTGGTGTCAGCAGGGTGAGGAAAAGCAGGAACCCTTTGGGCATCTCCTCCCAACCACAGAGCAAGGCTCTGCTGCCCCCTTGGAGCCCATTCCCAGACTCACAGAAGACCTAGCTTGTATTTTAACTTCTCCCAGCCCTCAGCACACCTCATGGCAGGTAGCCTGGGCTCCCCCAGCTGGAGCTGCTCCCCCAGTCACCTTTACTGAGGTGGCTCTGAAGGGGTCAGGGCTATTTGGGCTCCTTTCTCACGAGACTGAAAAAACATCTGCATGAGAAATGCCCAGGTTTTGACTTGTGGCTTTATTCCAGCTTGGGCTGCAAGGCTGCAAGCTGGGAATTGAGCAAAACTAAACTATTCCAAAAATGTCTCAGTGGGGAGAAAAATCATCATCATCACCACCAAAACCAAGCATTTCAACAATATCTGCACAACGTTACCCAGAATATCCCCACCACATCCCGGCTGGCTGCAGGTTGACTAGGAGGAGACCTCCTCCCACTGGATGGATCTGGCTTGTCTGGGAAACTGAGGGTCACTGAAACCAGCCTGGGCTTTGCCGAGATGCAGGAGCAGGGAGATGAGTGAAGTGGAAGCTCTCCTCCTCTTGCCCTGCCCAAGTCCAGCCCATTAGAGCAGCCAAGCCTGCGCCGCCCTGTAAAGCTGCTGGTGGCCAGTCCTCCATGTGGCCATGGGCTCCCAAGACCTACCAGCCCTTCCTGGACTGACCTCCAGCACTCTCCCCACAGCCCAGAAGAGCCCAGAGGAAAGGGATATCGTCTGCCTGATGCATGCTGTCCCCAAAGCACACTGCTTGAGATGCTCCCCAAGTGTCTGTGCATCTCTGGGCACTCAGTGAGAGATATATCCTCTGAGCATGGCTCAGCTTTCTCCAGTGCCTCTTTCCCTGTGGACATCCACCCATGCAGCCACAGCAGACACCAGGACAGTCAGCAGCCAGCTTCTGCAGCCTCCACTGTTGGGCTTCATCAGCAAAGCAAGCCCTTTTGCTCTCCAGGATGATGCAGAGCCAATCACACCATGACCCTTCTCTCTGACCAAGCCTTTGACAAACAGCAGCAGAGCTAAAAATAATATGGAAAGCCCAGAAGTGATACAAGGCATAAAGAAACCCCCTGATATGTGAGCCCAATACAGGCATGCAACGGGCAGAGCTGACTTTGAGACAGCCCAAAACAGAACACAAGCCTGGAGCTAGTATATTGCTGAAAGCAAGAGACCCCAGAACTCCCAAATTCAGGCTTTTTCTGCAGCATTGAAGCCCTGCTCAGCCTGGACTTCATGGATTAAATGAATCACCACTAATAAACAGTGTTGGAACAAGGGAAATAAGGAGCAAACTGAAAACACTTCAATGCAACATTGCTTGACCATTGCAGGGGAAATATCACCTTGGGTCATCCCCTTGTCTCTCTACTCTGACTCTGCAAAGCTGTTTTGGGTGCTTGGGTGGAAAGGCAGCAGCTGTGGGGTCAATGTGAGCTGCAAACCCCAAGAAGCCTGTGCCTGGGGCAGTGGCTCCACCAGCCAGGCTCCAGACTGTGTATGCTATGTGCTGAGAGAGAGCACTCGTGGGTTTAACACAGGATCATGTTTAGGAGCAGCTTCCAGCTCGTGATACTGCCCTGTTCAGCACAGCAAGCGGTGGGTGTGCTGCTGTGACCAGGATGGAGAGCAAACAGGAGGAGCCAGACCCCTCAGGAAGCACTTGAGTCCTCTCAGCCACTCACAAAAAAACATCAAATTGAAATTCAAAAATGCAAAAATAAATGCAAAACCCAAAAGGCTGAGGGGGAGCAGAGAGCCAATGGAAAAGGGGCTGCAGAGGGGTGCCAGGCAGATGAGGAAAGCAGGCCAGGTTTAGAGCTTCTGGGTGCAGACACAGCTCTGGATGGGGCAGCTCTCTGACATGGGAAAGGGCTACCCACTCCATCCTGGCCACTCAGGAAGGACAAACCCAACCAACCACAAAATCATCGGGCAACCACCTCCTCCCAGCCCTGCTCCACCCAACCTGGGCAGCAGACAACCTTCAGTCATTGAAGATGAAGAGCAATAATAACAGCAACAATCTGCAATACACACCTGACGTCCACTTTTCTCCTAAGCGGTAGCATGGCACAGAGGAGAGAAAAAAGAGTTAAGGGAGAAGCTGAGATCAGAGACACCATGCAAGCACGGGGGCAAGCACCTGTGAAGCTGAGCAGATGTCTGCAGGCAAACAAGGGGGAGCTGAGTGCAGATGGAGACAGGGAAAATGCAAGGATCTGCCCCATGTGGGAGGGCATGGACTGGCAAAGAGGTGATTCGGTGACAAAGCTGCAAGGCAACAGTGACCAGAAGCAAGGCCAGGAGGATGTGGGAGGAGGCAAATAATCACCTCCAGTGCTGAGCTTAATGCCAGTCACTGTGCCCATGCAAGTACTGACACATCTCTCCTCAAGCACCCATCCCTGGGGAGAGCTGGGCTCGGGGGCTCCACAGGAGGAACAAAGGTGGCAGCTCACCCTGTGGGCTTGGCTGCAGGGACAGGGACACTCACGTGTTGTTGACTATCTGCAGACGTTCTCCTTTCTTGAAGGACAAATCTGTTTCAGTCCGGGACTCATAGTCATAGAGGGCCACAAAGGTGGTGACGCCACCTGCAACAGAGAGCACTTAGGACAGGCACAGCCAGCTGTGCTGGGTGCCCCTTGCTGGGCACCCTTCTCTCCCATCATTCTCCCACCAGCCAACAAGACACAGATCCCCTCCCCTCCAGTTCAAAGGCCCTCAGAAGCAGGAGATGCCATCATCACAAGATGAAAGCAAAGGCAAACACCCAAAGACCCGACTGAGACCCTCCCAGTCCCACCAAGCCCCAACCCACACGGACCAGCCAGCGCCCCGGCACGCTGCGGTGAGGTGACCGTGTCAGAGGTGTTGAAGCCTCCAAAGAGCTTGGACTCGGCAGCCATGGTGCCAAAGTTGCGGCTGGGGGTGCGGTGGGCATTGTCGGGAGCTGCTGCCTTGCTGGGAGTCTGCGAGGCTGGGTAACCCCCATGGTGGGCATTGTCAGTGGGCTCCAGGCTGCGCCGGCGCTGGCTGGGGTCTTTGGGCTTGCTCTTGCTGCTCCCCATGGTCCTGGGCTGCAGGAGACAGACGCACATGCAGAGGGCTTCTCTGATTATGGTTATGATGAGGATTACTACGAGGCTTGCATGACAGATGCCTCACCACTAGGAAACAAAACAACCTCTGGAGCCTGCTCAAGCATCAGCTGCCAGGAAGCCTGCCCATCCTGCCCTTGCCCTGGGACACCATCGCCCCTCATTAACTCCCAGCCACCTCCCGCCTCACCACGGCTGCCAGCGAGACGCCAGGATCAGAGCTGCCGAGAGTGCTCCAGAAGAAAGGGGAAGCACGCTCAGCCGTGGGAGTGTGGAGGGAGCAGCAGGAAGCACGCTCAGCTGTGGGACTGCTCCAGCAGCAGAGGGAAGCATGCTCAGCTGTGGGACTGCTCCAGCAGCAGAGGGAAGCATGCTCAGCTGTGGGACTGCTCCAGCAGCAGAAGGAAGCATGCTCAGCTGTGGGAGCGTGGAGGGAGGGTGCTGAACACAGAGACCAGACTGGTGCTCCACAGTGTGGCTGCTCCAGGGCCAGGTACCTGCTGTGGGATGTAGTTCAGCACCCTAAGCAGTCACATTTCTTCCTACACTAGGGTTTCTACTAGGACATGGACAGCAGAAGACAAGACTCAGGCAAACATTCACAGATTTGGATTGCTCTGGCAGCAGAAACGTGGAGAACCCACAGCTGTGTCACTTTGCTTGCACAGGATGGAGATTTAAATGCTGAGAACGTTCCTGCAAAGTCCAAATCGTGCAGCAAATGGGAGAAAAGTTTAAATCAGGAGCAGTTTCAAGCAGTAGCAGCTAAGGACCAAGGGATCTTCTCTTTATATATACTCATGCCTGCCTTTCCACTCAAGATCATGCTCTATAAATACCTGCAAGGTAATGATATAAATGAAGGAAGGGAATTATTCACAGTCCCAAAGATGGCAGGATACCCAGCAGTGTCCTGAAGCTATGGAAGGAAATATTTAGGCTAGATCATGCATGGCAGAGGGGAAAAGGAGGTGAAGACAACCAGGGAGGAGAATATCTCTGATAAGAAAAAATAAGCTTAGAAGGAGTAGAAGAGGAAGTCACTGCCTGCAGGGTGCAGACCCAAATACATCCACCCACGAGGCTTTGTTGGGAGCTCAGCCTCACCCAGCAGATGGTTTTTCTAACCCAGCTTTTGAGAGAAGCTCAGGCCAGCCCCCATGAGTAGGGCCAGAGCCACAGGGCAGCTCGAGTTGCCTGCAGAGTCCTAGCATTGGTGGGTCAAAGCCTCTCAGCTCCTGCTGTGGAGACTCTTAAGGGTGCCAGACACAAGCTTTGCTCCCCTCCCCACAGTGAGGCCTTTGCCAAAGGACCCACTTGCATCTACTATCTTCCAGCTTTAAATTACACCAGCAGCATCCCATTCCACTCCCACGAAGGTTGGCTTCAGCTGCAACCATTCTGGCAGGATCAGACCCTGCCAGGGTTTAGGAACTGGAATAAACCGGGGTGGGTATGGCTATGGCAGCTGCTCCAGCAGGCAGCTGAGCTGTCCCTCCTCCTACACATGCAGGTGAAGAGGAGGAACTGATGCCTCAACCTGCCCCAGGACTCAGCTTACAGATGTCTGCCAGGCTTTGGGGGCCTTGGAGCAAAGGATGGTCAAACAGAAACTCTGTGCTTGTGAAACATCGCTGCTGGCAATCTCCTGGCAGCTCCCGTGGCAAAGGGGATCCATAAATAACTGCACTTTCAAAACCCTGGTGCAGGAGGTGCTAAAGCAGAACTGAGGGGGAAAGCAGGGTCTTGGAAAGGACAAGAAAAAATCCCAAGAGCTAAGGAAAATGAAGCTCCCCATGCCCCAACCAGCCCTTTGCTCACCTCTGCCCAGGGCTCTGGCACCCGCTGGCACCACCAGGATGGCAGTGGCAGCGTAGGGAGGAAAGGAGGGACACAGCAGGGCTGTGACCATGTGGCTTGTGACTGCCCACGCGACCATGAACAAGGGACACAGCCACTCAGAGTTTCCTCTGGAAACAGCACTTCCCCAGGCAGAAAAACAGCCTGTCTGGGGCAGGGGGGTTGGCAGCACCTTAGGTGTCCCCCCAGTGCACTCCAAGGGGCTGCCAGCCTGGCCCAGCAGCTCATGTCTCAGCACGCTAAGAAAAAACAGTGTAAATAGTTGATGCACCTTGAGATTAGTCAGGACTGGGACACACAAGTCTGAGGCTGGGTACCTCAGGCTCTTCCTCAGCATCTCCAAAGCCAGGGGGTCCTTGCCTTCACCCCTGTTAGATGTCCTCCAGGCACATCCTGGCCAGGGACACCACTGACTACAAGTTCATCCCTCCTTGTGTGGTGCTTTTGGGGAGGAAGGTCTCTCCAACACACATCCCAAGCTCCAGCTTGTGCCTGGCTGATAAACCCTCCTTGGCAAGGACTTCACTGGGTCTGTCCAGCTCAGCAGGACATGTTGCTCTGAGGGGCACAATACAGCCACTGGGCTTTGGCTGCAGAAGCCAAAGACAGGAGAGGAGGAGGAAGAGAAGGAGGAAGCACAAGCTCATGGTCTTCTGGGGAATGGACTGCAGAGCAGTGAGCCCTGCTGTGAGCTCTCCTGTTGCAAATGTCTTTGCATCTATATACTTGCACAGTTTTGATTTGGCCACTGCAAAATGTAGGCAGCCAACCCCAAAATGTGCCCAGAGGTACTGGCAGCCTCACACCAACCCCACTCTGACCCCCAGGTAACTCAGCCAATGTGACCGTAAGGTTTTAGCCCCGCTACTGTCTTGGGAAGGACATTCCCCATCTGCCCCTAGGGAGGTGAGAAGGGCTCAAGAAATCCCCTGCCGTCCTCATCAGTGCCCTGCCACCCCACATCAGTGTCCTGGCACCTGGTGAGAAAAGGGTGCAGATTCCTAGGGAAGCATGCAGAGGGTTGTGCAAGAGCCAGACAGAGGAGTTATTAATGGTGGCAGGAATGTGCTGCGAGCTCAAGTCCCTGGGGGAAGAGGGGTCACACACCAGCCCCTCCTGCCTCCTGCGGAGACAGGGATGAAACCCGCAGCTTTCTGGGAAGCCAAGGGGCAGAAAAGGAAGTGGGCGAACCCATTTCAGCTGGCTCCCAGCACAGCCCAGCAGCATCAATGGGAGCTGTGGGACAGCATCCCAGTGGCTGCATTGCAAAGAATACGCCGCCAGCGTTCAGCCCCGGCAGCCTGGCCGATGCTTGGCAGGATAATTCCCTACCCCCGCGCTTCTCACAGCTGACAGCGCTGGGACGGGGGGCTCAGCACCACTCCACATCCCCGCTTTGGGCAGGGCCTCCCCTCCCAAGGTCTGCACGGCGGCGGTGGGCTGGAGCATGGCCAGCGCTGCGAGGGATGCGAGGCGGCGGCGGGAGCAGCGTCCCTGCGGCGGGGATTAGCAGCCCGGGCACGTCGCAGCCGCAGGAGCTCCCCTGCTCCCGGCGCCGGGGTCAGTGCGGCGGCAGACGGCAGAGCACCGCGGTGACAGCGGCGAGGCCTCAGCTCGGCCCCCGCTCCCGGCTGCCCACGCCGAAGGAGCACCAGAGGACGGGACGGAGGGAGGGTTCTGCCTTCTGCCCTTGCACCCAGCACCCGACCCACCCGGGATGCTCAAGGGCCAAGTCCGGCCGGCACAGAGCACCTGGTACCCCGGACCCGAGACCGCCAGGAGGCTGGGAGGTTGTGCCTTTTCCTACATGGCTTCATTCACCATGGTCTCCGTCTGCAGGGCTGATGAAGAAGACTTACCGGCGCTTCCCGGCTACAGTCTCGCTGCGGGGTGGGGAGGGGCCGCCGGCGAAGTCAGCTCAGCTCCCGCTGCAGACTGAGAGACAGAAGGGACGTCAGCACCCACGGCAGCCTCCGCCGTCCCCACATCCCAACACCTATCCCCCCTGCGCCACAGTGCAGTACTCGGGGCTGTCACTGCCTTCCTCCTCCTCCTCCTCACTGTCCCTCCAGCGCGGGCCGGCAGTTCGCTCTGATCTCTCATGTGTTAAGACAATTCTCTGCTCTAGTTCATCAAATCCATCCAGAGACAGGAGAGGACGTGGCTGGAGCTGCCCTGAGTGATGTCCCGGGGTGAGGGTGAACAAGCACCCCTAGCCCACCCGGAGACTTTTCAGGGCAGAAGTGGAGCCGATCCCTCTGGCTACACCCTAGCAGTTCCAGTCCTGCTGCACCATGCAGGACAGCTGGGACTGGTGGCAAGGGAGGGTTGGCCACCAACCAGGGTACATGTCCCCAGGGATGAGAGTCACCTTCTGAATCCCCACCAGCACTGATGTGCAACAGCATGAGCCACACACAGGGCCCGGGAGCACCTCGTGCTGCTGAAGCCCTGACTCAGCCAGAAAAGCAAGTTTCACCCAGATTCTTCAGAAAGGACAAGTGTGTGTGATGGGGGGGTGAGGGGTGCACTTGGCAGCATCAGTGGCTTGGGGCAGCACTTCAGGTCAGAATCAAAGCAAGGCAGAGTCCTGCAGAGCTGGGACAGTCACCTACCTGACTCTGACACCCCTTCTAGCCCCCAGATCCTGCAGGAACTGCCCCTTCTCCTATCAAAAGTGAAACCTCTCTCTAGCCAACCCTGCTCAGCCAGTGCCAAGCAGAGTTGCAAGGTTGCCTGCTTGCTTGTCCCAGTGGGGACTCAGTCTCTGCAGCTCCTCCAGCTTCTGTCCTGTCAGGACAGTCTGAAAGAGCTGGGGCTGTGGAGTCTGGAGAAGAGGAGGCTCTGAGGTGACCTTCTTGTGGCCTTTCAGTATCTGAGGGGGCCTACAAAAAAGCTGGGGAAGGACTTTTCAGGATATCAGGGAGTGACAGGACTAGGGGGAACGGAGCAAAGCTGGAGATGGGTAGGTTCAGACTGGATGTGAGGAGGAAGTTGTTCAGCATGAGAATGGTAAGAGCCTGGAATGGGTCACCCAGGGAGGTGGTTAAGGCCCTGTCCTTGGAGGTGTTTAAGGCCAGACTGGATGGGGCTCTGGCCAGCCTGCTCTAGGGTAGGGTGTCCCTGTCCATGGCAGGAGGATTGGAACTAGATGATTCCTGTGGTCTCTTCCAACCCTGACTGATTTTATGACTCTCAGCCCTGAGCAGCACTCTAACAGGCTCCTGCCCTGGCATGAGCCCAGGTTTCATGTCTCATCAGAAGGAACACCTGAGATGGATGGGGACAGGGTGGGCAGGTTTTTGCTTCCCTGCCATTCGACCCTGTTGGAAGCAAGCCTCGAAGTCAGACCAGCCACAACCTCCTGTCTTTATTTCCTCAGCCACCAAGGTGTAGCCAGGAGAGGGCTTGTACAGAGACAACAGAAGGGCAAAGAGCCTATGCTCCCCAAACACTGCCCACTGCCATCACAGCCTCCCCTGCCTCAGCTGCCCTGACCCTCTAAGCCTGGGCATTACCCAGGTGACAATGTGCAGCCCCACAGAACACATATCAGGCTTGTTGTATAACAAACACCATGGCTGGGATGGTGGAAAACCAACAAGCAAACCTCCACAGGGTAACAGAATCCCAGAGTGGTGAGGATCGGAAGGGCCCTCAAACTTAGTTCAACTCCCGCTGCTAAAGCAGGGTCACCCACAGCAGGTTGCCCAGGATCACAATGTTCAGGTGGGTTTGGAATCTCTCCAGAGAAGGAGACTCCACAACTTCTCTGGGCAGCCTGCTCCAGGGCTCCTGCACCCTCAAAGCTAAGAAGTTTGTCCTTATGTCAGCACAACGCCAGGCAGCTGCCCCATGTCCCTCTCACCAGAGGGACACCTGAGAGGGTGGCTGCCAGGCATAAGACATGCCACACCACTGCTTTATTTGACGGCCTACTCTTTCCCCTTGCTAATAAGTTTTGTCACTATTTTTAGTGCGTTTGATTGGGATAATAAGCAGAGGCTGATTGACAGCTCCTTAAGCCTTTGAATGGTTTGTAATTTGTACTTGACTAATATTCACCAGCAATAATTGCACAGCGGGATGGGGAGGGGGGAGCTGCAGTCTCAACTCCAGGCTGCAGCACATACAAATAAGGCTGTGCTGTGTACACACGTGGTGCCCGTGCCCCCCCTTACCCCACCCCAGCCTGCGCACACTGCGCCACCCAGGCCCCTGGGCACACGCTGAGAGGCCATGGCTACGTTTAAACAAAACAGGTCTGAAAAAGCCACTAGGGAGACCCAAATGCATCTCTGAACCCGGGGTTGGTGAAGTGTAAGGTCTGCCAAAAGGGGCAAGTCCTCACATGGCTGCCAGGAGGATGGATGCACTCACATGCTCATGCCCCCAGGTTTAGGAATTCGGTGGCTGAGTGGCTGCTCCAGCACAGCCTGGTGCACTGTGGCACAACCCTGCTGCCCACTCCATAGAAATACTGCGATTCTAGCCGGTGCATTACTGGCATGGCCACAGTGGCGCTTGAGCACCCTGAAGCAGTGCCAGTCCCATGTGCGGTCAGGTTCTGCATTCGGCTCTTCCCAGCTCCCCGCTTCCTCCCCAGACAGCAGCTGGGCTGAGTGGCAGCTGGAGAGGAGGGTGCCAGGGCAGAGGCCACAACAAGGAGAGAGCCCCAGCAAGAGCGCCCCCCCCACCTCCGAAAGCAATTAAAAATGAAGCACACTCAGCTGCACAACTCAGCTCGGATCAGATCACGGCACACGAGGCAGCGGCACCCCCGGCCTCCCCCGCCGGCGCTGGAAACGCTGCCTGACCCACCCAGCATCCCCACCCAGCATCCATGCTTCTCCAACAGCCCTGTCCCCAGGGTTTATCCACCCCTCACCCCCCTCAAAAATTAGCTGGCAAGCTGAGACGCAGAAAGAGGCTCGATGTCCTGCCCTACCTCCCCAGGGCAGAGATGCCCCAGACAGCAGAGGGGATCTGTTGCTCTCCAGCGGGTCCTGCTCCCGCTGCCTTCCGCTGCGCCCGCATCGCTCAAGGATACAATGGCCGTGGCAAGGCCAGGCTGATAGGGGGCTGGCGGCGGAGCGGGAAGCGATCTTATCTGCTTTGCAAAGACACCAACAAAAGACACTGATTGGGAGCAGACAAAACACAGTAGCGCGGATTCTGCCAGGCAGAACCTTGGGAAACGCCGCGATGGGCTGGAGCCCAACCCGAGCCTTGGAGAGAGAGATGTCTCCAGCAGAAAAGGCTCTGCCCTTGGGGCTGCTGAGGAGCTGGGTGGGTACCGAGTGGCACCGGCAGCAGACGGGATGGGGTGGGTGCTGGATAAGAGGTGGGCGAGGGGTCTGGGGCACCAGCACTCACCCGCAGGCGGGGCGAGCTGAGCCACGTCCGCGGTCGCACGGCCCCAGCAAGATGAATAATGGTGACTGTCTCAGGGCAGACTGAAAAATGAAGTGAGCAGGAGGGTGGACGAGACAAAGCAGCCCTACAGCACCCAGCCGGCGGCAGCAGGCACTGGGGACGGGAAGGAACAGAGAACAACGATGTCAAACCCACCCTCCTCAGCCCCCTTTGCACACAACTGCCCTGATCCCAGCAGGACCAGGATCTAGCCAGGGCATATCCAAGCAGGACAAACAGGATCCACCACAAGGTGGGCTACTAGAAACAGACTGGATGCAGGTGTGTAGCCAAGAGCTAAAAGGCATTTTGCCATCTCTGATGTCCCCCTGCACAGGTAGCAAGAAGAAGTGGCAGTGGTGCCTCGCAATAGTGGCACTTAGTGAGACCAACACCCTATCAAGCCACAGACCGTGAATTGCTGCTTGGTTGGCACCACCACAATCATGGCAAGGTGGTACCTGAACAGGTAGCATCCCAGCACCTCATCCCCTCCTGTTGTTGCCCCTTGCTCCCTCTCCACATCTGGGGAGGAAATCCAGCCCCGGACACAATCCCACAGCAGTTTTCGCCTTGGTCTCAGGGGATGCTTTGGGTTTTGCCTTTTCCCACAGCAAGCATCACAGCTTGGGGGGCAGCTAAGGACAGCACAGCCCCCAGTGCTTTGGGGAAAGCCTCACTGCCCTGACTCACCCACCATCTCCTGCTGCCTCTCAAATACACCAGGTCATTCTGTCCTCCATGCAAAAAAGCCATTCCAGTCCCCTGCCCTGTGCCATCAGGCTTCCTCAGTATGAGGTGGGAATGCAGAGGCACATCTCTGCCAGGCTGGGACTAGTCCTGCTGCAGTGAGCCCTAGGTGCTGGTTATAAAGGAGGAGCTGCTCCCCCCAAGCCCTGCAAACCAGACTTTGATGCTGCAGCTCCTCTCCCTGCCTGGCTGACGCTATGAAGGCATGTCTGGGTCGTGCCTCCATCCCTTCTCCTCTGCAAGGACACTCACTCCTCAGCTGCACTGATTCCTAGAGCAAAGAGTGAAGTGGAAATGCCGAATTCATTTCTCAGCTCCAATTGGGGGACTAAGCTGTGAGCAGTGCCCCCAGTGCCTACTCCAGCTTTACCCAGTGATGTGCACATTGAAGACATCTGAGTTAGGGCACCCAGCCCTCCCCTGGCCACCCCCAGCTCATGGAAACCTCTTCCAGATGCAAGGAATCACTGGTGGAGGGGAGGGCAGCACAGCTGCTGTGCAGAGCCAGCTACTTGCTCCCCACATATGTAATTCCCAGCCCCTCCCATCCGACCCTGTCAACTCCCGTTAAATTTAAAACCATCTTAATTAAAGCTCCACAGCCTGAGCTTGCAGAGGCCAGTGGGTCACGAAAGGGGAAAGGATAATTAAATCAACCATCCAAATTCCCCCTGCTAAGCATGGGGGAGCGTCATGGTCAGGAGTGATGCAAAACGCCTGTGAAAGACATGTCAAAACAGAGATTTTGAGAAGCCATAACAAACCCCTGAGACACACAAATGCAGGTTCTGGATCTTGGTCTGGTCAGGAAACCGGGAAACACCAGACACATGCAGAGAGCTCCAAGCTCTCCGCACTATCACAGCGCCAGCCCCTTGCCGGGCAGGTTTTGGCTTGCTGAGGTGATGGGCAGCAAGCTCTGGCACCACTAGCAGCTGTTCACAGCTGCCAGCAGTGGCCCTTGCCACCCTGAAACTAGGTGAGGGCAAGGGCAGCTCAGCAGTGGGTGCCCCACCAGACCATCTTGCATAAGGCTGGAGAGAAAACACCACAAGCCTTAACTCCCCGAAGTGACACAACCAGTGGGATGTGCAGATAGATGTGCTCACCGGCTTGAAGTGTGCTTAAAACACACCCGGGTTTAAGCCAGTGGGGGTGGCTCTTAATCTAGAGTGTTGGGGTTTAAGTCTTTTTCTGCCCCACGGGCTGGGAGAAGGGAAAGAGGCCATTGGCACACCGTGTCAGATCCCTACCAAGGCATTGCAGCAGACCTGGGGACCTGCAGGGCCATCTCTTCAGCCCCTCAGTGTGCAGATGGCAGCAGCCTGGACTGACCCACTGTGATGCTCACCCTGAGAGCTGGGAGCTGGCAAAGCTCCACACGGTCCCAGCTTCCTCCAATGCACCTGGTTCGTATTCCATCACTGAGCAGCATGGAGAGCTCCAGAGAGAGCTGGCTACTGCCTTTCCTGACCAGCACCCCACTCCCCAGTATCACCCAGTGCTGTATGGTGTGGTGGGTGCTGTAAGGGAGCTGCAGCCCCTTACAGAGAGCTGCACAAGGAGTTGCTGCTGCAACAAAGGCAGCCAGCAGGGCCCCATTTCTCATTTCTAACTCAAAACTTCAGACTCCTGCAGCTCCACTAGCCCCCCATGCCCTGGTCCAAAGGAGACCCCTTGGGTTCAAGGCACTGCTGAGGGAGCGTTTGGGGTCAGGGAGGACATGAAAGTTGATTGGAGGCTCCTGAAGTCTCCCCTGTCCTGTTACCCATGCACAAACACTTTGGAAGAGCTCAGGGACAGGTGGACAACACACATGTCCTGATGCTTGCACTCACGTAAGAAAGGGAAGCCAAGATCCAAGGGGGAAAGAGGAGCTCCTTGGTTCCCAGTCAGTACTACATCTTCCATCCCTTCCTGCACTGCAGGAGCATCCTGGCAACTAGATACAAGGAGAAAAAACCTCCCCACCATAAGGGTGGTCCCAAGGGTAGGATCTCCTATAGGAGATGCTCAGAGCTGTGACAGTCTGCAGCCTGACCTTGTTGGTGTGGCTCTGGGTCACAGTATGGATTCCTCTTGGTGCCTCCCAGCTTGACTCAGCCTGCACTTCCAGTATTCCCACCAGGACAGCAGCTAAAGCCAGGAATTTCCCAACCAGCTCCAGCAAATGCTTTCCAAAGGCACACAAAGCCTTTGGCCTATGTTAACCTGAAGGTAGCCTCTTCCAGGCAGGTGATGAGGGCACTGCTCTTCACCTGCCAACTCCAGGACAGTGAAACAGAAAGGAAATGCTTCCAAGGTCAGGAGTGCCTGCAGGGCAGGGGAGTATGGATGTTGAGCAGGGGAGCACCAATGTCAAGCTGGGTCAGCACTGGGAGCTGGACCTCCTGCCATCGAGTCTGCATGGAGCCATGGGGTGATACTTCCTCTAAAGAGCCCTCCAGCTCAGCACTAGGAGTTCAGTGCCCCCCAAAATGTAGTTTTAATGCTAGCCCCCAGGCATGCTGGCATCCAGTTGCTCCCACCAGTTACCACCTGATTTCCCAGCTTCCCATGGCCCCATCACATCAGCACTGCTCCCACCCAGGACAAGAGATTGGCCCCATCGCAGCGGGTGAGAGAGATGTGGCAACACACTCAAGAAGGGATGATTTCTGTTCCTCATTTCTGTAGGGCCTCTCCCAGCACAGCCAGCCTGGGGCTGCAAGAAATGGAGTTTGCTTCTGCTTTCTGGAAAGGGACATCTGGTCTCCGTGTTCTCTGGGGATGGCCATGGCACAGCACCCAGCCAGTCCTGGGCCTGGCTCCTGAGCAAGGGGCAGGTGGCAGTGAGAGGCTGATGTGACTCACAGGTGGCTCAGATCCGGCCAAAACTGTGTTGCTGGCTGAGTGTGCCTCAGCTCCAGGGCTGCCACACCCAACAGCACCCCACAGCAACTTCACCCCCAGGTGACGACGTCAGCACAGGCAGGTGGCAAATCTCCAGGGCAGGAGGGGGAAGGGGGGCAAGGAACACTCAGGAGGCAGAAAGTCTCTGGATCGGAGCAAGTCGCAACCACCCCTGGCCACGCTGGCGTCACTGCTAAAACATTTGCAGTTCATAAGAAACCAGCCCAGCCAGTCCAGCCAGGAGAGGAGCTCCCCTGGGCTCCCCTGGCCCGCCAGAACTCGAGCTGAGCCCCAACAGCCCTGCAAGGGGGTCCTGCAGGTCCTCCACAGCAAACAACCTCCCAGCAAGCCTCCTGACATGAAACGGGAACTGAAGCATTCACTGGTGAAAAAGGGAAAAGGCAGGCAGGGTATCTGCAGCCCCCCCTCAAGCCCCGTGGGGTCAGGCATCGCCCTGCTACTGGCTGGGAACCAGAGAGGCTGGGAATGACATGTGCTGGGTTCACTGCAATGGGAGGGTATGAAAGAGAAGCAAAGCAGAAGCCAAGGGTCTTCTATCAGCCACTTCTAACACTTCCCACTTCACAGACCCCTGAACGGTTTCAAGCAAAGAGGCAGGACCCCACACAACAAATTTATGCTGATTCTTGGCTTATCTCCCCAGGTTACTCTGGACCTCCGGGGGCATCTGCTTGACACAAGCCATATGCTCTGGGAGCTGTGGGGCCACCAGCTCTAATGCATACATGCTATGAACGCGTGGGTCAAGGCTGGGTGATCAGGATCGGCCTCCAGCAATGCATGCTCCTGCTTTCAGCCTTGTGAGCACGGCTGTAATAGAAGCAGCTCCCACAGCAGAGGGCACAGCCCTGGAACGTGGCTCTTTACTCAGCACTGTAAAGCCTCACGCCAAGGCATTACCCAGGGAGTCTGGACATTGCCGATGGCAGAGCCTTGAGCGATGCTGGTCCCCACAGCCACTCCCATCTGCACCACCAAAACAAAGCAGCTCGCTCAGGATGCGTCAGACGAAGCAACCAGGGAGGGTCTTAAGGGGTGAACTGAACCCAGCTAGCCCTGGACAGCATCTCCATGACCAAAATGCCGTGGCTGTTTCCCCAAGCTGTTCCTGGGGTGAGCAGGATGCTCAACAACTCCAGTGGAGATTCTGGGAGAGGAGTCGGCTGGGAGGTGAAGCCTCAGACGAAGCTTGCTATCAACAGCCCGAGAAGATGAAAAACAAAGAAAAACGCTGAGCTGGTGTCTTTTATCCCTGTCACTCCTGAAGGCAGAGCCGGGCTGCGCACACCTCCCAGCTCCACACACCTCCTGGCCCTGCCCGCTCGCTGCCGTGGTGGTGGAGAGCAGAGACAGGCTGTGGGCGAGGTGGATGGCACCAGCCCGAGCTGCAGGTGGACCTTGCACCCTCCCTGGCATCTCTCCTGCCGTCACTCGTGCTGCTCTTCCTACACTAAATAACCACCCCAAGCTGGAGCTGTCTCGCTCTGCCCTGCAGAGCCTGCAGGGACAGGATGAAAGGACAAAGAGACGAAGGCAGGAAGCAATGAAGGGAAGAAGGAACAAAATGCATCTCCTCTGCTCTTCTCACCTGTGGCTCAGAGTGGCTTCGGCAGAACCCACCCAGCCCCTGGCACAAGAGCTGTCCCCATCCCCAAAGCACCAAGAAGGGCTCAGATTAGGGTATGTGCACATGCGAGCACTAAGCCACACACCGCCCTGCACCTGGGCAGGCAGCCCCCATGTGCTGCTTCCCTTCCCCAGCTCCAGCCACGCACCAGTTCCACACTTCCAAACTCAACTACCTGTGCTGTTGGAGCATGAAACCAACCTTGGCTGCAGAGACTTCTGTAGCTACCTATGCACCATTCTGTGCCCCATGCCACCCTCCCTGCCCAGCACAGTGGGTGCTCGACTACAGCTCCCCTGCAGCTTCCCAATCCCTTCCCCAGCACTGCCAACACTCATCTGATGGGCAGGGGAAGAAAAGGGCCTGGGTGAGGAGGGAGCAACTCCAAAGCCTTTCTGTGTTGGGTTGTATTTTTTCAGAAGTCAGCAAGTGCATGCTTCCACCCCGAGACCATCCAGAGCTGAGAACGGTAGAGCCTGACCCTGCTGCCACCAGTGCCACCACAAAACCACCAAGCCATGAGGGCTGGTTTCAGCCAAGGAAGTTGGTGCCCAGCTGGGTCACAGTCTGGGGAAGAAGACCTTGAAAACAACATCTGAGGGACTGTGGGTGAGCATTCGATGGTGGCACTTCATGGAGATCAGACTCTATTTGCCCCACCTAAGGAAAAGCTTTGTCCATGGAGCATGCACAGTGCAAAGCAGGGCAGCTGTGGCAGAAGAGGGGGAAACTGAGGCACACACTCAGTGTAAAAACTCTCCAACCTCCAACGGCAACCTCCCAGGTGCTCCTGGGGGAAACTGAGCCACACAATGCTCCTTAGCAGGGGGGGAAGTGAAACGGAGCAGTGAAACCCAGGCACAGTGCTGCACTTCTACTCCAAATTCCTGCTAAGGAGTGCTCCAAGGGCAGATTCTTTTAGGATTAGCTTAGCATCAACCTGCCCTCAGCCTGCTGCCCCAAACTGGGACACAGCCTGGGACAGGGGACAATGCATGGGAAGGGGCAAGTGGCTCAGGACAAGCTAGACTTTGAGGTTAACCTTACCCATGGTGGAAGGGGTAATGCAGCAGTGAGCTGTCCCCTCACTGCCCAGGTTTTTGGTGGCCAAGACTGCCAACACGGTGAGGAAAGATGGGAGCAGCCAGGCTGGGTGGAAGCTATTTTTGCAGCAGGCAGTCAGATTTTCCTCCATCCATACAGCCCTAATGCAGTGGGCTCAGGGACAGATGAAACCTCATGGTCATGGAAGCAAAGACCACAAGAGGTCAAGCCCAGGACAGGAATGGGAAACTTGGGGCCAGCCTTTGGGACTTGTGGGGAAGGAAGCGCAGCAGAGTCCGAGTCACAAGTGTCCCCATGTCACTTGTGGGAAGTGGTGCTGAACCAGCAAAACCCGCTCACCTTTGCTGTGGACCTCAAAATCACCCCAGTACTTTCCCTAGGCACACCAGGCTGCACATCTTGCCCACACCTCTGCTGGTTTCCCAGCTGAGAGGCAAGGGCAGCCCCACTACACCTCCCACCCCTTTCTTCTATTTTTGCCTTAAACACCCAGGGGGTTCTGTTCCCAAAGCCCTCCAGATGCACCCCTCAATCCCGCACACCAGCCTACCAGTACTTTGGATGATGCATCTCCACCAAGACCACCTGCAGACAAAAGGTTTGGGCAGATTTCTTTAAGGTCTGACTTAAAATCAGCAATAAGCCCCCTCGTGTCCAGAGGCCAACGCCCCGCAGTATCTCCCAGCCCTCGCACACACCTCTCTGCTGCGCAGCCAGGGCAGCCAGGAGATCTGTAGCCTGCAGGGAAGTCAGCACAAGACGCAGATTTGCAGGTCCTGGTTCCTGGCCCAGGTTCAAACCGCATTTGTTCCTGAAATCTGTTTCAGGGCTTTCTTCTCAAAGCTTGTGTGTGCAGAGGCATGTGCAAAGCAGCACCGGCTCCTGCTGCAGCCAGAGCTGAGGTCATCTGTGCCAACACAGGGCCAGGCTGGGGGCTTGGGTGCACCCAAGCACCGACCACAGCCCACGCTGATGTACCGTGCTCAGCCGGTTCGTTATAACCCTCTTGCCCTCCCGAGCACACAACACACTGCGCTGTCTCACAGCTTCTTGCCCATTCCAAAGACGAAGGCCCAAGGCATGGCTGCTTCTCTGAGGCTTGCTCCAAAACAGCCCCAGACACGCTGCACATTTTTTTCTGATGGGCAGAAATTTCAGCCAGAGTCAAGCCCTAGGGCAGTTGATCTCCACCCCCTGCACCTACAGACAGCCAAAAAGAGGAGTTTGGGCTGGAAGGGGCAACAATCCACACCGCTGCCCCAGAACAGCCAGGCTAGGATGGCTATCTCCAGCCACAAGTCCAAGCTGCTCTCCAGGAATGGAACTGAAGGGATTCCTCCCGCACTGCGCAGCGCGGGGACAAGCCGGGGCCGGTTCCCGCAGCTGATGGGATGCACGTTGGACACGTCTCTGGGGAGGGATGCGGAGTGCTGCGGAAGTGAGCTCAAATGGGAAATTGTGCCGAGAGATAAAGAAACAAGTTGGAAACCGAGCCGCAAAACAGACAGTACAGGAAACAATAGCACTTCTGATAGGCTCTCAAATTCCCCCCCTGCTGCCCCGGCGATGCCAGGAGTACGGCTTCGTCCCCGTGATCCTTGAGGGTTTCTCCACCTTTAGACACACTAGGAGGAGGTGCGGACTGCTCACACTCCTACCTTTCCTCTTTCAAGGCCTTACAGACTTTTGCTGGGAAGTCACGGGCAGAGTCCTTCAGGTCTCTGTAGATAAGAGTGTTAATTCTCCTTCAAAGACCAGGTGCAATCCTGAGCTCAGTAGCAGGGAGAGGCAGATGGGACTTAGGAGGCATGGGAGCCTCGTGATCCACCCCTTTCTCACCTCAGTGAGCCCAGCAAAATGATGTGGCATCCCAGAAGCTGCCCACACTGCTAAAGGTCATTCCTACCTCAGGACCGCTGATGCCCCCTCCATGACACCAAGACAGCAAAGGAACCTCTTGTCTCTGAGGCAGTTTCCACGTACGTTGCTCACCACAAAACACAGTTCTCTCGGTCTTGACTCCCTGTCCAAGGGGTGGGACAGCCCTTTCTGCCTCCCTGTGGTACTTCCACGATTTTCCATCACTCTGGCACAGAGTCATTAAAAGGCAAAGCTATCGCTAGGGCATCTCCATCACACAGGGAGCACTGCAAGGCCACTAACGATCGAAACAGGGAACATTGGACTTCCCTCAGCTGCTGCTGAGCCAGCCCATAAATAACCTCTTCTCCAAAAAAATCCTGGGGCTGCGTTCTGGCCAAGCTACGGAGGCAGGTGTTCGGAGAAGCCTCTGCCCTGCTGCTCTCCGGTCAAAGCGTGGAACCAGGAACCGACCCTCGATCTCTCAAGCAAAGGTGCCCTCCTCTGACAAACGAGCATTAGCTGGCTAATGATTACAGAGACGCGGTTCCCCGGGGAGCCAGCACACCAGCCTTGTCTCAGAGACACCAAAAGGCCAAGGATCTGCCACGGGCCAGATCCTGAGCCAGCACAAAGTGTTGCAGACAGCACAGGACAGCCCGGAATTAGCGTCTCCAGCTGCAGCAGCAGCCCCACAGCAGTGACAGCAAAAAAGGGTATCGCTTTTAAAGTGCAAGACTGCCGATATCCCCTTGCCTGTCGCCATCCCCACATCTCCCTGGAGAGCCCTGCCAGCCCCTCACTCGTTTGACCTGTGTGTGCTACACGGGGGGCCCAGGCACGTGTCGAGCTGCTAGGTGCTGAGCTGGCTCTCCAAGCCTGGCAAGGACAAACAGCTTTCCACCATTAACAGCTGGACCTTGGGAGGGCTTGTCATGACTTCGCTCTCCCACCTGCATGTTTGTCACTGCTGTATCTCCTCGTCTGAGGGGGACAAAGCCCTCCAGCTCCTCTGCGGAGCACTCACGGGGCAGGAGGAAGAAAAATTAAGTCTTTTGTTGCCACCTTCCTACAGCTCAGTTTGTGTGTGGTACTGCTGGGTACATGTTGTCCTGGCCATGGCCCCGCTGCACAGAGCAATGCCAGCCTCAAGCAGGAGCTTGCCTCAGGACCCTCCCAGGGCTCTGCACCCTTCACTGCTCCCAAGTCCCAATGCAATGGGGCCTGTCCTGGGGGATCCCCAGGCTGAAGTGAGCAATCACATCATGCTCCTTCCTTTGCATTGCTCCTGGGGAGCCAGGAGGATGGGTGAACCAGCGGTACACACTGGGTAACACAACCCACTGTCACCTTTACTGCTGCTCAGCAGTATGTGGACCAGGACCAGGATCAGTTACCTCCTGGCCTCAAGTCCAGGGGCCTGAGTGTTGAGGTGAGGAAGGGCTAAGAGAGGAATGTGCTATGCAGGGCCAGCAAAATGCAGTGAGATGCAGGAGATCCCCACTCACCTCTCTCAGATCTTGCAGTAGGCTGCACAGCTCCCCAAGACAATGCTCGGCACCAGACAAGACCATGTCAGGGGCAGTGCCACGAGATGCCACCTCCTCTCCAGCCCCTGTCCTCAGCACACAGAGTCCTATGCAGTGGGCTCTAGCCCCATAGGTTGTCCCCCTGTGCCCAGCTGGCATCAGGACGGTGAACATCCTGCCTGAGCTCCCAAGCAGTAAGCAGGTGTAGAATCCCATCCCTAAAACAGTGGGGCTCAACACAAATCCCACGATGCTCTGCACGGGGGCTGTGAAAGGGATAGTGGTGACATGCCAGTGCCATTGCTCACAGCCACATACGAGGGTTGGATCTCCCAAGATGCGATGGGGGAACTTCCCGGCTTTTAATCAGGCAATGCGGGGCTCTGCAGCCCCCCAGAAACTGGATGCAGACAACCTTGGCAAGGGGGAAGGCAAGGAGCCCGGCTGGACACAGCTCTCCAGGCCAGAGGGCTGGACACCAGCCTCAGAATCACCGGTGAGCAAACACGGCAAGGAAAGAGGATCAGGAGACATCAAAGCAGGGGGGCGATGAATATTTCATGTCCTGGCCTACATACAGCCCGTCTCTCCCCGCCCTGCACTCCCGGGGGTCCCCCCCGGCCCCTGATCACAACAAAGGGGACTTGCAGACAGGCGGGGCCGCTCCGCCAGACCCCCTCGGCCGCCCCGCCGGACCCTCGGCATCCTCGTCTGGACCTGTATCTGCCCCAATAGACAGTGTCAGCCCCATAACTGACACACCAGTTCACGTGCATCCGCCGCTGGACCCACTGTCAGTCCCCCTAACCCCACAGCCAAGCCCCCCGAAACCCATAGCCAGACCGCGAGCATCCCTGCCGGGACCCACAGCCAGCTCACCGGGCTGCGGGCAGCCCCTGCTGCCGGACCCACAGCCACAGCACCGGAGCTTGGGGCATCCTCGGCTGGCCCCACAGTCCCCTCGCCAAACTGCCAGCATACCTCATCGGACCCGTAACCAGTTGACCGGCTGTGGGCATTCCCGCATCGGCTCCACTGCGGGACCCCGCCGGACCCCACTGTCTGATCGCGGACATCTCCCGCCGGACTCCACGGGCGGATCCCGGGTATTGCCCGCCGGACCCCGGCCACCCCCCACGAGCTCCACAGCGGGACGTGCCCCACCAGACCCCACGGGCAGACCGTAGCCATCCCCGGCGCGCCGTCGCCCGCTTACCTCCCGCCTGTCCGCGCAGTGGGGCCGGCCCCTCCGCTCGCCTCCAGCGCTCGGCCCTGGCTTTGTTTCCGCGCCGGGGGCGCGGCCGCCGCCCCCCACCGCCGCCGCCGCCGCCGCGCTGGGTGCCCGCACCGGACAGGGCCGAGCCGGGCTGAGCAGAGCCGGGTCGGGCGCTCAGGGCTGCGCCGCCGGCAGCAGCATCGCGCAGCGCCGCGGACCCAACGCGCTGCCGCCTCGCCCGCCCCCGCTCACCCCTTCTCCGGGGCGGGGGGGGACACGCACGGGGAGGGGAGAGGGAAAAAAAGAGGAATATGGCAGCAAACCGGAAACGGCGGATGGGGGAGAACAGCAGCAGCAGCCCCTCCCCTCCGCCGTTTTTTTTAAGGGAGACGGCTCCGGGCAGCCGGGCTCTGCGCCGCCCCCGCCCCGGGCTCTGCCGGGCGCACCTCGGCCCGCGGCGCGGGGGAACCGCCTGGTCGCACCGGGGACACTCGTGGGAGCTGCGGCCGCAGTCCCCCGAGCGCGTCTGTAGCTGCGCGGCCCCGCAAGCGAGAGACTGGGGGGGAGTCCCAGCCGAGGCGGCGCTCCGAGCTCCGGTGGGGTTGTGTTTACCCGGGGACGGGGGCTTTTACGAGGGCAGTTATTCGCAGACGGTTTAGCCCCGTTTAGTTTGGGGGCATCGGTCCGACACGGGGCGGGTGACTGGGACAAACACTCTCCTGTCGCGTTCTGCGCTTCAATCTGTTCGTTCCCGTTCCCAGAAAGGACACTTCACTGTTCCAGGGGGCTGCAATTCATGTTCCCCCGTCTGTGAAGTCAGGAGGCAAAACCTCAGCGCTGAGAAACAGGGAAGTATCAACCACGTCCTAGGCACCCCTGGGGAGTCTCGGGCAGCCCTGGGGTCCTTCGGAGGCGGCACCGTCACGACCTGTTGACCGCACTTCGTCTTTGGGTTAAAACGCCCCTGCAGCCAGTGACACGTTCCTGGAGTGCCTAGTTTCCCCTTGGCAGCACTGCCCCAAGCAGGTCCCCCGGAGTCCTGCTTGGGCAGGTGGGCACAGGCAGACAGTTCCAGTCCTCCCTCCCCTCCGCACCTGCCCCTTTCCGAACCAGGAGGAGGAGGAAAATGCCCCATCAGTGAGCTGTGCAAAACGGGCTCAGGGCTTAGCTGGGCACCCGTTGGGTCTGCTCAACGAGCTCTGCAGCACTCACAGCCCTCCCAGTTCCCCCATTAGCGATCTGCTAAGGTCTTCCCTGTCCCTGATCCCGCAGGAAGAGATGGAGTGAAACAGTCTGCTCCTCAAACCCACTGTTTTGTGCGGTGTTTGGCTGCTCATGGGCTGTATTTCCACATCCAGCACCATCTCTGTCACTCCCTGCCACCCTTTCGACCAACCCTTGCAGTCACTCGGCAGGGATTTCTGACAGCCTTGTTGCTCGGTGGCAAGACCTGACACTTCAGAAAGAAACTGGGAAGGTCACAAGCTTCAAGGAACTACGTGGTGGAGTTTTCCTTTCTGTTTCCTCCACCCCCCTCTTGCCTCCTTCTTTTGAGTTATTAAAGAGTTATTTCCCATGACAGCGGCGAAGGCCAGCGAGTCCATGAGTCACCGGGAACGCGCAGTCACGCACACGCCGATCCATCACCCCCGGCCAGCACAGCCGAGGGGCCCTTCCCTGGGAGGAGCTTCCCCCTGATAAGGTCCCTACATCTGGGCAGGGCCTGACGCTTCCCCTCCCGCCTTTCTCTCCTATCTTTTTCTCCTGTTTTTCCCCTCCTGACTTTGGTCTCTCTTCTAGCACCGGGATGGTTTGGCTCCCTGCACACCCGTGGGGCAGCTGCTGCTGGTGAGCAGCTGGGTTGAGGGTAGCAGCCCTCCTTGGTTCTTTCCGAAGCATCCAACTACAGCTGAGTTTGTGCTGAGGCTTTCTGGTGGTGTTGATTCATAGCCACTCCCTTGGCTATCTGGCCACTGTGAGGGTGTGTGTGGGGAGAGAGCCCTCAACCTAGCATCCAAGAGAGGATTCAGGAATTAACTGCATGGCACTGGGCAGCCCTGGGATTCTGCTCTGTGTGTTCACACCTCGATACTTAGGTCATATCTTGGGGCAAAGAGGGGGTTACACTGATGCCAGGGGTACACTGATGCCTGCGGTCCCCCATGCCTTCCCCTACTGTGCCTGCAGACGCTCCCCTCTCCCTTCCCATCCCAGGAGCTCCCACAGCCTTAGAGATGGTGTGAGGAGCCACTGCTGGAGGTGAACAGGGACTCAGCCCCAGCCCCAGGGGAGCTGGTTGGGATGACTCAGCCTCCACTGGATCCAGACCCAAAGCTAAGATGCAATTATAACTTATAAATATTTGAATTTTGTTTTCCTCTTTTGCAATCACCTCCTTCTCCATGGGCTGTCCCATGATCATCAGTTCCACCTCCAGTGGTGCTGGGCTGTGGCTGGAAGGCACCATGTCTCTTAACATGCTGGATGGAGTCCACCACATCAGCTCTTCTTCTTCAAGGATGCCAATATGCAAAGTTAAAATGGCAAATAGAGACTCTCTAAAGCCAGGCTCTTATCTTCTGGGCTTGGATTCAGGAATGTGCCCTCACAGGACTCTGACATGAAACACACGGTGCTGGTGATAATGTGATTGCAGACCATCCACACTTCAGCAACCCAGCACACCTCAGTGAATGCCTGCAGTCTCACTGTCCTTTCCCTGCTGCCCTACTCCAAGTATTTGTCTCCCAAAAGCCTGGTCCACAATTATTTTTCTTACCCAGCTAGGGAGTTCAGTTTCTTCACTGAAATTTATTTTCTTGAGGTAGTTCTTTCTCTTCACTTTCAGCATTGATAAAACCCACCCTGGGCAGAGGAAGATGGTTACAGAAACTGAAAACCAGCAACTTTCAAACTGAAAAGAAGTAGCACTGCATATTTCTGGTGGCTCCGTTTTTACAGCATGTCTGGAAATGATAACCTAACGTGAAATCAAGACGTGCTCAGGTGTTTCTGTGCTGTCTTGCTGACCTTTACCCAAGTTTCATCAGGGAAAAGAAGAACAAGGGTTGGGAGACTACAGGCAGAAGGCAGAGTGCTGTCACCTCATGAGCAGGTCAGCCCATGGCTCCTTGACCTCTGAGGTTGCAGATCAAACTGCCCCACAGGGTTCCTGAAGCCTTCCTGAGAGCGGGGTGCTTTTGGGACTCAGTAATTGATCCCAGCCCCCTACCTCCTCGGTGTGGCTGTGGGTTTACAACAACACATCTATTCATCTGCAGCCAGATTTATTTTTAAGCATCCCCTTGGCAAGCATGAATGAGTTCTGCCTGATGGGTTCCGCTCCCGAGGCTAGCTGCATTTTGCTCACTGCAAATCCCAGATTTATTTGCACGAATTATTTACTATGAATAGTGGGATGGCTGCGTTTGAGATGCTGGACAGACACCGAAGCAGCCACAGCTCTCCCCCTGAGATCACTAAGCTTCACAAGCCTGCACACAGTGAGTGTGCGATGGCAAACGATCAGCACCAGCAACCCCATCAGGGAAGCTGCAGTTAGGAGCTGATTTACTGAGGAGGATTGACCAGAAGAGCTCCTGCAGCATGAGCCATTTGGCAATATTTCATGGTGGAAACACTCATTCTGGCCCTTCTCTCCCACAATGAACTGCAGGAGCCGAGCAGCAAATGCCAGCATCCCGCAGGTTGCAGGATGTGATGGGACAGCTGAGCAGAAGCCACCAGGAGGGCTCAGGACTTGTCGTGTCTCTCAGTGTGGTGACAATCCACCCTGCAAAAGGAAGCCTTAACCCCAGTGCTGAGGAGGCCCCAGCCAGGAAGCGTTGCTGCAAAATTCCCTGGCAGAAAGGACCACGGGGAAACCACCGACTGGGTGATGTGCAAATATGTGATAAGGAGGCACCGAGTTCAGCAGCTTGTGGGGGGAAATTATCTGCATGTTCAACAGAGGCACAACATTCCCCACTGGGTTTCTTACTGCTGAAACACAACACGTTGGTGCAATCCCAGTTAGGTATCTCGGAGTAGCTCATTTGGGAAAAAAATCTGTCACTTTCTGCTGCTTGCCACAGCTCAGGTGAAAAAGCCACAGGCAGAGTTTCCCAGCAGTGGAAATTTGTTTTCTTGGCCAGTTTTCGTATCAGTACAAAAGAGCAGTTGAGAAAAGCCCACACAAGCATGTCCAGATGGGATCTACAGCTCTTGTTCCAGCTAACAGAGCAGTGGAGGGATGACTGTCCAGCATAAACCTCTGGTGGCCATATGAAGGTGACCCTGCCCAGGAGGCTGTGGTGGCAGAGCAGCCCAGGCAGTCTCCCAGCCAGTAACCCACTGCTCACTGGCCTGCAAATGGCTGAAGCCTGCTCCAGGCAGGGCCAAAGCAGACACAAGGGTGTTTCCCCTTAATCATCCTTCAAGTGAGGGATGGGCTCAGGAGGCCAAAGTCTGACTATAAAGAATTTAAACCATATGATGTTTGGATCCATGCTCAGTTTAAAGTGAGCTTAGGAAGGGGGAGGTAGGAAGCAGAAATGAAAAAACTCACTTGAAAACTGCTCCTTCTGTGATCTCCTTCACCACAGAGGCCTGATGCTTGGGAACACTTTGGCCACCCAAAGGAGCTGCCACAGCAGCACAAGGAGAAACTCTGTAGGAACCACAGCCACAAGGACCCCCTTCTCATGGCTCTCGTGGTCCAGCCATTGCAACTCCAGTGCAAGCCCACCCAGCACGTGTTGCTGTGCAAGAGTTGCCCTCAGGAAGCCAGAAGGACAAGACCCTGTAAGCCCCATGCCAGCAGCATGTCTCCAGCTTGGCCTGTGCTGCCAGAGTGGAGGCACAAACTGCAGCAAGGAGTTTCTGGAGCTGGTTCCCTGAGGGACAGCCTTTGCTCAGGGAGAGCTCACTAGTGCCTGTCGTACTCCAGACTCTGGCTTTCAGTGAGGTGGATTTGTGAGTTTGGGATAGCTTTTGTAGAGGCAGTGGCCAAAGGAAAGGCAACAGGAACCAGCCTTGGAACTGGAGACGCCTTGGCTGTAGCCTCAGCTTGGGCAAAGCATAAGAGGTCTCAGGGCAGCGCTGATGTCTTTGCTGGCCTCAGGCCATGAACTGGGACTGGCTGAACTTGACTCTAACTGGGGCGGCACTTCAGAGGCTTGGACAGCCTTCTAGCAAGAAACAAGGAGATGGTCCAGTGTGCAGGTTTCACAAACACTGCCTTTAGTATGTAAATAGGCTTGTGTGGTACTAGGGACACAGCTCCAGGCCTAGAACTGAAGAATAAGTCAGAGTCCTTCAACCCCTCCTGCCCACAGCATCCCCATTTGAGAGCTGAGCTCAAGTGCAACAAGAAATATCAGCCAGGCAACAGATGTTCTTAAAGCAAAGATGTGATCCAAAGCAGCTTTACCTCATAGCTACCGGCCAAAAAGGCTGGACTGGAGCCATGAAGGAACCTGCCAGCCTCTGCTCCAACCACTTGCTCTGCATTGCTGTGGTCTTTGGTGGGACTGCAGTTTCCTGATGCATGGCTGCTTGTGCCTCCAGCAGCTCAGGGTGTGAGGAGCAGCAAAGCCGCAATGGGGCCTACAGGCACTAAATGAAGGCAGGGAAGCTGGGAAGAGGGAAGTGAGCACTGCAAGAGGTTGGGGATTGCACAAGACAAAACTGAGCATGCTGGTGAGCAGGAGGATTGGAATGGGCACTGTGGAACCTGCACAGCACCATAGTGCTCACGTCGCAAGAGCTGGGAAGTGTAACATCTGTATCTGAACTCCTTATGGCTCAGGGGCAGGCTGATGTGCTTCACAGGTACACTGGGGTTGCTCAGGCAGTGCCCTGTCCTTCCCCAGAACCTATATCTGCTGGTTGAAAGCACCATCAGGGAAGAGAAACATGCTGATGGGTTGACTGCAAGAGGACACCCTTCCCCACCCTGGATGCTTCTCCATGTCTCAGTCCTTGTAACAGCAGATGACACCCACTGTCTGTCACTGGAAGGGAAGATTTGGCTGCAAGGACAGAAGAACTCAATGGCTATGAGTCTACAGGCTAGAAACAGTAAGAGGGGGCATGGGGGTGAATTACAGTGACAAAAAATACGGCAACTGTGAAGAATCAAACATAAAACAGGAAAATCAGCTGAATTTCAAGGGAGAGGCAAGAAACCAAGTTCACTGTGCTCAATTGCCAGCTCCAAGCAAGAGGCATTTAGACCAGCTACTACACACTAGCCTGGGTACCAAAAGCCAAGAAGTAGCTCCCAAACAAACCACTCAAAAGCCACAAACTACCAGAGGAGAAAAGCAGGACCTTGGACCTGCAGTAACTGCTAATTTAAGAAGAAAACCAAACACTGATTACATTCCTTCTGGTTGGATGAGGAACAGGAGGTGGATCAGATCTCTATCCCATACTAAAGCTGGCAATCAACCTCCTCACCAGACAAGCACCATGCTCTGTATACCAGCACTCTCTATTCATCATCCCATTTGCTCGCTGCAGTCAGTCTCAGATGCCTCGAGATTAATAAACAAACAAGTAAATCAATACAATCATCTCAATGCCTGCAGGCCACAGGCTGTGAATAACTTCTGCCTGAAAGAAGTCTTAGTGTGTAAGAGAAACTCCCAAGAGAAAAGTCCAGCACCTCAGCTTCAGCTGTCCAAAAACTAATAACACAGGCACCCAGGGGAACAGTCCAGAAGTGCTCTGGGAAAGAGATACTGAGCAGGCCCTCCCCTCCTACAGCTTCCTGATTTCCATCTCAAGCATCACCACATCCAGCTTTGACCCTCCCTGGAATCCAGGCACTGAAGGAATATTTTCACATTCTTCGTGATGTGCTGGGAACACAGCTTATGGACTCAACAAGGGGGCTGCTCTGCAAACATCAGTGCTCTTCAAAGATGGCCTCAGGCTCTTCCCTTCCTGTCAGTAGGGAAGCTCACCAGGATCTCTCTGAAGCAGGGAAAAGCATGTGTATGAGAATGAAAGCAAATTAGGTCTGAACAAGATTAACAGGGATTTAATTGAACTATGTGAACTGGAACTCCAGTCACAAGCTACTTATTAGCCTGTCTCAAGGGATTGTGCTGCTTGCACTGGAGGAGCACAAGGATGCATTGTGTGAATGGGACAGCTCATGGGGATGGTGGTGGGACAGCTGTCTACATCACTGTGACCAGAGAGGAAATGCTGCTTGAACACCATCAAAATCGAAGCAAACAATTCCCAGCTCCCAGCTGTGTTTCTTCAGAGCTGAGGCTTGGCCAATTGAGGGTTAAGGAACTCCATAGTAAGTATTGGCAGAGGAAACCCAGGTCTGAGCCCAGTTCTTGTGCTTTGGGTGGCAGAGCAGGGTGATGTTCACCAAGGTGCTGCTGGCTGGTGTCTAGAGGCAGAGCTTTGAAAACCTCCCATTCAATAAGAGTGACTCAACAAGGTCTCCAGCTCCCTTTAGGATGTTAATTACAGAAGAGCCTGGAGAAAAGTGCTTGGGAATTAAAGGAGTCACCACATTAGTCCTTCCCTCATTTTGGTTCTCTGGAGAGACAACCAAGAGATGCTTGCTGGAGCTCTGCTACCACACCAGTCTCACCACAGCCAAGAGGAGCCATCATAGAATCAACCAGGTTGGAAGAGACCTCCAAGATCATCCAGTCCAATCTATCCCCCAGTCTATCCAGTCAACTAGACCATGGCACTAAGGGACTCATCCAGTCTTTTCTTGAACACCTCCAGGGACGGTGCCTCCACCACCTCCCTGGGCAGCCCATTCCAATGCCAATCACTCTCTCTGTGAAGAACTTCCTCCTAACGTCCAGCCTATACCTACCCCGGCACAACTTGAGACTGTGTCCCCTTGTTCTATTGCTGGTTGCCTGGGAGAAGAGGCCACCCCCCACCTGGCTACAATGTCCCTTCAGGTAGTTGTAGACAGCAGCTCCACACTCCAGCCACGTAAACCTGAGCTGCAGCCACACCAAGGGGCTACCAAAAATCCCTGTCACCAGCCTGCTGAATCCCCACCTAATCCCCTGCCTGTAATAACAGCCAAGGATGCCTTTATTACTGCCACCTTTGCAGGGGCTCTTGGAGCCAAGACCTCTCCTGAGAAGCACATTCACTTACTCTCCTTCCAGGAAGGTGAAGCTGTACTGGGAGTTTGCTGCTTCCAAGTCAAACACAGATGCAGATGCACACATGCCTGACAGCATTAACAAACCAATTTCTCCCAGATTAAAGAATCTGAAAGGCTTTCCCTTAATGGATCATTTTTATGAATAGGTTATTTATGTCCCTGTGTTCCTATAGCCTGAGAGCTCTGTCAGCTTTCACACAGAGAGAAGCAGCACAACTTTATAAAGAGATTTCTTTTTAAACAAAGAGTTTCTGATTGTATTTATGACACATTTCAGAAGCAATTAAAACACACGAGATAATGGCAGCCTCTAAAACCATACTGTGAGTTCAGCTAACAAGAGCAGTCAAAGAGGTACAAAGCCTGGGAAATTTATCTTAATCTCTCTTCCTTTCAACAAAACCAAACCCCAATATCCCTGATTTCTGCTTAGCCATGAGTAAGCCAGTCTGCAAACAGCTAGATGCAGACGTTGATGTAGTAGTTTGCTATTTCAGGTAACAGCCACACACTGCTCATCACCAAGTGGCTCTTGGCTGGAGAAGTGCTTCTGTATTTTGGGCAATTTGTGTGCTACTCTTTCAATTCCATTAAAGCATTAACCTCACCCTTTAGGCCACCTGCAGAAGGACAGAGTTGTCATATAAGGCCACCACCATCCCCATATTAAAATGGCAGCAGTGATCTGCAGTACCTACTCAGGGCAGTGTCAATGTTTTGCTTTCCCTTGCAGATCACAGGCAGGGACACAGTTCATAGAATCCTAGAATCAACCAGGTTGGAAGAGACCTCCAAGCTCATCCAGTCCAACCTAGCACCCAGCCCTACTCAATCAACTAGACCATGGCACTAAGTGCCTCATTCAGTCTTTTCTTGAACACCTTCAGGGATAGTGACTCCACCGCCTCCCTGGCAGTCCACTCCAATGGCAAATCACTCTCTCTGTGAAGAACTTCCTCCTAACATCCAGCCTAGACCTCCCCCAGAACAACTTGAGACTGTGTCCCTTTGTTCTGCTGCTGCTTGTCTGGGAGAAGAGACCAACCCCCACCTGGCTACAGCCTCCCTTTAGGTAGTTATAGACAGTTCTGTCATGGAAACTCACAGCACAAAACTGTTCTTTGTTATTCACGTGGGAAATATTTCTAATGTTTCTTTGTAGTGAGAACTCAAAGCAACTTTAGAATGTTTGTGTCTCCCATGTTTTACTCCAGCCTCCTTCTATTGCCTTTGTGTAGCTCAGTGAAAAAAGAAGTAAAAGGAAATGCTGAATTTAAAGCAGAACTTTGAGGTGGGTTTTAAGCAAGTTGGTGTCATCATTCTAGTTAAGAGAAGCAGTGAGCCTGCAGTAGGGAAGCAGTGAGAGGTTAGAATCAAACCAGTACCAGCATGTATCTGTCTCACCCACCAGAAGCAGGAGCAAGCAGAGAACGTGGTTGTTCTCAACACTGATGGCTCCTGTAAATGTGCTGCTAAACTCCTGTCAGAAAACAGACAGCATAAGACATCTGCAGCATCTGGGCTTGGAAGGCACTTGTGAATTGAGGGCAGGAATCTATGCATGCAAAAAGGATGGGAGACCTGCAGCCCTAACAGAGAGAACCCCATCCTTCAAAGCCGGTCTGAACCCTGGGTGCGTCTCCAAGAGCAGGTTCTCCTCCCATTGACTCACTCCTGATCAAACAAACCAAGATGTGAGCTGGCATCAGGAAGCTGGAGCTCTGCGTGGCTGTGTCACCACCTATCTCTTCCCAGTCCTGTCTAGCCATATTTAAATCTAATACTAGATTGTCCCTGGGCTTGGAGAGCCAGAGCCTGGAGGAACATAGCGTCTGTGTCTCTTGTCATACCCTCATGCTGCACAGCCAGCCTGCCACCCCTTGGATCTCAAAACACCACATCCCTCAGGCTGGGTTCAAATTTAACTCCAGGAAGAGGAGACAAAGCAGACTGCAGCAGGTCAGGCTGGGAGGGAGTTTGCAAATGCAGCCACCCAGCTGTGCTGGAATGGAGCACATGGATGGGCTTGGCTGGCTGACAGGGGCTGCACAGACAGGCAGCCTAGTGTATATGAGGAGTGCTGCCTAGTATATGAGCAGTGCAGCTCTGAGACTCCTGCCTCACAGCAGCTTTGCTCCAACAGCTGGTATCTGGTTCTCCCCAAGTTTCCAACTCCCATTAACCCGGTCATTAAAATCTGCACCCTCTGGAATCAAACGGCTCCCTGATTCCTGTGGTCTCTGCAGTCCCCCAACAACCTCAGCTCCCTGAAATCCTGCTCTCAAGGATGGGAGCAGAAAGAGAAAGCGCACAGCTGGGGAGCAAGGAATAGGTAGTGACTCTGGGGAAATGAAAGCAGTCTGGGATCTGCTGAGTTAGTGCCTACAGAACTAAAGAACATGACAAAGAGATGATTATTAAGCCATAAAATGCAGCTGTGTATTTCAGACTAGATGACAACAGAGATGAATACAAAGCTGTGTAGTGTGGTCTCCTTGATCCATTTGATCCCTCTGCCTTCAAAAAATACAACACAAACCGGCATCCAAAGCACCAAACCCATGCTCCACCTTCTGCTGGGACTTCACTACAAGTCCTAGCCAGTATGGAGAAGCCAGGACAACAGGTCTCTACACTCATCAGAGATGAGAGAACTCACTTTTATGGTGACCAGCACACTAATGATGTCAGTGAAGTCATTTTTGCTTGTAAGAAATCTATGGCAGAACCTCACCCCTTCCACTCTTACGAGTTCCTTGTCCTTTGCTTCTGAAAGGTAAAGCATGACAATGCCAGAAAACCATTTGAGATAGTCAGTTGCCTTTGATGTCATCTCCAAGGAAGCATGCTTATAGGTGACTGTTTTGTCTTTGAGGCTCATTGGTCATGTCTTTATCGTTTCTTTTTGGTCTCCTTCTTGGGTTTCTTGCTTGTCTGTGGAGCAGTTGCCTTCGGTTTCTTCACTGTCTCTGAATTCTTAGGTTCAAAACTGTCTGAGTCCTACAAGAATCAATTGAAAACAGTCAGTTACTTTTCTTTTACCATTTGCTGACAGCTCACTTTGGGAATCTGAGTACAGGCCAAAGGAAGCAAGTGCTGGGTGTCTCTGTTGAAACACATCTACATCAAACTGAGTCCCCCATCTAATGAGACTCCAGCAGCACCATCTCTGCTGCTTCTGCATTTGGTTTTTGATGAGTGTGAGTTTAGGCACCGAAACAGCTTGTTACTAGAGAAGCTGTTAAAAGCTTCAGTGCCTAAAACAGGCCTTGGAGAAGAAAAGCAAAACTGACTTTAAAGGCAAGAGGAAAACCAGCACTAAGTGAAAACTGTTCAAATCTGGAATCAGAAAACAATCACCAGCGTGCATGGAAACACTCCAGAGGTACTGCTGCCAAATGTTAAATCACTGGTCATGTGCAAGGCAAAAAATATCCCCCCAAAAGAGCAGTGAGAACAGAAAGTTTGGAGCCTCTAAGCAAGGCCAAAATCCAGGGAGGGAATTGCCGGCAAAGCTTTCTTCACCTGGACTAGCAAGGACTGCTTAGATGTGCTGCATCTTTCCTTCAGGGGAGATGACAGATAGCATTTCAGCCATGGGAAACAGCCTGGTTGCCTTGTAAAAACACAGGGGAACAGTGCCAGTCTCCTCTGAGGAAGCACACACACGCAGATTGCCTCCTTTCATTAAATGCATCTGAGTATAAATATTGCTTTAGCATCTTGGTTTCTATCAGTTGGAGCGTGCCAACTGGAAAAGGACAGACAGAAAATGGCTGAGCAAGACGTGCTGCTTTTAGGCTTCCAAGGCAGTGCTCCAGATAATGGGGGGGGGAGGAGAGCATCTGACAGTATCCTTTTAATCAAGTAGCTTGGTTCAAACGTTTCTGCAGCTCCTAGGCTATTACAGCTCGCATCTGTGTGGCTTTCCAAGGAAGGAGGCTTGGCTGCCTTTCCAAGGGCTGTAATCGGTGCATGAGGAGCTGGCAGGCTCTGGAGAAAGGGAGCAACACGCAGTTATGACTCGGGGATGCAGAGTGTTGCTGCTGTAAAGGGAACGCTGCTGCCTTCTAATGTTCAAACCAAGGTGGAAGCTTCAGGCTTTGAAATCTAAGACAGAGAAGCTCCTCAATATCCTACCCAGCCGCAAGCATCATTCCCGAGACCTGAAGGGGCAGCTTTTGGTGTTTACCATCTTGTCAATTACTCATTTGGCCAGCAAAGCAAGGACAGTAAACGTGGAGGAAATAAAGTGTACAGCAGGCAAAGATCAAAGCACACCTGCAAACTTAAACAGTAGCAGGCCCTTGAGATTTACTGGTTTAACTGGGGACCTGGTCTTCAGTTTCCCACTTCAAACTAAAGCTCTCACTCTTTCCAGAATCAGGCTACTCAGTGCTTCTCAACAGTTTATTAGGGGAAACCACAAACTCTGACAGACGGGTGCTGGTGGTTGTACCAGTGCAGGACTTGCAGTGCTGCTGCACGGTGACAGCAGCCACCTGCTTCATCTCCCTGCTGGGAGTTGCAGCTCCTGCAGCAAGGCCAGCAGGAGGTAGCAGGCACCCACGGTGGGGTAGTATCACTTGTCCAGAACATCAGTGCAACTTCCCATCACACCAGAGTCAGAGCTGAATGAAGTTGGTCATGAGCTGTGCCTCTTGCACTCTACCTCACCCTCAGTCGTTCCCCAGAGAGGCTGGACATTCCCATACTTCTCCTGCACAAGAGGGAGCAAACATGGCAAAAAAGATAGCCTCAACCCAAAACTTCCTCTGCTGAGTTGTTACTGAAAGTACACCACACACAAAGAGGTGGTGGATGCCCCATCCCTGGAAACATTCCAGATCAGGTTGGATGGGGCTCTGAGCAACCTGCTCTAGCTGAACATGTCTCTGCTCACTACAGGGGAGTTGGACTAAATGACCTTTAGAGGTCCTTTTCTACCCAAACCAGTCTATGACTCTATGAAAATCTGTATCAAACCAGCAAACCTGCAGCCTGATCACTAAGGTCACAGCACTCACTTCAGGGCTGTGTCCCCAGCTCCATATTAGGTGAAGCCATAGGCTTGCTTTACCCAGATTTGGGAAAAACATAGGCCTTGCACAAGGCAGGCACAAGCCAAGTGTGTGCACCCTGTCCACCACAGGATGCAAACAGGAGTAAACCAAGGCTGGGCAAGCCAGAGTCCTTAGACTCAATGGCTGCAGGTTCCCTGTCCTCTCTCCTGCAGCCACTTATCCCCACAGCAGAAGGAGGGAGAGCAGAAAACCATGCCTCAGCAAGCCAGGACACACAGAAGTCCCTTTTGGCCTGTTTAGGCCTGCCACAACACACTCTGATTTTTAAGCTTTGCACTTTTTAAGGTCTCCATTCTCAAAGGGCTCCAATTTTGAATGCTACACAAGTTTTTAGGCCTCCAATCTGTAAACTTTTCTACTTTTTAAGGGGCTCAATTTTTTTTAAGGGCTCCAATTTTTAAGGTTCCAAAAGTTCTTTTAGAGCTCCAATTTTTAAGAGACTTCAACTTTTAAAGATTTTCCAATTTTATTTTAGGGCTCCAATTTTTAAGGTTTTCAATTTTTTAAACTCTTTAATTTTTAAGCTTTGCACCTATTAAGGTTTCCAATTTTCAAGGGCTCCAATTTTGAAAGCTTCACATTTTTTTTCAGGGTTCCAATTTATTTTTTTTTCCACTTTTTAAGGGGGTTCAAATTTTTAAAGAGCTCAAAATTTTAAGGATTCTACTTCTCATTTAGAATTTAGATTCTCCAATTTTTAAGAGACTTCAGTTTTAAAGGTTTCAATTTTTTTTTAGGGCTCCAATTTTTAAGGTTTCTATTTTTTTTCAACTCTCTAATTTTTAAGGTTGGCACTTTTAAAGGCCTCCAATTCTGAAGGCTTCACAACGTTTTGGGGTTGTCAGTTTTAAACTTTTCTACTTTTTAAGGTCGGCCAAAATTTTTAAGTGCTCATATTTTTAAGGTTTCTAATTTAGTTTTAGAGCTCAAATTTTTAAGATAGTTCAATTTTTTAAGGTTTCAAAGTCTTCATTGCTCTGATTTTTAAGGTTTCTGGTTTTTTTTTAAACTGTCTAATTTTTAAGTTTTGGACTTTTAAAGGGCTTCAGTTTTGAAAGTTTCACAATGTTTTAGGGCTCCAATTTAAAAAAAAAATCTACAAGTGGGCTCAAATTTTTAAGGTTTCTAATTTTTTTTAGAGCTTAAATTTTTAAGAGAGTTCAATTATAAAGGTTTAGACATTTTTAAGGCTCCTTTTTCTAACGTTTCTAATTTCTTTAACTCTCTCATTTTTAAGCTTTGCACTTTTAAAAGGCTCAAATTTTAAAGGATTCCAATTTTGAAGGCTTCACAATTTTTTCAGGCCTCCAATTTTTAATTTTTTCTACCTTTTAAGGGGGTCAAATTTTTCAAGAGTTGAAATTTTTGAGGTTTCTAATTTTTTTAGCACTCCCATTTTTAAGAGACTTCAATTTTTAAGGTTTCAAAATTAAGGCTCAAATTTTTAAGCTTTCTATTTTTTTAAACTATCTCATTTTTAAGCTTTGCACTTTTAAAGGGCTCAAATTTTAAAGGATTCCAATTTTAAAGGCTTCACAATTTTTTTAGAGCTCCAAGTTTTAAACTTCTCTACTTTTTCAGGGGCTCAAATTTTTTAAATGCTCCAATTTTTAAGGTTTCTACATTTTTTCAACCCTTTCAACCCAAACCAGTCTATGATTCTATGAAAATCTGTATCAAACCAGCAAACCAACAGCCTGATCACTAAAGTCACAGCATTCACTTCAGTGCTGTGTCCCCAGTTCCACAGGCATTACCAAGTATGTGGAGCTCTCTCAACAGAGAAGCCAGGCAGGCACAGGTCATCGTGCTGTGGCCCAGCTGAGAGCCCTGTAGCTCACCTTAACCATTCACTTTAACTTTCTTCTGTACTAATGGCATCAAAAGACCTTCCTCTTGCTGGCCCTGGATGTCAGTGCTGAAAACTGCCTTCCTCAGATTGGAATGTAGCAGAAATGTTACCTTGCTTACAAAAGTTACACATAGGCTGGAGCCACAGGTAATTTCCTGACAGGCAGGTCCTGCAAAGGGGATGCCCTCCCTGGCAATTAATGAAGCAAATTAGCAGCAGATAACAATATGAGGTTGGGACTAAAGGCTTCTAGTGTGCAGTCAGGATCAGCAGGTACGCTTAGCGCACCTTGCCAGGGCTGCTGGTCACTGTTTTCACTGATGCTGAGAGACCCTCGCTCAGGTTTCTGTTTCTGACATTCTCATCTGGGAGTAAATGACAAGACAAAAAACTTGAAGTGGGAGACCAAAAAAGAAAGGAAAGAGTGAACAGTGAAGCTGTCATCAATCCCAGGGGCAGACCACTGTGCCTCCTTTAGCTACTCAAAGTTCCCTCCCCATCTCTATCAGTGTCTGCTTACTGCCTTTTGGGACTTGGAGACGGGCAGGATGATGGCAAGCACACAGATCAGCTGGAAGATGGCTCCAAAGAAGAGTCCATAGCGCAGCACATTCTCCATGAAGGTGGGCTCAGGGATCTCAGGTGGGGAGAAGTCCAACTCAGCAGCCATCGTGAGCACACCCTTCTCTTCTAATGCTCTCAAGAAGTATGATTACTACAAGAGGAAGAAAGAGCAATTATTTGCCTTGTGACTTCTGCTAATCACTTTCCATTATCAAAAAACAACAGGATATCTCTTGCAGGTGCTCTGAAGACCTCCTTGATATACAGACCCAGTAACAAAAGAGGGAAATGAAAGCTGCATCTTATTTGGGTGCTGGTCTTTGACCACTTGCCTACAAAGACACTCCTCGTGCTGGTATCAGTCCATGTGCAGGTGGGGACAGACAAACAAAACATGAATATTCGTGGAATGATAAGGGGAAAGCTTAACAAGCAAAAATATTCTTCTCCCAATCAGGCATGCACCCATTTTCACACTGCATAGGGGACCACAGCCTTGCTGGTTTAGAGGGTGCACAGAACCAACCACTACTTAACACACACCATCCTGAAGGGGTAAACTGTGTGTCTAAAGTTCAGCACGGCCTTAGAGGCTGGTTACATTGAGCCAAATACCTTGTGACAGTCTGGCAGAGTTACACACCTATCACCTGGTCCCACACTAGCTCCCGAGCCACAAGACCATGCTTCCCTTCTTCCTTCCTTTTATCTTTTGCTAATGGAGCTGTCAATTCATTCCCTGAATGACTAATGGCTTTCTACAATGGAGAACTCTCCTGCCACAACTGCCAGAGTAGGCCACGGAAAGTCTCAAAAGGGAAATTCAATTAGTGTGAGATGCCATCAGAGCTTGCTGTGATTACTGTCTGACTTGGTTTGCCTGACTGGGATGATCCTGGGCTGTACTTATCAAATCAGCACTACTTACTGCTGCCTGCAATTTTCTGTGTTGCTAAAGCTTGTCTGTGAGAGCGCTGCATGCATGTTTCACTGAATGGTAGCAATCTGCAGGCTCTGTGTTTTTCAGACTAGGAGGAGATTTCTGCCATCTGCAGATGTGACCCAGTTCAGAAAGGTGCTAATCTTAAGAGTATAATCTGAGTAAGGCTCTAGCTGATAAATATGAGAATCAGTCAACAACTCAATGCTGTTGTGCAAGGGGTACATGTCATTTGGGGTCACACTAAGAGGAGTGTGTGTGAATTACAAGAAAAAAGTATTTTGTTTTAACTCAGCTGAAGTAAGGGATATTAGTTGGTATTTTAGAAGGCAGAAAAAAAACTTCCAACTGCAGGAACTGCCAGCCACTGGAATACAGACAGTGGAATCCTTTTACTGGTGATTCAAATGTGAGGAGCAGACCAGATCGGTGTTCACCTTGGATGGGATGCGAGTAGATATAATCCTGCCTTTGAATCAGGTGATAAGGACAGGTGACCTCTCGTGGCCCCTTCTTCCAGGGCTGTACTTCAGTGAAAGACAAATGTTTCAAATTCTGATTAAAATTCAGTCAGCAAGGGCTGCAGAGGACCTGTACATGAACCCAGATCACAGTCTGGGCCACTTGGGCTCAGCACATCCCAACACACACCAAAGGCAGGACCAGACATACAACTGTGCCAACAAAGCGCATACAGAAGTGGCTTATTCCTGACTGTTTTTAACTTTTAAACCCAAAGAAAGAAACAGAATCATGGGAAAGTTCACCCCTGAGCTGATGTTATCTTTGATTATTTATTGGGATATCTTTTGAAAAGGTTATTCTTGCCCAGCCCCTTCCTCAAACAGGGCAGGAAGTGATGCTGCTTCATTCCTCGCCCAAGTGGACTCAGGATGAACCCCTACTGATGATCCTGATTCATACACCTGAAACACAACACATGAAAAACAAACCAGAAAAGGAAACTGGTACAATGGAAACAAAAAGTCCCTGTCCTCATACTCCGCAAGCCTACTCTCCTTCCCCCTTTCTATTTCACATCCCTTGAGAGTATCAGTCATTTTCTAACACGTTCCAGGTGACATGATCAGAACCAAGAGCTCTCACATAGGCTGGCAGCAGCCACTGCTACTCCACAAAATACACTTAGAGAAGACCTGACATCATGCCCCAGCTAACCCTAGCAGAGGGTCCTCGCTTGCACAGTAGCCACAGCTGACAGCCCACCTTTGGCCCTGTGCTAGTTTGAAGCAAGCTGGAATGTTTTGGTAAAAGAACTTGATAACAGGCAGTGAAATGAAAAACAATTGATGTCAATTTCTCTCACAGTCTCGCTGAGAGCTCTGGGAAGAAGTAAACATTCTCCATTTTGTCTTTCTCTTGCCTTTGCCTTCAGACCTGGTCACATCTCATTAACCCTGCTCCTACTAACCCTGCTCCCTAACCTCTTGGCCGCACCTCTCTTCTTCCTGAGAACTGGGGTAAGGTTGAGAGGGCCGGGGGGAGGTGTTGGGGTGGTTTGAGAGCCCCTCCTGGGGACTCAGGTTTCTGGGAGGGGAGTTGTGCTTCTGTATTAAAGTTTATCCTTTGTATATTTCTGTATATAATTGTATATAACTGTATATATTGTAAATAGCTGCTTGTAAATTCTGCTAGCTGTAAATAAATTGCTTCATCTATATTCCCAGAGGCCGTCTGAGTTAGCTGGGGCAAATACAAAGTGTGGGGGGGCGGGTAAGAGCCCAAACCATCACAGGCCCATTAGTTCTGCTGCTCTCAATGAAGCTGAATGAACACTAGCAAAACTCTTCCCTGTTGTACACTCCTCCTGTGGTTAACACAAGGCTCAAATCTGCACAGGAGAGGCTAAACCTTACACAAAGCATAGGCTTATCATCAGGCTCGCTGTTGTTTTCTGTGCTGAACACAAAGCTTGCACAGTGAGTTTTCTCACCAAGTGCTGCCTCCTCACACTGCCCTGCAGCTAAGTCCAGCAGGTCCTGGGTGGTAATGGAGTCTTTCTGCCCGTTCCTCAGGTGCTGACCATTTCACCACCTCTCCCCTTGGCTAACATCTCTCCTCTCCTCCACAGGTCATGACCCATCATTTTCCTCAGCTTGCCTCGCCTATTAATATGGCTGCATCAAAAGTAATAATTCTGCTTTTAAAAATCATTATTCCTATTTCAAACCACGAGAGGAAGCTTCCCCTCCTCCAGCTCACAAGTCTACCAGCAGCTACCAACCTCCTCCCACAAGCCTGGCCCATCTCACTAGAACACAACGGCAGAAATAGGTCAGCAAGGGCTGCACTGCACTACAGGAACTGCTTTGGACTATCCATGTCTTGCTTCTATTAGGGTTTCAGAGCAAGCTTGCTACCTGCCAGAGCTGCACCACAGAGCCAAGAGAACCGCTGTGAGCTGTCTCAGTAGAGCCAGCACTAAACCTTTCTCTTCGCTGTCTGTGTTTCCCACCTGGCACCTTCAAGACCAAGCACTATGTAAATAATCAGCACAGAATAGAGCCACAGCAGCACTTCCACTAACATATTGGCTCCCCTTTTATTTGTACCCCTTGAGGCAGAAATAAAGAGCAACAGTAGCAGTGCATAAAAGCGTCTGTCAAAGAATAAGGGGAAAAAAAACCAACAAAGAGATCTGGCTCTGGATTTGCAAAATTGCTTAGTATTTGTCCGGCTTCAGGGGGCTCTGCGTGTGCTGAGCACCGCTGCAAACAGGGCCATCGGCGAGGCTCGCAGGGCCGGCAGCAGGCAGCCGCCCCGGGGGCTGTCAGCAGAACCTGTTCAGCCTCAGAGCGGGGCCGCCCGCAGCTCCTCCCTTCTCCAGAAGCCCGCTCGGCGCCGCTATCTCCGGCAAGCAGCGGGGCCACCGCGGCTCTCCAGCCCAGCTCCTGGAGCGCTGGTGCCGCCGCTCCCCACCTCCCAACAAGCACCTTCTCAGCCCCGAGATCCCCCGCGTCTGCTCCCGGTGGCGGCCCCCGTCCCGCTCACCGCCGTGCCGCTCAGCGCCCCTCCGGCCAGGCCTCTCCGCCCCGGAAGCGCTCCCGGCCGGCAGGAAGGGCGGCGCGGCCCGGCCCGGCCCGCCCCGGCAGCCGCCGTTGCTAAGGGCGGCCGGCGAGCGGCCTGCCGAGTTGGTGGTGGTTGGGTTCCCGCTCCGGCTGCGTCCCGGACAGGCCCTGCGGTTGCTCAGCCTCCCGCAGCGGCGAGCCCCGCCCTGGCTGTAGGCGCCTTTGGGTGCTGACCCCCGGTGGTAGCCTAACAGCCAGGCACAGCCAGGCCCGGCCCGGCTCGGGCCTCTACCCCCCGGGGTTAATGTGCACACCCCTAAACCAGTGAACGCGTTAATGCCAGCCATCCATAGCATAGCCTTTCAGCCCCCTCGGGTTTCTCTTTACCCCTGAGGTTTTCATCTGCTCCCTTGAAGTGCTCTGGCAGCAACAATTAAGAGATGTGCTTCTGCCTTTGTTCTTACCGGGGATTCTCTGGGTGTATTTTCATGTCCTGGTTCATACCCAGCTCAGAAATGGTCTCGACCTACAAAAGGAAAAAAAGTCTTGTGCTCTGTTTGTGGTATTTAAAGAATCTGATCTATTTTGCCCTTTTCCTAACCCTAAAATACCAGCAGTGCCCGGTTAGTCCTGCTGCAGAGAGCCTGAGTACTCTGGGGCAAACCTCACTGTTCACTCATCTGCCGAGGGAGTAAGGTATGGCAGTTGCAATGAAAGGCTTTTCTGTTACCCAGCATTTAAATTAAATGGGTTTTAACACTATTTCAAAGCTTTGGGAGCAGTTGGGTTAAAAACCTTTTGCCCTTTTTGACTGCAGAAGAGTTTACAGACAACTGGAGCATGCACACAGTTGTGAGCTGCAAACACAGCATCATCAGGGCTGGAAGAGACCTCACAGATCATCAAGTCCAAACAAATTCTTCTAGCATAAAAATCCTCCCAAGTATTTACTCTGAGCTTTCACTGCCCTTGCTGAGCAGCTGTGCTGGCCAAGGGACACACCTGGAGCTCAGCAAGTAACTGCTCCCGGACACAACGGGTATTTAAGGCACAAAAAACACTGAAGGGGAAGAAATAAATCTTGTGTCTTGGAGAGGTCCTAGCAGTGTGGATTAAATGCTCAGGCTAAATTCTTCCCAGTACTACCACGCCACTGAAATCTGGGGGTGCTGCACCTTCTGATGGACTCTGATCCCTCTGATGCTCTCAGTTTGAGGTTTGCAGGTAGAGGAGAAAACACACACTTGGATTACAACCGGTGCTGTGTGCTGTCTCCCTTTCTGCTTCTCTTCTCTGACAGAAAGGGCACTACCTAGCTGAAGTAGAACTAGGCAGGTGCATTTTGCAGCTTTTATATACCTCCTGCCCACTCCTGCCACCATCCTGCCCTCAGGACCATCAAACACTCTCACAGACATCAGACACGCGGGTGGTGCCCTCAGCCTGCTCTAGCTGTGGTGCCTTTTGCCAGCACCACACTGACCTCTTTGTTGCAGCTGATTGTGAAATGAGAAAAAAAAAGAGACTATTAACAAAACAAGGGAAGATGTTCCCAAAGCCTGTGAGATGTGAGTGGATTTGTATCAGCAATGGTGTAGCCAGGACTAGAGATGTGATGGGCTCCCTGTACTTGGCACTGGTGAGGCTGCACCTTCAATATAGAGTTCAGTTTCGGGTCCCTTGCTCCAAGGACGTTGGGTTACTGGAGCATGTCCAGAGAAGGGCAGTGAGGCTGGAGAAGGGTCTAGAGCACAGGTCTTGTGAGGAGCAGCTGAGGGAACTGGCTTTGTTCAGCCTGGAGAAAAGAAGGCTGAAGGGAGACTTTCTTACTCTCTACAACTCCCTGGAAGGAGGCTGGAGCCAGGTGGGGATTCATGTCTTCTATGTAACAAGAGATGAGAGAAGAGGGAATAGCCTCAAGTTGTTCCAGGGGAGGTTTAGGTTGGACATTAGGAACATTTTCTTTCCTGAAAGGGTTGTCAAGGCCTGGAACAGGCTGCCCAGGGCAGTGGTGGACTCCCCATTTCTGGAGGGATTTAAAAGCTGTGTAGATGTGGTATTGAGGGACATGGTTTAGTGGTGACCTGTCAGTGCTGGGTTAACAGTTGGACTTAAAAGTCTTTTCCCAATGAAACAACTCTGTGATTCTGTTCTATGATTCTAGGAAATGACAGTTTTATCAGCAAGTAAAGTCTGAGCCAAGGCATGAAGCCTTTCTCCAAATTCAGATCATCTTCAGCTTTTTTTAGTTCTTTCTACATTTCACCTTTGGTTTGCACTGCAGCATTTCCTGCATGCCTTTGCAGTGAGACCTACTTCGTACCACTCCTTCTATGTGGCCCATATCCTTGTGCACCAAGGTCTCCTCAGGATGCATCTCATTGTGTAACAGTTGCTTTCATTCTTTAGCCCTCACTGGAAAGTGCCTTTCCTCATTCCCTCTTTATAAACTATATTTCATTCTCTTGCTATCAGTAACACATCTCACTCAAATTCTGTTTTTTATCAGAAGCTTTCAAAGCACTTTCCCAAGGTAAGCAGTAATGGAAGATCTGGATTCTGGTGGGAAATCAAGTCACAGAGAACACGTAGACCAGCACCCAGCCTGCTCTGGTGGGAAGAGCTATTGTTGGGGTAGTCACTAGAGCCCTTGGCACAGTGAATGGGTATTTGCAGACCCTCTCTGTCCAGAAGTATGAAGCCGAAGGACTGTTGTGAACCTGGTCGTTGTGAGTCAATGGCAAGGTCAGGGCTGAAGCTCAGTCCATTGATTCTGGCTGTAACATGCTGTATAACCTTCCAGCCACGGCTCCTTTCCAAACCAAAACGAGAGTGGTGAGACCAAAGACAAGCTCCTTAATTACTGAGATTCTCTGCTGGCATCTGAGCTCTGTCTGCCGGGGTTGGAAGAGGGAAGAGATGGTATTCAGAGCCAGAAATTCAGGAACCACTAACTCTGAAGCCTGGAGCTGAGTGTAACATGCTGACATCTGGCTGAAACTCTTGGCAGTTCACTTGGGTGACGCTGAGGCACTCCAGCAGCTCTGCTGGGAAATGCACAAAACCAGACAGGTAAGGGCTCTATAAATGGACTTTCCCTGCAGAGCTCATCAGGCCTCCTGGTAGATACACATCTCCAAGGCTGGTGCCGTTTGTTCTGTTCTAGTCTCACTGATATGCTAATGTTCGGAGATTAAGTCAGCTTTTCAAGCAAGCTTTTAAGCCTGAGACAGTCCTTTCTGATAGCCCTTCTTGCCCATTTTGCATTACTGATTTATTTTGCCTGTTTAAAATCTGATCTTTTGCTTCAGACTCATTCTCACAGTGCAAACTGTGCTCTCGTCCAGAGGCACTCCTTCCTTGAGATGATTATTTTGATAAGTGTTTGTATTCAGCTTCCTACAAGTTTGAATTCCTCAAGGGAAAATTCTCCCCTGGGAGATCCGTTGATGTTCAAAGGATTGAGTCTGAAGAATCTGAAGATCCAAAGCCCAGTACTTTATCCTGCCAAGGTGGAGAAACCAAATCTCTTAAGCTTTTCTAGTCTCACCACGTCTGCTGGGTGTGAGTTTTGAGTCCTCTGCTTCTTCCTTCCACTGGCAACACAGGTCAAAACCAGTCTTTCTCATCTCAGTTTTGCTTGCTCTCCACAGAAATGAAACGTTTTTGCAAAGGACTTAGGAATAAACATTACTGTGCACAGCAGTAATGGAGAAGGTAATGAAATGATTAATCATTGACTAACTTACAATGTGCCTTAATTCTGTACCTTGGGATAAGACATTTGTGTCAAAATGTGTCACAATCCCAGGCAGAAAAAGAAAACTTCTAATCTTGGGCAGTTCTGGTTAACTTACCACGAGTGCATTTTGTGGCAAGTCAGTCACCACCACATCTCTCAGGTAAAAGAAAGCCAGAAAGAACAGTCCTGTGGGGCTCCCTCAGGAGTGGTGGGGACTGGAGAAGCTGGAGACCAACAGCTGTCATCTGTGCCCTTCTGGAGAAGTGCAGAAGAGCTTTTGATAGCTGAGAAGATGAGATTTTTGTTTGTTTGCTGTTTGACGAGTTACTTCTTCCTGTCATTAGTTTCAACCTCAGCAGGTGAGCAGGAGCGTTTCACATGCTGCTCAGCTTATCCGAAGCTCTGCGTTGTGCACTTGGAATAGGCAGGGGTGATCTTTTAAAGCATGGCATGGAGACTGGAGGAGGTAACACTCAGAGGAAATTGATGCTGGGAAACTGCTGCAGGATCCTAACAATGTGTCCTTTGTCAGTGAAGGATTTGCACTGAAATAAAACTAGCTGGCATGTGCTTCACCCAAGGACCCTAAGGAGGATAGGTCCACATGGATGTGACTCCAAAATCCTATAGTTCCAGCTGCAGAAGGTGCCTGTGGCAGCTTGTACCTGGCTGCAGGCTCCACTGAGTTTGCTCTGGTGTAGGTGTGGATTTAGAGGGCAAACAGAGAGCTACCCACTGTGTGCTGCTAACCTGAAGTAAAGACCTGTGGGAGGCAATCTGAGTGTGGTGGATGCTGACAACACTTGCTTTAGGGAGCAGAGCTGTGGAGAAACTTGGGAGGTTCAAGGGAAAGACCAAGAGATATTCTAAACAGGAAAAATTGTTAATTCTGCAAAACAAGTTTGTCATCTGTTGTGCCAAACTGTTGTGGATACTACCCCTAAAATGAAGTTCCCATGGGAAATGCTGTCACACGGCTGTGACATTTAGATGTGGAACATCACTGATAGGCACCAAGCAGCTCTCAGACTCTGAGGAGTGCAGATCTGGAGCCAGAGCCACCCCCCTGCATGTGCAGAGGTTACCAGCACTACCTGTGTGTGACTGCCCTGCAGAAAAAAATCACCACGAGAACAAAGACCATCATTGCCAGCTCCAGTACACGCTGCAACAGGCACGGGTGCAAACCCAGCTCCAAACAGCACTGGATTCTATCACCATCTGTAGCATCTACAGGCAGAGCACCCATGGTGGGACTCGAGATGAACCTGAATGGCCAGCAGCAGTGGGGATCACAGCCATTCTTGCTGCAGCACTAGCCTCTCTAGCCACAGGAGTGCTCAAGAAATCTAGTGGAGAAGCTCCACAAATGACCCTTCTGGGTCCTGGGAAGATACAAAGATTTCATCTGAAGCTGGGACAGGAAATCCCAGGACAGTAAAGCTGCTCTATTTATGCTATTTCAGAACTCCTCAACTGGATACACCCGACAGAGCCTGGAGGGGTTGTAGACGTTTCTGCTGCCTTCTGCAATTAATGTGAAGTCACAAAGAGACCTTCTTGTTGTGCGAGTCTTGCTGGGTCCAACAGTGCCTAATAGAAACCCAGCCCAGACAGTGCAAGGAAACCCTGAGGATGATGAAGCTTTATACAGTCTTCCTTGAAAGCATCTCACTTGGGAGACAAACATGGATCACAGCCTTCCTAATCCAAACTGGGCAGCAGGCAGCTGTAACCAAGACAGGCACAGACTCCTTGGTCTGGGAGATACTGCCTGGTGTCTTACAGCAGCTCTCTGCAAAGGCAGGGCTATCTCAAAAGCACACTGTAGGATAACACCTTAAAATGGTGTTTAACATGGTCTGATTCATCTCTTCAGCCTATGTAGCACCAAGATAGGGGGGAAAAGTAAGTCATGCTGAAAAAGTTGTGCAGCTGGCCTTGCACATGAGAGAACATGAACAGATTGTTTCAAAACAGCAAACAAAAATCCCTTCCCAGTTTGCAGAGGCAGTGTCCAGCTGGGTGCACTAGCACAGGGATTTTGGGAAACCTGCCCTGTGCTACCCCTGAAATCCTCTTTGCTGGTGTTCACCAGCAGGTGATACATCTGCCTGATCTGCAGGGCAGGTGCTCCCCCCATGAACATGCTGCTGCCATTTCTTTTTGTGGCTGGAGGAAGGCAGTACGTTCTTGCTGCTCTTCACATTGTTTCGTTCCTGGATTGCTCTGGAAGGGCCTTTGGCAGCTGCTCAGTTCAGGGCTAGCTCAAGGCCTTGTTCTGATCCATTCAATCCTTTTTCATGATTGCTCTGTGAATTGGCTTGGTCCTGGTTTGACACAAAGGGAATGTGAGCCCTTGGAGCACTCAAAGCAGGCAAAGCCCAATGGCCTAGGTACACATCTGTCATATCACCACAGAATCACGGAATGAGAAGGGTTGGAAGGGACCTCTGGACGTCATCTACTCCAACCCCTCTGCTGGAGCAGGTTCACCCACAGCAGGCTGCACAGGATGGCATCCAGCTGAGTTCTGAATTAATCCAGAGATGGAGACACCACTACCTCTCTAGGCAGCCTGGTCCAGTGCTCTGTCCTCAATGTAAAGAAGTTTGTCCTCATGTTTAAATGGAACTTTCTGTACTCACTTTTGTGCACAGTACTCCAAATGAAGCCTCACAAGGACAGAGTAGATGTATCTGTCCAGGTATAGAGCAACTGTTATTTGACACCAGAGTCATTTGGAGTGATGAGCTCACTCAAGCTTGGGGCAGCACTCACTGAAAGCCCATGGTTTGGAAGCAAATATTCCTTCTCTAGGAAGTTAGGCACCATCACAGCACTGATTTCCCACCTTGGAGAGAAGCAAAAAAGCAATGGCAGAGTCAGAGCAGAGCTGAATGCTTTTGACCCCTTGCACACACAGGCACCCACAGGCACACCAGATGCACCATCCTTCTCTACAATCCATCCCTGCCACTGATAGCTGCTATGAGGGCTCTGGTGCAAGGTGAAGGCATTTAGCAGCAGGCAGATATGAGTCATCTCACCTGCTGAAACTTCTTCCCAGCATCGAGTCACACAAGCCCAGAGACAGGAAAGTCTGGGTACTCATCAATCCTGGGCATGATGAAGTCATTACAAAGAATCTGGCAGGTGGAGCTCATGCTGGCACCTCATTTTTAACTCCTCTGAATTGTCCTGTTCTTCTTGGCATGAAGTCTACGTGTTGTTTGTAATGGGGCTTTCATTAGCCTTGTTCCAGGAATAAAAACAGCTGCCAGTGCACGCAGCACCCCAGGGAAGACCCTTGCCTTCTTCCAGAGCACTCGAGCAGAGCAGGGCTCCCAGGCTTTGTGTGCTTCATGGGAAGCTGTGATGTTTGCGAGGGACTGGAGCATGAACTGCCCTGCTAATGTTAGCAGGTGTGAGTAACAAAGGAGAAGGAGGAAGAGGCTGATAATCAAAGAAAATATAACAGCAAAAAGATAAACCCTCCTGAGCAGGCAGTGTGGGGAAGTATTAATGGTTAACGCTCTCTCATTGTGGAGTAGGAAGAGAAAATGCAGTTGCAAAAGGGAAGATGAGATTACCTGCAAAGTGAATTTGTCATGCACTCGGTGAGATTATCACCGTTGTTGTTTGCTCTTCCCTCTTTGAACAATAAAGGGAAAGCATGCAAATGACCCTCGACTACAGGCACAACCATCTCCCCGCAACCTCCCTGCCTGCGTCCTGCACACACACGAGAAGAGGATGCAAAGCACAGCCTCTGAAATCCAGGCAGATAATTGATTCTCTGACGCGTGGGAGCCCACGGGACTCCTGAGGGAGCTCAGGTATAAAAGAGGAGATGCACCTCCCTGGCAGCCAGAGGAGCTGGGGGAGAGCTGAGAGTTCTCCCTGCCCAATACTGTCCCACATCCTGCCAGGCACCACGGAGGGGAAGAACCTGGCAGGGCTCACCAGAGATCTGTGAAGGAGGAGTTGTGTTTGCAGGAGGGGAAGGAAACTCCTGGGCAGGAGCCGGTCGAGGAAGCACCTGTTTTCTGCGGCACGGTGAGTGCGAGCCTCTGCCTGCATTTAACAAGATAACATCTATTTGGAAATTGGAGACAATTGAATGACACTGAAATGCCATCAGAGCTGGCATCAGTAACTGGCTTTGTCAGGTACAATATCCTTTGAGCCATGTGAGTCTTCTCTGTACCGAGTTATAGAATGAAACAATAATTGAACTACAGGACAAATGAAAATCAATAGAATTGTAACACAGATGAGCCTTGTACAAACATGTTCAACGTTGAGGTAGCTGTAGCATTATTTTCGTTTGCTATACTGATGGGAGTTCCTTTTACCCTGGAAAATGAATGATTTTACTTGTCCATCTATAAAACCGTGTCTGAGCCAAACCAAAGTGCAAGCAGAAACACAACAGTGTGTTACAGAGAATGCGAATCCAGCTACAAGGAGGCAGAGTAAGGCACTTCAAAGGATTTCTGCTTCTCTAATGCAGTATTTTACAGTATAAAAGTCTGAGCTTTATGATCAGCAGGCAAGGTAAAAGCCTTCATCTACAGAGTGGTGCTTTTGGAGAGTGCTCAAGGTTTCAGAAGCAGTAAGCGATAGTTACCCCAGCGCGGCAACATCCCTGTCACTGTGCTGCTCACCGTGCTGCTGGTGATGTTGCACAGGGTGGAATGAAACTATCAGGCTTTATCTGCTGGAATGGTACTAAAAGCTCTTCATCTTGATGAGAATTTATTAATCATTTTTGTTACATGCTGCTGGGATGGAAAGTAAGGAGGTGTCTCTCACCTCAGGAGAATTCAGAAGGTGATAAGGTTTTGCAGAGCTGTCAGGTTGCCTGTTTATAGGGTGATGCTTCAGCTCCCCAGTTCTCCTCTGAGAAAGCAGACACCTCTGGGAAGGGGTGTAGGACTTTCACTTCAGACTCCTTCCCAAGGGAAAAAGTGAAACAGAAATACTCCAACAGCTGAGATGAGAAGCAGACTGTAGTTAGAAGACAAAGCAAGAGAGGGAAAGAAAGGCAAAGCCAGAAACAAATAAAGAAAATATTGCAAAGAAACTAAGAGTAGAGAAAGAAAAAAAAAGTGAATCTCAAAGGGAGAAAAAGTGATTCTGGAGGAAAACTCAGCATTCAGAGAAGAGAAAACTGACACAGAAAGAAAGTGGCAATCAGGGCTGCATCCTCGGAAGCAAAGAGGGAAGCAGACACCATTGGGCTGGGTTTTCATTTACATTCATTAATTTCTCAGCTCATATTGCAGCTTTCCTGGTACTTTCCAGACTGGAATTTTCTCTAAATGCTTGTGCCACAGCCTCCTGGTGCCCCCTCCTCCAAAAAATAAAGGTGCTTTAGGTAATTTCCCCTACCTAGGAAGATCTGATTTGGGATTTGTCTTGGAGCTATTTAGGGGAGAGGCACAGGAGAGTCAGGCTTTGCAAGTTCAAATGAGAAAAAAAGGAACAAAGAGAAAAGAGCGAGCAGGAAATTTGCTCTAAACCCAGAAGCCCTCTGAGTTGCATTCCTCTGAGGGTCCAGAGTAATTCTGTAAGAGACTGGGTATGGGAGGCAGGGGATGCCCCCATGAGTTCAGAAGAAGCTCTGCCGGAGCCAGAAGCAAGCATTGATCGCAGGGGAGCAGGTGAGGAAGTTGCTGATCCCCCAACTAGGAACAGGGACCAAGCTGAGCATGACTTTGTGATACGAAACCCCAGCTGGTGGTGCACCGCCTGTCCCCGCGCACTTCTGACACTGCCATAGCCCTGTTATTATCTGCCACGGTATCAAGGCCAGACCCACCTGAAAGACCCTCAGTCCTTAGCTGTCCCCTCACTATGTTGATCTACAATCAGAAGGGTGAGCAGCCACATCTGAGCAGCAAAGCAGAGCCCCCTCCTACCATCACCATCAGTAAACCCCCTGCTCAGAAGGGCTGGCTTGGGCATTCAGAGGCCCAAGCAAACCCTTCCATCTGGCAACTGTTCTTTTTGCAAGAAGCATCATTACACATTTGGAAGAGGCTTTTTTGTTGTTGTTGTTTTTTTCCTTCTTACAGAGATCAAACATCTTTCTGCTCTTTTCTTGTGTGAAATGAGGCAGGGAATAGGGAAAGTTGGTATTTTAAAGATTTCTGTCCACATTCTTAGAGAGCCTTTTTGAGCAGAAGATCAATTGCTTTCAAACATCAGGAACCTTGCTTCCAATGACAAAAAAACTGCCTTCAGCTCTGAGGGTGTGCAACCTCAGAGGACTCTAACTTGAGTCAGGCATGGGTTGGGTACATCTCCACTTCTACCAAAGCCAGTGCTTAGAGCTGGGGGAGGGCTCCCCTCCACACAGTAGCAGGTTCAGCTCTCCTAGGATTTATTTTGGTCCAGCCTCTCCTCTACCTATGCATAATAGCTCAAGGAATCACACAATGTCAGGGGCTGGAGGGGACCTCCAAAGCTCATCCAGTCCAACCTCCCTATCAGAACAGACAGCAGATCACACAGGAACGTGTCCAGATGGGTTCTGACTATCTCCAGAGAGGGAGACTCCACAGTCCCCCTGGGCAGCCTGTTCCAGTGTTCTGTCACCCTCACAGTGAAGAAATTCTTCATGTTTACATGAAACTTCCTATCCCTCAACTTCCACCCATTGCCCCTTGTCCTGTCATTGGGCATGACCAAGAAGAGCCTGGCTCCATCCTCTTGGCACTCACCCTTTACATGTTTACAAACATGAATGAGGTCACCCCTCAGGCTCCTCCAAGCTAAACAGACCCAGCTCCCTGGGTCCCTCCTCATAAGGAAGAAGGAATAGTTTGGGTTCTGTCAGTGAACTGAACTGAGCACTACTGCCTTTGATAAATAAGTCTGCCAGGGTTACCTCCAGACCAGCACTACCCCTTCTGTCCAAGAATTGTATTTGGATTTCTCTGTTTCTCCCCAGTCTGTGGATAGAAGAATAGTGAGAGTTGGAAAGGACTTCTGAGGATCATCTAGTCCAACCCCCTGCTAAAGCAGGGTCACCCACAGCAGGCAGCCCAGGATCACAGCATTCAGGTGGGTTTGGAATCTCTCCAGAGGAGATTCCACGACCTCTCTGGGCAGCCTGCTCCAGGGATTTGCTCTGGCACCCTCACAACAATGAAGATTTTAAGTGGAACTTGTGCTGTAGTTTGTACCTACTGGCCCTTGTCCTATCACTGGATGTGACTGACAGAATCTGGGCCCAGCCTCTTGACACTGACCCTTTAGATACTGATAAACATTGAGAAGATCCTCTCTCAGTCTGCTCTTCTCCAGGCTAAAGCAAACTGGCAGGAGGGCAGACACATGTCCCTGGGAGAGCAGAGAGCAGGAGAGGTCCCAGGGCTGGTCGCAGATGGTCCTGTGCAGGCGCTGAGGCTGATTTTGGCAGCCCCTGCTAACTGCTGCTCTCCAGCATCCAGGTGCTTTTACAACTCATGTCCTGGTCTCTGGGGTTCACCTCAGCCTAAAAGCTCAACAGCAGGCAGCAGGGTGACAGCCTGCTGATGAGCCCTGCCTCCTGACCCATGGGAGGCACCAGCTCCCAGAGTGGTCACACAAGCCACTGCCCCACAAAAGATATTGCCACATCAAGACACCTCTGTGTTGGGAAACACCAGAACCACAAACACAGGGGCACTTTTCCAGTCCTTCTGTGCCAGTAAGTTAGCAGGGGAACTGAAAACACGAGAGTGGCATTTGGCCTCCTCCACTAGCACTGAGCATCTCTTTGCTGCTGACTTGGACTGCTCCACGTTTCAGGTGACTGCAAAGGGTGGAAGATGCTGGATAAGGCCACCCTGCTGCTGTTCCTGCATTTAGTTGCATGCTCCATCTCCTCTCCTCTCTACCCAGCTCTCAGGTAAGCTGTGTTTAACCATGCCGTGACTCCCTCCCTCAGGCTTGTGTGGAATAAGCACATGCCACATGAAGGTTGCCAGGTCTCCTGAGAGCCAGATGAACTGCATGTGTGTGGTGAGCCTATTTCTTTGCCCTGGCTTATTTTCTTGGGCACACTTTTAGCCTAGGGGTGGTTTCCAAAGAAGGCAGGCACCTGAGAGGATTGAATTCTAGGTTCTACAAAGGGATATCTGAGGTGCAGGCAGCACCTCCAGCTCCATCACTGATTAAACTTTGTTCCTGCAGGCCATCTGCACTGAAGTTAGAAGTGCAGACTTTCTAGTGCACAAACTCAACAGCTGCCTATTAATATTTCAAGTATTTCCTTGCTGGCTGTCTCTGTAATGTCCCAAACAAAATGCTTCAGTCTCGTGCCAGAGCTATGGCATAACCATACCAGAGCCACTGGAATTTTGCTTGAGGACACTGGGAGCTCTGCAAGGAGAAACTGTGCTTGAAGCAGGTCCATGATCCGTCTTTTCCCTGCTGAGACAGCTTCAGGGCAGTTCCTAGCTGGGGTCAGCGACATACACCACTCATGTTATGATGAGATGCGTATGGCAAAAGGAGAAAGAGGAGAACAGGGAGTAGTGGCCAGGAAGACTGATCCCTGACTGGGAGCTGAGCACACCTCACATCATGCCATGGGTTTGTCTTGCAGGTACAGCCCAGGGATGGCTGCTGGCAAGGCTGTGAACTTCCAGCTACAGCACAGCAGCCCACTGCAGAGCCATGACCTCTCAGCAGAGGAGCAGGAGGAGAAGAGTTTGTTAACAGGCCCCACTGAGAAAAGGTTTGTACCACACTTCTCAGCCCTACTGCGGCAGAGGTAAAATGATCATGATCATCCCTTGGCCCAGGAGCACACCAGCAGGTCACTTGGCCTCTCCATCTCCTCAGCTGAGCCCTGCAACTGGAGAAGAAGGCTGGGGCTGTGCCATTTCTCACCATCACTTATGCCCAGAGCCACATCCTGATGTCCCCCCACAGCAGGAACATTCTGACAGGGGCAGAGTCAGAAGCCCAAGGCTCCTGCAGGGAAAGTAATTTTCCAGAGAGCTCTGGGAATCCCCCTCGTGGTTATTGAAGCCTCTCCTTTCCAGCCCTGCCAGGAGATGGAGGATGATTACTGTCTGAAGTGCAGAGGACTCATCCTTACATCAGTGGGACTGGCCAAGTGCCTTGTGGCTCCCTTACCTGTGGATTTTTGGGATCCTGGCTCTAACCACAAGCCAGGGACTTGCTGGAGGCTCCCAACCATAGCCTTCTCAGGAGGTGCCAGTGCTGCTGCAGAGCACAGGAATGACTCAGCCCTAGCCTTGCCCTCTCCTTGCCTGTGGTTCTCCTACTTTCCACTGGCTCCGTGATCTCTTTTCTGACTTGCAGGCACTTCTCTCTGCTTGCTGCAATGCAGATTAGAGACAGACATCACATTGTGCGTGCTGCCTCTGTGTCAGGACTGAGCTCCCTTATACCCTTGCCCCCTCTGATAATAAAACAGTCCAACACCAGCAGCCGTTCGCTGTGGCTGCCTCGCCCCCGGCAGCGTTACACCTGGCACGTTTTCTCCCCTAGAAGGTTCTCTGCTGGCCCAGGAGCCCAGCTGGTGCCTGCCTCCCCGCGCAGGACACAGCGCCACGCCGATGCCATATTCACCGACAACTACCGCAAGTTCCTGGGGCAGATTTCTGCCCGCAAGTTCCTGCAGACCATCATCGGCAAGCGGCTGGGGTAAGCCAGGCTGCTGCTCCTCCGCAGCCCAAAGGGCATCCTGCATCCCCATGTCTTGGATGCCCCTAATCACAACTACATTAAGCAGCCCAATTAATCCTTTCCTCCAAGGCTGTGTCAGATCCACTGACAGCTCTACCATAACACCAACAAAAATGATCACTGGATCATCACGTGGTAGGGAACAGTTACCTTGGCTCAGTCTGAACACAGAGAACAGCCTCTCTTGGGTACCTTTGGCTAGGCAGATCAGTGACTGAAGCTAAATGAGACTTACTGTTGTCCAGAGAAGGGCCACAAAGCTGGTGAAGGGCCTGGAGAACAAGTCTTAGGAGGAGCGGCTGCAGGAACTGGGGTTGTGTAGGTTGGAGTAAAGGAGGCTGAGGAGAGACCTCATTGCTTTTTACAGCTCCCTGAAAGGAGGTTGGAGCCAACCGGGGGTTGATCTCTTCTTCCTAATACCCAATGGCAGAATGAGAAGAAGTGGCAGTGGGGAAGGTTTAAAGTGAATATTGGGAAAAATGTCTTTACTGCAGGAGTGGTCAGCATTGGAACAGGCTGCCCAGGGAGGTGGAGTTGCCAGCCCTAGAGGTGTTAAAAAAAACCTGTGGACAGGGCACTTCAGAATGTGGCTTAATGTCTGTGGTGGTGTTAGGTTGCTGGTTGGACTCAAAGACCTTCAGTCTTTTCCAACTGAAATGATTCTGTGATTCTGACTAGTCTGACATGAGCCAGCTCCAATGCCTGTGCTAAGAGGAGCAAATGCTGCTGACCAATTTCTTACTGAAATTGAGCAGAATGGCCCTAGGCTCAGACCCAGCAGGCTCCCCTGCTGTGCTGCTAGGCCTGAGCCAGACTTTGAGCTAAGGACATGAAAAGCATCTCTGAAAAGTGTTTCTCATCTTCGTGTATCGGCAGCAGTGGGAGCAGCCCGGGAGAGGGGATGCAGGAGCTCCTGACAAGGCGCCAGTCTGACAGCATCCTGATGGACAGCCGCTACCACCAGCAGATGGTACTGAGGGACTTCCTGGGGGCCATCCTGCAGAGGCAGAGGTAGGTGGGAATCAGCTCAGTATCTGCTCATTGCAGGGACAAGATGTGAAGCTACTGAATTAAGTAGCACCTTTCAGGTACAGTCAGGGAAAGAGAATCACAGAATGGTCTGGGCTGGAAGAGATCTCCAAAGCTTATCCAGTCCAACTTCCCTTGCAGACAGCAGGGACATCTGCAACTAGATCAGGTTGCCTAGAACCCTGTTGAGCCTCACCTTGAATATCTCCATGGATGGGGCCTCAACGACCTCCCTGGGCAGCCTGTTCCAGTGTTCCCCTACTCCCTCAGGAAAAAACTTGTTCCTATCACCCAATCCAAATCTGCTCTTCTCTAGTTTGAAGCCACTGCTACTCGTTCTGTCACTGCAGGCCTTTGTAAACAGTCTTGTAGGCTCCCTTCAGGTAGTGAAAGGTTGCTATTAGGTTTCCCTAGAGCCTCTTCTGCAGGCTAAACAACCCCAGCTCCCTCAGCCTGTCCTCATAGCAGAGGTGCTCCAACTCCCCGATCATTTTTGTGGCTCTCCTCTGGATCTGCTCTCAGCTGACTCCATAACCCAGCTCTTCCCTCATGTGGATGAGCACAGCTAAGGAACAGCCTTGTCCTGAGCCAGCCCACACCACACAGAGTAGCACATTGCTGTGCTGTCCTCTCAACCCCATGATTCAATAAAATAGCAGTGGAAAAAAAATGATTCCTCAATCCCAATTATGCCACCACTGTCATCTTCTCTCACAGGCCTCAGGACTTGAAGAGCAGTCAGTTAGAAGGCTTCCCCAGTACCCTGGTGAAGCTCATGTAAATACTTCTCCCTTTCTCACATCCCCGTGCTCTGGTGAGTAACACAGTGAGTAACCTAACACACTGCTGCTGCATTGCTCAAGCCATCTGATGGCTGTCCTTCAGAGAAGCCAAGCCTATGGACACTGCTGCCCACAAAAACGATGCTTGCTGCAGTTTAAGAGGGGAAAAAAACTCCCAAACAATTCTGTCAAATACTAAAGTCCTGTTAGTCTGAATAGACAGGTCATGAGTGTTGTGAAGCTCCATGTGGGTATCTGGCAACAGGCTTGCAGCAACCAAAACCAGCCTTATGAAGCTATGTGAGATGCTGTGCCTTAGTGTCCAAGTTAGGCTGAAGACAGACTAAAGCCTTCCCCTAGGAGCAGAACCTGTCTCCAGATCTCCAGGATGCTTCAGGTTTTCCCTTCACTGAATAGGAGAGAAAGTCTTACTATTTTCTGTACCTCTCACTCCTGGAAGTACTCACCTGGGACCTGAACTGTGCTCTAAGTCCTGCCAGCCCTGGGGAACCAAGAGCCAGCAGGCAGCCCTCCTTGGGAATACTTTGGACAACTTTGCCTTGGACAAACAGCAGCTGTCCTGTTTGAGACAGCCTCACCTTACTCCTATATCCCATAGAAATTAAGCCTGGCCAGCACAACATACAAGAGTATGGGAAGACCTGTGAGAATACTGATGAAAAAGGGTCTGGGGAGGAGAGGAAGAAGATCAGAGCTTTATATAAACCATGCCTATGGATGCAGCTGGGAGAACATGGCATTTTGCTGCCTGTCTCACCATGCCTGACTTGGTTACATCTCCACAAATAAGGTCAACTAGAAAAAGCCTCCAAACAACGAAAACCTTTGTGTGCTCACCAAGTTCTCTCATTTTCCTCTTCCTTCTCTCTAGAGTAATTCAGAGCTCATGGACCTAACTGTACAGCAGTGAAGACACTCCTGATGTAAGCAGCTGGAAGCTGATGCATACACTCCTCAGACCTGTTCAAAGAAGGGTGGTTCTGATGTTCTACTTATTTACTTCAGTCCTCACCTTTAACTCCCCACTCTGAATCTTGCTCCATGTACTGCATCAGAACAAAACCTCCACAGTTTAACCTCAGGCTGCTTGACAAAGACTAACCTAACCAGTACACTTGTAATCCTGGGGACATACTGTCTGCTAATGAAAGCTTACAAATCACCAAGCCTAGCAAAATTTCAGCCAAGTCATCATTCTGTTTGAGGGCCTGATTAATAAACATGAGGCCACCAAAAGGCACCTTTAGGCAACTTAGTAAATTGATTACAGCCTTCTCTATATAGATGCTGATGGCACAACCACACAGGCAGCTCGGATCAGGGCGGGGCAAGACATGAATCCACAAGCCTACCACCCATCAGCAACGCTTGATACACAGCCCTGGCAGCAAAACAGCTCTCAGCAGCTCAGCCACTACTGAAGCTACAGCTCTGCAGGAGTTAAAGGAGATCCCTGTGCATCAGATTGGACTGTCACTGTGTTTTAATTCAACCTGCCATCCCATGGCTAGTTACAGCTGTAAATGCTTTCCAAGAAGTTATTAACCCTGTGGTCTCATACAGCTACTCTTCCTTCCCTGTCACCCCAATTCTCCTGTTGTTTGTGTAATCACTTCAGAAATGTAAATAATGCCAGGATTGGATCTGCTTTCCTATCACCAGGAAATTAAAAGTTGTTCTAAATAAACCTGTCCAACAGCAGGTCAAGATGGCTCTTTGTCTGTTGAGGCATTGGTTTCTTGATTGCGGGCCTAGAATACAAGATACTGTTCAAAAACAGCAGTTGGGGGCACCAAGGACGATTGAAAATCTGTGCTAATGAAAGCACAATGCCCAGTATCAGTAACTCAGCACCAGGCTGGAAATACAGCCTGATGTGCAAACATACTAAGGGCTCTAAAACCATCCCTCCTTGCATCTAAACAATTCCTGGATGGTCTGCAGTAGATAGCACTTGCCCTTACATGACCATGCTTTAGGACAGCAGGCTTCAGTATGCATGGAAATTAGAAATTATTGGCTATTAGGACAAAATTCTTTACTGAAACTGGTCAGGCATTAGAACAGGCTGTTCAGGGAAATGGAGGAGTCAACATGCCTGGAGGGCTTCAAAAAACATGTGGCTGTGGCACCTTGGGACACAGCTTGGTGGGCAGGGTGGTGTCAGGTTAATGCTTGGACTTGGTGATCTTAGAGGTCTTTTCCCACCCTAATGAGTCTATGAAATGAGTTCATACTTGCACTAACACCCTCTGGAGTTCTCCCTGTTCAGGTTTTACAATTCCAGCACTACAAACATGTTACTGACTGCCCAGTAAGATGGGGAGCAGTGAGGGGATGCCGAGGGAGATTAGTGAAGCTGTGATAGCAGCAGTGCATAAATGGGCAGGGTCACCATGAGACACAGACCAGCCCTCTGGACAGAGGCTCTCTAAAGAAAAGCCAACCTGAGTTTATAAACCTGTTCTGTAAACAGCCAACACTCAAAGCTGTTAGAGTTTACTTGCTCCAAGGAAAGGAAATGCCAACTTCCTAAAGTAGTAAGCAAAAGTGGTATCAAAACCCATTCAAATTCAGTTAAGTGTGGTAAGAGCTGTATGCAAACCCTAGACTGGAGATTCCAAACAAAATCCAAAGGCCTGTCAAAAGCACTTAGCAAAGACCTAAGTCTTCAAGATGAGGAAATAAATACTCAAACTCTGGGAGATTAAATATAAAACCAAACAAAGCAAACCAGAAAACATCTGAGAAGGAAAAAGCCAAAAGACTAAACACAGCCTTTCCTAATGCATAGCCAAGAAGGTAGAAAATAGCAACACACAGTAGGACTCCATGGTTTTCTTTTTGCATCTCTGCTCTCCTTGGATAACATGCCAGAGCTCTACAGGCACAGAGGAAGTGCTGTTCTGGCATGAAACATCAGCAGAAAAAAAATCAGTTATAAGACAAAGCAGCAATGAAATATGAGGCTCAAAAAAGAACTCACCAGGGCAGAAAGGAATTCCAGGGTGAAAATACTACAAACAGTAGTTAAGTATCTCTTGCTTAAAACTGCTTTAATCCCAGAGGGTTTGAATGAAGCATGAGATCAGGATTTTGAAGGAATGCAGGAGGTCAAATGAGAAGCTCGTTAAACTTCTGTGGTGTCCAGTGTAACATTCACAATGAACAAGCAGGTAGGAGCTGGTAGATAGAGCAGAAACAGTGAGCTAAGTGTGAGCAGCTGCGGTGAGGAAGAGACACAATGGCTTTTATGGAGTCATGTCTCACACATGTGAAGTTCATTGGAGGATTTGGCTCCACACCCTTTATCCACATGCTTGCTGGTTGATATAATTTCCTCAGCTCTCTAAAACACATTTAATAAAGTTCCTTTGCCAAAAGACCTTTTAAAGAAACTAATCTGACACAGGACAAGCAGGAGCCAGCACACAGATGCAGAAGAGGGAGCAATGCTTAAGTTGCCCATGTGGATACTTCTCACCAGAAGGAGATTTTGGTCTCTGGTTATTTCTGTCAGCATGTTCTTCCGTAAATCCCAAGTCTGCTGCCTCAGCACTGCTTAGTGGTCTTGAAGGTAGTAATGGATCAAGAAGTTAGAGCTCAAGTAACTCAAACATGGTCACATGACAACCAGCAGATTCCTGCCATTCAGGTTCATGGAAGAACAAAGGCAGTGACCTCAATCAAACTTGTATTTGGTGTGAAGAAGTTACTTTCAGAAGCTGGGAAGAAGGATAAGCTACTCTGAGGACCCACTGAATGTGCCAGGGTCACACCCGACCAGGCATACCACTACTGCAGCTGCTCCCTGCAGTGGCCAGGCCCTGAAGACTCCTCCTGCCCAAGCCCCTGAGGGCCTGCAGCAATGTGGCACAGCCCAGCCTCATCCTGAGGTCAAGAGGAACAGCCATTAGCAGAGGAACTAAGTGACAGCGTCACACAAGGGACAGGCAGGAGTGGGAAGTCCCCCCCAACAAACATGTCCCTCTAGGAAAGGACATGAAAGAACAGGAAGCTTCACATCATGACTCATACACAATTACCCACCAGAAAAAGCTCTTCTCATTCTCATGTGAGCCCAACTTCCAACCAGCCTCCATACAGCCAAAACCCCAGAATTTAAGACCATTCTTACTCTTTATTCACAAATCGTTTAGGGTTTATGGGGAGGGCACCTGGGAAAGGCAGAATTGTAGTTTCCTTTTTTCATCTTTTTCTAAAGGAAATTCAAATTGTCCTGGGAGAAAAAGGGAGGAGGATCCGAGGAAGAAAAGGTTTTCTGGATTCATATGAAAAGTACTCAAATAGCATGAACACAACAATGAAAATCAGATGTTTAAAAAGTGTAACTGGCATCCTTTTGACTTAACATAGAAAAAAAAATCTGCTTCTGCCTTCCTTCTTCTGGTCTTTCAGTTATTTATTCACTTCTGTTCTGAAGGCATTTGTTTTGTTTTCCCCCCATTTCTTCCATTCTTCTGGTACTAGTGCATCCTAGAAAGACAAATCCAAGACATTAACTCTTCCAGGCAAACAAACCACTTCCTTGCACAGTGAAAGTGTCCCCAGACCCCTCATTCCTTAAAGGAGCTCATGGGGGTGATAAAATCAGCACTGCAATGGAACTGAGGACTGCATTCAAGGAGGATGGAAAGAGTCACACAAAGTGAAGGTTATTTTCTGGTGCAAAAAGGATGAATGAGCCTTGCAAAATAGAAACCAAACAAAAAGGCTGAGCTGAGTGCAAAGCCTGCAGCTAGGTATCTTAACCACTCTTCTACTTTAAACAGGGCAAATCTATCCACCTGGAAGCAGCTGGTCCATGTAAACACAAAAGAAAGATCTTCACCTTCTTGATGACATGAAATAGTCCAATGTGGGCATGCTAGACTCATCGTTTTGAGGTCCTCTCTTCCAAGATGCCAGACATAGGCATTGCTATGGATGCTGAGCACTTGACAACCCAGCCCTAGAAGCTGTCTTAACGGACACATCCGGGGCATCAGAAAACCCAGCAATAAAGACTTGTGACTATACACAGCAGCAAAACCTAATAGGGCTTGCAGATAAGTTCTTTGTAAGGAATTCCAGAATCACTCACAGCCCAGAGGGAATTAGGAAAGTAAAGCACCAGGCTGAGGAACAGAGAACATGCAAGCTTTGAACATGAAAAAGCTGAAAAGCACTGTCCCAAAGCTGTGGTAAAAAGAAGTGTCCAGGGACCAGAATGCCATCAGCAAACATGTCTGGGATGCAGGCAGTTTTCATCTGCTAGAACAAGCAACGGCATCTCCTGTTCCTCTCCAGTTACTTGTCATAGCTTGTTCTGTGCTCAAGTACCTCTCAACACTCCAGGGAGAGAGGCACCGTAGGGGGGTTTCTGTGGGACCTGATGCCAAAGTCTCCCTTGGTAATTTTCATGAAACCATCTTCCATGCTGCCTGAGCTGCAGACAGGAGCACATATCCTCTCTGTGACACAGCCACTCACACTGGCTTTGTTTTGCAGCACAAAAACTAAGCTCTCTGTTCAAGGTGTTCTGTGGGTGTGCCTGGAGCACTGACCGTGAACACGAGAGAAAGCAGAGGCTCAGGAGATGCACCAGTGCAGCACGTTACAGCAATTTCAGTCTCAGCACAGGGCTTGTCACACTTGCTCTCTCCCTTCCCCAAAATAAAACAGTGCACTGAAGGAGGAATGAAGTCATAAAGGCACACTCAGAATGGGGCAGCATGCAGAGCATTGGGCAGTCCAGCCTCCTACACCACTTTGGGTGCAGCAAAGTGGGTCTTTACCTGCTCAGAATGAAAGGAAACAAAGGGCTCTGCAAGTGATAACAAGAGACAATTAGGTGATTGTATTGAATGGAGGGGCTGCCTGCTGCTGCTGCCCAAGCCATCGCAACCAGATCAGTCTAACAGGAGTGTGAACCCTGGATTAGGTCATGTTCTCAGCTCAGTGAGGTGGCTTTGACCTGGTTCTCACCACCCCAGGCAAGGACATGATTTGTCAAGCAGAGTGCCTAGCAGCTGAGTAACTGCAAGTAGGGAGAGGGCTACCAACCGCAGGATGGGAGCAACCCACATTCTCAGCCACCTTCTCCTCCAATATGCCTAGTGATTTATTCAGAGGAACAATACTGCTTAAACTAAGTTTATTTCAGCAGCTGATAGATGCATGCTGCCCCAGACAGCATATTCACATGTGCACACACTACCATACAGACTTCAGATGATTAAGAAAATCACACAAAGGTAATTTAGTCTCAGAGGACACACACTGCTAATATGCAAACTCAGCTGCAGCCAAGGACACCCAAGGACTGATTTAAAGCCCATTTTAAGCCATGTCGAGAGGAAGCAGCTTCAGCTGATACCTTTTTGTACAAGGAGTGAGTGATGAAGTGAAATGAAACAGGCAGCATGCCCAGGAAAGGCAAATTCCAAAAAGACCCTTACTTCTAGCAGAGTTGGTCACTAGCAAAACCCCCTTTTACCGCAGCGTTCTATACTTTGCCAACCTACTGCTCTGCTCTGCAGCGATCCTGCCAAAAGGAGAGGAAAGAAAAGGTTCAGAGAAGACAGAAAGGAGGAAAGCAGCCTTGCTCCAGGAACCAGAGCCAGTGATAGGAATGCAAAAAGCAAAACCAGGCCTTCTGGTAGCTTCTGTAGAAAGATGGTTTATACAGTCCCCATCCCACGCCCGCCAGCAGGCTCCAGAGTGGAAGAGCAGCTTTGCCTCCAAGTGCAATCTAGTTAATTATCACTGCACTTCACCATCTGAGACAGGCTGGCAGCACCTTAACAAAAAGATGTCTTTTTGAACTTTAAAGTCATGTACAAAGGGTTTCACTTTAGCCTGAGGTAGAAGTTTTACTTTCAAATTTGCCATTGTAGCTACAGCTTCATGTCATTGAAGGTGAAAAAGCAGAGACATCCCCTGCAGTGTTTTGAAGTAGGAACCAACCACCTGCATTTATGTGCTAACAGAAGCCCTGGTTGAGCAAAGACACTTAGAAGTGAGTTTCATTGTGTTCTTTTTCCCCAGAAAATGTTTCCTAGGCAATCTGTAATTAATAATTATTTTATTACCACTCTTTAAAGAGAAAACATCATTAAAGGATATAACACAGCCCTGCTGGCAACAAAATCCCAGCAGAAACTGTTATGCTAAGAAGAGAAAGTGGAGAGGGCTAGACAACCAAAGCTGAAGCAGCTGAGAGGATGGTGTGATAACGGTTGAGTACATCAACCATCCTCGCTGCTACAGCCATACAAGCAAAGAGCTTTAAAAGACAACAAATCAATGCAAAAATCCCTGAAAACTAGATTCTCATGGGCTTTTACTGCTCTTTCCCTGGTTTTGATGCAGTGTAAACAAAAAAGGGAGAAGCTAGGGATATGTATGCAAATAGGTGTGCAAGGATAAACAATTCCCAGCGGCTCAAAAAGGGGTGAGGAAAGCACAGGTTTGATGGCACAGTAGGTCAGTACCATTATCTTCAAAATCAAACTCTACCTTAGTACAAAATGGATAAAATTTAAGTCTTGCATGGAAAACTCATGGAGCAGAAGTGAAGAACGAAATATTTGACCTCTAATTAATACAGACAGGAAACTGGCTGCAGGCTGCTTAAGCCATGGCATAGCCACAAGACACTGTATGGCAGAGGACACAAGGGTGAAGAGTCAGTCCAGTGCCAGTCCAGAAATGAATGTTGCACCTTAACATCTAGCAGGAGTTGCCCAGGTTTTGCTTGGATGTATTGCCCTTTCTTCAGCTGCTGCACACCTCCAGTAAGCATCTGCTTCCCTTTCCTCCATAATCTCTCTCTAGGCAGGGGAAGGCAGCAGAAAGATGCCTACACCTTACCCTTCTCTTCAAACGTCTCTCACAAGCAGAATGACAGGCAAGTTGGGCCTCTTCTGAATTTATAGTGGCTTTCACTGTCTAACAGTATTGTAAGAGCTTGATACATCATGTAGTAAAACATATTTGTCAATGGATGTGCCTTGCCAAATGCAGGTTTCCCCATGGCTAAGTGCACATTCTTCCACCCTTTCCTTTCTCCGTGTGCCTGATTGCTTCAGCAAGTTCTCTGAAGCAGCAGTTAGCTCTATCTCAGTGCAAGCAGCTCATTGCTCCAGTCAGTTCAAGCCCTCACTCGGAAGACAGGCAGGAAAATTGGCTTGAGCAGCCCATCCCACACTCAAGATCCATGAACTAGAAGCAGCTTCATCACTGCATCAGTTACTGAGACACAAGAGCATTGATGTGACCTCCCCCCTGCTGACTTCAGAGGCAGCTCTCACCACCACCCCCCCCCGGCTTACCGTTTTACTGCTTTCTGAGCCAGCATCCTGTTGCCTGCCAGGAACGTGACACCACCCAAAATGGCCAAGTACTTGAGAGTCTGGAACATGTTGAGCTGAGTCCAGTAGACATACATGAGCCCCAACATTGCTGTGAAAAGACAGAGGCCATGGCTGAAACTGTTTCAAAGATCAGCTATTTGTTATCTTCAGAGCATACTGTATGTTGTACTGCCAAGCATTTGGTTTCTGTCTCATCTTTGAAGCTCTGAAAATGGCAGATGTAAAGATTAGACACCATTGCCAGGGCAAGAAGGTGTCTGAGTCTCCACACAAGAAAAATGTGACATTGACAGCTCACAACCAACCCTCTTGTGGCAGAACTATGGACAGATTGTAGCCATTATGGGTTGTTAAAAAGAGGAGGATACTCTGGATTCCAACAGAGGATATTAACCTTTGCACATCTGTACGAGTTTACAGCTTCATAAAGCTTCCAAGGAATCTGGCTTGGATTAAGCAACACATTGTTATTTGAGAAATAGTAGATGCAACATTCTCCCAAGATGCTATGTTTGTGAAATTCTACCAAGACAGTAATAGCTCTGCAAACAAGGGCACAATAAAAATCAATGATAAGAAAATCCACAGAGCAAGAAAAGCTTTCACTGGAAGAGCTGTAAAGAGAAGATATAGACAGCAGTGCTACAGGTTTCAATCCCCACAGCAACTTCCTGCTTACAAAGGATAAACACACAATAAAGCAAGTGTCACCTCTGGAAATAAGAAGTTCTATTAAGTACAGATAAATGGTGTGAGAGAGGAGGCTGGATAATGAGGGCTGTTATAAGCTGATGGCCAAAACAGGTTTATCACCATATTAACAATCATGAAAAGCAGGAAGGCAGATGAAAACAAGAGAACAAATGTTATGCTATTATGTCATTACAGTTAATAGACCACAGCCCATTAACCACCAGGCTCTCATCTGTAACTCCCAGGTGAGAAGGTCAAACAAAGCAGAAAGCCTCTGACACTTACCAGCGTGTCCCATGTGAAAAACAATGGTGCTGGGAGCGAAGCTGAAGTTGGAGATGTTGGCACCTATCTTTATCCACTAAAAGGAAGAGAAACAAAGACTCAGTTACAACAGCCTTGTAAACACAAGCTTTTACTTCAAACTTCAGTGTCTTTCAAGCCTGTTTGCTTCGAGTTCTTCCACAAATACAGTGTCCTCTGTACAGCAGCACTTGTTTGCTACTGCAGGAGGACAGAGCAGGAATTTTGCTAAAGGCGGCACTGTTGAACTCCTCCTCCTCCTGCTTCTGGCTGCCCAAAGGCATTTCCTCAATTCTCCCTTAAACTGATGAGAAGATACTGTTCCAAATCTACATTAAAAATAATGTTTCTCTCCAGTTGAATTCATTTCAGTTAAAAAAGACCCAAACCCCCCGAGGCTTTGGTTTTGGAGTCAACAAAAGAACAACTACATAGATACAAAATGTCTGCTCATAAAACCAACTTCAGTTTTCAGAGTGCAAAAGAAGGATGGAGGGTGGAAAACAAGTGACATCAACACATCCACTGTGATCTCCAGAGACCAGTGGACATGACCTGGATGTCAGCTTTCAGTAAGACCACCTAATGGGAAATGATTGCCAAGATTGGTTTTGTGCTCTAACTAAAGAGCAGTTTAATTTGCCTAGATGAAATTTTGTGGTGCGCTAAGTTCAGAACACTGATCTGACGACAGCAAGTAGCAGTAGATGTTTCAAGTACAGACATACAAATACTATATCCATAGGTGGGACTCAATCTGATTAAGCAGGACAGATGTTGTGATGGATACACAACACAGAGTGTGAGGCAGAATCACTGCTTTTCCCTGTGGAAGGCAAATGTTAGCTCTAACTTAATCTGCTCACTGTTATTTGACATCCCTAGCAGAGGCACACTGGAGAAGCTCGCCCCAGCTACCGAGCAGCAGTGTTTTAGTTTGACTACAGCTACACTGCCCTGCCATGTGCTAGGTGCAGCACTGCTGTGATGGTTGTGATTAAGTAAGAGTCGGAATAAAAGCTTAGCTGTTCAACTTCCTAAATGACTTTGGACTGGGTGGGGGAAAACCTTCTTCTTTTGTGGTCCAGTTCACTCACCAGAATGAGCAGCAAAAGCAGTGGGGAGAGAATCAGTGCTGTGAAAGTGTTGGACACCACAGTGGGAGGCCTCTTCTCAGGTTCCCTGAAGAGGTGCTGCAAACAAACAAAAAGCCCAACTCATAAGCAGGAGTACTTCCAACAGAGCTGTTTCTCAGGTTCCCCAAGGCCCAGCTGCAGCCCTGGTGCTGTTCCCAGACGTTCCTCTAGAGCATAAGCATTCCTCCTAGGGCAAGAGCTGGCTCTTCAAAGCCGAGTCTATTCCATTCTCTGCACACTTGATCTCTGTCACAGTTAACTTCCCCTTGCACTCACAGCTTGTCACCAGCACAGATGGCAGGAATGAAGGAAACCATCTGAGGCAGAGAGCTTTCAGTGGTGCTCATTTAGTCAGATTTTCATGTTTGAATCTTCTTGGTGACAGCCCTCTCAAAGGCAGGACACAGTTTATTTATTCACAGTCCTGAGGATCGCAGCAACTTTCTTTCCATTAAGTAACTCTGGTCTATCTCTAATTACATTACTGACCCAGTATTTTTTTTAAACAAGAAATGAGTTTTCAAAGGTAAACTGTGACAACAAATAGTAGGACACAAGTTTTGGTTTTGACTGTACCTGGATTTCAGGTTTGGGAACAAAGAGGTTCTTGGACTGGACTGTGGATGGTGCATCCTCTTCTGGGAATTTGACCACAACATCAGCCTGAAATGAAATTATACAGCTTCCTGAAGTTGATCTCAAAGGATTAACAGTTTTATAAAGCCTGTTCCATCACCATGGCAAGTTTCCTTATTTGTAATGATGTCCAAAGGCAACTAAGAAGCAGCCATCAAATGCATTACACAACAGTTTCTCCTCAGCAGAAGCAGTGATGCTGTCCATCCATGGCTAACAACTGGACTTATCTCCAGCTCAGCAACCATAGAAAGGCCAAACCTCAAAGTGCTTGCTGTGAAATTACAAACCCATAAACCTTCTGGACTTCCTGTTCCACCACATAATAAAATGTTCATTTCTGCCTTGCTTTGATGCTTACTCAAAAACTTAGATGTGAACATCAAACCTCAGAGCCTATAAACGGCCACAAGGATTTCAACCTGCTACAAAGAGCGAAACATTTGAGCTTTTCTATTCCAAGACTGTCAGTAAACTCAAAGCCACATCACCACACTGTCAGCTACATACCACATTCCACAGGATTGGATTTTCCAGAGTGGCATCTCCAATTATCAAGTAAAGAGTGTAGGTCCCAGAGGCAGAGTCAAATTCAGTCTTTCTTTCAGAGGTATCCAGTTCAAACTTGTACACGTTCTTGCTGTCTGGTTCTGCAACAAACACCACCTCCTGGCCAGTCTTCTGGTTGTGCAGTCGGACAAAAGTCTGGAATGAAAGATTGCAACACTGCTGGAGCAGCTCATGGGGTGCTTACACATGCCACCGAAAGGAGAGATTTACCCCCAGATCAAAAGGCACAACATTAACAGAGGCTGGAGTACAAACTGGCAGCCTGGGTGCCTGGAAATCAGCAAAAATCAGCAAAGTTCTGGGTCTCTGGGTAATCACAGTAACACAGGAGCAGGACCATTCAGTGGCCCCCTTGGGGTAGAGAGTGATAGACTGAGTATTACTCAGCAGAGTATATGCAACAGCACATGGCAGAGATGTGTATGTGGTGTTTGTTGGGATATGCCCCCTCCTTTTTTCTACTTTATACAGGAGAAAGAAATGATGCAGAAAGCCTGCAGTCAAAGGCTTCTTCAATAAACAACTCATATTGCCAGCTCAGAAGTGTGCTTTTACAGTGCAGGCTGCCTGCACTCATCTTGCAGAGTTAACTAAGACTGTGGCTGAGCCAGAAGAGGCTTCATTTAAACAGCCCAAACAAAATGAATCCACTTCTCATCTACCAAGATCAGCGATCTTCAGCAGTACATATCAGAGTCATGAGCCTGCTCAAAACTGATCAAACCATTTCAAAAGCAACTATCAACTCCAGCTACTTCAAGATGGAGCACCTCAGTGACACAGCAATGATAAAAAATTTGTCCTAACCTGGTGAGGGATAAGTTCAGTTCCACTGTTCACATCTACCAACTGGAAGGATAGAGCAAAATTCTGGTGGCTGTCAGCAGTGAATGAACCCTTGGCTTTGGCTGGGTAAGTTACCCTAGAACAAAAAAGAAACAACAGAGAATGGAGGTGATCTTCCAAATGATGGCTGGTGTTAAAAGAAATCGAGGCACACAGCTCTGCAGTCTACTCAGAGACAAGGCATTTTATCAAGAAGTCAGGGTAGGAAAGCACCTCCAAAGGTCCTCTAGCCCAACCTCCCTGATGTGAGCAGGGACATCCTCCAGATGGTCCAGAGCCCCATCAAGCCTGATCTTGAATATCTGCAAGGATGGGGCTCAACTACCTTCCTGGGCAACCTGTTTCAGTGTTCCACTACCCTCATGGTAAAGAAGTTTCTCCTAAGTTCCTTTTCTTACACCATAAATTTAGTGCAAAGAAATAAATGGATTTTTTAGTAGCATTTTTGTGAGCTACACACCCTGCCCACTTTCAAATACAACAGTTGATTGTTGTAAAGTTCAAAGGACCAGTACAGAAGGTTTTGCTAATACTACACCCCACATTCCATTTAGCCAAGGCTAAGCTACAACCAAAGGTGTGACGGCAGCAGAACAGAGAAAGCAGACACTCAAACTTCAACACAGGAAGGCTGTATCAACACACACAGAGGGGCCTCAGGGAGGCTGTGCAAACCAAGTTAAATTCCATACGTTACATTCTATCTGATGTCAGTTAAACAAATATGTAAAGTTCAAATATACCCATAAATGGTACAGCCCCAGCCCCAAACACAGTGTTCATGCTGCTTTGGAGCATCTCTACCAAAGCTCAACAATACCAGAAATGTTAACACAGTTCTTTTAGCTTGTTTTTGCTGCAGAGAGATGCCAATAAAGGATCAAAAGACTCAGGTTGCCTGGCTTCTGTATGATTTCAGTATTAAGGAAAACCACCTATAAAAATCATCATTAGCCTCCCAAAGAACTCAGAGGTTTAGGACAAACAGCACAGGTATAACTCTGTAGTTATTTCAATACAAGATTCCTCTGGTTGAGCTGAAGCAGGTAAAGCTCAGAAGACCTCTGGCCTAGAGCCAGAGCTGCCCCTTAAAGGCTCACACATCCCAAATCATTTTACCTGGTTGTTTTAGGTGCAATGCTCTGGTCTTTATCCACAGTAGAAAGATCTACATTAGTTATTCCAACTTCCGTGGAAACTTTTACTTTCAGCTGCAACAAAACAACAGAAAAATCACTGGAGAGGAGTTTAGATATACCAATTAGGGTCAAATTCCCTGCAAAGGCTTTAGTTCTTCTATTCTCTTCCCCAAAGAGGGTCTTAGACTAAGCCAAAGATGGCACCTTGGCCAGAAAGATCTACAGCAATTTACTTTCTGGCAAAGCTTCTGCACCAGTTGCTAATCCTAACCCATCCCATTTCTTCCTGCACAAGGAGGCAGCTCAGAAGACATCAGGTACTCAGTCATGATGGGCTAGCTGCCCTTTGTGAGAAGTGTTTTGAGTGGAACAGTGCAACTATCCAGATCAAACCAGTTTTCCTTCTGAACTAGCTATTAAAGAGTGCATCACATATGATACAAGTTAAAGCTGTGCGTGCACAGGTACTGGAAAGCAACTGGAGGTGAGAAAGGTCTCTGGACAGTAACCACTTATGCTTTTGCTGGCTCCTAAAGCCCAAAAGGTTTCTGATTTTATTAGCAGGAGATAAAAGCCAAAGCATTCCTGCAGACCTGCACTTTGCTTCAGTCACAGCATTTCTCACTAGCACAGAGCAGCCAGAAAGGCTCTGCCATTTGTCAGACCGTGTGAAGCGCAGCACAAACCTCAAGCAGTGGAATGACTTCCTGCCCTCTCCCCAGTCCCAAACCACAGACCATCACAGTGAACCTCACTGGGTCCAACTGATTTCAATCCTTCTAACCTAAGCAGTTACTGCAGTCTGTAGTTTCTAATTAGCACATTTGTTCTCACAGCTTATAAATGCTCCCCTGGAGAATTAAAGTTTCACTGCCAAGATATTTTTCATCATTCACCACAATTTGTTATTACAGGTCTGCTCATGTGAACCAGCCCCACACCCTCACCATCAGAAATAATTCACAGGAACATGCAGGGGAAAAAAACATGTAAAAACACAAACCAAACAATTCAAGTCAAACTTCAAACACAATAATCTTGGCAGGTCCTTTACTACTAAAAGTATAATTTAAAAGAGAGGCTACCCCTGATAATAGATCCATTAACATGCAGACTATTCCAGGCTAAGTTTAGTAAAGCCTTAGGTTGTGCCAAGCTGGGAGCAAAGAAAGATGGGCTAATGAAATATTGATTTAGAAAGAGTGAGGAGAAGGCAGCGCAGCAGCACAGAGCCCCTCCAGCTGAACAGAGCACAAACATCTCTCAAATATTTTAATGCCAGGAAATGTCGTCTCTGCTGGAGTAATAACCCACTGGTTCAGCTCATTACTGTCAAAACCACGGTGCATTAAGGACAATTAATGCTAATAACAGTAAGGAGGAAAAAAAAAAGCAGCTCCCCCAGCAGTCCTCCCCCGTACCAATGTGTCTTATTAGAGGTGGCTGACACAAAGCTGCCCAGCACTAATACATCGCTGCTGCCGGTACCTGTGTGTGCCAGCAGCCAGCACCAATCACCCCCTTGTGACACTCCTAAGTGCTATTACTACTGCAGTGACAGCAGCAGCTTGATACACAGAGTGTAAAGGTCAGCAGTTGTAAAGAAGTGTCTCCCCCCACCCCAAGCTGATTGTATTGGGAGATTTTTAAAGCTGGTCTCTTGCTTGAATGGGAGATTGAGGGCAAACACTGACTCTGGGAGTAGAGCACTGGAGGAGAGCACTTGGCTGTCAGCACTGGGTGACAGCAGTCAGATTCTTCTCACTGGAGTAAGCTTGAGGAAAGTAAAACTGAGTGTCTGCCATAGAATCATATCACAGAATCGTTATGGTTGGAAAGGACCTTTAAGATCATGTCCAAAACATAAACAAACTACCACGACCAATAAACTACATCCTGAAGCACCACATCTAATGGCATCTTGAACATCTCCAGGGATGGTGACTTCCCCACCTCCCTGGGCAACTTATTTCAATGCCTCATCACACTCTCAGTAAAGAAACTTTTCCTAATACCCAATGTAAACCTCCTCTGGCACAGGTTAAGCCCATTTCTTCTAGTCCTATTACTATTAGAAGAATCATAGAATTGTTTCAGTTGGAAAACACCTCTGTTGGTGTTTTCTGTTGGAAAACATCATCAAGTCCAACTCTTCCTCAGAAAGGTGTGGTTTAATATCTTTTGCCACCAAAAAAAGTATGTATGTATGAAGACTGCATTTTCATTGGTGACCATTTCTCCACTGCAAAAGCATCACCACACACAGAGTTAGATGATGCCAAAAGACCCCTTCAGTCTCCTCTAGGGCTCCAGAGTTTATACATAGAATCAGTCAGGGTTGGAAGGGACCACAAGGATCATCTAGTTCCAACCCCCCCTGCCCAGGGGCAGGGACACCCTACCCTACAGCAGGCTGCCCATAGCCCCACCCAGTCTGGCCTTAAACACCTCCAGTCAAGGGGTCTCAACCACCTCCCTGGGCAACCCATTCCAGGCTCTCACCATTCTCATGTTGAACAACTTCCTCCTCACATTCAGTCTGAACTGAATCTCCAGCTTTGCTCCATTCTCCCTAGTCCTGTCACTCCCTGAGAGCCTAAAAAGTCCCTCCCCAGCTTTTTTGTAGGCCCCCTTCAGATACTGAAAGGCCACTATGAGGTCCCCTCAGAGCCTCCTCTTCTCCAGCACTACAAACAGATTACAAATGTTTAGTTTCCATGCATCAAGCAATCATCAGTCAGCTGCTAGCCAAGCCTTAAGATTTACAGACTCAAATACTGAATGCACTGGAGGACCAACATTCTCAGTAATCATTTTTGCATTGGGCTGCTCAATAAACACCTTCCAGCTCTGAACATGTACACACCCAGGTATTCCACACACATCCATGTATGTACAGCCTTTGTCCAGATGCTGTCAGATCAGAACCTAAGTGATAAGCCAGTTTTCATATCTACAGAAATCTCTTTTGATTGTTCCTGGTTACTGCAGCCTGGTCACTGTTACAGGTCATAATCCTGGGTCAAAAGCCAACACATTACAGAAAAATGTGACAAAAACACCACACAACTGTGACATCCTTAATGGGTATAGATAAAAAGGTGTTTCAGTGAAGAGGTACACAATGAAAATGCCAAAGAGCACACTCACCTCAACTTTGTTAGCAATAAATCTCTTATCTCCATCAACACTGATGGAGAAATCATAATATCCACTTGCAGGTTTCACATTCATGAAGTTCAGCTCAAAGACATCTCTGTAACAAAAAGATCAAGGTATTGAGTGTCCTCTAGAACGATGACACAGCCTGCAAATAGGTACTATCTTGCTACCAAGGAGTTAAGCAGACAAACCAGCACAAAACTAATGCCAAGTGCAGCAAGCAAAGAATTCCTCAGGGTTCTCTCAGAAAAAAAATTCAGTTTCCCAGTTAAAAGAAACAGCAACAGAAATCCATCAGAACTCCAAAACCTACTCAGTCACCTGTTATCAATCAAGCACAACTACGGTGTTTTGAGATTTCTGTAGCCTCATAGAACAGTTTGGGTTGAAAGGGACCTTTCGAGCTCATTTAGTCCATTCCCTCCTGTAGCCAGAAGGGACAACTTCAACTGGAGCAGGTTGCTCAGAGCCCAAACCAACCTGACTCGGAATGTTTCCAGGGATGGGACATCTACCACCTCTCTTGGCAACCTGTGACAGGGTCTCACCACTCTCAGGGTAAAGAATTTCTTCCTTCTCTCTAGCCTGAACGTCCCTCTTCTAGTTTAAAACCATCATCTCTTGTCCTATTGCAACAGGCCCTGCTAAAGAGGTTGTCCTTATCTTTAAGATCCTTTTAAGTCTTCATAGAGTCTTCTCTTCTCCAGGCTGAAAAACCCCAACTCTTTCAGCCTTTCTTCACAGCATGATACAAATGTTTCTCGAGTGGAAGAACAAAGAATTAAGTCCAAATTAAACCTATTTGACTTACAAATGTTAAAAATAAGATCATTTTCTTACCCTGAGAGAGTAAAAGGTGCCTGTTGAAGGACAGGAGCTTTGCTAGATGCAGACTTTGCATAGTCAAGCTTTACAGAAGCTTCAGTCAGTGGCTGAGACATAACATTGGTCACTTGTAGCTACAAGAGAAACAGAAGGATTTCCATGAACCCCTTTGATCCAGAAGGAATGCAGGAGCACAGGTGACTCACTACCCCTCTGTATTACACACCCACATCTCTCCCCTGCCCAGCATCTCAGATTCATCTAGCTCTTCAACAGAGTTGGGAAAGGAAGTTTGTTATCAGCAGAGCTGAATTCCACACAGTGGCTTCTTGAGGTAGTGTGTGGTAAGCCCAAGAATTCTTCAAAGCACTAAAGCCCCAGGGCTACTGGAACCTGAGTCCTACAGCTAAAAATGAAAGACATCATCTTACACAGCCCAGACATGCAGGACTAAAGACTGAGCCAACATTAAGATCTGGAGAAAGGCCTCACCCTGAGCACAGGCTGATGGTGAGACACAGCTGCAGGTCCCTCAGGGACAATAATGACAGGCAAGTGGTAGCGGTTCTGCGACAAAGAACCAGCAGCACAAGCAACACTGAAGGCCTCTGAAAGCGTCTCGAAGTTCTTCTTGCTAAAAATTGCATTCATCAACTGGATAATTTGATCCTGAAAGAGGAAAAGTAAATCATATGTGAGCACTAGCAGCTCACCACAACATTGCAGACTGGCTCAGTAGAATGTTATTAATAAAAACATCATTCACAAAAGCTGTTTAATTTCCTATTTGCTTTAAAAATAACTCAAGTTGTGAGGTAACCCCAAATTAACTACCTTCTGAATGTCACATTAGTGTTCTTATTCTTGGCTAGGAGGTTACAACCACAATGGCTGTAATTGTGCTGAAAACTTGCAAAACCAGACTCTGGATCTACCCCTTCAAACTATGTGATTCAGAATGGAAGATGCCATCAGCTCAACTAACCAGACTGTGTGCAGCTGCAAAAAGACAATTTGGCTCCAGAAGCCATATGATTGCCTTCATATGGAGAAGGACTAGCTAGATATCCTGGCTGCCTGCCAAGCTGGGAAGGCCACAGGGCATTGATGCAAAGCATCCTAATGGCTCTGGAAAGAGCCAGTCTAGGACCACGCAGGCTTATCCCCTAAGGCTCAGCAGTGTCCTCAAGCTAAGAGGATTAGCTTTAAAGAGTAGTACCACCAGGAGCACGGAGCCAGCTCTGGCTCTGGGATGTGCCAAAGCTAATTTGTTCTCTCCAAAGTAATTGCTCCCCAGCTGGTTTTTCAGCCTGAATCTGTGGGGTTAGTGCATCTGCTCCCCGCTCTGTGTTATTCAGATTCTTTTAACACTCCCTGCTAGTCTGAAAAATAGAGAAATCAGTCACCTGTTCTTTGATCCAGGCAAAGGACTGTGGGATAAACTCCCATTTATCAGAAAGGAGTATAATCAGAGACAATCCCAAATAAAACAAGCACACAACTAAGTAACCTATTGTGATGGCTTTGATTAGAGATTTTTTTCCTTCATAATTGCTGGTGTGAGGCTGGATTTTGTATCTGTGCCAGAAAGAGTGTGGGGAATTCAGGGATGATTTAGCTACTGCTGAGCAGCTCACACAGAGCCAACGCTTTTTTGCTTCTCACCCTACCAGTGAAGGTGCACAAGATGTTGGGAGGAGACACAGCTGGGACTGATCAAAATAATGTTCCAGACAATATGATGCCATGTTCAGCATAAAGGTGGTGCAGGAAAAGAGGTAGGAGGATGCTCAGAGTGATGGCGTTAGTCTTCCCAATTAACTGCGTGGTGAAGCCCTGCTTCCCTGGAGATGGCTGAACATCTACCTGCCCAGGAGAGGTGGTGAATGAATTCCTTGTTTTGCTTTTGCATAGCTTTTGCTTTACCAATTAAACTGTCATGAGCTCACTCACGAGTTTTCTCACTTTAACCCTTCCAATTCACTCTTCAGTCTCACTGTGAAGAAGCGTGTGACTGTGTGGGGCTGTTGCCAGCTGGGCTTAAGCTGCAACCTACAAAGAACATTTCTGAATGCATCTCAGATTTGCACTCTCCTACACATATCAGTGAGCACCAGTGTACATCATAAGTAGAAGAAGCATCCAGAGAGATGCTGCAGTGCTGTTATGCTCATGGCATAGCTCCAGACCCTCATCAACAACTGCCATTCTCATTTAAACTGCAAGGGAAAAAAAATACTACATATTAATTTTTAAAGAGAGTTTTGTGGTGCTCTGGAGGCATTGTCACCACTCACAAGAGATAAAGCTTTATGCTCCAACAATAGCTCTTCTGACAGCACAGTTCTGAAACAACACTAAACCAATTTTCCTTAATTGATTTTCTTTTAAACATCATTTAGATGCTGACAGTTTGAATTGTGTGTAGCAGAATCACCACCTCAAAAATGACATCAAAATGACTTTGTATTAGTCTATTTGGCAGCAGCGTGGAAGAGAGCCAGGAATGAACTCAGATGTCTTACAGTGGCTTCGGTCTCAACCCTGTCACTTCACTTCGTGCTTTAGGGAGCTGCCAGTCACAATCAAAAGTGGATCTAACTCAGTCAACTTGTTGTAGCAAAAAATTACTAAGTGGATAAATTGCAGAAATGATTTCTAGCTCAATCAGGCTCCAAAGGAATTTTTGACAGTCTCTCATTCCAGCCAAGGTTTTTGCATCCAGATTCTTGAAAGTGTAAGGCACTACTGTAGTGTCCCTTTTGGGCACCTCAAGCCAGGCTGTCTGCATTTCATCACAGGTAAATAACATTTCCACAGCACTTTGAAATGCTGGAAAGTGCTAGGCAAGTGCCAAATATCAACAAACTCCATAACAAGAGGGGTTTTCTCAACAGCTTGTCTCAATAAACAAACCAAAACAAGGCCTCACTCTCAATTGCCTTCTGTACATTTGAACAACAAAAGAACAAACCAAATTCAGCCTCTGCTCTTGAAGGTGGAATTTCCTCCTTGATTCTGTTACCTAGCATTCCCTTCAAGATGTCTCTTTTCACTGATTATGCTAATTTTTTACAGCAAAAATTCCACCCGGTTGCACCAGCCTCTTGTACTGCACACCAGGGACCAGGCAGATCCTCTAGAGTGCAAGAAAGGAAAAGGCAAGCACCAACCTCCTTCATTGCTGGCTCTGTTCCCACATGGTCTGACAGCTTATAGGCAGCAGCCACAAACAGTGCAGTAGTCTCAATTCCTTCTTCAAATTGCAGATAAACTCCACCCAGGTCATCCAGACGAGCAACAAGATCCTGACAGAAAGAATGAAAACTTTGATTGCATTCTAAGAGATCCACAGAGGTTAACTCTGCTCTGAGTATCTATATGGGATCACTGACATATTCTGTAAGAGTCAATCAGAAACAGGAAGAAAGAGAAATTTTCAGCCCTTAGTGGATTTAATTCTATTTAAAAGTTATGACTTTCTGCATTTCCATTCATTGTGGAACAACTAAAAAGTATCTGCTTGAAAGGAAGAGTCAAGCCACCCTACGTCATGCAGACAAGGAATTAGCCAGGTTGGTATCTCACTTTGTGTTTGACATTTACACATCATTTAGTACTACAGATATCGAACTGCTGAGTAGTTAGACAGCATAATGCACTCCTACCTCTATCTCCTCAACGATGCCACTCAGATCTGCCTGCTGGGACAGGTAAGATGCAGTCTCCAAAGCCTGGATGGTTCTTAAACAAGAACAAACAAAACCAAACAACAGTATGATTTTTCCTTCTTCAAAAGCCCAACATCATTTAAACCAAAGCAGTTTCTGTTCTGAATGAACTGTAAGCCAGCTGCCACTGCATTTAGTTGACTCCAGACAATGCCTATGATTCCATGAAAACACAGAATGCATTATGGAATGTCACAGCAGCTGCAAAAGTGCTGCAATAAACTCTTGAGTTTCAAAGGCAGAGAATAAACCAAACTCTGATTCCTGCACAGATGCCCAGGATTGCTAATGAGGCTTCAGGAGCCCTTCTTTTTTGACATCAAAGCAAGTTTTAAAGTTTCCTTTCTTCCCCAGCTTTTAAGGAAGGCTCTACTCTCTCATTCACAGTAAAACTACTTCATTTTCTGGTGATAAATGCAGAGATTCCCTCTGCTTACTGGCACTCACAGTAGAGAGCCTGAAAAGAGCAGCAAATCTGCTGCACCCATAAACAACGCATAACCATGACTATCAACTCCACTGTGAATCTTTCAAAGAGAGGGAACATCTTGGGGCTATGCCCTCTCCACTGACCATTCTTCTTGAACTGAACTCCATACTTGTAAGCTTACTTGCAAAATCACACAGGAAGGAGCACCCAAGACCACATTTTTCATTCCCCTAGAAGGACAATAATCAATTGAACAAATGCATGAAATGAAAGCACAGCAGCTACTCTACTACACCTACACTACACAAATTTACTGTTAAAATACCATTCACTCCAAAACCCATCTGCCTAGAGAATAAAGAAGGAGCAGTCAATCATTTCTGCATGAAAGACTTACGCCAGCACATTTTCTTCTTTGCTCAGACGAGTGGTAAGAGCACTAAGAGCTTCCTGAGATGCTAAAGGAAGGCCAAAGGCACTCAGAGCCCCGACAGCATGGAAGATTTGGGTGATTGAGGAATCCTCGCTCACAGCTGCAAGGAGCAGCTCTCTGGTCTCATTTGATATGGTAACCTGAGTAAGAGCAGAGGGAACATGTTAAGTCACTCTCGAAAAAACAAGGCCTTCAGTCACCACTAATTTCTTCCTGGAGCAACATGCTTCACTGGTGAACAGTAAGCTTTTGGGTAAAAGCCCTTTCTCAGTCATTACTTTGTAGTTTAATTAATGAAATCCAAGTTTTGCTGTCACCTCTCAGTTAAACAGGATAATCCATGATTCAGATTTATCCTGGTAACTTGCTACTGTTTTTCATCCAGCACCACATCATCATGCAGCAGCTGGTGGTACTGATGAAAAACATGGATAACGTACAGTTCACCAAGGGTGGTCTGCATTTGTATCTTCAGTGTGCTTCAATGTGGGGCTTTCAGCCCAACAGTTTAGTGACCACCCAAAGAGTCTGTCATTGACACAGCTGCTGAGGATTCTATTATAAGGTGCTGGCTCCTTTTTTTTTAGCCACCAACATATAATTAGGGAACACTCCCTCCAAACTACTCTGGACTAAACACCTCTGCCTTGTATAAAGTAGTGCCAGACACCTTGTGACTTACCCAAGGCACAATAGAATACAAACTACTACAAGAAGGCAAAAGTAGAAGCTATACCTAAACTAAACCAAGAAAAAGCTGATGGCAAATATTTCCTTGGTGACATCTGTTCTGAGAGCTCAGGGCTACCAACTCACCTCACAGCCAGACAGGACCCGGATGGACTGAGCAGCATAGAAGAGGGAATCGACACTGCTGGAGTCCACATGAGATTTGATGAAACTGCAGGCAGCCTGTGAGGTAACAGAAGTTACTGCAGTACTGACTTAAGCTATTGAGAGATGTAAAGGATATTCCAAGGCAATTTAGTGTGCATTAAAGCCAAACAGAATCCCTAGTAATATTTGTGATGCCATAAAGCCCCTCAGATCCTACTCTAAGTGCTGCATAGAAATAAAAGTGGTTCCTGCTAAAAATAGAGGAGCAATGTTCACACAAAATCTACTGCAACCAGGATTCAAATTTAAATTGAGTATATTTATAAAACCTATCAACATACAAGTCCTATGGATGTATTAAGTAAGGAAAATCTCCCAGGATAAAGGAGATGAACAGAAATTCTGTGGGCAGGCTCCCTTCCAAGGTGTAGATCACACACTCACTAACAGATGCACAATATAGGACTTCAAAGCACAGAAGGAAAAAAATGGGTGGGCAGCTATGGTACAAAGGCAAGCAGTGAGACTGCTCGTTATTCTGCAGTCAGCCTGTTATTAAATGACAACTAGACAGAGAGATTGTTAAGACTGCATTTTAACCAGGAAATAACTAAACATTTAACTGCTCTTATATAAATCACTGGGTTTTGAGTATATGCAGCAGAGATCTTTACAAGCAGGACACGATTTTTATACTACAGTTACCCAGGAATACCAATATATGTTGAAAAGTTATGCCCAGATATTATTTTTACTACCTATACATTTTAAAGTCTCTCCTCTCTCTATGAAGAGGTACTCTCTCCAGAAAAAAAAAGTATCATCTTAAATCTCAAGGAACAGTTAAACAATTACTGTTTACCTGCAGAAGCGAAGGCTGCATCATCACTGCCAAACCCAGAAACCATTAAAAATCCACCCACAATAACATAAACAAGAGCAGCAACTCCCAGCTTGGCCCACAGATGACCAGGTGTGCAATGTGGTGAACCTCATCTCCAAAAGCCTCACAGCAAAGAGTTTGAGGTGTAAGTGCACAACAGCCTAAGACGAACTAAATGCAGATGATTTACAACTACTGAATGAGCTGAATTTGAGGAGAGACCAAACTGCTGTTTACAGCTCGATAAGCCTGAATGCACACATAAGTGGGTGTGTCTAGGCAGGTTGTGACATGGACAACTAGCAACATTTAAACCAGAAATGCTTACAAACATAAAATTGCAGTAAGCATTGTGCAGATGACACAAGCTTTTTTTTCCCAGTGTGCACTCAAGGGAATGTATTTTACATACAAAAATAGCCAGGTCATGCAAGCTCACTGAATTCAGTGTTGGAAGCAAAATGAAATACTGAGAGCTCCATTTAACAGAGCAGCAAAGCCAACATGCCACTGGCATAAATCCTCACCAAGCAGTGCAGCAAATTGACAGCTACAATGGCATCACAACAGGCCATGGAAACGTGAGCCCTGAGGCCATCACGCAGAGAAAGGAAGTGTAAGAGAGCCCATGGCATCTTACTGGCCATTTATTCAATTAAAACACTTGAATTGTACTCATCAATGATTTGCTCTGACAGTTACTAAGAACATAATGCACATATGTTTTACATTTTCCTCACAGTCTTGCCAAAGCAGAGTTCCTGAATTAATCTCATCATCACAGAATCACTGAACGGGCTGGGTTGGAAGGGGCCTTAAGGATCATCTCGTTATGTCACAGGCAGGGTCACCTTCCACCACACAGGAAAACCCTTCTCCACCTTGCACACCTCCAGCGAGCAGGCATTCAGAGTTCTCTGGGCAGCCTGTCCCAGAGACTCACGTTACGCCTCATGTGTGGTTACCATGCTGCGTCCACAGCTTCCCAGCACTGCAAACCGCCCGAGTGCGGGGCCCTACCGCAGGGGCGAGGGTTGGGGGAGCGGCGAAACTGGCGGCTCCGCCATCGCTCACCTTTTCGTTGGCCACCCGCACGCCTAGGCTACTGAGGCCCACGATAGAGTAGAAGGCGGACTGCACGTCGGTGAACGGCTGCTCCAGCGTCGCTCGCAGGCGCGCCAGGTCGCGGGCGGTGAGGCGGTGGCTGGGGGCCAGGGCCTGAGTACCGGCCAGGAAGAAGAGGCTGAAGGCTGCCGCCAGACGCAGCCGCCGGCCTGCGGAGAAACAAACAAGTTACCTTGCGGCCTTCCCGTGCGGTCCCGAACACCGCACCGGCCGCGCCGCCCTCCCCAGCCCGCTCCCCACCGCACTCCGCGCCTCACCCGGCGCCGCCATGATGCCGCCTGGGCCACGGCGCCGCTTCCGCCCCGCGCCCCGCCCCGGCCCTCACCATCTCGGCCAGGCCATGGGGGAGACGAGAGTGACCACGTATTGAAAAGGGGGGCCTCAGGCTCACGAGGGCCAGCTATAGTCACCGGCAAGCTGTAAAACAGAGCATACCCTGGAGACTGGCGAAAACACGGGGGAGAAGTGGGCGGTGGCAGGGTGGCTCAAGGAGCTGGAGCAGCAACTCCCCCGAGGGGCAGGAGTGGTGCGGTCTCACCGGCGGCGGGCGGGGGCGGCCCCTGGCGCGGATGTGGGCTGCGCTGATTGGCCCGCGGCGCTCGGCGGGAAGGCGGCGGCCTTAAAGGGGACGCGGAGCGGGGGGCGGCGGTGGCCGCGGTCGGGTTTTGTTTTGTCGTGTGGTGTGGCTGTTTGTAGCGCTCTGCGCTGCCGTGCCCGTCTGACGGACCGTGTTGTTTTGTTGACTCATCAAGTTCAACCCAGCCCGCTACCAGGACACCGCTAATCGGCGTCCCACAGCATCGTGCCCCGCTCGGCTTCTAAATCCGGGCAGAGGTGGGGACTCCGCCGCTGCCCTTGGCAGCCGCTACCCTCTGGGGAAAAAAACCTGCTCCTCATGTCCTGCCTAAACCCAGTCTGGTACAGCTTGAGGCTGTTTCCTATAGCTTGTTCCTTGGGAGAAAAGACCAATGCCCACCTGGATCAAACCGTTCCCCAGGTAGTTGTAAAAGGTGTAGAAGATTGTAGAGGCAAGAATGTTGCCCTTAAACCTGTTTGTCTCCAGACTGGACAAGCCCAGGTCCTTCAGATGCTCCTCAGAAGACGAAATTGTGCTCCAGACCCTTCAGCAGCTTTGTTGTCCTCTGGACACTTTAATGTCTTTCTTGCAGTGAGGGACCCAGAACTCAAGGTGTGGTCTCACCAGTGATGAGTACAGGGCTATGATCCCTGCCCTAGACCTGCTGTCCACACTGTTGCTGATCCAGGATGCTGTTTGCCTTCTTGGCCACCTGGGCACACATTGACTCATATTCATTTGGCTGTTGATCAGCAGCCCCAGGTCCTTTTCTGCTGGGTAGCTCTTCATTTTAATCCCCTTCTTTTCCCTTAAGTACCAAGTGAAAATAGACACCACCACCCCCAAGAATAAAGTTAAGCCTTTTTTTTTCCTGCTTTGCACACTCCAAAGCTCTCAGTGAACAGCTGGATTTCCCTCAGGAATAAGTAGCACCGTCCGTTTGCCCCACCAGTTATTTCAGGTGACTCCTGGGAACAGCTATGGCCACTCTGTCAGGGACTCCAAGCTCCTGCATCTATGTGCAAAATGATTTTTTCCCTGTGAGCCCCCAGGGATGGGCAGGTGGGCCTCGGGGTCCCTGTCCCACGCTGAACTGTCCCGTGGGGGACAGAGCAAGCCGTGGGTGACAAACCTCCATCCTGCTGCTCTCTGCCTGCCTGGAAAGCCCCAGAATCGGGGAAAAGACCTGTGCTTCCTCCTGCAGAGGGCACTGGGAACTTGTGCTTTTGTTTTCCAGGGAAGATCCCCTGGAGCTGGTGCAGTTCCCGCTCAGACACCCAATGCGTCACCTTTTCGCCTCTCCTCTCTGTTTTGGGGCATTAGCACAAGGTTCTTGGGCTCAATGGAGGAAAGCAAGGCGCTGCTGAGCTGCTTGACGTGGAAAGGCACCACTGAGAAAGCAGCCTGTGCCCCAGTTTGCCTAGCAACCCTTGCTTCTCTTTCTGCACCAGAGCCACTGTGTGCTGTTGAGCTCCTCTTTGGGTGACATTAACGTGCTTCTCCAACAGGCTGCCCATCAGCTTTGTTTCAACAGTGCCAAAGCATCAATATCGCTTAAATCCCTCAATTATTGAGGGTGAACATGTTTGGCCACCTCATTGCAAGAAAAGCTAATGGTATGGATGGGTGGCTGTACTAAGAAACAGGTACCCATGCATGATGGATGGGCACAATGAGGTGAGGGTATGGACACTTCATCCATCTCACGGAGTCAAGCCAAACAAAAATGATCTCAAATTCATTGTGAGATGGCATTTCTCCTCTATTCAAGCTATCAGGTGACCCTCTGATCTTGCTCTAGTCCTCATCAGGAAAAGTCTACACAATCCCCAGGGATGCTGGGGACCTTTTCAAGAGGCTACAGGGTAGCCAACCCCACCATCACCCCAGGGAACCAGTGTGTGGAAGCTGTTGGTCTCCACAAGGTCCCTTGGGGGACCATGGAGAGCTTGGCTGGCTTCAGTGCTTTCCTCCTGGGCTGAAACACCGATATACACCAGCTCAGCCTCGGGAGGAGGCTGGAGACCCACAGCCAAGCTCTTCTGCTGTGACAAAGGGAAATGGGAAGGGTTTGCTGTTTTTTTTTCATGTGAGATGAGGCAGAAACATCTAAAGGCCACTTGTTCAATTAAGTGTCTTAAATGTGGATTTTATTTCAATGTAATAGGATGGTTATGGCATATAAAAGAAGTGCCAGATTGTTGTTAAACCCACATTTATTAAGTTGTGATATCCATGCACTTGGCCTGTGGACCATCACAAGATACAACCCCTCATTATAAGATAGCCTGGGACATCTTGCTCCAGGCAGAGTCTCTGGCTGGTCCTTACTGCACCTTTGCATGGCTGCAGCAGTCACTGTTCAAGGCAGGGCTTGGCCTCTTGGCTTGGCTCTCCAGCCACAGGATGCTTTGCCTGTCTCTTCAGTTGGTTGGTGATGGTGACAAAGACAGATGGATAAGGAGGTGTGAAATAAATCTTCCAGCGTGGGGAGGGGCCAGAACCCCTCTATGGGTTGAAGGGTGGTGGAAGGTCTCTTCAATGGCCCAGGGTAGAGCACTTGGTGCCATGGGAATTGGTGGAGGGAGGATGAAGGGTGGATGATAGAGGATGGAGAGTGAAGGATGGAAAGTTGAAAGTAGAAGATGGAAAATGGGTGTCAAAAGGTGGAGACTGGAGGTTAGAGGATGGAGGTTGAGGAGTGGAAAGTGGAGGACAAAGGGTGGAGGAAGACCCTGGGAGGACTGTGAAGCTGGGGTATGGCTCCTTCTGCCTCTGTAGGAATCAGGCTTAAACATCTGCAGGTGCAGGCAGGGAAGGAATGAAGTGAAGGTACTGAGAGAACAGCAAGTCTGTCTGCTACTGTATCCCCACTCCCCCTGCACAGCATCTGGGTGGCTCAGTGGCCCCAAGAAGAGCAGCACACAGCACCAGCCCTCCACAGCACCACCAAGCTGGATGCGGTCTCCATGCCCTCAACGGGAACCCAGGACAAGCAGGGGAACAAGCCCCCAAACCTGTGAGCTGTGCAGCAGCATCCCTCCCCCAGCTCTGCCTGCCCACTGCGCTGCTGGCTTTCCTTCTTTGGTAAAGACTCCAACAATTCCCTTTTTAGGCTTAATACCACCAGTCCTGGGAAGGGATGGGGGCCCGTTCCCCAGCCCTGCAGGGGTGGGTCTGAGCAGAGGGGCTGCCTGCAGGATTGCAACCCTGCAGATGGCTTTTCCAGACAGCCTTTCTTCAGGGTGCTCCCTGCCCCAGCAGCTCCTGCCTCGCTGGAGAGGGCCCCACTCTGCGGGAGCTCGGCTGCTCAGCCAGCCTTCCCAGGAGCACACCTCAGCCTGGCCAGCACGAAGGTATTACTGGGCTGGCTGGGCTCTGCTTTCCTTATTACTCCCGGAACGCTCTCCTTGATGAATCCCAGCTGGAAGCCCTTTTTTTTTCGGGGGAGGGAGGAGCTGGTGTGTTCTTATTAAATTGCTGATATGTATTTTTCTGCAGTGCTGTTCTCTTCCCCGTCTCACTCTGGGCTCCATCCTTTACCCCTAGCACAAAAGGATGAAGGGCTGCTAGGCTGCCTGGACCCAAACCCAGTCCTTCTGGGTGTCATACCTAGGGAGCTGGCAGATTCCACTCCTGTTGTCCTGCTGCCTGTTGCAGCCTTGGAGGGCTGTGCAAGCTCATATGGGCTTGAGGACCCCAGTACAGTTGGTCTTTGCCTTGGATGTTGGGGAAATGTGAGCTTTGTGAGGATGGAGGAATGCATGTAGATGTTGAGGGCTCCTCACCATACACCACTATAGTGTCCCCTTGGGTTGTGTTGGAGCTTTGCCTTTCACTCAGTGAGTGTTGAAAGAACTGGCAAGTGGGACCCTAACCATAGGGGGCTCCGCACAGGGTGGCACTGGTCCCTTCCGCCTCAATCCCAGGCACTATGTCTGCAGATGATCGAGGATGCATCTCTCTGAGAGGCTCCAGAGGCATTTCCATCGATGAGGATGGGGGACAGGGTGGTCCTGACCCACCTGGCCCCCAGGGAGGGACAGTGTGTTTCTCTCACATCGCCTCTGTGGGACTGGCCCTGTGCAGAGGCGGCTGCTGAAGGCTTGACAGCTTGTTTAGATAGAAGGCAGGGGAAAGGGAACTGCAAGTCCTGCCTCTGCAAACCCACAGGAGAAAAGCTGCCCCAAAAGCAGCACCTCCAACTTGGATCCCATGCTGCAGGCAGCCCCCCCACAGCCACCCAGGGACATTCTACCTCCCAAGCCTAAAGATACTTCCCATATGTTTGATACAATGAACCCACAAAGAGACAAAACTCTTGGTGTTGCCCCTTTTGGAGATGGTGCAAGCAGCCCAAAGCTGTGCCCCTGGCATGGAGAAGATTTGCCCATCTTCCCCCAACACCCTGTGGGATCAGGGGCTGGGCAGGCTTACAAACACTACTAGAAACCTGTCACAGCAAACTGCTCCCCAGAGGATTTGGAAACCCTGAGGTTTTGGAGCTGGAAGGCCCACCAAGAGATGATGCTGGGGTTTGTGCTGGATCCACTGAAACTCCAGGAGTGGCAGCTGTTGAGATGCAGCATATCAGCCAAGCCCAGGGTACCACTGCTGAGCAGCTCCCGGCTTCCCTCCGTCCTCCATGCTGCCAGAGGCAAAGACCACCAATATGTTCCACACTGATATTGGCAGTATCCTGGCCCAGGTTTCCCAGAGAGGTTGTAGGTGCCCCATCCCTGGAAACATTCCAGGTGAGGTTGTCTGGGGGCTCTAGTTGCCAATGTCCCTGCTGACTGCAGGGGAAGTGGACTAGATGGCCTTTAAAGGTCCCTCCCAACACAAACCATTCTATATTCCCTACTCCTACAGCAGCTTTCAGTAATGAAATGTGCCTCACCCCCAAGGTTGAGACTTCCTGGGTCATCCCTAAGTGATCCTTAAAAGTCTTTTGAAAAGCCCTAATTGGTAAGCAGAGGAGGTGAAGAACCAGTAGCTCTGAGAGGCAGTGATGGTTTAGCATGAGCTCCATGCCTGAAGGAAACAGTGCTGCTGTATCTCTATGAGGTGAGGCTTGGCAGCCTGGGGAATAGCAGGGCATTGTCAGGGTAGGTCTGAAACCACCAGCATGGAGAAGCCTGTAGATATGAGAGCTTCAGCTCCTCTCTGTTGTAGGAAAAAATAAAGTCAGCACTGCCTCCTGCAATGGGTGAGCAGGTTTTTACCAGTGTCCTCTAGATGCCCCCAGTGCAGGGACACAGGCAAGTCGCTGGCAAAGCTTTGGTGATCACACAGAGGCCAAGAAAGGGCCATGCTGCTGTGCTTCCCAGTGCTGAGTGACTGGAGAAAACCCAGCCCTTGGCTCTGGCAGTGTGTGAACATGAGTGGAGAGCACAAGAAAGGACCTGCCACAGAACTCCTGTGCATGGTGGAAATCCCAACTTGGCTGATAAATATTTCCATTCTGCTCCAGCTTTCCTGGAGTCCCTAAATAAGAGAAAAAAAAAATCCCCCAAGGAGCACTCAGAGAAGCTATTAAAAATAATTAAAATCAAACAAGATGAATAAATGCAGAGAGGCTGAGAAACTAAACCCACAAGCCCCAGGCTCCTGCATTGCCTGTGTTGAGGCAACCAGGGCTGTACCACAGAGCTTCCAGCATTTCTGAAGCACTGAGCCCATCTGGGAATGGTCACCTGGAAGTTTTCTCCTCTTCCAACTCTATCAAGATTTACCTACATCCTGGTAACGTCAGCTGCAGCTCTCCCAGACTCCCAGACATCTGCAGGCAGGGGAGCAACAGCTACTTCTTTGCACCAGATCTGTGCAGGAACGGCTCTGAGTTTTCCAAAAAGGCCTTAGGGGCAGGATCGTGTTGAAGGAGATGAATATTTGGGGGCCGGAGCAGCAGCAGGGGCATAAATCAGTATGGCTGCTGTGTAGCCACTCCAGTTTACACTAGCCCAGCCTGGCCCCACGGGGATGGAGCTGGCTGATGGGTTTGGCTGCTGCTTCCCACCCTGCTGTCTTGGGGGATACGCTGCTCTGGTCCCACAGCCGTCGGGAAGAAACCAGTTCCTGACTCTTTTAGCAACTGCAAGTATCAGGTTCAGTCTCCTTTGGTTCCTGGTGTTTGGTTTGCTCTCCTACTTCATAAATATTCAGCTGCCAGATGCTTGAAAAAGCGCCTGTGAGTCCTCCCAGCCCTCATGTATCAGTGGAAGTAGCACCCACAACTCCCAGCTCCATCCCATCAGCATCCAGCCCCATGGCTTGCACACAGAAGAGAGCCCATGGAGAAGCCAAGAGCCCAGAAAGAAGCCCCATGCCAAGACACATTCCCTGGTGTGCACACCATCCCAAACAGCCTGCGAGGAGGTGCACCAAAAAGTGATATCTTAAGCCAGAGGGACATCCTCAGGCACTGATGGGGATGCAGCTACTCTAGGAATTCTGGTTTCATGTGTGCTCGCTTCTCTCAGCACACTGGGATGTGATGCACTGCCCACTCCTTCCACATCTGCTGAGGGCAAAGCCCAAGGGGTTCCCCTGAACTCAGAGGGTGATGGAGTCAGAATAATTTTGCAGCAGATTTTGATATTCCCCTGATCCCTTTCTGCCTTCAGAGACATTTTCACCCATCCCATGTGCCCACTCAGCCCATTGCCAGTTGTATGGGGACATACAACTTGTTCCACTGGTGTGCCCTAGATCTGCAAAGCTCTGGGCTGCTGAACACCACCTCGGTGGTGGCTGAGTCAGAGTTGGAGACCATAGAAAGAGGGGGAAAAGGAAAAATATCCCCCCCCCAAACCTGCATTACAGAGACCTCTCTCTTCAGCAGCGTGGTGCCCTGGCAAGGTCAGCACCAAGGCCAGGCAGCAGCTTCAGAGCAGAGGGTGACAGGAGTGTATGGGGCCAGCGAGCACAGCAGCCCCACCCCCACTCCCTGGGTGCCTGCACGGTCCTGCAGACACCAGCTCCTGCTTAGCATTCCCTTTTCTTGCCAAAATCACTCCGGAGCATGTCAGCAGGCTGTCATGTAAGGAATCTCGTTTCAGAGAGGCTTTTTTCCCTCTCCCTCTCAATACAAACCAGACGCAGCTACGCTTTATTGGGTGTGAGGGCAGGGCTCCCAGCATCCAGCCTTCCTCTGCTCCCTCACCAAAATGATGCTGGAGTGGGTTTGGAGGGCTTGCTCAGTTTGTTTAGGATACCTTTCACTGTGTGTGCACATAGGTACTTGTGTGCAGGACCCCCCTGCACCGTGCTGCGTGGAAACCACAGGAGGACATAAACTGCTGAGGTGGCTTTGAGGCTGACTGGGGGGTGTTCACTGAGCCCCAGGGCTGGGCAAGCCTCAAAGGAAGGTGATACTGCTTCTTCCCTCTGCTCTGTTGGTATTTTGAAGCCTGACACCCCATTCCCAGAGCAGCACTGCTCCTCATAAAGCCCCTGGGGAGCTCTCCTCTCTTAACCCGCATCACCCCAAACACCTCATCAAGGCCACAGTCCCTCTGCATTCTTCCCTCTCTTATTCCAGGTGACTGCACAGATCTGGAGCCCTTTTACCTGTCTGACCTCAGGGCTCAGCTCCTGTGCTCTAGGGAACGATAGTGAGGGACAAGTCCTGGCCTGGCAAACACCTCCACAAAGACCTGTGTTCCCCAGGCATGGTCTACACGCCTTGCCCTATCTTGCACCTCAGGACCATCAGTCTCCAGCCTTCCAAAAACAACTGGGTTAAGTGAGGCTTGCTGTGATAGAAAACAGTGGATCAGGCAGTGGGAAGTCAAAATGTCTCTCAAACCCCTTTCTTACCACTGCCTTTATCGGGGAAATGTCTTAAGATGTTTTCCTGCTTTGCTGTTGTTTTCACTCTTCCCTTCCTGCTCCTCTCACCATCCATGCATGTGCTGTGAGCCCCACAGCCAGGCACAGCCTACTTTCACACCTGATGTTGTCTTTCCTTTCTAAGATACTTGGTCTGGGAAGCAAGAATAATCTTCTTCGGTCAGTGAAGAATCAAAATCCTCTCTGTTGGCATTTGGAGCTGTTCACCTGCAGCCACATGAAGGGTGTTTTGGAGCCAGGAGCTCCAGCCAGACATGAAGAATTTGCCTGGTGAGCTGCGGTGCCTGCTGAATGAAGCACAGAACTGAAGGGCACCAGCCCCTGCTGGCCCCACTGCTCTATCTGCTTCTGCACAGGAAAGACCACCCCACTGCCTGGCCTTAGGGGAGCTGAAGTGTCCCAGGAGATTTCAGCCCCACAACCAAGCCCATGGTGGTGAAATGAACCAGAGGCTTCTAAAGGCTGCAAGTGCTGATGTTCCCAAGACATGCCCAAATCCCACCCAAGCCCTGTCCCAACTCTGCTCACAGCCTGTGTTGTGCCAACTGGGGCAGGAAGCTCTGTCCCTATCAGTGCCTGGGACCAGAGAGGTCTCAGGTGGGACCTTGTGGATGGTCCACAAGGATCTGGAACATGGTTGATGTCTCCACTATTACCTGTAGTAAACTGGGAGCAGCTTTTGCCTCTTCCTTTAGGTATCAAGCTGATTCTTGCAATGAAGCGAAGCCTTCATCATGCAAACAGATGTTCTGGGGAACATTCTGAACACACTCAGTGAAGCACCCTGCCAGCATTGCCAGACCTGGACCTGCTGCCTGCCAGGTGTGATCTTGAGTGTCTCAGAATAAGAGAGAGCTGAGGCAGTACATCTTCTCTGCCCAGAACCCAGCTCCTCTGCTCTTGCGTCAGCCCAGCCATTCCTGACCTCACTTCTCCCTCATCTGCAGCACTAGCCAAAGGCAAAGGTGTCCCGAGCAGGTTCTGCATCCCCAGGGAGGGAACAGCCCCCTCCCTAGGGAGCCCTGACCCATATGGAGCACAGCTTTGCAAATGCATAGGAATTTGTTCGAGTTCACTGAAGTTTAAAGAGAGCTCATCTCAGACTCACACTCTGTGATGCTTTTCCATCCTAACTCACATCAAATCATCACTGGACATTTATTGTTTCTGGGCATGCTCCAGTTCCTCCAAGAGACAGCAATCTGAGGGCCTCTCACCTCCTTTTTCTCCTGCCATCCCCAGGCTCAGCCCCATCCCCTCTACTTTCCATCCCTTAAAGCCTCCAAATCCAACAGCCTCAGAGCTCCTCCCAAGAGCTGATCTGGATCAAGCCCCAGAAGGGTGAGGGCTCAGCTTGAACCTGAGGCAACCACTCCAGACTATGGAGCTCAGTCTGGATGGTGGTAACAGGGGGGTAAGCAGTGTGGGAAGGGCTGGCCGAAAGCAGAGCCCTGTAATCTGTGGAGACAGAGTGGGTGAGGAGATGCTGGAGGATGCCAGGATCCCCAGCGACCACTGGTTGATGCTCCCTGCTGTAATTTGAAAGCTGCTGCAGCCTCAGGATAAGGTTTCCAGTACAAACACTTGGAGGTTTTCACTCCAAGTTTATGTTCCAAGACTAATTTCTCAGTGCTCGATGAGGGAGTCTGCCTTTCTGTGGGTGTAAATTGGTGTCCCTCCACCACCTTGGAGAGGCCTGCCTTGATTTATATCAGCCAAGATGCTGACCCCAAATTTGCAGTTTGCACAAATGTTCCTGCCAATAAAACCATTATTTAAAGCATCCAGAGAAAGTGAACCCAGGAGGCATGTGAACAGGGTCCAAACAAATCTAATTAATGCTTTCATCCAGAAAATTCTTCCTTGCTATAGAACAAGAATCCATACATTAATACTTGTCCTCACTTCACTGGGGCTAAAAAACTCCATTTAGAGGCCCAAGGTAACTGATAGTTGTGCTGGGCTGAGTACTCAAACCTTGCTGGCTCCAGGACACCTCAGAGCTCCTTTGGTCTCCCTCTACACCTCCATCCTTATGGCATCTTTTTGGATGTCTCTTAGCTTTGTAAAAAACCTCACAGCTTAATTTAGAGCAGTCCTGCAGGGCTGCAGCAGAGCAGAGCCACGTGCTGCTGCTTGTGCTGGGGAAACAGCTAAAGAAAGCATCCTGGCAAGGCCTGCCAGGAGCTGAGGAGGACAAAGGTACCAGCATCAGAGGAATCTGGGTGCCTCCAGCTTGCAAAACATGGTGGAGCTGATCCAGCATCTCAGTTGGCTCAGTAGTTGTGGTGCTGGCTTGGCAATGAGAATTCAAGCCCTTTTTTTTTGGGCAGATCCTGTCTGAATTTAATCACTGATCCCTTGATCTGCACAGGCTGTCACAGGAAACCTACCCAGGAGGAGCTAATCCATCCCTTGCAGCAGCATTCCAGGAGGCTCCATCTTACCCACATACTCCCCAGGAAACTGGCTGCATAAATGCCAGTGCAGACACAACATCCGTGACGAGCACGGCTGCTTTACTGTCTTGGCATCTAAACTATTAGCAGTGCCAGGAGACTAACTCTCACCTTTCAGCACCTGCACAGCCACCCCAGCTCATGCTGCTGAGATAAAAACCCACCAGCAGTCTTGCTGGCATGCAGACTTTTTCTCCCCTGGCTTGGAAAATGAACTGGTGGAGACTTCCCTCCCTTCTTCCAGTGTTGCTGTAGCAAACTAAACCAAGTTGTGAGCTCAGCAAGGGACAGGACGTGGCAGGGAATTAGTTTACATCAAACCCAGCAGGTCCAAGTCACCAAGAAAGGCAAAGGAGAACCTCCTGCAGTTTTCCTGGGTGTCTCATGGCTATGGGCATGCATTAACCAAACCTGGGCTCTTCTCTAAGGACTTACGTGCCAGCAATTCTCACATCACAGTGGCAGGGCAGCCCATGGGGATGCTGTTCTGGTGCATCCCACAATCACAAGTGGGAGCCAAGGACCAGGTCTACAGGAGACCTCTCTATTCCACTGAAGTCCAAAGACTGGGGGCACACACTCCCTTGTTCATCAAGCCTCTTCCTATTTTCTCTACTCCTGTCTTGTCCTCCTTTGTTTTAGCTGATGTTAGGTGGGAATCACCCCATCACTCACATTTTTCTTCCTCACTGCCTCTCCAAGGAGCTAAACAAACAAATCTAAATCCCCTGAACCACCTTCATTTCATCTGCCCTCCCAAAGCCCCCTGTTTTTCTGCAGGATTCCAGCAGCATGGCCCCGGAGGCATTTTCCAAGACAGGAGAGACTTCAGACCACAACAAAAATGAGTAGAATCTGGCCTATTCTGTTTCCTTACCTTTTGCTGACCTCCAGGGAGCTTTAGACAGGCAGCGTCTTCCCTTGCTCCCTAGCATGCCCCAGGACACCTCCTGCTAGCCCAGTCCAGGTTGTCCACTAGAGAATGAGCTACAAAAATGGAAAAAGAATGAGACAGGTGGAGAGAAAAAGGAGAGCTGACTGCTAATGTAAGAAGTATTTCCACTCACATTCCTTGTACAGCCAAACAGATGGAGTAAGATCTCTCAGTGCCAGGTGTTCTCCTCATCCCTGCTCCTACCCTGCCTGCCCAGGGCTCTGCAGACATGCACCAAGATGGGCATTGTTGCAAGTCTGTGGTGAGAACCAGAAGCTTCACACTCCCCAGGGCCAAAGGTTGCTGCTTTTCAGGAGTGCATTGCTGCTAAGGGAGTCTGGCTGCTCAAGGGGACTCCTGAGCTTTAGGTTTGCATTCATCATATTCACCCAGGAGGTTTTGGCCACTGTACAGCTAGCTGTAGAAATACAAGACAAGCTCTGAAATGGAAAGCTTGACCCCAGTGCTACCTCATTGTCCCACCTCTTTCCTCTGTCTCATTGCCACAGAACTGCCCATGGGCACAGACTTCCTTGTCCTCTGCAGGGAACCAGGCCTGAATACCACAGGACAGAAAACATGTCTGCTGTCGCTGAGCTGGAGAGAAGTGCTGCCCAAAGAGGACTTACACAGCACCAGGACTGGGAGCCAAGCCCATTGCTGCAGCTCACCAGGTAAAATCCAGTATTTGGAGCAGGAGCTAAAAAAAGCCAAAAGATATCTTGTGTGTAACATTACAGAATGAGCCCTGAGAAGCCAACTGCCCAGGCATGGTGAGCGCTCTTCCTCCAGCTCTCTAGCCAGCAAGGCAGTTGGCTTTGGCCCAGACACCACAGGTTTCATGATGTGTTCAAGAGGAGCAAGAAGAATCCCTCAGAATGGTTCAGTGAGTCATGACCAGTTTGCCTGGGAATGAGGTCTCCAGGGGTTACAAAGCTGAGGGCAGGGCCATCTGAGGGACAGATTCTCCCAGGGTAGATTTCATTGCCTTCCCACCCTGGCCATGACTTTGACCTTGACCTCAGTTCTCACAGAGCAGGAGTGAATTCCATGCTCTCAGCCTGAGGGACAGTGTACACCACAAGAGTCACTCAAACCCACTCAAACAGGGGGCTTGTGGGGGACACCTGCATTGCCTGCACATGCCACAGCTGTGGGCACCCCCAGATGAGCAGGAAGCACAGCAGGACACCCACGCTGCCATCTCTGTGTGTTTTACAAGTGTGGTGGATGAAATGAAAGAGCAGGAGAGCTGTAAACAAGCTCATTCGAGTGTCTCCCCGAGGCCTTGTCAAGTCAGCTTCAGCTCCAGTCAACACCTCTCACATCAGCCAGAGCTCAGCCCAGTCAGGCTGCCCGGAGGGACTGGTGTGCTAATGGTTTTCAGGTGCTCCAGCAAGGCATGGAGGAAGAGCACAGGGAATGCTCTCCCTCCTTCCCGGCCTTGTCCACCTGAAGCCCCCCTTAACTGGCTCCTGACTCAGCTTTCAAACACACATTTCACTGCATGATGCTGATTCTTAGGCTTCCCAGCATGCACTTCTAAAGAATGGTTCTGACTGCAGTGGAAAAATCTCCTTCACCCCAGAATTAACAATGGATCAGGGCCAAAAGCAAGCAAAAGAGCATGAAGAGCACCTGTCAAAATCTGAGCTTTATTTAATAGACTTCCAGAGATTGTTTCCTGCTCAGGTCTCTTCTCCTCTACTCCCCTTGTTTCCCTCCCTTTTCTCCAGTCAAGCTGAAGCCTCTCTCTGAGCCAGCATCCCACCTGCTTCTACCCCAACAGCTCCCGTGCCACATTTCCCAGCAGGAACTATGAGGAATTCAGTGGAAACAGCAAAAGGTCAGGATGGAGCCATGCCAGGGCTGCAGAACACAGCTACAGCTGGGGAAGGACTTCCAGAAAATGTCCATCCTTCCCGGTGACAGTCCTCAGATGTCCTGGAGATGATAGCAGCTCGCCAAGGAGGAGGAGTCCTTGCTGCAGCTCAGGAGCCTAAGCCTCATGGGAGAGGCAATGACAGCCCCAAATGGCAAGCAGGAGAAGCAAGAACCTGTTTTGCAAGTGCAAAGGAGCAGGAAATTAGGTAGGCAAGCATCCGATCTGTGACAGACTGTGCCACCGACACATCAGACAGGCAATGAAACAAAGAGCCAGTGATGAACCCGGCAAGACATCCTACAGCCAGCAGCAGATGTGTTCAATTAGCCCAAGAGCCAACATCCAACCAAACACCAACCTAGCCAGCAAAAAACAGACAATAGACTACTTGTTCCATCAAACAGCTGAGTTAATAGCAAAAACGTGCAGGGAGCGAGCGAGCAGCCAAAAACCCACGCCAGCCACTCAATAAGTCAATTAACCAAAGCCCCACATAATCAACCACTTAAGTAGAGCCGAGCAAATAACTCACAATGAGTTATTTATCCATTGAATTTAGCCTCCAGTTTCGCTTGGGCCATCTCTGTGAGCACATGTCAAGTCCTTTCAATTGATTTCCAATTAATCTCCTTTTGGCTTGCCCTGCCCCGTGCGTGGCTGGCCAAGAGCTAGCATCTGAACTGCGCTCGTTAGCTGTGACTGCCCAGGAAGATCTCTGGTCTCAGCTTTGCCAGCGAATCCCAGTCCCCAGGACGCTCGATCGAGGCTCTCATTAAGCAGCCAGGACACGGTGATCACATTATCCAAGAAAGACCTCACCAAGAGGTTGTGGAGCACTTACCCAGCTATCCAAGAAGTTCAACTCAATAGTCCCATAGGAAGAAGGCCAGTGGTGCTGCTTAAGTTGGAAAGTTGGGTCCCAGTTCTAGGAATCTCTTCCATCACTGCAGGAGAGTTGCTGAGGTCGTAGATCTGTGAGCAGGCAAGGATGACCCAGCTCTACAACTACAGCCCCGGTCTGGGAGGTCCTCAGGCCCTGCCTGGGGTTATTGCAGCACCTTCTGCAGGGCCTCCCTGCAGATCTCAGCTCCAGATCTGTTGTCAGTTGGAGAAGTGCCTCCATGTTGGCAATCTCAAGGATGCAGCCAGGACACCTTTCTGACAATGGTTGGACACACAAGGTTCTGATTGCATATGGATGCTCCAGGCATCCCCAGAGCATCAAAGTGACAGCAACAACATGCTGGAAAACCCAACCACCTGACTGGGAGTTTCTCAGAGGAGTGCTGTCTCCCATATCACAAACCTTTGAGGCTGCATGGAGGCCAAAGCTGCATCATCCTCCTCCTGGTGCAGAAATGCCTCCTTCCTCTCTCCCACACCAGGCTTTTTCACTTGCTGCCAACAGACCACAGATCTTGTGCAAAACCTTTCCTCCTGTGGAGCTGTGCCACAGCAGGACTTGATCCGTGCCATGGGGTCACGCTGCACTTCATGGAGCCAAACCCTATCCAGCCATGGCCATTTCTACATCAATGCTATGGACAATAAAGAGAGTGCCCTTCCAAATTTGACATGAGAAGAAACAAACCAGGCAGGGTGGGCCAGCTCCAAGCATGGCCCCACACAGCTGAGGGAGGTTTATATCTCTTCTCCTGGGGCTGCCATGAGCACTCTGCTTTTGGCACTGGCTGGGCAGAGGCCCAGCACTGCCAAACCACACTGGCAGTGCTTTGCTGCTGCCTGTGGCTCTCAGTCCTGCAGGCAACAGACAAGCAGCAGGAACTGCCCAACCTCTGAAGTGTGGAGTGTCAGAGAAACACCTCTGCCTCTCTGAGAGGCTGTCACAGGGACTGTGAGATGAGGGTTAATGGTACTTAGGTCACTTCAGCAGGCAGCTCAACCAGCTGATCCTTACACACCCTTACATCCAGATGAATGGCATTGGATTTTGTGCCCAGCTCAGAGCATGGAGCAGCAGCACAGCTCAGACCTGGCTGCTTTTGCACTCAGATGGCTTGGTACCCCTGCAAACCTAGCCTGCATTTTTAATCTAGGCAGCATCTCCTACAGCTCCCACCGCAGATCTGGGTTTGAGCTCGACTTTCAAAGAGCACTGACATCTCAAAAGCCAAGCTCGGCTGCAAGCATCAAGCTTCAGCTTTGAGACCAAACAAAAACCACTCATTTCACATTATTTCCATGCAAAGCTATAAATCAGCTTGGGCTTGGCTTGACTCTGGGCCAAGGCTTGACTGAAAGGTTCATGAACCTTCAGGAATCTTTTGACAAGCTCGGTCTGAGGTTCACATTTATAATCAAACCCCCAAACAGTGAAGCTCTGCTAGTTCCATGTAATTGCAGGTTTTGTTGTGAACATTTCATGCAGCTCTGGGGACACAGTTACACTAGCACTAACCCAGTTACTCCTTAAAAATCAATAGAGCTGGCCTGGGCTCATGCTGGTGTAAGAGCAATCAACCCAGCCCAGAAAAGGAGTTATTTTTATGCCTTGCCTTCTGTTTTGCTAGAGTCCACCCAATAAAAGTTCCCAGCCTGAGTCCAGATTGTGGAAATGCAAATGCCAGTAGAGCATAAACCCCAGGCTGTGTATGGAGGAATTCATGTAAATCAACAGGGTTACTCCAGCTGCATGAGGCTGCTTCTCATGTGTGAGCTGAGCAAGCTCAATGAAAACCATCAAAAACCCAAGGACATCCCTCCCCACCCGAATCTGCTGATGCCCAGAGGGGCTTCTGTGAGAGGAGACGTTTATTGGGTTGCTGCCCTATGTACTGTGTCTGAAGGACAGAAAAATCAGCACATCCCATCAGACTGACCTCAGGATGGAGGTTCCCACAGCCCCAGGAGGACTGGCTCCTGCACCACCAGTGTGGGCTGGGGCTCAGTGGGCTGCTCAGGCTTGCCCCTGCTAATTCATTGCATAGCCCCAGGTGTAACAATGCAAACAGAGTTTGTTCTCTGAAAGGATAGTGCTGTGGGGCTCAGGGGATGCTGTCCTTCAGCCTCACTGTAATTTCCTAGCATGTCTGTAGTGGTGGTCAATGCCAGATTGCTCCAAATGGGAGAATCTGTGTGAAATGCTGGACCAAAGCCCACTTAGCTCCTTTCTGTCCCAGCACAGGAACCCAGCTTCACAGGCTCAGCTAGATGACTGCTGGGGTAAGGTACTTCTGCTCTTCTGCTCCCTGGCCTCCTACTTGCACGACAGAGAATTCCTGAGGTCTAAAACCTTGTGCATGAGCAGAACAGAGCTTGGCAGCTGGGTGATGAGCTCCTTTGCCCCGCAGTAACACCAGCCCTGTCAACAGAGCTGCTCTGGGTGCGAGCTGCAGCACTTGGCCTGGCACCAGCGACTGCTGCATCCTGTGCCAAGCATTTCCCTGCAGTAAGGCAGCAAACAGCAGAAATTCCTTGTGTTTGCTTGTTGTAAAACGTTTCTTATTGCAAAGGTTTAGGACCTGGCTGGAAGCTGGAGCTGCTTGCTTACCTGTAGGCTCACAGCAGAGGTGTAATACAAGGTTGGGCTCTTGCTCCCCAGCCCTCCCAAAGGCTGGCAGACAGCTCTCCTTTCACACCTCATTCTAGTACCCAGAAAACCACTCAACTGTTCACAGCCTGCCAGATCCTCCTGCCCTTGTTTTAATCCCACATCCACTCCCAAGGAAGGGAGGCTCTGTAAGGCAGCTGGGCCATTGCTTTGGCAGTCATCGTCATCCTACTCCTGAGAACCTGGCTTGGCCCTCTGCCCTCCTTGCTATGCTCTTCAGAAGTGTTATGAGGGAATTCCTCACTCCCTGGCAGCATCTTGCTCACCTTCAGTGCAGGAGCACTGAGATTTGTTCACCCACATAAGAAAAGCCATCACTCAATTACTGCCTCTTGATCTGAGTGCCCATCTTAAAGGGGTTTAGGACGTGGTGACCAGGACATTAGGTGCTGGCTGTGCCAAGCTGGCTCCCTCCCACGTGCCCTGCACAGGCTTGGAACTGCTGCCTGCAGTGATCCTATGTGCTGGGTGTGGAGCTCATTCTCATGAACACTGTGTTGTCCATGGCCATGTTTCCTCAGGTATGGCCTTTATGCTCTGGGGTGAAGGAATCAGCACCACTGAGGGTGTTCCAACCGTCTTAGCCATGTGCTGAAAGCACGATGCAAGGAGTCAAACACCTCCTGAGAGTCTGAGACTAAGTCTTCTGTGGCCCTATAGGCATGTCCAGCATATGTAATGGCACAGCTTACTCCTCATGTCAGTGGTGTCACTCCAACACACAATCCCAACTAGTATGGCACCTGTCTGATGCTCATTTTGGAGTTTTCCTGCAGGAAAAGACCTGCTGCACTAAAAAAAAAATAGGATTTCAAACCTTGGATGCCCATTCTAGCTTTAAAGGAGCTTGATCTTACATCTGAATTCATCTTTCAGTAGAAAGAAATCTTGATGCTAAGAGGCATCCCTTATTTATCATTAGCACTGCCTCTCATTTGCACTTATGCCATAGAATTCAGCAAAAAAAGCACAACAGTAAAGGAAATATTAGCTCTTGTTCTACCAGGAGTGAAGTCCCAATGGTCAGGGGAAAAGCCACATCATTATCAGGAAGTAGCAAGAGCAGGACTGGGGTGGAGGCTGAGACAGGAACCAAGGGTACTACAGTGTGTACCTGCACTGATGGAGCGTAACCCTGCAGGCACCAAACACAGCAGGTAGAGCTGGATGCTGGTAACAAGGTGCATTGAGAGCTTCAGGGAGTGATAATTCATGTCCAAGGATCAAAACCAGACAGAAAGATTTGAGACAGCCTTTACCACATAGACAGTGCCCAGCCAAAAGTAAGAAGCATATTCCCAGCCTCGAAAGGGAAGCAGTGTCGAGCCAGGGTCCGTGGGCAAGGGTATGGATGGAGTCCAGGGGAGCCTGGACAGAGCAACTGATGTTCACTGAGGTGCACCTGAAAGTGCTTCAGGGCACCTGCCAGGTGTGGGTGCAATATTGTGGTACCCAGGGAAGGCTAGCCCAGATGTTTAGAGGTGACAGGGATCTGGAGATCCCTCTCCCTGTCAGTAGCAGCACAGAGGAAAATCAGTTTCCACGTTCACCCACCTTCTTCAGGGGGCTGTGACCTGCTGTTGGGAGGGTGGTTTCCCAGCTCTGCTGTCAGCAGGGCACAAGGCCAGCCTCTATCCCTGGCAGCGACACTGAGCATCCACCACAGCAGCTCAGGGTTCCACATACAGGCAGGGGTCTGGACTAATGATCCCTGCACCTGAGGGAGGCACTGCAGGGCTGAACGCCTTGCAGAGGACAGCAGGACTTGGCCCCTGGAGCACACAGAGCTATTCAAATTGGATGCGAGCTGCGTTTTATCTTATTGGAGTGGGCTCAGAGGTGATGTAATCACTCAGTGCGCTTGTACATTTGGGATGGGGACGAGATGCTGTTTATCATGAGCTGACAAGTGAAGGAAGGATGCGAGAAAATGATCTGGGGCTTCCCATGCAGGACTTGCTGGAGCTGTGAACTGGGGCAGACGTGACTGGAAGCTGTAAGGATTAATGGCCCCTCTGCTGCTGTACGAGGCGCGAATGAATGAAATTCTGTTCCCCTTACAAAGGAATGCCATTAATTCAAGGGGAGATAGTCCAGATTTTTCTCCAGTGTGATGAAAGCAGAATTTAGCCCTTGATCTTGAGCAGAAAAAATGCCTGCCTTGCAAGTTTTGAGGTTCTTCTTTCCATCTCTCATTTGATTTGATTCCGTTTTCTCCTGTAGGAACATTTTTATTCCAATAAATGCAGCGAGAAAGGAATAGAGAGAGATAGGAAGGTTGGTGAGTAGGGGCATGGCAGAAGGGAGGGAAGGAAAACTGAGCAGAGGGAACCTGTGCTGAGGACATAGGAGCTGCTCAGGCTTTCAGGGGAGACGATGGATTGCAAGGGGTGAAAAGCCTGGGAGATGAAAGGTCTCTGATCTTTGTCACCTCTTCAGCTGGAATTCATAAGTAAATATGAAGTGACTGAAACTGCTTCTGCTGGCCAGTACTTGGTGGAATTTGAGGTGGGAGGGGGCCAGGTGGGGTCCATGTTTGCTCACATTCCTCTTCATGCACTGGTTTCGGGATGCTGGTGCGAAACAGGGAAGGGTGGCATGGCAGCTTGTGGCTGGGAGGGGTGACAGGCTCCTTTGTCTGCTGGTGGCTTCACACTCCAGTAGCTGGTCTGGGAGGGGGAGGTGATGCCATGCGGGTGATGGGGAATGGAGTGCAGGGACAGAGTTTTGTGGTGCAGAGAAGGTGGGTGAGCTGAGAGGGCTGGGACTGGCTCTCCCAGGAATTCAAGCCCTAGCAGATGAGGCTGTGTCATCTGGCAAGGCACCAGCTCCTCAGAGAGCATGAAGAAGCAGTGCCTTTGCTGAAATCCTGCAGCCACGCTATGCAATTAGGTCCTCCTCCCCATAAGTGCCTGCTTTCCAGAAGATGAGCGTTCAGGAGGGACAACTCCACACAGCTGCTTGCCAACCCAGCCATAGCCAGCCTCTGGGCTGTGGTCTCACCAAACTTCCAGCCCCGGGATGCTCCGCGACCCCGCCACTTCAGGAGCTATTGCTGCCCAGGCTCTCTAACCTGCAGCTTTGTTTTCCTCCGCAGCAGGGAGCTTCAGAGTGGTGTCTTTTCTTAGGGAGCAGCTGAGCCAGAGCCACTTTGCTGTGTGTCACCCAGAACAGTGGCAAGCTGAGCTCTCCACCCTGCTCCGTTGCCTGCCATGTAGCATCAGGGTTGCCACACACATCCTGTTTGGAGCTTCTCCCCCCTGGCAGGATGCAGTGCTATGAAAATCTACAAGCAGAAGCAGCAGATGTTTGTTGAAAAAAAAAAAACCCAAAACAGAAAAAGAGGCAACAGTCCAGGATTTTGCTGATATAAACACAATACCAGCGCTGAATACAAGTGAAGGAAGACAAAAACATCCCAAAGACATAAAACATCAGGCCTCTTGGAGAACCTCCAGGCTACATGCACTGAACTCTGTCAGCCTGGGAGGGATGAGTGCTTAACCCCTTTTCCATCTCTTTGGCAGTCCAGCCCTCGAAGATTTATAGCGGACACTGCTCGAAGGAGCGATTGTCCTCAGCAAGTCCTGCTGCTTTAATTAAGGGTGAGAGCACTAACAGATGCCCTGCAGACACCCTGCTGACTGGCCCGTTCCCCTCCCTGTGGGACATACGACCCCTTCCTTGCTGTCAGTCCCCATCACCTCCACAGCCTGGGATGCTCTTTCAGGAGCCGGGTGCCCTGCTGTTGTGCTCCCCTGCCCACATGGCGACGCGGTTCAGAAGTCATAGAATCACAGAGCTGTGGTAGTTGGAAGGAACCTTTAAGACTGTCAAGTCCAACCCAGCTCTACCAGGTCACCACTAAACCATGTCCCTCAGCACCACATCTACAAGGCTTCTAAACCCCTCCAGGGATGGTGGCACCACTGCTTCCCTGAGCAGCCTGTCCCAGGGCTTGACAACTCTTTTTGGGGGAAAAGAAACTTCCTAATATCCAACCTAAACTTGCCCTGGCACCACTTGAGGCCATTTCCTTTTCTATTTCTTGTTACTTGGGAGAAAGGTTGAACCCCACCTCACTCCAACCTCCTTTCAGGGAGTTGTGGGGAGAAGAGGGTCTCCCCTCAGCCTCCTTTTCTCCAGGCTGAACAACCCCCACTCTCTCAGCTTCTCCTTATAAGACCCGTACTCTAGACCCCTTACCAGCTTCATTGCCCTGCTTTGGACACTCTCCAGCACCTCAGTGTCCTTTTCGGAGCTAGAGGCCCAAAACTGTAGCCAGAGTTTGGGGTGTGGCATTCGAGTCGGTGCAAGCCAGCAAGGGCAGGGCAGGCAACGCGACCATGCGGCGCTGGAAATTCCTCTCTGCCGGCGCCGCTGGTTCCCAAGCCCTAATTACAGCGGAGCTGCCGGGACCAGCCTGGCGCGGCTGGATCCCGGGGTCAGGCCAGGCTCCGAGGTCCAGCCGTGCTCCTAAGACAGCGCTGATGTATTTTGACAGGACTTAAGGACACCTGCTACTTTCGGAGATTTTTCTCCTCTGCTGGTGAGCTTTCGAGCAAGGGTGTGTGTGTTGACAGGGGCAGATATCACTGGAGGGTGTTGAGGAGGGAGCAGGAGGGAAGCCTCTGGCGAACGTGTCGGGAAGGCTTCTTCTCGGCTGCTCACCCTGCGCACGGTGAGCGATGAGCACGGAGGAGCTGGCGTGCCTGGGACCCAGCTCGCCTCTGCTTTACCATATTCTCGAAAGCCAGTAAGTAGCTTTAGTTTATGGAGACCACACACATGCCCAACCCTTGTATTTAGGCTGGATGGCTTCCATCTTGGAGACTTTCTTGGCTTTCTGTCTGTCCCCAGGACATTTCCAGGACCCCACCTGCCCCCTACCCAGCCCCATGGCCGCAGCAGAGCCCGAGAGGATTCACAGCCAAAGCACCGAGAGGGAAACTGAGCTACCAACCATTCCCATCCATCAGAGATGTCTCAGGCTGAGCAAAGCACAAGCTCCAGACATGGGAGTGGGGCAGCGTTAGCTCATGAAATAAAGACTTGCTCTGTGGGTGCAGTACAGAGAAGGACAAACTTTTTTCATGCTATTTCCAGGCCTTGTGGACTGTAGCTGAGATGCTGCACCCCAACAGATCTAACAGTCTGGATGGATGTGTTCCAAACAGACATCAGAAAGCAAAACCTGCTCTGTGAATTTGTTTCACTAGCTCCATTAGAATTGCAGGATTGGGTTGGAAAGGTACTTTAAAGCTCATCTAGTCCAAACCCCTGGCAGTGAGCAGGGACATCTTCAACTAGAGCAGGTTGCTCGAAGTCCTGTCCATGTCCTGACACGGGATGTTTCCAAGGATGGGGCATTTGCCACCTCTCTGAGCAACTTAGGCTCACCACCCTCACTGTAAAAAAAATTCTGCCCTGAATATCAGTTCATGTCCTCTCTCCTCCTCTGTTCTGGTGCTCCCAGAGACTGCCAGCTCAGCAACCATCCATACCAGGCTGGACTCTCCCAGCCCTAGTTCTGCTGGGTATATTGTGGGGTGACACTGCAGGTCTGAAGGCAGGTCTGAGCTTCACCTGACTGTGAAGGAGCCAGACATGGAGATCAGTTGCCTGCTTTAGCATGCAGCTTAGTGCGTCCTTATCAGGAGTGATAGGGAGCCAAGGGGTGGTTTTCCACCTGGGAGCCACCATCCCACCTCACCCAGAGCTTCCTCCATAAAGTGCCTGGAGGAGTGATGCAGAGCCATGCTGGCCACATCTCCCTGTGAGTTTCCAGACACGTTTTATATATCTACAGCTGAACTCTGTCTCTATCTCTCTGCTGTTTTGCAGCCTGTGGGAAGTGAAGGCTGTGCTCAGCCTTGTTGCCTCTCTGCACACTACCCACACCCCACCTTGGTGGCATTCACTGGACGCATTCTTAGGAGAAGCCAGGCACAGGGGTTGGACCAGACAATCTCCAGAGGTCCCTTCCAACCCCTATCATTCTGTGATTCTGTGGAGGTGCTTGGAGTCTTCTCAAACTGCTCTCTGCCTCTCCAGGAGTTTTTTTGCTGGGTCAGAGAGCTGGGGTCATGTGAGAAAAGATGGAAGACACATCACTGCACATCTCCCTGCCATCCTTGGAGTCTCCCTGTCTGAATACTTTCATGTGCAAAAGGCAGACAGAAATACACCTGCCCTCTGAGCTTTGGACAGGCCCTTTCACCACTTTGAAACAGCTGACACTACCTGGGCACTCAGGCCAAGTCTGGTTCTCAGCATGTCTGCTCTTTCTAAGAGTTGGGAGGTCCAGAGACCAATCAGTCCCAGTGTCAGGACTCTAACATCTGGTTCAGCCTTCTCTGTGGGTCACTTGGGGAGCTCAGGAAAGTCATCTAACTCTTCCTAACCAGTGCAGCTGACTGCTGAGGCAGAGTCCTGCCCTGGCAGGCCCCAGTCGGCCATCCTTCTACAAGGCTTCACCCTCAAGCATATGCCAAGCACCTAGAGCCTTGCAAATGCCCCATGGTCTGCTACCTCATGATGGAAACATAGGTGTCCTATGCCAGTGGTCCTCTGCCAGCCTACCTCCAGAAGAGGAAGGTGCAGAGATGCTCCATGTAGTTTTGCATCAGCCATTGAGACTTCAGGTACTTTCATGTACAGCTGTTCCGTGGGACCTGCTGCTCCTCTCTGCCCTGTGCTCCTCTCCATCCCACTATTTTAGAGAGATTCCAACTATTTTACTGCATTTGCTCCTCCAGCCCGAGGCCTGCTCACAGCCTCTCTGGCGCTGAGCTGGAGGAACCCTGCCAGTCGCAGCTCCACGCCAAGGTTAACTGAGCAGAGCCTGGCCCCGTGTGCGCTAATTGTTCGCAGACTCATTATTGCCCTTCCCAGTCTTTGTTGTTTCCTTGGAGGGGCTGGGAGCTGTGGACCTCCTGCACGCCAGGTCCCAAGCAGAAGAGGGCTGCAGGAATGGGAGCTGGCAGCTCCCAGCCAGGGGTTGTTGCGAGGGATTTTGTTCCACTGCCTCTGCTGGGGCTTTGTTTTTCCATTTCCATCCAATGAAATAAACACTTTCACATGTCACAAAGTGCTCCCCTTGGAGCTGGGGAGCTTTGCTTTTACTTTCCATGTCCTTGTGCAGTGGCTGCCACCACCAGTGTTTCTTCCAACCCCCTTAGCCGAGTGGGACCTCGCTGCCCTGGCAGTACTGTTCCCTAAGGGCACAATTCCTCTGGAGGGACAAATGCGGTGGCCGTGGGCCATCATGCAAGGCCATTCCCACCTTGCGTGGCAGGGAGCAGAGGTAAGCAGCACAGGGGCACAAGGAGCCCAAGTGCAGTAGGACAAGGACACCCCCGGAACTCCCCACTCCTCTCGCAGGCTGTGGGACCCAGCCATCCACCCTGGCTTCTTGGCTGTGCTTGAGCCTTCCTGCCCCAGGGATTCACCCAGACCTTTCCCCAAGACCCTCCTCCTCTTTCCTGCGAGCCCAGGGGCCGTACAGGGTAGGAGGTGAGGGGGGCAAGGGGGAGGGAGCATATTCAGACCCCGTTGTTTCTGCTCACAGACGTGGCAGTCCCTGTGCACGCCGCGGCTCCAGCACTGGCAAGCTCAGCCCAGCCTGCGTTTATGTTTCCTGCCTCGGCTCCCAGACAGCCCAGGGACAGCCCAGGGACAGCCCAGCACTGCACTGGCTGGGACCTCAGCTCATCTGGCTGCACTGGGGGGGGATCTGACCCTTGGGGAGACTTAGAGCCTCTCTGAGCATGGCAGAATGCAGGCAGTGCAAAGGAATGGCAAAGCAGCCCCAGGAAAGGGAAATCTGAGGTGCTGGCCTGGTGTTCCTTCTCCTGATGTGGATTGGGAAACATGCCCCAGATCCCATGATGCTACCACCTCCATTAAACCCTTCTACATGGACATCCCAGGAGCATGGCAGGGGTTGGCATTGTCCTCTCTGGCCCCTTTGCCACAGTGGTTTACATCAGCATAACCCAGATCCAGCCCTGATCCCATGGGGAAGGTCCTGCCTCTCCTGCCTCCCCTACTTGAGTACCCCTGGGGAAGGTTGCAGTCTCTAGCAGAGCCATGAGAGCTGTGACCAAGGCTGCTAGGGCATCATGCCCACAGGATCCCAAATCCAATAAGCCATCCTCTAGAGTAAGCCAGAGCTTTGGCTCTCCAGGGATATCCAAATTAGTGTCATCCTCTGCAGTGGGTCACAAATCAAGCAGCCTTTTTTGTCCTCCACTGCTGTCACCAGGGAAGTCAAGATCTAACCCAAACCACAGTAGAGGGGGTCAAATTCCCCTAAAAGCTGGGTCTGCTGTGGCCTGGCTCTTTCCAAATCATAGAATCATAGGATCATAGAATGGCCTGGGTTGGAAAGGAACCTGGATTGGAGGAGAGGAGGCTCAGGGTGACCTCATTGCAGTCCACAACTACCCGAAGGGAGGCTGTAGCCAGCTGGGTTTGGTCTCTTCTCCCAAGCAACCAGCAACAGAACAAGGGGACACAGTATCAAGTTGTGCCAGGGGAGGTCTAGGCTGGATGTTAGGAGGAAGTCATTGCCAGAGAGAGTGATTGGCATTGGAATGGGCTGCCCAGGGAGGTGGTGGAGTTGCCATCCCTGGAGGTGTTCAAGAAAAGCCTATGTGAGGCACTTAGTGCCATGGCCTGGTTGATTGGCTAGGGCTGCGTGCTCAGTTGGACTGATGATCTTGGAGGTGTCTTCCAACCTGGTTGATTCTATGACCTTTGTAGCTCATCTAGTCCAACCCTCTCTGCAGTAAGCAGGAGCATCCTCAGCTAGATCAGATCCTTCACTTCATCCTAAGCAGAATGGCTGCACTGCTGTTTTGGGGGGATTCCTGCAGAGTTAGAGACTTCCCTCTAACTCTGGCCTGGGTGCCACAAAGGACACCAGGAGGAGGGAGAGGGCAGCCCCACAGCAAGGAAGAGGCTGGGCTGGCAGGTGGCAAAGGGAGCAAATATCCCAGCTTCCCCAGGCAGAGGCAGGCTGCTCTTGCTTCCCCAGGCAGAGGCAGGCTGCTCTTGCTTCCCCAGGCAGAGGCAGGCTGCTCTTGTTTTGGCTGCTCAGCCTCGGAGCCCAGTTTCTTGGAAAAAGTGCAGGTTTTGCAGCGTCCCTGCCAGGCAGTGAGGAACCAGGCTGTGGCCAAGTGGCAGCCTGCCTACTCCCCTGCTTCCCTCTGCATCCCCCAGTCTGGCAAATGCCACCAGTGAGTTACAAAGAGCAGACATTTCGTGGCACAGAGACACTCACGTCCCTGCTGTGTGTGCTGCCCAGCTGCTTTTGCTCCCCCAAGCAGGTGAACCCACAGCTTCCCTTCCACCTCTGCTGCACCTCAGCCCCACTTCTCTGATGCCACAAATAAAAGGACATAAGTAACTAACAATAGTCATGAAAAAGGAACATCCCTGCACCAACGCATAACGAATCCAATGACCCTGTCTGTGAATGAAGGGAAATGGAAGGCAGGTCCCTCCTTGGATGTCTCAAGAGCTTCCAAAAATAGGCTGTGGCCCTAGCCAAGGCGAGCACAGCCAGGGTTTGCTCAGTCAGTGCCAGTGCTAGAGGGGAACAACCATTTCCCAGCCACTTCACCCCCCACAGATGGGCAGACAGACCATGTCCCCTCCATGGGCACAGCAGCCAAGGGCTCTGTGATGCAGTGAATGGCAGAGGGGGTTGGGCAATGTGAAATCCATCCAAAGGCCAGGGCAAAATTTTACTTTGCTCTTTGCAGCTGAGCAACCTGTGGAGCACAAAACACCTCACCCTGAAAGTGGTGCTGTAGCCAGAGTGGCAGAAAGGGTCCCACAAGCATGCACAGCCCAGATTTCAGCAGCATGCCTCCCGGCCCTCCTATCAGGTGTTACACAGGCCAGGAGGACTGTCTCTGTTTCCCCAGGAGCCTCCGTGCTGTGCTTGATACATGCCAGCAGGCACTTCCCCCTCTGGGCATCCCTGAGAAGGGTGGCTGCTGGGGGTGGGAGAGTGCTGAGGTGGCAGGGGGTGGCAGAAGGACCATGCCAGCCCCACAGCATGGGCTGGTGTCTTGCAGCAGCGCCTTTCCCTACTATGCAGCTCCTCGGGTTTTGAGCTTCTAATCCTTGCTGAAGGAATACTCCACACATGAGCCACTGCCTCCCACGTTTGGAAACTGTGAATGGAGCAGGAGAGCAGGATACTTGGGTTTAGCACTACTGGCTCACCCCTCTCATCCCTGCACCTGGCCAGGAGCTACACAGCCTCCCCCAGCAGACCTGGGTACCCTTCTCCTTGCCAGGGGCACCTCAGGCCTCTTGTATGTGGGCAGGATCTGCCTCCCACTGGGCACAGACAGGAGACAAAATGATGGAGCTGGAAATCCTGCTGAGCTGGTGGCTGGCTGTACATGGGTGGTGCTGCCAAAGCTCCCTGCTCCTCCAACACAGTCACTCTGCTCCTCTGGCTGCAGCCACATTCCCCTCTAACCTGGTGTGCTGCAGTTCAGCGAGTGTGTGCACAAGCACACACATCCTGCAAGAGCCCCAGCTGGTGGCCAAGAGACTCCAGATGCTGAAGGAGCTGTGCACAGCTGCTGGCCAGCAGCAGCAGAGTGGAAATAAATAAAGAACTTACACCCTTCCCTTCCCTACCCCTTCCCACTTCCCTCTTCCCCCTTCCCTCTTCCTTCTTCCCTCTTCCCCTTTCTCTGCCAGAACAGAAAGCAAAAGCAGTGCCCAAGCACAGTCTTCCCTTTCAGTAGTGTTTCTGCCTGGCCCCAGCACAGCAGCAGGACATTCCTGTGTCCCCTCCATCTGCCTCAGTCCATCTTCCCAGCTCCCAAAGTTGGGCCATGCCTGTGAGATCATTCCAGAGAGAGCCTGGCTTGTTGAGTTGAACAGCAGAGACTGGAAAGAGAAAATGTCCCTTATTTCCTGGCCAGCAGGTGAGGATGGGGCCAGACTCTTTTCAGTGGTGTCCAGTGACAAGACAGAGGTCAATGGGCACAAACTGCAACCCAGGAGGCTCCATCTGAAGAGAAGGAAAAACCTCTTGGTGTGAGGGTGCAGGAGCCCTGGAGCAGGTTGCCCAAAGAGGTTGTGGAGTCTCCTTCTCTCGAGGGATTCCAAACTTGCCTAGATGTTGTGATCCTTGGCAAAGTGCTGTGGGTGCAGGGAAGTTGGACTAGGCGATCCCCAGAGGTCCCTTCCAACCCCCACCAGGCTGGGATGCTGTGTCCAATAGTGGAACAGGAGCCTGGTGAGTTCAGCTGTGCGGGGTCTGCATGAGAAATGAGAGCATGGAGCAGGAATGTTTGGCATTTCCTTCTGCTCCCCAGTGCTAGAGCAGCCTCAGGTAACCAGCAAGGAGCAGAGGAAGAGACAAGTGCTGCTTCCCTGCATCCCTTTGCTGCTGGGGAGCACTGGACCAACCTCCACTTCACCAGCAAAGCTGCAGGGCTGGATGTCAGATCATGTCTGCTGGTACGATACAGATCTGGTGCTGTCAGCTCCAGAGGGAAGGAGATGGAGAGGGGCCTGCAGGGGTGGGGGGAGGCTCCTTTCCAGACTAGATCGATTGAAGCATTTCTGCCGAGTGGGAGCTGGAAGGAAAGTGCCTCCGAGGGGGCCAGCTCTGCATTTCCAATGAAAGCTTTTCCTGGGCCATCAGCCCAGCAAGCCTGCAGGAGTGGGGCAGAGGGATTCATACAGGCACCAAAACGGACCCTCTGTGCCACCTCCTGCTTGGCAGAGCTGGACATCCCCCAGCTGCAGGGTTCAGCAGGGATGGAGAGGAATCACCCTTCAAAAGCTGAGGAGGGGATGCAGGACCAGAGAGACACCAGCTCCCCAAAGTTGAATTCAGGTCACGGACCTGCTGCCCCTTAGTTTTGTTTCTTCCTTTGCATGGCTTGTGGTTGAAACTCTAAACCAGCTCAGCTGGCCGGCAGCCGATGGGGAGCAGGGCTGCAAAGCTGGATCTTGGAACAAGCCTGCAGTCGGCTCCACATGACCCCCAGCCATTGGCACACGATGGAAAAGCACAGCAAAGCTCTTGCTTCCCACTTTACATAATCGTCACTGCCTCTCCAGAGGGGATGGAGAGGACACCAGGCTGCTTTGAAGGCTGGGACAGGATGGAGGAGTGGCAGGAGGGACGAGGACAGCTGCAGCAAGGGGCTGAGCAAGTACCAGACTTTTCATCCCACTGAAAACCAGGACAGGTCTGTTTACACTCACAAATACCACTGACAGAGCTCAGCTGAGGCAGTCTGAGAACCAACAGAGACACAAAGGTCACAGAATCTCAACACAGAGGGTGTTGGAAGGGACATCTGAAGATCATTTACTCCAGCTCTCCTGCTAGAGCACCTAGAGTGACTTTCACAGGAACACATTCAGGCAGGTTTGGAATCTCTTGAGAGAATGGGACTCCACAACCTCTCTGGGCAGGCTGCTCCAGGGCTCCAGCACTGGCACAGCAAAGAATTTTTTTCCTTATGTTTATGTGGAACTTCCTGGGTTCCAGTTTGTGTCCATTGCCCCTTTTCCTGTCACTGCCCATTGGTGAGAAGAGTTTGGCCCTATCCTCTTGCTCCTCACCCTTTAGCTCTTGCTGAACATTGAGAAGATCCCCTCTCAGTCTGCTCTTCTCCAGGTTAAACAGCCCCAGGTCCCTTAGCCCTTCCTCATTAGGCAGAGGTTCCACCTCCCTGACCCCTTGTACTTGTGGAGGTTTCTGTGGTGCAGAGCACAGCCAGTGTGTGAATGCACCCCAGTTGCTCCCTATTCCCATGGCCCAGTGTCCCCAAGCATTAGGTGTGCGAGCACAGCCCTTCCTGCAGCTGCACAGCAGGTGAGCATTTTGCTCTGCTCTGCCTCCTGATTCTCCTCAGTTTCATGTGGTCTTCCAAAATGCAGCCCAGCAGCAAAAGGAATGGCAGCTTGGTCCTTCCCTTCCCTAAACTCAGAGGCTTATAGCCAGGGATACCCAGGCCCCAGCTTCACCAGCTCCTGGAAGAAGATGAAATGGCAATCAAAGGATCAAGAGCAGAACAAGAAGATGGCCCCAAGTGTTAAAGCTGTTATTTGGTTTTTACCTTCTGCTGTGTATTCCTGAGCAGCAGCAGGAGGGCTGGCCATGCCAGCTACCCCACGTGTGAGCTTTGGCTCAAACCAGCACAAAGCCAGCTGCTTTCCATGAAGAGTATGAGGCTTTTCTTTAAAAGCTGTAGCTGAAGCTTTTCAGCTTAAGGCAACCCCCAAATCCCTCCTGGTGACTTTACAGGCCAGGGCACCATCACCTCTTCCTGGGACTGTCTTGCTGGCTGAGTCTCCCACTGCCATCTCCTCCTGGGACGCTTCAAAAGTGATGTCTTTGGGGTCATCAAGGAGCTGTGACAGCTACAGGTGATTTGTGTGTTGAAAAGCCCCTCAGTGATGGTGCTGGAGCTGTTTGCCTTTACTGCTCTGCCCAGGACACAGCTCTTGGCCTCATCTCTTGCTAGCCTCATGCTTTACAACTCAACAAGTCCATTTTTAAATCTCTTTCCAGACTTATTCCTCTCTGGATGTCAATCCTATTAATTGCAGGATGTGCCAATGTCCTCAAGTTCCTCACCATCAGGCAGATGCTGGTGGGGCTGGTCCAGCCTTGGATCTGATGCCTTCCTGCTGCCTTCCCCTTCCTGGCCCCTCCTGCTTGGCTGGTATCTGATCTTGCCATCTCCACTCTGGGCTCCTCAAAGGCTGTTTTCCACCACTTGTCTGTTTTAATTTGAGTCTTCAACAGGACAAGATTGTCTGCTCTCCAGGTGCAGATTCAGCCCATGCTTGTAGCTGTGGCTTGGATCAGTCTGCATGCAGCCAGGCTGTCTGGCAGTAGCTCCAGTTGGGGATGCTCTTGGTCCTTCCCAGTGAGAGTTTCAAACCCTTCAGCAAGCATGGTGGTGGCAATTCAGCACCTTTTGCCTGGGTCTGAGCAGGACTATGGCCATTCAGTTTGAACCCTTGCATTCTTGGGGGACAGAAGGAGCTCTCAGTACACTCACTGTGTCCCCAAGCCCTGGACCCATACTCCAGTGTGCAGAGGACTGTTGAGGTGCCCATGTTGCCTGACTTCTTTTTTGGCATGAAGATACTTCCTCTCCTTGCAGCCGAGGCATGAGGCTGAGTAAAGGCTATCCCCCGTGAGCTATGGTCAGCTGCAGCTGTGAGCAGGGCACCCCAGCAGGGACAGGATGGGGCTCCATCTCCTCCAGCCTCTGGAAGGGAGTGCTGGGGGGCTGCTTGGTCATTGCACAGCCTACTGAAGGGTGCTGATCAAGTAGTCCTCATTTGGCATCAGGAAAACGAGGACACAAAGCTTGGGAGATGCTGGTGCTACAAGTGGACTCGTACAAGGGACAGAAGGAGCCATGGGACTCTTCATAGCCTTTGGGGGGCTCAGTGTCCCCCACCAAGGGGCTGTGAGTTTTTTTCATCAGTGGGAGCACAAATGTTGCTCTCTCTCTTTCTATTTGCCTTTTTTTTCACCTGGCCAAAGACATCCTGGAGTTTTATCCTCCTGAGAGCTCTGCCCTGCTCCTGAGTTGTGCTGGGTCTGGATGTCATGGTGCTGACACTTCCACTGCTCCCCTCGGGTGGACAAAATGAGACACAATTAATTATCTGGGATTGTTTCATTAAAGGGAGGAGGTAGGGGAAATGTGGGGCAGGGATCTTGGCTGGGACACTCCTCTCTACCCATCAGCTCCTGCCATCTCCCCACTACAGATCCTGGCTCTTGCCCATCCTTTGGCTGTCAGAGGAGCTCTGCCGTGCCAGTGCTGTGCCAGTGCTGGGGAAGCATCCCAGTATGAACATGGGGAGAACCAGGATGGGACAACTGCTGCATTTCTGGGGGAGAGGGATGGTGGTTTTATTTTAAAAGAAAACAGAAATCAGGTGTGTGCCAGGAAAAATACAGAATCAAACACATTTTCCATCATGTCTTGGCTGTAGAAGTGGGAATGTGACAGCCATGGAAAATGGGAGGGGTTAGGGAATGTGCCAGGATGTAAATAAATAAGGGATTAGAGGCTGGGGGGAGATCTCAGAGCAAAACACACACACCCCTCCCAGCACCCTCTCCCTGACCATTGCTCCCCTCCACCACCCCAAAGTCCCCACAGCTCCATAGTGAAGGGGCTGCTCTGGGAGGCTGTCCTGCTGTGGGCTGGCACAGGGACCATGGCTTGACCTGTGGTGAGAGATTCTGGGAGCAATAAAACATGCCTTTGCTTCTCCCCTGCCCCCCCTCCTCTCTTTCCTTCGTATGCTGCATTTCCTAACATCTGATTTTCTTCTCTCCAGCAAATGCAGGTTTCAGGTTCCTGAGCACGGGGCTGTGGTTTGAGAGGAGCAATGGAAACTCCCTTGCAGTGGGAAGGGGACAAAGGCAAGGGGGTGCAGGAGGGAAAACGGAGCTGTTGCCACTGGACTGCAGAGGCTCACAGGGACAAGAAGCTAAACTCCCTGTGCTCTGCTCCACACTGCTCATGCTTTTCATTCATAGAGTCACTGAATTGTTTGGCTTGGAAAAGACTTTTAAAGTCATTGAGTCCAGCTGTTAACCCAGCACTGCCAGGGCACCACTAAACCGTGTCCCTCAGCACCACATCCACAGGGCTTTAAGTCCCTGCAGGGGTGGGAACTCCAGCACTGCCCTGGGCAGCACCACTAAACCGTGTCCCTCAGCACCACATCTACAGGGCTTTAAGTCCCTCCAGGGGTGAGAACTCCAGCACTGCCCAGGGCAGCACCACTAAACCGTGTCCCTCAGCACCACATCTACAGGGCTTTAAGTCCCTCCAGGGGTGAGAACTCCAGCACTGCCCAGGGCAGCACCACTAAACCGTGTCCCTCAGCACCACATCTACAGGGCTTTAAGTCCCTCCAGGAGTGGGAACTCCAGCACTGCCCTGGGCAGCACCACTAAACCGTGTCCCTCAGCACCACATCTACAGGGCTTTAAGTCCCTCCAGGAGTGGGAACTCCAGCACTGCCCTGGGCAGCACCACTAAACCGTGTCCCTCAGCACCACATCTACAGGGCTTTAAGTCCCTCCAGGAGTGGGAACTCCAGCACTGCCCTGGGCAGCACCACATCTACAGGGCTTTAAGTCCCTCCAGGGGTGGGGACTCCAGCACTGCCCTGGGCAGCACCACTAAACCGTGTCCCTCAGCACAACATCTACAGGGCTTTAAGTCCCTCCAGGGATGGGAACTCCAGCACTGCCCAGGGCAGCACCACTAAACCGTGTCCCTCAGCACAACATCTACAGGGCTTTAAGTCCCTCCAGGGGTGGGAACTCTAGCACTGCCCTGGGAAGCCTGTTCCAGGGCTTGACGACACTTCTGGGGGAGTCCTTCCTGTCTGAAGCTGAGAGTGACAATGCATCTGGAGCTGTTGCCATCTCCCATGCTAAAATAAGAGATCTTAAGGGGATTCTATCCCCCTCCACAGGCTGCCCCAGGCCCACAGGAGGGTCTCAGTGGGGTTTTACCAGTGGAACCTACTCACCACCACCTCCATCCCAATGCACCCTCCTGGGCACATCCCACTGGATGCTTCCCTGCCTGGCTGGTGGCCAACCACTCAGCTTTCCCAGACAGCTGGGGGAGAAGGGAAAGTGCTTCTCACCGTTCCTGAGTGAGATCTTTATTTGCAGGGACTCCAAATATTTATTTAAAGTGCAGGGCTGTGATGGGGACAGCAGCATATGGCAGCTGGGTCCCCCTCATGGCCCTCCTCACCCTTGGGCCATCTCCTGCTCTTTATTTATTTCCTTGAGGATCTTCCCTGCAGTGAATCACTGCTGGTGTGGTCGGTCTGGGGGTGATGGGATTCAGCTGCCCGCTGGGATTTTGGCTGTGACCTGCAGGAGCACTTCTCTTTCCCTTACAGGAGATGGATTAATCATCCAAACAAGGAAAAGCACTAGGATCTCTTGGTCACTTTCTCTTTTTCTTGCTTGAGTTGGAAGGGACCTTAAAAATTGTCTTGTTCCACACCTCCTGCTGTGGGCAGGAACAGCCTCCACTAGGCCAGGCTGCTTGAAGCTTCATCCAACATGGTCTTGAACACTTCCAGGGATGAGGCATCCACAGCTTCTCTGGACAACTGTTTCAGTGTCTCACCAACCTCAGAGTGAAGAATTTCTTCCTTCTATTTGGTCTGAATCTTCCTCCTTTTGTTTAAAACCATCACCTCTTGTGCTGTTGCACCAGACCACGCTAAGAAGACTGTCCCCATCTTTCTTGCAGCCCCCATAAGTGCTGAAAGGCCATTATAAGGTCTCCCCAGAATCTTTTCTTCTCTGGGCTGAACAATCCAAACTCTCTCAGCCTTTTTCCTTTCCCAGTATCATTTCAAGGCTCCTTCACACTTCTCATGCTGGCTCCCAATGAAGCCATTTCAACTTGAGGCTTGCTTTCCAATTAGCAGAGTGTTATTTCCAGCTCCTTGTGGTGTTAAATATGCACAGCTTTCCCCATCACTGCTCCCTCAGTGGCAGCTGCCAGGGATGTGCTTCCTGATGGCTTCAGCAAGAGATGAGTTTGTAACCTGGGGTCTGACTGCTGGGTTTGTGGCTGGAAAATGAGCTCTGGTCCCTCGTGTGAGTGCTGGGAGAGAAAAGGGGCTTGTATCTTCTCTTTGCAGCCCAAACAACCCCCAGCCCTCCTTCCATCCTGACTCCTTGTCACTGTCACCTTCTCAGGATGAGATCTGGTGGATGGAATTTCATTCCTGGCTCCAGACTCAGCTTAACAGTGCATTTGGTTTTCATGTTTATTTCTTCCCTCCTCTTTGAACACCTCTCTTCACAACCACAAAAGTGATGGGCAGAGGTGTACAAGCAGCAGAGTCTGCCAGGAGAGACATAATCTAAGGGGGAAACACTTCCTGCACCACCAGGCTGGGAAGAAGAGGAGACAAAGCTGGTCTGTGCAAGCAGGCTCTCCCACAGAGCCTACAAAGCAGTTCTCCAAGGATGGGTTTCAGCTCAGATCTGGCCTGCAAGCACAGTTTGCCCAACCCTGCAGAAAAGGCCCTGAGAAACTCATATTTCTTGTGAGTCTCCAGGTCCTCAGGTGCACAGCCCCAGAAGCTGTGCCTGGTCCAGGTGGTGCAGTCCCAGAATGCCAAACCACTCAGCATGGCTCAGGAAAATTACCTCAGTGGAAGTCCTCAGAGCCACTGTCTGCTCCATCTCAGTGAGGTTGTCCAGGGCAGATGGTGCAGCACCTCCCAGGCAGCCCACTGCTGCTGGGAGAGACAGTGACATAGAACAGGAGGCTTTGGGATGTGTTCCCATTACCATCACCCACACAAGCCCCTCCAGCAGTCCAAGGGCAGCTCAGCCCAGCGAGCACCAGGCTCTGCCTGCTCACCACAGCTCCTGCTCTCATCAGATACAATATCCAACAGGGAAAAAAAAGGAATTTCTGGATGGGATTCTGGCATGAATAAACACTTGTGCTAGAAGCTGCCAGTCTTTCAGGAACTGCAAGTATTTTCCCAGTGTCAAATGTTCATGCAGATAATGTACAAATAATGACCTCAATTATGTCAGATATTACAATGAGCAGAGCTCTGGGCTTTGGTTCATAACAGTATCTGCAAATCAGTGTCTTCACTTCATGCTTTACTCGGTAGATTCCTCACGCTCCAGCACTCTTGAGGCCAAACTCCTGTGTTCCTGGAGAGAGCTGCAGCAGCCTGCCAGCACCTTCTTTGCAATGGGATTAAGCAGAACATCCCCATGACATGGCTGAGGATGTCATACACCCCACGCCACAGGAGAGCTGTGGGGTATGTGATATCCTGGAGAGCACCTAGCTACATGGTGGTGAATGGTGCCACATCCAGCTGGCGGCCAGTCACTAGTGGTGTCCCTCAGGGATCAGTGCTGGGCCCCATCCTCTTTAACATCTTCATAGATGATCTGGATGAGGGCATCGAGTCAGTCATCAGCAAGTTTGCAGATGACACTAAGCTGGGGGCAGATGTGACTGAGCTGGAGGGCAGAAGGGCTCTGCAGCGGGACCTTGACCGCCTGCACAGATGGGCAGAGGCCAATGGGATGGGGTTCAATAGCTCAAAGTGCAGGGTGCTGCACTTTGGCCACAACAACCCCATGCAGAGATATAGGCTGGGGTCGGAGTGGCTGGAGAGCAGCCAGACAGAGAGGGATCTGGGGGTACTGATTGATACCCGCCTGAACATGAGCCAGCAGTGTGCCCAGGTGGCCAAGAGAGCCAGTGGCATCCTGGCTTGTATCAGGAGTGGTGTGGTCAGCAGGAGCAGGGAGGTCATTCTGCCCCTGTACTCTGCACTGGTCAGACCACACCTCGAGTACTGCGTTCAGTTCTGGGCCCCCCAGTTTAGGAAGGACATTGAGATGCTTGAGCGTGTCCAGAGAAGGGCGACGAGGCTGGTGAGAGGCCTTGAGCACAAGCCCTACGAGGAGAGGCTTAGGGAGCTGGGGTTGTTTAGCCTGGAGAAGAGGAGGCTCAGGGGTGACCTTATTGCTGTCTACAACTACCTGAGGGGTGGTTGTGGCCAGGAGGAGGTTGCTCTCTTCTCTCAGGTGGCCAGCTCCAGAACAAGGGGACACAGCCTCAGGCTGCGCCAGGGGAAATTTCGGCTCGAGGTGAGGAGAAAGTTCTTCACTGAGAGAGTCATTGGGCACTGGAATGGGCTGCCTGGGGAGGTGGTGGAGTCGTCGTCCCTGGGGCAGTTCAAGGCAAGGTTGGATGTGGCACTTGGTGCCATGGTCTAGCCTTGGGCACTGTGGTAAAGGGTTGGACTTGATGATCTGTGAGGTCTCTTCCAACCTTGGTGATACTGTGTGATACTGTGTGATAGCACGGGTGAGGCAGCCCTGCCCAAGGTAGCTCCTGCATGGAGAGCCCAGGCTCATCTGCAGCACAGGATGCAGGAATATCCATGAGGCAATCAGGTGTGAGGGTGCCCTGCTGTGATCAGTTTTGCCCACCCCTACATACATCTGTGAGGGATGGAGCTGAGACAGGAGGGTAAAAGATACCCAAGGGAGCTGGTGTAGAATCATGGAATCTTTTTGGCTGGAAAAGACCTTTAAGATCACCAAGTCCAACCATTAACCTAGCACTGACAGGTCACCACTAAAACATGTCCCTCAGCACTGTATCTGCACAGATTTTGAATCTCTCCAGGGATGGGGACTCCACTGTTGCTCCAAACAGAGCTTGACAGCTCTTTTGGGGAAGAAATTTTTCCTAATGACCAACCTAAGCCTCCCTTGGTGCTACTTGAGACTGTTTTCTCTTGCCCTATTGCTTGTTACTTGGGAGAAAGGACCAACCCCCACCCGGCTCCAACCTCTTTTCAGGGAGCTGTAGAGACTGAGAGGGTCTCCCCTCAGCCTCCTTTTCTGCAGGCTGAACAACCCCAGTTCCCTCAGCTGCTCCTCATAAGACTTGTGCTCTAGAGGAGCAGTTAATGACCCCTGACCCCCCCTCAGAGCATGTCCAGGGAACACCTCCTTCCTGTGTCCCCCTGTCCCATGGCAGCACCTGGTGCTTGCAGAAATATCTTTTTCCTTCTCCCTGGTCACAGGAGCAGCTCCCCAGAGACACAATAGCTGGTGGGGAACCATCTGCCAGAAACAAAGGAAAACACCAAATCCAGTGATGTTGTTACTCCTCCAGCTGGAGACACAACACAGGCAGGCTCTGGGCGAGGAGAGCACCAGTGGAAAATAGCCATGCAGATGCAAACTGAAGCTAATCTGAGCCTCTGGTTTTAATCCAGATTGCTCTGTTTATTGACAGTCTTTTTTTTTTGAGATAATTGGTAGAAAATCAGAGGCATCACAAACAGCCTTCTGAAAGGAGGGACAGACAGAGGGCCAGGGAGAGAAGGCAGCTCCAGCAAAGAGGGAGACCTAAGAGGCATGTGAGAGGGGCCATCTAAGAGGCATGAGCAGAGTAAATGCACTCAGTTCAAGAGCTCATCTCTCAGCAGCCTCGATTTGCTGCTCCCTCTGTGCAGGAATTTCCCATTAATGTCCAATGTTTGAATTCACAAATTAGGGGGGGAGGGAGAAGAAAAAGAAAGGAAGATGGGAAATAAAGACCTTTTGTTTTCAGGGCTTAAAGCAGCTGGACAGCATCTCCCCAGATGATAGCTACAAAGATGAAACCAAAAGCAGGCAGCAGCTTCATGTCTAGAAGTGATGCCCTTGTCCCATCTCCCACTGCCCCCTCTCCCTCCTGCCCTCTGTTTATCAGAGGCTGGCTGTGCATTGCTCACTTGGGATGCTGACAGGGAGGGTCTGAGAGCAGGTGGGAAATGACGATGGGAGTAGAACTGCCTGGATTTTAGCCAGAGACTGCAGAGTGGTAGAGAATCTCCAGAAGAAGGGGCTGGTGGTGGGCAAAGGGCATTCTTACAAATTGCCAGTGGTTTTTGTTGTAGGTGGAACTCATAACCCCACCTGCAACGAAAGCAGCCTGCCCCTTCCAGCCACAGGGCTCTGATTTCATTTGCCTTTAACTTGGTCAGGCGCTAACCACTTGGCCTGAACTCCTCTAGGCTGGCTGCAGAGGAGCCAAACCAGCCCAAACATTTGCAGGGATAGGGTGAAGGTTTTCTGCAGGAGAGCTCAAGCAGGTTTCTGCTGCAGCAAGGAGATGGGCTTCACCCAAAGATGCATCTGCTGGCAGTGCAATAAAAAGCCACCCAGGCTCTAACCTCTGGAGAGCTGAAGCCTGGCTGGTTCATATGGCAGAAAAACAGAGAGGACAGGTTTAAATTCTAGCCCAGTGTGAAAGGGAATGGTGCAGCCTTGCTCTGAACCCTGAAGGTGTTAACCTGAGCCCAACAGCATAAGTGCTAAAATCCACACAGAAATTCACCCTTCTAGTCCAAACAGGGGATCTGATTTCCTTCTCCTTGCTCTCCCTCCTTGGGGAATTACATGCCAGGAGTGAGCCTAGCCAACATCACGGGGAGCAGGGGGGACCCAGCACTGTACCCCAGCTGTCCCCAAGGCAGCAGTGTCCTCTCCTGCCAAAAGCTCTGAAGAAAAGGTTTGCAATAACCAGCCACTGCTCTTTCATTCCTTGCCAGAAGAGCTTTTATCACTTGGCTTCACATGGGTTTGTGTTTCAGATGTGTCCAGGTATCATTTCAAACCCTGCTCCAGTGCCTGGCTACCTTGCCAGCAGTGTGGGACTGTGGAAGATGGAAGGAGCTGGACCTAGTCCAGGGCTTCTGCTCACTTTTTTCCATCCTGGGGAAGGTAGAAGGGTTTTCTCAATGTGCTTTGGGTTGGCATGGAAACCTCAATGATTTTCTTCCTGTGGGTGAGGACTTTCCAAGCAGCAGATGTGGCCATGGCCATGGCCATGTTCATTCTGGGGATGAAGATTTTCTCAGCATTAAGAGGTAGCAGCAGGCAGTTTGGGCTGAGGGTGAGTGAGCAAGTTTGGGCTGATGGTGAGTGAGCAGGGAATGAAGGGCAAGGGTCACCCCCCAGTCCAGAGCTGCTGGTGCTGACCTGGCTTCCTGCCTGCACAGCAAGACCCAGCACAGCATCTGCTGGGACCAGTGACATGGCCTTGATATCTGTGAGGAGCTGGACCTTGCTGGGATGGGGTCTCAGACTGTAGTGGGTTCATGCCAGGAGTTTTCCTGTCTTGATGCTCTCTTGTGATGTCTTGGAGCATGGGAAGCAGCTGTTGTTTTCTGAGCTGGTGTGCACCTTGTGTGCCCAGAGCAGGAGGATGAGCAGTGCTGAAGGTCCCCCCACCAGGCACCTCATCCTTCCATGGATGCTCCCTGAGATGGATGGGACAGGGGATGCATGTGCAAGAAGCACCCTGTGGAAGGGCTCAGGAGAGTGGGCAGCAGTCTTGTTGCCTCTATGTGTTAGGGCTTGGCCAGCCATGCTCTGGAGAGAAGCACATAGAATCCACCCACACGTTCCCTGATGTTCCTCGGGACTGGCATCTTGATGCAGCAATGAAATCCCTGCCTCATGTGGGTGTCCAAACTGCAGCAGCTGGGATCCATCCCAGTCCAGCTCCACCCATCCTCTAAAACCCTCTCTCACTTTCTTGCAGATTGATCTACAGCAGGAAAAGAGTTTCCATCATTCCTGTGCCAGTCCAGCTCTGATCTGTGGAGGCTGGTGATTTGTGGTCTGAATAGCCAAACACTTCCTTGCTGCAGCTGGAGCTGCCCAGGGTCTGCTAGCATCACACCAAACCTTCTCAGCCACAGGGCCAGCTCTGGACTGGGATCTGCAGGCAACCAGCACATAACCTGGACCAGCTGAGGAGCTTTGGGAGAGCCAGGGTCGCAGCTATGGTGCTGGAGAAAATGGCACTGTTAAAAACCTACAGAAGGAAATGGTTGATGCTCAGACTGGATGTTGGCCACAGCACCAGAGTTAGTCCCTTGCCCTGGCTGGGAGCACCGAAGCCTCCTTAGCAACCACTCTTCAATATTTAGCACCAAATGCATGCACCCAAATGACCTTCCAGGTCCTTGCCAGAGCGCTGCTGCTGAGCCAGCTCCAGGAGACCAACAGAGTCACTGCCAGCTCAACATTTCCTCTGCTTCTCCCGGATGAGCTGGACTTGTCACAACCTGGTCTGCACAGCACTGCTGAGATCATGGCCAGTGTGGAGCCTTCAGGAGAAAGAAGGCAAGAAGGCCAGCTGGGGAAGTTAGAGAAAGCCAAAGTCCAGAGGGTCCATGGACAGAGACTGCACTGATGTAGCCAGCAGGTGGAAAGGAAGGAGATGTATGTGGAGACATAGTCTGCACAAACCTCAGAGCTTAGGGCTTGGTGAATCCTCCAGCTTTGCCCATAGCACTGCACCTGCCTTCAGCCTGCAGCCTTCTCCTCTGTGCCTTGGAGCATCATCATGGAGGCAGAGAGTGAGGACCAAGAGGAAACAGCCCTGCCCCGAGCAAGAGGTGGGGGTGGATGCTTTATGAGAAGCAGTTCTAACCATTCTTGGAGGACTTTGGCTGTGAGCCTTTCTGCCACATTCTTAGGAGAGATCATATCAAAATACTATTTTTACTAAAAATGTCATGGTAACAGGCTCCAGATGTCAGCTGTTATGTAATTGGGTTTGCTTTAATGGATCCGACTTCCAGATGTGCAGCTTGGACTAGAGGCGTCTGCTTGGTCATCTGAGGGGCAGGAGGGAGCAGTCAGCTTGGCATGCCAGGCAAGAGAGGAGAACTGCCTCCCTCACAGATGGGATCTTTCCTGGCGTGGTGTGCTTCCTGAGCATTGGCTTTTCTTGTCCTTTGTTGTGTGAGATGTTAGAATCACAGAATAGAATCACAGGATCATCTGGTTGGAAAAGACCTTAAGGTCATCGAGTCCAGCCATAGCCTAGTATCTTCTTGTATACAGTTGCTAGACCATGTCCTTAAGCACCTTATCCAAAAGCCTTTTAAACATCTTCAGGGGTGGTGACTCCACCACTTCTCTGGACAGCCTGTTCCAGTGCTCCATGACCCTTTTGGTCACCCCTGATGCAACTGAGGTTGTCTTCTCAGATCTCATATCTCCTTTTGGGAGGAGGTTGGTGAGAAGGGTCACTAAGCACTGGTTTGCTCAGCTCCACCTGAGAATGATGAGGTGTCGTGGAGAATCATGAGCAAGGCTGGAGTAAGGAACAATTTCTGGCAGTGCTATGTTCTCCCACAGGATCCACTGATACTGTCCACTGGCATCACATTGCCATCACAGTGATGCATGTTACTTGTTTGGAGAGTCACAACCAGGGACTGAAGACTAGAAGCTAAATGGAATTAATGAACTGACCATATCTTGACAATCCAGGGGCTGTCCTGTGACTCCCCAGCTGTGAGAAGAATGTAGCCCAGGATGGCTGCTGAGAAGAAAGAAAAAGACAAAGGTTTCTTCAAGCAGAAGCCTTTTGGACCTGGAAGTGGACAAGCAAATTGGAAGCATCTGAGGAAGAAGACTACCACCTTCCCATTGAGACTGTGGGAACAGCTTGGTAAACACTGGTGGGACCTGCCCTCACACCCTTCTAGACCAGTTTCTATGCTGCCATCAATGTTCACCAGCTGAGCTGTTGTCTTGATTCATCTTGCCTAGTTGAGGCTAGAGGTAAGGTTTGGGACATGCTGGTTTCTCCATTCCTTAGTGCAGGTCTGAGTGACACAGGCTGTGTCTCCTTTCTCCAGAACTGCAGTGAGCTGGAAACTTTGGCTGGAAGAGTTCCAAATAGGGATGCAGAAGATGTCTGGATCCTAGCTGCTGTGTGGACAGGGAGATGAGTGGTGCATGCTAAGCTGAGGGGAATTTGAATTCAAAGAATGTGGCTCTGTGCCATTGCTATTAGCATCTGCTAATAAAATGCTAAGACTTATTAAGTGCCCAGATCCAGGAGAAAGATTTAAGGGGATGCACTTGGACTGAGAGCCAGGGGCTTAGGTACTTTCCAGACAGTGCAGAAATGTGAGTGGCCAGGATCTGACTCTTGAAGAGTGAAGGTAACCACTACCTGATGACAGGAGGAAAGAGCTGGAGAGACAATACTGACCCAGCAACACCCCAATGGGACAAGGACTGCACTGCATCTCCAAGGAGAAAGTAAGGTTAGAGGAGCAGTGACTGATCTGTGTCATGCAGAGAGGGACCTGATGCTGCCAGCTCAGCTCCTGCACCACCATCGCTAACCTCCCAGGCTGGGATTCCTGAAGCACCTTAGGCAAAAGCACCACAAGAAAATCACAGAATCATAGAACTGTTGTGGTTGCAAGGCACTTTAAGATCATCAAGTCCAACCCTTAACCCAGCACTACCAGGTCACTACGAAATGAGAATCTTCCTCTGGGTTTGCTGTGTCTCAGTTTGAAGCTCCCTAGAGTCAAGAATAAGTGAATGCAAGTGAGACAAAAGCACTGCTCAGCTGGAGCCTGGGAAGCCCGATGGGGAGACAGCTGCTCTGGGCTCCTGGGTTCACATCCTGCCTTGTGCTTGGTTTTATCAGCAAGCAGATTTTCGTGGAGCTGGTTTTGCCTTGCTCTGCAGCCACATGCCTGTCTCAGCACCTGGATTTCCCTTGGCCTCTTTGCAGAGCAGCACGAGGGCTCCAGGGCTGTGCTCCGCACACGCAGCCAGCCCCGGCCGTGGGGCCGATTGGAAAGCCATCTGCTCCCCCAGCAATGGAGAAGCTTCCCTGGCTGTGGGAGAGAAAGGGACTCTTCTTCTCCTTTGGTCTCTGGTGTTCTGTTCTCTCCCCCCCTGGTGCAGCCATATATGTGCACAGATGTGTGGTGGTCATCAGAGGGGTTTGTCCCTGAGTGCCATGGGATGGAGCCCGGCTGGGGGGCTGCGAGGGGAGCGGAGGGGAGAGCAGATGCAAAGGCATGTCCAGCCCAGGAGACAGACGATGGAAATGGAGCTGGGCTGAGGAAATGAAGGAACAGAACACTTCAGCCTGGGGCCTCCCCCCAGCACGTCCATGTAAAATGTGGAGATGAGGTGGAAAATCCATACGGAGGGAAATGTATGCCTTTAGCAGAGCAGGGCTCCAGACAGGCCAGCTAGCTGCTTTGAATGGATGTCCTGGCACACACAAAGTCCTCTCGGTTTCTTTTCCTGCTTTGGCCAGTGGTTCTGCTGTTAACCCTTCCTCCATGGGAGGACAGCAGGTGGGAGAGAGAGGGCACAGTCCCTTCCCTCCTTAAGCAGGCCAGCAACACCTGATCCCTCCAGAAGCTTCTGAAAGTTGCAAGGAGGGGAAAGTATTTGGAAGGGAGATGTGAGGGGTAAACACAACAGGGCTGACAACAAACAGCCAAGGAGAGGGGGAATGTGTTTCTCCTTGTTCTCTGGCTAGCTCCTGGGCTGGCAGGGATGAGACACAGAGGAGACTGAATTAACTTCCAGGCTTAACCATTAGGAACATTTACTGTGTAGATAGATTTCTCCAAATACCTTCAACTGTCAGCACCCTTGGGGCAAAGAATCACAGAATGGTTTGGGTCAGAAGGCACCTTAAAGTTATCTCATTCCAACCAGCTTGCCATGGGTAGAGACACCTTCTGCTGGGCCAGGTGGCCTCATGTGGCATTCAGAGTGGGTGAGTAAATGTGGGAAGGTGAAAATGAAAGACAGCAATGGTTGTGAGCTGGATCTGTCCCCAAGCCTCTTCCTGGGCACCTGGCTAGGGATGTCTCTACTCTAGCTTTGCCCAAACTGGGGCTGAGAGGGAAGAATCATAGAATCATACTACTGCTTAGGTGCCCAAAACTGAGTACAGTGCTTGAGGTGTGGCCTCACCAATGCAGAGGACAGAGGGATGAGCATAGAGTCATGGAATCAGTCAGGGTTGGAAGGGACCACAAGCATCATCTAGTTCCAACCCCTCTGCCAACCCTAGATCAGGCTGGCCAGAGCCTCATCCAGCCTGACCTTAAACACCTTCCTGGGTAACCCATTCCAGCCTCTCACCACCCTCATGCTGAAGAACTTCCTCCTCACTTCCAGTCTGAATCTCCCCACCTCCAGCTTTGCTCTATTCCCCCCATTCCTGTCATTATCTGCTATCCTAAAAAGTCCCTTCCCAGGTTTTTTGTAGACCTCTTCAGATACTGGAAGGCCTCAATAAGGTCATGTTGGAGCCTCCTCTTCTTCAGACTGAACAGCCCCAACTCTTTCATCGCCTCCCTGGTCCTGCTGGCCACAGCATTTCTAACACAGGGCAGGACACTGTTGGTCTTGGCTACCTGAGCACACTGCTGGCTCACGTTCAGCTGCTTGCCAGCCAGTACCCCTAGGTCCCTTCCCACCAGAGAGCTTTCCAGCCACTCTGCCTGTAGCATTGCATGGGCTGTTTGTGGCCCAAGTGCAGCCAAGCCCTTTTCTCCTCCTTTGCCATAACTGTGCTCAGCACTTCTGCGGGAGACACACTTTATAAGGCCCCCACCCACTCATATCCAGAAAGTGGGGGTCCCAGGAGGTGCAGTAGCGCGGGAGAGGAGGGCAGAGCACGGCAGTGTGTTGAAAACACTGCTGCTAATGACACAATGGGTTCCTTATGCTCCCTGGAAATGCAATATGAGGGAGGACTCCCAGCCAATTCATGTTTTAGGACAAATCAAGGCGATATATTACACGACTCAGCTCCTAAATTTGGTCGTACTTTAGCTGGTGTTTTCAGACGTTTGTGGGTTAGCTTGGCCAATGCCACAGAGAAAAGTGATGGGGCAATTATGCTAATTAGGAACAAATGCGTTGCTCCTGCAAGTTATTTGGTGCTTGGAACGACCCCTCCCTGTTGCGTGACAACTTTGTGCAGAGTTAACCCCTGCTGAGACCTCAGGGAGGTCATTTTTCTGGCAGATGAGAAGGAGAATCAGTGCCCATCAGATTGCTGGGGTTAAAAGTTGTGCACTACACGAAGCTTTCACAGCATCCGGCAGCAGCCTCGGCGGCTTCACTCCTGCTAGGCAGCTTTTCCCCTTCGCAGTGGTCGACAGGCTGTGTCCTGCAAGAGGGGTGAGGGAGCACTCCAGGGAACTGCAGTCTCCTTCCAGACTGGAGCAGCAGTGATCAACCTGAGCAGCATGTGTTGAATAAGGTAGCATCTTCACCACACAGATGAGCAAGGCTCCTCTTGTCCCATCCCAAAACTCTACTCTGCAGGTGCTGGTGATGCCATGTCCATACGGCCCTGGTTTGGGGACCCTGGAGGAGAGCAGGATGAGCTTGGCCAAAGACCTGCCCCTTACAAACATTCACTGGCTCTGTAGGTTTGTCCCAGCATTGCAGCCCCCAGCATCCAGGGGCTTCCTATAAGGGCAGGGGAACATGAATTTCTGGCCCTCATCACACTCACCTTGTGCCTCATTTTCTCCCTTTTTAGTAGCATCCCTGGGTGGTTTTAGAGGCAATAAGGACCATCCTGCCTCTGACTGCAGGCATTTATCTCTGCTTGCATGGACCACGCAGGATTCTGTCCCTGCTCACTGCAGGGGAGTTGGACTAGGTGACCTCTGAAAGTCCTTTCCAACCCAAACCAGTTTATGATTCACATCCATGCCAGCTTGCAGAGCCCACTGTGGATTAATGAGATATTCAGGCTCTCCTTTAGCATCAATGGTGAGGCAGAACCTCATCCATCCACTAATCCCAATTACAGAGCTCTTTAGTGGACTCCCAGCCCAGACATCCTAGCATCAACTTGGGGCTCCAACATCTTGTCTGGGGCTGGCTTCTCTCCCCATGAGCATCATGTGGGCTTCAGCACCTTGCTGCAGCTTTTTGACAGGCAGCTCTGTCCTATGCCAACCCCCCCAATTTCTGCATATCTACCTCCTCTTTCTGTGAGTCTGTGGCTCACACAGAGCCCCACAGGTGACAAGGGACACAGTGGGGACATGCTAGGGGAGGCACACCCTGACAACCCCCCATCTCTACAGGTTTCCCTGGTGCCATCCACAGCAGGAGCAGAGGCACAGACTGGAGAAACTGCTTGTCTTCAAATCCTTTTTGCTTTTGTATGTTGCCTTTCCTTCTTCCTTTCCTGCTCTCTGCAGAAGGGCCCAGATGCCTTTCTTCTGGCTGGGCTCCCTTGGCCAGCAGCCCGCGGAGGCACCAGCAGCGCCGTGTGTGAGTGCGTGAGCGTGTGTGTGCAATAGTAATACACAGCTATGGAAGGCAACCAGCATATAAACATTCTTTACTGTTTGGGTCACAGCCCGGGGAGCTGTGAGCGCTTTTGTGCTGAGTTCTGTACACAGAGACTAAATAGAGAGAGAGTGCGAAGGGCAGAGAGGATGAGAGGCTGGGAGAGAGACAGAGTGGGAGGATGAGAGGGAAGAAGGAGTGGGGAGGACACTCTCCAGGCCGTGGGGTCTGGTGGGAGCGTACAGGGAAGGGGTTGGTGGAAGTTTGGGAGCTTCTGAGGACATCCACATCTGCTCCCCATTGAGGGATGGGCTGGAGGTGGGGGTGAGTCCAGCTTGGGGCTGGCCATCACACGTGGGGTTTTTTTTGCATTAAAGCAAAAAGTAAATAATAAGAACAATAAAAGGCAAGGGCAGCTGAAGGCTGAAAGGAGGAGGATTCCTGTGCAAATCTCATTAGGGTCTTAAGTGGCTGTTTGGGAATATAGAGGAGAGAGCCATGCTGGAAGCATTTCTGCCAGGGAAGGACGGTCTCTCTGGAGCTAACAAGACCCAGCTGGGTCCCGCCCGCAGCCGAGAGTGTTAAATCAGAAACTATTCCATCAACAGCCAGTTTGGCCAAATAGGAAACATTTCCAGGGAATCAGTGGCCAGTGCTGGTGACGCAGAAGCCAATAGTCCTGACTTCTTTTCCAGAGCCTCCAGAAATACACTCATCACTCTGGACTTAAAGGGGCAGACCACGCTTTTTCCACTCATCTCAGCGGCGTTCGGCTGAGAAACCCCCATGCCGGCAGCAAGAGGGATGGCTGGGCTGGTTTAATCCACTGGTTAATGCTTGTGAAGGGCCTCAGGGGCTTTTGGACCTGCCAAGAGGCTCCACATGATGAATCCAAACTGGACACGTTCTCCCCAAATGTTTTCCGTAGAGATGAGCTCAGACAGAGGACTCAAGCTTTGTGCAGCTGAGCTCAGCCCACTTGCTCTCGTCCTCCAGCCTTTGAGCCTCACCTGTGCAGAGCATGGTGGAAAGCAAATGGTCAGGCTTTGCATGTGGGGGTCCAGGAGAGAAGGGGCCACCAAACACCCTGGCACAGGCAGGGCTGGCTTCTGTCCTTGGTAACACATTTCATCTCTTGGTCTGCAAGAGAGAGTGCTCAGCAGCAGTGCTGGAGCCAGCCAGATCATCTCCAGCACACTTAACTCTTTTAGGAATAAACCAAGGGAAATGGTGTAACTCTTTCTCCAGGCTCCAGCCTCTCAGGTCTGCTCCCACTTCCCAAGGCACTGTGGCATCCCAAAGGCCTATCCCAGCCCTCCTGTTAGCCTGGGTCATGCTCAGCCCATACCAGCAGAGAAACATCATCAGTGGCATGTGCCAGACCACAGCGAAGCAAAACAGATAAATCGTTACAGTATGAAACAATGAACCCACACAGAAAGGGAAAAAAGAGCAAGAAGATTATCAAACAAATGCCAATTTCTTGGGCAGTGAGACAGCAAGGTCTGTGAAGAAATATTTGCTGCAAACCAGCCTGTATTGCTACTTGGAACAGTGCAAAACCTCCCTAGCTCTGAGCTCTGCAATGCACAATGCCTCCATGTCCTTAGGTATCCTTATCTTGGAGATATCCTTCCTCATCCCTATGTCCAATGACTTGTGTCCTCCACCAGAGGAGATGTGGTTGTGCTCTTCCTGCCAGATGCATGACTTTTAGTTGAGGACATGCCCAGGTCTGCAGCTTTGCACTGTAAAAAGCTCTGATAACCAAATCCCACCAGGCCTACTGGCATTTTCCCCCATGTAGGTGAAAGGTGGTGATGGAGGCACATCAGAGCAAAGCAGCCACTGGGACAATAGTGACATGGTCTTTGCCCAGGGTGTGCTCAAACATACATGGCCCTTCTGTCTCTGTGTAGCTCATGGCTCTAGCAGGTGAAGGGCACTCTGCATGCATGGCACCATCAGCCCATGACCATCCTGGGAGGCAAACAGAGCCATATCCCAGCTTATCCCTTGTCCTTAGCACCATGCTGCTCTGCACCTATCATTCATGATGATGGCTCCCCCTCCACCATGTTTCCAAAGGTACTTCCAGGTGGAAAGTTCTATTTAAAGAGCATTTTTCCTCTCTCATTCTCTCTCTGTTTTCCCTCCCCTCCTGTTGGATGAGAAGCCAAGGGGCTGTAAAATGTAGTTTCCCACCTAGCTGAACTAGAGGAAATGATGCTGACAAAAAGTCTGATTTATTCCATTGTGGCAGTAACATGCATCAGTTTTTGGAGATGGACAGAAAAGCTGGAATGGGCAAGATGAGCCTTGGCTTGAGGGAAAAGTGGCTTGGCTCTTCCACCCATTCCTAAGCTGCACACAAGGCAGAGATGGGAGATCCAGCAGGGCCAATGCAAAGCTGCTCCCACAGCTCTTCTGCTTCTGGGAGCTTCCAGGACCAAAAATCATAGAATCATAGAATGGTTTAGGTTGGAAGAGAGCTCAAAGATCCCCCAGTTCCACCCCCGTCCACAGGCAGGGACACCTCCCACTAGAACAGGTTGCTGAAAGCCTCATCCAGCCTGGCCTTGAACACCTCCAAGGAGGGAGCAGCTACAACCTCTCTGGGCAACCTGTGCCAGTGTCTCACCGCCCTCACTGGAAATAACTTCTTCCTAACACCTAGGTTAAACCTCCCCTCTTCCAGTTTAAACCCATTACTCCTCATCCTGTCATTACAGAACCTGTAAATAGTCCCTCCCCAGCCCTCCTGCAGGCCCCCTTCAGATACTGAAAGGCTACTCTAAGGTAGTAGGCACTGCTGAGGAGCACAAATCCTGGTCCTCATCGCGCTGTACCAGTCAGAGGGTAAAAAAGAGGCATCCCCTCCTCCCTGAGCCCTCACTGCTTCACAGCACTTGCAGGCAACAGGATATGACCAGATGTGGGAGGTCAGGACCTCCTGGAGTCACTCGTTCCCAATTAACAAGTCAGCTGCACACCAAGATCTGCCAGGTTTTGCAAGCCAGCAGCCAGGGACACACGTAGGTTGGCTGTGCGAGCTCTGCTCGCCTCCTCTGTGCGACCCTGATGCCAGCTGCAGCCAGGGAGCTCTTTCTGGGCTGTGGCCAGGCTCCTCGGGGATATTCCAAAGAGCAGCTGAAGATCCTGGACTTGTTTGTGCCCTCCAAGCCAACCACAGCAGGAGCTCCCTCCTGCAAATGAGCAGAAGGACATTTCCCTCTGCTTGGCTTTCATTCCTGGGACAGCACTGGCTGTCTTCAGGGGTAGGGCAGAGCAGAGGGGTTCAGTCTAGGATGGGTGCTCAGGTGTTGTGTACTGCTGGCAGGCATCTGAGACAGCCTCCCCTGCAGCCTCTGAGACTGCTCAGACTCAGTAATCTGTCCAGGCAGCCTCGGCTTTGGGAACACGTTGGCACCTGCTGCTTTGGTCACCCTGGTGCTGTGCTCTTCCCGTGAGCAGCTTAGTGGTGGCCCTGTCACCCCCCAGCCCCAACTTTTATTTTCAGAACAATGACCATCTCCAGGTGTCGTGCTGCCCTTTTGAGTGTGAGAAGCTGTGTCTTGGCTCTGCACTGTCCTCCCTGGGTGATGCATTAGGTGCACCTGTAAGGCAGCAGTAGCCAAAGCAAGACTCCCCCTGGGGCAGTTTCCTGAAGGCTGCAAACTGCCTTGGGGAAACTGCCATAATTTTTCACACCAGACCTCAGCAGCAGAGACAGTTGAATTCAGACTCTCCACAGTGAAACCTTGAGAAGTTGTTGCTCTTCCCTAGCAACCCCTCTGAATGCTGGGCTCTTCTAAACTGTTAAATATTTAGGATCCAAGTGTGAGGAGCTAACCTCCTGCCCAGATTCAGAAGCCACAGCAGTCAGCCCAGCCAGCTTTGCACACTGGGAGCAAATAGAGATACAAACATCCTGTAGGGCATGGGCAGGATGGTGATTAATCCTTGGGAAAAGCTAACTGACACGGCCATCAATAACTACAGTAACTTGTTATGGCTGCCTCATTCCAGGAGGATTACATGCCTGAACACTCCTTAAAACATCTAATGAATGTCATTTTGGTTTTACTCTTGCTGCTCATGCAAGTGAAGTACTCAACAGCACTGGCCAGAATCATGGGGAGAGCCAGCTCCAGCTTCCCACACACTGATCCCCACCTCACCTCCCCACTGACCTGAAATATCCTTTCTGGGTGCTCCTGCTGCCCTGCCACCAGCTCTATCCCACCAGGATCCTCACGGATGGCCAGGTGCTAGTTCTCACTAGCTTCAGGTGGCTTTGGGGTGGTGCCTTGGTGGAGCATAGCAATGCCACACCATGGCTCACACCATGGCTCACACCTTGCTCCTGCTGGAGGCCTGAAAGCAATGCTTCAGTCAAGCAGAGCATGACTCAGGATTCCTGCCTGGTCCCCACTTTGAGGGTTTCTGTGGCAGTCCTCAAGGTGGAAGATGGTAAAGGCAAGATGCATTTGTCTGCTTCACTTCAGACTTCTCCTCCTTGTCTCTGCTGAGACAACAAACCAAAACAACAATGGACCTGCCATTAAAGGCCAATGGCCATGAGCCCTGCAGGTCAGTAAGCCAAGGAGAGTTGTAGGATGTCCAGAGAGGGTTCCCCAGCATACCTGTGTCTTGGTGTGCAACTTAGCTAGGTCTCTGAGATCCCTCCTAGCTACCACTCCTCTTAATTTTGCTTTTGAAAGGATGAGTAGTTGTAAAGGGTTAACCCTTTACAGTAGTGGAAGTTATAGAGGCAAGAGGCACTTTTTTAGCTGAGGGACCATGCCATTTGGCCTTTCCTGAACAGACAAGCTGTGAAGCACCACATCCCAAGGCACAGCTGTGGCCAGCTGGGGTTGGCAATCCCTGTGGAGATGATTAAGTACAGCTCCAGATCCTGAGGGTTCCTGCTCTGCCTTGCTCATGCTGTAAAGAGACATCTTCAGTGAAGTACTGGGACCAGCACTGGATTCTCCAAAACCCCAGCATGAGTCCATTGATGTCAGGGAGTTCCCAGGTTAAGAGCAGCTGATGATGTGGTCTCTTGTATTATGGGTGACAGAGTGGTGATTTACAGCTCCTGAGCATGTCCCTGTCTAGGATTTCTCTCTCAGACATGGCTCCAAGAAAGGTGTTTTCATTTTCTGCTGGCAATGCTGTCTGGGTTCACACCAGGCTCGCTCCTTACTGCCATGCAAGGAACAGCCAGCAGTCCTGCCTCACCCCATTACCCCATCACTTTGTCAGCTGCTGGCAGCTTCTGGCCTGCTGATGCTGTGGGAGAATTTCTGGTCTCTGAACAAAGGTGCTCTAAAAGGCCTGGAGATGCTTTCTGGAGTCCTGCTGCCTCATCCTACCGACAATCTGACACCATCTAAAGAGAGACCTCAGTGCAGAAGAGGGCATCAAAGCAGACTCATCCATTCCGGTCAGGGATTCCAGGTGGGGGGTGGCCTCTTCTCCCAGGCAACCAGCAATAGAACAAGGGGACACAGTCTCAAGTTGTGCCAGGCTAGGTATAGGCTGGATATTAGGAGGAAGTTCTTCACAGAGAGAGTGATTGGCATTGGAATGGGCTGCCCAGGGAGGTGGTGGAGGCACTGTCCCTGGGGGTCTTCAAGAAAAGCCTGGATGAGGCACTTAGTGCCATGGTCTGGTTGACTGGATAGGGCTGGGTGCTAGGTTGGACTGGATGATCTTGGAGGTCTCTTCCAACCTGGTTGATTCTATGATTCTATGATAAGGATCTCACCCTGCTCCTCCCCACATCTTCACCAGTCACTTGCTGCATTTCCTTGAAGGCAAGAGTGTCTGCAGAGCCACAGCCCGAGCCTGGCTCCATGCAGCAGCTCACACCTGACCTTCCCTGATCTCCTCAGCCCCAGACGACTTGGCTTTCCCTATTAGCAGAGGACCTTTTTGCCGCTTCTTGTGCTCTCAGCCTCATATTTCAAATTCCTTCAGAGCTGTATCTGGTTTTCATTTAAACACACGACATGTGGAGATGGCTATACACATAATACACTCAGAAAGGATTTTCAAGGTAATAAATGGAACATGTGAGCCTAATTATTCAGGATGACCCAATGCGATCCGGTAAGTCCAGCGAGTTGTTTACATTGGCAAGATGAGAAGAAAATATCATTGGCTGTGGCCATTACTCTTCTAAGATTTCAATATATATACATTGTCAGGAGTTATGAAGTCCTCCTCGCTGGAGGAATAAACATGCTGGGTAGGAATCCTGGATGTGATCAAGATGCCTTCAGCTGGATGCCTGCAGAGCTCCTCTCTCCCACCACGGCTGCAGCCAGTCCCAGCCTGCGGGTGCTGCTCTCAGCCCAGGCTCACACAGACAGCTCATCCTGCTCCGAGGCCACGAGCAGAGCCCGCAGAAGTTGGATTCTTGGCGTTTCAGGTTGTATTGCTGGAGCTGCTGCTGACTGGCCCCACTGGTTGAATGGGGGAAAGTAGCATGAGGGAGCTGGCTTTGCTTGCAGTATGGCTGGCGAAGCCTGAAGGGTGTTTGCTTCTGCCTGCTGGCCTGGGAACGCCCTTCAGGTGCTTCAGTTTCGCAGGGGCAGGAGTGGCTGCTCTGCAGATTGCACAGGACATCCCTCCCAGGGTGCTGCTGCCCCTCATTCCCCACCCTGCCGAGCACACCTGGACTCGGGTGCAAGAGTGGGCTGTGGCAAGCTGCTGACAAGGACGTGGGGGGGTAAGATCTGTTCTCCCTTCACAGCTCTCCCCTGCCATTTGAGAAAATCCTTCCAAGCATCCTTATTGCTGACATCTGCTCCTGACCCGGGAAAATGGGGCACTGTGGGGACATGGGTCAGGGCAGCACTGAGACAGCAGATGCTGGAAATGCCACAGCAGCCCTCTGGCTTCTAAACATACAGAAACCATTTTGTGACGGTGATACACAAATTCCTCCAAGAAACAGGGACAATGGCATCTGAGTTGCACCCTTCCAGCCCCCGTGCACAGCCCCAGGTTTGTCTCCCAGGACCCTGGGGATCCTCACAGGGCTCTGGGGCTGAAAATGCTCAGCAAGTCCCAGCTGATACATTACCTGCTCCCTACAGTTCAATCCCTGCTCGTTCCCAACAGGGCAGCCAGAAAAATCCTGGCAAGGCTCTCTGATGCGAGAAGGACCCACCCCTCAGCTGGTTCTGTGTCTGGGGGGTATAAATCAGCCCTCAAGAAAATTCTGCTTCAGGGAGAAGATAACTTTCCACTGACTGCACTGAGCTGACAAGCAGCAAAGTCTTGGCTGCTAACCCCAGAGCCCAGGCATCATGGTCTGCATGGCTGGAAGTCTCAGTGGGGCTCTCTTCACTTTGATTTTACACCAGGGTTAACTAGACCCCGGTAATTATCCCCTTTTAACAAGGCAGTGTTTACACCCAGGAGGAAGGGTCAGCTCCTGGCTTGCTGACTGTGGCTGGAAGGAGAGTATTGCTTATGGCAGCTGGAGAGGTGAGGTGACCATGGGGGTGGAAGAAAAGATAGGGAGAAAGAAATGGAAATGGGAAAGGTGATCTTAAAGCTCAGGTGAAAAACATCCCACATGATCCCTGAGTCCAGCTCTTGCTCCCTCCCCATGCCTTCTTCCACCCACTGTGCTGCAAATGCAGCCTCACAGCACACACAGAGATAGCAGGAAGCTGGGATGAGCTGATGGATGTCTTAGCTCCCAGGCTATTAAATGTTCTGACCAGTAATTTTAAAGCAAATAAACAAAAGCCAAATGGCAAAAGGATGAAGCTTTATGACTACCAAGGGCACTCTTGCTGCCATTAAATCCATGGACATGGGGAGGAAATGAGACCTGATTTATTTGGTGGTGGGGAAAAATATTATCCAGGCTACAATTTCTTGATCATCACATCCCCCTGGTTTTCAAGGCCTCTTTCTTGTACATGTGGAACATATACATCATTTTCCCTTGCATATGAGGCTGAACATATTGTTGCTCCTGCACACAAGGAATTTTTGCATGCTCTGCTGGCCATGGCACAGGAGCCAAGGCAGGGCTGAGGGACAGCTTTGGTGAGGTCACTTCTTCAGCAGTGGCTCGGCAAGGAGTTGTGTGCTTATGGGGAATAACTCAACACTGGCAAGAGCTGCTGGTCCCATGGGGCTCATAAAGGTCCCTATCAGGGAGCTGTAACCCCTCTGCTGTGAGGACAGGCTGAGAGAGTTGGGGTTGTTCAGCCTGGAGAGGAGAAAGCTCCAGGGAGACCTTCTTGTGGCCTTTTAGTACTTAAAGGGGACTGCTAAGAAAGATGGGGAGGGACCCTTCAACAGTGAGTGTAGGGATAGGGAAGAGAGGTAATGATTTTAAACTGAAAGATGTGGGAATGCAAAGTGAAGAAGGATAATAACAGGCAGATGCTGACCTTGGTTCCCACCAGCTGCTGGCCACCTTATCTCAGAAAGGATAGATGGTGGACAACTTGTTAATCAGAAAAACAAGGCAGAGTTTATGCAGAGGGCTGGGTTGTCTTTGGCTGATTATGATAATGTGTAGGTGTGTGCTTTATGCTCAAAGACTCTATAATGAGAGTCAGAACAATCAATAATGAGTCTCTGGCATAATTCACATTGAACTGGTCTGGAGTCCATGTGGCATTGCTTATGATCACACTGATCTGCGAGGCCCTTGACCACATCTCCTGCAGCAGCTGACAGAAAGCTGCAACAGAAAGAGAGTAGGTTTAAATTAGATATCAAGAAGAAAATCTTTACTATGAGGATGGTGAAACACTGGAAGAGGTTGCCCAGGGAACTATGAATATCCCATCCATGGAATTTTTCAAGGCTAGGTTGGATGGGACTCTGAGCAACCTTGTCTAGTTGAAGATGTCCCTGCTCACTTCAGGGGGGTTTAAATGAGATGTTTTTAAGGTTCCTTGCAACTCAAACCATTCTGTGATTCTACAATTCTGTGATCAGAATGTCCACCTCCCGAGGGCCCACTAGACACCACTCACCAGATCACTGCCATGGGCTCCTTCCTCTCCCATCCTGATCCTTTTCATCCTTGTGCCTGCCCTTCCTCAATATCCATGAGGCATCATGGAGATACATGGAGCAATGCTGTCTCCGGGGCAGGACAAATGGGCCCAAACTCCCTTGCACACCCATAGTGAGGAGAAAACAGATCTCTCGGAGCTTCCACATTTGCATGGTTACTCTGCTGTCCCACCACAGCACTGCCTTGTACCCCTGAACCTCCACCTCACAGCAGCACAATTTCCCAACCTCCTCCAGCCAGGCTCTGTCCATGGGTCTCATGTCCCGAAGCAAGCAAGAGCTTGGTGGCCCCCGAGCTGTGCCCATGGAGCCTAGCTGCCTCCATTCCCCGGCTCAGGGAGCCAAGGATTGCTTCCTGCTGCCGTCTGGGTGCTGGGAGCCAAACTTGGGATGGCTGAAGGGGACCTGGGGCACTGGAGCTGGAGCTCTCTAAGCCTGTCCATCTGGTGCGGGGACAGCTGGGCTCTCGGGGACAGCCGGAAATCACAGCAAGGGATGCACTCATCTTTCCAGGGCTTTTTTTCCTCTAACCATCAAATAATATCAGGAGAGAGGGGGAAAAAAAAGGAGAAAGGAAATAGAAAAAGCAATATAGGGACCGGAGATTTTAATCCTCCTGCGTTCCCAGAGAAATCCAGGGCCTCTTTCCACCCTTGAACTCACTCCTGCTCTCCATTAGAGCCTCCTCCAGCTGACACGGCGAGAGGAGCCCAACTGCTCTGCAAACAGCCTGAGCCACCTTTGTCCTGTGCAAACTTGTGGAGTGCAAAAGCTGATCCCTGCAGCTTTTGGTGTTGGCCTTGTTGGCCTTCCTTTGGCAGGTGCCATTTGTAGAGCATTGTGCCCCTTCCAGCCCAGCAGGACAGAGAAAGTAGAAGCTGGCGCTGGGCAATCTCTATGAGCCAAGGGCTGCTCCTGGAGCAGTGTGGAGATCTTGGCCTCCCACTCCATCAGGATGATGCTCGCTCCCAGTCAGATGTTGCACTTCCCCGGGGTGTCTCCAGGCCTGACTCTGCAGCAGTTAGCACCACGTGCTGTTGATCCAGTGGTAGCTGCAGCTCCTCATCGCTGGGGAATCACAAAGCCCCAGTTTAGAGAGAGAGCCTCTGTGCTGGAGCTGCTCTCCTCTCAGCCCTGCACAGCCTGTGAATCAGAGACCCATGCAATTGCTTTGAGTGGAAAAGACCTTTAAGATCATTAAGTCCAACTGTCATCTAACTCTACCAAGTCAGCTGCTAAACCATGTCACTCAGCACCACATCTCTGCAACCACCTCTATGGGGAGCCTGTTCCAGTTTTTGAGAATCCTTTCAGTGAAGAAGTTTCTTCTAATACCCAACCTAAACCTCCCCTGGTGCAACTTGAGGCTGTTTCTCCTTGTCCTATCACTTCTTACCTGTTAGGAGACACCAGCACCCACCGTGAAGCCCTGCTCTCTCTGTGGCTGCCCAGCACCCAGGGTGCTGGCCTGAGGGGTGCCAGATGTGATGGCATGGGCACGCTCCAAGCTCCCAGGCCAGCAGCCCACTTTGAAGGAGAGCACAGAAGAAAAGCAGGCAGGAGGTCAGTGAGATGAAGAGCCAGGGAAAACATAGCCCAAGCACTTTGCAACATGACTGCTGCTCATTTGTTTTCCTTGATTTGGGAGGCAAAGGCCAGGGCAAAGGTGGGTCACACAGACCACCCACAGCCTTTGGTGGTGACAGGCAGTGATGGGGCTAGAAGGGACTCACCATGCCCTTCACAGCAGAGCTGCAGCCAGTTGATGCAAAGCTGATGAGCATAAGTTGTGGCACGATGCCCATGGCAGTGCCCAGCTGCTTGGCTGCTGCTCTCAAAAGCCTGGGAGTGGGCAAGGGCCAAGACTGGCCAGGCATGGGGCTAAATCCAGCTGCCTGAATGTGCTGCACAGCCTGTTGTGCCTCAAACATCTGGAAATGAGATGCAGAAAACATTTTTGAGTGGACTGAGGATTCTCACCACATCTCTCTGGTTAGGTTGTCAGGGAGAAGATTGATAGCTGCATCCCCCTGCTTGTCAAGCAGCAAAGGAACAGTGCCCAGAGGGTTGTGGGGGCTCCTGTCTGCCACACAGATGTCCAGTGCCCAAATGCTCTCTTAGGAGCCCAATGAACGAACATCCCTACAAATGCTTCCTTCCTAAGGCTTCTTTATGGCTTGGGGAAGAGGATCATGGAATCACAGCATTGTTTTTGTTGGAAAAGATCTCTAAGCTCATCAAGCCCAACTCTTAACCCAGCACTGCCAAGTCACCACTAACCCATGTCCCTCAGCACCACATCTACCCAGCTTTTAAATCCCTCCAGGGGTGGGGACTCCACCAGTCCACTGGGCAGCCTGTTGCTACCCAAGGTGGTACCTGGCCAAGTTGTCCCTTGGCAGGGCCCTGGGGACAAAGGTTTCCTGAGTCAGCCCTGGATTAAAACAGCAAATACTTTCTGCCCTTTTTTTTTGGAACAAAGAGGGAAGAGGCTGTGCTGCACCCAGGGGAGCACAGTGCCTTTCAGCATGCTCAGGCATCAGCCAGACTCGATGCCCAAAGCACAGCACAGGGTTTCTTCCATCACCCAGGCTGCTGGACTAGGAGCCCAGGGGAGAGATGGGGCTTGGGGTGAGCCAGCCCCTGTCAGCACGGATCCCCCTTCAAGGGAGCAGGCAGAGGTCACACAGCACTCACACTGTGCAAACAGACGAGGATCTCTCTTGGCTCTGGAGCTGTTTTCTCTTCCCAGAGTAAAATGCCCAAGTAGTTGCTATATTTAGATGCCAGGGTTTTCAGGAAACAGGAGGAGGCTTCTATAAAACTCTGTGTTCACCTCTGGAGGTGGCTCCTAGCCTTCTGACCAGGGCTGGCCTTGGTGCCAACCCCAAGTGTCCTCTCCTCCCTGCCAGCCCTTCATGCAGGTATTGGAGGACCTTGAAAAACCTTTGCTCCACGGGAGCCTGTTCTGCGGGTTCCAGCCAGCCACTCTTTCATGTGGGGAACGGCTTAGAAAAGCTGATGGAGGGCCAGTATGACACTGAGAAAGCTTGCCTCTGGCTGCCACCAAGCCCTGGCAGCAGGGGCTGCTGGTGCTGGATGGCAGAGGGCACTGAAGGTGGTGAAGTCATCCCATAATAAGCGTTTCTCCAGCTTTCCTGCTGTTTTTCCCTTGACAGAAAAAGAGAAAGGCTGCGTTTTTCACTGATTTACTGTTACAGGCTTGCCAGTGCCCCTCTCAGTGCCTGGGCTGGGGTCCCCGTCCCTGCCAGCACCCACGGCTGAGGGCAGCCCTCCCTCCAGCCCTCTCCTTCTCCAACTGGATGCCTTCCCAGCAAGGAGCAGCAGGAGAAATCTTGGCTTCTGGTGGGGAAACGCAGCCAGCGGCGGGGAAGGGTGGGGAGGGAGAGCAATGCATTTCCAGTGCCGGAGCACAGCATCCTCGCAGCCTCCGTAATTGCAGCCACATGCTGGCTCTCCCGGCCCTCGCCTCACTCCAGCCCCACATCCCCTTCTCCACTCCTGGGGCTGCTCTACAGCCCTCCCCTGCCCAGACATCTCCTTTCATCTCCTGCTTTAGGCCAAGACAGAGCTGCACCCGTTCTGCATCACGGACCTGTAAACCCAGCGGGGCTGGCGGGGAAATTCCAACACACCCTTAAGCTGCAGACAAAAATGATGGACCCTGGACTGCACTGGTCCCCAGGCCCTTCTCTTGCTTTCTTTCTCCCCTCTCTCCTCCAGCATGAATAGTTATCCCCTCGCCTGGGCTGCCTTCGACTCAGCCGTAGCCATTGGCATTCCTGTAGGAATTCCTCCTTCTCCCACTGCCGAGTGCAGCTCGGGGCCGGGGCGAGGGGGAGACAGCCCTTTTGATTTCCAATCCCCCCATCCTCGATGGAGAGTAAACATTGTTCGTCTCACAAAGGCGGGTATTGTAGCAGGATGGGGGGGAAGGCGAGCGGGAGGAGGCGCGGGGGGGATGAAGTGTGAGCGGGGAGGGAGGGCGAGCCCCCTGAGAAGAGGGTGAACGGGATGTGAATATAAAGTCTGTAAATATTTTCTTTAAGGTGCTGCATGTAATCCCAGGAAATAGATCCAGTTTCACCGGAGAGTGGAGGGAGTGGGACTGCCTTTGCTGCGAGTTTCTCTGCATCTTGCTTAAAACCCTGATGGAGAGGTGGGGGGGAGCATCCTGGACAGCTGGGAAGAGGATCAGAACTTCACCTCACCACCTTCCTGCCTCCCCCAGGTCCTGATGCTGGCCAGAACCTTGTCCCCTGCTCTGTCCCTGCTTGCACGTCCCAGGCCCTTCTCCTCCTGCATAATGCATGGCCAGACTGGTAAAGCAAAGAAGAATGGGGTTTGAGTTCTGCAGCAAAGGGTTTACTGCCCATCAGCCACATCATCCCTAGCAGGGGAGTTGAGGTGGGGGTGTAGCCAAGGGAGGGTGCAAGAAAGCCTCAGCCTGGCCATCACCTGATAAAAAGTCAAGCACAAGGCTTGGGATTTGTCTGAAGGAGACCTCCCCGGTGATGAGTACAGACACTGATGGCAAAGCCAGCAGAGCAGTGTCCACAGGACAGCCCCACCAACCTGTCCCCTGCCCAGGAGCTGCTGTCTCCATCCTTCTCTCACCTCTAGATCAGCTTCTCTTTGGCCAAGGAGAAGACAGGAGGTGGGATGCCACAGACCAGCACTGGTGGCCATGCCAGTGAGGAGGAGGACAGCTGCTGCCCTGCTCTTGACAGGGCAGGGCCTTTCCCAGCCCTCCTGCAGAGCAGCCTGGAGCGGATGAGCTGTTATCCCGTTCCGGTCAGACGAGCTGCTGTGTCTCCTTCAGAAAAGGATTACCAAAACATCCAATTACGCTCTCCCTGCTGCCTGCCTCATCTCCTTTTGAGGCTATTTGCCATTGTATGAAATGGCTGCATCCCGAAGCTGGGACACTTGCTTTAATGATGACTCTTCACTTGCCCAACTCCATCCTTGGAGCCTCATCTACCCTGCTGCAAACATAGTTTGTTCTCCCCGCCCGACAGCCCGTTTGCCTTCAGGGGCTAAGTCAAGCACCCATCATTGTGCAGGAGCTGGGGTGCTGGCATGGCTGGAAACTGTTGCTGCTTCACATCATTCATGTGGGAGCTCAGCCCACATCTCCAGTTCAGGTCTCTGGGGCAGGAGACTTCCTGGTGCCTTTGACAGCCATGGCCATTCTGCAGCATCCTCGCAGCAGAGGCTGGGAGGCCACCATGCCTCCCCAGAAATTCCTAATTCTAAGGCACTTGCAGGAATTCAACACCTACTCCCTATAATTGCTAGTTTTTAGCCCCACCTTGCACACAGGAGATCCCTGCCACCACCAGCCAGTCCCCTCACACTCCCTGTGGGTGCAGCTACTGCAGCCACGGTCCCCTTCCACCTGGGGCACCCTGAAATGTGACATTTGCTGGTGGGGGTGATGGGGAGGTCAGAAGTGCAACCGCATTGCAAAAGAGATTAGAGCCATCCAGGGAGGTCCCGTGGGAGGGCTGCAGAGGCCTGACCCGGAGGTGTGCCTCACCCTTTCACTGCCAGCAGGATCACCACACACTTGCTTCATTCCTCCTTCCCCAGGCTCTGTTGCTGGCTAATATCTGAGTGGGGACGTGGGGCTCCGTAGACCTTTGATCTGCTCCAGCACAGCTGTTCCCAGACCTTTATGTAAGGGATGAGAAATGTGACTGAAATAACGACGGAGCGGGCAGAAGCAAGGAGAGAGACTATAAATAAATATGACACAATAACTGTGATCACTGCTAAATAAGTTTTACATTGAACTGATGGTATAAATAGAGTCAAAAGCAAAGATGTCACCAGCAGGTGAAATGGATTTGATGTGGGGAATGACTGGTGAGACAAGTGCCTACACATGTTCTGCCTGCCAACCAGTAATGGAAGTGATTGCTTTCACCTGTTCCTGCTTTGGAGGGAGAAAGCAGCTACAGCTGGTGTTTGGGAGTGACTCCTCCCAAGGGTGAAAGTGACTATGGAAGGGGAGCTGGGTGGAACCTGGTGGGGAAAAGTCTGTGGGACCTAGAGTCTCCTTCACCTTCCAGCTCCTAAGTGCTCTCCTATCTTTACCTTCCCTTGGATCTGCTAGACTTGGAGAAGCTGGACAGAGTGGGATGTGCAAGATCTGGGCTTGTGACTCCCTTGCTGGCTGGTGCAGAAGCCACATGAGCTGCTTAAGCCAGTAGCAATGCACTCAGCCCTTGTGCTGCACATACCCAAGTGCTCTGGACACCTCAGCTGTGAGTCTATGCTAGAATGAAAGAGCTGCATCTGATATAAGCACTGCAGCTCCCATTGACTGGGACAACAGCCCACATCTTTAGCCCCAAAACACACAACAAGAAGCAGAGCCGAGGAACCTGCTCTCCCAGTGTCCCTAATTGCTGCTGCAGCAGCATTACCTTGGCTGCCTACACTGTTCTGGGCAGTGATTCTCAGAATCACAGAATCATGGAATCACTTTGGTTGAAAAATACCTGTAAGATCAAGTCCAACTCTTAACCCAGCACTGCCAGGTCACTACTAAACCATGCCCCTCAGCACTGCCTCTATACGGATTTTAAATCCCTCCAGGAGACTCCACCACTGCCCTAGGCAGCCTGTTCTAAGGCTTGACAACCTTTTGGGGGAAGAAACTGTACTTTGTGTCCAGCCTAAACCTCCCTCGGTGCAACTTGAGGCTATTTCCTCTTGTCCTAGCACTTGTTAATTGGGACAAGCGACTAACCCACACCTGGCTCTAACCTTCTTTCAGGGAGCTCTAGAGACAGAAGGTCTCCCCTCAGCCCCCTTGACTCCAGGCTGAACAACTCCAGTTTCTTCAGCTGCTCCTCACAAGCCCTGTGCTCTAGACCCGTCGCTAACTTAATTGTCCTTCTCTGGATGTGCTGAACAATCGAAACCCCCAGAGATCAGCAAACCCTGATTACTGAGATCTCTGTGAGGATGGTGACAGTGCTGCCGTCCCAGCTGGCTCACACCACCATCTGTCATCACCTCACTCAGTGCCCTCGCGGTGCTCAGCAGCACCAGAGAGGACATCCCACCTGTGTCTGATGAGAGACCACTCCCAGTTTTATCCACAGAGGATTTGCTCATTCTGGATTAACAGCAACCCTGGCAGGCTGGAAAACTTCCTCACCCTCTTCTCCCTCTTTTCCATCTCCCTTGTCATGTGTCCAAACCCAATCTACCTGCTGCCATGCGATTAATATTCGGGCAAACACTGAACACCCCTTTGGCAGGGTCCGGCTGGGCTGAGCTGAACGCAGAGGGCTGGAGCTGGGAGGGGGGGCGTGTGTGGGAAGGGGCGAGGGGCTGCAGATCAGGGCTGATCCGGCCTGGCATTTTGGCAGAATTTTCTAGGACAGTTTGTACAGTGTGCTGCCGGTACAATGGTTATGTCTAGCCGCCGCGCTGCGGCTCTCATTTCCATGAGCAAGGAATTCAACCGAAAAGTAAACAGGAAAAAACCTTACATCTGACAGTTTATAAATATCTACGGAATTATTTAGGCAGCCAGGCCAATCCGCACAGATGCTGCTGGGACAGATCTCGGTGTTGTTTCGGAGCCCCCCCCCCGCCCCGTGAATGGGAAACAGGGCTGGTTGCTCGCCATGTCTGCGCGAACCCTCCGTGTCCTCCCGCAAGCTGGCTGCCAGCAGCGAGTGCTGCGGCGCTGGGAACAGCGCTATGAGCTGATGGGAGCGAGCTGCACGTCGTGCTGGGACACTCGCCCCCCCCCACGCTTCCAGCTCGGGCTGCACCGGGTCTTTGGAAAAGGCAAGGCAGCTTCGCCTGGGAATCGTATGGGGATTTCAGACGGGGAGCTGTCAGGGTGGTGGGGCAAGCCTTCGGTGGGATGGGGAGCAGGACTTGCCCTGCCGCGCACACACCTCCAAGAGGGTGAGGTGGCGTTTGGAACTGGTTACCCTTCTCCAACAGGCTGAAGCTGAGGGCTGCCAGGGCTCGGGAGCAGAAAGGTGCGGGCAGAGCGGACCTGCCTCCAACCCCGCGCAGGGCAGCGAAAAATGGTTTCCCACAGGAATGACAGACCTAAGCCCCCTTCCCATCAACCTCCTCCTCGGCGAGCCTCCGAAGGCAGCCCTGAGCCACCATTCAGATCCAAACGATGGGACTGGGCTTTCCCAACAATGTCCCTTCCTCCCCCTCTCACAGCCAGCCTGAGCCCGGAGGATTATTCAACTTGACAGCCGAGCGACTTGATCGTTCCGAGCGACATCTTAATTACAGGACGTCCTCCATGGCGTTTGCTGGCTACGGCCGGTAAAAGAAACTTCTCCTCCCCATCTCCCTCTGCCCCCCCAGCGCCGCCGAGCCGTGCCGAGCTGCGAGAGCTGCTCAGACAGTGGGGATATTGTTTTGGCCATTGCCTGAATGGCCCAGCCTCCTCAGCTGTAAAATTACCTAGAGGATAACCAAACAAACCCCAGACAAACACTTCTTTAAAGGCACTGCTTACTTTGCAGCAGCCATTTCCCCCTGCCCGCCACATGTGCTCACGCTGGGTTTTCTTTTCCTTCTTCTGAGCGGTGACAAAGTTGCAATGCCCTTGGCAAAGCTTTGCATGGGCAATGGGGGCAGTGAAGAGTGAGGGTATGGGGCGGGGGGCATGTCCTGGGCTCTCCTGGATCAGGCTCTGCTCGAGCCCAGTCCTGGATCTGGGCTGGAGATGTCATGATGCAGAGGCAACAGGAGCTAACAGGGAGGCAGAGGCAGAGGCAGTGACTCTTTCCAGGATCCCAGCGTGCTGGGGGTTGGAAGAGACCTCTGAAGAGCATCTAGTCCAACCTCTTGCTAGAGCAGGGTCACCCACAGCAGGCTGCCCAGGATCTCAACGTCCAAGTAGGTTTGGAATCTCTCCAGAGAAGAAGACTCCACAGCGTTGTTGGGCAGCCAGCTAGCTCCAAGACTCCAGCACCCTCACAGGAAAAAAGCTTTTACTTGTGTTCTTCTGGAGTCCCCTGAGTTGCAGTTTGTGCCCATTGCCCTTTGTCCTATCTCTGGGCACCACTGAAAAGAATCTGGTCCCATCATCTTGCCCTCTACCCTTCATCTATTGCTGATCCACTCTCAGGCTGCCCTTCTCTGGGCTAAACAGCCCCAGATCTCCCAGCCTTTGCTCCTCACAGAGATGCTCCAGCCCTCACAGCATCTTAATATCCCCTGCTGGACTCTCTCCAGTAGTTTCTCATCTCTCTTTGGGCTCATCTGTGTCAGACTTGAGAGGGGGACACTGTTTCAAATAGTTCCACCCTGACCCATTGCTTGAGAGGACTGTGTCTTTTTTTCCTTAAAGTAATACTGCTGGCCCACAGGGAAACTGGTCCCATCAGCCTGGGCCAAACCCCACTGAAGCCAGCAGAAAAACTGTCCCAGACCCCAGCATCAAGCATGATCTGACAAGACTGCCAAGCTCTTGGGGATGAAAGGCTTTAGGGGATGATAAAGCCCCTCCACAATGGGCTAAGTGAGTGGAGAGGTCAGGACAGGTCCTCTCCAAGAGGTTTTGCTGTTTCCAACTATTCCTCATAAATAGGAGAACAGCTCTGGCCAAATCCTCCTTCAGAGTCAATCTAAGCATTTCCTGACTCGGTGTTGATTTCACAGATTAAAGCAGGTCAAAAACAACCTGGTTGAAATCCAACCAGCATCAATCTTTGGAAAAAGACCTTGAGGAATTTCATTTGGGTTTGTTCTGAGAGGAGAGGCTGTGCTATTCCCACCCAGAAGTTTGTTTGCTTTTGAAACAGATGCAATAAACACATGAACACTCAAGCCCCAGCTACAAGCAAGGAGACTGACTTCTGCTACAAAGGCTTTTTCTGGGGGTAAAAATATGGGATATTAGTCAATCTGGGGTCCTGCTTTCATTCTAGACCTGCCAGTGAGCCATTAACCTAGAGGATTACATATGCACCTAAAGGTCTATGTTCACACATGGGTTGGCAGGGCTTGGCACGGGGAGGCAACACAGGACTTTGTGATCAAAACTCTCACTGACCCCAAAATAAAGGAGAGAGGAGGATACTAAATAAATCCCTACATATTCCTGCAGCTGCTCAGAGGGTGGCTTTCATTTCTGGCCTTGCTGACCTGTTCAGAGAGAATGTGTCCTCACAAAGACAGAGGTGCAAACCCAAATCACAACATCCCAGCGTGTGCTCTGAAAATAACTGCAGTCCTTCTGAGGCAGATCTCAAACTTTGGCAGATTCCTAAGATCAGGAAATTCCTTGAGAGTTTGGGAAATTTTCCAAGACTGAGCCCAAGCTATTTCTCTTGCAGAAGATATCAAGTTCTCCTCCTCCTCCTCTTTCTCTTTTCTCTTTCGGTGATGGGTCAGCGGGACCTTGGCGAGCGCACTTCTGCTGTACAGTGAGAAAGAGGATTAACAAAACACTGCTGAGGGCCAAACGCAGCTGCAGGGCCCTCAGGAACAGCTGCTTGCAAAGGGAAGCCGGCAAAGCCATGAGGTCCCAGCTCCAAGCAGGTCTGGAAGCAACCCAAGGTGGTATCGCTTACACTTTCTTCCCTGTTCCTTTGCCTGTGCATAAATAACCGCCTGTTATTTACGGCTGCTCACATCGCACGCCCCACACGCCTGCCTGCCTGCCTGCCTGCCTGCCTGCCTCTGGGGTCACCTCGGAGGACAGAGCAGAGCTGCCTGCAGTGGGAGAGCATGAGAGGTCCCTCTTAGGACCCCAAAATAACTCACTCTCCTCTCTTTGCCTCAAGTGACGTGGATAATGGCAGGATTTCTGCCCACCTGTACCCACAGTCTGTCTATGCAGGAGCCACCAGGTGCTTGGGGACATGTGGGAGCTGTGCTGCCCATGGCTTGCAGTAAGCAGGTCCTGAACAGAGCCAAAAAGCTGATGAAGGGTTTAGAGAACAAGTCTTGTGAGGAGCAGATGAGGGAACTGGAGTTGGAGAATGGGAGGCTGAGGGGAGACCTCATTGCTCTCTACAACTTCCTGAAAGGATTTGGGAGCCAGGTGGGGGTTGGTTTCTTCTCCTTAACATAAAGTGGTAGAACAAGAGGAAGTGCCCTGAAATTGTGCCAGGGGAGGTTTAGGTTGGATACTAGGAAAAGTTTCCTTAGCAAAAGAGTGGTCAGGCATTAGAACAGGCTGCCCAGAAAGGTGGTGGAGTCACCATCACTGAACTTGTCCAAAAAAAAAGGTGTAGGCACTTCAGGACATGTTTTAATGATCATGGTGTTGTTAGTTGGATAGTTGGAGTCAAGGAGCTCAGCAGTCTTTTCCAACCAAAACAATTCTATGATTCTAAGAAAAAGCAGTCTTGAGCTGTGAGAAACCTTCCTGCTGCCTCAGGACCTCATCTCTGGGCAAAATGTCCACAGCTGGGAAAAACAAGCACAGAGTAGAGAATCAGGTGTGCAGCATCACCCACCCCAGAAACATGTGCCACTGAGGCAACCTTTGTACAAGCAGGCTATTGGAGAAGCCAGGGCAGCTTCATGTGGCTTCTGCTTTCAAAATGCAGATGGGAGGACACAACTCTTGAGATGCTTCTTTGCAGAGCTCTGCAGCAGCCTCTGTACTTGGCCAACACCCCCTTGGTCCTACCACATGCAGGGAAACATGTATCCATGGCTGTCTCTGAGGGCCACCTCTCAGGCTGAAGCCACCTCAGCAGATCCAGTTCCCTGTCTTCACCCTGCCTGCAGGAACTCAACACAATTATCCTTTCAGAGCATCCCAGCACTTCAGTGCTGGGCAAGCTGTTTGCTTTATAGAAGTGTTGAAGACAAGGCATGAAGAGAAGCTCAAGGGTTACAGTTAGCTCAGTTGTGCCATGGTGCTGGGTGACTTTACTAAAGAAGAGACCAGCAAAGATGCCAGGTTGTACTGATGGTCTTCAACATTCCCCCAGGTCCCAGAGGAAAAGGTGTTTTTGTTCTGCTTTTGTGGAGTTTTTCTTCCACCACATGCAGCAATGAGGTCACCAAGCAGAGGCTTTGTGGCTAAATTCCTGGATTGCTGCCATCATTCTATTCCTAGGAAAGGCAGAAGTTGACTCAGCTGATCACGCAGCCAAGGAAGAACGTGGATCTTCCCAAAAGCCAGAGGTATGGATCTGCAAAGGACCTGACCACATGCTGAAGAAGTGATCAAACACAGCAGTTCTGTGGGCATTTCTTTAACCGAAGCCCAGGCTGGTGTTCTCTCCCCTTCCAGTGAAACATTTTTGCACCAGACAGTCCCTAGACAGAAGCATCCAAGCAGGAGATGGAAAAGACCATCTGAAATCCAAGAGCTGAACTACCACAGCAGTGTGGGAAAGACTGATATGTTTCGGAAGCACATGAAGTCTTCCTCTCCTGATGAGGAATCTCCATGGCTCTGGGGCATACACCAGCTAGGATGCAACACAGAGCTGCTGTGGGAGAGCCTTCCCCAGCATGCTTGGCCACAGACAGACTAGCAAGTTGCCCTGAAGCCACACGCTTCCCCCAAAGCTCCTCTGGCATCGCAGACAGTGCTTGTAGGACACACGTTGGTGTTGAGGGGGCACCAAACCATTCTTCTGGAGCTGTGGGATGCACAGCTCAGATCCCTGATCTCATAATTGACCATGCTTGGAGTAGATTGGACCAGTTCTACCCGATGGTCTCAGCCAGGATGAACAAGACCATATTCCACTGCCAGAGCCCCCTCCAGCAAAGCCAAAAGTGCACCACTCTGTAAGGGTCCATGCTCAAAGGACCCTTCCTGTGAAAGCTGCACCAGTGTCTTCCATCACAGCATATGACTTGAGCCCAGCTCCTACCTGTACAGACCAGTGCCTGACCCAGCCTCAAGCCACCTTCCTTCAGTGAAAACATTTTCCCCTCCTACCACCTTCCCTTGGCCACAGGGCTATTTTTGCAGGGAGGCAGGATCTGACCATCTATTTTTCTTGCAATGCAGACCCCTCTGCTCACCCCAGAGCTTCACCAATCTGCAGAGCACCCTTTTGTCCCACACCCTGGTTGCAGAACCCCCACAACCTCTAGCCCAGACACCACCTGCTCCTCACTCTCCAACTCCACAGACTCAGCCTTTTATAACATTTCCAGGCTCCTGCTCAGCCGAATCGGAGCTGGTGGGGACCAGCTGAGGTCAGAGCTGCTCCTTTCTGGGGCTTACCAGGCCAGCCCACCCTAGTGCAAAACCTGGCTCCAGCTAGATTCCCAGAGCCCCACCATAATATGCTGGGGTTTACTGAGACAATGTCACCTCTTCCCTTGATCACTCTTCATCCTCTTCACCCTACATCCATGCACTGCTCAGTCCAGCTGGAACTGCTCCTGCTCCATTTCCATGGCTGTTGCCTATTAGTACTCTCCTGTCGCTGAGGTCCTGACATGGCTGAGGAAGGGGTTTTTGAGCACATCACTCCTGTCCTGCCCAGAGAACTGCCTGCCTGCTCCTTGCCCTTGCAGAATCTCCCCTGCCAGCCTCCCTGCACATTTTCCTGGAGGAAGGACACTAATGGAAGTACAAATAAAGCAACCTGTGCATCCTTCTCGCCGTTCAGTGCTCGGATAACCTGCGGTTGCCCCCCCCCCCCCAGTCCTCCCCAAACCACAGCCCCACTGTGTGCTCCCTGCTGCCGCCGCTGCTGCTGCTCTGGCATTTTTATGAATGGCCTTGAGCCCAGGGAAGAGACGTGAGCATGGGTTTGGAACAGCTCCATCCCTTCTACCGCACGCGCTAATCTTGACAAATGATCAGCGTGCGGCTTTCGAAACCAGAGATAAGGCTGCCTGACCACTTCAAGTCACTGCACTTTCCCACGAAGAAAGGGATTTTGTTCTCAGCCCTCAGCCACAGCTTCCTCCAGAGCCTGGGCAAATCCAGGTAACCCCCACCCCATGGGCTGGGAGGGACACACACACACTCACTGCAATCACACCCCTTGGGAGTGGGGCCAGAGTGTGAGTCAGAACAAAACCTCAGCAGCCTCCAAATGAGGCAGATGTTGTGATAGATCATCTGTGTTGCCCAGGGAGGTTGTGGATGCTTCCTCCATAGAGGTGTTCAAGGCCAGGCTGGATGAGGGCTTGAGTGACCTGTTCTAGTGGGAGGTGTCCCTGCCTATGGAGGGGGTTGGTACTGGATAATCCTTGAGGTCCCTTCCAACCTAAACCATTCTATGATTCTATCTATATTGCTGAGATTTCTGATGTCACTGGCTCGACCAGGGCTGTCTCCTGCATCTCCTTCCCATTGTGGCCAATGGCAGAAGTGGTCCATGCTCAGCATGGAGCTGGGATGTGGCAGAAGCATGTGCTAGAAACCAGGAAGAGCTTCCAGCCCTGCAGTTTGGTGGGCTTCCCTGAGCTCAGTTTTAGAGTCATAGAATAGAATTACAGAATCACTGAGGTTGGAGAAGACCTCTAAAATCATCATGTCCAACCATCATCCCAACACCCTCATACTCACCAAAGTGCCACATCTACACCTCTAAGGTGCTCCTCTGGGTTGCTGCAGCACCTGGAGAAGGCCCTAGTGAGGTCACAGCTCTCCTTGGACTAGTATGCCACTATACTGCTAACTATACTGCTATGGCATTTGGGACGTGCATCTTGCTTGCCAGTTCAAGTGTCACAGTGTCCCTGTTCGTCCCTGGGGCCAGAGGAGCAGCTGTGGGATAGCTGCAGTGGCTTCACAGGGAACACACCAGAGCAGAGCGAGCCCTGGTTGAACGTGCATCTGGGAAAATTGGGCTTTCCAGAAGACCCCACTCTTGCACAGACCTGCTGCCAAGGGACAAGGCCTCTGTGAGTGCCAATTCAAGGAATGCCTTTGATCCAGTGGGAATCACTGGGGAGAATCTCTGCCTCTAAATCGAGCTGCTCTCTTGCCTTGCCACTTTGGGAAATGAATTTGTGCTTGGAAAAACTCAGGCTGGGAGAGATCTTGGGAAGACATCCAAGCTGTTTCCCTACCCCAAATTGGTCCTGACAGGTTTTTTTTATCTAACCTTTCCTTTAAAATCTCCAGATGCCCCAGTGCAGTCTCCTCCAAGGCTATATTCATTTTACTACCAGATATTTTTACATTATTAATATCCAACTTAAATTTCCCTTGCTGCAATCTGCTCCTATCCCACAGAAACACAGAAGGCAGCTCTCCTCTGACCACTGCACCCAGTTCACCCCATCCTGCCCAGCATAGTAAGTGCTTTGCCAGAAGCAAGACCTATTTAAAGCACAGGATTAGGGTGGTTGAGGCTGGGCCTGGCCAAAAGCAGATGGAGCTGAAGAGCCCCTGGACTGTCCGGGAGAGTTTGGTGGTGCAGCAGCTCACATCCACTGCACCCTGTGCAGGCACCAAACATGGTACCTGGGTGGGAATGGGGGGTTAGAAGCTGCTGGCTTGTTGACCCATGGAGGGAGGCAATTACTCAGCTGATGAGGCCATATAGGTGTTAATTAAAAAGTTTGTGAAGCAGAACAGGTCACTGCTTGGTGTTATCCACTTGTGAAATTAGCCTCTCAGTGGTTCATCCAGCTGTCTCCAGGAGTCAGAGCAGGGGAAGAGCTCTTCCTCTTCCCAGAGGGAGGTCCTCTGTTCTTGCTTTCTTCTCCAGCTGAGCTCCTACTTCTGAGTCCTGAACATGTCCCTGCTTTTCAGAAAGGTCTGTGGTGGATCCATAGTAGGGAAAAACTTCTACCTGTGCTGCCTTGGAGCATACTGTGCAAGAGTTAGAGACAATAATCAACTTCTGGCAGTCCAGGTGGAGAAACAAACTCCCTGGTCACTTTCAGAGTTGCTGCAGGAAGTGTTCACACAGGGACAGTGATGGACACAGCCTTCAAAGTCCCTTGGTAGGGTCTCAAGTTTGCCAAGCATTCAAATTTGATCATCATCATTGTCATATCTGATCCAATCCCCTTTACTCTCCAGCCAAGGCCAGGAGAGAAAGCAGAGATTTCCTCTGGGAAGCACCAGGGTCTGGTGCTGCCTGATCCAGAGTTTACCAGTGAGTAGGTCTGCGGTGCCTTTCAGTTCTGCCCTTTTATTCTTCTCCAATCCTACCTTTTGGCAAAGCTCTTCCACCTTACTGGAGACCTCAATGCTCATCACAGGCTTCACACCTCTGGGAGGTGGGGCTTGGCATCTTCTCTTTTAACCCGTGGGACATGCCTATGTCAGAAGGATGCCTTCCTGTTCCTTATTCAAAGGAGCACCTCTCCAAAGCCAAGATGCCATGGCAGGCTCCACACAGGCATCCTTCCATGCCCAGACAGTGTTTGTTCTGTGGGCTGGCAGAAGCACAGCTGAGCATCAAAGAGTCAAACCCCAGCTGCTCCCTGAGAAGTGCAACTTAACGAATCCCCATTTCCTGCCACTCTGTGTCTCATGGTTGGATTAGCTCACAGCTAATAAGGCACATGAGAGGTTTTTTTCCCATGGCTTGGGGCACTCATAGTGGCTGTCTCTATGTGGATTCTTTGATGTCCTACAATAGAGTTGATGATGAATCCATTTCCTCAATGGGGATGCAAGCTTGGCACTCTCTTGTCTACCCAGATGCCAAGCAGTTAGACAATAGAACACCAAAATGGGATTCAGCCCCTGTGAGGATTCTGCCTCGCTATGAAAACTGGCAGAAAATGACCTGGAACAGGGTTAGATGGCAGGGACAGACAGACAGACACACACACACACTGAAGTGTGATGCCTCCCACCTTCTCCTCTTTCACAGCCAGGTTGGTGAGAACGAGCGAGCACTCCGCTCTGCCCCGTGGTGCCTGCTCAGCACAGCGCAGGCTCGGCACACAGGACCAAGCAAGAGCTTTAGCTGAGACCCTGCAGCACCAGATGGTTTTTTCTGGAGGCCTCAGACGCACACGTGCAGCTGTTATTAAAACTGGCTCCAGCTCCCTGCACACAGGGAAAAAAAAATGAAGGCTGTGTGCAAGGTTAGCTCTCGACTTTGGCATCCAGCAGTAAACCATGCAGGCTGGGCTGGCTTTCGTTTGTTTTTATAGGGCTGCTGATAGATCGTCCCTCCTGCAGCATCCCGGTGGAGTGGAACAATCCGATGCACCAGCTGGATGGGAAGTGCTTCATGTGCTGCCAGATGGACCATGCCAAAGCCAGAATGCATCCACCTCTGGGGTGCAGCCTGACAAGCGCATGGCAGTTTGCAGCAACACCCTGCAGCAGCTTGGAGCAAGCAGAGGGAGCTGCTCCAGAGGATGCACTGCCTCGTTACACAGACTTCCTCAGCTCACTTTTCTAGCCTGCCTCTGCCTGCACGGCTCTCCTCTGTGTTTTTCTTCTCCTGCTAATGTTTCTGTATCCACCTCAGACCAAGCCAAAGGCTCCTTTTAACTGAAAAAGGCCATTTGTCTCCGTATCTCATCATCTCTGTCTCAGTGTCAGCTCAAGCCTTGATGCCTCCTTTCTCCAGCAGCAGGTTTCACTCCTGTGTTTGGGATTCCATCCAGCTGCACTTTCTCAGCTGCTTCCAAGAATTTTTGACAAGCATTGCACACCTCTTTGTGGTGCTTCTCTGCCTGTGCCAACCCGAGGCTGACCTCTGCCAGCCAAGGCTGGAGCCTCATCTAACCCCTGTTGTGGTCTCATTGAGATGCCCTAAGGTGTGAGTGGGCCAGGGGCAGCAGGATGCTCAGCCCAGCCTCTGCTTATATGACAAAATCTCTTGCTCTCCTGCAAGTTGACCTCCACTGGGTATCACCAAGGATGCTACTCCCATCCCAAACTGCCCAGTGCCCAAGGTGGGGGACGTTGTCCCCCTCACCCAATAGCAATGGCTCCTTGTGACTTACCCAAAGGTTCTTCCACCACTGTGGTTAATGGTGCAGTGCCTGGGGAGTGCTGTTTGAGAGGGCAGGGTGCTCAGCACCCATTACCTGCTGCTGTGGATGGGGGGCAAGTTAGAGGGAATCTCTGCAAGGCACAGGAAGGAGACTCAAACCTGCCTTCCAAAGGAGGCAATGCCTTTGTTTGTCAGAGACCTATGGATCCACAGGGAAAGGCAAGGGATTCCTCCCTTCCCTGGAGCTGAAGGCAAAATCTAACTTGGAGGGGTGATCACAGAGCTGTTGGCGTTGGAAAAGACCTTAAAGATCATTGAGTCCAGCTCCAAAACACCCTCTCCTGCAAAACTCAGGTTCTGAGTTCACTGGGCCTTTGCCGGTGTCAGTCAAATGATTGACAGCTGCCAGACTCCAGCATCAGAGATCGCCTGGAATCCCACAGGACAGAGACGTTCTGCTTCCAGCCTATTTCCCTGCAGGTGCTCTCTGGGAATCAGAAGCCGCGGGCCGGGGCTGACCCAGAGGAAGTGCCTGGACCCCGCGGCTCCAGACCCTGCTGCACCTGCTACCCCCGCCCGCTGCCGGGGAGGGGGCGACGTGACAAGGGGCGGTGTTGGGACCGGGCAAGGGGGTTTATGCCCCTTCCAGACCCCCGCCCCGGGGCCGACGACTCTCTAGGGTCGAGCTTCAGCACCGCAGGAGTTGCAAGGAGTGTCGAGGCGGGGTAGGGGTTCAGGACCGCTTTGTGTCTCAGTCCTTAGGACCGGGGAAAGATGCTGGGGGTAGGAGGAGGTCAGGGGAGGGGGTGCCGCTTTGTCTCCCCGCCCGCGGGGCCGGGGGTCGGCGGCTGCGGGAGGGCGGGAGGAGGAGCGGGGTCCGCCCCCACCTCCGCCGTACAAAAGGGGGCGGGCGGGCGACGGAGCAGCGTGTGCCGCCGGGCAGGGCCGGGCAGGGCACGGCTGGGCACGGCAAGGGGCAGGGCAGAGCAGTGCTCCGGTCCCCTCCGCAGCGCCGGCCCGGCGGAACCCGCGGCCGCCCCGTCCAGTGCCGTCCCGCTCTGCAGCCGCCGCCGGGCCCGGGACCATGCGGCGGGCGCGGGCGCTGCGCCGCCACGGAGCTCTGCTGGCCTGCCTTTCCCTGGGGACGCTGCTGGCCCTCACCGACGCCAAGGGTGCCTTCTACCCCCCCGCCGCCCCGCTGCCCTACGGCGGCAGGTACAGCCTCTACACGGCCGGCTCCAGCCCGCAGCTCGGCAAGCCCGTGGGCAAGCACAAGTAAGCGACCCTCTGCGCTGGGTACCGCCTCACGCCGGGCATCCCTTACCGGGCACAGATCACGGGTACTGTCCGCATGTCTGCGCTCAGCATCCCCGCGGAACGACCGCTGCGTGCACCCCGTGGTGGGTACCTAACCCCCGGTACCAGCCATGGGTGTCATCACCCAGGGCTCAGCTGCAAGCGCTCCTCGGCGGGTACTCAACTCTGGGTACCGACCGTGGGCGCCGTCCTTTACCAGGGGACGGGTACACTGCAGTCCCATGTGGGACAGAGATGGGGTGGTGAGGGTGGGATGCCTTTGGACGTTTTTGGGTAAGGGAATGTACCTGTTCTGCTGCACACAGGCAGGGGGGAGTGGGGTGGGAAGTGAAGTGGCAGTGAACAGAGCTATGTGTAAAAACGCCAGGTTTGGAGGGAATGTGCTTGTAAAGCACAGAGTTAGGAGAGCTCAAATATGGTTTTGAGTAACCTGGAAAGCTCAGGCGAAAGAGGAATGTGGCTTTACTCATGGTATAGACTTTTTCCATTCAGTCGTAAAAAAGCTGTTACACTTGTGGGGGGAGGGAGGCTTGCTGCCCTCCCCACTTGTTTGCTAGAACCGTTTCTTCCCGGCTCCTTTGAAAAGAGGAGGATGTGGTGTCGTGAACAAGCTAAAATGAATGAAGTAACGTTGGAGACCAACAATACTGGCAGTGCCAGTGAGAGCTTTCCAAAGCCTGTAACATTTTCCAGCTGCTCACTCTTAAAACATCAGGCTGAGGCTATAAAACTGCAAGCCACGGGTGGGTGAGGAGGAGAGGGTTTGGGAAGAAGGAGAGAGAGTTAGAAGCATCCCAACCCAAGTAGTCTCAGGTAGGCAGTGGCTATTAGTAGTGGCCAATAGAACTGCTCATGTCGGCTACTTGCTGACTTACAGCAGGGGTTAGCAGTGTGTTTGTGAGCAGATCCTGGATGGATGGTAGATAGATGGTGATGCTGAGTTTCCATGCTCACACTCATGATCTCTCTTCCCTCCAGCTGAGTGGCTAGCCTTAGCTTTCATGTGGCCCTGTGCATGGAGAAAGAACTCTCTTCTGGAGGAATGGGGAGCAGGTCAAGTCCCCACACACATGCTCTGGGCTGAGCTGCTGGTGTCTGAGCAGACTGGAAAAGACCATCTGCTCCTGGGTGCTGCTGCAGAGCAGAGTAAGGGGAATATGCTGGAGGTGTGGGGCCAGAAGGTCCCTTCTGGGAGGGAACAGTGAGAACTGGGGTGTTGGAGGGAGGATGAGCCTGCTTGCACCTTGCTGCTTCACTGAGGGTGCTGCTGAAGGTGGAGAAGTCTGCCCAGAGCATCTGTATGAGGCATGGCAGGGGGCTTAGGGTGGGTCTTGGCATGGCTAGAGGATGTACTTTGGCTTAATGTCTTTGTCACTGATGCATGCCCCTCTTTTACCTGTCTTTCCCCATTGAGGATGAGCCAGAGGACAGAACTTGCTTCTCTGTCCCCAGAGGGTGACAGTGGGGAAGCTGAGGAGGGATGCACCCTGTGCACTCCCACTCACCCAAACAGGAGATATTGAAGTCCTTTTCAAACCCTTTCTACCCCATCATGACTGCCCCAGGCTCTTTTCTCACCTCCACCTGCCAGAGGTGTCCCAACACCAGGTGGACCACTGTCATGCCAAGCCCATGAGACCTGAGCTGAGGCCCTGCAGCTCATTTCTCTGCTCTCTGCAGACTGTGCAATGGTGATGCCAGGGAACACTGGTTGCTTCCCAGCCTGTGGCCAGGGAGCTGAGCAACAATGACCCCAACTTGCACAATGAGAGCTGGGTCCTCCTGCCTCAGTGAACACCTCCCTGCACCTATAGTACACACCAACCCATCTGTTCCATCCTGCTAACCCTCTGTCTTCACCTCTGCTCTGCACCGTGTGTCTGTGCCCTCCTCTCCTCCCGCTCTGCCATCTGCCACATCCCCACACCCTTAATCCCTGCTTCACTGCACATCCCTGCTGTCTCTGCTCCTGTGGACCAAGTCCATCTGCTCCTGCTGGCAGCCCTGCCTTCAGCTGGAACAGTCTTAGCCTATATGTGTCCCACCAGCACCTTTGCCATGCAGCCTTCCTCCTGGCCATCTCAACCTTAGCACTTGGGTTTACTGCTCTGCTCAGGAGAGGTCCCGTGCCTGGAGCTGCCTGGTAGCTTATGACATTTGACTGCATGCATAATAGCAGGAGAGAAGAGGCTCCACTCCTTTCACCACCTGTCCAGGGGTTCTGAAGAGGTTTCCAGCCTCCAGCTGGCTCGGAACCTGGGTTGTGTCGCTGTCTCCATGGTGGAGGAAGCTGTGATGCTGCAGCCTTGCAAAGCAGCCAGCCTGCATCTCCTCTCCCTCTGATGACAGTAAAGTCATGCTTGATCAGAGTGTGACAGTTCCCACAAGGTCTGAAGGCTTATGGGCTGGCACTGGCAGCAATCCAGGAGTGGCAGGAGGACAGAGCACCCCTGCCAGACTCTGCTGGAGCTATTTCTGGGTATCTATTCCCATACCTGCTGTTGCTAGTGGGGTTCTGCTTGTCTGCCCAGGCTGTTGTGAGCCAGACACTGCCTGAAGCTAACTAAGCAGAGAGCCCAGTACAGCTGAGGTGTGCAGAGATGTGTTGAGAGTGCAGGGGTTTAGCTGCACCCCAGAGGACAGGTGCTGGACCCACCTGGACTGAGGAAAAGGCTCCTCGTTGTTGCTGGAGGGTGGCATTCTGGGACCTGGAAGGCAGCTAGCCTCTTGTGGAGGCTCTTAGAGTTGGTCAGGTGAAAGACAAGGTGCATGAGGGCACCAGGAGCAGGAGTCAACTCACACAGCCTGGCTGGTCCAGGAGTGCCTGCCCACCTCTTCTCTGTGCACCTAGCAACAGGCTGGGCATGGGAGACTTGGTTCTGTCTCCACTCTCTGCACTCCCCCAGGTTTCACTGCTGTCTCCATCCCCCGTGGGTGGCATGGGTGATGTCCCCTTCATAGCAGCTGCACAAGCTGGGGTAGTCCCTCCAGCTCCTGCCAGCCTCAGAGCTCTCCAGCAGTGTCACACAGGGCAGGCAGACCTGACCGGGCACGGGGTGAATTTTGGGGTGCTGCTGTCAGCCAGGACAGGGATTGACAGTGTCTCTTGTGCTTCCTTCTAGGAGCTATTGTGCCTACGTGGTGCAGCGCAACGTGACGTGCACGCTGCAGGATGGGGCTGAGAGCTACGTCAAGGCTGAATACCACAAGTGCAGCTGGGGACCTAAGTGTCCAGGAAAAGTGCTGTGAGTAGAGGGGACACCAGGGCAACATCTTCCTTCCCCCCCAGGTCCAAGCCATAGGTCTCCTCAGGCTCCTGAAGCCCCTGTGTCACCCCTGTGATGACAAATCCTTGCTTTTCAGAGGAAGCAGAAGGGATTTACCTGGAAGAGGCAGTCACTGCCAGGGTAGTGGTGCTGGGAGGAGGCAAGATGGGTTCTGACAGGAGGAAGAGGGAGCTCTGGTCCCTCATTAGAAATAAATCAGGACATCCTGGGAAGCTGAGAGGGTTATTGTGTGCAGGAAAATTTCTGCCCCAGGCCTGCGATTTGGCAGGAAGATGGCATCTAGGTGACAGCCTGACCAAGAGGAGGAGGAGGAGAAACTGAGTCCATGGCTGAGGATGACTCGGGGCTTCCTGCCACAGGAAAATACTTGCAAACTCTCTGCCACTTCGTCAGCACTGGAGGGAAACTCCCTGCAGCGCCACAGTCGGAGCTGCAGCAGGGGCAGGGTGGACACTGGGGCTTTGTCCTTCACCTCCCTCCTGCAGCCCCTGGCCACGCATCCTGCTCGATGCGGGAATGCCGCTCTCCTGCCTCCTCCTCAAGCTCACCGAGAGCAGCAGAGCTGGACATCGACAAAAACCGGGCTGAGAGCGGCTTCTGCTGGAGCCTGGCATCCCTCCAGTGACAGCAGCACAGGGGGCTGCAGCCGGCCAGGACTCACCATGCAGCAGCAGTGCCCCGGGCCCGCGTGCAGCCTTTGCCAGCACAGACTGACTGACCCACTCATGGACTGGTCCTTTCCTTCCTCCATCACAAGTGCTTTAGCAGAACTTGGGGAATTCAGGACGTCCTGCAGCTGCTGGTACCCATGGAGGAAGTCCTTTTCCCTTCTCTGTGATGTTTGCTGCTCAGGCCCTCCAACCCTTCAAACAAAACTGGGGTGATCCAAGGGTGTTTTCTGAGGGCAGGTGGACCTGCAGCTGAAATCTCTGCTCAGCTTTTGGTGCTGCATCCGGCCCAAGAAGCTAATGTGTTCTTTCTGTGCACTGGGACCATCAGCATTCACAGGATCACAGGATGTTAGGGGTTGGAAGGGACCTCTGGAGATCAAGTCCAACTGTCCTACCAGAGCAGGACCATATAATCTAGGGTAGGCTGCACAGGGATGTGTCCAGATGGGTCTTGAAAGTCTCCAGAGAAGGAGGCCCCACACACATTCTGTGAGCTCCCCTGCCTCTTGGAGAGGAGTTCAGAGGTGCTGAAGGGCTCTTCGGCAGAGGCTGTCACATAGAGAAAGTCCCTTCTGCATGACGTCTTCATCCTCACTTCACCTCCTAACAGCCCCTGAGCACAGCAGGCTCCTGCTGTGATATATTCAGGCAGATTTTGGCACACTAAGGCAGAAGGAAAGGCCATAGAAGCTCAGCAGCATCTGTGAGGAGGAACAACCAGAGAGCAGCTAGTTTTGAAACTGTCTATGACTGTTGGAGATTGTTGCTGATGGAAAGCAAAGAGATTCTTCAAAATGATTCAAAGAACAGAGGATTTGGGTTTGCTTTCTGCTCCTGCTCTGCAGTACAGCTGGAGGGGGGCTGTATTGTTGTGTGGCAGTGGCGCTGAGCTGTGGTGCAACAAGAGTGCTTGGTGGAGGTGGGTCACAGTCTGCAGCTTCAGCACGTGTGTCTCAGCCAGGCTTTCCCACACCCAACAAGCACCCCAGCCCCACTCTTCTCTTTTGCTTGATGTTAAGGTTGCTTCTCTAAACTGTCTTCTCTCCTTCCCCCCTCTCCTGGAAAGGTATCACACCTTCTTCAGACCTAGGTACAAGATTGGATACAAGACAGTGACCGAGCTAGCCTGGAGATGCTGCCCAGGCTTCATGGGAGAAGGGTGCCATGACAGCCCGACTGACCAACCTGGCCTTCTGCCCCAGCATCCCAGCCCTAAAATGCCTCCTGGACAAAAGATGTTTCCAATCCCCCGACTTCCTCCCTACCCTAAAAGCCACCCTGACCTGTTTCCAGGACCAAAGAAGAATCAGTATGGTGAGATCTCATTTTTGCTTCACATCCCCAGTTACCACTAGATGTTCTTAAACCTCTTGGTTCTTTCTGTTCCAGCACAGGCATGAACTGGGCAAGACCTCACTAGGTGACATGCTTTCTGATCAGAGACCTGGCATTTGATTGTCCTGGGGACCACTTGCCCTTTAAATCTACTTTCTTCCAAAATGTGCTACTTCAAAATTACCTTTTCCTCATTACTTGAGCATTTCCTCATCACTTTGGCATTAATAGGGCATGTCCTAAGAAGAAGCGTCCCTGTGCTGTTCTCATCACCTGCTCTTGAACTTTGGAGCAGAAAGAGGGCTTTCTGGTCAGCTTAATAAGAAATGTAGAGAAAAAGAGGAAGGATGGGCTGATGTTTGCTGAAATGGCAGTAAGAGGAAGATGGGAGCATCTGTTAGCATAGAAAAGGACTCAAAAACTCTAGGAGATAGCCAAGGAGGGAAGGAAAAGGAGCACCAGCCCTGACTGTGCCTGCTCTGTTTTTTTCCTTGTGCAGGCAGGAAGCTGCCTGGCCTCTTCGGGGACCGCCTGGATCGGCTGGAGGAGGAGGTGAGGCGCCTGTCCCAGTCCTACGACAGCCTGCACACCATGGTGAGCGGCCTGGGAGACCGCCTGCGGCTGGCCATCCAGGAGGACACCACCAAGATGATTGGCTCCCTGATGAACAGCCCGGGCACGCCTGACTCGACAGTGGGCTTTGGCATCATTCCTGATGGGCTGGTGGATGTGGCAGACAAAGCTGACATCGCCACGTACCCTCCCGTGGGGGAGATCCTGACCAAAGTGACGGAGGTGAGCGACGTGCTGAAAAGCAAGGCGGATCTGTTGCACGAGGTTCGTGGCATGGTCCTGGACCACGATGGGCAGATCAAGCACCTGCTGGAGTCAGCCCGGCCCTCGCCGCTCACCTCCATCGACCTGCTAGAGGAGTACGTGGACACGCGGCTGAGCACCCTGCGTGGAGAGCTGCTCGATGGCTTCGAGAAGAAGCTGGGGAAGATCCAGACCAGCTGTGATTTCCGCATCCAAGAGGTGCGGCAGCAGTGCGAGGAGGAGAAAGCTGCCAACCTGCGGCTGCAGCAGACGCTGGACGGGAAGGAGCTAGAGATAAAAAAAGAGATCTCCCAGCTGGAGACCCAGATCCAAGGGCTGACGGTGGTGGAAAGCTGCTGCAGCAACCTGGACTACCTCACTGATCGCATGAACATCCTTGAGAAAGGCCTTCACAGCATCTCTGAGTCCCAGAAGAACTTGCACTCACGCCTGGATGGTGAAATCTCCACTGTCACCCTAGGGAACCTTTTTGAAGGGCGCTTTGAGGACCTGGAAGCCAGACTTAATGCCACAGAGAGAGAAACAGGGAGCTGCTGCTCCAGTGTAGAGGACAGCATGAGAGGCACAGTAGTGGCAGAGGTAGATGGCATGAGGACTGCCTTTGAAGATAAGATACAGACTCTGGAGGATAGGCTCATGATCATTGTTGGGGAGCTGAACAATGTCAGTTCTCCCGTGGGCATGGACGGAGCGGTGGTGCCTGTGCTGGAGGGGGAACTCGCCAGCATGAGAAAACAGACGGCTGAGACCTTGGAGGTGCTGCAGGATCGCCTCATCACACTGGAGAGCACCTGTTCCCTGGGCTGCACCTCTGCCTCCAAAGATGTCGAGACCTTCCGGACTGAGATTGAAGACTGCCAGAACAAGAACCAAGATCTGCTCCTCCGGATGGATAGCAACTACGACCTCCTGCGCAAGCTGAACGCCACCATCCTGGAGATCCAGCGGCGGATCGAAGAGGAAGCATCAGGAGCTTTGCAAGGGGAGATCACCTTGCTTAAGATCAACCTGAACACTGTAAGCAAGTCTCTGACAGGACTCAAGGACTCTGTCTCCCAGTACTCAGACACAGTGACACACGTCAACTCCTCTCTGGATGAGCACGAGCGCAAAATTGAGGATGAGGTCCACTCCATCCAGGAGAAAGTCAATGACCAGGGCTCCCAGCTCTTCTTCAGCAACCGGCGTGTCCTGAACCTCAAGGGAGACTTGGAGAGACTCAAAGCCAGGATCATCAATGACCTGGGCTCCTGCAAGAGTGTGGCACATGACCTGCAGCAGGAGATCGCTCACTTCGATGAGCGGGTGGCCCGGGTAGAGAGCGTCTGTGGCAGGCTGGGTGCTGTCACAGGGAGCCTGGATGGCATCAGGGACGAACTAGAGAAACACACGGGCAGCCTGTGGGACTACATGGACCACATGAATGGGACTTTGGCTGCCCACTCTCAGGAAATAACAGGACTGAAGGACAACCTGCTTGACTGCCAGGCCAAGGTCTCAGAGCTGGCAGAGCAGGTTGGCCACTTGGAAGAGCAGGCAGAGGGGAAGCAGCATTAGCTGGGCCCCCGCATGCTGCTTCCTTCTCCCCACGAAGGACAGAATTAACTTATATCACACAGACTCACTCCAATGTGACAACAATTCTTGGGATAACTTTTTTTTTTAATGAAGAGATAAAGCTGCTACAAACCCTTCTTTTAATTATTTTTACATCTTGTCAGCTCCACTTCCCCTGTGTCGGTGCCACTCCTGCTGCAGCAGCATCACTGCCTCCTGGCCAAGGGTGGTGCTTTGGCTCCTGGGCTGATGATCCCAGCAGGACCATTCAGGGGGAAGCTGGAGACAGGAATATTGTTTTGTTGGTTTTTTTTTATTTTTTTAAATTTTATTTTTTGTGGATTTATCCTTCTTGAAGCATAAACCCTGTAGTTAGCAGTTGAAGAGTAGAATTTTTCTGACCTAAAGACCATTTGTGTCTTAATCCAGGGACCGAGCAGAGCCAGGGCTCCTCAGAGGAAGCAAAAGTCTCCCCAGGAATTGTGGATATCAAAGAGCACATGTGCCTTCCCTTCCTCTGGTACAGTCAATCCATTTATGGCACTCCCTTCTGACAGAGCACAGGAGGAGATGCATTGGGAAAGCAACCCGTGCAGATAGGTGTGGTACATGCAGGTATAGCTTTGAACAATCCACCATCATGGTGCTCAGCTGATGGCAAAGTTTCCTCCTGCTGTCCCTGTATCCCTTGCCCTATCTGATGAGCAGCTAAAAATGGCCACAGCAGCATGTGGGGGAGATGCCCTGAGCCCTCAGGGCTGCTGTGCTCTCTGGTTACGCTTGGTTATGGAAAACCCAGTCACATGAAAGGTTATGGCTTCCCAAGAGAGAGGCACGTCCAGAGGTGGCCGTGGAGAGCAAGGCTGGCATTAAGCAGCCCTGGTGCTCTGCTTAAACTGTGAACGTGGTTCCATTCATCTCAGCCCAGGGCTGGAGAGCTGCAGCTGCTTTGCTCATGTGTGGGAGTAAGAGCCTGCAACGTTGCTCTTAGCCCACTGGGGTGCCAGCAGCCCTGAAAGAGACTCACACGGCATGGAGCAAGGCAGGACACCTTTGAAAAGGCCTCTCCTCAGCCTGGCACTGAAGAAGTTATTGGCTCCATTGACTCTAGCTTCCAAAACACGCAGGTTGTAGAAGATCACACTGAGTCCTCAGCAACTCCAGCCTGGCTCTGTGGAGCAGGCAGCTGGACTATGCAGCTATTACACACAAACCCCACCTCTGCTGGGAAGCCCCAGGATGGGGCAAACAGGGTCTTCACAACCAGAAAGGATGAATAGAAAATTAGAGTCTCCATCTCAACAGCTCTGGCACTTTATAGCAGGGGAACATATTTTTATGTCAGCTCAGCATTGCAGCTCGTCTTCAACTCCCACCTCGTGCTCACCACCCTCACCCTATCATCCCTGCTCTTCTGAACCACAGTTCCCATCCTGCTTCCCTCCATCCTGCAATAGAGCAGTGCTGGGCTCTGCGTAGCATGAAGCAGCAGCAACCCCCAGCAGAGATGCACCTGGGTGCTTTTTCTCCTCCAAAAAAATGGGATGAGATCTCTGAAACAGATGCTTCTAGACTGGGGAGGACCACAGGGATCACCGAGTTCCACTGGCTGCATCACATTACCCTGATGCAACCCACTGGCTTTTTCTCCTGCCAGAGAAGCATGGGTCATCAGCTGTATGAGCAGGGAGAGAGGACCAAAATTCCCACCCCACCGGATGCTCACAGCACCAGGATGCACTTTTGCTGTTCTGAGCTTTGCCAGATCTGGAGCAACACTGCAGCTGCTGAGCCACTTCTCTAGCCAAGGAGCAATCTCCAGCTGCCTTTGGGCATCCTGTGAAACTTGCAAAAACTATTTGTCCCTTCCTTGGAACCATGAGAACAGTTTCAAGGCAGCCCTTGCCCCACAGGAGCATCCCACCCAAGCTCCTTCCCCTTCCTCTCACAACAAGGAGAAAAGGGCCGTAGCAACCAAAGAGAAAACCAAGCCAAGAGCCAGGCTCATCCCCTCCCCAGACCAGACCTGGGTTGGAGAGCAGCTCAACAGCAAGAGCCTTCCAGCACAGAGGGAGCTGAGACTGGCCCTAATAAGAAAGAGACAAGGAAGAAGTTTGACCTTCCAGAACATGGTGCTATGTATGGACTATTCCTGACCAGTCACTTGAAGCTATGGACAGTTTGTATTTCAGTTCTCAGCTATCCACCTTTAAAAAGTAAAAGGAACTTGATACAAAATAGGGCATTTTATTTTGGTTTTGTTTTGCTTGCAGAGAGGGAAGGACATGGTGTGTATGGGGTTGTCCTCAGAGGCAGCTTTCTGAAGTAGTTGGTAACTAATCCTGGTGAAAGGTTTTTTTTGTCTTTGAAACCTACATTTGTTCAGACTTTAAAAGGAAAAAAAAATCTGTTTGTACTGGAAAGGATTCAAAAAAGAAAGAATAAAGTATTTCTTGCTGAGGTTTTCAGGATCCAAATGCCTTGTGTGGCTTGCAGACAAGCAGAGTTAAAGCACTGAGGCAGGTGAACTAGGAGATGGTTTCCACTCACAGAATCATGGAATCAGAGTAATTTAGGTTGGAAGAGACCTTTAAGATCATTATTGAGACCATTAACCCAGCACTGCCAAGTCCACCACTAAGCCGTGGCTCTCAGCACCACATCTCCACGTCTTTTAAATCCCTCCAGGGATGAATGCCAGCTCAGAGGAAGGAGCACAGCAGTGCTCCTGCCTGCCTTGTTTTGTGTGGTTAGAGCTGAGGCCGCCCTGAGCAGGGGCACCAGGCTGGCTGAACACAGCAGTGCTGGCAGCCAGGGTTCAGAGAAGTCCTCCACCCACTGTGGGGACAGGCTGCTTGAGTACCAACCCTGCTTTAGGACAACTGAGCTTTGCCTGAACACTCCAGCACAGGAACAAGCTCCTGTGCAAAAGATCTATGCACACATACAGCCAGGGTTTGCTCTCCTGTTGAATAAACGTTGGAAGTAGTAGATGAGAAAAAGCAAACTCCTTTCTCATGCAGCAGCTCCACAGACCAAGGACACTGGAGGTCCTGCCCCTGTTTCCACCAAGACCAGACCCCTCTTGACATGCCACTTCATCAGGATAAACACAACCACATCTGTCAGAGGGCACTTTAACCCTCCCTCTTTCATGCACAGGGCTACAGCAAACAAGAGGCAGCCTGAATGACAGCTTTTTTTATTATCAATTATTGCTCTAACTAGTGAGGGACACTCAAAACCCCAATGGCTTCCACCCACCTAAATCATGGGACAGCTTCACTCCATCAGCTATCAAACTGCAGACAGCTGGACTATCTGGTAACATTGTTCATACTGGAGGCAGTGCTAACTGTACCAGAGGCTCATCAACAAATAACAGTGACCCACCACTACCTTTAAAAGACAGCCAGACTTCAAAGCTGTTAAGACCATTAATAGAACTTTCCTAGAACTTAGTTGTTCGTTTCATAAATGGAGGTTTTGTAGCCTAGGAGCTCTCTCTTACTCCACTTTGGCCCCCAAAATGGGTGATTCTAGTGCAGAAAGTGACCTGTAATAGAAGTGCAAAATGGCTGAGCAGCAAACAGAAGGAGGAGCTGCATCTGAAGCATCCAGTCCTGGCAGGAGACGCATAGGAGAGCCCCAGATCAGGTCTCCACAGGTAGTGGGATCAGGGAAAGGCCTCCAAGTCAAGAGCAGGCAGTGGAGATCTCCAGTAGGTAAAGTGACTGTACTCTGGGCACACCAGAGCCACGCTCCCACTCTGGCCCAGGGGAGGGAAGATGAGCTCCACCAGCTCCGACAGCCGCTCGTACCTATGCGGGCAGCAAAGAATTGGCATTGGGGTCACTGGGACTTGGTTTGCTTTTCTACCCCTTGAGATGCTTCTCTGAGTTAAAGCCAGACCACCCTAAGGGTGCTGAGGAACAAGCAGGTAGCTTACGTTGACTTGTGGTTCTTTGTGAGCTCCTGGATCAGCTCTCCCTTGGGGTTGACTGTGAATATGCGACTCTCTGGCAGTCCCACCTGCTTGTAGGCATAGACATCCTGCCCGGGGCAGGCCACCAAGGCATGAGAGCTGCAGGAAGGCATCACCTCCACCTCAGCCCAAGCCCTCCCTGCACCCCAGGAGACCCACTCACGCTGGCTCTGTTCCCAAAGGCTGCGTAGAACGGCAGCTGTGTGGCAAACAAGTTTTGGATGTCCATCAAGCAGGCAATCTTGAACACCTCTGGCTTCTTCTCAATCACCTCCCTGCAAGCACAAGATGCATGCATAGAGCAGAGATCAGGGTGACATCAGTGGGCCAGGACTACAGGGCTCAGAGAAGTGATTTGAAGGGCAAGAGAGGCTTTGTGCATCAGGAGCTTCTCTGCTGCCTCCCGTGAAAGGCATCCTGCACCAAGGAGGCCAGAAGTAGTGCAAAGCTGTGACATCCCTCACCCACCATCCCCAGAGACACAGGAGGTGCAGTGCTAAGAAGGAGGAGAGATTGCAGTACCTGTGGAAGGCAGAGAAGAGGCTGCTGGGGGCAAGCAGGATGGGGCCCTTGGGGAGACAGCAGCCTTGCTCGTTGACCCATTTGAGGTAGCCTTTGGTGATGTGTGCCATGCCAATTGCTCTGGCTGAGCAGTAGAGGAACTTGTAGCCATTCCTAAAGAGAGCACAAGGAAATCTGAGCTGGTATCCTCCCACTCCTGCTCTGAGGAGGAGGAGAAGAAAGAGAGGATGAAACTGAGTACTTGGCCTAAGCTCAAACCCTGTTTGCCCCTTCAGCAAGCCAGGTGGCAGGAAAGATCCCCATCACCTCACTGGTGAGGAGCAGTGCTGGAGGAGGACCCCATACCATCCTCCAGGTATTTCCCAGCAGCTGCACACCCATCCTGGCCGCCAGGTGCCCTTTACTTGGTACCTGGGCACCCAGACAGGACCCCTGGGCCAGCACCTTTATCATGGGGCTGCCTGCAGCTTGTGGGGAGCTGGGCACAGCCCTGCAGACCCCCAGGCAACTAGCAGAGGGACACGGTGTGGGATGGGAGGTGACAGGAGGAGCCCAAGTGTCAGGCAGGGCAGTCCCAGTTCCGCACTCCCAGATCCCGTGGAGTGGGAGCTCTGTACTTCCCCCACTCAAGGGCTGGGACAAGCCATCCACGAGACCACAGCGCCTCTTAGTGGCCAGAGGTGCCAGGCACATGGAGCTCAAGGGCAGGCTCTGCTGGGACCTGCTGCCAGGCTCCAGCTGGTGCAGGGACAACACGCCACCCCAAGGCACATGGGGTGTCCTGGGGACAGCTATGGTACTCTAGGGTGGGATGGTGGTCCCGAGGACATCACAACATGCTGGAGACATGGAAAGTGTAGCTGGGCACCCAGAAAGGCAGTTGGCACCCAAATGATGACTGAACTCTCCTTCCACCACTGCACAGTGACCCAAAGGTGTTAGGCTGTGCCTGAAGCCTCAGGGTTGTGATCTCATGTCCTCCAGTGCACCATCAGCATACACTCTTCCCAGGAGAGAGCCTTGCTTTCACTCTACATCATCACCCAGGCAGCACAGCAAGCACCAACCAGCATCAGCAGCAGAAAATGAGGCCGGTTTGGCCAGCACTAGTGACTAAAGAACTCTGATTCTGGCTCCCACTCAGCTTCTCTCTCATTCTTCTACCTCCCTTTGACCTAATACCTACAGGTGGATTTTGTGGAAGAGCTTAACAATCCCAGGATGAGTCCAGTCTTTTCCCAGATGTGGCAAGATGTGCCCAAGAGCATCTGACCTAGAAGGAAAGGAGAACAAGTTAGGCTGATTCAACCTGGTAGGCATCCACTTCAACCATGGAGGGCTTTGTGGTCCCTCCTGACTGCCCATGCAAGCCTTGAAAAGGACATTTCCCCTAATGGTGGGGGGAAGCAAGAATGTGGGGTGGGAAATAGATTACTACCTGGTGATGGTGCCATCGATGTCTGAGATCACCACCTTGTCATCCCAGTTCCACAAGTAAATGGTGGCCTCACAGCGACAGGTGCCCTGGTACTGAGTTGTCACACTGAATGCCACCTCGTTGGGGCCTTCCTGCAGATTCAGCCTCGCCTGTGGCAGTGGGGAACGAGAGTGGTAGCACCAGCACAGCTTCACACCAGTCCAAGGCTTGCTGGAGGCCAGATCAGAGGCACAACACCTCTAACAGGGTGGCCACCCAGGGCCAAATACTTGGGTGCCTCATGAAAGCAATAAGTACAGGAAGCCCTGTTTAAGGGTTGTGTCTCCTCTCCACACCCCAGCAGGCAGTGGAGGAGGAGGAGGAGCAGGAGGAAGGCACTCACGATTTGTTGGGAGGAGAGCCGCAGAGATTTCTTGTAGGTTGGCTGGGGTTTCTGTGCAGGGGCAGCCAGATCCAGCATGTCCCCAGGCTGCAGGGGCTCATCATCACTGGAAGACTTCTCTTCCTCCTGCCTAATCAAAGATGGCAAGAGTGTGTTGGCTTTACCCTGCAGGCCTTGGCTGTCCCCTCGAGCACCACGGGAGATGTGGAGGGAACCCAGCACAGGTCACACACCAGGAAGCAGTCTCATAGGAGCTTGGCTGGACTGAGGTGAGCCAGAGCCTTAACAGAGCTCTCTGCTGGTACACTGAGGTGACCAGGGAACAACTGGCCATTTAGGAGATCAGAGCATGCACAGACTCCTAATGGCAGCTTGGCAGGGAGGCACTCACCTCTGCTGAGCAGCGTTGTGCTGCAGTGTCCCCACACTGGCTGTTCCTGGCCTTGAGTGCTGCTGCAGGCAGAGAGGGGTGACAGTATAGCATCTCAGTGCCAAGGGCAGGACATGCTTTGCTTTACTGTCACTTGGATGATGCCTTCTCTGCCTTCATGAAGGCACTGTCTCATGAAGGGGAACCACAGCCTGATGCTGTGGTGGGGGAGACCAGCGAGCATATGTAGTGCCTGGGCTGTGGCATAAGGAGGATCTGGTAAGAGGTTTCACCATTGCCAAGATCCATATTGCTCTACCATCATGTATTCTGCTGCTCAGGCATTAGCAGACCTGAGGGGATGGCAACAATCTTCAGAAGTCACCTTGCCAACAGGCTGCCCTCATACTCACCCCCAGGCCATCCCCAAAACCCTGCTGCTCTCCTATCCCTACCCCTGCCAACCACACAAATGATCCCAGTCCCCTGGGGACATGGCTGTCACAGCCAGTGCTGCAAACATACCTCCTCCACTGGGAATTCTCTCCTCCTCCAAGAGAACCACCACCTGCTGCCTTTCTTGGGCATCTTCTCCTTCACCAGTTGGTCAATAGTGCTCTGCAAATATGACAGAACATAGGATGCAGTCAGTCCTTAGCCCAGGGAGGCAGAGGAGACTCTTGTCCAGGCTGGGTTTCCTTTGCAAGGTTATTCACAGGATATAGATGATCACAATGTATCTATTTCCAAGAATAATTTGATATAGAATCATAGAGTCAACCAGGTTGGAAGAGACCTCCAAGATCATCCAGTCCAACCTAGCACCCAGCCCTGTCCAATCAACCATGGCACTACGTGCCTCGACCAGGCTTTGCATAAACACCTCCAGGGACGATGACTCCACCACCTCCCTGGGCAGCTCATTCCAATGCCAATCACTCTCTCTGTGAAGAATTTCCTCCTAACATCCAGCCTAGACCTTCACCAGCACAACTTGAGACTGTCCTGCCTTGTTCTGTTGCTGGTTGCCTGGCAGAAGAGACCAACCCCACCTGGCTACAGCCTCCCTTCAGGTAGTTGTAGACAGCAATGAGCTCTGCCCTGAGCCTCCTCTTCTGCAGGCTGCACACCCCCAGCTCCCTCAGCCTCTCCTCATAGGGTTTGTGTTCCAGGCCCCTCACCAGCTTTGTCACCCTCCTCTGGACACGTTCCAGCACCTCAACATCTCTCTTGAATTGATGAGCCCAGAACTGGACACAGGATTCAAGCTGTGGCCTGAGCAGTGCTGAGTACAGGGGCAGAATAACCTCCCTTGTCCTGCTGGCCACACTGCTCCTGATCTAGGCCAGGATACCACTGGCTCGTGTTCAGGATGTGACTCTGGCCACATTGTGAGTGAGATGGTTTCAGGAGAAAGGGTACAATGACTTGTTCCCCTCTTGTACCTAGAAAAAGATGGTCTAGGTGCCTTACTCCGTAACACAGAAAAGACCTACAGAGCTCTGGAATAGGTTTATGCACTTCCAGATCCCCCAGACTGACAGGTCCCATGGCCTTGCCCAGACACAGCCCTCAGAATAGGAGCTTTTTAACAAGGAAATCTGTTTTCTATGTACTAATCATACTCAGGTACCCAAAAAACCATCCTAAAGTCTCTCTGGGGGAAGGACAGACCTCAGGCTTCATGGGCTGGAATGATGCTCAGCTCTGCCCCAGGCTGCCTGCAAAAGCCCAGGGAGGAAACTAGGCCATTTGCAGCCTCATTGCACTCTTCAAGCCCTGCCAAGCAGCATGGCCAGTAAATGTGTTGTGTCACTGACCTGAGGAATGTTCTTCTGGAAAGCCTGCAGGGACAGGATCATGGGAGCAGCCACTGCCCAGTTGTAGTACCTGGAAGAAGCAGGGAGGATGGGAATGTCACCACTTTGGGAGTGAGGGCTGTTTCCAGATGGCCACCCTGCAGCATGGCCAGAAGGTCCCCTCGCACGACTACTGCGGTATGAGCAGTGTTTGGGATGCAATCACAGTCTTACAGGGGTGCTTCTGCAGGGACAGTGCCACAGCAGCTGTCTCATGATGAAGCAGCAGGAAGCAAAGGCCACTCACTTCTTGTTGACCAATATCACCAGGTTTGGGTCATCAACAAGTCCTGGATTCTCAGCAAACTGCTGGTAGGAGACCACACGCTCCAGGAACTTCTCTGGGGAGACAGAGACTGTGTCATGCCCCTGCTGTACATCATGGATTTCAGGACAACAGATCCCCCTCCCCTCAACCTACCACAAGAGATTTGTCTGCTGCCATCCAGGCCTCCACAGAGTGACAGAGCAATGGTGGGCATCAAATCAGGATGAGAGTCCATAGGGGTCTCAGCAGGCAGGTCAGATGGCAGCTGAGGGTTGCTGGGGTCTTCCACAGACTTCAAACTCTGCTCTGTGTCTCTATCAGCAAGAGAAGAAACAGTGGCAACATCAGGCAACAGCCTCAGATGTACCTCCAGCCTTGGCTGCAGGAGAAGTGTTCGAGAAGGTCTGAGCTTGGCTAGCTGAGGCAACTCATACCTGGGGAAACAGAGAGTCACTTGCTCCTCATCCAGGTTGGAGAGGTCTTCCAGGTAAACATCACTGGGACTCAAGTGAAGACTTGTTTTGATAGATCCTCAATGCACAGACAAAGGAGAAAGCCAAATCACCTTCCCAACCATCTCAGTATCTACTGAGCATCATCCTGCCACATGAAGAGGACATCTCTTTTCCTACTTGAAAATCTGACTTAGATCAACAGTAGAAGTACCTTAAGACACCTGCACTGGCCTGAGACCACTTGCCAAGAGGACCCAAATGACAAGCCAAAGCCCTGCCTATGTTCTGCTATGACAGTCTGAAGGTGGTGTCTGAGATCAGCACTATGCAGTTTGTTACCAGTTATCTCTCTATGGTGAGGAGTCCCAAGCACCTCCTCTTCAGGGACACAGTTTTGTTCTGAGTTTGTGCTGGCTAGAAGAATGAGGTTGCTTAGGACAAGTGACAACACTAAAGTCCTTAAACACACCATCAAAGGAGTTGCAAGCATGCTTTGATCTGTGTGACTGTTCACCTGACTTGGCATGCTTGGGAAGACGACACAGGTCAGGCACTGCCAGACACTTCCAGTTAAGTTATGATTTATACTGCTGAGAAATCTTCTAAGCATGCAAAAGCAGGGACATCTAAGGATGGACTTCAGGAAACAAAGCAAGCATGTTTTCCTGGGGAGCTGGGAGGAACTGAAAGGAGGAAGCATGAGGAATACCTCTTCAAGAGGAGCTTGTAGCACAAGCAAACAACTTACACCTCTGTTACACAAGGCAGTCATGAAGCAGTTACATTGAATGAACCACCCAGCCCATCATCCAAGCCAGATACACCTGCAGGCTCCAAGACCTCTTCCAGGAGCACCAGGCACCCACTCACCTTGTCTCCTCTGGCTTTCCAGCTGTGGCTCAGGGCCCTCTGAGGCCACCTGCATCAGAACAGCAGCTCCCTCTAAGGTCTCCACATCTGGCTGAACCTCTGGCACAACACTCCCACCTCCCTCCTGCTTCTTCTGTGGGGCTGCAGAGGTCTCTGCCCCCACTGGGTGCTGGATGTGCTTCAGTCCAGAGAGGCCATTCTCATCCTGAGATGTGGGTGTTGGCTTAACAACAGACACAGTGCAAGAAGGCATGTCCTGAAATTCTGCTGGGCCTGGATCTTCTCCCAGACCTTCAGAGGTGGAAACAAGATGAGTTGCCTCACCCACCAGGACTGATGTTGCAAAAGCTCTGGTTGCTGCAGTAGCAATGGTCTTGGTGGGCTTCACTGGTTCAACTCGTTCAGATTTATTCACCTCAAGAAGAGCAGAAGAACAGGTTTGAAGATGTTGCTCAAAGCATCAGGCTGAAGAGGACAACTGCCCTGAGGCATTCTGGCCACAGCATCCTCCACTTTCTGTAGGCTTTTCAGGCACCCCCCTCCCATCAGCTGGTACAAGAGCAAGAGTAGGGACTCACCTGAGGAAGCTTTCCCCAGGTCCACTGCATGTGGGATTCAGCTTCTAGAGCAAAATTCTCCAGTGGTCTGATCTCCAGCTCAGAGTCACTTTTGGGAGAAGAGGGATGGCTCAAGGTGGGGCTACAAGGAGAGAAGGCAATGTAGGACCTCGTCTACTCTACAGCCTCATGCTTTCCTATCACTACAAGGACACTTCAGGGTCAAGAACCCTGTGAGGCTGGTTTCCCATAGAGTCAGTTCTGCCCCATAAGACTATCCTCTTCCAAATGAACAGGACTCACAGGAAGCTGAGGCCCAAGGAAGCAAAGTCCTGTGCTTCTGGTTGTCCAGAAGCAGTTCATCAGCAGAGGCAGGAGAGCCCTGTGCAGTCTGCTCACATCTGTGGCCACAGCATCCCTCAAGGACTCTGAGCTTTCCTCCATCCACACCATATCAGACCAGGAAAACACTCCTCTCCTGTCACTCCAAATCCTTCTTGCTTACCACCTTCCCAGCTACAGGGCATGTCCCCTGCTCTCAAAGCTGAGCAGATGACCCTGGCTCTGTCTGTTACCTGTCTATGGAGCCCAGCTCCCCATCAGAGTAAGGGTGCATCTCCGGGGACTGCAGTGACCTGGTTTCTTCTTCAGGGAGCTCAGTGAAGGAGAAATACAATGAATCACTGCAGAGGAGCAAAGAGTTTGGTTATGCTACTCTCAAGCACCTGCCTCCTCACCTGGAAAGCCAGTGGTAGCCCACTTCATCATTTCCACTGGCTTTGCAGGCCACAGGAGTCCAACTTGAAGGACTGCTTCCCCACATTTCAGTGCTGCTGGGCATACTGACAGGCTTGAGCCACTGCATCACCCTGCCTGGGCCAAGCAGCTCACCTGGGGGCTGGCAGCTCACACAACCCCTCCATGGACACCTCACTCTGGGTCTCCTCATAGCCTTCTAACTCAGAGTCTGGCAGCTCCTTCCACTTGGGCTTCCTGCGGTGGTGCCGCCCCTTGCGCAGGGTGGCTTCAGCACTGGAGATCTCCTGCCCACAAGGTGACTGAGCAGCATCCCTTGGGCTATGCTCCGTGTGGATGGGGGATGTGCAGAGGCAGGAGGGGATGCTGCCCTGTGAAACAAGGACGGGAAGATCCCATCGGTTCCAGTACTCTCCTTCCCAGACTGGCAGCTCACTGCTCTTGTCTCGGCAGCATAAGCCACCAGCACAACCAACACCACTGGGACCTCACCCTGAGGGTGGGTTTGTGGCTAGGCCCAAAAGCAAAGGTTTTGTCCATTCAAGCAAATGAAAGAGAGGCAGGTCCATCCAGTCCCCAGCTAAAGACATCTCCAACACACGCAAGGAGAGGCAGGCAGGAGATGGCACCACAAGACTAGAATTACAAAGGCTTCAAAAGGGATTCAGCTCTGGAGCCCTCTCCCTGCTCTGAAACCCAGCTCAAGCTACCAGCAATCACCAAACAGCCTGGAATATAGCTGCCAAGATTTCTGAAAGCCACAACTAGCCTCACTCCACTTCCCAGTGCAGCAGGCAGCTTGCCACAGCATCTGGCTCTCTCTCATCTCTGTCACAAGATGCCCCAAGGAGCTAAGTTCCAAGATATCTGCCTAGCTGGCCAGCAGCCACAGCCATTGATGGAGGACAGTCTGGAATGCAGACATTTGGTCTAATGGTCCCTCAGGATGCTCCAGTGTTCAGATCCTCCATGTCAGCTGCAAGGTCCTTCAAGCAGGAACCTTTCTGGACACATAAAACATGAGAGGGGATAAATGGAGCCATCCTGGGGATGAAAAGCAGTCCAAACTCAGTCCTTCCACCTCAAGCCTGCGCTTTCATGTAGTCATAGGCAGATACAGACCAGCAGCACCTCATCATCACCAACCTCATTCTCATCCGACTCCTGGACGAAGAAGGCCTCTCCATTGTCACCCAGCTTCATGTGCAGGTCCACAGGCTCCCCATTGATTTCAATGTCAACCTGGCAAGGGGCAGAATCAGCCCATCCATTTATCAGCAAACAGAAAGGCACTTCCCCAAGGAGGGGATGCATTGGGGTTGTTCAGAGTGATGGTGATCACTTAGCTTTTGAGGCAAGGGACCTATCCCAGTTTTCCTGAGAATTAGAATCCTCTCTGGAAGAGGATGAGTTCTGTTTGGTGGCATTCCCCTCCAAAATGTGGCAAGGCTCCCATTCCCCTCAAAGTCCTTCTATTGTCTGGAGGCACCAGGATTAACCCACAGATTATTGGAGATCTATTGAAAACCCTAGATCTGGAGACACCAGAGAGGAAGCATCATCCTGGGCCAGGCATCACAGATTCCTAGAGCCATTTGGGTTGGAAGGCACCTTAAAGATCACCCAGTTCCTACCCACTTGCCATGGGCAGGGACACCTCCCACTAGCCCAGGTTGCTTAAGGCCTCATCCGACCTGGCTGTGAACACCTCCAGGGAGAGAGCATCCACAGCCACCCTGGGCAACCTGTTCCAGTATCTGCCTGTGAAGAATTTGTCCATAATACCACATGGATCTAATATCTCACTTACCACCTTCTCCCTGGAGCGCAGCACGCCCAGCTTCCCGAAGCGCACGTGAAACGGGGAGCACTGGAAGGAGTTATCAGGCTGCCTCACCACGACCACATCGATGCAGCCTGTCAGGGTGGCAGGGTTCAGACCCCGGTACAGCTCCTTCACAGTGACAAAGACGGTCTCAGCCAGCTGCCCCACATAGTTCATTGTTTGAGACTGCAAGCGAGAGACAGGCAGAGACTCAGAGGGCTCCAGCAGCTAACTGCTATGCTGGTTTGCTCCAGGAGAGTCATTTCTCAGCTGCAAACACAGCCCCATCACAGGGACATGTAAACCTCTAGGGAAACTGAGGTTCAGTTTGATGAATTTTGATGAATATTGGCCCCTGTGAGCATCAGAACACAGGGTGGAAGGCAGAGCACTAGTTACTGCATCCAGCTTGGAGCAGACCAACCCTGGCCATTGGGATGCAGCATCATATTTGCCCCTGAGGGAGGGAAAAATCTTACCTTTGAAATCCAGCTGTCAACATCCCTTTCAAACAAGCATTTGGTCTGTAGGAGACCTCCTGCCCTGCACTGTCCATGTACCCAAATAACCTCAGGGCAGAGAGGTGAGAAATTTGGGGTGCTGCTGCCTACACCATGTGTTCACTTTGAATAGAATCCAAACCTAGTGTTTCCCACTTGGAGAAGGCATCCCACCTAGGCACTGCCAAACCTGCCAGTCATGGCTCCTCGCCTTATCCCTGCTGCCATCACCCCTCTTCCCAGGGGTTGCCAGCAAAGGGATCGTGCTGCCTGCAGGACACTCGGCCAGCTCTGCGATGCTGATTTCACAAGGCACTGCTGCACACCCAGCCCAAGTGGCAGCAGGTGAGAGCTGGTTCCTTACCCAAAGGGATGAGGATAAACAGGTGCCACCCGAAGACCCCTCTGCCCCAGCAGCTGCCCAGTCTCTCTGATCTGTTTGGCACCAGCTCAGCCCTGTCCCGCTCCCAGACATTCCTCCTGGAAGGTGATCTGAACGAGGAGACGATGTCCCAGCTCCATATCCAGTCTCCCCCACTGGGAAAAAGCCCAAAGCCCAGATCCTCCCGGGGGCGGACGGCAGGGAAGCCCTAGCCAGCTCCCGAAGCTTCGGTGCCTCCATCAGCTCCGCTGGGAGCAGGGCTAGGGTCACGGGGCCGCCCAACAACCTGCTGAGCCCAGCTTTCCTGGGCATGGCTGCCGGGTGGGCAGCTCTCCAGCTGCCCTCCCCGCGCTGCCGCAGGGGCTGGCAGCAAACAGGACAGAGCTGCTGGCTGCAGGGGAACAAGGGGCTGTCCCAAATCCTCCCAGGGCAGTGCTGATGGGCTCCTGGCTGAGATGTACAATGAGAAAAACCTGAAAAGTGCATGAGGAACAGCCTGGGGAGATAAACAGGCACAACCCACACGGTTTGATGTGAGGTCTTGGAAAAAGTCCTCAGGAATGCTGAGCAGCACCTTAGGGAGAAGCCAGGGTGCCTGGGCGTAACACAGCTCTGGAGCATCCAGCAGAACACACTCCTGAGCACCTCATCCCTTCTGCTAAGCCAGTGTCCTCCCCATGGGCCTTACTGCCCCACTGCCTCGGTGGGCAGCTGCCCTCTGGGGACTCACTTAGCCCCAGAGCTGGGGGCACTGGGAAGAAGATGGCTCTGATGCAGTTTTCAGCTGAGTGAGTTTAAGTCCCTCTGGGTGTCACCCAGGATGACTGCAGACAGGCAGGCAGCAGACAGAGGCACAGACTTCTCCCCACAAGCCTCAGCCACACCATGAATGGAGCGGGCATAAATTACACTCTGGAGAGAGATTAACAGGGGGGCAGGGCAGGAGAAAAGTTTTTGAAGCCATCCCAAGGACACCGAGTCACATTCAACAAATAAATCCCTCAGAGGAAGAGAGCATCCCCAGGAGCAGCACATGGCCTTAGCATGGGACGAAGGGGACAGCCCTTCCCCACGGAGGAGCACAGCTCACCTCCCCCCCTCCAGCTAAGCGCTCTCCCAGAACAAGGCAGGTGTTCTACCGACACCAGCCTGCTCTGCTCCGGGAGGCCACCCCACGGCAGGCACGGCCACCCCACGGCAGGCACGGCCACCCCACGGCAGGCACGGCCACCCCACCCACACTCCCGCCGTCTCCATGCGGCACACACCAGACTGCCCGGGACCTTCCACATTACCTGGGCAGCTGCTGGCCCTCAGCCGGGACCTCCCCGGCTTTGGAGAAAGCAGCCCAGAACCCCAGGAGCTGCTCCCCGCCGACAGTGCCACTCCTGGCTCTCAGCAGCTCCTCCTCCCCCGTCGCTTCCTTCCTCTCACCCGAGCCAGAGGAGCGCTCTTCTTAGCCCCACACCCTGCTCCCAAAGAGCCTATGGGTGCTGCTGGGAGGTGGGATCTGGGCAGGCAGCTGACACCTGCATGGAACAGCTGTGTCCCATCGCAACCAGCTCTCGGCTCCCGTTGCAACCCTTCGCTTCAGCAACTCCAGACACAGCTGTCAGCATCGATGCATACCCTCCCTCTTTCTCCAGCCCACCATCCTGCTGCAGCCTGAGCTACCGAGCTTCAGGTGGTGGCTTCCAAATTGTTTGCGACTTCCAAAGGCAGTTCCTCTTTCCTCTTCCAGACCAGACACCCCAGCATTCAACCTCCCAGGGATCAAACTATACGAGGCCCCAGCTCTCAAGACTCCAGAGGAGACTGAGACTGGCCAAGACATGATGAATGTTGCATACCCTGCTGCAAAATCCTCAGAGCCTGCTCTGCCTACAGCACCCACACTCAGCACCCCCAGGTGCTTCCTTCGGGCTCTGAGACCTGTCCTGCAGGGTGGTTGCTCTCTGTGATGGCTTTTCCTTCCCTTCTCCCAGCCTGCAGACCTCCCTGCCCCACAAAGTCACAGAGTATGGGTGTCCTCCACCCCAGTTTCACTTCTCCACCCCCATCATGCTGGCTTTCTGTCTTTTTGGGAGTTTGTAATGTGTATGTGTCCCATCTCTAGCCTTAGGAAAGCAGAAATGCCATGGCTTGTTTCCAGGCAAGTCCTGTTGCCTCCCAGTGCCTCAGTTCCTCAGCTCTGCTCTACTGAGAAGGTTGACAGCAGTGGAAGACACAGAGGTTCCCCCTGTGCCCCTACGGTGCCAAGCTCAGCCTGGACACCAGGTCCCAGACCCAGTATGGAACTTCTCTAAAGGATGTGACAAACCAGCTAAGGAAGGAAGCACGTTTTCTGGCAGCTCAATATTTCTGAGTTCTACCTCTCAGTGCAGTTGGACTGAAAGCAGCTACTGTGGGTGGCCAGGCATGGTTGTGGTCCCTGAGGAGGGGACGCCAGACAGCACTGGCTACCGACCCCAGTGGGGCTTGTGGGGAGCAGGATCTGGTGGATGGTGGCTGCCACCAGATCCTGCAGCCCCTAGCCAGATCACCAGCAGTGAAGGAACTTGTAACCTCAGCCTGGACACCTTGGGATGTGACAGCTCAAGTGCTTTGTCCTTGTCATGGCATCTAAGACTAGTGCTTGATAATGCCACGGGAGTGGATCTCACCCAAGGCAGGGGTTACACAGTGAAAACCCTAGGGCTGGAACACAAACCCTAGGGCTGAAACACAAAAGGAAGGATGAATCTGTGCTGCAGATACCTGATCACAAAATGGTGCAGAGGACATTTCAGCAAAGGACACCATTTCTTCCTTAGGTGTCATGTGAGGATGGAGAAGGAAGGTGAAGCCAGCATGAGCACCTGGGCAGCTCAGCCTTTCCGTGGCTCCAATCCTCCATCCTCTGTACACACAGGTAAGCAGAAGCAGCTTCACCCATCACTTCCCTTCGAGGCTCCTGGTTTTCCCCACTGTCCTGTACACCCAGCTCCTGACACAACGGGATTTGGTCATCCCTCAGTACCCCTCCAGCAGGCCAACAGCTGTGCCATGGCCGCATTTGGTGTTGTCTCTTCTTGCTGCCCTGCCACCGGGGGCAGAACTGGGGCATTTTACTTACCTCGTATTTCCCCTCCCAAAAGCTTAACACACTTTTAATTGCCGTGGCCATTTTTTGCAAAGCCATTCAATTATTCTTGATTCCTGCCAGCTGCTTTTTGTATCCTCTCTTGCTGCCCCTCCTTTCTTTTCCAAATGTGAGCCCTGCAGGTCTATCTTGGACTTGCACCCCAAGTTCTCTCTGCATCCTCTCCTCAGGAACTGCTCCAGAAAAGAGAGGTTTCTTCCCCCTTTTGGGATCTCCCCAGCCTGCAGACGTTTGTAATGAGCCTTTGCAAACCAAGACAGCTTTTATTTGCCAGCTGAGGTGCAGTACTTTCAACTCCTTGCATTCCAGGACACTCACACCCGCACCCATCTTGGCAGTTTTTGTACTGCATCCCTGGCACTTCCCATTCTTCTCCAATTACAGCCCTCATCCAGCACTGGGTAGCAGCATGGCTGGCCATGCTCTGACCCCTTGGTGCTGCTTTGCAGGCCAAGCTGTGCCTCTGCCAGCCATGATCCCAGATCTTCCAGAGCCTCACCAGAAAACCTCCATCCATCCAACTTGGCAGCTGGGAGCATCCCAGGCACTTGCTGCCCAGGAGACTCTTAAATATTCCTCTGTCTCAGAAAAACAAGTTGTGCTTTCAGTCACAGGGTGGGAGAGAGGACAAGTCCTGTCAAAGACAGGCTTCTTTTTTCCCCCACAGCAGATTCTGCAGCCTCCTCGAAGGTTTAGGTTGATGGGGGCCTTGCCTCCTCCCCAAGTCACCACAGTATTGGTCTGGGATTTCCTCAACTAAGTTCCTAATAGAGCACCCAAGCATTCCTTGGGGCACTTCTCCGTGGATCTCTCCCTTGCTGTCTGCTTCTTTGTGGATTTGGAGTGAAATGCTTTGAGGGAGGGTGGACAATCTGGCTGCAAGAGAGCCCCAGGATGCTGGCCAGTCCATGTGGCTCCATGCTGGCTGAGACCTGACACAGCTCAGCTCATCGAAGAAGCTGCAGAGGAGAAAGAAGCTCTCCCAAATGGGACAGGAACTGTGTTTACATAAAGGGTCTCACTTGGCTGTCCAGACAAGTGAAGCTGGAGCTGGGTTGGAAACAATTTTTCCAACCACAGGGCTCAGCTAGTAGCCAGGTACACTAGTACCATTTGACTGCTAGAAGCCCACTTTGCCAAGCCATTTAGTGCAACATCCAAATCCCCTTCCCACCCCTGACCCAGGGACCTTCATTCTTCTGCTCCCATTCCCACATTGGAAGAATGCTCTGGGACTTTGCTGCTGTGAGCCACGATCTCCTGATGGCCACTAACCCAGCCCATTTCCCCCTCTGTCTGCCCTGCCCTTTAACTTCACCAGTGTCACCCTTATGCTTCAGGGTTTACCAAGATGCCATCAAAATCCAAGGCTGTGATAAAAAAAGCAAATATGCCCTTCCCTGGATGCTGAGTACCCCTTACAACCGCTGAGCAGGATGCTGTAAGCATCAAATGCTGATGAGATGGCCAGAGACACTGAGTTTATGGGGCTGGGTGACCCAGATGTGGGGCTGACAGCTGTAAACCTGGCCAGGTTCCTGTGCCAGGCAGCTCCCTGCTGCTGGAGGGGCTGTTATCTCTGAGTGGCATCCCTCCACTGTCACCCTCCAGAGCTTTCAAGTTACCCTAGCAGAGAGGAGCAGCATTTGAAGAGCTAGGGCAGAACGGGGAAAGCTGGCAGAGCTTCCTGTCCCTCTCAGCTGGCTGGGCAAGGGCTCCCATTTCCTTCTCCAAATCAACAAAGAGCTCCAGAGGCTTGTGAAAAGGGTGATTCAGCAAAAGAGGAAGAGAGGAAAGGCAAAACCACCGAGTCAGCACAGCTGGATGCTGTGAAAATTCCCATTCTGTGAGAGCCACTGGGAGCAAGGTTCAGGTGCCAGGCTCCCTCATGGATGGGGCAGTTCTTGGAGCTCCAGCTGCTCGGAGTGCTGGCCCCAGGAACACACCAGGAAAACAGTGGTGTTGGCATTTGCTTCTTTCTTTCTCATTCCCAGAACTATCAGGTTAGCCTGGCCTGGCATGTACTGGAGTGGGTGGGAGAGCCATTTTGCCTGGAGAGGAGGAAATACCATCCTGTTGCCAGTCACAAGCATTGGAAAAACTGAATTACAGCCACAGGACTGGCTGGAAACCATCTGTACTGGCTTATAAACACGCTCTGTTGATTTGGCTCCCACTTTCTGACCTGTCAGAAGTTCACATTTGTGCCATAAACACAAAAGCTTTGAGATTACTTAAAAGTGAAAAACCAGAAAGTTGCAATTCCCACACAGTTGTGTGGCTTCAAAAGCCAGGGCTTGGAGAGAAATCCAGCCCTCTTTAAAGCTGGGAGAGCTGATAGCCCTGAGCACTAACCAGTCTTAAAGTGAAGCTTCTGAACCTGGGAGGTATGGAAAGCCCCCAGCAGTTTTGAGTTGCCAATAATCCCACCAGGACCTGTGGTCCAAAGCCATTATCTTCCTATAAGCAACATCACCTTTACACCAACCTAACCACAAGCAGAGTCTGACCATCAGCTCTGACTCCTCTCCTATGAGGACAGCCTGAAAGAGTTGGGGCTGTTCAGTCTGGAGGAGGCTCCCAGGTGACCCTCTTGTGGCCTTACAGTATCTGAAGGGGGCCTACAAAAAAGCTGGGGAGGGACTTCTTAGGCTCTCAGGGAGTGACAGGACTAGGGCAAATGCAGCAAAGCTGGAGGTGGGTAGGTTCAGACTGGATGTGAGGAGGAAGTTGAGCATGAGAGTGATGAGAGCCTGGAGTGGGTTGCCCAGGGAGATGGTTGAGGCCCCATCCCTGGAGGTGTTTAAGGTCAGGCTAGAGAGGCTGTGGGCAGCCTGCTCTAGGGTAGGCTGTCCCTGGCCATGGCAGGGTGGTTGGAACTAGACGATCTTTGTGGTCCCTTCCAACCTTGACTGATTCTAGGATTCCATGATTTAAAAACTAGTTGTTCCGCTCAAAACCCAACCTGCACTGCCAATGTCTCCAGGCTGCAGCAGATTGTTCTCTCCAAGAGTATTTGTCCATCCCAGGGAGATCGGTGGTGGCACATGTCTGACCCATCATCCTTCTCACAGCTTCACAGGCTAGCCTGGTATGCCAACCAGCAGGGCACTTGGCTGCCCCAGCCTGCCCCAAGCTGGTTCATTTCTTGGAGCAGGCAGCAGTCATACACTTTGTTTTGAATGGGGCAAGGGGCTGAACTGGGGCACTCAAAGGTTGTTGACAGTGACAGGCCATGGCTGGAGGAGCAAGGCCATCATCCACTGCCTTCCATGTCTGCCATACAGCCATGCCATGCTCCTCCCTCTGTCTGATGTACATACCCACTCAAACGCCTCTGACAGACACCCCACGAACACTTGGGTGCCCAGTACATGCTCCATGGCGCACTCCTGCTGACTGCCGGGGAACGCTCCCGGTGCAAGTGCTCACCGCCCTGCTCGCTGCCCATAACCCCGTGACCCACGGCAGGCTCTGCCTGCTCTCCCCGGTGCCCGTGACCCGGTGCAGCCTCTCGCTGCTCTCCTCGCTGCCCAGACCCAGTGCAGGCTCTCCCTGCTGCCCGTGACCCGGTGCAGCCTCTCGCTGCTCTCCCTGCTGCCCGTGACCCGGTGCAGCCTCTCGCTGCTCTCCCCGTGCCCAGACCCGGTGCAGCCTCTCGCTGCTCTCCCCGTGCCCGGAGCAGCTTCTCGCTGCTCTCCCCGTGCCCGCACCCGGGGCAGCCTCTCCCCGTGCCCGCACCCGGGGCAGCCTCTCGCTGCTCTCCCCGTGCCCGCACCCGGGGCAGCCTCTCGCTGCCCTCCCCGTGCCCGCACCCGGGGCAGCCTCTCGCTGCCCTCCCCGTGCCCGCACCCGGGGCAGCCTCTCCCCGTGCCCGCACCCGGGGCAGCCTCTCCCCGTGCCCGCACCCGGGGCAGCCTCTCCCCGTGCCCGCACCCGGGGCAGCCTCTCCCCGTGCCCGCACCCGGGGCAGCCTCTCGCTGCCCTCCCCGTGCCCGGGTCCCGGCGCGCGCAGACGCGTGCGCGCCCCGCCCCGCTTGGTCTGCGGTGACGTCACCCGGCGGTCCCGCCCCTAGCGATGGAGCACGGCTAATGCCGGTGTGTGTCGCGCCCGCCCGCCCTGCGCTCCCCCCGCTGATGCTTGGGCTCGGTGCCGCCTGTCTCGCCCGCCCCGCGCTCGTCGCCGGGGCCGGGGCCTTGGCCTCTGCCGGACTGCGCCAAGTGGAGCCGGGGACCTGCCGCGGGTGAGTGCCGAGCGATCGGAGCGGTGTTAGGGGGGGAATTCCCGCAACCCTCGACTCGTTGCGCCGCCGCGGTCTCCCCTTGTCCCGCGGGGCCGTGGGCGAGTTGTTTCCAAACGCCTCTTGCCTTTCTAGGCGCCCGCTGGGGGATCGGGACACGCGTGTCGTGTTTCTGTCCCCCCGTCTCCCCCCCCGCCCCCCCGCCAACTCCGCTGCTGTCCCAGTCCGCGCAGCCCTGCCGCAGGCTGGGGAGCCCGGTGCTGCGCTGGGCTGGGCAGCCTTTCAAATGGTGATTAAAAGAAATTCAATTTAAAAGCTTCTGCCCGGCCGCTGTGGGAGCTCTGCGTGAGCACTGGGCTCCGTGGTGCTGCCCGGGGCACCGTGGGGCTGCACGCCACTCGGCTCCATGGGAATAACCGGGGACCCGGCTCCGTGGAACTCCGTGAGGATAAGCAGAAACCCGGCTTCCTGGAGATCTACGGGGATAACCGGGGACCAGACTTCGTGAGGCTCCGTGGGAATAACCAGGGTCTCTGTGAGGATAGCCAGGGACCTGGCTTTGTGGGGCTTCTTGAGGAGAGCTGGGGGCTGCGTGGAGCTGCCCTGGCCGCAGCTGTCTCTCCCTTGGGGCAGTCTGGTTGTTTTTTTTCCCCTTTATTCTGGTTCTTCAGAGGAAGCTGAGTCCTTCTTTCCCAGCCCTTGCTGGCTGCTTGCTCAGAGAGCTCAGGGGTGGCCAGCCCCACTTGTGTTGCAGCTGGGGCTAGGTTGGTCATGAGTGAGATTTTTGTACCTCCTGATATTGGAAGGATGCTGAGTTTGATGTGGCTGGTCTTGGACAAACTGGGATGCAAGGAGATGGCTTCTCCTCTTTCACTCAGGTAGGAAACCAAACTGAGCTGCTGCAAAGTGGTGTTGCATCCTCATTTTCGTCGATGCTTTCCTTGCCCGGTTGGGGGTCGGTGGTTTAACCTCTCACCCTCGGGATAAAGTCCTGCCTGGGCCATTCTAGCCCTTAATCAGGGATCCTGCAGTGGCAGCCAGGCATGTGGCCAGGTGCCAGCGGACTGAGGCCTCTCTGCTCTGAGTAGTGGATTTTGGAAGTAGAGATGGTCTGGTGAGGAGTGTGCAGTCCAAGGTGGAGAGTAGGCATGCACCCCTCGGGCATCACATTTCCTTGGATGGCTGGTGTGTCTTAGAAGTGACTGCACAGCTCACGCTTGGGGCTTCAGACCCTATCTCCTGGTTCAGGGCTTGCTCAAAACTCAGGCAATAAGTCTTTTCCAGGGCATCCTTTTACCCTGAGACAGGAAGGTTTTGGGGGAGAGCTGTGATGGAAGAAAGGTGGATGATGTAGGCGATGTCTCGTTGGGCTGACTCCGGTACAAGCCTCTCTTGCACCAAGTTTTCCCATTTCTGCTGCCTCGAGGGAGCAGACTCTGCCCGGCCATGGCTTTCTCCTCAGGGTGGCTGTGGCTTGGCAGGGTGGACCTTGCTGCTCATCTCCCTGACCACCTCTTCTGGCTGCAGTCCTCAGCTGAGGATCCCGGTGTCCTGAGGAGTGATTCTCTGCACATAGGAAGCCATAGATTTACTTAATTATCTGGAACAGCTTATTCTAAGCTCATTTCTCTTTAAGAGATGAAGGGGGGGAAAAAACCCCAAACACTTGGGAGATCAGAAGTGTTTTATTTCCCACAGAAGAAAACAGCAATTGACTGATAACTTGTATTAACTAGGTTGGGTCTGTGACCTTGATGTGTTTTACAGCTCGAGGTGGGTAGCTGAGAAGGAGGAGCAGACTGTTCCAGTCTGTTTATTGTTTCCTCTGAGTTCATCCCAGCAACTCGCAGCACACAGATGCCCACACAGTTGGAACCCTGACCCACCTTTGGGGGCGGGAGAGAGGAGGCTGTTCCACGGTGGTTTGCTTCAGATACAGCTTTGTGCTAATTGTGTTTGAGATGGGTTGGGGTTTACATGGGCTTTTCTGACAGGGCTCAGCCTCCACGGTTCTTGCTACGATAAGAAAGCTGAAGTAACTTGAAGCTCCAAAGTGGCTGTCAGGACCACATCTCTATCAATAAACCCCTTGTTGTGAAGCCAAGCAGAACCAGTCCCGTGGGGTGCTGATGGCTTTCAGTAGGGAGGTGCAAGGAGGGATGCTGGCAGCCTGCAGCAGGTGAGCTGGGCTGGTGGCAAGAGCCATCTGGGTTGTCAGTGGAGGGATATGCAAACAGCAGTGTGGCTTTGGTTCTCCTTCACACAAATGTGTCCCCTTGTTCTGCAGGAAGGTTTTTCTTGTATCTAGACCTCCTTCTCCTCCCCTTCCAAAATGTGGTGCCCCTGTGTGCCAGCTTTTTCATCTGCCTCGGTTACTATGGTGTTGCTGTGTAAAAGCAGCTCGCCTCATAGCTCCTGGAATTATCCAGTACAACTCAGGGCCATGGGGTGTCTGCATCCACCCCTCGTCAAGCTTCTCCCTGTTTGTGTGCTGGGATGGATCTGGAGGCAGCATCCTTTGCAGGGTGTGGTCCTGGATGGGTCCCCCAGGATCCGCCTCTGGCGTATGGGGCATGAGGAGCTGCTGCTCTGTGCAAGGCTGTTGCGTAGGTGCATCTCTTGCTATTTCCCAACACGGGGCCAGACCCTGGGTGATAATGATGAGCCCTGGAAGCCTCGCTGGTGTTCATTCCCTCTGGTAACTAGGCTGCCCAAAACTGTGTTTGTAACTTAGGCACCTTTTCCAGATGGAATGAGTCTTCTCCTGCTATGAGGGCTAATTTGGAGAAGATCCTCCTTGCTGGTGTTTGATATCAGGGCTTTGTGGTGAAGGTCTGTAGTACACTCTCGCAGCTGTGATGGCTGCTATGCTTTGTGGAGTGGGAGAGGGTGATGGTTTTAATTAAACAGGAAAAGAAAAGCTTGCACTTCTCCCCTTCTTTGTTTTCTCTCTCCCTTCTTTTCTTTTCTTTTCTTTTCTTTTCTTTTCTTTTCTTTTCTTTTCTTTTCTTTTCTTTTCTTTTCTTTTCTTTTCTTTTCTTTTCTTTTCTTTTCTTTTCTTTTCTTTTCTTTTCTTTTCTTTTCTTTTCTTTTCTTTTCTTTTCTTTTCTTTTCTTTTCTTTTCTTTTCTTTTCTTTTCTTTTCTTTTCTTTTCTTTTTTCTTTTCGTTGTTTGTTTGTTTTCTGGACAAATGTTCAAAGTAACAAGCAAATGGAGTGAGTTTGCATGAAGTCACTTGGAGAAGCCCTGGCTGGACGAGGACTGTGGCGGAGCGAGGAGCTGGTGATGACACAAGGCACAAGAGCAGGGGCGAAGTGGTTGGGTTGTCACCAGATGCAGCCGCAGCCATTGCAGCCGTGGCTCCTCTCTGCGAGGAGGATGTTCTCATGCTTTTCAAAGGCTTTGTGGCTTCTCTTTCCTCTCTTCTTTTAGAAGGGGCAGTGTGTGAGTGTACCTTCTCTTTTTTTCTGTGGGATGGGGTGATGTTTGACTGCACTCCCTTTTTATCTGCCTGCACATCAGCCTTTATTCCTACTTTGCTTTTATTTTCAGAAATGGAAAACTTGGAGAATGTCCCTTCTATACTGTGTGTTCAACTGCAGCCGTGGCTTTTGTGACCTGAAAGCAAGCATGGCCCTCGCTGCCCTCAGCCAAGCCCCTCCATGTCCTGTAGCAATTGCCTGGGGAGGAGAAATGAACTAAAATAACATGGTGTTAAGGCTGCAGAAGCTTGCGTTCTGCTCCACCCAAACGCTGTTGCCCAGCAGCGCTCACAAAATTCAGGCTGATGGTTGGGCTTCCCTGGGCTGCTCAAGGGGAAGAGCATTGGGCTCTTTAATACAGAGATGCTTGTGTGGGCTGTGTCAGGAATAGGGTGGGGAGTAAGCCCTGGAATTTGGCTGGAGCTTGGGTGTGACAGGTTAAATAATGAGCATTTAAACATTCACTGTGACCAGAGGCAGGTGAATCAGTTGGAATGGAGCTGAGGTGGCTCTGTGCTTTTTGTGTTGGTGTCTTTTAACTCTTCTCTTCAAAAGGTATCTTGAGGTCATTTCCAGGCTGAGTTTTTAATTATTTTTTTTTGTACCACAGGTACAAAGAGGATCAATTTGCTCCCACAAGAGTAAGAGGGGATCCAGCCACTCCTGGATCCCAGTTCAGTGTGTAGGATGCTCGCACATGCTCTGTGCTCATGCTTCAATAAATAAAGAAGTTTTCATGAAACTTAGGAAAACTTCTCTTTGGAAATAGGTCAGGCAAATATTTATTTCCCTGAGGTGTCATGCCAGTATTACACCAGTACTGGAATGGGCAGTCATTTTGTTTTTCCCTGCTTTGTTTCTTTTGAAGCCTGTTCAGTGAAATTAGGTTCAAGTTCTTGGATTTTTATCCTGACTCTACATCTCTAGCTGTCCTCAGCATAGGAGTAATAAGGGTCTTTGCTGTAGCATGCCAGAGTTCCTAGATTACACTTTGGGTAAGAGGATGTTAGAGATGAAAATGTTGGGTGCTGTTTAATGAACTGATGAGGTCTTGGGTCTCTGTGTTAAGAATCCAACCATATCAATGGCTCCTTCTGCTTGTGCTTAGGGCACGCCTCAATGGCCGGAAACCTTCCTGGTGGCTCCATGTTCTGCCTTGGGGCTCTGGCATCACAAAGACTATTTCATCCTTCATTCCTAACTAACTGATGTGCCAGGCTTTCTCTTGCAGCTCGTGTTGACCCTTTTTTGTTCTGGTCAACCTTGTAGAAATGGTCATCTTTAACCCACCACCTCACACATGGTGCTCAGTAGCTCCAGAGCTCTTGATGGGTAGGATGTGACACTAATGGGGCTTCATGACGTGTGGGGTTTTTGGCAGCCCTGACAAGATGTGTGTGTATCCTCTTAGAACTGTAGATTGTTTTGGTTGGAAAAGACTTCAAAGGTCATTGAGTCCAACCATTGACCTAATACCACCGTGGCTGTTAAACCATGTCCTGAAGTGCCACGTCCACATATCCTTTTCACCTCTGCTCCAATGCCTGACCACTCTTTCTGGAAAGAAATATTTCCTAATCTCCAACCTAAACGTCCCTTGGCACAACTTCAGGCCATTTCCTCTTCTTCTGTCACCTGATAGTAGAGAGGAAAGACCAAGCCCCACATCACTACAGTCTCCTCTTGGGTGGTTGTAGAGTGCAATGACGTTTCCCCTCAGCCTCCTCTTCTGTGCTTGTTGGTAGGACAAGATGAAATGGCCTTGGGTTGCACCAAGGTAGGTTTAAGTTGGACATGAGGAACAATTTCTTACCCAAAAGCATTGTCAAGCCCTGGAACAGGCTGCCCAGGACAGTGCTGGAGTCCCCAGTGCTGGAGGGATTTAAAAGCTATGAAGATGTGATGCTGAGGGTCATGGTTTAGTGGTGACCTGACAGTGCTGGGTTAACAGTTGGACTTGATGATCTTAAAGGTCTTTTCCAACCCAAACAATTCTGTGATTCCATGATTCTGTGTTTACTCTTTGCATTAAGGTTGATTGGCTCTTATGAGTGTTCCTAATTGTGAGTGGTCATTAGAGACCACTCATCCTGAAACTCACTTGGAGGTTCTGCAGTCGTGTTCTGCTTTGGTTTGTGGGATGTAAATGCAGACTCCTCTTCTGAGCTGCACCCTGTTCTTTCTTTCTTTGCTAGGAGTCATTTCCATGTCAGAAAATATTTCAAACAAGAGGAGTGCCTCTTTTTTTATAGAGGCAGAACTAATTTAAACCTAAAAATCCAGGCAGACATGCCCACCACCATTCTGGTGGTGTGGTGAGACAGACTCGTGGTCTGGACTGGGAGCAAGCAGATGATTGTGAATATTTCATTAAGCCATAAATCCACCTGCTCTGGCTGGGGCTGATCATGAAGTGCTGCCAGCTGCAGCCTGTGCTGCCGCTCCTGTGTCTGCCACCTTCCTCTTGCCTTACTGGCAGGAGAGATGGAGAATGAGAGTGATGCAGCGACCACTGAGGGTTTGCAGGTCTTTTGCTTTTAGCTTTTTTCCCTCTGTGGTTGATATCTGTCTCAGTGTCGTGCTGATGGTGTTCGGCAGTGCCTTTCTGGGAGATGGAGGTTTGGCTTCAGCCATCACAGCAGTGCTGATGAGAGCACTAGAAATGGAGGTGCTTTGGAGGAGGCATCCTTGGAGACAGTGTGCTGGGGGTTGATTGTGCAAAACACCCTCTCTGGTCAGTAGTCACTGCTGTGTTCACCTGAAGCTAACCCTTTTTGGGGGAGCAGAGAGGGAGGTGCTGATCTCCTCTCTCTGGTGACCACCCATAGGACATGAGGAAATGAAATGAAGATCACAGGACGTTAGGGGTTGGAAGGGACCTCTGGAGATCGAGTCCAACTCCCCTGCTAGAGCAGGAAATGATGTGTCAGGAAAAGTTCACACTGAAAATTAGGACTAGGTTCTTCACTGATTTGTCACAGGAACAGGCCTCCCAGGGACATGACACCAAGCCTGACAGAGTTCAAGTAGTCCCTGGATGATGCTCTTAATCATATGATTTAGTTTGAGGTAGTCCTATGAGGAGCAGGATGTTGGACTTGATGAGCCTTATGGGTCCTTCCTAACCCAAGATGTTATGATTCTGTTCTGTGATTCTTTCTCCAGCTCCATGGGCTACTCTCTTAATTTGCTGCCCCCTGTTTCCAGTCTGCACATCTGGATCACAGCAAGCCTCCTCCCTTTGCCTCCAGCCAGGGGTATTGACTCCATCACCCCAGCCCTTTGGAGCTTGGTGGTTTCCCTGGGAAGATGCCCACATTGTTGGGTGCCACCTGGGCTGAGCTGGGGTTCTGGGGATTCCCTCAGCACAAGCAGAAGGTCTGTGATGGTGGCAAGATGATTTGCACCATGAGTGGCCTTGGTACCCTGCCAGGCTGCTCCACTGCTTACGTCATTGCTGTTCTTTAGGTGTGAGTTTTCAGTCTGGTGTTCTGCTTTGGGCACACCCACGTGTTTTCTGGGGTGCACTTTATTCTCTCTGGCATTTCAGGTCTGTGAGCTGCAGGACATTTGCTTTTCTTGTCACCTTCTAGGGAAGCCTCAGAGCAACTTGTGGGTGCCCAGCAGTGGGTGAGGCGCAGGAGACTGGGTGGGTCAAAGGAACTTTAAAACTCATGCTTCTACTTTGGTCTTCTCTGGCACCTAGGATGGGTTTCACAGATTTGTTTGCTTGGGTTTTTTTGGTACTTTTCACCAGGATGGTTGGAGCTGAGAGGGTGGGGGGGGGGGGAGAAGGAGCCTTTGCTTTCAGGGGTAACCCCCTTGGTAAACAGCGCCTTGTGTGCTCAGAGCTCTGCTGATGACTGCACAGGTGTACCACCGTGTGTGCTTGCCCAGGTGCAACGAGGCAGTAAGTAGCATTTGAGAGTCACATAGCAATATTAGGGGTTAGGGATTTCTCTGCTGATTACCTTCAGCTGAGAGTCTCCCTCAGACACCTGCCCTTAGCTGCTGGATCCAAAGGCTCTAGAACCAAGGTCCTTGCTGGTGGGTGACATGGGTTGGTGTTGCTGTGTCCCTGACCACTCTTCTGGAGTGAGGATGAAGCCACCCAAGCCCATCAGATCTGCTGATGGGGTGGGAGCCATCATGGAACATTTCTGTCGTTGCCACCTTTGCTTCCCATGTGGGCAAACTCCATTGCTGCCTGTTTTGGCATCACCGGAGATCTCGGCTTAAAGATGGGGGCTGAGAGCTCATACGTGAGGAGGTTCTCCCTCTGAGTTACCAGTGGAATGGGGGATGGTCAGTGAGGTAGTGGAGGATGTGATGCACAGCAGAGGTACTGATAGGACGGGATGCACAGCAGAGGTACTGATAGGACGGGATGCACAGCAGAGGTACTGATAGGACGGGATGCACAGCAGAGGTACTGATAGGACGGGATGCACAGCAGAGGTACTGATAGGACGGGATGCACAGCAGAGGTACTGATAGGACGGGATGCACAGCAGAGGTACTGATAGGACGGGATGCACAGCAGAGGTACTGATAGGACGGGATGCACAGCAGAGGTACTGATAGGACGGGATGCACAGCAGAGGTACTGATAGGATGGGATGCACAGCAGAGGTACTAATAGAATGGGATGAACAGCAGAGGTACTGATAAGCCTGGAAGGGCTGCACTGCCCTCCCAAAATGTCTGCTCTGGAAGTGTCATTGCTGCTCTGCCCCTTAACGCTGCCTTGTGCATCTGTTCTGCTGGGGCTCACTTTGTCAGGTCGTTGCAGGCATGAGGCTTGTAAGAAAAACAAGTACATTTAAAATGTTGGATTTAAAATGCCTTCGATTGCTTGCTTTATATTTTATTAATATCTTCTTTTTGTATTTTCTCTCCTAATTCAATCACTCCCCTACTGTGTTGTGAATTCCAAATGTGAATGGGAAATAATCCCACCAGTACAATAATTAGCATGTAACCAGCAGATGAAGAAAGCTCAAACTGCTGAGCTGATTGGTGAACGCTGACTATTTTCTGCATTAATTTCAATAATCACATCTCCCATTAAAAAGGAGACAGGGTGGGGAAGGAAGTCTTAAATTCTCCTCAAGCTCATTGTAGTGGGAAAAAAAAACAGGTATGTGCAGTGTAGCTGCTCTCCATGTGATCGTAAAGGGATGAGGGAGGTTCTGGAAACTGAATAGCAGACACATAATAGTGCCAGCTTTGCAACCTAGAGCTCAATTTGAGAGGCATTTTTGTTTGGTTGGTTGGTTTTGGTGGGGTGAGATGGTGAAATAGAAATTCTAAGTCAAATATCCCTAATTTTATGTAGGTACATGGCAGTAAATAGCCTATTGGAAGAAGAAAACATCTCCTTGCAGTGATGCTTTGCTGCAGGATGCAACAAAAAAAAATCAGTCCACTGGAGGTCATTAATATTTAAATTTGCTTCTGTTTTTACCACACATCCCTCCAGCTGCTGGATATCTTCTTGTTGTGCTTTGGAAGGGCTGATGGAAAGCAGCCTTTGGGAAGCAGTGATTTCAGAGCGTCATGAGATGGGCACCCTCTTAGCACAAGCTGTTTTCTGCCCTGCCTGCCTCCACTGCTTGCTTTTGTCTTTTTTTGCTGGTTTTGTCTCAAAGGTGTGGTTGGAGAAATCCTCTCTGTACTGCTGCCTCCTTGCTGCCTCCTTGCTGCCTCCTTGCTGCCTCCTTGCTGCCTCCTTGCTGCCTCCTTGCTGCCTCCTTGCTGCCTCCTTGCTGCCTCCTTGCTGCCTCCTTGCTGCCTCCTTGCTGCCTCCTTGCTGCCTCCTTGCTGCCTCCTTGCTGCCTCCTTGCTGCCTCCTTGCTGCCATGTCCAGACAGCAGTAGGAAAGGTTACTTCTGCAGACCTGAACCTAGTGGCTCAACCTGAATTGACATTCAGTATTAGCAGAGATGATTTGATCTCCTAAAGAGGGTTTCCCCCTCCTACAGCAGCCCCAGTCATCTCCTAGTGTGGCCACCTCACCCTCAGGACTTGGCTTTCCAAGTGTAAAGCAAAAGTGATGCTGTTACCAGGAGCCGAACCAGAGCTGTTGTTTCAGGGATGCTTTTTCATTCCAGTTTAAACCTCATTTTAGCAGTGTTTGCTGAGGTGTGATACAGCTTGGTGCTTACAGCCCTAAAAACTGTTTAGAAGTGCAGAGGGTGGTCTCCTGCATGGACAAAAGGTCAAGGGAGAGAGAATTCTCCCTCTGCTTGGTTGAGACCCCACTGCAGTGCTAAGTCCACCTCTGGAGTCCTCAGCACAGGAGAAGCATGGACTTGTTGGAACAGGTCCAGAGGAGGCAACAGCAATGATCAGAGGGCTGAAACCTCTCTGTTGTGAGGCCAGGCTGAGAGAGTTGGGCTTGTTCAGCCTGGAGAAGAGAAGGCTTCAGGGAGACATTCTTGTGGTCTTTCAGTGCTTAAAGGGACCCACAGGAAAGATGGAGGTGGACTTTTGAGGAGGGCCTGTGTAACAGGATAAGGGGGGATGGTTTTAAACTGAGAGAGGGAGATTGAGATTACATAGAAGGAGGGAATCTTTTACACCAAGGCTGTAGAAACAGTGGCCCAGGTTGGGCAAGGAGGTGGTTGATGCTCCATCCCTAGAAGCATTCCAGGTCAGGTTGTGTGGGGCTCTGAGAAACCTACTCTAGTTGTAGGTGTCCCTGCTGACTACATGGGGCTTGGACTTGATGACCTTTAAAAGTGTTTTCCAACCCAAGCCAGTCTGTGATTCTATAAAATCCTGATGTGTTTGATGGAACAACTTTTTTCTGAGGGTATTTGCAGGGTCAGGTCCACTGGAGATGTAATGTGAAATGCTGGCTCTGACAGCAAGCTGATGATCTGATGTGGCTCCATTGTCTGCGTGGTGAATGAGAGCTGCCCAGGATCACCCCTCGATGAGACAGCAGTAAGAGAGACCAGGTCCCAGCGAGCATCCCTGGCGTCCGGCTGAGCACAGAGGCTCAGGATTCGGTGCCGCTGGCAGATGCCATTGCATAAAAATGAGGAAAAAGCCCAGGCAGGCTGAGTGCTTTGCAGCAGGATTTGTTGCTGTGCAAGTCCCTGTGCTCTGTGGGAAGGTTTGCAAGCAGGTCACGCTGCTGTTTGCCTTGCATGTTTCCCTGCTGTTAGAGATGGTCCCAGAGAAGTGTGGCGTTGTTGCTTTTCCCTTCCATGCTTCATGTTTCTCTAGAAGTAAAAGCTCAGCTCAGCAGTCCCATGGTAAGGAATCTGAGTGTGCACATCCTGCCCCCTGTTAAGTGTAGGGTTTTTTTTGTGGGTTTTTTTAATTTTGGTGAAAAGCCAGATGGAATCTGGTAATCACAGTATTGAGCTATGGATACAAATCTGACTTTTGAACCACAGAATCACAGCTTGGAAGGCACCTCCAGGAATCCATCTAGTCCAAACTACCTGCTAAGGAGGGTCACTTAAAGCAGTTTCATAGATTCATAGAATGGTTTGGGTTGGATGAATCCTTGAAGATCATCTTGTTCCAATTCCCCTGCCATGGGCAGAAACACCTTCCACTAAACAAGGTTGCTTAAGGCTGCATGCAGCCTGGCCATGGACACCTCCAGGGAGGGAGCTTCCATGACCTCCCTAGGCAACCTGTTCCAGCATCTCATCACCCTTATGGTAAATAATCTCTTCCTCATATTCAGTAGAAATCTTCTCTCCTCAAGCTTCAATCCATTCCTGGTTGCCCAGGATCACACTAAAACAGGCTGCCCAGAGGGGTTGTGGAGTCTCCCTCTCTGGAGATACTCAAAACCCACCTGGACATGTTCCTGTGTGATCTGGTATAGGTGATCCTGCTCTGGCAGGGGGGGTGGACTGGATGAGCTTTCGATGTCCTTTCCAGCCCCTGACATTCTGTGACTCTGTGATTCTCTGATTTGGAATCTCTCCAGAGAAGGAGACTCCATAACCTCTCTGGGCAAGCCTCCTCCAGGGCTCCAGCAAAGGATTTTTAACTTAGGTTCAAGTGAATCGTAGAATCAGTCAGGGTTGGAAGGGACCACAAGGATCATCTAGCTCCAACCCTCCTGCTATGGGCAGGGACAGCCTACCCTAGAGCAGGCTACCCAGAGCCTCATCCAGCCTGGCCTTAAACACCTCCAGGGATGGGGCCTCAACCACCTCCCTGGGCAACCCATCCCAGGCTCTCACCACTCTCATGCTCAAGAACTTCCTCCTCACATCCAGTCTGAATCCACCCACCTCCAGGTTTGCTCCATTCCCCCCAGTCCTGTCACTCCCTGATAGCCTAACAAGTTCCTCCCCAGCTTTTCTGTAGGTCCCCTTCAGATCCTGGAAGGCCACAAGAAGGTCACCTGGAAGCCTCCTGTTCTCCAGGCTGAACAGCCCCAACTCTTTCTGTCCTCATAGCAGAGCTGCTGTAGCCTTCTGAGCATCCACATGGCCCTTCTCAGGACATGCTCCAGCATCTCCACATCCCTTTTGTAATAGGGGCTCCAGAACTGGATGCAGTGAAACCTCCAGTTTGTGCCTGCTGCCCCTTGTCCTGTCACTGGGCACCACTGAAAAGAGCCCAGAACCATCCTCATGACCTTCACCTGTTAGATATTTATACCTTGCTGATGGCTTTTTTTTTTTTTCCTTTTGGCCTTTTAAAAATGGCATTAATCAAATTAGAGGCTGAAAAATCCTCTCACAGAGCAGAGACCAAGAAAAGTCACTTGAGGTGAGTAAACAAGCTGTCCCTTTTTGTTTGTAATTTATGAAAGCCATAAAACTGAGCCCACTGCTGCTTAAGGGTACCTTCAATACAGAGTGTCCTTCAGTGCTGACTGGCATCCCAAGCAGCTTTTATAACAAACCTCTAATTATAGCTTAGTGACTCCATAGGTTCTCTGGATCAGCTTGGGAATATTGCACTGAAAAGCAGGGAGAATGTTTCTGTTTGCTGTGGCTGTTGGGGGAAGCAGATTCAGAGCTGGACCTGCGAGCGTGGCACAAAGCCCTGTGCTTATGGAGTGCTGGAGAGCTCTGTGTGTGTCCTGCTGCATGGTGCAGCTTGGGGATTCAGCTCTGCATCTTGGGAAATGCTTCCCCAGTGCAGCAGTGTGGATTCCTGAATCCAGACCCCAGCTGAGCTGGTTGGAAGAGAGTTTGGCTGACAGCCAGCTCCTGCAGCCCGTCACCGTCTTCTGACATCTGACACTTGGACTGAAGCCCAGCACTCAGAACCAGGGAGTTCAGTAAAAATCTCTGGTTTTTAAAGTGAAAAGGAAAAAAAAAAAAAGACCTCCAGAGCTTCACAGTTATGGAGAAAAGCTGGGAAAATGGAGTTCTTGGGCAGGGATGGGCAAGGAGATGGCCTCCTCTCACCACTCTCTGTTAGCTTGGTTATATCCCAGTATGCTAGACTCAGAGCTTGACTTAATGGTGTTAGGAGTTGGCATGACCAATACTGGCAGGTTGACTCTTTTCTCCTCCCTTTATTTCTTCCTTCCTTCCTTCCTTCCTTCCTTCCTTCCTTCCTTCCTTCCTTCCTTCCTTCCTTCCTTCCTTCCTTCCTTCCTTCCTTCCTTCCTTCCTTCCTTCCTTCCTTCCTTCCTTCCTTCCTTCCTTCCTTCCTTCCTTCCTTCCTTCCTTCCTTCCTTCCTTCCTTTTAGTGCCATCTCCTGGGGGATTCCAGCTGAAGTGTATTCATTGCTGAGATGTTTCTTCTCCCTTGTGTGGCATATGTCAGGTCTGGTTTGACTGTGGCTTGTTTCTGGCACGGAAGGGAAGGGCAGCAGGACAGAAGAGCTGTGTGTTACGTCCCTGCACACTCGTTGTGTTGTGGGCTCAGCCCCTTATCCACAAATAACAGAGCTCCTTATCCACACCACCAGAGCTTGTCCTGCTCTGTCAGGACCAGTGAGTTCCGTGGTCTCTGAGGGACCTGCCTCGCGGTGCTGCTAAGTCAGCTTGGGACCTTATTTCCATTTCCATTGCAAACTTGGTTTCTGGGAGAGCTGATCTGATCTAGTGGACAGGGATAATCACAGACAGCTTTCTACTGGTGCATAAGGTTTTGGAGTGGTCCAGCACATGCTAAGGGGTAGAGAGAGACTGCAGGGATGAGGGAGGGCAGAGCAAGACCTCCTGCTTATTGTGGTCAAGGTTAAGAGACTCCATCATGGACATGTACCTCTCTAGGCAAACAAAGCAGACCCAAGTCTCTTTCCAGCTACATGGGACCTCCAATGGCCCTGCTCCTGCATAGCTGAGCACTGAGTGCAGAGCACAGTGTTGCTGGGGACAGCCACTCTGCTTGGTGCTTGTAAAGCTTTTGCTCTGATGGTGCTGCCAGGGCTGGAGCTTACAGTGTAATTTTCCTTCATAGTACTTAGAAGTCACCAGTGAGATTCTGCAGAGTCCAGAGCCTGGCTCAAAACAAGATCTGAGCAACCTGCTCTAGCTGAAGATGTCCCTGCTGACTGCAGGGGCAGGTGGATTAAGTGACCTTTAAAGGTCCCTACCAACCCAAACCGTTCTGTGGTTTTATGCTAAGCCATCGAAGGTTCCTTCTGCTTGTCCATCAGTCCTTGAAAGTCTGGATCATGTTTCCACTGTTGCTTGATAGTTTTCCTCCAGAACAATGTCTAGAGTCTTTTCTTCTTTTCCTCCCAGCTGAAATCTGAGGTTACTTCAGCTCGAAGAGCTGCAGCTTCTCCTAACTGATGCTCCCAGCAAGAGCATCTTTTCTTTCTCCAAATATTTTGAAGCTCCCGATAAAATTGCAGGGCTTTGGCAGTGCCACTTTGGGTGCTATTTGTGTGCCAAACTCTGCTGAATATGCCTTTTATCCCAGCTTTGCAACAGTAGCTGTCGGAGGGGGAGCTTCATAGGAGAAGTGCTTTCAGAAGAATGCTTTTAGAAAGGAATGCTGTCCTGCAAAAAACTAAAGTGTAGTGCAGGGAGGGGAAAAAAAATCAAGGGACAAGCCCAACGTTTTTCTTGTGCTCATGTTGTAAAATTTGCTTGTTCATTTGAGCAGAGAAGGTTTCGCTTCCATTTCCAGACAATTTTGTTTGTCCTCTTTGTACAAACGAACACTGTTGTGCTCCAGGCGTTTTTTGGAGGGAGAAAAAAAAGATTTAGGTTCAGGCTAAGGAGTGCCAGAATCCTGGTTTCGTGACACTCTCCCCAGGCTGAGCCCCAGCCAGATCCATGCAAGAGCTGGGACCGGGACCCAGCTGACAGTTTGCTCCAGCGGAGCTCGATCGTAGCGGGAGGAGCAAACTGGGAAGAGCAAAGATGGATCTGTCTGTTCCACCTCAAGTAGAAAGAGAATTTATGGAGAAGGAGAGGCAGCAGGGTTTCTGAGCAGCAAATGGCAGGATGTATATAGGCTTCTGGGAGGGAGCTGTGGCATGTCAGCTCTTGTGTCTGCTCCAAGTCCCTCTGAGTCCACTCCCGAGTTGAGCTGTTGCTGGTCTCTGCAAGAGCTGGGTATTCCTCAATGGCAGAAACAGACACAGAGCTTGTTCTCCCATCTCTTTGCCTCACAATTATGAATACATTTCCTTTAGGGAAAAAAAAAAACCCAAAGGATTTTTTTTATGGGGAAAACCTGCTTTGAAATTACACTGGCACCTGAAAGTGTTTTGCCCACTGCATTACAGCCAACACCTAAGGATGCTCTTGTTGAGCATCCACCCTCGAGGAGCACTTCGCTCCGTTTTCAGTCTTGGTTTGGATCATCACACGCTGCTCTTAAGTAGCCATTTACTCCTTCCCATCTCTTTGGCACAGGAGCAAGGGAATAAAACATTAAAATAGGAATGTGATTATAATCCTGTAAAGATTGACAGAGGGATTTGGCAGCGGTTCCAGCCTGGGAGTGCAGTACAGAATATTTTATTCACTTTTGAGAAGTTATTAGATTTCAAGCTGACAGTTTAAATGACAAATCACCTTAAAATAATAAAAAAAAGACATTGTGGACAGTGTTAAAACTGTCAGTGTGGTTTTTCTTTGCTAACTCTAGGATTTGCAAGGTCTGTGCACCAAAAATAACAGGCTTGAGCCAAGCTGTGTGGGGAGAGTGAGAGCGCTGAGTCCCTGGTGTTAGTGTTTTGTGTTATCAGTGTATCAGCACTGTTGGCCTCCAGGGGTTTTTATACTTCAGTTAAGGGCAGTGCTGCCTGTGCCAGTATGCTCAGGGGGATTTCTTGGTCAAAAGGAATGTTTTCTAGGACAGAACTTATTTTTGCTTTTGTTATCTCCTTGCTCCCACAAACAGTTTGTGAACGGGATGGGAAAATTGCCTCTCTGCTCTTATCTCCAGCCTCTTCCAGCTGCCGTTCAGATCTGCTACGGAGTGTATTGACTGTTTAGGTATGTTATTCAGCATGGAAAGCAGATCCCAGGAGACTGACAGAGTTCCTCATCCCATAATATCCCAGCTCGCAGCAGGAGCTGAGTTAATGATGCAAACCTCTCCAGGCAGTGCAGGAATGGAGCCCTGCAGGATGCTGCGGGCTTGAGGGGGTTGGATGAAAGGGAAGCCAGTGTGCTTCTGTTTCAGCCAAACTGGGTGATCACACAGATGATCAGAACCCTATTAGGCCTTATAGGAAATATGAAACAGAGTGATGATTTCTGCTCTCAAACAATAGACAGTAAAATGTAGATATCTGTGTCCCCTGTGGTCCTCAGAGCATCCTGATGGGCACTGAAATGAAAATGAGAGGAGGCTCTGCTCTCTGATTTCCTTTTCTTGGAGAAAGAAACTGGCTGTCATTTACAGCATCACAGAATAGGAGGAGCTGGAAAAGACCTCTGAAGATCATAGAGGCCAATCTCCCTGCCGGAGCAGTATCACCTAAAGCAGATCACATAGGAACATGTCCATGCAGGCCTTGAAAGTCTCTAGAGATGGAGACTCTACCACCTCTCTGGGCAGCCTGTTCCAGCACTTTGCCATCTTCTAAGTGAAGAAATTCCTTCTCATGTTTAGATGGATCTTCCTGTGTTCAAGTTTCTGCCCATTACCTCTTGTCCTGTCTCTGGGCACCACTGAGAAGAGTCAGGCCCCATATTCCTGCCTCTCCACCCCTTAGATATTTGTAAGAATGTATTAGATCCCCCCTCAGCCTCCTCTTTCCCAGGCTAAACAGCCCTAGGTCTCTCAGCCTTTCCTCAAATGAGAAATGTTGCTGTCCCCTCAGCATCTCACCAGCTCTGCGCTGGACTCTCTTTAGTAGTTCTTTGTCCTTCATGACCAGGGGTGCCCAGGACTGGACATACTGCTCCAGATGAGGCTGAGCTTTAAGCTTAATGCTGCATATATCTCTCTTTTAAAATCCAACCTGGATAGGATTTAAAGACTTTTAAACTCTGCAATAGGAGCTTTCAGCTCAACAAGAACATTCCCTAATTCCTCTTAGAGATGGAAAAAATGTCTAAGGTAGATGTGAGTTGGAAGATGTCTCTATCTGCTGGTGAATTCTTTGAGGCTGGGCATAAAATTAATCTCTCCTTAGCTGAAAATAAACATCCTGGAGTAGAGAGGAGTGTGATGCTAGAGGGTTGAAGATGTCCTCTTCTGCTTCTGGCAGGCAAGAAAAGGTTGGCTGGAGGAAGTCCAGAGTGCTCTAGCAATCATCAATTGACTGGAGGTCTGGAAACCACTCCTGGACAAACTGGAGCTGTTTGGCTCTAGGGAAGAGGGAAGAAGGAGAATTATCTTCAGCTGCCTAAAAGGGAAAGTGGGGTCTGCTTTCTGCATTTGCAGTGGATAGGGCAGGAGGTCGTGGTTCTAAATTTGCAGAGAAAAAAGTTCAGATGAAATATTGGGCAGTACTAGCAAATGGATTTGATGGTCTGAAGAACTTGTGGAGTGTCAGTTGTTGGAAGATAAAAATGGCCTGGAGATACCTTTCTAATATTTCTTGATGGTTGCCCAGTGTGATGAAGGTGCAGCTGATCCTCCTACAAGAGCAAGTTGTCTTGATTCTTTCCTGTGTTCCCTTCCTGAAGCACTGGCATGGAGTGCTGAGGCTAGAAAAGGGTTGTCTTCAGACTAAAATAAGCAAGGGATGACAAGTGATGTTCTGGGGCTTCAATTTTCAGGCACTTAAGAAGAGTGAAGTGACTAAAGATGCTATAAGTTTGCATGCCTGTCTACAAAATCAGATGTTGGCTGGGAGTATTTTATGCTCTCTGAGTCTAAAATTGAGTGTTGTGGATGTTAAATTTGCCTCTCTGGATGACAGAGCCCATCCAGGACACTGGGTCACTTGAGTTGGTAGAGGCAGAGAGGAGCTGTGAGTGATGTTGCCTTAAGAGCAGCTATTTCTCTTTAGAGAAATACCAGTGCAGACACATTCCCAGCTCTGTGTAAGTGCTGGAGGAATAGAATCAGCCAATTATAGAGATCTTAAATGGTGTCTTGTCAGTCCTCTAATTGTACTTGGGAATGGGAACCTTTTTAAAACAGCAACCCTCATGCAGGGAGCCAGCAGGACCAGCCAGTCTCTGCTGGGCTGTCTTGGGAGGTCCCACGCAGCTGAGAAGCGTTTCCTCCATGTGCATCCTTTGCAAGTCAGGACCACGTTCTGCAGCATCCTCTGCCCAATCTTTCCTCCAAGAATCTTTTCAAAGGTGCCAGTCTGATGCCAACTTCCTTTTGGTTTTGGTATTTTTTCTGTAGGGAACAACTGGTTTAGTGTCAAGAGCAGGGAGCATATCTGTGCTATGGATTCACTAACAAGGTGCAAAATCTCAGGCCAGGTAAGAGAGTTGGTTCTTCTTTGGTCACAACAGTGCATCAGTGCACATCATCTTTTATATTAGATCCACACAGCTCTCAGCTCTCAAGGCATAAATGAGCCTTTTGCTGCATGCTAGATACTGTGACTATATTCAAGCAACTGCTGGGAGCCTGGCATTTCTCCCTCCCTTTTCATGAGTCTGCTGTCCTAGCTGGTTCATAAACCCCCAGGTATATGAGGATGGCTTACTCTCTGGGTTGGCTCTGATATTTGGGGAATATATTCTCCATTACTGAACAGTTTGCAGGGTTTGAGCAGCTCATTCAAGCCTGAGAATACCATAAGCCTTGGGGAGGATGGCAGTGGGCTGGTCACTTGCGACCAGTGTCTCTGGCGGGCAGTTGAAGTCCCTGAGGCAGAAGGAGCAGAGTGTAGCATGGCTATCAGATGTTGAGACATGAAAATCTGAAAGACTTTTGGACAAAAGCCTGTCTTGGCTGTCCTTGTTGCTGTTCCAGTTTCAGTGATAAGCGACTGAACTGCTTGCGTGTGCTGCTCGGAGCAACCCCAACCCCTGCCCCCTTGCCCCAGCTCTCTCCTGTAGTATTTTACTTGCAGCAGCAACTACAGGCAGCTCAAGGAGGAGCTGCCAGGGTAGAAGCAGCTCACAGTGCCAAATGTGCAGGGGTTTTACTCTGTTTTCCAGAATTAAGGTTTTGAGAAACTCAGCTTTTTCTCTGCCTCCAGTTTCTATTTAAACCACCTTTAATTTTAGGGAGTGTGAAGCCACTCAGGCTGCTGTGATCAAGGTCACTCATCTTATTTTAGGTACTCCAAGGATCATGAAACGTTGTTTATTGAAGTCTTGGGCATATGTTGAGTCCCTAAAGCAGTGTGTGGATGATATTAAACCTGCCATAGCAGTGAGCTTGTATAATACAGGGAGAGGAGCAGTAGTGTTGCTGACAGGGAGGGATGGCAGGTAAGCAACTGGGGCCACGCTGTTATCGCTTTGTTTGGGAGGCTTCAGTGTTGTGCAAGTTGTTGCAGGACGTTTGCAGAAATGGCTGGAATAAAAACCCACTCTATCAGCAGTCTGCTATTTGTTTCTTATTAGATGTTAAACTTTTTCTGGACTAGGAAAGGTTGTCACCTGTTATGTCAAGGTCTTGGCATTCAACACTGGGATCTTGCCAAGTGTGTTGAAATCTAATTGGTGCAGCTTAAGCCTTCCCTTCACTTTGGGAAAGGAAAAAAAAGAAAAAGCTGTGGCATCCAGCAGGCATCTACAGCATTTTTTTCCCCTTGTGTTCTCTGAACACTTGTGATTTGCCAGTCTTGGGGCTGAATTTTTGCTCTGGTTTTGTGCTCGCTTTGTGTTTCCCATGAACTGAACTGGGAAAAGAACACGCAGCAGCATGCAGGCAGCAAGCAGCAGCATGCAGGCAGCTTTCTGGGTCTGGGGGCAGTTTGATCCAAGCATGGCTCTGCAGCAGGGAATAGCAGGAAACTTGAGTGCTTAGCAGCAGAAAACCTTTATCTGTCCTTCAACTCTTGTCCAATTCCTTTGCATTCTTTTAAAATTTCCCTTTTTTAACTGCTGCTGAGGTTTGGCCTGGACTGTGACAACCATCGTGGATGTTCTGTCTCTGCAGGATTGTGGATGAGGTTTGCAGGGTACCTGCTCTAGTTGTAGTGCATCTGTGCTAAGTTATTTGTCTAAACCTTTCAGTGCTGCTTGTTTTCTTACATTAAAATAAGTAAGTAAGTCGCTGGTGGTGAGCAAAGGGTATAGTCAGCAGGATCCAAGCTGCGGGGCTTTGGCAGGGGACTTCAGCCTGAGCACACAGACTGGCTGGAGCAGAGGCACTTGGAGTGTGCTGTAGGTGGGGGGGCGAGAACCTGTCACTGGCTGTGCTTGGGCAGGAGCAGCATACGAGCCTGAATTTTCCTTTAGAGAGGAATCACAACATGATTTTGCTATTTTTCATCTTTATTATGAGCTCTGGCTCACCTTTTTTCCAGGGTGACTCTTTGTTTTGCAGTGTGCCGTTTTCTAGCCCAGCCTGAACTTCATCCCAGAAATCCACTTGGCCAGTTATCCCTTCAGACAGTTAAGTTTAGAAATTATGAAATGCTTTGGGCTGGCTCTGCTGCTTCTCCAGGGATGAGGGAGCAGAGGCTGGGCAGCAGCAGAGGAAAATGGAGGGGAGAGAGAAGCCCAAGCTACAGGCAGAGCTGGAGGTTATATATAGCTGCAGGCTGTGGCGCGTCGGTCGGGGTGCTCTGATTGCTTCTCTAAATATGTTCAGCCACTGAGGTTTCCTGAGGGCTGGGGAGCAGCATCCCTGGATTCCAGCACGCTGCAGTTGGGAGGGTTTGAATCTTTGCTCGTTGGAAAGCAGCAAGGTTGAGTGCTTGGAGATAATTCAGCAAAGTTGGTTGACTTCTGATTAGGGATATCTTTGCTAATTGAGTGGGGAAAGCCCCCAAGATGTGTGTTTTGGGGTTCACTGTGGGAGCATGGTGGGTTGGAGACACTTTAAACTGACCAGTATTGTGTTAGCACTTACCAGCCAAGGACCACCTTCTCCTCTGGAGGTGCAGCAGCAATCTTCAGTGTAACATCTTTCTTCCAGCCCCGAATCCCAGCACATCTGAAGCGACTGCAGGCACTTTAAAGATGCTCATGAGTGTGGAGGAGGAACTGGAGAACGACAGGCTGAGGATGTGGTCCCTTGTGCAGGTAGGACCATGCACCCTTCTGTTTCACACAGCCTGGGCAGAAAAATGTGGTGTGTGCAGTGGCTGGCAGGATTCTCCTGGGAAGGCCGTTCTAGCCCCAGGGCTGCAACTAATAATCATGCAATGGTTTGCTGCTTAACTTTTGAGCCCTGCTCTGCTCCTTGGTCAGTACAGGTCTTGGGTTATGCTCTCAGGTGACCTTAAGAAGGGAATGATTTGTTGTCTTCACTGTAATTTGCTTCTGGGGCAGTTCAGATGTCCTTGCTGTGTGTTTGTGTGTCCCTGCTGGCTGCTGCCTCTCCGTCTCTGTGCTAGAGCACCGATTCCTCCCAACCTCTAAGAATCACAGAACTTAACAAACGCTCACCTGTCCCGTGGTGTGGATGAGGGGTCTTTTCCCCTTGGTTTCTGTGGATGGAAGAAGTGTGTTGGGAAAAAAGGACTGGGGTTTTCCACTGCACCATTCCACGTTTCTGAAGGAGAAGTTGGCTCTGGTGCCGGAGGAGAGCCATTTTAGCTGTAAGAAGCGGAGCTCTACGGTTGCCTCTTAGTGAGCAGATTGGCAAGAAATTCGTTCAGCCAGCTCATGGCTGTGTGATAAATGACAGTGTCCCCATGGAAATGGGGATTTTCAAACCCTGCAGTGATTTCTACCCAGCTTGTGCCACGCCTGGAGACTGCTTGTTTCTAGACCTCGTTAAATAATCAGCCTTGGGAGTAGAACAACTGGACTGATGCTGTTTGCTGGAGCTTTTATGACACACTTCCAGTTCTGCAGGCTAAATCCAGTCTGTTAAACTGGTAGGAATAAACTAATAGGCCCTGCTGGAGCATGTGGTGTGCTGGGCATCCACGTGCACCCTCAGCCACCTGAGAGCTGTCCTCCTTGAAGCTGCCTCAGTTAATTGCATGCTAGGGGGGTCCTCAAATACCTTATGGCAGTGATCATGCAAACGCTCTCTGGGTTGTTGTAGAATGATTGGGTTGGAATGGACTTTTAAAGGTCATCCACTCCAACCCTCCTGCAGTGAGCAGGGTCATCTTCAACTGGAGCAGGTGGCTCAGAGCCAAAAACTCTGCCCTCATCTTCCTGTAGCCCCCCTTTTAAGTGCTTAAAGGGCACAATAAAGGTCTCTTGGAACCTTTTCTTCTCCAGGCTGAACAACCCCAACTGTCTCAGTCTGTCCTCACAGCAAGAGGGGTTCCTGCTCTCTGACCATTTTTGTGCCCTCCTCTGGCCCTGCTCCAACAGGTCTCTTATGCTGAAGACTCCAGAGCAGGACCCAGCACTGCAGGTGAGGTCTCAGCAGAAGAGAGAGAGAGAATCCCTTACCTCAACAGGCTTATTAGATGACTCTTACATTGTAGGTGAAGATTTTGGCAGGAGGATAAAGCTTTTGCACCTTGGCTCTTTGGCAAACAAGAGTCAGGGTCTCTTGGGAGGGAGAGCAGGGAGAAGGGTGTGTTTGGACGCTATGTGTGGAAGGTCACTGGGTAAGTGAGAAGGACTCCTTGATGTTACAGTGCAGAAATTCATGTTGTTTATTACTCAGAGGCTTTCACCTGGTGACATATCATGGCACTAGCAATTTGTCATCCTCCCTGTGTGCCTGCAGTCCTGCGCTGGTACATGGAAGCTTTCCAGTGTTGTCTTAGGCAGCTTGAAGAACCAAACTCAGCATCTCTGCTCTAGGACTTGGCCCCTTTTCTCTCTCCTGGTCCTTTCCTCCCCCCTCCCCATCCTCTGGTGTCCTCTCCCTCCCAATTCATTTGTTTTTAGAAGGATTGTGCTATTGTCTGCATCAATATGCGCATAGCCTGTCTTGTTTTTCTCTTGGACTCCAAGTGCAAAGCAAATCTGTTTATGGTTTTGGTGAGCTAATTCTTCCCCACCCTGGATTTTTAAATAGACTCTTTCTTTACCAAGCTTGCTGAGCTCGCAGGATGCATTGAAGTAATGGGAAAAACATGTTGTGTGTTACCCCTGCTTTTTGTACAGCTCTCTGTACAGCACCCTGCTCCTAGCAGCCTGCTTGGGAAGGGCATATCTGGGTGCTGAAGCGAGTAGAAGACTTGGAAAGAGGCAAATGGCAGTTTAATGCAGTCAGGGAGAAAAGTGTTTCTTGGACTGTGGAGCAAAATCTAGTGAGCTGTGCTTGGATGTCCCTTCAGTGATTTGACTTCTGCAAATCCCAGTCCTTGGGCTCAGCTGCTCCCTGGACTGCCTGTTACCTTCAGACAAGTTCCTCCACAGCAGTCCTTGTCTTGGACCTTACAGGTGAAGAAGAGTGAGGGGTGCTCCTGCCCTGTGAACAGTCAGCTGGGTCAAGGGCTTGGTGTGTCACTGGTGTGCCAGAAATGTTATTTTTACCTTTTGATTTAATTCTTCCTCTGAGTCATTCCCAGACCTGTCTAAGTAGCAAGCTCTTCTGAATCCTCATGGTGGGGTTGCACAGCGTGGTCCTGCTCTGTGCACAGCATCTTCAACAGGATGCTTTGGCTTCTGGGGTACAGAGCTCAGCTCCACTGTGAGACCACTGGAAAAGCCCTGGGGACACTGATGTCCATGATGCCTGCAAGGCCAGTGGCTCAGCTACATACACAGGTGCAGGAGCTCTCCTAAACCCTGCTGCTGCATCTCCTCACTTCAAAAACCTGGTTGTTCTTTATTTCTCCTGCGAAACTCTGAGCTGCTTGTGACTGGTGATGGAACAGGAGCTCTATGTGGAGGTGGCCCTTGCATGTGCAGATGCACTTCTCTAGCTCCAGCTTCGTAGGGCAGATGTTGGCTTGGCTGAGGCCTCTGGGTGCTCCTGTAACATAAATAAGCAGCAGCAGGATTTCAAAGCAAGCACATTTTTGACATAGTTGATGTCTCGCCTCTTCAGCCCTCTGTTTAGAACCCATGGATTTGGAAGCTGTTTTGGTTGCTAATAACCTACTAGAGGTGCTTCTGCTGTGCTGGTTCTCACAGAGGGCTGAGGGCATGATCCTGGTCAGATGGGGTGTTTGTGCTGAAGACAGGACCCATGGTGTGAAAAGCAAGAGGTTCTTTCACAAGACTGGGTGTTTTGCATGAAAGTTTTGGTCCCAGCTGCAGCAGTGAAGGGGCTCCTCGCTGGGGTTTGCAGGCAGGTGTTGTGAAGTGACAGCAAGGTCCTCTGCTGAGCAGCCCTGAAGTAGAAAAGGGCTGGGGCAGGGTTATCATGCTGACATGGCTGGCATCAGCTGCCCCTGCTCTGACACTCTTTCAGAGGATTTTGTCCTGAGAGCAAATGTTCATCTGCAAATCCACAGCAGAGTGCAAAGTAAAGCATTCCTCACTTGAGGGCTTTGCAGGGCAGAAGTGTCCTTTATTGCTTTCACCTGGCAATGCTTGCCTGGCTTTTTATCTGTAAGAGTCTTAGTGGTGGCAAAGTTCATTCTCCTTTATCTTCCCTCTGTCTTGAGCTGATGGAATTTGATGCTCCCTAGGAAGGTGATGGTTGAGGCTTAGCACCAGGCAGCACTCATTGCTCCCTAGGCAGGTGGCCATAGCCCTGAGCATGGAGCTGAGGCTGTTCTGGGATCTGACTGCAGTGGCCTACCTGTGCTTTCATTTTCCTTTCTCCCCAGGCAGCCTGTGCAACTGAAGTTTTCCCACCTCACAGCTTAGATGCTGTTTTCCTCATGCCCTTGAATCCCCATCCCTTCATCCCTCCCTTGCTACTCATGTTTCTTATTGACCTATCTGCTCAGGCTGTGTATGCAGCATCAGTTTAACAAATTAAATCGCTTGTACACAGAAGGATGAGGCCACTTCAGTGTGCTTAAGCCTCTTGGCTAGACCTGCACCAAGTGTTCTGCCTCTCCTTTCACTGCCCAGCCCTTGTTGTATCACAGGGAAGGTGAAATCCATGCTGTGTGGCCCTTTCCAAACCACTGTTTGTGATCAGCTGAGAGTTATGGGAGTGCTGTATCAGTGGATGTGGTTTGGTTGTCTGTTGCATGAAGAGTGGCATCTGTTCATGGGAAAGATTTGGGGTTTGCTGTTCCCATTTGGGCTGTGCTGGAGGCCAGAGGGATTTGCAGTGCTGCAGCCCAGGCTCTGCTGTTGTTCTGGGCTCTGAGAGCAAGGTGAGCTGCCTCCCTCAGGAAGGCATAGGTGTCCATGAAGAGACTGGGGCACTGCTGGGGATTCCAGCAGTGGCTGTATTCATCCTTGAGATCTGTGGGAGCTGCCAGCCTGGATGGCACCAAGATGCCTTCAACTAGCCCTGCTGGGTGAGGGTACCCTGAGGATGTGGTAAGGGCAGCAAAGGACATTTCTAGTTGTTGTGAATGCAGTGGGGTATGTCAAGAGATGCTGTAGGCAGATTTTCTTCAGGAAGACAGATTTCTGTGCCCATGGCCCACGGGTGAAGGCTGTTGTGTTGTTTTTGTAGCACAAAACTGATGGCACACCAGCTTGAAAGAAAGACCTTGTGGTGAGGGAAAGGCTCTTTGATGTTCGCCTCAGAGCTAAGGCTGCAATGTGCTGTTTCATCCAGAGGTGTTTATGAATGAAGATGCAAATCCAAGGGGAAGCTCAGGAATGGGTAGGTTCTTAGTCACTGAAGGCCACTCTTCAAATGAAGGCGATTATGTGCAGAGGAGAAACACCTCCTCATCTCCCAGCTGTGTCTGCAGCCTTACAAGTGCTGCGGTGATTCAGCTGTCTGCAGCACTCGGGGAGTTGCCTGTCCCAGCAAACCAAACATGCTGCAAGTCTTATTTCATTTGTTTCCAAAACAACCCTTGGAGCACGTTGGGCTGGAAGGGAAACAGACCATGGTTCTCCATGCCATTAAAATGCAGCATAATCCCTTGGCAGTGTTTTGTGTGCAAACTGGGAGGGTTTCTGACTAAAGGTGACCCATTAAAAGGATGATCTCTGATAAAGAACTAGGCTGGGGACTCTCAAGCCCTGGGTTCAATTACTTGCTCTGCTGTGAGCTTCCTGTGACCTTGGGTGAGTTATTTAAAACTGCTCTGTGCCTCATTTCCTTTTCTGTAACACACTGGTGACAGCATTTCCCTTCCAGCCAGGAGCTATGGCAGCGGGACAGCAATCTGTACCCTTTGCCAGAGCTGGCCTGTGAGTAACCTGCTTGGAGTAGAAAGCAAGACCATCTTGTGGGCCTTCCTTGTGTTCTCTTGGGGTAAACAGAATAGGATGAGCCATTTAAATGTTTTATAGGTGCCCAGAGAATCTGCTCTGTGGGATCCTGGGGCTCTCGGCGTAACTGCAGACATGCAGCCTCTTGAGCTGAGAAGTCTTCTGCAGCATCACTTTCAGTTGTCTCAGCTTGAAATTGATGGTCAGGTTGGGTAGAGCAGGTTTCTAGTGCCCCTTTGGCCTTCTGAACTTTTTCAACATAGTCTTTTATGTTTTCTCCTGTTGTACCTTCTGCTTTAAACCCAGGTGGATGCTAGGGTGAGGTGATGGCTTTATGAATGAAGATGCTGGCACGTGTAGCTTGGGCAGGTTGTTTCATCTTTCCCCACTTTGGTTTCCTCCTCTGCAGTGGGAAGGCACAGTGCTGACCACCCCTTTTACCCTTTCCTAAATGTCAGGAGAGGCTTTTGAACATCCCTGAAATGTTCTAAAGCTTCCCAGATGGAAAGGCAGACAGCTAAGAGGGCAGGGGGCTTGCTGGCTCCCATATTGTGCTGTGAGGCTTCCTTCACATTCCCACAGAATAAGCCCATGGGAAGCTTCCACATGACAGCCACATCCATGATGCAGCAGAAGCTTCCTCCAGCTACCTGTTTATTCAGGAGTGATGCTGAACCTCCTTCACCCTGCAGCCCCTCATCCTTCTGCCAGATCTCAGTGGTCCAGGGATGGAGCTGGGAGAGCTGCTGGCCTGAGAACCTCTGCTCCACGTCAGCAACCAAGCTCCAGGCATTGTGAGATGCTGTGGTTGAGTAGGTGGAAAGGAGCATCTTTGAGATGTGGCAGAAAATCAGGGCTCATGGTCTTTGTGGGTGGGTAAAAAAGCTGTTGGGAGGTATCTAACTCTCCAGAAGTAACGCACACACAGATACCCCTGGTTCTCTCTGGCCATATAGCTGGGTCCAGTGGCTTGTGCAGGCTGGGGAGAAGCACACCAAAGCAGCTTGGCAGCAGAGTGTAAATCAGAGCCAGCTCTTTCATCTTTGATGTGACTAATTGTTGTATGAAGTTATTACCACCCATGCAAGAGGCATGGCTCAGCAGTTGAGAAAATACATCCCTTTTGAACAGAAGCTTTGTTTTCATCTTCAGGCTGCTTCTAGATCAGGGGATTGTAAGCCCCAGACTCCAAGTAGATCTGCCCTGTAGCTGTGAACTCTCCAGTAAAACTGTCTGGAACAGCAGACTTGGCACTGGCAAAAGGGAAGAAGTCAGACTGTCAATACAGGGGATGTGGTATCTTCAAGCACTTACCCTGTGTGATCTCCTTTTCCCCTTGTGTGGTTTGTGTGGACCTCATGCTGGGACAATGCACCTTGGAGGCTGCAGGCTGTTTCCTAAGCTGTGGGTCTTGTAATTGTTCAAGCTGCTTTGAGGAGGGTGAGCTCCAGACTGGTAGGTGGGGGGGACCACAGGGAGCCTTCAGAGTTTTCTCTTGGAGGATCCTAACAGAAGGTCTGAAAAGGGTCCAGAGCACAACAGAGGGTGCTGGGGTTGTTTAGCCTGGAGGAAAGGAGGCTTGGAGGAGACCTCCTTGGTTTCTTACAGCTACCTGAAGAGAAGCTAGAGAGAGGTAGGTGTTAGTCTCTTCTCTGTACCACCAAGTGATAGAATAAGAGGAAATGGCCTCAGGTCGTGCCAGAGGAGGTTTAGGTTGGACATGGAGAACAATTCTTCCCCAAAAGCATTGTCAAGTGCTGGAGCAGGCTGCCCAGGGCTGTGCAGATGTGCTGAGGGACATGGTGTGGTGGTGACCTGACAGTGCTGGGTTAACAGTTGGACTTGATGGTCTTAAAGGTCTGTTCCAACTAAAATGATTCTGTGACTTTCTGAGATGCTCTGGGAAGAAGCTCAGCAAACCTCCCTCGGGGAGAATCTGAAATGTCATGGAAATAACTTGTGGTAGAGGGAAGGAGGAATGAGGAGAGGATGACAGGCCATGAGGAGGAGGCTAACAGATTTCCTAACAGAGGTGAGCCCTGGTAAGGGTTCTGGGACACCTGTATGCTCTAGGACCCAGAAGTGCTGTGTTGCTCACTGTGACATGAATACCCCTGCCATGAGCAAGGCTTGGCCAGTGGTGAGCTGCAGCCCTGTGGGGCATAGCCCAAGATGGCAAACTGAATAAGCTAAAAGGTGAGGACATCTCTTTCTCTAGCAGTTTTTCAGTGCTCACCAGCACTTGAAAATTGAATGAGCTAAAAGGTGAGGACATCTCTTTCTCTAGCAGTTTTTCAGTGCTCACCAGCACTTGCCAGGTGGTGATGAGATTCCTGCCTGATTTTAGAAGCAGGGAGAGGATGAAAGGTAAGGGTAGGAGCAGCTGGCCCTGAATTTTGGATGCTGCCCATAAGAGCTTGCTGCATCCTTTTGGTACGAAGGCAGATAGTCAAGAACCTCAGAGAGAGTGGCTGTGCAGCTCTCCAGCGCTTTGGACAGTGCCACAAGCCACTTCCAGCTGTCACTGGGAGGTATGTACAGCTTCACAGCATTAATCCAGGGGAAGTTCTCTTCAAAACTGTCTTGCTTGGCTTGCTTTGCTGGATCCTGGCTGCTGGGCTAAGCAGCTTGGAGTGAGGATTTGTGTGATCTGAAGGGCTTTACCCTTGTGGGTTTCACCATGAAGCTGCCTTGTCTGCTTCTGACTTGAGTGAGACCGAGTCCTGCAGGCTGTGCATGCTTCTTCCCCTGGCTCCCCTGCCACTGGAGACATTGATTCACTTTATCTTTTGTCAGCAGGTGGTTATGGGCTTGGTACAAAGGAGTTCCTGTTGTCCTGAGCTTTATCCAGCCTGACATACTGTCCTTTTGGTGCAGTAGCATTAAGATGCTTCCAAGTACAGTGCCCCTGCACTTGGCACTGGTGAGCTCATGTCTTGAATACTCACTACAAGAAGGTCATTGAGGTGCTGGAGCATGTCCAGACAAGGAGAATGAAGCTGGTAAAGGGTCTGGAGAACAGGTGTGGTGAGGAGCAGCTCAGGGAACTAGGGTTGTTCAGCCTGGAGAAAAGGAGGTTTGGGGAGACCTTCTGGCTCTCTACAACTCCCTAAAAGGAGATTGGAGCCAGATGGGGGTTGGCCTGTTCTCCCTTGTAGGAAGTGATAGGAGAAGAGGAAATGGCCTCAAGTTGCACCAAGGGAGGTTTAGGTTGGTTATTAGGAAAACTCTCATTGGTGCAAGGGTGGTCAGGCGTTGGAACAGGCTGCCCTGGTTGGTGGTGGAGTCACTGTCCCTTGGGGTGTTAGGAAATGTGTAAACGTGGCACTTCCAGGCCACATTCAATGGCCAGGGCAGTGTTAGGTTGGTGGTTGGCCTTCCTGATCTCAGAGGTCTTTCCTGACTGACACAGTTCTATGATTCTAAGTCTGCTTTCTCCCAGCCCAAGGAAGAAGCAGGTGCCTGGAGGATCAGATTCTGCTAACATATCTACAAGCTGGACTGCTGCCCAAGAAGTGAAAGCTTCCATCCTGCTATTGCCAAGCCCCCAGCCAGCCATTCACCCCAGCATTCACAGGCTGTCTTCTGGCACAGCATAAATGTGATTCTTGTGTTGCTGTCCCCTATGCTGACTCCTCCTGCAGTTTAGCTCATCTGCAGTTTTCTTGGTTACTGCACTATATACTGTGCCACTCACCCTAGTGGTGATGGTGAGTGTTTTAGCCTGGTGGAATGAGGCCACCCTTCATTCCTTCCTGAAGAAGGAGGAGAAAGTCTTGGTGTCTGTTTTCTCTGAGGTTATGCCATAGACTGTAATGTAGATCAGGGCTATTTCTGTTACCTGTGGGACACTTTGCACTGAGACTTTTCCCATGTTAGTTTAAGGATTGAGAAATTTAGACCCCTGAAAGACAGCTTTTCTTCAGAAGCTTCAGGTTAAATCAGCTCTATTGAAATGAGAGCCTTCAAATAGGCCATCTGACTTGTTTTTGTGTTGACTCTTATTTCATTTCATTCTTTGGTTATCCCCTTACTCCTGTGGAAGGATGTCATTCCCACCCTGCTAGTCCTGTGCCCAGTCTGGTCTAACTCACACAGTGGTTTGTGAAGGGTGGGGTGGTTTCAGGAGAGCAGAATTCAGCTGCCAACTCTCCTTTAGTAGCATAATGACAAGAAACAGGCACAGATCCTGTCCCTGCTTTCTTCCATCACCTGTCTGCATGTCTGATTTGGGTAAATAAAGCAGCTGTTAGTAAACTCTGGTTTTGTCACAGGAAGGACCAAAAAGTCCTGCACTTGTCTGTGCTTATGTGGTGTTGGTTTTTTCCTTCTGTTTTATTTCCTTCTTTCTTTCAAGCAATTCATCTGGATTGAACTGAATAACTCAAATGTCTCAATAAATTACACAAGTGGCCCAAAAGCTGTTCTGTGCCCATGCAGCAGCAGGCTATAGGAAGAAGAGCTGGGTACTGAAGGCAGCTTTGGCTGCCTGGTGGAGAACTGATGGAAGCTCTTTGCTGGGAACAAAGTGTTGGCTCAGATGTCCTCCAGCTTCAGCTGTTATGTACTTCTGTGGTATCTGCAAAGGCCCCAAAGCAGGACACTGAGGAGTGGAGCCAGCAATGACCTTAATTCTGCAAAGGGGGTTGTGCAGAGTGCTTTGGACAGCAAGTGATGCCATTCTTCTAAAGAGAGCTTGTAGGGATGGGGCCAAGGTTTCTACTGTGTGGCTTGAGAACTTGGGAGCAAGAGCCCAGCACCTGTGACAGGAACTCTTGGGACTGGCATAATCATTGTCAAGCCCCAGAGCTGCTGCTCTCCTCTGTGGGACTGGAGTAAGCAGGCAATAAGCTGGGGCAGGGAGGTGGTAGCAGACCTCACGGCACTTGGATGAGCACCTGAAATGTTTAGAAGACTCACTGAATCACAGAATTGTCAGGATTAGAAGGGACCTCAAGGATCATCTAGTTCCAGTCCCCCTGCCATGAGCCTTCCACTAGATTAATACAGCTGCTGGAGCTGTACTGGTACCTTCACACCTGGCATCATGCACAGAAGCAGGCACTTCCTTGGGCTGTCATTCCTATCAGTGCATTTTTGAAGCCTGTGGGCAAGACCTGGAGATAGGTTTAGTATGGCTTGACAGTAATTGGGCAATATTTGCATAATGATAGTAATTTCCTTGTCCTTATTTGCTAAATTGAGTTTTCAAGACCCTGCTGCAATGTGACTTAAAGCTGTGTTTGTCTGTGTTGGCAGTTGGAAATGTTGCATTAGCTGCGACTCTTTACAGAAGTAAGTGCTCAGCATTGGGGCTAAATTGAATAATATGGTGGTGTTTGCATCTTAATCTTCCAAATAGCTCTCTTAAGTTTGCTACATTGATATTTGGAAGGCTTAAAAATAATAAACTCCATTGTAGAGGGCTTTGAATACAGAGGGGAGGCTGAGTAATTGCTGGCAGTTCATGGGTAGATGCTAACACATGGCAAGGAAGCAATTCTCTCAGCATGCCTGAGTGTTTTCAAAGGCTCTCCTCCTATTGAGGCCTTGTGATCCACAAATTAATGAGTGCATCAATATTTTGAATAAAGGCTTGAAGGAGACCTCAGTCCAAAACCCCAAGCCCTTTATTTGGGCCATCACACTGTTTTAAACCACCTCTCGTCTTCCTCATCAGTCTGCTGAAAGCTCTTTCCATGCCTCAGCTGCTGAACAAGGTTGGGGGAGCAGGCTGGTGGGCTTGTCTTCCAACCAGCAAGAGACTGGACATCTGTAAAGAGCTGAAGACCTGAGCCACTTGCTCCCTGACAAAAGGAAGCAACCCAATTCCTTTCTGCCCTTCACAGGAAAGGAGGGGGGAAAAAGCCAAATGCTTAGAATCATGGAACCCTTTGGGTTGGAAGGGACCTTTAGAGGTCCTTCAGTCCAACCCTCCTGCAGTGAGCAGGGGTGCCTTCAACAGTCTGTTACAGACCACCCAACCAGGATGAGGGAACAGATGAGATATTTTACAAACAGTTGGAGGCTGTCTCAAGATCTTCAGATCTTGTCCTTGTGGGTGACTTTAACCTGCCAGATATCTGCTGGGAACTTAATTCAGCAGAGAGGAGGCAGTCCAGGAGATTTCTGGAGTGCATGGAGGACAGCTTCATGACCCAACTGTTAAACGAGCCTACTAGGGGTCAAGCTCAGCTTGACCTGCTGCTCTCCAACAGAGAAGGGCTGGTAGGAGATGTGATAGTGGGAGGCTGCCTGGGGTGTAGTGATCACGAGTTAGTGGAGTTTTCAATATACAGGGAGGTAGGGAGGCACTTCAACAAAACCTACACCTTGGACTTTAGGAGGGCAAACTTCAATTTGCTCAAGGAACTTATTTCCAATGTCCCCTGGGCAGCAGTTCTTGAGAACAAAGGGGTCCAGGATGGTTGGACTTACTTTAAACAGGAGCTCTTGAAGGCACAGGAACTGGCAGTTCCCACGTGCCCAAAGATGAGCCGCAGGGGGAGGCGACCAGCCTGGATGAGCAAAGAGCTCCTGAAGGAAGTGGGGGAGAAAAAGAGGGTGTATCGCCTCTGGAAGGAGGGGAAGGCTTCTCCTGATGTGTTTAAGGAGGTAGCCAGACTATGTAGGAGAAAAATTAGAGAGGCTAAGGCTCAGCTAGAGCTTAGGCTGGCCACTTCCGTGAAAGCTAACAAAAAACACTTTTATAAATTTATCAATGCTAAAAGGAAGGGCAAGAAGAGCCTCCACTCCTTACTGGACCAGGAGGGGAACACTATAACTGATGATGAAGCAAAGGCAGAGGTCCTGAATGCCTTCTTCGCCTCAGTTTTCAACAGTAAGGAGAGAGGAGGAGGAGGCAAATGGCCTCTTAAACTGGGGGATGGGGTCGGGGAGCGGTGTGTTCCCCTGGAAATTCATGAGGAATTAGTTCAGGACCTGCTGAGCCACCTGGACACCCACAAGTCCATGGGACCAGATGGGATCCATCCCAGGGTGCTGAGAGAGCTGGCAGCTGAGCTGGCCAAGCCACTCTCCATCATTTTCCAGCAGTCCTGGCTCACCGGAGAGGTCCCAGGAGACTGGAAAATGGCCAACGTGGTCCCCATCCACAAAAAGGGTCGGATGGAGGAACCTGGGAACTACAGACCTGTCAGCCTGACCTCAGTGCCAGGGAAACTGATGGAGCAGGTTCTCTTGGGGCCAATAACTGCGCACCTGAGGGATGGCAAAGATCTCAGGTCCAGCCAGCATGGGTTTAGGAAGGGCAGATCCTGCCTTTCTAACCTGATCTCCTTCTATGATCAGGTGACCCGCTTGGTGGATGTGGGGAGGCCTGTGGATGTGGTCTATCTGGACTTCAGCAAGGCCTTTGACACTGTCCCCCACAGCAAACTGCTGGCTAAGCTGTCAGCCCGCGGCTTGGATGGTAACACTCTGTGCTGGGTTAGGAACTGGCTGGAGGGCCGGACCCAGAGAGTGGTGGTGAATGGTGCCACATCCAGCTGGCGGCCAGTCACTAGTGGTGTCCCTCAGGGATCAGTGCTGGGCCCCATCCTCTTTAACATCTTCATAGATGATCTGGATGAGGGCATCGAGTCAGTCATCAGCAAGTTTGCAGATGACACTAAGCTGGGGGCAGAAGTGACTGAGCTGGAGGGCAGAAGGGCTCTGCAGCGGGACCTTGACCGCCTGGACAGATGGGCAGAGGCCAATGGGATGGGGTTCAATAGCTCAAAGTGCAGGGTGCTGCACTTTGGCCACAACAACCCCATGCAGAGATACAGGCTGGGGTCGGAGTGGCTGGAGAGCAGCCAGACAGAGAGGGATCTGGGGGTACTGATTGATACCCGCCTGAACATGAGCCAGCAGTGTGCCCAGGTGGCCAAGAGGGCCAGTGGCATCCTGGCCTGCATCAGGAATGGTGTGGTCAGCAGGAGCAGGGAGGTCATTCTGCCCCTGTACTCTGCACTGGTCAGACCACACCTCGAGTACTGCGTTCAGTTCTGGGCCCCCCAGTTTAGGAGGGACATCGAAATGCTTGAGCGTGTCCAGAGAAGGGCGACGAGGCTGGGGAGAGACCTCGAGCACAAGCCCTACGAGGAGAGGCTTAGGGAGCTGGGGTTGTTTAGCCTGGAGAAGAGGAGGCTCAGGGGTGACCTTATTGCTGTCTACAACTACCTGAGGGGTGGTTGTGGCCAGGAGGAGGTTGCTCTCTTCTCTCAGGTGGCCAGCTCCAGAACAAGGGGACACAGCCTCAGGCTGCGCCAGGGGAAATTTCGGCTCGAGGTGAGGAGAAAGTTCTTCACTGAGAGAGTCATTGGGCACTGGAATGGGCTGCCTGGGGAGGTGGTGGAGTCGTCGTCCCTGGGGCAGTTCAAGGCAAGGTTGGATGTGGCACTTGGTGCCATGGTCTAGCCTTGGGCACTGTGGTAAAGGGTTGGACTTGATGATCTGTGAGGTCTCTTCCAACCTTGGTGATACTGTGATACTGTGATACTGTAACTAGATCAGGTTATCATAGAATCATAGAATCAACCAGGTTGGAAGAGACCAAGGGGTAAAATCAGAACACTTTATAGTTTCTAGTCTGCTTTGAATCTGTACATCCTTGTCATGAAATCATAGAATCAACCAGGTTGGAAGAGACCTTCAAGCTCATCCAGTCCAATCTATCACCCAGCCCTGTCCAATCAACCAGACCATGGCACTAAGTGCCTCATCCAGGCTTTTCTTGAACACCTCCAGGGATGATGATTCCACCACCTCCCTGGCAGCCCATTCCAATGCCAATCACTCTCTCTGGCAACAACTTCCTCCTAACATCCACCTCCCCTGGCACAACTTGAGAGGTTGGTCAAAAGTGTTAGGAAAAAATGAAGTCTCTGTGGAATTGAGTGTCAAAAGGAGGGCTCTGGGAGCAGGGATCTGGCTTTGCTGTTTTTTTCTCAGGTTTCTATAGTTCCACTGAATTAAGCATAGAATGCTTTGGGTTGGAAGGGACCTCAAAGTTCATCCAGTTCCAACCCCCGCCATAGGTAGGGACACCTCCCACTAGAACAGGTCACTCAAGGCCTCATCCAACCTGGCTTTAAATACCTTCAGGGAGGGAACATCCACAACCTCCCTGGGAATCCTTGTGAATGAATTTTGAAATGAGGAGCTGCAGAGGGCAGCTAAGGCAAAAGCTGATTAGACCAGCAGGAAGGCTGGAAAAACAAACCAAAAAAAACCCCAAAACAGGGGAGGAGAACATTATTTGTTTATCACAACTGTGCTTGAAACTAATTTTAAATGTCTGTCTTCTGAAAGCAAGGAAATTCCTTTTGCTTCCAGCAGTAAATAACTGGGATGCTTTCAGCTCACAGCTGACCTACAGAGGATGGTGAGTTCTCAACTAAAAAAATATTTGCCTCTCCAGTAAGGCCAATCCATTCCAAGTGTCACTGAACAGCTGGAGGAAAAGAGAAGTCCTGACAAGCATGGTTCATACCCCAAAGAACCCTTGAACTTCGTTCTATATCTGCATACTGTCCAGGGTGGCTTGATGAATGGTTTTGAGCTAACAGTTTGCAAACCAGAGAGCAGATGACAGTGACTGTGCATGGCTGGCAGGTGCACAGTTTGCATGCCTGGATTGTGCCCATGGAGATCTTGAACGAAATCCCAAATCCATTTTTTCCTCTTGCTCTCAATCCTGAATTAAATGGTGAATATTTCAGAGCAAGGGAGAAGGTTGTCCCCTGTGAGCTCTTGAAGGTCAATGAGTGAAGGGTTTGGGATGATGTAGTTCTCTGTGCCCACTTTTCTGGGTGGCTGAGTGGTGGAGCACCTAATGTTAGCCATGGTGAGGAGGAGTTCTGAAGCTCAGCTTCTTCTCAGGGTGCTAGGTTGGACTGGATGATCTTGGAGATCTCTTCCAACCTGGTTGATTCTGTGATTCTAGGTGTATCTCAACAAAGGGTTTGGCCAGTAGGGTGCTGAGCTGTCTTAATGGTCTGCCTTACTCTGTGCCAGCAGGACCCGTTGGGAAGTTGGTGCTGCTGGAAGTCTGTCACTTCTGTAGGCACTTTAGGAGCAGGACTTGTTTGGAAAATGGTGTTCCAGCTGAAGGAGCTGAACACTTGCCAGTCTGACCATATGCCTTGTGGTTCAACACTTCAGGCCAGGGTATTGTCTATTTAAGGCAATGGAAGAAAAGCCTGTGCCACTCTCGCAGAGTAGGTATGTGAACTGTAAGGATCAGGACCAAGTGGTAGTTCTAGAATTAGATGGTGTCCCTAATTTCCCTCTCCAGTTTTAAGTGGATGCAGCATTCTTCTCTTACAGTCTCAACTGTTGTGTTGCATTGTTGTACGGGGTTGAACATCTGCCTCTTCCAGCCACAAAGGTGGCTGTGTTCCAGTGGTGGGTGGTTTCTTTCTATTCAGGGATCCTCTGAGGCCTGGGAAAGCTTGAGTGTTAGACATGACATACTGTCAACTGCTGCAGATCTCCTTGGCTACCCTCCTTCCAGTATCTGTGGGGTCAGCTGGGCCATCTTGGTTTGTCCATGCACCATGCATAGCACAGAAGGACCCTAACCCTACCAAGTGCTGAACAGGGAGTGGAACCACATCAGGAATCTGTCCATCCAATGCCAAAAGTGTTTATGGGCCCAGTCTCTGTAAGAGGAGAGGGAAGATCTGTTGCTGGCTCCCTAGGGAGGGATGTGTTGCTAGGACCTTCAGATCAGGTTCTTCCCCTACTCATAGCTAGTGGATGTTCATCCACCATGCAGCAGCTCTGCTCTAGTGCTCTTATTCTAGAGCTATGGCGAGGAAAGGAGCAGGCAGAGAGGCTCTGGCACCCTACACAGCTCTGCAGGAGGACCTCGACTCATGTTAAAACTGGTCAGGATCCTGGAGCAGAGTTTAGGAGGAGCACAAAAAAAGTGCCAGTCCCAGGTAGATCTCTCAGCCTGGGGTTTCCTTCACCCGGCATTGTGCTGGTGATTGACCAGCAGTCGCTTGGCAAAAGCCTCTTGAATATTCATTTGGCTGTCGGGAGATGAGAGTATAGGAGCTCCTTGAAATCATCTCGGGGAGGAGAAGCCTTTTTCTTGCTGCTAGTGCTGCTTGAGCCCTCTCAAATGCATCCTTAAGTGGATAAGTGATTGCAGAGACCTCGGCCCACCTAACAAGCCTGGTCTCATAAAGCAAAAATTATAGTGCCTGTGTACTTGCCATCCTCATTCAAAAGCCCATTATTCACTGATACCACTTTAGCCATATTCCTGCAGCTCGAAATGCTGTGCCTCTTCTCCCCACCCATTTCCTTGACTGGCTGTGACATACAGGAACTACACCCAGAGCTTGACTCGCCTCTCCTGACCTTTTGTAACTTGGCTCCAAACTCCTTTTTTTTGGGTCTTTTGCAAAACACTGTCAGAAGGGAAAAAATCCTTTGTTAAAACACAGCCAACTCCTGCCTCAACGTGGAACAGTTTGTTCTGCTAAAAGAATGAGCCAGTTCAGTGAGCAGAAAAACATTGCCATAAACCAGCGGACTCAGTAAGCTGCAAAAGCCATCGGCTGCACTCGGGGTCTGAAAGGACAACTCCGAAGCAGGATCCATGGGGGAGAAAACCCCCTCCAAATCCATGACCCTGACCTGCCAAACCCTGTTTCTTTGCTTTCAGCTGAAGTATTTTGCAGTTGTCCTTTTGGTTATAGCAACTGTAAGTAGGGGGGGGAACAGGAGCTGATGCTGAGCCAGAGCATAACGCAGCGTTCAAAGCTAGCATATTGCAAAAGGGCACAGAGGATGGAGTGATCCAAAAATGCTCAGCTGGGAAGGGGCTGCAGCACTCAAGAGTTTTCAGGCTGTGCTGCAGATGATCATCTCCAGTGCCCTGTGTTTGCTGTCTGATACTGTGTAGTAACCCAGTTCTATCCTCCCCACATGCATCTTCTTTTAAACTTCTGGACACTCTTTTATTTCCCTGGGATTGCTGCAGGTCTGTCCCTTACATGGCTCCTTGGTAGCTGGTGGTCAGCTTGTCTTCAGCAAGCATTTTTTTGTGGTTGAACAACGGCAATTGGATGCTTGGTGAGAAAACTGTGTGACCATCAAGCATGCCTTTGGGTTTGTGGTTCCTCAGCGGGATTGTTTTGGTGCTGGTGTAAATGCTGATGCTGGTTTTCTTTCAGCAATAAAAGTGATGCTAGCATATAGGCCTGTGGTTCCTGGATGTGAAGTGATGGCCACCAAATGGAGTCACCCATATGGAAACAATGTGCAAACCTGGAAGTGAGGCAGTGAGAAGTACTTCAGAAACAGAGATGGGCTCAGAGGCTTCCCCCAGGATGACCCTTTGGGACTGGGCAGGCTGCAGCAGCACTGCAAGCACTGTGAGCTCCTGCACTTCCTGTGTTCTGATGCAATGGAGTGTGAAATTCTCACCAGCTTGGCCAAGTGTATTTTGCTGATTTAAGACTTGCATGCCCTTGTCTGAAATTTAATATGGACCAAGATCTACCTCTGCTTCTCATTTTGCTTTAGGAGCTGAGATTCTTTCCTCCAAGTGCCCTGCTAGGTTTTTGGCTTAGAACCAGTTCAGCAATTCCAGATAATAAAACTACAAAGAGGTGTATATTAAGTGCAACCTCCCCCTTTTCACATGCATTCCAAATGACTATGTCTGCCAAAGATGGTCTTGCCCTACTTAAATGGTGATGCTTGATAGTAAGCTCTAAGTGTGGGGTCGCAAGTTGGGTAGCAAGTCTGAGCATGGTGTGGCAGATTACTGACCTGTGTGAGGCTGGCTGAGGTGCCTGTGATCCAGCTGCAGCTACAAACAGAGCCCTCACAATGCAAACAGAAAGAAAACCTCCTGGAAAAAGCACAGGGAGCTGAAATTGGAGCTCCTGTACATTTATAAACACAACCAATGTTCTCATACTGTCCTGTTCAGACACAAACCACCCTGCAGGTGAATACCAGTTGAGTTCAAGCCAGTGGAAAACCCAGATATGGACTAGTCGAAGGACTTCTTGAAGCTGCATGAATGATATCTGGTGTCCTCTACTGGTAGCATTAACCTTGGAACGGGCTCTGTCCAAAGATAATTATCTGTCTGCTGGACCTTTTCCTTTGAGGGGCTGCCAGGCATGATTTGCACCACAGACAGGCTGTGAGGTGAGTCCCTGGGATGCTGGGACTGTGAACCCTGCTGTAAAGCAGTGCAACTCGGAGCAAATCTGTAATGAAGCCTCTATGCCAAAAGAGATGATTATTTTTTTTGGAGGATGTTAATGGTCTGATTGCATAACATTTATTTTGTGCTTGATCAGATGGATGAGGGCAGGGGAAAATGAGTGAATGAATTAATGTTAGTGATGTTCAAACAGAAGCACGCAAAGCTCTGAGGGACGATCCGTGGTTTGGTTTTGATGTCTGTTGTGTCTTTTTTCCCCCTCTTTTCTTTTCTTTTCTTTTCTTTTCTTTTCTTTTCTTTTCTTTTCTTTTCTTTTCTTTTCTTTTCTTTTCTTTTCTTTTCTTTTCTTTTCTTTTCTTTTCTTTTCTTTTCTTTTCTTTTCTTTTCTTTTCTTTTCTTTTCTTTTCTTTTCTTCTCTTCTCTTCTCTTCTCTTCTCTTCTCTTCTCTTCTCTTCTCTTTTCTTCTCTTTTCTTTTCTTTTCTTTTCTTTTCTTTTCTTTTCTTTTCTTTTCTTTTCTTTTCTTTTCTTTTCTTTTCTTTTCTTTTCTTTTCTTTTCTTTTCTTTTCTTTTCTTTTCTTCTCTTTTCTTCTCTTTTCTTTTCTTTTCTTTTCTTCTCTTTTTTTTTTTTTTTGTTATACTCCTGACATTCTCCTGAAACACAGCACACAGGATTGTCTCTAAGGGGGGCACGTTGCCAGTAGTCTAAAGGTTATATTATCCTAGTGACCTATTTTTATACTCTTCATTGCATTCTGTTTCACTCGCCCCTTTCCAGCCTTCCATCTCGCTGGATTTTGTGCTCTCCTGGAAAGAAATAAAGAGCAGAGATAATTACCACTGGTGCCCAAGTGCTGAGGCTGTGCCAGCCTCTGCCCAGGTAACGAAGGCAGAGGCGAGCTGCTGCTTCTGCTGCTGTCATGGAAGCAAGAGAGCAATCCGAAAACCCAGCTCGGAGATAGGTGACGACTGAAGCAAGGCGATGAGGAGCTTGGTGGGGGCAGAGGAGAGAGGTCTCTTAAAAGCAGGTTTTAACTGGAGGAGTGCAGCAGCTTGTAGAAGGGTGAAATTGGAATGAATAGCTCTGTTTAACTAGCCTGGATGGAAAAGATTTTTTTTCTTCTGCTTCTAGTCCTGCCAAGTAACGGAGAATGAAAACGATTGTTTGGCCAACCGGCTGCCGCTGCCTTTAGACTGTACCCGCAGTTTCAAAGCCAGGCTTAAGCTACAAAGCCCCCTGACCAGCCTGCATAAAGAGAGATTGTTCCTTAGGACAAATGTTGACTATGTGATGCTGCTTGAAGCTGTAGCCCGCTGAAATTTGTGCCTGTGTTTGTACATTTGTGCGGGGCAGAATAATGAGATGCGGAGAGGCTTTTTGTGCCTGCGTGGCTCCTCTCAGGTCGTGGTGCTTTCACTGCTGCTTGCTTTCCTTGGTTGTTAGTCTGAAGGGTTGAGAGCACCTGAATGTTGGGTGCCTGTGGTGTTAGCGTGGGAGTGATCTGCTCTGGAGGGGAAGTTTCTCCTTAACTTCTTATTCAGGAGGACTTGCAGACCCAGAGAGTGAGTTGCCATTGGAATGGGCTGCCCAGGGAGGTGGTGGAGTCGCTGTCCCCGGAGGTGTTCAAGAAGAGACTGCATGAGGCACTTAGTGCCATGGGCTAGTTGATTGGACAGAGCTGGGTGATAGGTTGGACTGAAGGTCTCCTCCAACCTGGTTGATTCTATGATATGGGGTCAAACCCCAGAAGTAGGTGGATCATGACCTTGGTCTGGGTTATGGACCATGCTCTGGCAGGCAGATGCTGCCTACAAGTGTTGGCCTTGGGCAAGGGCATGGCATGGAGATCTGCACTGCTTGCCAGGAGCCTGGCATTTTTAACCTGCTGGAGATGGTCCCATCCCATGATTTCCCTTCCAGCTGCAGGCCTTACAGGGTTACCCAGGGACCCCATCTAGCCGGGATGCACTGCCACAGGCCAGGAACAGAGGAACTCAATCCTGCCAAACACTGCCTTCTCTGTTGAAGAGCTGTGCTGGTGCAGCTACATGAGAGTTCCTGTCTGCAGCTGGGTAGTTGGGACTAGCTCTGGAGAGGTAGGCTGTTCTCTTTAGCTGTGTCTGTCCATAACGAACCACAAAGACATAGCCTAAAGAGGTCCTTGTCTAGTTGCTGGAGCATGTCCCTCCACATAGTGTGGCCCTAAGATGAATTAGTAGTAGCTGCTCTGGGAACTGTGTCCTCAAAGCCTATTGGTGATGCCACTGTGTGACCTCTCCCCATGCTTTATTACACTTCTGTTGTAATCAACGCCTGTGACTCCAAGTCTGTGATGATGAAACTCAAGTTAAAGTTGGTGTGGAGAAGCCTCTGGCTCAGGAATAGGCCTTTACCACTTCTCTCCTGGGTCTGGAGGGTGCAGGAATCTTCAGCCTTCCCATCTCTTGCCAGCCTGCACTGGGCATGTTTTGCCAATAAGCTGCTGCTGTCTGGGGCTTCTTTCTCCCTTGCACAGCACTCAGGTGAATGCACCCAGTCCTGGGATAGAATAATAGAGTCATAGAATGGTTTAGGTTGGAAGGGACTTCAAGGATCATCCAGTTCCAAACCCCTGCCATAGGCAGAGACACCTCCCACTAGAACAGGTTGCTGAAAGCCTCATCCAACCTGGCCTTGAACACCTCCAGGGAGGAAGCATCCACAACCTCACTGGGCAACCTGTGCCAGTGTCTCACCACCCTCACTGTGAAGAACTTCTTCCTAACATCTAGTCTGAATCTCCCCTCTTACAGTTTAGACCCATTACCCCTTGTCCTGTCATTACAAGACCTTGTCAGTAGTCCCTCCCCAGCCTTCCTGTAGGTCCCTTTCAGATACTGGAAGGTCACTATAAGGTCTTCTCGAAGCCTTCTCTTCTCCAGGTTGAAAAGCCCCAACTCTTGTAGCCTGTCCTCATAGCAGAAGTGCTCCAGCCCTCTGAGCGTCTTTTGAGCTGGCACCTTGTGCTGCCCAGTGCAAACTGGGTGTCTGCCATGCTGGGGGGACCTGCTGCAAAATGCAGTGAGATTTCCCTCTGGGATGCTTGGTGGTAGGAAGGGGAAAGGAGATCAGCTCTGAGGCCTGGATGCTGCAGGGAGCAGCACTTGCTGCTGGCCGCAGGAATCAGTACTGACTTTTAGTTGCTAATTAGCAGTGGGGAGTTGGGATGTCATCTTAGGACTTCCCAAAGGCAGACCTGCATCTTCTGAGCCTGGATGTGGAGCCTGAAGGGGAGAGATGCAAAACTCTCAAGCAGATTTTTTTTTTATGGTAAAACTTTATAGATAATTTTTTTTGCCCTCCTCTTTCCCCCCTTCCCCCTCCCCCCCCCCCCCCCCCCCCCCCCTCATTATGCTATCAGCTGAGACCTACAGAGTTTCAGCTTCAAACCAAACCACTGTTATTTAAAGTGACAATATTGTGCTTGGCCTCGTATGAGACAGAAGCATCGATGTTGTCACTGACCTGGGGAGTGTGTCTGCCTGCTTAGCAGGCACTGCAAGTGTTGAGAAAACTCTCATGTTACTTCTAGCTTGGTGTTCTTTTTTAACATTTATTTAATTGTTTTTTATCTGAGTGCTTGCTCTTCAGCAGAGCTGCATCAAAAGCTGGAGCCCACAGCAGAGCTTGTAGCCATCCTGCAGGTCTACGTGGTAGGACAAGGGGCAACAGGTATGAGGAGTAATAAAAACAGGTACGAGTAATAAACACAGGAGGATTTACTTGAGCTTAAGGAGAAGCTTCTTTGCTTTGAGGGTGATGAAGCAATGGACCCAGCTGCCTAGAGAAGTTGTGGTGTCTCCTTCTCTGGAGGCTTTCAGAATCTACCTGGACACATTTCCTGTGCAACTTGATCTAGGCTAACCTGCTTTAGCAGCGGGGTTGGACTCGGATCTCCAGAGGGCTCTTCCAACCCCTACCATTCTATGATTCGATATGGAGATTTTTCCCTGTGTGAGCATTGAGCACCCAGAAGATGGCCAGTCTGGGAGCAGAAGGGTGATTGTGTGCACTTGCAGCCTGGAGGGCCAACCAGATCCTGGGCTGCATCAGAAGTGTGGGCAGCAGGGCGAAGGAGGTGATTCTCCCCTTCAACTCTGCTGAGACCCCACCTGGAGTACTGCATCCAGTTCTGGAGCCCCCATTACAAGAGGGATGTGGAGATGCTGGAGAGTGTCCAGAGAAGGGCCACAAGGATGCTCAGAGGGCTGCAGCAGCTCTGCTGTGAGGACAGACTGAAAGAATTGGGGCTCTGCAGTCTGGAGAAGAGGGGGCTCCCAGGTGACCTTCTTGTGGCCTTCCAGGATCTGAAGGGGACCTACAGAAAAAAATGGGGAGGGAGTTTTTAGGCTCTCAGGTAGTGGCAGGACTAGGAGGAATGGAGCAAAGCTGGAGGTGGGGAGATTCATACTGGATGTGAGGAGGAAGTTGTTCAGCATGAGAGTGGTGAGAGCCTGGAATGGGTTGCCCAGGGAGGTGGTTGAGGCTCCATGCCCGGAGGTGTTTAAGGCCAGGCTGGATGAGGCTGTGGCCAGGCTGATCTAGGGTAGGGTGTCCCTGCCCATGGCAGGGGGTTTGGAACTGGCTGATCCTTATGGTCCCTTCCAACCCTGACTGCTTCTGTGACTCTGTGACTGTCCTGTTGTCCCTGTGCCCAGGGCTGGAGCTGCCATGCCTGGCTGTGTGCTGCCTGGTCAGTGCTGCTCCCTGGTTGGGTTTTCTGGTGGTTGTTTCTAGGCGAGGTTTGCAAAAGGTCACAAAAATTAATCTTCTAACTGGGGACCTTGGCACTGCAGGGAATGAATGTTTTGCATTAACAACCTAACTCGTTAATTCACTGAAACATTTAAAACCAAACCAGTTGCATCCAGCCAAGCTGGAAAAAGCTGAAAGTTCATACTCAGCAGTGCAGATTTCGAAACCTCCCTTTGTTAATCTCTGCAGAAGTAAATTTTCTGCAATTGCTAAGCTCACTTTGACTGCTCTGGGCATTGTTTTGCTCAATGGAGGCAAAGCTGCTCTGATGAGGGTTAGTGGAGTGTACCTGGACCTGCTGATGGTGATGAGAAGGCTCCTGTGCCGGGGAGGAAGGAGGGCTGGTGTGGGGAGCATTGCAGGAGAGCAATGCTGTGTTGGCTGATACAGCTGAAGGCTGTGCGGCCATCCAGCGAGACCTGGGCAGACTGCAGAGCTGGGCACAGAGGAACCAGATGAGGTTCAACAAGGACAAGTGCAGAGTCCTGCATCTGGGGATGAGTAATAAATTGCACCACTACAGGCTGGGAGGTGATATGCTGGAGAGCAGCCCTGTGGAGAGGGACCTGGGAGTGCTGGTGGATAACATCCATGGCACAGCAATGTGCCCTGGTGACCAAGAAGGCCAATGGGATCCTGGGATGTATTAAGAAGAGTGTGTCCAGCAGATCAAGGGAGGTTCTCCTCCCGCTCTGCTCTGCCCTGGTGAGACCTCATCTTGAGTACTGTGTTCAGTTTTGGGCTCCCCAGTTTAAGAGGGACAGGGATCTGCTGGAGAGAGTCTGTCGGAGGGTTATGAGGATGACGAGGGGACTGGAGCACTGCCTGGTGAGGAGAGGCTGAGGGACCTGGGGCTTTTCAGTCTGGAGAAGAGAAGACTGAGAGGGGATTTAATAAATGTTTATAAACATCTGAGGGCTGGGGGTCAGGAGAGCAGAGACAGGCTCTGCTCACTGCTCCCTGGGATAGGACAAGCAGCAATGGATGGAAGCTGCAGCACAGGAGGTTCCAACTCAACACAAGGGGGAACTTCTTTACTGTGTGTCACAGAGCACTGGAACAGGCCACCCAGAGAGGCTGTGGAGTCTCCTTCTCTGGAGACTTTCAAGGCCTGTCTGGATGTGTTCTGGTGTGACCTGAGCTAGATTGTATGGTCCTGCTCTGGGAGGGGGGCTGGACTTGATGATCTGTTTGGGTCCCTTCTAACCCCTGACATCCTGTGATTCTGTAATGCCCACAGCAGTGTTGTGGCTTTGGGGCTGTTGGTAGCAGAGGTGCTGCCTTGTTTTCATAGAATTGGAACCCAGATGTCACAGTTCCTGCCTTTTCTGAATCACTGGGGTAGTTGCAGTCATAGCATAGCATGCCTCATGGTTCTCCTTGTTGGAAAGCTGGAGGTGGGCCATGGGCTTGTGGCCTTTATATGGACCTCTTTCATAGGAGAGAGATGGGTGGACCCCAGGCAGTGCAGGAGCTCTCTGCACTTCAGCTCCTCTGCCCTTGCTGCTGGCCCCAGATCTGAGGCTTGTCGCTTCTGAGCCACAACCCATCAGAAACTGTTGGGTGGCCACCAACCTGGGTGTCCCCATAGCCACGATGTTGTGATAATGGTGTAGAACTGCAGCTACCAGTGGAGCAGAAATTTCCCTGGTGGAAGAGAAAGCTCTGGAGAGACCTTCCTGTGTCCTTTCAGCACGTAAAGGGGCTCCTAAGAAAGATGTTTAGCAGGGCCTGTTAATGATGGGACAGTGAAGGTGGTGAGACACTGGCCTAGGTTGCCCAAAGAAGTGGTAGATGTCCAATTCTAGAAACATTCCAGGTCAAGGTGGATGGGGCTTTGAGCAACCTGCTCTAATCACAGGTGTCCCTGCTGACTGCAGGGAGGTTGGACTCGAGGAGCTTTAAAGGTCCCTCTCAACCCAAACCAGTTTGTGATTCTATGTTTTGTATGTTTTTTTGGCTGTTTCAGGCTGGGAGCTGTGCAGACAGACACTTGTGGCTGTACATCAAGTATGGGGAAGCACAGCCTAGTCCAAGCTGTTCTCTTGGTTCTGTGTCTGCCTTGTGCAAAGGGCTGCTTGTCCCTGTCACAGGAGCCAGGTGTGCACTGTCTCACTGTCGTGTGAGTGAACACACATCAGCCCCAGGGGCAGTTCCTGGTGCTTTAGATATGAGAAAACCATACCCCCAGCCATGTATTGGGTGCGACCTGCCCAAAGGAGCTTAAGGCTTCTTTACTTCCAGCATTACTTTCTCTGGGGGCATTGCTGGAACTGAATTGATTTGACTCTGCTTTAAGCTAGTTTTTCTCTTAGATTTCCCACCTCTCTATTGAATTAGCAGATACAAATTCAATAGGGAACCATCAATTTACGTACAACCTCTGTGTCTTCCTGGCTGCCAGGTAGCTATTCCATTCAGCTAACATCTCCTTCTCCAGTTCATCATAAAATAAAACACAAGAAATCAAATTCAGCACAAACAGCTGAACAAATTGGTCTGAGGCATTCGCAGTGGCAGCTCTTCTGAGCTCTGTTGTGAGGCTGCTTTTTAACTGATTAATTCCCTCCCCCCCGCCATTAATTTATCCTATCCATTAAAACAGCCTCACTTCTTTAATGATGGAGAAATGAGTGAGTTATCCATTTGGTGATATGTTAGGGGTATATTAGAGTATTAGTGCATTCCAGAAGGTGAGCTGCGACTGAAACATGCTCCCAACATGTGGTTACACAATCGTTCCGTGGAAATGAAACGGACAAACAGTACATTTGATTAATTTTATTCTCTCTTCTTCCCCCCCCCCCCCCAGTAAATTGGCACTGTGATTCACTTCCAGCTAAACTCACAATCTGTGTTCTCAGGTGGCATTAATATCAGAGCCTCAGCAGGAGAGCCGAGGCGGCTGGGGCCGCTTTGATTGCATTTTGAACTAAAGTTGTTGGAGAGAGCACAGAGCTGGATGCAAATGTGGTGGTAAATGAAATGCAGAGCTTTTAGGTTCTCTGTAGGTGGGTCAGGCCGTTCCCTTTTAGCCAAAATAATAGCGATGGCGTGCTCAGGGAGGCACTCTGTTAACGTGGCACAATGGGGGTCTTTGTGCGTCTCTGGTGCTCTGTATCAAATTTTCTCTGTTGACAGATAAAAATCATCTTTTTGATATCTGGCAGCTCCTTAAACACCAGGTAGGATCCACCTGGGACTTAACCTGTCACAGTAATGGAGGCTTTGGAACTGGATCTCCATCAGGAGTTTACTGGAAACAAAAAAAGCAAGCTTGCAGAGGGCCCAGCGCTTTCTCCCTGGCCCCTGTGAGAGCTGCAGAATAAGATTCAATCTGAATTCACTTTTACCATTGCTTCCCTGACACGAACCTCCTTTCAACCTTTAAAGCTAGATTTTGTAGCCTTCAGGCTGCACTTAGTGTTTTTTTTTTTCCCCCCCCTAATTGGCTGGACTTGGAAAGGTCATCGTACCCTGCTAGATTGTGTAATATTTAACTTAGCATCAAAAATGAGGAGCTTGGGACTGGTGTCAAATATGATGCAGTTCCCTTCTGAATAGCAAAGCCCATTCATAGTCATCCAAGTATTCGACTTGCTGGTGCTAATGAATAACTTTCTGGACCTCTGCAGAGGGGAAGACTAACCACGAAAAGGTGGGATGAGAGCAGCATAAAGCAGGTATTGAGAGCGTGAATTTGCACTGTGTAAATCCACATCACAGCTTTAATCCCTTTTTCATTTCTCTCATTCCCCCCCCACCTCCCCACCCCCTCCAGGTTATAAATTCTAGCTTTTTCCTGAAGCCTTAGCATAGCAAACAGTCTTTCCTGACGCCAAGTTGGGTGATGACTAACACTATTTACAGGGCTGTTTTGTAATCTCAGCTCAGCCCACATTAACGGGAAGTTACGTTTTCCCATCAGTGCTTTAAACGCTGCCTGAGAGCTGCTGAGGCCAATCGGCCATCCAGGCTCTGTCGCCTGGAAAAAATGATGTCAGCTTTCCCAACAGTTTGTTACAAAATTCCTGGTGAAGTTAGAGAGGTCAGATTGTACTTCCTCTGTTTTGAGTTTTGGGTTTGGTTTCTGGTTGTTGGGCTTCTTTCTTTTGCACCAGGAGCTTTCCATTGCTCTGTTCTAAAAGCTACCGGCAGCAATAAGCAGGGGAGGTATTGCATAAACACCACCAAGTCATTTGCCTGCTCGGCATTTCTGGCTGTCTGAGATCAGCTCAGAATATCTGATAGGAGAAAGCTCCTGGTGCACAGCTGCTGTGACTGATAGGAGTTACCTTGTGAGTCAGCTGGTAGGATGGTAAGTTGGTCTATTTTTGTTTCAAAGTTCAAGTTTTTGTGAGTGTGTTACAAAGCTCACGGTGCTGCGAGAGTAAATCCCAGGCAGACCTGGCACAGCGTCTTTGTGGCGTGAATCAGTGCATCCATATGCTTCCAAGGGACCTGGCAGGCTGGAAAAATACCTCTTGAGCCCTGTGTTTGGAAGGGGGGAAAAAAACAGAGCTGCTGTAAAAACAAAAACCGTTGGTGGAGGGGTTAAGGCAGAGATTCGTGCTCCCTCTGATGTGCTGCTTTCCCTGTCGTTGGAATGTCACCAGGCAAGTGACTCCTGGTGCCAGCACCAGCAGACAGCTCTGCTGCCCTCGGATCGTGAGCTCCAGCACGGAGCATCCGTGGTGCAGATGGTGAAGCTGTGGCAGGCCAGCAATAAGGTTCTGGACCATGCTCCGGTTTCCACAGGCTGGAGCAGTTTGGGAACTGCTTTAGCTTCAGAAAAATGAAAACAATTTCCTTGTTTTTAACTCCCTCCCAATGCCTCTCCCTTTTCTTCTCTTCCTGGTTTGACAGATCTCTGATCACCCCATGCCTAGCAAAACGTGTGAATGCCAAAGGCTGAAAATGTCGTGGGACAGGGAAAGGTTGGAAGCAAGGAATGTCTTTGTGATGCTGCTGTTGAGTTCTGGGGCCTTTCCTCCTCCTGTAGTCCAGCTGAAGATTTGACAGATACTATCAAAGTAATGAAGTGTGCACAGGGTGAGGAGGGAATCTCACAAAAGCTCTGTGAGCTTATTGAACACGGAGAGCCGAAACTGGCCAGAAGGACCGGGGCAGGCATCATCACCTTGTGCTTGGCACTGATGAGGCTGCACCTGGAATACTTGGTTCAGTTCAGGGCTCCTCATTAGAAGGGCATTGAGTTGCTGGAGCAGATACAGAGAAGAGAAATGAAGCTGGTGAAGACTCTGGAGAACAGGTGTGGTGAGGAACAGCTGAGGGAACTGGGGTTGTTCAGCCTGGACAAAAGGAGGCTTGGGGGAGACCTTCTGGAGCCAAGTAGGGGTTTGTCTGTCCTCCCTTGTAGGAAGTGATAAGACAAGAGGAAATGGCCTCAAGTTGCACCAGGGAAGGTATAGATTGGACATCAGGAACAATTTTTTTCCCCAGAAGGGTTGTCAAGCTCTTAAAACAGGCTGCCCAGGACAGTGGTGGAGTCTCCATCCTTGAAATGATAAAAACCATGGAGATGTATTGTAGGGCATAGTTTAGTGGTGATCTGTCAGGGTTACCAGTCAGACCTGGTGATCTTAGAGGTCTTTTCCACCCTAAGCAATTCTGTGTCTCTATGAAAATACATGGCCCTGGCTGCAGCCTCCTTGCTCTCTGCAGCAGAGCTCTGGGCATGCCTGCGTGCAGAGGTCCTTGGCATGGGTACGGTGCACTGAGCTGGCCAGGAACTTCCTGACACAATGCTTGGAAAATGCCAATTTTGAAGAAATTAAAACGTTCTGTGGGGAACTTTTGCTATTTCATCAGTTTTTTTGCGATGGAAAAACCTGGGGTGACCCTGCCTGGTATCACCTCCTGCTTGCTGCCAAGCCAGGAGCCTGGGCACGCAGAGAGCCCAGGCACTGCTGTCTGAGCTGAGATACCAATTATGGGTCTTGGCAAGGTGAGAGGAAATTTTGGTGATTTTCCTCCTCAAATGAGATTTTGATGTGGGCCTTAGAAGAGGCATGTTTGTGTTTTTGATACTAAACAGGTAGATCACAGGTTTGTATGTGTGAAGAGAGAGTAAATCCAAGGTCAAGTCAAAAATTTCCAGCGGAAGAGGCTGAAAATGATTTATTGAGTGAAACAGTTAAAGAGCAGGACAGTTGTGCTTTGTCTAATGCCAAAGGAACTAACCTCTCCTCTCTCTCTCCTTGTCATCAGGTTCAGTGGCAAATATGAACATTTGTCACCACTTGACAACAACTCCTTGGGACATCATGAATTTGCTGGAATCTAGACCACAGAGCACTTACAATAGCACCTTTTAAGTTTGCATTTAAGTTGAAGAAACAAAATAATCAGCTGGACCAATCGTAGTGATGGCTAGCAAAAGAAAATCCACAACTCCTTGCATGATACCAGTGAAAACACTGGTGCTTCAGGAGACTGAGCTGGACACTGTAGAGGATGATGGTGAAGGAACACAACAGGATGCTCCAGCAGAAGGGCCAGCAGCTAGCGACGCTGGTGCCAGTACCAGTAATAATGGAGCTTTGTCTAATGGGCACCGTGGTATTGCTGATGGTGACACTTATATTTGCAAGTCTTGTGACTTTGGAACTCAAGAGGCTCATCAGTTCTTTGCACACTTGGACTCTGAGCACTTAGACTTTAACAAGGACCCTGCGTTTGCCTGTGTCGCCTGCAGCTTTCTGGCAAATAGCCAGGAAGGGCTCTCACACCACAACGCAGAGTCACACGCTGGTGAGATGAACTTCATCTGGAGGGTGGCTAAGCAGGACAATCGTACGACTGTGGAGCAAAGTCTCTGCGAGACCACCAGCAGCCATGACCCTCCAGGAGAGGTCCCTGAAGAAGGGGCGGATGGCCAGTCTGAAATTATCATTACCAAAACCCCCATCATGAAGATAATGAAAGGTAAACCTGAGGCCAAAAAAATCCACACGCTGAAGGAGAACGTGTCAAGCCAGCTAGGCAGTGAGTTGGAGGCAAAAGATGGAGAGCATTCATTCCCAAATGGGTCTGTGCCAGTCAGCCAGCCCGCTGCAGGCTCAACAAAATCATCTCATATTGTGAATGGCTCCATCATAGGAAATGTGCCAGTTCTTCAGGCAGGTGTTGCACAACTTGTGTCACTGCAGCAGCAACCCCCATTGCATCAGCAGCTACCTACTTCCAAGTCCCTTCCCAAGGTGATGATCCCCCTGAGCAGCATTCCAACGTACAATGCCGCCATGGACTCCAACAGCTTCCTGAAGAACTCCTTCCACAAGTTCCCCTACCCCACCAAAGCTGAGCTCTGCTACTTGACCGTGGTAACAAAGTACCCAGAAGAGCAGCTGAAGATCTGGTTCACTGCCCAGAGGCTGAAGCAGGGCATCAGCTGGTCACCAGAGGAGATCGAGGACGCCAGGAAGAAGATGTTCAACACGGTGATTCAGTCCGTACCGCAGCCCACCATTACAGTCTTGAACACGCCGCTGGTCGCGAATCCCGGGACCATGCCCCATCTTATTCAGGCCACTTTACCAGGCCACGTGGTGGGGCAGCCAGAGGGGACAGGGGGCCTGCTGGTCACGCAGCCCATCATGGCAAATGGATTGAAGGGCACCAGCTCGTCCTTCACCTTGTCGGTGACTTCTGTCCCCAAGGTGCAGCCTACAGCACAGCACAGCACGGTCAGCTCCAGCAACACGTCCGGGGTAAAGGTGGTCAACAGCGGCCAGTCGCTGCTCACTGCCTGCCCAGCCATCTCCTCCCAGACCTTCCTGGATCCCAATGTCTACAAAAATAAGAAGTCCCATGAGCAGCTCTCAGCCTTGAAAGGCAGCTTCTGCAGAAACCAGTTCCCTGGCCAGGCTGAAGTCGAGCGGCTGACGAAAATCACAGGCCTGTCCACCAAGGAGATCCGAAAGTGGTTCAGCGATAGGAGGTACCACTACAGGAACGTGCGAGGCGGCCGGGCCGCCTTCCCCGGAGACAGCGCTCTCGACTCCCTGCCCGAGGTACCCTTCGATGTCTCCTCCAGAGGAGCTGAGCTGAGCCCTGCAGCAGCGGCGGCTGTGCCAGCCGCTCACCACCCGCCACGCCGGCAGTCATGGCACCAGGCACCCGACTTCACGCCAACCAAGTACAAGGAGCGGGCACCAGAGCAGCTGAAGGCCCTGGAGAGCAGTTTTGCCCAAAATCCCCTTCCCGCAGAGGAAGAAGTGAACCGCCTGAGGGGAGAGACAAAGATGACCCGGAGGGAGATCGATAGCTGGTTCTCCGAGAGGAGGAAGAAGAAGGTGGCAGAGGAAAATAAGAAGGTGGAGGAAGCGACTCCGCAGGAGGAGGAGGAGGCAGAAAATGGTGGCAAGGAAGGAGAGGACTCCTCAGATGAGTTGAAAGCTGCAAGTGAAAATGGCTCAGTCGATGCCTCCGGCAACAACCTGAGCTCGGCCGAGCGGAAAGTGAATCCCATCAAAATCAACCTGAAGAACCTCCGAGTGACCGAGTCCAACGGCAAAGACGAGGCACCAGGGGCCAGTGCCAGCGAGAAAGGGGACGGCGGCTCCAGCCGACCCCCCACGCCTCCAAAAACCAAAGTGAACTTCAAGAAGACAGCCCAGCAGCGGCACCTGCTGAAGCAGATGTTCGTGCAGACCCAGCGGCCCACCAACCAGGAGTACGACGCCATCGTGTCCCAGACGGGGCTGCCGCGGGCGGAGGTCATTCGCTGGTTCGGGGACAGCCGGTACGGCTACAAGAACGGGCAGCTGAAGTGGTATGAGAACTACAGGAGGGGCGTTTTCCCCCCGGGGCTGGTGGAGGTCAGCCCCGCGGGGCGGGAGGTGCTGGAGGAGTACTACGAGAAGCACAAGGCGCTGCGGGACGAGGACCTGCCCACGCTGTGCGAGCGCTCCCACCTCAGCGCCCAGCAGCTCAAGGTGTGGTTCGCCGTGAAGGCGGAGGAGGAGAGCAAGGCCACCGGCCCCGAGGAGCCTGGCGGTGAGGCGGCGGGAAGCCAGAAGGGGCCGTGTGAGGCTGGCTCGGAGGTGTCGGAGAGCAGCGAGTCGTGGGAGCCGGGCGGCCAGGAAGGCAGCGCTGCGACTCCTGATGCTCCCGGCCCACCGCCGCCTGCACGGCTTGGTAAGACCCCTGCCGTGGCGGGGCTGGCTCTGCCGGGGGCTGGGTGAGCGTGGGGCGTGGAGCCTTTCCTTTTAGTAAAAGGGTTTAGTGTCCGGTCCTGCTGTTTGGGATTTAACCAAGGAAATGGTGAAGAAATCCCTGGGGAAGAAGGATGAGGAGAGCCTGGTGAGATGCCCTGAGTGCTGCTGCCCACCTGCCCCTGCCTGCCTTGATCGCTGGATCCTGGCTCCGCTCAGAAGCCAATTCTTGGCTTCATTTTAAGCCTAAGTAAAACCAGCAGGAGCATTTGGCTGCTTTACCTGTCCCTGAGGAAGGTGACCCTTGGGGATGAGTATTTAGGAAGAAAGGGGCTTGGCTGCTGTGTCCCATGCCATAGGCAAGATTCTTCCGTGCCTCCCCTAGCTTTGGGCAGCAGATGTAATCCTGGCAAGAGCCTCCTCCCTTCTCTCTCCTCCTGCCATCTCTGCAGATGTGAACCTCCTTGCTGGGTGCAGGGCGAGGCTCGAGTGGTAAAGATGCAGGGTACAAGGAGGGGAGGCATGGAGAGCTGGTGTTAGCAGCTGCCGGCCCTACCCCTCCTCCAGGACTCACTGTTGAAAGGCATGTGTGTGTGTGCACATGGATGGAGAGGAGAGGTGGTTTCCACACTCTCCCTGGGCACTTCAGAAGCGCAGCTGGGGTCCGTTTCCTCCCTGGCTGGGCTCCCACCAGATGGGGATGGCCAAATGCTCACCCTGTCCCAGCATGGGGCTGTGCAGCCCCTCACCTACTCCATGCACACAGCTCCTTGCCAGTGTGCTGGGCAGCTGGGATATTCTCCAGCCCTCTCACACGCTTCTGCCATGGCTGAAGGCCCTCATGGAACATGACCCAGTGAGATCCATTGCTGTCTTCCCCTGTCTGGTTTGGAAGAGATGGAACTTGGGTTTGACAGAGGCCCTGCCCTTCCTGCAGCTGATAGATCTGGATGTGCACTGCCCTGTGCTCTTTGCTGGGGAGCAGCTGCAGCCTCAGGCATGTTTTTGGGTAAGGGTAGTGTGTTTCTGCCCATACCAGGGAGATGTCTGCTCCTCTGCTAGCACCCTCCAAGCATGGCTTTATGCCACCCAGAGCAACGTGGTCCTGTCACCTCTCATGGCACAGAGGAAGAAGGTACTCAGTGAGAGTGCACAGCTTTGGACTGCTGTGGGCTGTGTCATGCCTCAGCCCTGCTGCTGGCCAAACCCCAGCTCCACTCCCACGAGGATTTTAAGTTTCCTGGCCCTTATGAGTGGGCCTGGCCTTTTTCCACAGCTGACTCCATTGAGGCTCCCAGCTTTGCCTATCCTAAGGAAATCTCTATACTCCTTCCTCCTCACTCAGCACCCCATGTGGATTTCAGACCCCTGTATCAAGCCAAAGCATCTCTGACATCTCTGTTCTTTTTCAGAAACAGACTGAGCTGAAACCACCAGCCCTGGAGGATCTGCTTTTATCCTTGAGAAAAAAAATTTTGGTCTTTAAGAAACCCATGGGCAGACATGATCCAAGCCTCAGGAGCAGGACGTGGTGATAAAGCACTGCCATAAATGAGACCTTTGAGCATAGCACACAGGAGAGCACACATGCAAAAACTGGGCACTTGGTGCAGAGCTCTCAGTGGCCTGGCTGAGGAGATGGCTGAGAGCTGGCGGAGGTGGGGGTCAGCTTGCACCCAGGAAAGAGGATGCTCTTGTCTGCTTTCCAGTGGACAGACTTTCAGATTTCATATTCATATACCAATGCCTACAGCTGCCTATACAAGCATAACAAATCTCAGACATTGTGTAAACAAGGTCATTGCTTAGATATGGACTATCATGGCACAGTACTTTTTTCCTTTTTGGTTTTGGGGTTTTTCCTTCATCTGTCCTTTAAAGGTGTTTGTTCTCTAAAGGTTGGCATGGCTGCACAGATGCTCTCTGCCCTTTATGGTCCTTAAGCCCTGCAGTGAAGGGCTTTGCAGGCATACAAGCGTGTGTTAGGAAAGGAAAGGTATCTGAGAAGGAAACAGCCAGCCTTGCAGTGGGAGTGGAGTGAGATTTCTCACCCCTGCAGATGAGGTTCAGTTTAGCATCTCCAATAAGCAGCAGGTTCCCAGACCCAGACAACCCAGGCGGTGTAATTTGGTGTCGTTCATCCTTTCCCCCTGCGCTCCTGGAGACTGACTGCAGCAGGCTATTAAATCTCCAAGTCTCTCTTTAATCACCGAGAACTAGCACATCATAATTTTTCCATCCTGACCTGGAATCCTTTTCATTGTTCAGAGAGAACAAGCTGTTCTTCAGAGAACAAACACAGCGAGCAGGCAGTGTTGCTGTGAGTGGTTCAAGTCATTGTCTCCAAGGGATTGGCGAGGCAGCAGCTCTTCTGCAATCAGGAAGTTTCCCTCTTGCAGCCCTACATGACAGATCTCCTGCAGCAGCGCTGGGAGCCTCAAGTGGTTGCTCCAGCCTTTTTTTTTTTTCTGTTTTATTTATCCCTTGGATGCTTTTTTTTCCTTCCCCCCCCTCTCCAGTTTATCTGGTGAAAGAACAAAAAAAGTTTCCCAGTTAACCTTCCTGCTTCCCAGTCCCTGTACCTTTTTAACGTGCCCGTGTCATTTTGAGTGGTTGCTGTGATGCAACTACTTGAAGATTTACTCTTTTTAGTATTCTTTTCTAATAGAAAACAAGATCTAGAAGGGAAACTCTTGAGCTGCATAGTCCAGCCAAATGCTGTGTCAGACTGCTCTGTCACAAACAAATCAAATCCCAGCTCAAAATTGGTTCCATGTCTTGCCTTCACTTTTGCTCTTGGAAGGCTATTCCAGAACTTCACTGCCTTTGAAGGGTCAAGAAACTTTATTTAAAGTTCTAGTTTGAATTACTTGGTGGCTGGTTCATTCCTGGTTTGCTTTGGAGCCAACATTGTCCTTTAACTTAAATAGATTTTGGTGTTCGTCCACTGATGTATTTATGGAGAGTAGTCCTGGCTCCTTTTTTTTTTCCAAGCTAGCTCAGCCAAGCTTTTTCAGTAGAAGGTTTTTATTTAGTGAGAGCTTTTTAATGTGGGAGACTTTATTGTTGGTGGTAAATGATATTTATTAGATGGGTGGGTAGCAAGCCCCAAAGGATCGGATCCAGAGGTTTACAGAACAATCTGGTTTAAAAACAAAACAGCTCTTTCAGAACCTCTTCCAAGGATGGTGTCTGATTTCTACCTTCAACTGCCCTTGATTTCCAATTCTTTCCTCCCTGCTCTAAGAGGCTGCCTTGCTGAGCATCTGGGAAGGATTTAATCTCTCAATGCTTTGCTTCCTCTCACCTGGTGGTACTTAGTGGGTGCTGGTGCTGAGCTCCCTGGGCATATGGTGTAACCCCTGGGGCCAAGCCTGAGCATCTGCTTCAGTAGGAGTGACCTGCAGCCTACAGAGATGGGGCAGTTTGCTGCAATCAGCCCTTAGCAGTCAGACAAACCCTCCCCAAAACACTGTGAGCAGGGGTGGTGCTGGCTGGGAGCACCCTGCTGTGACACCTGGCTCCCCAGGCATCCCTCGGGAAGCACTATTGCTGGTCATGCCACGATTGGAGCAGCCATCCCACCTCGGCCTCGTGTTGGCTCAGCCGGGCAGCATCCCTGCCGCCCTCCTCCAGCAGAGCAGGCCAGCTGCACTGCAAAGGCAGCCAGAGCCCCAGGGGTTCAATCCTGCACACCTTGAAATGTCACAGGTGATAGGAAGAGCTGGGTGGTCCTAGAGCTGGAGGGAGCAGATCTGGGAGCCGTGCAGCCTGAGAGAATGTGCGTACAGTGATACCTTCAGAGAACAAATACAGGTAGGTCAAGTTACTCTCTAGTGTCTATGTACTTGCAGGTTTATTTAAGTACACATATAATACAGTTCAGATATGCCATTGATTCTTTATTGCATTAAGAGGTACATTAAAAATGTACACTTTTACTAACTACTTGCTATATAAATACTTGGGAAGTGTAGTTTGCCCATTCAAGGTGATTTTCTGTGGGGTTTTTGGTGTACACTTAAGGGCCTATGGCTAATTGGAAGAGTGATCCCCGCTCCATCTACAGGAATGCTGAAGGACGGTGGTGTGAACTGGCCCCCCTGAGCCATTTGTCCATGCACTAGCTGAGATGTTTTGCACTCGGATTGGATCTGGCCAGTTTTCCAGGAAAAAAAAAAGGAAAATAAAATTGAAAAGAGAAGTCTTTTGAGCTAGAGGGAGAACTTCCCGGTGTACACAGAAAAAACAGCCTTGAGGGTTGGAAGCTCCTGAGGTTTCTGAGCTTTGTCTCCATGCATTCATACAAGCACAGCAGGAGTTTTTCTTGCTTTTGGGTCAGAGGAATTTTAAAATGTGGTTCCACACAGCCTCCCCTCAGATGTGACAGCAGGGCTAGCAAAGCCCCGTTTCAGGGGGGAGGGCAAGATTTAAAGTAAAAAACCAAAATCAAACAGAAATTGAGTTCCCTTTCTAACTGCTACATTCCTTCTTAGCTATGTTTTTTTTCAGTTGACTTGAAATCCCCCTGTAAGTATAAGCTAAAGGTCTGGAGGGCTTAGCTCTGTAGCCCTGTAGCCCTGTTTCCCTATTGCACCAGTTTTGAATCTGAGAAGCAGGTGTCACCTCCAAACAGGCTCAGGTTTTGGTACAGGATGTGAGAAATGTGTTTGCATCTGAAACTCGAAGGAATAATTGAGAGGTGGCTTGACAGTCCCAGCAAGCAGCTCTTCTGGTGTTGAGAGGAAGTGTCACCACAATTCTCCACGGTGTGTGAATATTTATCATCATCTAATCAAAGATGACTATCTTGACTTGAAAGGAGGGCTGTGAGATAGCGGTTGTGTGGCCAGCATCAGTGAAGAAGGGAAACTGAATTCTTCACCATCAGCTGTGTGAGAGCTTGGGCTCAACAGGCACGTAGGAGCCATCATTTGTAATCCCTGTGAATCTTGTTATTTATGTCTCTGAGGCTGCTTAGATTAAAGGCACAATCCAATTGCTTAATAACCCAAACCCCTGCTTTGTGCCGTGCCTGGCGTGCTCACGTAGAGAGCTGCTGGTTCTTCTGATGCAAGAACAGAGTTACCTGACTCACTACCAGCAAGCCCTCAGGTTTCTAGGCATGGCTCTCTGTTTCATTTGGGTAGCTTATTTTTCAGCTCCTTAATTAGCATCTTGGAAATCTTTTGTTGGTTTGTTTTCTTCAGTAGCAGAGCACTAACCAAACCATGATGTACAGGCTCCTATCTCCAAACCATGATTTACAGGCTCTTATCTCCACCTGCCTGAGAGCCAGATGCTGCTGCACATCCAGCTTGCAGCCATAGCCACGGGAGTGGGCACAGGGGCTTGCTTTGATGCATGGCACATAGGTATTTGGTGCAGCTGCGTATTCCCTCCTTGCCAGGGTCTTGTGTGGGTCACCATGAGAAGCCACTAGCAAAAGCAGTAGCTGCTGGCAGCAGCGAGGAGAAATTCTGTAGGCAGCCCACAGCTGAATGCAGAACACGAACCTGCCCATCCATGCTCCAGAGGCTGGAGCTGCCAGCTACCTGCTTGGTTAATTTGCTGGATGTCCTCTCTCTCCGTGCAGGAGGAAAAGGAGGATGGAGGAGGCTGGGTTCCCATTCAGGATTTGGGCTATGGTTTTGAAGGGATTTTTTTAAGTGAAAAGCAACCCTTTTTGGTCACAAGTAGAAATGTTGTATTCTGTCTTCCCTGCAGTCCTTCTCAGAGATACTACAGAGGCAAGGTGATGGGAAGACAGTGTTTGGAAGCTGGGAATCAGAAGAGGAAGGTGATCTTTCTGCACTTAGACACGAATGAGAAAGTTCACATAACTTTGCACCTTCCCCTCACAGTGATAGTATTTAAAGGACTTGTGAACGTCTCTCCTCTTGCCCAGATGAATTTGGCTTTGCTCTTTACAAATCAATTGGTGGCCCAGTGTGATTCAGCTCACTGCAGCAACCTCTGTAGTAATTAACTCAGCTGAGCACAAAGCCAGCAGGGTAAAATCAGGCAACGCTACACATGGAGGTGGGAGATGAGACCCTTGCAAGCTTCGGTGCCAGTTTATTTTCTGCTGTATGTTGCGCTGGCAGCGGTCCCTGCCAGGAGTGCTGGATTGGCATCACAAAACTTTATCAAGCAGAGCAAGGCAGCTCTGTAACCTAAGCAGCAATTGATTATTTTTGTTACTATTATTACTTCTTATTTCTGTGTTTTCCTGTTATTTTGCCTGTTCCAGTGCAACGTTGGCTGATGTTGGCTATGTATTGATGGCACAGTTAAAAACCACACTTTCCCCTTACTGATGGAAGGTGGTTTTGGGAGGGCTCTTGCTTACTGGTGCTAGTGAAGGTTGGGCTCAGAATCCATGGCCTAGAAAACTTCTTGCTCAAATTGCACTTTCTCTCTGCCCCACCTGGCTCGTGGTGATGTTATGGGTACGTGGCTGTGATCCCCCCCTTGCACACACTAACATTGCACTAAAAGAGAGACTTTGGTGTTGATCACTTTGGTTCTCAGCAGACCACAGAGTCAGCCTAATGGGGTCTCTTTATTTTTTTTTCTTCTTTTGTTTTGTTTTAATTATTGTTATTTAGAAATCATGCTGGTGCTGAGTGACCTGGAACTTTCTTCTTTTTCTTTTAATTTTTTTTTTTTTTTGGCTTGGATTTATCCAAAGGAAAATGTAATTGTAGCTGCAATGGGACCTTTCATAAGGGTGGCCGTGCAGCTAGGGAGCAGAGCGAGGGCTCTGCTGCGTAAACCGTCTTTGTACTGGGGATGTCTGGGGCTGGGGAGGGAGGTTCCAGTGGGCTTATTATTGTGTTTGGTTTTGGTTTTGTTTATTAAGACCAGAATTTTAGCTGGTCACCTTGGCAATCGTGTGAGACAGGAAATAGTTTTTACTTTTGGTAAAGGTTTTAAAGAGATTTAAGTAAAACCACAAATCAAGCAAAGCTGCCTGTGATTGTGGGCTGTGGCTATTACTAGGGCTAGGGTAGCTTGTACCTGCTATGGATGTTGCCTGCTCTTATGCTGAGGGCAAGAACTCCCTGTAGCAACAATGCCACTTCTGAGAAGTGAATGGCAAGTTTCCCTTCCTTTTGTATATGTGGATGTGAGGGTGGACGAGGGGAAGAGCTTGCTTGTACAGTTTGTTGAAATGAAACCAGACATTTTTGGTTGTTCCTAAATAAAGAGCGTAAAAGACGGACCTGAGTTGCCTGGTGATTTGGGGAAGCCCACGCAGTGCAGGGTGATGAAGTACCCCTAGGGATGCCTGGTGCTGATGAGGCCTTCCCTGTGCAGGGAGATGCTTCCTGGTCCAGGAGCAGGCAGTGCTCATCCCTCGTGTGCAGCATTCCTGCAGGGTGAAGTCCAGCAGCATACTAGAGCCTGGATACCACCATCCTAGGAGCTCCCCTCGGAGCCTGAGGTCACTGCTCATCCCCAGTCTGGTTCAGAACAGCATGGTCACAGCTGTGGCACAGCTTGTTTCACTCTTCTGAGTGAGCAACATTCTGGTTATTTTTTAACCCAGTAGCTGCAGACTTCTGGAGCCAGGAGGAAGGAATGAGCTGGGTTGCGTCCTCTCCATCTATAGTTGGGTCTGCAGGGGGACAAACCACCAGCCATTGAGCCACCACCCATGTAATACTGACACTTTTATTGTCGTTTAAAGCTAGGGTGGCCTTGTAAATGTAGAGTTTCACTACTGGACCCATAGGCAGTGGCTACACAGGTAGGTAGATGCAATGCCGCCAGGACAGAGATAGGTGCTGCTTGGTCACTTCAGTCCTTCCCACTTGCCTGGCACCCTGAGAGCGAGTACAGCTGTAGATGGCTGCCAAGGGGCTGCAGCAGCAGCACAGGAGTGGGACTGCCAGGAGTACAGGCACAGCAGTGACGGCAGAGGGCTGGTTGGAGGATTTTGGGTCTCTTCCTTGCAATTATATACAGTTTTGTCTCTCCCCTTGACGGCTGGCAGGCTGTACACGCCGATGCGCTTCATGAAGGGCTCGGTGGTGAAGGTTGGTGGGGGCTGGGGTTGATTAGGGAGGTTTTTTCCCAATTTTTTTTTTTTTTTTTAGTTCTCTGCTGGAACACACTTCAACAGAGAAACTGGAAAAGCTGCCTGAAAGTAGGCCATAGCAGTGCCGTTTCCATAGAAACCAGTTCACAGCGTGCCGTGAGATTCACAAGCACTGGAGGTGCTTTCGCCCGCCGGGATGGGCTACAGCCGGTTGTCCCCGTTGACCCGGGTCCTCCGCAGTACCCTGCAAGGGGACACGGAGAGGACAGCTCAGGATGGCCCTAGGGTACTGTTCTGGTGTCCAAAGCTGCCCCCTGGGAGCAAAGCAGGGGCTTAGCATATCCCCCACACCTGGGGAATGCATCACTAACTGTGGTGTGGCAGGTACTCATCCCCACCCCACTCCTGTGGACCCCAGATCAAAGACTGCCCCATGGCTTGGTACAAGTTTCATGCTGAAATTTAGGGTTTCCACACAGTAAACGAGGCTGCATCTCCCCTCTGGGTGAGTGGGAGGCTGTATTTAGCTGCCTTCATCAAGGAGACTAAATGCTGGCAGGGGGTAGATGGATGGAACAGGTCTCATGCAGGGAAGAGCTTAAGAAGCACTGGGCTACCTTCGCTCCCGGCTCTCAAAGTGATCCAGCTGCTCCTGTGACACACGGAAGTCCTCAAAGGGCTGCTGGTACCGAGACTCAAAGGACCCCTCTCTGCCTCTGCTCGTCAGCAGCTGGCTGGAAGCATCCCCTGCTCGATCCCGTAGGGCTGAAGCACTGAAGAGGTTTATTTCACCATTCTCCTGCTCAGATCAGGAAAGAAATATAGTAGTAAAAGGTTTGGGCTTGAGTGTAGGTCTTGCAAAATACCTGGCTGCCCAGTGAGCTGCCACACAGGGTGTCCAGGGGCCTTGAGTTTTGCAGTGTGTAGCTGCTCTGTCTTTAGCAGCCATTGCTGCCTCCCACCAGCATCATTTTCAATGAGAAAATAGCAAAAACATCTGTCTCTGAAGGATCCCTGCCCTCCACTCATGCCAGTGTGGTCAGCCCTGAGCTAGCCAGGCTCTCTGATATTGAGCTAGAACCTTGCTGGAGTACAGACAGGAACTGGGGCAGAGTAAATCTGCCTCATACAGCTTTGCTTGCAGGGATTTCCATGCAAGTTAAGCACAGCCCAGGAAGGACCCTGCCTGAACTGCCCCAGCTCACTGCAGGAGGCCTGTCCAATGCTTCCTACCCCACCAGCCCTCCATGCATCCCTGCAAAGCGGTGCCAAAAACTCAGCTGTCCTGCACACACTCGAGCCAAGCAAATGCTGAGCTTCACTGCATTGACTGCCGCAGGGAGAGCAGAGCAGGACAGTGGGCAGCAGCAGGCAGGACTACCTTTGCTCCTCAGCCCTGTGGCATGGTCACCTTCCCATGCATGGCCAAGCCTCACCTTGCTAGGGAAAATGTCTATCTTGACGAGCAGCGAAGCCAGCTCCAGGCTCTCACTGTAGTTGTTCTTCAAGGGTACAGCTCGGAAACCTACGGCAGAGATAGCCCTGGTGTCACTCATGGCATACAACTCTAACAGGTCTTCTCCAACTCCCCCAGCTTCTCCCAAGTGGCTTTTGGTCCTGAGGGATGTTAGAAAATGGCTTCTGTCTTTACCTGGCTGGGGACAGGAGGAACTGAGCCAGCCTGGGGACTGACAGTGTCCTCCCATGAACTCAACAATTAGCAAGCTGGCGAGGACCACCATGATACCCTCTCCCTGCTTCCCCAAGCACTTTACCTGTCTTCAAGCCTTTCACCAGGAAGGTGGCCTGGGCCAGGAAGTTCTCGTCGCTGAACATGTCCTCCTCATACACCACGAAGCGGAGGAAGGCAAACTCAGGATTGCTGACCTGAAAGTGGAACTGCTTCGGGGTCCAGAGAGGGTTCAGGCCATTGTCCGCTAGTAAGAAAAGCACCGTGGTCAGTGGGCAGCCCCTGCCAAGCCCACCATGGCTGGTGTGGAGATCACGGACAGCCCCCATCCTAGGGCTGGGCTTTGCTGCAGTGCCCATGGCCCAAACTACGGTCAGGAGTGGTGGTGCCTCCCTCTCCCTTCCCTTCACTGACCCACTCACCCACGATCTCTGTTTTCTGCTTGGCATTGTCATACTCGGCGCCAGATACCTCCACCTCCACGAAAGGACAAACAATTCCCCTTCCATTTTTGGGAAGGTGCCGGGCCCCCAAAACCTGGGCAGAGAGCAGGAGAGACTTGGTAAGAGATGAGAGCAAAGGGGAAAATAAGTGTATGCATACCAAGATGTTTTCTTTCCATCTAAATCACCCTGGCTCAGCTAATTGGAGAGAGAACAGACTCTGACAGCCAGCCTGGCCCAGCATGCCCCTTGGAGAGAAACAGCTCCCACCCCTGGAAGCTGCTGTGCTGTTCCTGCTCACCAGTTGGACTTAGAAGCCATCAAAAAAATGCAGCTGAACTGCCCCAGGTTTGTGTCTGCCACCTGCACAGCCAGGCCTGGGACCACAGCATCCTGGGCTGCCAAGCTCAATCACCTTTCCCTGCCTGGAGAGCTGGGTTGGACACTCTTATCCTTGTCAAAACTTCTTGGCCTTCCTGCCTTGGCTTGAGCATGAGGAGGAGCTGCTCTCCACTGCTGCTTTGCCTCCTGTTCCTAGCACAGTCTGTGCTCAGCACAAATGCAACCTGCTTCCTTGCAGAACGCCAGCCCAGCTCCCTCTTGCCAGTGGCCATATGTCACTCCAGCGTGCTGGCGGCACGCTGCTGTTGCAGGGGAAGGACACGCTGCCAACGCTGGATCATGTGCTTTGAGTCATGCTGGGCTCCAGACAGCTTTGCCATCCGTGAAAGCTGGCTTTGGTGGGGACATGGGGCAGTTTTGCCAGAGGACAAAAGGCTCAGCCCATCTCTTAAAGGAGACAGTGACAGGCTGTGGCACAGTGATTCGTGATGGCTGCTGGTTGCAGCTGCGTGCCAAGATACAGCAACACTTTGGGAAACAAACAGGGATTTTAAGGGAGAAGATGGATATGGGGTTGATGGTACAGATGGGACATGATGGGGTCCTTCCCTGAGCGGGGCAGAGACTCTTTGAGGTGGGATCAGTCCAAAAGTGAGGTGGCCTCAGAGGAGCTGCAGTTTGTGCATGTTGTCAGAAACCTGCAAGCAGGAGCAAAGCTGCCTTCTTCCCAAGGTCTGCTTGAGACAAGGCAACGTGCAGAGGACACTGCTGCCCCACAGGTGAATGGCTGGGCTCTGAAATGTCTAGGAATGCCTGTTACGGCCAGAGAGAGCCTCTAGCCCAAACCTGACAGCAATCTGGTTTGGCACAACTGAGACCTTCCCCGTTCCTCCAGGAGCCTTGTCTGGTGACCTGTCCCACAGTCCTGCCTTTGCTACGTGACTCCATGAGCTGACACAGGAATGGTCCAGCCCCAGTCCCATCATCCAGGAAGTAAAATCTTCAGTGAGTATCTGCAGCCTGTCCTATGGTACCCCCCACCAGGAGCCTCTTGTCCTCTTATCATCCTAGAATCATGAATCAGTTTAAAGCTCATCTAGTCCAACTCCTCTGCAGTCAGCAGGGACACCTGCAACTAGAGCAGGTTGCTCAGAGCCCCACACAACCTGGTCTTGAGCAGTTCCAGCAATGGAACATCTACCACCTCTCTGGGCAACCTGGGCAAGTGTTTCACCACACTCAGCATAAAGAAGCTTCTTCTCTCTAGCCTCAATAACCCTCCTCTAATTTTAAACTGTCACCTCTTGTCCTGTCACAACAGAATCACAGAATGTCAGGGGCTAGAAGGAACCTTGAAAACTCATATATATCTCCAGAGAGGGAGACTCCACAGCCCCCTTGGGCAGCCTGTTCCAGTGCTCTGTCACCCTCACAGGGAAAAAAATCTTCTTCATGTTTACATGAAAAATCCTATGCCTTAGTTTCCACCCATTGTCCTGTCTTTGGGCATCACCCAGCAGAGCCTGGCTCCATCCTCCTGGCACTCACCTGCACATACTTATACACATTTGTGAGGTCACCTCTCAGTCTCCTCTTCTGCAGGCTAAAGAGCTCCAGCTCCCTCAGTCTCTCCTCATAAGAGAGATGATCCATTTCCTTACTTATCTTTGTGGCTCTGTGCTGGACTCTCAAGCAGTTCTGTGTCTCCCTCTTAAACTGGGGGGCCCTGCTGCTGTGAAGTTTGTCCCTATCTTCCCTATTGACCACTCTAAGTACTGAAAGATCACAAGATCTCCCTGAAGCCTTCTTTTCTCCAGGATGAACAACCCCAACTCTCTCAGACAGCTTCCTGCCCTTGCATCATTACCGTGGCCCTCTATCACCAGCAGTGCAACACAGAAAAGGGCTAAATAGTCCACTCTGACTCTGAGCACCTTCCCAAGAGGGAAGGGGACACAGCGAGGCCAGTAATGTGGAGTCCAGAGCCACTCAGTGACAAGGAGGGCACAAGGCACAGCTCTTGTGTTTGAAACCACCCTGCATTCAGGCTGTCCTGGCCAAGCTCCAGGGAGAGGGATGTCACCTCTGCAGCTCGTGGATGCCACCTGCCGGCACTGGGCTCTGGGCGGCAGGGTCCCGGGAGGAGCATTCAGGGCTCCTGCTCTTCCTCTCCAGGTCCCCAGGACCGTCAATGGGCTTCCCTCAGCAGCACGCATGGGACTCCCCCTTCAGCGAGGGCTCTCCGAGCTCTTAAGCACAGGCTGAGGGGTTTGGTGAGGAGCAGCTGCAGAGGTCAGGAACCCAGAAAAAACATTTCTGTCACTCAAGCTCGGTATAACCTCCTGGATCTGCTGCCAGGCTGGGATGAAGCACTGACCTCAATGGAGATGGAGAGTGGCTCAAGCCCCCGCAGCGTGCTCTTGTCGAAGGGGTCGAAGATGTCGTCCCTCATGTTGGCTGGCTGCAAGACGTACCCGCACTGCCCGCTGGACATGAACAAGGCTTGGTTCATCTGCATGGGCTTGTCTGGAGAGCACAGGCAGGAGATGGAAGGAGGAGACCTTGTGCCCTTTCCACCAGCCAGAGCACTGGGGGTTATTGGTGCCCTATGTGAAGACCTTCACGAGGGGACCTGGCCCATCCCTTGACAATGCCACACTGCAATGCCCCAACCTCACTGCAGCCTGTACACATGCTTGGGCCATGGCAGGACTTTCTCATGCATGATCTGCCCAATGACCCAAGGCTCCAGTGGTAACTCCCTTCTCACTCTCCCTCTCTTTTCAGCTTTCCTTGTGCTGGCTCCAACGTTTGCCAAGCCCCGTGAGATGCTTGAATTCCCAACTGGAATGAAAACCCCACCAAGAAAAAAGAGGAAAGTAGGTTTCTGGTGGGTTGGTGAGCTGAGCAGGCTCACAGCAGGGCTTGGCAAGGGCCAGGGAAAGGGGAAGGGTAAGGCTGGGCTGCATGGCAGAAGCAGGAGGGGAAGCTGCAGAGCAAAGCAGCGAGCTTGACTCAAAACCCTACAATCAGACAGTGTCCCAGAGTTGGGGCTGCACTGTCGCCTTTGATACGTTCCTTGCCCACTCTGTCCCCTGCTTCCTTTTTGTTACATCTTACTCTTGTGGCACAGCATCCTGGCTCAGCCCAGGTCAATTCAGTCCTCCAGAACACATCTCCACTGTGTCAAGAATATGCTTGGACATCAGGTTCTGCTCCCTGCAGAGCCCTTTCTAGACCCAGAGCCCCTCCTAGACACCCTCTTCACTAGCATCAGACTAGCAGGGATGTCTGGGAGGAAGTGCAGGTACCCCAGAAGCCTGCCCACCTTCCTTGCTTGCTGCCCTCACCTGGGGTCTGGAAGTTGAGTGCTACCAGCTGGCTGCCACAGATCCACATGGGCAGGGGGTCGTAGTTGGAGGAGTCCAGGCGCTGGCCCTTGGGGTAGATGCGGGAGAGCTGCAGGCGGTTGTACTGCAGGAACTTCTTGCCTTTGATCTTGTTGACATACTTTTCTGCCTTGGTCTCGGGGAAGGAGGACATGTCACGGTAGCAGGCCCTCTCTGTGCCAATCTCTGGGAGGAGACAGCAGACTGTAAGCCTGGAGCACTTCGCTTTCCAGACGCTTCAACCATCCCCGGCCCCTTCCCAACACTATCCTCTCCCACTGTGGCTCAGCCACCATCAGGTTGTGCAGGCCCTGTTCTGCCCCAGCAGACATTTGCTAGGTGCCCAGCATGGATGTCTGAAAGCATTAAAACTGCTGTTGGTGATTGGACATGATGGCTCATAACAGCACTCCCTCAGCAATTGCTCTGAATGGTGACAGGTCCCAGAAACAGAGGGATGGGGAAGGGAACTTCTACCCTCTGTAAGACATTTCTGCAGCTCCAACGTTATCTTCTTCCAACTTGCTTCAGTCACCTGCCCTCTGCTGAGCTCTAGCCAAAGCAGCACCTTAGGGCACACCATGGGGTCTGCAATGCCATGGTTACTGCCTGCAGTGGCCACTGGACCAGCAGATACTCACTTTCCTCATCAAAGGGCACAGGTCGGCAATAGACCACCAGCTCCGAAAGCTCCAAGGCAATCTTCTTCCTCCTCTCCATCATCTTCCCTTCAGAGAGCTGCCAAGAGAGGGAGAGATGTGGCAGGGTCAGGTAGAAAACAGCAGCACTGGATAACCAGCTCACCAGCTGCAGTCAACAGCAGTGCTGGTGTGGTGTGGCTGCTCCTGCCCACGCTACAACAACCATGAGCAGATCTGCACAGAGACACATTATAAAAGCACCCACAGGAGAGGACTCTTGGTGAGTCCTATCTCCCACCTGGAGCAGGACTGGCACCAGGTGCAGGGCAGCCATGGCCTTGTAACTGAGCCTTGTCACCCTGCATGGATGGAGATCACCCACCTCCCAAGGCTACAACACCCTCCTGATGGATCAGTCCTCCCACATGTCAAGCCTGAACCTCTCAAACCCCATGTGTGGGCACTACCCTTTGCTGCAGCGTCAAAGATGACTCTGGCTTTATCAGCCCTGCCACTGCTCTGCCAGTTGTCACAGGCTCTGCCTCACCGCCTCCCTCCGCCTCCACCAGCTCCTTGGCAATCCAGCGTTGGGAAGGAGACGCCTCCCCGCCAGCAGCTCTGCAGGCTCACCCGTGCATCCGCGGTCTGGGCTGCCTCCCGGATCTTCTTCACCCAGTCCACCAGGTCCTCGTGCGTGTCGGCGGCCACGTCCAGGGAGAGGCGCGACACCGAGGCCATGCTGATGGAGAAGACGAAGAGGCGGTTGTTCTTCCCCTCGGGGCGGATGGCTGCGCGGAGAGACGGGGCAGAGGGCAAGGTCACAAGCAGAGGCTGAGACAATCTTTCACACCACAGAGGGGACAGGCATTGAGGAACCTGTATGGTTGCCCTGGAACTACTCAGCTAAGAGGAGAAGCTTCCATTTCTGGTCACCAGAGGCAACAGATGGAGCTCAGGAAGTGGTAGGTGAGGATGCAGAGCACATTCTGAAGGGGTTGAGAAGCTTCTTGGGGCCTCTGTAATGCCCTCTTCCTCCCATTCCTGCATCATCTTCACTCTGTGCCCTGAAGTGTCCAGGTGGGAACAACCATCTGGAGCACAATGACCTCTGGGCTTTGGGGAGCTATGGAACAGCAGGTACCTGTAGATAGGACCTGCCTCAGCCAGCACCCAGGAGTTTCAGAGCCTGTGGCAGCCTGGCCAGGAGGATGAACCACATGTATGCAAGAGAGGACAACTCCTTACAGCAAGAAAGTAGCCTACAAACTTGGTCTGAGCTCCCTTATTTGTTAGGCTGCTGTGCCCTGACAGCAGTTTAAGGTTGTGCTGGAGCAGCTCCTTGCTACAACCCTAGGTGCTCCTTGGCTGTGCTTAGCCTGCAAAGACACACCTGAACCCCGAACCATGAGGCACCCTGTTCCAGGAGCAGCAGCAGAGCATGTCACTGCATGGCAAGCACACACCATAAGCTGGTGTCCACTTGCAGAAGACACTGAGGTGTCTAGAGACAGATGAAGACCCAAGCCCTGTAGCTCAGTAGACACACAAACAGCCACTACACCCCCCAGTTCTCCACCCCTCCATGGCACTCACCGATCTGGCAGGAGGGCACATCCAGGACACCTCCAAGCAGGTCCCCCAGGGGACTGTTCTCATCCAGCTGCTGCTGAGAATGAAGCAGAGGCAGGATGGTGCTGGGCTGTGCACACTCACTTCTCCCCACCACCCCTCCCTGCCCTGCTCAGGCACACACTCACCTCCCGCTCTGGCTCCAGGCTACTGGGACCAATAATTTCCTCTACATAGTTGGAAGGGAACCACAACTGCTTCTTGCCACCATAATCTCCTCTCCACCTAGAAGAGAGGTAGTGGACAGCATCAGCACCCACCACAGGAACCCAGAGCATCCTGACTGGACTGCTCCACAGTCTGCTTTTAGGGTTCATGAGGCTTTGGGGATGTGTAGCTAGCGGAGAATCCTCTACCAGACCCGGCCCTAGAGGGCACCCACCTTTGTATGGATGGTAACACCAAGGACTGAGGGTGTCCTCAAGAGAAAAAGGAAGCTCAAGACCAACTCACCAGCCTCCCTCCTGTTTCTCCACATTCTGGATGATGGCATTTTTGGTGAAGGTGAGCTCATCCTCCCGCTGTGCCTTGTAGTCAAACAGGGCTTTGACTGCACACTGAAATGAGGAGGGGTCCCATGAGGCCAGGCAGTGGACAACAAATGCACAGCATCAAAGAATCATAGAATAGTTTGGGTTTGAAGGGACCTTTAAGTACCCTCTAGTCCTGCTGTCAGCGGGGACAGCTGCAACTAGAGCAGGTTGCTCAGAGACTCAAACAACTTGACCTTAGATATCTCTAGGGATGGGGCATCTACCACCTCTCTGGGCAACCTGGGTCAAGGTTTCAGCACCCTCAGCATAAAATACTTGCTTCCTTTTATCCAGTCTGAATCTCTCTCTTTTAATTCAAAAGCATCACTCCTCCTGTCACAACAGCTCCTGATAAAAGGTCTGTCCCCATCTTTCTTATCAGGCCCTTTAAGTACTGAAAGGCCACAAGAAGGTCTCCTTCAAGCCTTCTCCAGGCTGACCAACCCCAGCAGAGGGGTTCCAACCCTCTGATTTTTGTATCCTACTCTGGACCTGCTCCAACAAGTCCATGTCTTTCCTGTGCTGAGCACTCCAGAGCTGTCCACAGCACTGCAGCAGGGGTCTCACCAGAGTGGAGGCAGGGAACCCTCTCCCTTGATGAGAGGTCACCTCCCGCTGCAGACATGTTTGCTGCGGCTGTCAGGCAATGTTGTGTGCAGGCAGCCTCCAGTCCTGCTGCCAGAGACTGCCAGACCCTAGTGACCCTTGCAGAACAAGTCAAGGCCTCCATTTCTGCTGAAACAGAGGTGGCAAGTCAGATGTGGTTCTGCATAGGCACTTTCCTTTGGGCTGGAGCCACTGATGGGTTTAGCTTGGAGAGCTCAGAAGCAAGGGGGAGCCCAGCCTGGGAACCTTCAGGCTCAGCCTAGAGCATGTTCTCCAGCATGGCCTAGAATCAGGTGTGTAAAATAACACAGCTCTTGGAAGATAAAGAGATGCTTGCTACACCCTCAGGCTCTGCAGGGTGTTTCATGCCAAGCAGTGACACTGTACCTTGAAGGTAGGCATAGGGTTGGCTTCCACGTAGAACCCAGGGTGGCGTCCCTCATAAAGGGCTCCGTAGTCTGGCTCCTGTCAAAGCAAAGGGCCAGTGGTGACGACTGTTGTTATGCAGAACATGTTCCCTGCCTTGGGGGAGGTAGGGAGAACACCCAGGGAAGAACAAGAGATCAAAGATGATGCTGCACACAGAAAACAGATGCCTAAGCTCACACTCCCATCCAAACTAGTAGCTGTTGGCTGCAGGGCATGGAGCCCCAAGAGATGTGGGCTGTGAAGCACAGAGCTGGCTCCTACAACATCACTTCAAGGCACCAGTTCAAAACACACCTGGCCATCATTCTTTAGCTGATCTCTTCCAACAGCCACCCCCACTCACCGCTGTCCCTATCTTCTCCAGTGTCTCCTCGTTGATTGGGTACCTCAGCTTCATCTTACGGTACAGTGGGTGCTTCTCATAGTAGCTGATCAGGTCCACCAGGCTCTCAAACTCAGAGTTGCCAAGCAGCACAGTCTGGCCCTCCTGCTGCACTCGGCAGTGCTTGATCTTCCCTTCAGCCCTGACGGGTGGAAAGACAGAGAGAAGCCTCTTAGCACCTGGCAAGAGGTCTCTGCTGAAATAAAGACACCCAAGCAAAAGGGTGCTGGCTGCTGAGCACAGCCATCTCCCACAGAAGAGGGGAGGCAGGGTCCTACAGGCTCTCAAAAGGCTCTGAGACTTATCCAGGGCCATCCAGTTGTGAGAAGAGCTCTGGGAGGGCTCACATCATGCTCATGGCCTCTCTGCTGCTTGTTCGACCGCTGCAGCTCCCAGCCCATCACCCTCCTCCCAGGGACGCACCGGAAGGAGATGGCATAGGAGCTGGGCTCACTCCTCTTGCGCACCAGGAAGGCTCCGTCGCGTGGCACCCGCATCAGCATGTGCTCGGCTTGGGCCCGCGTCAGGTTGGCGTGGTACCACCTAGCAGGAAAGGCACATCACTGAGCACAGCTCCACACATCCAGCTCATCCCACAACTCTGCCATGCCACTTGGCTTCCCCTCCAACCCACAAAACGCTGACTGAAGCCTCGCAAGGAGGACAGGAAACAGAGAGCATCATATATGGAACACTGCAACTTGTGGGACAGGCAGGAACAGAGCCATCTGAAGACAAGCCACATGAGAGAAGGCATCTTAGCCAAGCCCTGTACCTCCTCCTTGGCACTGAGCTTCCAAGACAACCAGCTTCAGAAAATATGAAGCTGGCCAGCATGGCTGCTGTGACACAGAGAGTTCCATGGGGAACAGGCAGGGACAAGGGAGCCACAGAAAGGAAGAACTGAGCAAGACCTGGGAGGTTTTCCCATGTGGGCCCAGCTGCCCAATGGACACAACCCACCCTCCTCAATCACACACTCACTCTTTGCTCTCATGGGCATTGGTCTGTGGCACTGGCTCCGTCAGCCTCATCTCAAATTCATTGCACCTCAGTGGCACCTCCTGGTAGTGAGTGATGAGGTCGTAGAGGCTGTCAAACACCAGGTTGTCTGTCAGGAAGAACTTGGGGCTGCCGGCATCCTGCCGGGAGTGGATCCGGCAGTGCTGCACCTTCCCATTGCGCCTGCAGGAGAGGGAGAGGGTAAACAGAGTTGCCTGTGGAGATTGTGCCCCAGGCACTTCTTTAACCTGGGCAAAGCCTTCTTGCGCCACAGCAGACTCAGCACGCAAGGGTTCTAAGGCACTCGACCCTTCTGCACTGGGACAGTGCATTGACATCAGATCACAGAGTAGTTTGGGTAGGAAGTGAGCTTTAAGATCATTGAGTCCAACCTAGCACTGTCAGGTCATCACTAAACCTTGTCCCCCAGTACCACATCTACATGGGTTTTCAATTGCTCCAGGGATGGTGACTCCATCACTGCCCTGGGCAACCTGTTCCAGGGCTTGACAGTCCTTTCAAAGAAGTTTTTCCTAATATCCAACCTAAACTTCCCCTGCCACAACTTGAGGCCATTTCTTCTTGTCCTATTGCTTGTTATTTAGGAGAAGAGACCAAACTTCTCTGTCTTTAACCTCCTTTCAGAGACTTGTAGGGAGCCAGAAGGTCTCCCATCAGCCTCCTTTTCTCCAGGCTGAACAACCTCAATTCCTTCAGATACTCCATACAAAACTTGTGCTCTAGACACTTCACCAGCTTCTTTGGACATGATCCAGCACCAGATGCTGGGGCAGAGGAAAAGGGGAGAAACATTCTCACTGACTGCTTGACACCATTCAAGATGGTGTCAAGATGAAGGCTACCCCAGAAGCAACACAGAGCAGCAGGCTGACCCCTGTGGCTCTCACCAGAAGGAGAGGGTATAGTCTCCCACGAAGGTCTCGCTCTCCCTGACGAGGAAGGAGCCGTCAGGAGCCCCTGTCTCGATGCAATACTCCGTCAGCAGCCGCTCCGCGATGTGCCGCCCGTCGCGCCCTGCTCCCAGCTTGCCATGAAACCACTTCTCTGTGGAGTGAAGCTCAGTGCTGTTGCTCACCTGGCAGAGAGAAATCCAGCACCTTGGGTTACTGAGGGCAGGCTTGTAGTGTCTGCTCTGCTCAGAGGTCTTCCAACCAGCCCCAGGGAGTTTTTGAAGGAGCTCCCACCCTTCCCACCATAGGATGTCCCCTTCAAGTCAGATGGCAGTGGAGATGCACAGTGTCTTGGCCAGTCAAGTTCTCTGACTACAGGAACAACTCACTGCCATGCAAGGCAGCCCTCACCTCCTTTTGCTCTTCCTCGTCCTCATTTCCTTGGTCACTGGTTGTCTCCCCAGAATAATAGATCTTACTGCTGGTCAGGACAAAGTAATGTGGGTTCCACTCCTGCAAGGAAACAAACTCAGCTAGAAGATCTCCTGAGGAAGCACAAAACTGGCTCACCACCAGTATGTAGGATCTTCTCCTCCCGATCAGCACAAGCAGCGAGACAGTTGGGTTTGTGAAGGATAGTCACCAGCAACACTGATTTCAGTGGAGTGTCACAGAAGCTTCCCAGGCAGCCCTCAGATCCTAAGCATGGCTTTATCAGCCGTGAAAAACTAGCATGAGATAGGTCTTACACAGAAAGAGACTGTAGGTCACGCTGCAAACACCTCAAGGCATACAAGGAGATGACCAAACGAAGAGCAATTCAACACAAAGAGAAAACACTCTGCATGGATTCAGCATGGGAGCTCTCAGAGCTGAGGGCAGTTGTGCAGCTTTATGGCTGCACTTTCCTGTTTTCCTGAAGTCTGTTTGGTTCACACGTGACTCTGCCTGGCAGCTAAGCAGCTGAAGACGTGGCTGTGCAGAAGGAAATGCAGACAGGACAATGACTGCTCGGTGCTTCACAAGACAGTATGCCTGGTTTAGTTCGGCTGTGTGCAGCCACTCGGTGGGAGGCAGGTCTGGAAATGCAGACCACCACCAGAACTTCCTGCAGCAAGAGACAGCAGGCTACAGGGATTACACAAGAGCGGCTCCAATACCTCGGCCCACAGCTCCCTCTAGCTTAGCCTTCTGCATCTAACAAGAGGAATTGCCTAATGAATAGCATCCCAGAGAGCCAGCATAACTCCCACTCCAGCCTTTAGAGACTCCTGGGAAACAGGACAGAGCAACAATCCCGTGCACCATTTGCACCACAGCCCCTTCCTTCCAGCAGCACACATGCATTATGGAGTTCCCATGTCACTGATGAAGCCCACAGGGTGATGGTGACAGTGACATACGTGATTGATAGGGTCTTCCAAGTAAAGGATCCCATTCTTGATGGAGTTGCTGATGTCATTCTCTGAGTACATAACAGACGTAGGTAGCTCCTCATAAGCACTGCCCTCTGCCAGCTTCTTGTGCTGTGGGATGAGAGTGGTTCAAGCACCCTGAGTGGAGCAGGTGCCCAAAAACCAGCACAGATTTCTTGGTGAACGACCCCAGAACTCCAGGTATGTTACACTGAATTCCTCTGGACTAAATGGACTAAGGTAAGATCCATGCCACAAAGATCATCAAAGGGCACTGAGGTTCCACCCTTTCTTCCCAAAGGTGATTCCTGCAGCGTAAATACAAATGCCCCCCAAGCTCCAAAGAAAGGCAGCAACCACCTGCTCTGAAGCAAGAGAGCTCCTCATCTCCATTTGCTTTTAGCATTAGGTCTCCACTTCCACCCCAGCCACTGTCAAGCCCTTCCAGGAGTAAGCAACTGCCCTTGGTCCCAAACCCTCACCCCTTCCTGTCCCCATTGTCTCCACTTAAGGACTTTGCTGGGGAAAGGAGTTCACCTTGATTAGAATCTTCCTCTTGAGCTGGTTTGGAGAGGGAAGGCCATCAGCAGAAATATCTACTGGTTTGGTCAAGAGCATGTCCCCAAAGACCTTCTTGAAATTCTGAGCCATGTTCCTCTGCTGAGCAATGCTGCAGTGGTCCTCAATGGACAGAATGACAGGGAAACTGGGAGAAGGGAAAGAGCTGTCAGAACAGGAATGGTCTCTGGATAGAACCAACAGCTTTTGAACTTCATTTCAAAACAAAGCCTCTCAAAGTGCAATTTGCACCAACAGTGACCTGTGCTGTCTTCAGCATTCAATGTAACCACCCTAGAGCAAGGTGTCCCCACCGCTGCTGGCAATGCATAGAGTGGAGAAGGATTGCCCAGCCATTGAGGTTTACCCAAAGCCTTCCCTCCCACGACTCCTTTTCTGGGAGAAATCTGCCTTTGGCTGAGAAGCACAACAATATGCTTTCTTTTCACCAAATCCCAGGTGCATGGTCTTGTGGTGGATCTCTGGGTAAAGGTGGCTTCACCTTGCTACAGCCTCAGCTCTAGCCACATTTAGCCCCCCTGGCAGCTCTACTAGCTGAAGTCTTGGTCCCTGCTGTACTCACTCGGAGGTGACAAAGGCATGCTCCTTGATAGTGACCAAGACATCAGAGAACTTGATCTTGGTGGTTAAGGTGTGTCCATGGTAGATGACCGGCATACCATCAGGACCATCCCAGCAATCCACTGAAAGAGACCCATGGGGTAAACTTAGCCCAGAGGCTGGACTATAAGCAGGACATGGACACAAGAAGGGCAGCACTAAGCACTGCTGGCAACCATGCTGGATGGTGATAAAGGAGCAAGATGGAAGATCATTCTGGGGCACCAAAAGCTCAGGCACGTACCACCCAGTTCCACAAAGCAAACATCAGCCCTTGCAGCACATCCTGCCACATTAACCTTCACCACTGCCTTCTGTGCAAAGCCCCCCCTGACTACCAGAAGCTGTGATGGTGACAGACAGAGGTGCCAGCTCTGGGTACTCACGTTCGATGCAGCGGCATCCCATGCGCAAGCAGCGGGCGTACGCCTCCAGCGAGGACTCGCTCGAGAACTGATCCCCTGTCAGGTACCTTCCAGAGGAGAGGAGATATCAGCAAAGCAGTGTGTTCACCACAGGCATAGATGTCTGCTGGGACATCATGGACCTGGACCTGGCCTCTACAATGTAAGGAGTAGTGAGAGAGACTTTCCCCCAGATCTGCCATCTGCCTCAGGTGAGGAGCTCCACTGCTCCTGCTGCAAGGGGCTGCAAGCACTTCTCTGAGGTCCAGCCTTGCTGCTGGCTCTTGAGATAAGCCTTAAAGAGTGATAACAGCATTGGTGCCATAAAGAGACCCCTGCACCAGGCAGAAGTAGCTCAAGAGCAGGATTAGACCAGCTCAAGCAGGCACTTGCTGCCTGCCTTCCAGCCTGCTCAGCTGGCTTAGCCTCTTGGACCTTAATTTTGGTCTGAGTGCTGCCACTGCTTTCCATGAATAGGGAAGAGATAGAGCTTGTCTGCAAACAAACAGCTCCTTCTAGCAGCAAAGAAGGCAAAAGGCCAATTTTGCCCTGCTAGGTTTTTATTACATCTGTCCTGTGTGGAAGGTGACATTGCTAATGGCAAGAAGTCACTGGTGACAAGCTGGGACCTGAAAGCAGTCTGTGCAGATGCAGTTGCTGACATGGTCTGAGCAAAACATTAATGGTAAAACAATGGATAGAGGACTGGGCCACCAAGAGGGAGGTCTCCAATGTACTGACCCTGGTTTGGAAAAGTCTACTTGACTCAACTACCCATGAGTATTCCAGGACAGGTTGTTTTGGACTTTGATCAACCTGCTCTAGTTGAATATGCCCCTACTCACTTCACTGCAGGGGAATTGGACTATATAACCTTTAGAGGTCTCTTCCCACCCAAACCAATCTATGATTGGGAAAGTTCAGGAGAAACCCACCCTGGCACAGGGGAAGAGTAGTCTAGGAGCAAATGGAAGGAAGTCCTTACGTGTTGTGTGAGGAGGAGATCCAGTAATGGGACAGGGGATTGTTCATGTTCTCTGGACACACCATGTCCAGCTGTGAGTTCCAGATGCTGTTCTCTTTGGAAAACAGGAAGGTGAGAAACTGCTCAGGAAGAAACAGAAGTGTGTGTTACTGATGTGGAGTGGTGCAGCTTCACACACATCTCACCCTCTGTGGCGGCAGCTCGGGGCCAGGTGCCATTTTCTAAGCTCAGCACAGCCTGACCAAAGGCAACCAAGACAGCTCCCAGCTCCCCGACCCAGTCTGCTGGAGTAACCACAGCTTAGGCACTGCCACCTCTCCTCTGAGCTGTGCCAGATGCCTGTGGACAAATCCTCTGCCCCAGCTGGAGACAAATGAATTGCTTTGCATTTTATTTTGCATTTCACTAAGGCCATGCAGGCCAAGAGACCTTTGGGTGGGAGCTGGTCTAGAGTGCCAGTGACATGGCCATCTCCAGTTGTTTTTATTCTTTTGTTTTCAGCTTTCCCTGTTTTCAAGAGAGCTTTACATGACCCAGGGGGGCACTAAGCCAAGCACAGCCCCTTTCCTCCCCTAAATGAACTGCCTGATGAGCTCTCCCAGTTGCACATATCCAACATGAGAGCCCAGAAGTCATTCCTTTCATCAACCAACTCTTGTGCAACACAGTGACCTGCCACGCTCTCTTCATACAGCACTGCAGCTTACAGCTGCACCAGCCCACGGTGAAGACACAGGCAGCAGAGCTCTCACATCACAGCACACAGGGGATGTCACACTCTACTCCACCTCATTCTGTACACACTAGGATCAAGGTGTCTTACTTCATCCAGGGAGAAATAAGGCTCATCAATCTCCCTCAGAGGGTCTCTCAGAAAGTTGAACATGAATTCCTGTACCTGAAGGATATCTGCAGCCCAGAGCTCCTGCAAACCCCGAGAGAGACACGAAAAAGAAACCATTTCAGAATTATCCCAAACCATGAGCAGCTCATCCAGCTAAGGGCTTTAACTGGTAAGTTATTCAAGAAGACCACTCTGCCAGGAATTCAGCCATCAGCACAACTGCCAGAAAACAGGCAACTGCAGACACCTGCCCTATTTCCAAGCATTTTCTCCTCTGATAGCCTCTTTGCACACATCTGCCATCCCTCCTCCTTTGGCAGGAGCAGCCAGCTCAGCTTCCTTTCGCCTCTCTTTCTCCATGGATGTCTTTCATCAGGCCATCAGAACGGCTGGGTCCCCTCACTGGTTAGCTCTCTGCTTGCTGCACAGCTTGGACAGGAAGATGGTGGTGGGAGAAGGGGAGGGTGGTGGCCCCACACTTTCCCTTCTCTTGGAGGAGACCACCAATGAAACAGAAGCCCAGCAAGACTTGAAATTACAGGTCTGTGCTGCCCACAGGTGTGCTGCTTGCACTCGTGTGCATGTCTGAGTGTTTGTGGTGTGCTTGCTGGATGACCTAAGATTGCTTTTAAATAGAAACATCAGCAACTGAATCGATCGGGAGCTCCTCAGGAGCTGCAGGCACCTCCCAGGCAGACAGGATGAACCATGACATTTTGGCTGCTGGAAAATTTCAATACCAGTTGAGGTCACAAGAGACAGAGTAAATCTCTACTGACCAATTCCACCCCCCTGGGATCTCCACTCCTCAAGATCTTCTGTTACTAGTCCCATTTTCTGACCAGGCTGACTGGCTGAGGCCAGGTTTACCCTCACCAGTGCTTCCCCTGCCTCACTGCCTGCTCCTGGAAAGATGCACTCAGGTTGTGGCCATGCCAGGCAGAGCATCCAACGACCAAACCAGCCTAGCTCCATGACAAGGTCATCCTTGGAGTTCCTGATCCCTACCAGTATCAGTGCCTGTACCCTCATCCCTCCCCTGGGCCTGTGTTGAGCTCACCCTCTGGTACTCCAGCAAGAACTTCTGCAACTCCAGCAGCGACACCCTGAAGTGCTCAGACCTTTCTCCACCCCTGAAAAGCAGAGGAAAGCTTCAGACACTCACACAGCATCATGTGAGATGTCATCTGCAGTCACCACATGGCTTGTGCAGGCAAGATGTGCCCCAAGCAAGCAGTGCTGCAAGGGCAGAACAGGATGAATAGGAGAGCCGAGAAGGGCACAACAGCCACAACACAGCAGCTGAGTCTGTATGTCCCCATCTCAGTGCCAAGAACGGCTCCAGGAGCAGTCCAGGATTCAACACTGCCAAGGATATAACAATGTACAACTTTGGTGAAGGGTGGAAAAAATTATCAGAGGGACTGATTTGTATGAAACAAACAGAGGGTCTGCCTTGTACAAGGCTGAAAAGAACTAAGGAGGAGCAGGGCAGTCAAGGGGTGACTGTAGACAGGACATGGCTACAGGCATCCAGAGGACATGGCCTCATGGAAGCAGGGCAAGGAATGAGGGAGAGAACTGTTTGTAATTGATTATCTCAAAGGCCCAACCATGAAGATAATCTCTGGGAGATGGCTCAAGGTCTGATTGTTTCACATAAACCAAATTACCGTTTTAGGAGGTGATTGGCCTGAACTGCATCTCCGTGGGATGTCTGGGGGGGGGGGGGGGGGGGGGGAGCCCTTCCTGACCTGAGCTGCAGTGTCTACAGCAAAGATGCTTATTCAGGGTGCAAAAACGCAAGCAGTGCAGTGGCAAGCAAGAGGTGTGTGGCATCTCTCCTCCTCAGCACGCTGCTGCAGCACCAGAACATGTTATGGAGGGAAAGAAGACAGCCCCTCCCCCAACACATGGAGAGTTACCAACCTTTCTAGGAATGGGACATCCATCTGCAAAAGAACCACCACAAGTATTAGAATCATAGACTGGGCTGGGTTGGAAGGATCCTCTAAAGGTCAGCTAGTCCAACCCCCTTGCAGTCAGCAGAGATGTCTGGAACTAGATCAGTTTCTTCAGAGACCCAAACAACCTGACATGGAAGGGTTTCAGGGATGGGCCATCTACCACCTCTCCAGCCACCCTGGGCCAGTGGCTCACCACCCTCACTGTAAAAAAATCTTTTCCTTCTATCTAGTTTAAATCTCTATCTTTTAGTTTAAATCCATCACCCCTTGTCCTGTCACAACAAGTCACACTAAGAAGTCTGTCTCCATCTTTCTTAACAACTCCTTTAAGCACTGAAAGGCCATGAGAAGGTCCCCCTGGAGCTTTCTCTTCTCCAGGCTGAACAACCCCAGCTCTCTCAGCCTGGCCTCACATCAGAGGGCTTCCAGCCCTCACATCATTGCTGTGGCCTTCTCTGGACCTGCTCCAACAGGTCCATGTTTCCCCTGTGATGAGGACTCCAGAGCTGGCCCCAGCACTGCAGGTGGGGTCTCAACAGAGCAGAAGGATAGAATGCCCCCACTCCACCTGCTGCCCATGCTGCTGGGGATCTACCCAGGGCAGGGCTGACTCTGGGCTGCAAGCTCACATTGCTGGCTCATGTTCAGCTTTCCCATCACCCCCAGGTCCTTCTCTGCAGGACTCTTCTCAATCTGTTCAGCCCCACTCTCAAGCTCATTACTGTATGTGGAAGCACAATTTGACGAGAAACTGATGAAGACAGCAAATCAGCACTGTACAGCTCAGCTTTCCTACAGCTGTTGCTCACACACATTGCTCCCCATCCCTAGCAGCCTTGTGCTACCCAGCCTAAAGCAAGAACTTGCCTGTCATCCCTGGCCCAGAGGCACTAGGAGGGAGCTATTAGCTGAGGGCAGCAGGGTTAAAAAGGTGATTAGGGGGGACTGCCCAGGACCAAACATGGTCTCTCCCTCCCCAGCCCTGGAGAATTCAGCTGTTACCATTTTCTGGGCACTGAACATCAGGCTGCGGTAGAGCTGTGCAAACTGCCCGTACGTGATGTCTCCGTTCCTCTGCTCCACGTCCTGCAGCAGAAAACCTCAGAGGTCAACACTGCACTGTGCTTAAGGAGTGTCTCCTCCCACCAGAATTCCTAGGGAAAAAGGCGGAGGACAAGACCAAAGCCTGGCCAGACTTAACCTCCTACCTCTGCTCTGGTCAGTGGAACCCAACAGTGCCTGGACACAGGCACATCCTAATGTGAGTTCCCTGAGTCTCCAAGCTCCCCACATCACCACAGCATTGACAGAAGTGTTACTGTTTGCTTGAACTGTTACAAAGGGATCACTTCAGTTTTTTGATGCAGAGAGCATCCGAAGTATCTGGAAGCTAGAGGATGCAGATCATGTTCTCCCCTGGTCTCAGCACTGGTGGGAACAGCTGCTTATCACGAGCTGACCCTTCACTCCTGCTTCTGGACTGGTGCTGGCAGTCAGCTGCCTGTCAGCCAGTGGTGGTGGGATGCAGCATCCACGATGCAGGACCTGCTGGCCTCACTGCCTGTCCTCCTGAACTCTACTCCACCAGCACAAAGCCCACAACCACAGCCAGCAGCAATGTGGGGAGCGGGGGAGGCAGGGTGGGGCAAGAAGAGGGTTCTGGCCACAAACGGGCCAGGGTGCGGCACCCAGTGGGAGCTGGCATTTCTTCAGTCACCACTGTGGGTGGGGGCCCTCCCGGGAAAGGCTGGGAGCTTCTGCAATATGCAAACACACTGTGGGAGTTTAATCACCACTAGGTTTTGCTCAAAGGTAGGTAACAGGCTACCAAGGGTCCCCCGCATGAACACGGAGAGCAGAGGAGTCACACACTCACCGTGAGCCTCTCCCGCAGGAACCTCATGTTGGGGACCCGATAGTTGACCTGGGACAGCATGTTCTTCAGATCCTTGGCAGAGATCCTGGCTCGGCAGGGGAAAGAGGGGAAACACATTCAGGAGGTCTGGAGTGGAGGAATCTCGAGTGCACAGAGTGAAGGTGCCCAAAGGGGCATCAGCTGTGACACAGAAGGACAGATGTGTGACCCCACAAAGACGCTGGGGTGGGGACCAAAGGCAGAACAGAAGAATGTTTTGCACCCCAATGACCTCTGAGTGTGCACAGGGAGCAAAGAGAGGTGCATGTATGCCAGAGGGAACTGCAACACCACTCCAACAAGCTCACAACGCTGCAAGGTGAGTCCCAGCACCCTGGGCTGATGCCACAACGGCCACACAGCATATACTGCTTCAAGGGCACAACCAAGGAGAAGCATTTTTCAAGTATCTGTGCCCCAGGATGGCTGCTGGGTGACCCAATCCCTTCCAAACCCCAACCCATAACCTGTAGAAGGAGCTGGAGGAGGGCAGGATTTGCAAGTGGTTTGGACCCTGCTAATTTTGTCCTAAAGAGAGGAAAAAAGTAATTTTTGGTGTCTAGCCTCAGGCACAGAGCTGCCACGTTGTGCCCAGCTGCTCTCCCCCAGCCACTACCACACGTACCACTGGCACAGGGCATCTGACGTGGCTGTCCTCCCCACAAGGACCTTTGCTCCAAACTCGCCAGTTCACAAACTGGGCAGGGGTTTCAGTGCCAACCTGAAGCAGGATGCTACACCCAGACAGACAGAGACAGGCAGTGAGGAGCCTTGGGCTGCCCCTGCCTGCTCTGGCATTGTCCCCCCGTGGGGTAACAACCCTGCAGCAAGGAGGAACGTAGATGTCTCCCTCCTGCAGGATTTAAGAAGCAGAGAAGTCTGCATGCAATCATTTTTTTGGCAGCTTCTCCCTTAAAAGCAACTTCTGCAAAGCTACCCCAGCAGTCACAGACACTGCTTTTGCCTCCCACTGAGCAGGTGGGAGCCCAGGACCTACAGGATGATCCCACATCCTGCAAGGCTTAGGGCAGGTCTGGCCTTGTGAATAGCTTTGGGGCACAAATACAAACACGCCAGGAAAGATGTCCTGTGCACACTATCATCTGCAGTGGCATGGAGAGGCTGCCTGAACGATGACTCTTTTACCCTCTTCCCTGGAAACAGGGAGATCTCCAATGCCACAGGATGGAGAAGCAACAGAGAGGGCCCCATGGAGAGTGAGAAACTGGCTGGTGTCAGGCACTGCAGAGAGGAGGGCTGCCACAGCCAGTGGGACACAGAGAGCCCTTGTTTCTGGCTGAGAGCTGAGGGGGACTGGGATGCATGGATGGCCAGAGCAGGACCTGGCCTGTCTCCCATACTGTGTCCAAGGCCAGCACACAGCCAGCCAAGGACCATGCAGACAGGAGAAAAAGAAGCTGGCAGGTGGCACCAGCGTCCCCTTCCCTCCTGGCTATGTGAGCTACAGAGCCAGCAACAAGCTCCCAGCAGCTTTGGCAGCAAAGGGGCAGCTTTGGCAATGCCTCACTGCACCTTCACCAGAAGGTACCCTGGGGGCTTATAGTGAGCATTTTGGGGAGGGGATCCTGCCCTTTCCCTTCTCCAGCATGCCTCATGTCCATAGTCATGTGGAGGGTGAGATGCAACCCCAAAAGGCAGAAGGGTTCCAGCTATGGGGTCCTGGATGGCAGGGAAATGGGGCAATGTTTGGGACGAGTCAGGAGCACAATGGTTGCTTCTGAGAAATGCTTTCAAACGTCAAGGACCACAGCAGGGTCATAGGCCACCCAACAGGCCACTCAGGGTCTCCAGAGCCACCCAGCAGCAAATTCCCCTAGGTGAGAGGTTGAGACTGCAGAAAAGCTCTAGGAAACAGCAGGAGAGGTGGAGCAGCAGGACCAGAGTGGGCGCTAGGCTGGAGGCAGTGTCTGGCTCTGGTGATACTGAGCTGTTCCACAGGGAGGTGTCAGACCACAGCACTGCTCATCGACGTGATGGCACCGGGAGAGGCAAGAGACAAACCCTGTAAGAGCAGTGACCAGCATTTCCCTCTTTGCATCAGCAGCAGGATGGGTCATAGAATCACAGAATCAGTCAGGGTTGGAAGGGACCACAAAGATCATCTAGTTCCAATCCCCCTGCCATGGGCAGGGACACTCTACTCTAGAGCAGGCTGCCCACAGCCTCATCCAGCCTGGCCTTAAACACCTCCAGGGATGGGGCCTCAACCACCTCCTGGGCAACCCATTCCAGGCTCTCACCACTCTCATGCTGAACAACTTCCTCCTCACGTCCAGTCTGAACCTACCCACCTCTGGCTTAGGGAAGGATTTTATTCACTGTGTGTTATTAGTAACATTAAAGTGTTGGAGACCTTGGGTAAACAACTCAGAACTATTCTGAGACCAGAAAGTAAAAGCCAAATAAACAAACTAATTTCTCCTGTGGAAGTTTTTTAGGGTGTTATGACAAACAGGCTGAGGGACAGAGACGGGGGAGAAAAACATTCCCCAGCACCGCAACTTGCTCCCAGCCACGGGCAGCTCTCCTAACTGGGGTGAAACACTCTCCTCTGCAGCAGCTAGGAAAAAAAAGCACAGCATCCTGTTATCCTCCTTTTTCCACCTAACCTCCCTTGGAAAAACAAATACCCACAGGCCCAGCAGCCAGTGAAAACAGCCAACATCTGCGGCGTGCTGGAAGGTATGCACAGGCAGAAGGTGGAGGGGAAAGGGCTCCGGCACAGGAGCCTGAGGCCTGGGGCACACCAACACCAGGAACGATTTCTTCAGCTGCCAAAAAGCTGTCCCTTCTGGAAAGGACCATGGATGGTTTGCAAATCAGTCTTTTCTTTTTTTTTATAAACAACCAAGCAAGCAAAACACAAGTCACTGCTCCCTTTCCAAACTCAAAAGGGCAAAGAGTCCAGCAACACCAAAGTTAATGCTGGAACATCTTACAACAACAAAGGTTTCATCCAGGACATGCCTCCCAACTGCTGGCCCTGCTTTGCAGATAGCACAGGGGTAGTTGTAAAGTGGGGAGACCTCAACATTTTCTGCATTCCTCCTTCACTTCCATTTTGCCCCTTTTTGCTGCCCAGGCTGGAGGAGCAGCAGTTTGCTAAGAACCCCCTTCTCTTCACTGGCAAGGAATCACAGAATCACTATGGCTGGAAAAGACCTTCAAGCTCATCCAGTCCAACCCTTATCTAACTCTACCATATCCTTGGGCACCATATCTAGATGGCTTTCAGATACACCCAGGGATGGGGATTCAACCACTTCCCTGGGCAGCCTGTTGCAGCCTTTGATAACCCTTTTGGTATAGAAGTTTTTCCTAAACCTGCCCTGGTGTAACTGAGGCCATTGCCTCTTGTCCTATCAGTAGTGACTGTAAGGAGAGACCAACACTCACAAAGGAGCACACTGCATTTTGCTGGCTTAGTTCTAAATGCTAATAGAAAGATGATGAAAAGAAAACCGACAGGAGAGAAGCAACAGGCTGGCTTTCAGCTCTGCTGAACAGGCCTCAGGCAGGCAAATCTATATACTCAGTCTCTCTTGTACTGCCAGGATGCCATTTCATCAGTTTTACAGTATAACTGCATGAGAAAAAGGACCCATTTTTAGCCTTTCTTCTCCATTTGGCCTCCAACCTCCCCATGCAGACGCCCCTGTCCCACTGCTCACCACTCCTGAGCTAGGAACTATTGTGCCTGGTCACCACTGAAAACTAGAACAGCATGTATAAAACCCAAGCCTGGATTGAAAAGGTGTGTGGCATATGCAGAGCAGCTGCAACAGCTTAAAGGCTTTTTTCCTTCCCATTCTGCCTCTGCCAGGATTTACCCCTCCTCCATGAAATCCCTGTGCACCCAACTGTGCTCTTGGAATACTATAACAGAAATCACTGCAAAGGCAAAAATGTCCAATGCTCCAGGATCTCCCCAACACAACACACTCCTGCTCTGCTCCCAGATGTGGACATGCTGAATTTAACCCCTGGCAGCCAGACAGCGGGGCAGTCTGTCTGTCCTGGCTGTGGTTGGGAGAGAGTGACACAGTGGTGGAGACCAAAGAAGGATGAGAGGACCTGCTTACTTTTGATGTGCACAGAGCAGTGATTTTCACCTGACCATCCATTGGACTGAACTGTCTGATCACTGTCACCCACAGCTTCCCAGTTGCATGTCCCCAGCACAAGCAGTTGGGTTCATAGCATAACTTTCTTGGCAGAAGCTTGCTGCAAGGAGGGAAAGGACTCTAGGGCTCAGGGTAAAGCATGGAAATGGATAGCAGAGTGAACTCAACAGTGTTGGCAGAGACCAAGCAAAGGAAGCTCTGGAGATCAGAGATCTGTCCACTACCCTGTGGCAAGCTCTGTCTGGGCACATGAAAGGGACAGACAGGGCCTGGGTGCTCCCCATACTAGCTGCAGGAGCTGATGTGTGAGTGATGTTTCCAGCAGTGCCCACCCAGAGGAGGACAGGACTATGGAAGTCAATGATGAAAAGTGAATAGGCTCAGCTCATGCTGTGGGTAAAAATGTGCCCCAGGGACAAAAGCAGAAAAGCAACAGCACCTCAGGAAGAGGAGACTGGCAGCTGACACACAGCCAGAGAAAGAGGTGATGGCAGCTGGGATGAAGGGCAGAGGCTTCCCAGCAGGGAAATGTCCTTTCCCTTATCTCCTCACGACAGGTCATGACCCAGTGCCCTTATCTCCTCATGACAGGTTCAAGCATGACATTTCACCTGCTAAGACACCACTAAGCATTGGCCCAAGAACAACACAAGTAGTGGCCCTGCTGCAGCCTATCAGACTAGAAAACAAGCAGCAGGGTGATCTATGGTCTTGTGGACCTTAGAGCAAAAGAAATCAAACAGGGTGGAGAGTAACAAACAAGCCAGTTCAGCCCTGATGGTGTGGTCACAACCACTTCTCCAAGTAACTAGCAATAGAACATGAGGAAATAGTCTCAGGTTGCACCAGGGGAGGTTTAGGTTGGATATTAGGAACAATTTCTTTACTGAAGAGTGGCCAGACATCAGAAAAGACTGCACAGGGAGATGGTGGAATCACCACCCCTGGTGATGTCCACAAAACATGTAGACATGGCACTCTGGGGCATGGTTTAGTGGGTGTTGTGGTGTTGGGTTGACAGCTGAACCTGATGATCTTACAGGCTTTTTTCCAACCTTAATGATTCTATGATTGTTGGCTCCTTGGTGTCTGCTTCCTTGGCTGACGCCAGCTGAGGGCAAAGGGGTTTCATGGCTGTAGGCTCTCAAGGTGTTGCTGGGTTTAAACAGTTGGGAAATGGGTCAGGGAAACAAGACAGTTCTGGGACGTTTGCTTAATTCAGTAGAAGTCAGCTAGAGAAGTACTGGGACTCAAATTAATGTTCCTTGGGAGTGAAACACCTAGAGAACCCAACAAAAAGCCCAAAGCAAAGGCTGGGGTTTCAAGCCAAAGATGAAACTTTCCAGCTGAAAGCTTTCCATGCATGTGCACATCTGTGCCAGCGAGGGCTTCCTCTCCTCTCACCTGTCTTCCCGGTTGCGATCCAGCGAGTAGAACTGCTTCCGGAGCCACCTGAGCAGAAGGCACAAACATGGACACGCTTAGCCCCAGCTCCCCAACAACAAGCCTGCTTGGTTTGCTCCTATCTGTGGAAATTCTCCATGCCACAACACCCATCCCCACCCAGCCCTGCATCTGGCTGGGCTCTGCTCCCTTTCTAGTGACCACTTGTCTCCTTTAAAGTCATCTCTGCCTGAAAGTGAGTCCACGGATAAGACAAATGAACCAAAGGTTTGCTCCTCTACAATGAGCTCTACAGACAACACAGGCTGCACACACATAAAACCATCTACTTTGTGGTACAGCTCCTGTTCCCTGCGTGTGAGATCAAACTCTGGCCATCAGTGTTGCAGCACATGGAGTCAATAGGATGGAGGTTCTCAAGAGCAGAGACAGCAATGCCAGGTCAGCACAGTTTGGAGAGGGAAGGAGATGTCACTGAGTCACCTTTTGCTGTCAAGAAAAGGACAGAAAAGGGGAAAGAAGAAAAAAAGTGCAGAATAAGGCCAAGTTACTCACCTCTCAATCTGCAGGGGGGTGGTAGCCCTTAGAGTGTCTGCCACCAGCCAGTTCAGCCCCTTGATCCACATACTGACCTCGTCCTCAGAAGTGGCTGTGGAAAGTGCACAAGAGAAATAGGAAATAGGGACACAGAAGCTGGTCACCAACTCAAACTTCTTGGGACTATCCCCAGCATCTTATCTGATCCTCTGTCTGACAACAGCTTCCTCCTGTGCAGGTGCTCTGGCTGACTCTTCACCCTGTGGAACTCCTGCTCTCCTCTCCTGGGATGTCCATTTCCCTTCAGTTACAGAGAGCTTGGGGGTCATCTCTGTCCCCACACACTGATGCTTTGGTTGACAGGCCAGCAACATCTTAGGAATGTGTGACAGCTCCTCCATGACCTGCCTCTCAGCAGCTCAGCCCTCTCTGAGGGCAGAAGTGGTCTCTGTCCTTATGTCCCAAAGCACCAGCCAGAAAGCAGATTTGCCGCAGATGCTAAGGACTCAGCATGGCTGCCTCCATCAGTGCTCCTCTACTTGGGTTTAAAGAGGAAACAAGACTGTGTGCTGTTAGCAAAAGATATTGGCTGTCAGCTGAACAGCAGCCAGTGACTATGAGCCTGTCCTCCATCTGAACAGGACACTCAGCAGCACGGACTTCCCCTTCCTCAACAACAAAACATATGGCTGGGTACTCCAAGTGCAGCTTAAGTCAAGAGACGTTGCACTCATCAAAGCCAGGGCCAACACCTAGGAGGTATGGAGGCACTGTGAGTCACCATTTGCCACTGGCAGTGTTTTCTCACTCAGAATTGCAAAGCAGAAGTGGGTGAGACATTACCACTTCATGTGTGGGGTTGGTTACCACAGCGCAGCTGATGAGCACCATCAAGCCATGCTGAGATAAAGCACCTAGTTTCCAGCACACAGTTGAACTAAGAGCTTCAGTTCACCCACTTCTGTGTGTACTGGGTGAATTAACTCTCTAGAGACTGAACATGAACCCTTCAGGCAACCACTGTCACCTTCTTCCAAAGCCAGCTCCATTGTGTGGTGAAGAGACCATCTGCCCAGGGATATGTTCCAGCTCAGTTGTGGAAGGATGTATTGGAAGTTTGGGTTCTGTGGTGCTGAAGGTGCCCAACCCTGCCCTAGCACAGCCCCGGGGCCATGAGGGCTTTACCTTGCAAGCTGAGGGTCTTCAGCCGGAATTCTGTGCCATAGAGGACAACAAAGCAGTGAGAGTGGTCTGGTCGGAAGCATGGATCCTCCTGGTACCGGTCAAAGTCACGCGAGTTCTTCCCTGGTCGAATCTCTTTGATTTCACGAATGTCCACTAAGAGAAAGGGGAAACAAAGAGGCAGTTCAGCAAACAGTCCTAAATCCTAACAATGATGGAGGAGGAAGGGCATGCATAAAGTGGCTTTAGTCACCTGCACAGCTGAGTTACCACCTATTGCACGATGACAGACCTAGGCATGCCTACAGCACTGGGGTACCAGGCTCTGAAAGCAAACTGTGCTTCCCTGGCTATGCTGGAAAGCAAGGAGGAGATGGCTGCCCCAGGACCAGACAGCTGCCAGACACCTGAGGACAGCAGGCAGGTGCTGGGCTTGCTTCCTTCCAAATTGCAAGGGGCTCACCTACCACTCTGAATTTCTAGACACAGACGCTCATTACCACCAGGGTGGGAATGTCCTGGAGTCCTGGATACCTTGAAGTCCTTACCCTCTGTGGTTTGAATGGGAGAGGAAAGGTGGGAAAAACCTCTTTCACCCCTTGCCCTACAGGCTTGAAGCGGGGGACGGGGGGGGGCAAAGGGTCCTGCCAGTGCAAGGGGTGCCCCGCACAGACGCCTGTGCTGGAATCATGCCAGCGATTGGCTGCGTGCTTCGTGCCGGCGACTGGCCGTGTGCTTCGCGCTGGCGAGTGGCTGCGTGCTTCGCGCTGGTGAGTGGCCGCGTGCTTCGCCATGGTGAGTGGCCGTATGCTTTGTGCTGGCGAGTGGCCGCGTGCTTCACGATGGTGAGTGGCTGTGTGCTTTGCGCCGGCAATTGGCCGCGTGCTTCGCGCTGGCGAGTGGCCATGTGCTTCGCGATGGTGAATGGCTGTGTGCTTTGCGCCGGCGATTGGCTGCGTGCTTCGCGATGGTGAGTGGCTGTGTGCTTTGCGCCGGCGATTGGCCATGTGCTTCACGATGGTGAGTGGCTGCGTGCTTCGCGATGGTGAGTGGCTGTGTGCTTTGCGCTGGCAATTGGCCGTGTGCTTCGTGATGGTGAGTGGCTGTGTGCTTTGCGCCGGCAATTGGCTGTGTGCTTCGCGATGGTGAGTGGCTGTGTGCTTTGCACTGGCAATTGGCCGCGTGCTTCGCGATGGTGAGTGGCTGTGTGCTTTGTGCCGGCGAGTGGCTGCGTGCTTCGCGATGGTGAGTGGCTGTGTGCTTTGCGCTGGCAATTGGCCGCGTGCTTCGCGATGGTGAGTGGCTGTGTGCTTTGCGCTGGCAATTGGCCGCGTGCTTCGCGATGGTGAGTGGCTGTGTGCTTTGTGCCGGCGAGTGGCTGCGTGCTTCGCGATGGTGAGTGGCTGTGTGCTTTGCGCCGGCAATTGGCTGCGTGCTTTGTGATGGCGAGTGGCTGCGTGCTTCGCACCAGCGAGTGGCCGCGTGCTTCGCGCCTAGCAAATGGCAGCTCGAAGGCTGTCCAGGGAAGGGACAAATGCTGGGCTGCTGCCCGCCTTGGCGTTCTCCCCCGCAGAGAGCATCCCCTGGCCCTGCAGAGGACAAGCTCCCGAGGGGCAGGACCGTCCCTGCTTAGGACGGCTCCGCTCCATAAGCACCCTTTTGTGCAAGCTTGATAGGCTTAACAGCCTCGGATGTCCTTTGAAAGAAGGCGAGCTGACAAGCGCCTGACCCGCCCTTTCTCTCAGACAGCCTAACTCACCTGTGAGTAACTTTTCTGCTCAGCCTGCTTGATAGTGGGAAAGCTGTGTTTATAGCTTAGCCTTTTCCATTTCCTGACTCCTAAAATAGCCAAATTCTCCTATAGCATCCTTGCAAGATATTCTCAGTCAAACTGAGTTTGCTAGTTAAACTAAGTTAATGTCTGTATGTAGTTCTGGGGGCAAGTTTCAGGGAAATAAAATAATTCTGGTTTTATCTCTATTCCTGACTCGGCCATGTTAATTCCCTGCCTCCACAACAGGGACTCACTGCGTTTAGGCAACAGGTGACCATTACGGCAGCCTCCCACTGCTCCCCTGCCATTGCTGATTGCATAGGCTGAAGCACCCCAAGCTCTAGCACAGCCCTGCCAGGCTGGTCCTCAGTGCAGCCACAGGTGCCCAAGTACTCCTGGAGAAGCTGCCCACACTGCTCACCTTTGAGAAGCCCTTCAAGAGCCCCGTCTCGCTCCTCAACCTGTCAGAGCAGCTATCACCAGCCTTGCACATCTCTTGTTGCACACACTGCGCAGCGCACAGCCTGTAAGCACAGCCTCTTCTCACTGGCTTCCTTGGAAGCCTTCCCAGGCACCACCCTCCTGGCTGGATGTCTCACTCAAGGTGACCTCCAGATACCATGAGCAGAGGGCAGCGCTGCCCAGAGCTCCTTTACGTTCCAGCTTCACATCCTGTGCTCTCCTCTTCCTCTGCCCAACAACACACATCTGCAAACTGAGCACTTTTGGTTTTGTCTTTCAAGACAGCAACTTGCTCCTTTTTTAATAAAAGCTTTTCTACAGCAGTGAACCTTGTGAGGTCCCAGCCCCTTGCACAGATGGATGAAAACCTGTTTGCAGCTACCACATCCTACAAACACCAAAGATTTAAGACCTACCTCTCTGCAAATGCAAGTTAGACGCTGAAGTTTGAGTTGATTCTTGGTTTAAACAATTTGTTGGTGTCTTTGCCTCCCCCCCTTCTCTCCAATTTCACCCCAGCGTCTGCATTTCCTGGCATCTCCCCCCTGTCCCATTAGCATCCTGCCAGCACAGTCCTTGCCTTCACCCAGATGTCATCTATATCAAGAAAACACTGTCCTTCCTTTCCAAAGAGGGATGAAGTGATCACCTCTGCGAGGCTCTGCCACAGTGTGTTATCTTGGCCAGGGCTGGTGGCTCCAGGGAGCTGTGCTTACGTTTATTATCCTCCCACACACTGCCCACAGTGTCAGTGTGCTTTCCCCAGGAATGTCTGAAGAGGGCAACATGAACTGTGATCAGCCAAGCTGTGGTCAAATGAAACTCCTAGATGGTGCCCACTAGACAATGGCTAGGGCTGGGCAGGCAGCACCACCACCACATCAGGCTTCTAGGATACAGTGACAGCATCATTCTGAGACTATTCCTTGGGTCATAGGGATGGTGTCACAACTCAGCAGCTGTCCCTGGTTGGCCAATTCAAAGGTGACCAAGCATATGGCAGTAAGGAGCATACCAGGGTGGCATCAGCTGACTGCCAGGTCCTGGCAGCAAATGGCAGAGCAAATATCAGTGCAGGGCTGGCTACATGTGTGGGTGGTCATCTGATGGTGCAGCTGTAACATCACCCTGGCAGCTTCAGCTGTGGCTTGTGAGAAAGAGGAGCAGACAACCCCAGCCAGCTACTTTGGAACCGTGCTCCTCTGCAAAGGGCAGCTGTGAGCACACTGGAGCATCAAACACCAAGTCAGAAGAAGCAGCTGAAGAGATGCTGGTAAGGGAGCACCTCACAGCCTCTCTCCCTGAAGGAAATGCCCAGAAAGGACTCTCAGTGCCATAAAACAAAGAGAAAACAACAACAAGGGAAAAAAAAAAAAAAACAAAACACACACAACCAAACAGTCCAACCCCAAGAATCCTCACTTCCTGGAAAAAGAGTTTCTGAAATGCTTGGGGAATCATATAACAACATTTGTGAGTCACGTTTCCACAGCAGATGATGCTTCTGAGCAATGTGGGATGGAGATTACTGCAAACCTGGCATGTAATTCATCCCAATTAAACTGCACTTACTGCACTCACAGTGGATCGACTTGCCTTTCATTTCCATTTACTGCAGTCTAAAACCAGACAAGAATGGGATCTGCTCACCACCCACAGCACTAAACTGCACAGTGAGAGACAGTGCTCGCTCCAAACCAGCAACACAGCAATGCAGCCATGGGGCTTGACTCTGGGAGACTCAGGAACCCTGCCTGAGGAGTGTGGGATCCTCTTTGGGCAAGACACACCATGCAGCATCGTGGGTGTGCACTGGTAGGTGGTGGCAGCCCAACAGAGGATAATATATCCAAACTGCTGCAATAACCCTCCAAAGCCCAGGCCAAGAGCACAGGAGGCCAACAGCATCTTGGCTTCTGTCAGAAATACTGTGGCAGTAGCACCAGGGAAGTGATGTTACCCCTGTACTGGGCACTGGTGAGGATAAGCCTCTAAAACTGGCTTCACTTTTGGGCCCCTCACTGCAAGAAGGACATTAAGATGCTGGAGTGGGTCTAGAGAAGGGCAGCAAGGCTGGTGAGGGGTCTTGAACACAAATCTAGTGAGGTGCTGCAGAACTGTGGTTGTTCAGCCTGGATAAAAGGAGACTGTGAGCCTCTTCTCTGAGGTAGTAAGTGATAGCACAAGAGGAAATGGCCTCAAGTTGCAGCAGGGGAGGCTTAGATTGGATATTAGGAAAATTTTCTTCACCAAAAGGATCATTGGGCATTGAATAGGTTGCCTAGGGAAGTGGTGGAGTCACCACCCCTGGAGGTGACTCCCTCCTCGGATGAGGTGCTTGGCACATAGTCTAGCAGCTGTGTACAGGGAGGTGTTAGGTTGTGATTTGACTTAATGACCTTAAGGTCTTTTCCAACCAGGTGATTCTACCATTCTGTGAAAGACAGTTCCCTGGGGCTGCAGAGGGAGGACAGACAAGCTCCCCAGAGTAAGGGGGTGACTTTTTTGAAGGCTTCTCCTACCCTTTGGAAATGAGTTGGCTGGAAGTTGAAACGTTCATGTGCCCCACTAACCTGCCCCTGTGCTCATATCCTTAGGGATACAGCAGATCACTTTGGCCTTTAAAAAACCAGTTCATAGTTATCCAGGGCACAAAAACTAATCTGCCTTTGAAGGATGCAGAGGTGGGGTAAGAACCAGCAGCTGAGTTTTCAGGTGTCAAAATATAAATTACCCTGCTTTGCGATGTTGCTGCATGCTGACTATGTCCTGCACTCACCTCTCATTGCAGGGAGCCCCAGTGGGTTAGTAAGAGCTAAACTCCACACTGTGGCAAGAGCCCTGCAGCAAGCCAGGCACCTGGCAAAGGCAGAAGCACACAGGGAATTCCTAGGGCAAAGAGCAGCCTGGGTGAGGGCCTCACACCTGGAGGCAGCAGGGCAAAAACCTCCAGCCCACGCATGCCTGCAGCTGCTTGCTCATTGCTCTCATCCTCCCAAACATGCCTGCGTGTGTGTGCTGGGGAGAAGGCAGCTGAGGGTTTGCTTTGTGCAGCTCTCTTTTTGCTGCAGAGCAGCCTCTCCAGCTCCGCTGTCTCTACTGACTCAAAACACCTTCCCAGCCCCGCTGCAGCATGGAAGGAAATGACTTAGCAGGAAGCACAACAAACTCAGATCCCACTACCCCGACAAAGCAAGCACTGAAATGCTGCTTCCCTGTACCAGCCCCCGCTTCAGGTCCTCCCTCCAGAACCCCTGGGCCAGCGCAGGAAGGGGAGTCACCATGCACAGGGGAAGGAGAGATGAAGACATCTTAGAATCACAAAATCATAGATGGTTTGTGTTGGAAGGGATCTATAAAGGTCAGCTCCTAACCACCACTGATGCAGCCAAAGACTAAGGAACGAGCATCTGGTGGGGCCCCAGCATCACAGGTCATATGCATGCCTGGGCAGGGGAACAAGTGGCAGTCAATCCAGGATCAGCCCTTCAAAGATAAGTACCCTGTCACTGGGGTGACCCACAACTCCTCCTTCCCAAGAAAACTTCTCCCAGAGCATACTGAGAAGGCAGCAGTCACTGCAGGAGGCAGAAACTCGTCTTCATCCCACGTGGACAGTGGCAAGAGGAAGAAGAGTTTGGTGCCACAGCAGAGGTAGAGGGAAGCACTCTACTGGAACACAAACCCCTCTGTGTTCTGGCAGGACTCAGATCTCTGAGCAGGGACAGACAAACAGTGGATGAGATCGGAGGTCTGGAGCATGCTGGCCATGCTCCAGCTCTCCCAGGCAGGCGTGCAGGCAGCAGCCAGGAGAGGCTCTGGAAAGGAGGCAGCAAAGCCCACTCAGCCTGGAGGAGCTCTGAGCTCCTCACATGGTTCCACATCACACATCGAGCCATGCTGTGGCTCTGAAAACAGGTTGTGCCCTTCACAGCCTCCCAGAGATGCCCTCAGCCAACCACCAGGAGAAAGGCTTGTCCTTCTGCTTGCCCCCAGCACTTCAAAACCAAAAATGACACGGTCACATTGCTGGGCAAAAAGCTTTCCCTTCAGCTGCGTTGCATCAGAAAGAAAAGGCTGACCCCAGAGCCAACCCCCACACCATTTAACAAAGAAAACAAGCAGCCAACCACCAAATTGCCCTCTGGTTACCAGCAAACCAGACCCACCCTTAAAGTCATCTACAAGTCAAACTGTGTCCAAGCCTCTTTTAACCACTGATGGACTAGGCGTTGTAATGAATAAGGATAAGGACAGCCTGGAAGGGGCTCTGAAGGTTGCAAAATCTCCACCTCCAGATTGTGGGTTTTTTAAAGAAATAAGTTCTCCCCAGAGTCTTCTCTTCCCCAGGCTGAAAAAAACCCACTGTGGATCCTACAGAGTACAGTGCTGTGGTCATCCTCAGGCTTTCCATCATTGAAGGGTACTGAACAGTCAGGACACTGGGGAAAGAGGGGAAAAAAACAGCTACGACGTGGGTGAAAATAGAAGAAGTCTACTCTGCAGCAGCACAGAGGGTGAAATAGCAACATCTCCCTCTCGGTATTTCCACTAAAGCCCCCTGAAATGGACATTCAGGCCAGCAACAGTTATTAGGAGCTGTGGGCATCCGGAGGAGGACTGCAGCCAACCTTCTTGTGCTGGGCTTCACCAGCTGGTCGATCACCCCACCAGCAGCCCTGCCCAGCCTGGGGCTGCTTCCCACCCCCCTCAGCGTTTCAGCTTTGCTGTCTACAACCCAACACCACTCAGCAAAAAAAAACAAAAACCAACAAAAACCACACAACCAACCATCAGAAAGACAAATCAACCCAAGCCCAAATCCCCCGAGAGTTCAGGGGAACAGCCGAGCGTGCGCTAAGTGCTCTGCTGGACTGCGGCCAGCGCCTTCAGCACCTCACAGTCTGCAGCTCCGTCGCCTGCCCTCTGCTCCTCATCAAGCCCCTTCCGCCTGCAAAGCTCCGGGCCGGCCCTGGGCTTGTCCCTGCACAGACCCAACCCCGCATCCATCCAGACAGGAACCACCTGAGCTTCAGGTCGGCTGTAGAAGTTGAGGCGGCCCTTGCAAAAGGCACACTGCACCCGTAACAACGCACCAAGTGCGGTCCTGCGCTGCGTGCCCCCCACCCGCCTCGGCAAGAGCGGCGCGGTCACCCCAGCCGACGGGAAACCGACTGCCACGGGCAGGGCCAGCATCTCTCCTTGGTGTAGGGTTTCAGAGTGACAACAGCTCAATCTTACAACCCCTCCAGCTTCCCTTAATCGACGAGACTAAAGCAAAGGGTGCGACGGGGAATGAAGCAGCTCCGCACAGAGACGCAGCCAGGAGGTCACCGCATCCTCCTCCCGCCACGCTCGCTGCCACCGGTGCTGCTGCGCATCGCTATCGGCTTTGGAGAGGACAGTCCCAGGCCATTAACAGATGGCTTCTCCAGACAGAACAAGAAACAAGCTGAGGCCTTTCATTTGACCTTACTTTTTTTTTCCAGAGGGCAGGAGGGGTGGCTGAGGCGTCCGTGGAGGCCAACACAAACACCAAACCAGCAGCGCCTTGTGCCCCTGCAAATCCCACATCCTCCAGGAACTCAAACGGGCCATGCTGCCTTTTCAGTGAGGCACCAAACCCCTGTCCAAAGCTCTCTCAGCCCCTCTGCTATCCCGAGGTGGGACACAGCCACCCCAGTGCTCAAGGGCTTGAATCCCACTGCTGTTGTTGCTGTGAGATGCAAATATCTCTCTTGCCTCAGAAGATGGAAGTGAAGCTCTTTTCTCCCCCAGACATGGTGTTCAACCCCAGCTGGCAGCTCAGCCCCATACTCTCTCTGCCCCCAGTGGCATGGGGGAGAGAATCTGAAGAGTAAAAGTAGGGAAACTCCTGGGCTGAGCTAAAGGAGGTTTAACAGGTAAAGCAAAAGCTACACAAGCAGCAAAGCAAAACAAAGAGTTCATTCAGCACTTCTCATCACAGGCAGAATTCAGCCATCTCCAGGCTCCATCACCCATAATGAGGATTTGGGAAGATAGGCACCATCACTCTGAACATCCTCCTCCCTCACTTCCCTCTCAGATGTTATTGCTAAGCACAATGTCATACGGTCTGGAATATCCTCCTGGTCAGCTGGAGTCAGCTGTCTCAGCTATGTCCTCACCCAGCTTCTTGTGCACCCTTACTCAGAAAAGCCCCTGACTCTGTAAGTTGCTCAGCAGTAGCTAAGAGACCTCTGAATTACCAACACTGTTTCCAGCACAGATGCGAAGCCTAGCCCCATACCAGTAACTAGGAAGAGAATCAACTCTACCCCAGCCAAAAGCAGCACTCTAGTCTCAGCTGTGTCTCAAGTCACTCCAGCAATTGCTGCATCTCACCTGCTCCTGCATCAGCAAACAGCAGTTTTTGCTGCAAACCACTGCATTTTGCTATGAAGCAATTGTTGCATTTGCTCTACCCCAGAAACAGCAACATTGGCACAGAGAGCACCCTAGGAGAGAAAATGCTGGAAAAACATAGCTCAGTGGGCTGGAGGTGGGACAAAAAGGATGTTCCAATACCCAGAATAAAGGGGACTGATGTGGATCAAGGAAATGGCCTCAAGTTATGCCAAGTGAGGTTTAGGTTGGATATGAGATACAATTTCTTCCCCAAAGGGGTTGTCAAGCCCTGAAACAGGCTGCCCAGAGCAATGGTGGAGTCCTCACTCCTGAAGGGGTTTCAAAGCTGTGTAGATGTGGTGCTGAGAGACATGGTTTAGTGGTGACCTGGTGGTGCTGGGTTAACAGTTGGACTCGATGATCTTAAAGGTCTCCTCTAACCAAAGGAATTCCATGATCCTATGATCCTGACGAGATCCTGGCTCACCTCTCAAAGATCTCCATCAATCATCAGGAGCAAGAGGATTTGGCAGGGAGCCTGCTCACTGCCCCGGGAGCCAGCACTTCTACTCAGGCACGGGCAGCCCAGGCATGGGCAGCCCAGGCATGGGCAGCCCACGCAGGGCACGCAGGGACGTGCCGCCTGCTCTGCGGGCACCAGCGTTTCCTGCCTGTGCTCTGCTGCTGCCTCTGCTGCACCCCTGGCCCACGTGTCCTGTGGCTTCTGAGCTCATTCCTCCCTCCCCTGTCCCCCCCCCCCAAATCCTTATCAACTGCAGAGGAAACTAGAGGAGATGGGCAGGGAGATTAGGAGGTGCTACACAGCTGCATGGCTCTGCGGGTTGAGGAGAGGGTGTGCTGAGCCCTTCCCTCCTCCATCCCAGGCACACATGTGAGGGCTTGGAGCAAGGAGACAGAGGTCCTGTTCAGGCATCATCTGCTCCTACAAACCAGTGTGGATCTCTCCCCAGGTTAACCCAGACCTTGCTGCTCCACCAGCTTTAGCCTCATGCAGGTGGCCTTCAGGAGCTCACCAACATCCTCCCAGTGCTAGAAGCAGAGGTAGCTGTGGGCTGGCAGCTGCCTATCCTGTATCAGCACATCTCTCCTGCTGACTCTCAGCTGCAAGAAAACACAAGTTGAAAAACCAAACTGATCCCTCAAGTGAGCAAAGCAGGATGCTGCTACCTCACAGCCTCTGCCCACAGCCCAGCACAACTGGGGACACAAAGGCTGGCAGCTTCCACTCACTGGTCTCAGCCTCCAGGAACAACTTCAGGCTCAGACTCAGCTGGTCTGAGGCACCTCCTGTGTCCATCACTACCACATGACCTCAGCATAGTTGAGAGGGTGGTGTTGGACCCACCTCTGCTTCTAGTGATTTGCATGGCCTTGGGCAAAGCACTCCAGCGCCTTCCCCAGCTGATGCTGCACAGTTCCTTTGGTTGAACCTCTGGAGCCATGGGGTCAAGGACAGCATTTCACCAGGGGAGCACATAGCCCAGAGCTGTTTGTGCCACACTGGTTTGTCCCTCCCAAAGCCAGGCAAGAAACCACCACAGCAAATAAAGCGAAGAAGCAAAGGTGAGACACTGAGCCCGAGGCATGGTCACTTGCTGCAGTCACAAGTGACCATGCAGTAGAAGCACCCTGAGATCCCTGGTCTCAAAACCCTTCCGTGTCTCATGAGCAGCCAACATCTCTCCAGTAGTGAGGAGGAGTTAAAAATGCTTGCAGAAGTGGGACAGGATGCACTGGGGGATGTCTGTTACCCAGCAGTTAACTAGCAGGGTTACTACAGGGAACACCTCCACAGCCTCTCAGAGGGACCAGCTCTTCACTCTTCTGGCTGATCTCTTCCCTTTCAGCCTGTTTTGCTGCTAGCATGGCCTTTGGCAGGAGTGTTTGCAGGGCCTACATATGGAGGGGCTTGCTGGAGATGAAAAGCAGGCACTGGCCCAGTCCCACAGCCAGGCTCTCCTTCCCCAGCAGATGAACTTCTCATAGCGTGCTACACTCCCAGTGGCTCACCCAGTGTCTCCCAAGCTTTCTCTGCATCAGTGGAAATGGAGCACCCCATGCAAGCTGGTTGCCAGGGCTCCTTTGCAGCTCAGGAAGGGATGTTTCCTTCAGCCCTACACAAACATACAAGCTAAGTGGGAAGAACCTTCTTAGGAGACACATCTCTTCCACTTCTACTGGCGAGAGCACAACTGGCCCATGCCTCATCTCTGGATAGGCAGCAGGGAGCATTGTGGAAAGAATGAAGAAAAAGATGTGTCCATCTGATGTTCTGCCCCCAGATAGCCTCACTGTGCAGTCTGGGGTGTCTCTTGGAGGTTATCTTGTCAGTCTACAGCAGGGCACAGGCTCCCAGCTTTAGGATAGCTGCTCTGAGGAGCAGTGAACGCTCTGAAGTATGAAAGCAGAGTCGCCACTTCATGGTGTAGAATTCACCCAGTCTGCTGAAAAGCACAAACATCCCCCTTGCTGGACACCAGTGATCCTGAGGAACACATCAGCCTGTCCCTCCAGCTTAGCCCTGCAAGGGCAGCAGTGGGGAGCTGATGGAGACAGGCAGCTAGATGGCAAACATCAGATGGGGGTCCCAGCAAAACCACTCCTGGGAGGCTTTGGGTCTTTTGCCCTCCATGGAAATTCATCTGCATGAAGTTGTGGGGTTCTACACTGGGATTTTTGGATTCTACCAGTCCAGGGCTACCAGTTGAATCCACTTCTGGGGTCTGATCCTGGAGCCCAGGACATGGGAGCAGAGCATGCTTCCACCCCAAATATAGGCAGAACTACTCCATTTTTGCTTGCATAGACACTGCTCTTAAGAAGTCAGTGCCCCTTCTCCAGATGAAATAAGGCTGGTGGCAGCCTGCAGGGCCACTCTCCAGTCATCAGCCTGGTCTGAAAGGCACAAGCTTCCACTGACTCAAATGGAAAGGGGAAGCTCAGCACCAGTGCTTCTGGGCATACAGTCTGTCTAAGGATGGCTCCACAAGCCACCCTCAAGGTGACCTTTTTCCTGCACGGCATTGAGGGCTCCATCGCCTTCAGCCCTGCCTGGGTAAGAAACATGATGGCCTTATGAGAGCACAATAAAAGGAAGGGAGGATGGGAGAAGCTGAAGATGTGTGAGCACAACTTCTCCAGGCTGCCTCTGCCACTCTTCCTCTCTTTGAGACCCTCAAAGGACCCAACAGGTAACGACACTTCTGTGTAACACCCTCATGCCCCATTCCTTGAGCTTGCAGGGCCATCGATGTGCCCAGGCTCTCAGCCAGCTGGAGGACTCCTACCCACTGCCAGTGGGAGAGAAAGGGGATGGGACCAAGCAGACTGGCAAGAAACAAGCAGGAAGAGGGACAGAGATGGCAATCCAGCAGATCCTGAGTGCACAAGGTGGTGAGAAGCACTGCTCACAGCAAGACAGCCAGGCGCCTAGGTGGGCCAAAAAGGGAGCCCTGGGTGGCCAACAGCAGCAAGCTCTTCTTGGAGCTCTCTGCACCCAGCACACTCCCATACTCAGGGATTCATGCCCCACTGTAAAGTAAACGGAGACAAGAGTGACCAAACACTGTCCCTAGGACAGGGCACAAAGGTGAGGAGTGAAAAGTGGACAGAAAAGATTTGTCAGACTGGCAGCAAATGCCAGTGATGTTCAGATGCCATGACTCAGCTTTCACCCATCCCAGCAGACGATGCAATCCAGTTTCCGTGACAGCAGTTTAACAGCAAAGATGACTGCTGGCCAGGACTGCCCCAACCCTGGAACCATTCCAGGTCAGGTTGTTTGGAGCTCTGAGCAACCTGCTGTAGTTGCCAATGCTCCTGCTCGGTGCAGGGGGATTCATTCTGTGCGTCTGAAGAGCAGGAAGATGATGGTTGGGTTTTTTCAATTGTTCTTATTCTTCTTTGCTGGAGGAGGCAGCTGGAAGCTTTTCTGCTGCCCTGGGGCAGGGTCTGTCTGTGTCAGCCAGCTGAGGTCAAGCTGGGCTGGGGGTGAACATGTGGCTGTCACTGCATTGCTAGGCCCTGAGAAGACACAGTGCACCGAGCAGTGCTTGGTGAGACCTTACTGAAGCCTCCCAGTACTTACAGCTAAGAAAACTGGGTAAAGACTGCTGGCCAGGACAGTCATCAAACAGCAAGGGAGAGAGGGTTTGTTCCTGGTCTTACCAGGGCCGGAGCTCTTCAGTGTCAGGGTAAAGTTGGGAGAACAGGAGAAAGATCCCATCTGCTGCTGAGCCATTCAAAGTCACCACAACAGCCTCGCCTCTCTGCTTACCATGCTCAACTCAAAGCCTGCTTTGGTTCAACAAAGACTAAGCATTTGCTAAAGCACAGATGTGTGCCCTCCCCTGGATCTCCCTGGGAGCCATCCTCTGCAGGAGAGGCCCCAGAGGGCTGTACCATTTCCACCATGCAAGGAGTAGCTGAAGCACCTCCTCCTCACTCTTCATGTGAGTTCCTTCCACCCACCACACTGTGAGCCAGAGAAAGAGGCAGAGTTACCAGAGCAACTACTGGTGAAATCAAACCTGCTCTGTCCTAGAGTGCTTAGAAATGGAAACAATGAACCTGCCCTTTACAGCAGTTCTGCTCTACCTGCACTAACCATCCACTAACTACCCACTAACCACTTCACCTTCCATCACCAAGACCAGAGTATGGTTGATAACCAGTTCATGCCACCTTCTTACAGCACCATCCAACTGAAGACCTTCCAAGCACCAAGCAGACACTACCTAAGTCACACATCACCCTAGCAGGAGACAGTATTTTCAGTTGACATGGGAGGAACAGGAGCTTTTGGTGCTGCTCTTCACAGCAGGATCCTCTACCACTTGGGTTTGATTTTTTCTTAATGACTTCACCTAGGGTTTGTTTGGTCCCCAGAGCTGGAGACCTCCTTCTGCTTGCACACCATACTGTGACATGGTTCATACCAAATGTGATGTGCCAGTCCTCCAAAGTCTCACATCCTCATCTCTAGGCCTTTCCATAACATGTCCCAGAGCCTGAGCTGCTGAGGACTATGGGGACCATACTCCAACCACCACCAAGACCTTGAGAACAGGCACAACTTCTCACATTTTGCAGAGATGCAGAGCCAAGTTATATCCCAAAAGGTCTAATTCACTGCTGCCCAGCAAGCCTAGGAGTCTTAGCACCCCTTGGGGTCTGCTGTGACCTAGGACTGATTGTTTGATTCTCTGAAGCTGAAGAGGGTTATGAGCTGGCAAGGAGTAGCAGGACAAGGACTGCAGGCTCAAAGGAGGAGGTCCAAATTTCTCCAAGCCAAAGGTGGATGAGTAACACCTGTGAGACAGGTCCTGGCAGAAGTACCCGAGTAGGGCACCTCAGAGGCACAAGGCAGCAGGCTCTATGCTTCTGCTCTGATGCAGCCCAGAAGCAGAAGAGCCTTGCCCTTTGCTCACACCAAGGTAGCACCTGAATGCTCAGCAAACAAACCAAGTCAGCCCCCACCCCACCTCTCCACCAGCTGGAAAGCAGATTTATGGGGTGCAGATTCACAGGGCAGGGTGCCAGTAAGCTTAAAGTCCTCTTGGACATCCTGTCCTCCCATTCCAACTAAGCCATCACCTGCAGCCACCCTGTTATCCAAACCTGGGTTAAGGGCTGGAAACTGCAGGTGTGCAGACAGCCCCAGGAGAGGGTGAGGAGGAGGGATGAAGGACACACAAGCAAAGGCAGGAGGGATGTTCTTTAATCACCACAGCACCCGGTGCTTCTCAGAGCAAGTAAACAGGAAAAAGCCTCTCCAGCAGCTGCTCTACCCAGCGTCCCCGCAAGGCACAGCCTGCTGCGACAGCCTTCCTTGACCTCCCCGCTCAGTGACAACCATTTCCAACCCTGGCTGAGCTGGCCCTAGTGCAGAGAGATGCTCAGATGGAGCAGGATGGGGCCCTGCACAGTGTGAGCTGGCGAAGAGAGGAGCAAGGTGCAAGTCAGAGAAGCTCCAGCAGAGATGGAGAGCAGGGCATTGCCATGTTGGAGCAGCTGATGGTGCCAGGCACCTTAGCATTGCTGCCTGATGCCAAGAGTGCAGCGGCTCTCCTGGCACCATGATCCCAGCAGCACAGCAGGGTGGCCCTCAGCAGGGTACCCATGCATCCAGCTCCTGGCAGATGGAAAAGGCAGCCCAAAGCAAGCTCAGTCCCTACAGACAACCCACCCCATGGGTCACTGCCTCAAGGGCCAGGGTGGGAAGGCAGCAGCGACCAGATAATCTGCAGGAAGGCAGGACGGGTAAGAGCTGCGGTGAGCAGAGGCTGAGCTGCAAACACAAGGCAGCACAGCTCTGGGGGTGATGATTCTGTATGCCAAGGCAGGAGAACAAAATCAGTTTCCAAGAAAACAAAAATGAATGTGTTTGTAGCAGGGTGGGGAGAAAAACAACCCACAAGGCACAGTCCTGCCCCTTCTGTTTCATCCTTAAGGCCAGAAGACAAGATCCTCAGTGCCAGCTCAGCAAAGCATTGGAGTTGTTTCATCCCCAAATCTGGAAGACAAGATCCTCAGTGCCAGCTCAGCAAAGCATCCTGCTTATGGAAGCTCACACGTTGGACCATGACCTCCACCAGGACAATTTTACAATGTGAGTTTGCTTGCCTGCATGAGGTCAGGCATGCTTTGAGGCACCCCATTAACAGCACAAGATGTGATTGACCAAAACCTCAGAACCACAAGTGCTAGCAAACAGAAGATAGAAGCTACATTGCAAAGCAAGGGAGACGTCCATTTCAGACTCTGGAAGGCTTTCCACAGCTCTCCAGTCAGTCTAGTTCAGGATCCCCAGCTTCAAACAGAGCTGAAGAGCCACCAGACCAGACTGGCAGGAGAGATGAAGTTGAGCAGCAGTCTGAAAATCACAGAGACCTTCAGAGTGTGGGTTGTCAGTGTTGGAAAGCTCCACTGGCTTCTAAAGCTTTAGATTTGCCAGCTTCTGCTAGAGACACCAGCCCTTGGCCTCTTGGGTGCTCAAGGTGCTCCATGATCTCCCACCATCTGATGTACCAAGGTGTTTGATATGCAACAGGGATATATCAAGAGGCAGCAAAGTGCCCAGAGATAAGAAGAGCTGGGACAGGAGAGATGAGCCCAGCAGAGCTCTCAGGCAGCAGCAGAGAGCCTTGCCTGCAGCTCCAAGAGCTGGGGGACCTTCAGAGAGGCAGAAAATGCTCCAGAAGAGGGATGTTTCTCATTTGAATCAACGTCAAAAAGCATTTTCCATGTAAAAGAGCTCTTGGCACAACACACAAATCCTTGAAATGGAAAGATTCAAACCCCCTGGAAGGAAGGCTTTCTCCAGCGCCACAGAGTCCCTTCGGGAATGGCTCTTGTCACTGTGTCCGCCCTCTCAAGGGCTCTCCCCAGTTTGGGAGACACCCTCCCACCACTGCCTGATGAAACACCTCCAGCAGAGAAACCACACTGGGTGGAACAGACGAGCATGGAAGCTGGAGTGGAGGAAAAGCCATGAGCTCAGCACCACCCCCATGCACAGCAGGATACAGTCACTGCAGAGGATGTGCAGATCTGACACCCATCTCCTACGCCAGCAGTGCTGGCAGGAGAGCAGCAGCAGCAGCACACACCACAACCAGGAGAGCCAGCAAAACTCACGGGCATGGTTGCAGGTTTCTGTGAGCATTCCTGGCTGCCAGACACCAAATCATTTCCTCCACACAATTATCTATCAACAGAAAAATCTTTCTCCTTTCACTCTTCTTTTGATAGGTATCCTCCCAGTTGCTTTATTTCAACATCATCTCCCACCATCCACTCTCCAAGCTACTTTAGCCAAGGGGGAGAGAGAAGATGTAGAAGGTTGACTTTTCAGAGGCATTGTGAGGGCTTCAGAATTTATGCCCCACTGATTTCTGCTGTCCTTAAACCTCAGAGCACACTAGGAAACACAAAAACTTTTCTCCACATTTCCTTTTATCCTACAAGGTTCAACTGATGGTTCAAACTCAAGAGCTGCACATATGGGGTTTTGTGATTGAAGCCCCACAGCTCCTCACCACGCTCTGCAAGCTTTTCCTCCTTTGCCATGTGCTTTACACCAGGCTCTGCTGAACTTCCAACACTTCAGGATCAAGAACATGGCACAAGAGGCTGACTGCAGCTCCAGCCAGGCCACCCAGCTGCAGAAGCACTGTCACACATCTTTGAAGCCAACCCATCACCCCAGCTTTTGGTTGGTCTGTCATTAAGCAGAGCCTGTTACTGTTGGTCCTTTCATCTAGTGAACTGTGGTCTGCCAAGGGTGTGGTTCTGCTGCCACGCAGGACTGGCACTCACCATGCTTGACATCAGAAGTCACACAGCTCCTGCCATTTCATGGCCTGGATGAGATGCTCAGCACAAACCACTTGCAACGCCAGCCTCAGCAGGAGCTCAGTTTGGCAGAGACAGAGGAGATGGGCACTCGGTCAAACACGCTGCCCTTGCAGCGGCTCCAGAAGTCACCATCCGCGGGCTGAGCTGCCGCAGCTGGCCGGGACGAGACAGGACAGCAGCAGAAGCTTGTGTGGCACAGGTAAACCTGTAAGGCAGCCTCACCTGAGCACTCGTACTCACAGAACTGCTCCATCCCAAGTGGTGTCAGGCTTTGCAGCCCTGTGCCCATCGCGGTGCACTGGTGTCACTTGGGTCACTTCCTAAGAGACACAACGCTCCCAGTGCTGCCAGGAGAGCAAAGTCTCAGCTAAAGAGCGATGCCTGAGTTCCCAGGATCACAGACCGTCAGCGAAGGCTGCGCCCCCGGGGCAGCTCCGTGGTCAAGCCTGTTCTGCCACGTGCAGACAGGGACTGGAGCACTGCACCCCCTGCACGCCCGCAGAGAGGGCAGACAACTCTTCTCCATCCGCAGTCTGCAGGACAGGCAGAAGGTCGGGGTCCTGCTGCGGCAGGGCAGGTGATGGGCGTCGCTAGCTGTCTCAGGGGCGCTCACAGGGCACGCCAGGGCGATTAGATAACGGAGCTGAGCAAACGCTTGGCGATAAGAAGGGCTGCCCCCGCGGTGCAGGCAGGGGAGCCGAAACAAAGGGCAGTAAAAAGATCACAGATGGGCTTGGGCGTCTGCTGGCTCAGCTCGGAGATGGGGGACGTTAAAAGGCCTGTGTGAAATACTACCGCAGACCCTGGAGAAGGGAGCACCGAGCACACGAGGTGCTCCTCTGCAAAGCCAGATGTGCAGATCCAGTTTACGAGGATGCTCCTCTCACCACACATGGTGTCCAGCCAACACGGCTGCCTGCAGGCAGGGAGGAAGCCAAGCTGCACTGCTCCTGCCTTGAAACACTTGGAGCACTCAGGCCCTCAGCATAGGTGAGAAGTACTCAGTCTGACGCTACACAAAACCTCTCCAGTGTTGTAATGTGTGGGCTTACAACCCTTAAGGCAGCACCTTCCGCACGGCTGACTGCAAATGAAGGGACCAGACTGATGGACAACATCGGCACACAATGAGCTAACTTCTCCCAGCAGCTAACTTCCAGCTGCTCCCTAGGTTGAAGATAAGCTTTTGAGATGCCACAGTAGGAAGTAATTTGTGATGTGTCTTAGTAGTGCTTGAGTAAAGGTCTTCTAACCTGATCCTCCTGGAAAATGCTACTTAGAAGAGATGACAAAGGGATGTAAAGTGAGAGGAAGAAACTCTTGCAGTTTGGAGGTGAAGGCAGAGCAGAAGTTGTTCACTCTTCTCAGTTTAACACAAATATCTGGGCATCCTTTAGGGCAGCCTTCCAGTGAAAGAGGAAGGATGGGGAGGGACATCAAGGAGTGCAGGAACAGAACAAGGGGTGATGGTTTTAAACTGGACAAGGGTAGATTTAGATGAGATATTAGGAAGAAATTCTTTACTGTGACACTGGAACAGCTTGCCTAGAGAGGTTGTGGATGCCCCATCCCTGGAACTGTTCAAGGTCTGGTTGTCTGGGACTCTGAGGAACCTGGTCTAGTTGCAGATGTCCCTGCAGGGCAGTTGGACTGAATGACCTTTGAAAGTGCCTTCCAACCCAAACCATTCTATGACCCCTGTAAGCAGGAAGGGAACTGGTAACAGCAGAGCTTCAGCTGGAACCATACAATGGTCCCAAGCCGTGCTCTCACCTTCCCACAGCAGCAAATTGCACAACTCTCTGCTCCAGGTTCCTCTCCCCTCCTATAGTGGAGATCTGCTGGGTCAGGAGCCATCCTGCATCCTCAGATGATCTGACCCTGAAGTCTCTTTATCCTGGAAAGCCATTCCTGGCTTGCCCACTACTCAGGAGTTCCAAGCCTCTCAGCTTCTTCAGATGGCCTCAAATAAGTAAAATTAACAGATAAATAAGCTGTGCCTCAGCAGACTGCTGGAAGAGGCAGGTGGTTGGAAAGGATGAGGTGGGTACAAAGGCACCCTTCAAAGTCACTCTGCATTAATATTTCACAGCTCCTGCCTTTTCTTCTGCACAGGCAACGGCTTTCCTCCACCTCCATGGGGCTGAGCTCATCTGACTGAGAGCAAGAACACAACCAAGGTTTTTTTCAAAGGAGGTTGTGGTTTAGGGTTTTTTTTAAACCCCCCTCCTCTCTTCCCTATAAACCAAACATCTGCTCTGAATTTTCAGCTCACTCTCTGAGTTTTCTGACGTGTTCCAAGGCAAAACAGCTCAATTAGAGGCTGGCCTGTAACACCACCAACCCCCTCCCTGCAGCATGTGGAGTTATGAATGCAAGACCCTGTTATACTAAAGAAAGAATTACGTAACACAGGAAGTGTAAAAAACATGTATAATAATAAAGGCATAAAAGACAACTGACGGGAGGGAGGCAGGGATTAGCTCTGCTTCGCTTTGGGTGATTAACACAAAGAATAGAAAATTATTAGAGCTCTTCCCACCCTGCCAGCCAGGCCCTCGGCAGAGCTGATTAGCAAGAAATCAATGCACTGGTAATTAGAGCTGGTCGAGCCCCTCCCGCATCGCCACTTCCCGTAATTGACCAAAAGGACTTTCTTTTGCACAAACCAGGATCGCTTTGGGCACAGCTTCAGTTCTGAGACAGCACAGCAGAAGGAGAGGGCTGCTTTTCAAAGCAAAAGGATTGCCACCTGGATAGGTTTGCTCCCTCCTCCTCACTTCTCATCTGATCCTGCTCATGGAGAGTGAGCTGAAGAGCTTAAAGAAGAGCAGGAGACGGGTCCTTTTCAACACAAGAGGTTCTTCATCTGGGAGCCCAGCTGGCTGGAGCCCCTGCTCTGCTCACTGCTGAGTCAGAGCTGCTCACGGAGGGGAGGAGTGGAGGGACACATGCTGAGGATGAGCACACAAGGTCACTCTTTATGCAAGGCTCACAAAGAGCTACACAAGGGTCACAAAGCCAGGGGAGGAAGAAGAGGACAGTCACACCAGCAAGAGCTCCCCACTCCTCTCAGTGTACAACAATCCCAACACCTTCTGGCTTGCAGGCTGGAGGAAGGCAAGGCTGGGCAGTTTGATGGTGGCCGACAAGGCCAGCTGGTTGCCTCTGCATGCATATCATGTGTGGTGATGCCACAGTCCATCAAACACAAACTGCTCCCTGATTAGCATCCCTCTGGTCCAGTCTCAGCACTGTAAAGAGACGCTGTTCAATGCTACAAGGACTTTGTCCTTACGAGGCAAAAGCTCCTTCCAGAGGCAACTCAAATCCCAATTGCTTCAGTAAGTAACTCAAAATAAAAGATGTCCCATCACCTCTGACCACAAGCAGCATGGCCAGTGGAGCTGGCAGCCACACATCTGTTCAGTCAGGGAAAATCTATCAGACCAACAACTGCTGAGGCATCAAAGTCACAGAGGATGGGGGTTTCCCCAAACCTTTCTCCAAACATGCACATCACCAGCAGTGAGGTGACCTGAAGCCTGATCAGGCTCCGCTCTGCTGGGAGCTCCAGGTCAGGATGCACCAGAAAGCCAAGCACCACCAAAACACAGCTTTGCATGAAGGTGAGAGTAAACAATTGGTTGATTATTATAAGCACCCAGAGTTCAGAAGAGTTCAGAAGAGATCAGAAGTACTGACAGGCAGGCATCCACAGATCTATGCCACCACTCTCACTGATGCTGAAGCTCTGAAACAAGCAGCATCATGCCAAGGAATGATGACTGTAACTGTGCCCAGAAGTCCTTTTCTCCTGGCACACCACAGCTTTGGCCCACGTGCCAGAAGCCACCTGGAGATGAGCCAGCTGACCCTCTGACCCCTCATGCACTGCCTGTCATGCAGCAAGAGGCTTCCTGAGCTACAGACGCAAAGCTTGTGCTCTTCCCAATAGGGTCAGCAACGAAGCCAGGTTCCCCAGCGCTGCCCACTCCTCCTGGCAACAAATACACATCTTGTTTCTGCAAAACACATCAGGTGCAGAGAAAGGAGCACAGACCTTCCATGCTGAGGTATTCATGGATACCTCTTCAAGACATGGCCACCTACACAGACACTCCCTGAGACCTCCATGTATGATAAACCATGGATACTTACTTGTTTGGAAATGGATAAAAACCCAGAATCATTCCTACTTTGACAACTAACTTGTGTCCAGTAGGTTTTGAAGCTCCTTGTGGCCTCCTTCCCCCATTTGTTACTGACCCACGAATACAGTAGCCTTTGGTTTGCAGGTCCTCAGATATTGTCTGGTGGAGATGCTGTTCCCTGTGAAGTAGCACCTGGGCTCCTGACAGCTGGCTGCTCTTCTCTGCTCATGACCTCACTATACTGCGAGTTAGGGCTAAACCAACACCACCATGAAAAGCAGTTCCCAACCTTTCTGCCAGCCCCAGGCTCCTACTCCCCATGCTAGCACAGCTTGTCTTCATGAGAACCGGGTCAGTCGTTGCTCCTGGTTAAAGCTGCCCAGCACTGAAAGTGATCAGCTTGACTTCAGATTACTTCCCCCTCCGATTCCCATCACTGCCACAGGAATGCAGTGCCAGTGAAACCGATCTTCAAGGGGTGGCTAAGCCAGGAGGAGAACACTTCAGTGTGTTTGCCACGTGCAGTGGAGCTGTCACACACCTGGGTTTCCCCAGGCATCCTTTTTCCGCTCAGATGACACCAGGGAAGTTGGCCAACACCCCGGCGCTGCCGGCCACCGATCGCACGGCTGCGCCTCGCCTGCCTGGATACACACTCACTGCCCGTGTACACAGGCCCTTGCCTCCACCTGCAGCTCCCACGCTTCTCTCCAGGAAGTGTTACAGCAAAGCTCTGCTTCTCAGCCCCGGAGAAGGAAGAGGGGTGAGAGGATGGGGGCCACTCAGGGTGCTGGGTGACACCAGAGGAGGTGATGGAGGACTGGGTGAGATGCTGGGTGAGGCCATGGGGAAAGCATCTGGCATCAGAGAGATGAGGCTGAAGATTCAGCAGCTGTTCAGGTTAAAATCTCTCTCTCCAGAGTGGCCCTTCTCACCTCTTGGGAGGGCTGCAGCACCGTAGGAACATCATGTGCAGAAGGAGGCACATGCCAGGCAACGCAGAGCCCATGGCCACCAGCCAGCCAACTCCTCTTGCCAGAAAGTCTTCACAGCTATCACATTATTGTCACGTTACCATCACATTTTGGGTACAGAAGTTAAAGTTCTTCTAAGGCTCCCTGAAATGCAGGCACCAGTCTCCCAAAGCCTGCAGCATATACTTAGGTCTGCTCACGGGAATAATTGCCTATGTAGACATTGTTGGGGAGCTCCATCCCACCATGTGCCATGGAGCCACATGGTCTGTAGACACTGACAGAGACCAGTGCCCTGCCAACAAAGCAGATGGGTGTTTTGCTTCTGCTTAAGAGCAATTTAATCCCAGGGCCAAGGGAATGCCATGCTCTCCTTTCTTTCCCATTGCCCCAGAGCCCCTTGAGGCCATCCTGGGAAAGACTGTGGGGGAGCTTCACAACCCAGAGATGCTAATAGAGCCCAAGGCTCCTTCCAGATCTGCCTGGAGACAATGCTGCGGCAGAAGCCAGAGACCTCCGGGGGTCTTAAAGTCAACCAAAGCACCAGCGTGGAAGCATTGGCATTTTGTGATCCTGCCATCACCTTCACCTTCTCTCTTGATCCAAGCTCTTTCACGACACTAACAGTATTCAGTCTTCCATCCTAGGCCAGCAGCACTTGCCAAGAGAGAAGACAAACCCCTCCATGGCCTCGCTGCATCCCAGTCGGCTCCCTCGACATGAGGGAGGCCAGTGGGAGTTACCTCATACTGCCTTCACACGCCCGCTCTTCCTCACCTACAGCACTGCACAGGGACGCTGTCCTCTCGCTGGCAGGAGTGGGGACAGGAAAGGAACTTAACGAGAATCAGAAGTAACCCGGGAAGCCGTCGCTGAGGTTGAGAGTTTCCCAGCATGGGGCCTCCCAGCACTCTGCCTGCCCACCCATCGCTGCGGGTTCACACTCGCATTGCTCATGCATCTCAGTGGAGGTCCACAGCGCGCGGGAAGCTCCAGTCGCTGCCCCGCACTGCGCCCACCGTGGCACCGGAGAGCCAGCCCCACACCGGCCGAACGCCGCTCACCCCGTGCCGCCAGCCCTGGGCAGAGGCACAGAGGTAAGAAGAGCAGAGGAAGGAATCGCAATGTTTTGGGTTGGGTTTTTTTCCTGCTCTTTTGCTCTTTCAACTCATTTGTTGCTTCGAGACGCAACCTCCGAAGGGGCTCCTAACTAACCCTGCCTCCTTTAGAGGCTCCTGATGGGTTTCGGGCGCCGTTACCTGAGGTACCACCAGCACCTGGTTTATCCCAGGGGAATTCTGATGTCCGGGAGGGATGCAGAAAGTTGGAACTGTGGGTGGTCGCGGCGGTACCGGCCCGAGCATCCCCCGCGGCAGCCGGTCACCGGAGCCGGCCTGGGCAGGGGAAGCGGATCCCTCCTCCTCCGGCCCGGGCTGGCCCGCGGGAGGTGCCAGGCAATCTTGAGGGGTTTAATGTGTTTGGGTTTTTTCCCTTCCTCCTCCGCACCGAGCTTCTCGCCGCTGAGCACCGGCTCCCCGGGAGGGCTGCGGGGCCGCCCCGCACCCATGGCCCCGAGGGATCCGGAGCCCTTTCCTCCCCTTCCTGCCCCGTTTCCCGGTGGTTTCCCGAGCCATCACTCACCGGCTCCCTCGATCTTCTCGGAGCCGCGGCTCCAGGTGATCTGCCGCGTTTCCAGCTTCACCTGGAAAGTTTTCCGCTCGGGTCGCTGCGACTTTTTGGAGTAAAAGAGGGTCATGACGGTGCCCACCTCCAGGCTGCGGCAGAGCTGAGCCGCCTCTGCCTCGCTGGCAGCCCCGGGGCCGCTGCCCGGCCCGGCCGCCATCAGCGCCGCGAACAAAGGGGAGCGGGAGCGCCCGGAGCGGGGCCGCCGCCGCCGCGCTCAGCGCCGCGCCCCGAGCCCCGGGCTGAGAGGCGGAGGGGGGGGGGGGGGGGGGGGGGGAGGAGGAGGAGGAGGAGGAGCGAGGAAGGAGGAGGGCAGGGACGGGAGAGGGCGGAGCGGGGGGCGGGCCGTGGGGCCTGCGCGGGGTGAGCGCGGGGGGCGAAGCCCCGGCACGGCCCGAGCGGGGGCACCGGGAGTCGCGGCGGGGTCGGTCACGGGCTTTGCGCTGCTGGCTGCGAGGCACCAGGTGTGCCGGGGTGGGGAGCGCGGCCTGCAGCTCGGCAGGGTCCCGCTGCTACCTGCCCCGCGGCATGGCTGGGGTATGGGGGGTACCCTGCACCCCGCAGCATGACTGCGAGCACCGAGGGTGCCCTGCACCCCATGGCACGGTTAGGGTATGGGGGTACTCTGCACCTCGCACTGCTCCTGGGGCACCAGGGGTACCTGTTACGGAGTGGCGTTTGTCTGGGTTTTGGGGAATGAAATGCACTCCACAGCACTCTTGGGGAAGCAGAATTACCCTGCCTCCCAGGTGCACGGCCCACATAGGTCCCTGCTGTACCCTGAACCCCACCTTGGGCACTGGGGATAACCCTGTACCCCACAGTCATGGCACACATCGATCCTCAGTGTGCCCTGCATCCACAGCAAAGGTTGCATGGGGTGTGCACCATGGGGTGTGCACCAGGGGAGGTTTAGGTTGGACATCAGGAGAGGAATTTCTTCCCCAAAAGGGTTGTTAAGCCTTGGAACAGTCTGCCCAGGGCAGCAGTGGAGTCCCCATTCCCGGAGGGATTTAAAAGCTGTGTAGATGTGGTATTGAGGAACACGGTTTAGTGGTGACCTGGCAGTGCTGGCTTAACAGTTGGATGTGATGATCCTAAAGGTCTTTTCCACATTAAAAAAATCTATAATTCTATGATTCTCCTCTCCTTGCCCTCCTGGGAACAACCTCAGACCTATTGTGCTGGGACAGGTCAAGAGGTGTGGCTTTTCCTGGGGACAGTCCTCTCTGCCAGCACCATGACATGTCCCTCCAGGAGCCAGGCCTGTGGCCAGCACAGCTTCCTCCCCATAAATCGCAACCTGACTCATGCTGATGTGGAAATGGGATAGGGTTTGTGGGGTGCCAGGAAGCATTCCATCCCCAGGGTATGTGCTGGGATCTGGGGCTCATGGGAAGCTCTTCAGCCCCGGCAAGAGGCCACACAAAGCAGGGCTAGCAAGAGGATAAGCAGTTGAATTGGGAAGCATTTCAGGATGGTTTGCTCCATTCATGTAGCTAAAGCCTGCAATTTCCTCTCGTGCACTGTACTGACCTTCCGGTGCCCTCCTCCTCCCCATCGAGGCACTCCAAGGGTGAGCTGGGCACTCAGGCTGCTCTGGTCTGGGGATGGTGTCCCAGGGATGATGCAAACTCAAAGGTGCAGTAACAGGTCCATCTTTTACAGAAGTAACAAGAGTTTCTCAGACTGCAAAAGCCCTTTAAGCTCATCAAGTCCAATCATTAGTTTCACACTGACAAGTCCTTGACTAAACCAAAGCCCTCAGCACAACATCTAATCACTAGGAATTGCTATGGTTGGAAAGGACCACCAGGATCACCCAGTCCATCCTTCATCACTAGACCATAGCCTCAAGCACCACATCCACTCTCCTTTTAAACACCTCCGGGGATGGCAACTCCACCACCTTCTTGGGCAGCCTGTTCCAGTGCCTGACCACCTGTTCTGGAAAGAACTTCCTCCCAACATCCAACCTAAACCTCCCTGATGCAACTTGAGGCCATTTCCTCTTGTCCTAGCATTAGTAATCCGGGAGAAGAGACCAGCTCCAGCCTCACTACAACCTCCTTTTAGGTAGTTGTAGAGGGCAATAAGGTTCCCTGTCAGCCTCCTCCAGACTAAACAAGCCCAGCTCCCTCAGCCACTCCTCATAGGTCATGTTTGCCAGACTTCTCCCCAGCCTGTTCTCTGCACCTGCTCCAGCACCTCAATGTCCCTCCTGTACTGTGGTGACCAAAACTGGACACAGTACTCGAGGTGTGGTCTCATGAGTGCTCTTGGAAGAGTCACCGTGCCTGGAATGTTCAAGAACCATGTAGATACAGCACCCTGGGACATGGTTTAATGGCAGTGGTGGTGTTATGTCAATGGTTGCACTGGATGTCTTAGAGGTCTCTGTAATACAAAACAATTCTGTGATTCTCTTCACCCAGCCCATTGGGAGATGTTGTCCAGGAGTTGGCCTGCCCAAGGGTGAGCAAGGCCCTGCTGCAGGAGAGCAGTGAGAGATTGGAGGAGCTGTACCCCTGTCTATAAATGCATAGAGAGATGTAGCTGTAGGCTCTACACACACACATATGTGTGTCTGCAGCCCCACAGCGTGGCTGAGCAGCCTTTATCTCACTCTCCAGCTTGTGGGTGGGTCTGGAAAGACCACAATTGCTAAGTGAGGCACCACCATTGAATGTGAGCAGCTGCCACTGTCCTGCTGCTCCACACACCTTCAAAGGGACACATGTGAGCACACACATGGAGCCCTACGATGCTCATGGTTGGTTAGGATCCTATCAAACATCTGGGCACCAAAAAGGCAAGGACAAGTAGGTCAAGAACCTGAAGCTGCCCTAATAAAAATATCTGCTGTAAGACAGCACCCAAGGGCTGATGGGACACTGGGGATGTGCTCAGCTAAGGCAGAGTTGCTGGGAACCTGCTGGTGGGATCCCTGGAGTGAGACTGGCACAGGACCCTTGGGGTGAGCTGCTGCCAGGGAAGCTGCTCCGTGATTGTGCAACAGCCCCACTAGGGACCGGCAGGAAGCAGCCGGCTCCCAGTGGCCTTAAAATAGTTGAGCATTATGGACACACCCTTGTTTTTGAGGGCAAAACCTGAGAAGAGAGTGTGGCCATCGAACAAGCAGGAAGGGTAACTCCCTCACTCCCAAAACCGCGGGCTGACGCTGATGGAGAACACCTGGCACTGAACATACTCAGCCCCACCTGGGTGGCCAGCACATGCAGGCTCTGGTTTGTGGTGAGGTGCCTGTGATGGACAATCTTTCTTCCCTGAGTTTGTCTAATGACTTTTAAGCCTTGATTAGCTCCCCATGTCAGCAGTGCTGCACGCTGAGGGATTCTGCAGTTTGATTTGACAGAAGGTGAAACTGCTTTTGTCTGGCTGCTTCCTGCCAGCCTCTGTCGCTGCTCCCAGCTCCGGTACCAGCCAGGTTGTGGGCAACAGCCTCTGGCCCCTCAGGGCAGTGGAAACTTCCATCCTGTTCTTGTTATCCTATCCTGCTCTTGCCTGCCCAGGTTGTGTTCTGCAGCAGGTCAGATGTGTTTAGCTTTTGAAGAGGTTCCCTGGATCGTGTTTGCCACACAGCTGTGGAGGGTGGGGGGGCTCTGCAAGTCACCCCTCACAAACGTCTCTGAGGAAAGGGTTTTTTCCCCTCTGAGCAGCCCCAGAAACTTCCTCCTCTGCAGTCCCAAAGCACAGAGTACCATGCCTCTTGTATCCTGCGGGATTCATGGAGCAGCTGCATCCTCCGCACAGGAACAGCAGCAGGCCAACAGCCAGGTGACCTCTGGCTTCAGGACAGCCCCTGGCCTTACTCGAGGGCTGGGGAGCAAAATCTGGGAAAACAAAAACCTGAGGCCCCCTCGGGGTGAGCACTGGAGGGCCCTGTAGCCCAGCATCCCTCTGACACTGGTGTCTGGAATGGACACATCCCTGTCCCACCCTGGGGACTGTGCCTTGAGAGGAGGTGTCTGAGCTTAATCTGAGTGAGCAGCACTCAGCGTTTTGCAATCCCCAGAAGAGAACTGTAGAGTGGAATCATGGAGTCGTTTTGGTTGGCAAAGACCTCTAAGATCATCGAGTGCAACTGTTAACCCAGCACTGCCAGGCCACCACTAAACCATGTTCCTCAGCTTTTTAACCTCTCCAGGGATGGGGACTCCACTCCTGGGCAGCCTGTTCTAGGGCTTGACAGCTCTTTAGGGAAGAAATTGTTCATTGTGTCCGACCTAAACCTCCCCTGGTGCAATTTGAGGCCATTTTCTCTTGCCCTGTTGCTTGGGAGAGGAGGCCAACCCCCACCTGGTTCCAACCTCCTTTCAAGTTGTAGAGTCAGAAGGTCTCCCCCAAGCCTCCTTCTCCAGCCTGAACACCCCCAGTTCCCTCATCTGCTTCCCACAAGTCTTATGCTCTAGACCTTCTGCCACCATGGAAAAGCTTCCTTGAACCCTGCAGCCATTAGGAGCTGGAAAACCTGCAGAGAACATGGTGCTGAGCTGCCTCCAGCCCCGGGGTGGTGTCAGCAGACAGAGAGCAGCACAGGGTGGATTTTTGCTGGGATGGATCACAGACCTGCCTGGAGCTGCTGCAGATGCTGGCAGAGTGCTCACTAAGGAGCCTGGGCAAAGCCATGCCCACAGGCAGGGCTGTCACCCTCCTGCCTTTTCCAGGCATTGCAGTACCCCTCTGTATTACAAACGGGCACCTGAGGGGTAAGACACTGCAGGTCCTTGCCCCCGAGGCCCCACTGGCTGGTGTTCCTGGGGAACACATGTGTTTCTGATATCCTCATTTCACCTGGTTTCAATTCTCAATCTCTGGAGCCTGTCAGACTTTAAGGGGGATGGGGCTGCATCCAGGGACTTTACAGCTTCCCATTGACCGCTGGGCCCTGTCCATTTGCTCTCCCTGCACAAGATGCAGTTTCAGCCTACATTTTCCCTCTTCCACTGGCCACATCAACACGGCTTTGTTTTTCCCTTGCTGCCAAGCACAAGCCTTGTTGTGGGGCAGGAAAGCCAGACTGGGAGAGTGACACCAGGGCAGGCAAGGACCCAGTGCTGCGGTGGTGGGATGAAGAGGATGCAGCACGTTTTGTGGCCACTTCTCTGCACAATGAGTCAATTTGATCTGGGAATTCTCCATTTAAAGCGGAGGATGTGTGGCCTTGATCCCCCTGTGCCATAGGCAAAAATGCAGATTGAATTCTCCCCAGCCCCTGCCTGGAGCCAGATCCATGTTCAGAGGGAGCTGAGCAGTTTTTCAAGGGCTTTGCACCAACATTCTTCTCCCTTCCACCCCAGCCCGGGACACCAGTACTGCCTAAGAGCCACATGCCCTACCCTGGCCAGGGGCACCCCGTTGTGCCCAGGCAGAAGTGGATCTGCCAGCAGTGATACTGCAGTCAGGGATCCCCCACACATCCCACTCCTCTGCATTTAACAGGCAGCATGAGGAATTTAATTCATCCCAGTCCCAGTGTAGGGAGGGCTGCAGAAACATAAAGGATGTGCTTAGGGGCTGCATTGTTCCAGGCACGGGCAGGTTGGGAGCACAAGCAGCTGGCACTTTCTCAGCTGCACCTTGGAAAGGCCCCAGAGGGTTAAGCGGAGCCTCCTGCCAAGCGCTGCCTCCTGCCAAAGCCAGTCTGCAGCCACACAAAGCCCCGGGCGTCCCGCAGCGGGCAGCAGGAAGCCCTGCTCAGGGCTGGCTGTGAGAGGCTCCCGTGCCTGGCTGTGCCGACCCCGCAGCCACCCTCACGGGGTTTGGGAGCCCAGCAAGGACTGTCCCAGCACTGTGGTGACAGGGAGGTGCTTGTAGAGGACCCAGGGCCCGTGCGTCCTACAGGCTCCCCAACGACATCCAGCCCTAGGCTGCTCTTCAGTGGTAGGGAGATGGATGCCTCCATCATCATCATTCTCCATCCCTTTCTACCCACGACGGGAAGGAGAGGCTGCTGCTCGCCCTCCACCCTTATCCCTGCCGAGGGCTGTGGGCTAATAAAAGGCATCAGAGAAACCACACCAGGAAGACCAGCTCAGGTCTCCCTACATCCCACTGCCCCTGTTCTCTGCTACACTGGGCAGGGTGTTTTCTAGAACCAGGAGGGGGCAAAGCAAACTGCTGCAGAGGTGGGCTTGCATGGAAACCCAGAGATACAGGTCAGGTAGGGGTGAGGCAGGAAGGATCAGAGCATGTCACGTCCTTCCCAGCTGCTCTCTGCCAGCTCCTGGGCCTTGCCCTTTCTCCAGCAGCAGCCAAGGATCCCAAGCATATATGGCACAAGGGAGACCAGCCCCTGCCCTCAACTCTCCACTCTACAGCTCCTTGTGCTGAGCACCCAAGAGCCGCCTTGCTGCCTCACAGCACGCTCTGTGCCAACACCCCAGAGCACTCTCTACACAAAGCTCTAGCCCCAGCAGCACTGTCCTGGCCTCCAACTGCCTTTTCCTCCTCCACAGCCATCCCTGCTGTGCTAGCTGGAGCACTGGGCTGCCATCGACCTGCTTTCACAGCCGGAGCAGGGATGTGGCTTCCAGGCTCCTGAGCACACACTACAGTCTGGGCACAAAGATCAATGCAGAGAACATTCCCATCAGTTACACTCAGTAAAGGAAAGCCCACACACTCATGATGACCTTCTGCATCCTTCCTGGTGCAACCAGCTGCAGCATGTCCTAGCTCTCCCTGAAAGCAGCCTCTTCAAAGAAACTCCATTGCAGCCAGTGGATCCCAGAAAGGATCTTTATCCAGCATCTGCAGCCACCCCTCAGGGTGAAGACAGGCTCCTGACCTTGCTCCCCAGCAGGGACCAAGCAGCTTCTTATTAAATGGGAATAAAATCCTTCAGGCAGTTCCTGCTGGCTTTACAAACAGGGATTGGGCAACTCTGCACTCAGCCTGTAGGGTCAGGCTGCTGCATTATTCATGGCAGTTTCCCCCGGGGATGCACAAATCAACCCAACCAAGCACACTGCTACCACGTGGGGAGCACAGGTGAGTGATCTGGGGGCCAGGTGAGCTGATGGACACCTTAAGGCCAGGGACTGACATGAGCTCACGAGGCAAACAGCAGGACTGCAAGCTGGAGGAAGAGTCTGGTCAGCTCTTTATTCCCCTACCAGTGCTCCAAAACACACTCTGCTGTGAAGCTGTAGGACCAAATTCTCCACACATTGAGCGTCTGGCTACATGACAGCACAGAACATAAGGCTGTGGCTCAACACAAGTAAGCAGCAGTGCCAGTTACTCAAACACAGGGGTAACACTAGTGCTGTGCAAAGTGCCATTGCTTCCAAAAGCCATCCATGCCCAGGTGCTTCATTTCAGGTGCCTGGCACCATCATGAATCACAGGTTAGGGGCTGGAAGGGGCTTCAAAAGCTCATCCAGTCCAACCCCCCTGCCAGAGCAGGATCACCTACAGCAGATCACACAGGTACATATTTAGGCAGGTCCTGAATATCTCCCAAGAGGGATACTCCACAACCCACCCTGGGTAGCCTGTTCTAGTGTTCTGTCATGCTCAGAGTGAAGAAATTTTTCCTCATTTTACATGGAACATTCTATGCCTCAACTTCCACCCACTGCCCCATGGTCCTGTCACTGGGCATCACCAAGAAGAGCCTGGCTGCACCCTCTTGCCAACTCACCCTTTACATATCTATAAATGTGAATGAGGTCACCCCTCAGGCTGCTCTTCTCCAAGCTGCAGAGCCCCAGCTCCCTCAGTCTCTCCTCATAAGGAAGATGTTCCAATCCCCCAATCATTTTCGTGGCTCTGCACTGGACTCACTGGAGCAGTTCCCTGCCCTTTTTTGAACTAAGGGGCCCAGACCTGGGCCTCCACACTCACCACTCACCCCTAACGATGACAGCTGCTGGGTCAGTTCCAACCCACCTGCTCCTTGTCACAACCTCAACATCCTCTGTGCAGCCCTGTTAAATGAGAAAGGCTGAAGCTATGGAGGTAGTGCCTGCAGGAACAACATGATGCCAGGCCCACCATTTCTCCCACTGGCCTGGGGAGCACACGGACCACAGAGCCCAGGACCTGAGGTGAAAGAACACACAGACAGCACCACTCAGTTCAGTTGTAGGAATTTATTTTAAATAACCTACAGTTGATTAAAAGGGAACTCATGATAAAAATAGAAGATACTTGTTGAGGAAAGGCTGCAGGAAATGGTCTTCGCACACACACTACGCTAACAATGCCTCTAAGACTAATGATTATAGCAAAAAAAGGTTTCACATTAAAATTCTGCTTTTTAATTGTTTTTTGTTTTTTTTTAATTTTTTTTACACAATTACAAAAGAAAAAAAATAAAAGCCCTAAAATCTCGAATATTTTCCTTTATTATTATTATTTTTTTGTTGTTGTTTTTTGGACCAATGCTCATTTCCCTCGAAATTTATTGACCTGTGAAACTTCTTTTTACACAATAAAATCTTTTCAAGTAAAAGAAGGGAGTGGGGCTTAGAAAAAAAAAATGGGGGGGTGTGTTGGGGGGGGAAATAAAAGAGTAAAACAATCTGACAAACCTAAAAAGTAGATATTCTTGAAGTGTACAGAGCGTGTTCAGAACAAAGAGTGATGGGAATGTCATTTGTTGCTGATTTCATTTGTCCTCCAACCCCACCCACGTGGCCCCCTTTTCCCCAAACCTACACGATCTTTAAGATCAAGAAGGCAAAAAAAAAAAAAACCCCACCCCCCACCCAACCCCACAAAACCCAAGCAAAATAAAACCTGTTTAAATATTTTAAAAATAATTAGAAAGGAATAAAAATTCACATTTAAAAAAAAAAACCCAAACCCCAAAAAACCCAAAACCAAAAGAGAAGGAACACTCAAAGTCAGGAGGCTGCTTTTCCCATCAGGCTTTGCTCCGAAGCCAGGTGGTGTGGATTGTTTGCAAGTCATGTCCCAATGCCATGATTGGTTCTCAGTGACAAATTGAAGAGGATTTGGGATTTTCCATGACGCTAGTGACGGCTCTAACAGGTGCGTTGGGTTTCTTAAAACTGTTTTAGTTTCTCAGTTGAATTCTGAAATGGGGTGGGAGGGGAAGGGCAGGGGTTAAGGAGTCCATTTTCTATTAAAATATAGAAGTTATTGCAAAACCCTAACTGTAAAAACGCACCAATATAATTGGAGTTTGTATACAGTAGCTAAAGATTCCCACGCTCTCAGTGTGATGGTGAATTTGCCTGGCGGAAGGTTGACAAATCCTCCATCCACTTGCCCTGCCTCAAGAGAAAAACCACACAAACCAGACAGCTAGAATTTGGATCTCTGAAACATTTTTAAATAAGTTGTCCATAGGACAACTGGCTCAGCTCCTTTAGGATATTTCCAGGTTATGCTTTCTGCAGGATGTTGGCTGTTTTAGCTGATGCTCACTTGCCCCTTTCCTCCCCCTTCCCCAGCATCCAAGGACAAGTAAGGCTCACAGTTTATCAATCTCCCTAAAAACCAGGCTACTCCCCCGTTATATTCCCATAAAATTCAGCTCATTAAAAACAGGTTAAAACTCATAGTCTTCCTCTGCCATGTCGATAGCCCAGGCAAACTTCTCTCGCTGGGTTTTGTTATAAATCTTCTCTATAGGAATTCCCCACTTCTTACACCTGCAGAAGAGGAGACACTGTTAGAGCCAACACAGCACAGGCACTCACAGGATCGTAGGGGTTGGAAGGGGCCCAAGGAGATCATCAAGTCCAACCCCCTTGCCAGAGCAGGACAACACTCTGTAACACAGATCATGGAGGAAGATATCGAGACAGGCCTTGAAAGACTCCAGAGAAGGAGACTTGACCTCTCACTAAGCAGCATGACCATACCCAGCACCTTCCTGAGCTCTGCTCCATCACAAGACATCACCCATCTAGGCACCACCAGCCTCCCAAGCATTAAGGCCCTGCAGGTTGTCCTGCCTGCCACCTTCCAGTGTGGTGTTGCCTTTGGCTGGTATGCCACACTTCCTTCAAGAGGCTCTTTTGTAACTCCTGAAAGCCAGCCAAAGGTGTAAGAGAAAGCCAGAGAGACAGACACAGGGGCACTGCTCTCAGCCACAGCCCTTTGTAAGCTAATGGGGGAAATCAGAGAGCAGTGAAAGGGTTGGCTCCTTCCAGCACACCCCAGGCAGATGCTTACCAAGCAACAGAGATCCTGGGATCCAGGTAATTAAGTTTGGAGGTGCCCAAAGCAATCTGCTTGTTCTCCTCCCTATCTGTAGCCTGAACCTCCAGCTTCATCAGTTGCTCTTCAATTCTTTGCACTGCTTTCTTCTTGCTCTCCACTGTCCTGGGATGAGAAAGAATCAAAACGTTTAATTCCTAATGCCCTGCTAGGGTTGAGATGGCAGCACTGTGTGAACCCAAAGGGACTCTGCCCAAGGTAAGGAATGCCACAAGCCACAAAGGACAGCTGTGCCAGCACAGATGGTGACACAGAACACTCAGCACATGCAATTAAGAACTGACATTTTCAAAGAGGCAGAGCTGAAATCTTAAGCAGCAGTTTTGTTTTACATGGTTGGAAGTAACAGCCTGAGCTACACTGGTGCTACGCCCACTGCAGAAGCAGCCCAGCTCTTTAACAGCCACGCTGTGATTCTCCTGTCAGAGCTCCCTCACTCAGTACCCCTGTGGCAACCCGTAGGCTGTAGGCTTCTACCTGAGCAGAACCCCAAAGTGCAGGTGCAGTCATCTGTAACCAAGATGCCAGTGCTGCACACTGGATCCACTGCTCTGCCTGGCCCTGCACAGCAAGGTGGTGGAACACTGCCTGGTGCTCAGCTCAAAGGGCTGAGAGACAGCAGAAACTGATGCTAGTGACTGCATCAGGAGCTGCAGCATCAGACCACCCTGTGGTCTTCAACTTGAAGGCTGTTTCTTCATGAACAGAATAGAGAGGGGAAAAGAAAGCCTGAGCAAGCCTTCCCAGATGATAGGCTGGCAAAACAGAATGCAGGGTACAGGACCCATGTGAAGTTGAGAGCACCAGGAGCATTGCACAGCCTAGTAACACCAGCCTTACTTTTTAGACTTCTCATCCCTCCGGACCTTGGCATCGGCTTTGGCGCTTTTCAGTTCCCTCCTGGCATCAGCTAACTGCTCCTTCTTGGCATCGATCTAGGAGAGGCAAACCAGACAGCAGCACTGTGAACATGCTGCTGGCAACTGTGGCAATCACCCCTGGGCAGCACGACCCAGGGAGTGAGTTTGTGACTGTGTTCAGAATCTAGCAGCAGTAAGAGACCCTTCTGCTAAACGGTTAGGCTGCTGCAAAGCCCAGCGTGGTGACATCTGCCCCTGAGAAAATGGGGCCACACATTTCCAAAGGCAGGGTGGTGCTGAGAGCTTTCTTCCACAGCTACAATCAAGCAGGCAAGGCTACTCCCTTGGTCTGGCTAGCAGCCCTGCCTCCAGGCAACTTTTCTGCCACAACTGTGTCCCACTGGTACCAGTTCTCTAATGGCAACATGGAAGCATGATTCTTGTTTCCTCAGGAGGAATCAGTTCTTGCCCCAAATACTACAGGCTGAAAGCTGGTAAAGCCTCAAGCAGTTGTTCTTCAGTAAATTCAAGATTCAGGGAGAGCCAGCATTTTGCATCTTCTGTTCAACCATTCCCTTTAAACATTCCCCAAGCTCTACAATCTAGGGAGAAGGCAGCCATGTTAGGTGTTACAGAAGCAGGGACACTGCAAGGCCAAACCGAAGTCCTCATTGTGAAGTCTTTTCTACAGCCAGACCAGGGACAGACCTAACCCCTTTGGACCTCATGGCCTTCACCAGAAACAATCTGCAAAGTAAGAGGCCTAGTCAGAAGGGAGTGGATGCTCGCTCTGTGTTCTTTAGGGGACAGCAATCAGAGCTGCTGTGAAGTTTCAATGGCAGCAGAACACATAGCGAAGGGATGAAAGGCAGGTAAAGGCTCTGGTCTTGGTCTTTACAAGTAAAAGATGACTCAGACTATAGTGTTCCTTTCAGCCCACCACTCCTCCCCAGGCAGGCTCATCTCTGACACAGCACTAACCAGCTCCTGACAGGGAAAAGTAGGCTCTGTTCCTGTTTCACCCCAAGTGAAAGGAAATGTGCCTCCCAAGAAGCAGGACTGGGAGGCCTGCCCTAGGCCAAGAGCTGGGCTGGGGATACCTTGCTCTGCAGGTTCATCATGGACTTCTCGAAGGTCTTCGGTGGAGCCCTCTGGTGGTTACACAAAATGGCAACTGCTCTGTTGGCACGGTTATAGGAGAGGATCTTCGCTGGGATGTTGTCGTCCGCTGCAAAGCAGAGTGGTCAACAAGTGAGTTCTCCAGGGCTGTGCAGCCCCAGCCAATGCTCCACCAACTCTGCATGCTCACAAACTGCAGAACATTCCCCTCTAATGAGCCAGCCTCAACACTGCCTGCTAACTGCAGTCCTAAGAGCCTGATGGTGTCCATCCTGGGCCCTAACTCTTTCTGGGATAGTTTTGTTGGTAGCAACAAAACCACCACTTGCTGCTCAAGAGAGGGGAAGCACATCCTTGTGCAGAGTGGAGGACAACAGGACCACACTGCTAAAGACACTTTTGGGCTTCACAGATCCAACATGCCCATTACTCTGTTGTTGAAATGCAAGTCAGCAGTGCTCAATGGAGAGGTTCAGAACAAACAGCCAAGAAAGATGGGTCTTTTGTTACAGATCCATCTGCCTTGCCTGCCACCTAGAGCACTTTAACAGAAAGCAACAGGAGATTTGGCAAAGGGCAGGCATAAACTAGCAGGCACACCTTGGTGTGCTCACAAGTCAGCTTTGCCCTGTCCCAGTGCTGGACTGCTCAGATACCCTAAGAGACTGTCTGGCTGCAGGATTTTTTCCTCAGACCTCAGCTCTCTGACACCTGCAGTGGGAGAACTGCAGGGAGGAAGTGGTGCACAGAGGTAGGGCTTGTGGCTAAACCAGGTCTGTACTGCAGAGTAAGATCTGCTCCCCCCACCCCGGTTTCAAGGACAAGACTTACGATTAGTGAGCTCCTTGAGCTGCTGCTGTAGCGTGATGGAGGCATTGTAAGTACGGAATACCTTGGCTGTCAGTCCCTCCATAAGGTCTTGAAGGTGTTTATTTAAGATACTGGTCTAAGGAAGCAGAAAGGAGATGACAGCATTAGAATTGACCACAGTGCCTGTGAAATCTCTGGACACACAACTGACAACGACACAGAGCTCACTGCTGAAGCCTGATGTACTCAGACCTGACCACAACAGAATGGCCGCAACATTACTGAAACCACAGGAAAAGTGAACCAACAAGTATTAGATTGGTTACAAGTACCACAAGTAGTCAGAAGTTTTCTTCATTGTGGAAGTTTTGGTTCCCCACTCACTGAAATGTGCCTGTCCCAGCCCAGGAAAGGTGCCTGAGTCACCACAGTGCTCCCAGAGAGCCAAAAGTGCAGATGAGGATGGCATCTGAAAATCTGTCACCTCACACATTCATCACCTCTAAGCTCTGAAAAACCTCCCCAGGTCAGAGCCAGCCAGGCCGACCAGGAACAAAGTCCATCACTTCAGGAACCTGTGAGTACAGTGGACAATGCTGACACCATGCTGAGACAGACTCTTGCTGCTTTTTGGCTGCTCAAGCCAGCTCTGCAAGAAACCATTTCTGGATCAGAGCAGCTGTCAGTGCCTGGTGCAGAGCAAGCCTGCTTATGCTGCTCTACCATCATTCCTCACAATCAGCCATGTGCTTACATTGAGGCGGTCAAAGAGGTCATCCTCAGGCTGCTTGTTCTCCATGAACAGCTGAAGATTCTTAAACACCTGCAGGAGAAGTAAACCAATTACTTGAGGCACACAGCACTGGGTAGCAGTAATACAGAGAAGCAACACTGCCAGAGGGCCACCAAAACTGTTTTCAGGCAACAGTGATGCTGCTGCTGGATGTCACTTCCAGCAGGCAAAGACCCATCCCTCAGTGTAGTGCTTGTGTTGAAGGTTCCTCCCCAGCTGACAGTGACCCCAAAGCTACCAGCTTATCCTCACTTGCTGTTACAACTCCAGTCAGAGACCTCTGAGCCATTTCCCATGGAGTGATTATAAAGAGACCACAAATCCCAGCTGTGTGCTCCAAATCCTCACTTCCCAGCTTCTTTACAACATATTCTTCTTCTACAGACCCCTAACATACAAAGATTTTCAGTTCCACAATAATCAATTCTCTGTTGTAAGCACTGAAGAGGTACCAAGAGACACCAACACCAATAAATCTGAACAAGAACAACGCCTTCTTCCTTAAACAAGGAAGTAGCAAATCCAGCACATGTAGTACGGAGTTTTTCAGTTGTTCAGCTCTCCAAGAGGCCAACACTTACTACCTATTGTTGTTACAGTTACCACAGCACCATACATGCATTATCTAACAAACTGGGGCGTGCAGAGCCATTGGCCAGGTGCAAAGCTCTTAACCCCCACCAAAGTGTCATCCAGCACCATTTCAGAATCATTTAGACTCTTACTTGTCTTGTGGGCCTAGAATTGCACCATCTACAGGTGACAAAACCAGCTCTGCTGACCAGAAGGAGACCCAAAAAACTCCTCCACCAGCTGTTACAGCTGTCTTAGGCCAGCTCTTGAAACTGAGACCATAGGGGAGAGCAGTAAGATGTTGAAGTATCTCCTCTGCTGAGTTATGTCACACCACCAGCAGGCTTACACACCCGTTTTACTGGCAGTGCCTTGGAGGAACATTAACTGACTTGTTTTCTGGCCAGGTACTGGTGATCAAGAGCCCTGTTATTGCCATGGGTGCCCACATCTTTCTGGAATCCAGCCTGTGGAGATGTCTTACCCTCTTCTCAACAGGGACTTTGTTGTAGTATCGGATGGAGTCTTTCCCGAGGAAGTCAAACTCAACCACGTATTCCTGACCATCCAGCTCAGGGTGCAGCTTGATATGTTCTACTCTCAGAGAGCAGCAGCCCACAGTGTCAGCTGTTTCTCCTTCTTCTTTCTCATTACCAGCTCTCAGGGCAAGCTACGTTTATTTCAAGAGAAGAAAGGTAAGCATTTTAAACCATCCCAGTTAACAAGATGCTGGAAGCCTTCAAACACTGACCTAGAATGAGCAGTGTCCACAGGAGAAGAGAAAGGGAGAAAATGCATTGGCAGGGGTAAAACTGACACAAAATTCTTATGAATTAACCTTAGTTTTTCTTTAAATCTGTTTAAATAACCCCAAAGTCACATATCTACCTACCTACTAGAATACTTCAGGAGCAATTTAAAGCAAGAAGTGTTACCATTTTTACCAGTTAGCTGTTATTTATGCACTAAGTCAAACTAAGACAGCTCTGACTAATGGAAATCCATTTTTAAGAATCAAACTGACTTCCAGGTGAACTCAGTCTGATACAAACCCCATAAAGTTCAGTTGTTCATCTTCTATGATCCTTTCTCTTCCCTGCAGGCTAAATAACTACACTTTATATAGCATACAGGACACTTTGGGTTATATAAATCACCTAAAGGCTACATATAGTTGCACAAAAAGTGTTTTTTAAACAGTACTGGCCCCAACCAATTTCTAATCTTTGAAGAAAAACCTTCTTATGTTGTTCCATCAAACTCTCCTTATCTCATCCCACAGGGTTTTATCTTTTTCTGTGTGTGTGTTCATAGGAATGTAGAATTATTCCAATCAAGGTTCACTGGCTCACACCAAACCATTTTGAACAAAACCTGTTAAATTCAGATGGTCAAGACACCACACACCAGGGTAACAGCTCCCTGGGAACTGGTTTTAAATAGCTTTAAATGCATTGATACAACTGCAGTTTGCTTTGTGCTGGGGTGGAAAAAATCAGCATAATTATGAAACCTCCTAAGTGTGACCTCAAAGCTAAAGAGGTAACAAACCAGCAGAAATTCCCAGCAGGAAAACTGAAACAGCTGGAGACAAAAGGCCCACACAAACTTCCCAGTGATCCAACCGGGCAGTTCTGGAACCAGGCTGTGAGTTTTGCTTGAACTAAAACAATGCTGCCTGAAATAGCCACGTTCAGTACAATAGTTCATCGCTCTGGATTCCAGGTAGTGGGAAGGAAAAGGAGAGGGGAGCCTGCCCACCAGGAAATCTCAGGATACCTTAGTAACTGGGCTCAATTCTGCCTTAGGAACAGACATGTGGCATTCTCAAGTACTCCCAGCAGGACAGGGAGGGTAAGAGGAGCATGCTGGGGAAGCAGCCTTACTTTGTCAATGAAGTAGAGCGCCACAGCCCTCTGCCGTACTTTCATCTCTTTGGATTTCCAATCTTCTCGATACTGGTTCCGGATTTTATCTACACACTTCTTCAACCTCCGGGCTGTCTCGTACTTCTGCCAGTCCTTCTCACCCTGCAGAGCGAGGTGCAGCACGGCCAGCATTAGAGAGCAGGCAAAGCACCAGCTCCAACCTGCATCTCAAGGCTTTACAAGCCTGCGTGTGGCAAATGGCCTCACTCTACAAAACCACCGAGATTTTGCTGCTCAACAGCTCAGCGTCAAACTCTGCTGCCAGGCAGCTGTAGGTAATTCAGAGCTCCAGATTAAGTGCTTCCACAGAAGCAACTATAAAGAGAAATGATTTTATGTCTTCCCATGCTTCTCAACATAGAAATGGTTTCCTCTGCCCTATTCAGATGACACGTGCTCTTTCAGCTGTGTAATTAAACACCCATAAAATGTAAAAGCAACATCAACAGTTCATCATCATCATTATACATTCAATGCATGGCATGAAGAGGGCATGAATTCATAGGGAACAGAGATTTTTCTCTCTACTCGTAGGACAAATCCCTTGTTTTTCAACTCTGGAGGAAAAAAAATAAACTCTCAAAGAAAGAGGTCATGAGAAGAACTTCAATCCTACCCCAGAAACTGAAGGCTTTGAACATCATTGCTTTTATGGAATTGATCTGTTGACTGGTTACTTGCTCCCACAGGAGGGTTTTTTTTTTTCCCCTTCAGTGATAAGCTCCTCATCAACCTTCTCAGCCAGAAGCCTGGCTGCATTTTTAGTTTCACAACTGACTAATTAGCAACCCATGGTTATAACTACATTACATGATTCAGCAGGGGGAAGTTAGGGCCCAAAGCAGGCAAGACATCCACCAGAGCAGGTCTGTTCTTGGATAAATTGTTTCCTTTTGGGTTTACACAAAGTAAAGGATTCCTTCTAGGAATGACACAACAATACTTTTCAGCAGACATTTTCCAGCTCTCATCTGCTCTCCTGGGCAGTAGCTGCATTCCTCCTGTCCAAGGGGGAACAGAAGCACAGAACCTTTCCTGGTTTTCAGTCAGTGTGCAATGAAACAGCGCAAGAGCTTTGTTTCCTTTCTCTCCCAGCCAACAACTACATTTGCTTCTTGGAGACATGACTACTATGATTTTTTAACTAGATCCTTACCTTAATTCTGGAGCTAGGGTTCAACATGATGTATTTGATAGAGCCTTGGATGTTCTCAGTCCATGACACCAGCCAGGTAACCTTGTTGTCATGCCGGACCTCTTTCCATTTGTGTCCTGGTGGAGGGGAAGGGATCTTGGAGTCCCTGCAGAGAATTGCAAAACCCCCAACTAGTTAGACTTTCAAACATCATACATCAAAGCAGAGAAAGTAATGAGGATCAGTACACAAGGAAAGCACAGAGTAAAACTGTGGTGAGGTTCACTACACATTTCCACAAGCAGGAAAACAAGTGACTTCAAGTGAGCAGATGAGAAATGGAACTGCTGTCAGTATGCAACTGTACTATAGGTAGGAACAGCTCTGATCTGTGGACACTGCAATAGTGCAGGTACTTCTCAGGAGGAGACTAAAGAGAAGCCCAGCAAACCTTTGCTTTATTTTGTCTTCCTTTGTATCAAAAGCTAACTACCCAGAAGAAAAATTTCTGGCAACAGTAGCAGGAAAGGGTTTGAGCAGATGTAGGCTATGGGCACGAGGAAGAAAATCCATTGACAAAAGCTGTACGTGAAACCCGTGATAGGCTCATTCAGTTTTTGCTTGTGTGACTCAGTTTCTTAGCCACCGAGGAACAAGTTAAGCAGCACACATTTCTACAAGCTTGAGTATCAATCTCTCTAGGATATTTCAAAGGAAGCTATCCTATCTGGAAAGCAGAGCCAAGGTGTGAAGCAGCCAGTGCTCACTTGCTGCAGTTAATGATGATGTCTTCTGGCATGATGCGTCTCTTCAGCATGCCCATTTTGGGATGGTTCCCACGACCTCGGAAGAGACCTGGAGGTTCAATTTTGAAGTTGGCAATTCTCTCCTTGTGGTTGTCCATCACACAGTAACCATATTCCTTCAATAGCCGCTCGTTCTCCTCTTTGATTTTCTGGAAAGAAAAAGCCAGAAGTGAAGATGAAATGCTGCATCCAGCGCCACACACTGCTCTAAGGGCCAAGATTTAAAAGCAGTGTAGTGCAAATATAAAAATAATCACAGAATCACCTAGTAGTTTGAGTTACAAGGGCACCTTGACAGCTCATATAGTCCAAACCCCCCTGCAGTAAAAGCAGAGGTATCTTCAACTAGAGTAGGTTGCTCAGTACTCCAACCAATCTGACCTGGAATGGTTTCAGGAATGAGGCATCTACCACCTCTCTGGGCAACCTGTACCAGGGCTTCAGCACCCCAATCATAAATCATTTCTTCCTTCTATCCAGCCTAAATCTCCATCTGTTAGTTTCAAGCCATCACCCTTTGTCCTATCACAACAGGCCCTGATAGGAGATCTGTCCCCATTTTTCTTATTTGCCCCTTTAAGCACTGAAAGGCTACAATAAGGTCTTCCCAGAGCCTTCTCTTCTCCAGGCTGAACAACCCAAACTCCCTCAGCCTTTCTTAACAGGAGAGGCATTCCAGAGATCTGAACCTGAATGCTGAAGATGCAGCAAAAAAACCCCAAGATCAACACACAGAGCAGTAAATCATGAAGTGCACAAATGAACTGGAAAGAGTGAAAGAATGTTGGAAAATTATCTTAAACTTGTACTTGAGGGAAATTGATTAGGTCTGGTGGAGACATCTACAGTTTTGCCACAAACAGGCCTTTAGTTCTATCCACATATCACAGCTATGAGGGCAGCCCGAGCACAGTACTGGTATTTCATAGTCTGTAGTCAGCATTTGACATCCACCAGACTTTACATCTTATTGTTTATGTAGAAAAACTCAGACTTCTGTGTTTGATCTCAGCATCAGAAAGTAGGCAGAAGAATGTCTCCAGTCTGCCACATGTCAAGCCTGTGTCAGCAAATGGTCTCATAAACAAAACACAATCTCCCAAGTAAAAATGTGCTGAGATTTCACTGCATACTTCTGTGCTTGAACTCTAATTATATGGAAGGAAAAAATAAAAACACTGAAGCTCAAAATAAAACATCTGACCCATAGACAGCACTGGTGTGCCAGCTAAAGAACTAACAGAAAAAGCTACTTCTGCTCCATTGCAGGGAGCTGAAAAGGACTCACCCACACATCTACCAAGTGGAAAGAGCAGTAAGATATGGGCTCTATTTTAGTAGCACCCTTCTGACCCCAAAGGCCATACTTCCAAGCTGCCAAGCCCCTCAACTAAAAGGACAATCACTGCAGCATTGCAGAAGACCAACTTAAGTCTTGGGGCAAGTTTCCAAATTCCATTGCAGTACATCCCAATCATCTTAAAACTATTTAGTTCTCTCCCCACAAGCCACTGCAGTCATGATACTGGAAAATGAAGTTTGTGTTTTATTCACAAAACCACATTACCTAAGATTTGTTCTCTCATTTTATTCACTAATGTCACTGCTGAGTCCTTTCCATCATCCCTAATATTGCTCTCCAAACCCTATGAGCTTCTAAAATGAAAATCTACCCTTAACTGAGTATCCACAGCACATTATTGGCCAGCGACCAAGGCGCCCATGAAGGCAGCACCTCTGATTCTCTTTACTTAAGAAGGATCAGGAGCTTTAGGCTTATTAGTATCACTTTAAGTCAGGATGAAGATTCAGCTGTAAACAGTGCTTTGTCAAACTCCCTGAGCTGATCAGCAAAGATTCCTGCAGTTAAAACGAAAGTAACAAACTGAAAGCTAGTGAATACTGACTTATAAGCAGCAAGGCAGGCAGAGGGATGATTGCACAAAGATGTTTACAAGCCAGCCAAGAATCAAGAAGTCTCCTAGAATTCCCTCTGGTACCTGTTTCTCCTCCTTGGACATCTGTTTCCTAGCTTCCGACTGGGCTTTGAAATACTGGCTCATGTGGGTGAAGTCACACTTGCTGAGGCTGGTGATAGTGCTCTTCTCTTCAGAGGTCATTTCCTTGCAGAAAGAAAGTAGGGCTTTAAGTAAATTTTCATGCACAGTAGAACTCACCCTACCCCAGGCAGTTTCAACAGCAACACCAGACAGGTTCTCACAATATACCCCAAGCTCTTGCATGTGCTTCCCTCAGCTGAGGTCACAGAGAAAAAGACAAGCAGCAGAGCCTGTGGAGTGCCCAGCCTTCTGCTGCTCTGATCTCTGTGAGCACTGCGCAGTGCTGTGCCAGCTACTACACCCTCAACAGTGACTGGGACAAAAAAGCAGTAACCCATCTAGAAAAACTGCAACTGATTTAAAGGGTTGATGACTGAGGTGAAGTTCTGAGGTTTAGGTCTTTGCAAAGGGTTTTCTTCTAATACAAAGCTGGCTCTTCACCACGGCATTTAACAGTCAGACTGTCTCTACCCCATCGTGCTCTAAGTGGCAAACCTGGCAGGGAAAAGCCTAATTTGTTAGTTTAGAAGGGCATTTATGAAAGGGTCCTTCCTGATGAAACTACAGGATAAACTGCAAACTTCAGAGCTATGATCTGATGCTGCTTTCAGCAGCCTGACTAGCTTTCCTGTGCATGGGACAGTAGCCCTTTTTCACAGCTCAGCACTGACACAACACTGAGCAGTCACTACAGCCCAGCACCTACATGCCTACCTTTCTCCAGTCTTTGAAGAAGTTTTTCCTGAAGATCTCCTTTGTAGTGTACTCATGATCAAGCATTTTTGCAAAGAACGTGGCAACTTCTTCTGCTTTGGTACTCAGCTTCATGACTTTACCTGTGAAGAAAGGTTTTCTTTTTAAAGAAAACAGTAAACAGGAATTGAAGGCAGAAAGAGGCCACAGTAAATACCTTAAAGGACGCTGTATTTTTACCACAGAGGAGTTTTCCTTTCAAAACGTTACACAGTACAGCAAACTGGATGGACAAAGGAAGCAGTGGAGCACAATTGCTTGACTTTCGTTGTAAACATTTGGAAAAAAGTTTCCTCTGAACTCTAAACATTGTAAAAAGCAACAGCAATGTGATGTGAGGCAGGTCTGCGAGGCACAGGGCAGGAAGGGGAAAAAGGCCTCCTGCAGGAAACCCTCTGCTGAGACACCCCAGTGGCGTGTGCGCTCTGGGGAGATTCTGCTGTTTGAAGTGGAAGGGATGAGGGGGGTTTATTACATTTCATATTCAGGCACTCAAACATATGGGAAACACAGCCTCTGTATTCCTCTTCTACACACAGAAGGACTCCACTTTGGAACACCTCTTCCAGGCTTCAGCTATTTCTAGCCAGGAAGAGCCCTTCCGAGGGATACACCGCAAAAAGGCTGCAAAGTCATGCCAAATATTTAAGTCTCCTTCATTGCAGGGAAATGGGTCAGGATGCTGCACATCGTTCCCTTTGCTGTGGGAATGCACTCCTGTGTCTCCAAATCAGACCCAAAGGTAGTAATTTTTGGGAAAGCCTGAGCTTTCAGGGAATGAAGAGGTCACAGTTCAGCCCATCCGCAAGACTGCGGTACAAAGTAAAGCTGCTGCAGGGGAAGGCTGAAAAACACAAGGGACGAGAAGCTGCTGCAGCATCAAAGCTGTGGATTCAACAATCTAACATTCCTATCGAGTGTCTTGTTGGCCCAGATTGCATTCCTGATGATATGTGAGGTGCCAGGGATCACTCTGAAGGGTTTTGCATGCAGCTCACATCGCCAGCTTGTTGCAAGAAATATTTAAAGTCGCAGTGGGCTGGCAGACAGTCAACACCTGTGGAGCTTTTAACGACTGTTTTAGTGCACAAAAGTGAATACAAGAAACACTGCTGTTGATTGTTGATTCTATGCTCTTGGAAAAATACCACACTTGATTTGCTACGTGCTTGAAAGAAGTTGCATCATCTCCAGAATTAAAGCATGGGAGTCAGCTATAAAGCTTTAAGATCTATAAACCCTCGTAAAACAGGGCTTAGCAAAAGGTCCTCCCAAGGATCTGAGAAGATTCCACAATTAAATTAAACCAACAGTAACTCTGCCAATTTTTAAGCTGCAACCTAAAATACAGCATTTGTTTGCTTATAACAGGAAATGGGGGAAGGGAGAGACAGCAAGGGAAACCATTTTTCCAGGCTGCAAGTCCAGCCTGAAAGAGGCAGTTGAGTTAGGAACATATCTGGGGCTAAAATGACTGCACTTTTCCCAGAGAGCTGAAGGCTCAGTTGCCTTTACTGAATCACTTCAGAATATATTTCACTGGACTCGATTTCCTCTTTTAATTTTTTTTAAACAAAGGTCTGAAGGGGTTTTCAGTGGCAGGGATGGACTTTGAAATAAGAAAAAGATTCAGCCCAGAAGCATGACTATTAGTTACCTGACTCAAAAACTGACAGCCAGAGAGCAACTGGAAGACATCATGAGCAGAAGAGATCATGCGGTGAGGACTGAAATGCATCATCTGCCATCATTTACATTCCTACCTTGCCCCACTGACAGAAGAACATTTAAATCCAAGCTGCCTTTGGGGTACCAGCAGTAGCTTGTTAGCCCACAGTCACTGTAACCTACCAGTCAAGCCCTACATGTTGGCTTTGGTGTTTCCAGCTCCTACACCAAACCTGGCATTGCAGGCACTAACAATAGCTTTGGCAGTCACTGTGTCAGAAGAAAAGAAGCAGTCTCACCACAGTGCGGTCCCCAAGCAAAGGGACAGATTCCTCCAGTGACAGCCTGCAGCAGGGCAGCTGGCTGGCCAGCCAGGGTGTGATTATTGGACCCCACAAATCATCCCAGGATAATCTTGAAATTAGGTGATGCCTGGTGAGCACAGACAGCAGCTCTCAGCAGCTGCTGTGTAAATCAGACACCTGATTCTTTGCCTGGCCTCTCAAGGAAGACTTATGTGATTGCTTTATTGGCCACCCTGTAACTGTAGGGCTCATTAATGAATTTCTGCCACAAGAGGTTGGAAAAATCCCTGCATTTCCTAGGGGTTACAGGAAATAGATGGCTAGACAGACAAGGAGCTTATTGCTGCCTGCACTGAAGGGACAGCTACAGCCCAACTGCCTCTCCTTTTCTCTAGACAGCAGAAGAGATATCACACATTCTTCTAGAGGAAAAAAATTCCAACTTTGTATCAAATCCTTCTCAAACGCTAAGACAGAAGTTTGTAGACATCCCTGATCACTGTGCTACTTGCTTGGAGACAGCCTTTATTAGGCTCCAATATGTTTATGCCACTACACTGCTGCTGAGATGAATGTCATCTCTCAGTATTTAAAAACACACTGTCATGTCACATGCAAACAGCACACTGCTCCTGGAGCAGTTCCATGCCCAGATGTCCCCTTCACCAAAAATTACATTTTCATCCATTCAAAACCCTCCCACTTAATCCAATCCTGGGTTAATGTGATCCTTCATTTAACATGATCACAGGACTAAAAGGAAACACACGGGTCATCAAGTCTGGTCTCCAGCAGGCATCACATCATATAATTCCTTCCACATGAGCCTCTAACCAGTCAGCCCAGCATATTAGAATCCCACACCAATTAGTTCTACCACACACAATGGTTGGAGAGTCAGACTGTGACTTACACCAGAGGGCTGTGTCCTTGGGACCAGGGTCATCCTGTGCATTCCTACAGGAGGATCCTACTCATCTGTATCCAAATTCAATTGTCTTTTATTTCATTCATGTCAACAAATGATTATGAACTTTGCCACAGATGATGGAAGTTGCAATTCATAAAGTTCAAGCAGAGAGAGCAAGCCTGAAGGTGACCAGTGATAAAGCAGCTACAATTAAGTACTCTACCAGGTACACAATGCTACTCTTGGGTTTAAGACTCTTAATTGTTAAGCAACCTGAGAGATTTACTACCACAGAGAGAGAGCAAGTCCATCTCTATGTCAGCTTGATTAGCAGAATTCAGCAGGCTGTTCCTTTACAGATCCTTCCTTTGCTTAGCCCTGAAAGAACTTCTTTTAAGGCTAACCACTAAACTAAAACCACCTACTCATCTCTTTAGTCCCCAGAAGAATGCCACAGTACTCTGAGGATGTTTATTTCTCTTCCCAGTAAGTGGAAACACAGATTAACTCACCATCATAATAAAACTTGACATTTTCGGGCAGAGGTTCATATGGTGGAGCAAATACAGGACCTTTGTGCTCTAGGAACTTCCACTTAATGCCTTCAGGGTAGCGCTCTTCTTCCCACCTTCAAGAGAGAAATAGGAACCAATACAATTTTAAGCTCCTAACCATTTTATTACTCTGTGGGTATAAGAGTGTGCTAAAGAAAATCAGCAGTCGTTGCTTTGCTGGGAGCAGACCAAGTACAAACATTCAATGCACTGTCACTGCTTTTTTCTCCCCCACACACTTTTTTAGGTCCATGAACAAACACCTTGGGCCATGTGTTGTCTGATGAGACCACTGCCTTCATCTGCCACTTGCTGTTCTTTACACAGGATCACACAGCTGAAAATGCTTAGAACTTAAGAAAACTAAGAATTCAGCTGTGTGGAGCAGGGAGGATCACACCAAATTCAAGTCAGCTGTGATCTAATAGCAGGCCCAGGATGCCTGCTCAGCAAAGCCAAACAATTGCAGTATGTTACACTGCTGCTTTCAGATGTGGACAAGTACAGCACTAAGGGCAGAGATAAAAGAAACAGATGTTCATTTACAACCTAAATGAGAACAAACCTGCTTGGAAGAGAAAGACTGAAACCTGCTTGGCCATCTTAAATTCATATCAATTCTTTGGGTAAGAAAAGTGTACTTGAGGAAAAACAGAGCAGCAAAGGGAAATAGCAAAGTTGCCTTAGAGCACCTCCATAAAAACGTTTTGCAAATGATGCATTAGGTACAAGAACACAGCGAGGCAGGCGCCACCAAGCCCACATTCCAGCTGAACAGAGGCAGCAATTCATCCACAGAGAAAAGGGGTCCTGCCAGGCCAGTATCCTCCCCCCGGTTCCCAGTACCCTCTGCCCACCCCACTGTCTCCACACTCCTCCCCTCCCTCTAACACTTCTTTCATGATTACCAGATCATGCTGCTGGCAGAGGATTCCCTGCTGAGAAAGGCTATTTTACCGTAGTGATCAATCAACTGGAAGACCATTAACCCACCACAGGCCTCCAGACAACTTTGTTGAGCAGCCATGACAATAAAAAAAAGAAGTTTAAGCTTCCTTCTAGTGTCAGCCCTTTGGAGCAGTTCCATTTCGGGTGCAAGAGCAGCCGAGAAGAGACGTGCGTGTCCTGCATGCGTCTCAGCTGTGATGTACAAATCCAGATCACTTCATCCCTACCAAGATAACAAGGTCACTGTGCAGGAGATAAGCACTGCATGAAGAAACAAAGAGCTGCTGCTAGAAGACACTTGAAATACTTCACTGGTGCCTGTACACCAGTAATTTAGGAACAATAACAGCATGGGACAGGCACAGTGTGGTACTGTAGCACCATCTTTGCCCACAGCACTAGGCCTGATTTTGTCTTATGTGAAGCACAGCAACATCTTGAACAGCAAAATGCACAACCCAGCTCTCAGCACAAAGCCTACAGGCCAGATTTCAGCCCCTGGCTGGGAAGGTTTGAGTAAACTATGCTGACAGAAGAAACCAATATTGACATTTGAAGTTTAGATCCCAAATATTTACATTCCTAATGATTGGGAGTTCTAAAAAAAAATAATAATTAAAAGTTAAAATCTAAATATTTTGTCAAACACAGGTCTAGGTTCTTCCACGCAGAAGCTTCTTCTAGCAAAATAAATCTAAGTCATTGGCCTTTGCTTCCAAGCAGGAAAAGGTTATCCTCTCTGACACTGACTATTTTTATTGTAGGAAGAATAAAAATGAGGGGAGTCATCCACAGTAGCTATGACTTTACAGAACAGGTTTATTAAGAATTCTTGCTTTTCAGCCATGTGTTATTTAAGATTTATCACTCTGGTAGTTATTTGATGAGACATTTTGCTCCTCTACCCATCCCTGCCCTTTTAGAAAGGCTGGATGCAAAAGGAGTACTAAAAAGTAGCAGTTTAAACAGACAGCTGAAGGACATTGTGCCTTCAGGGAGGGCTACAAGGGAGCAGCACAAGATCCATGAAGTGGTCCTGAAGTCCAAAGTTACCAAAATATTTGTCATAAAAGAACACAAACCATACTCAATCCCACCTCCCCCTTCTTCCTAAACTTCATACATAAGTGTTAAGACAGGAGGTAAAAGTGAGCCTCCCGAGGTTAGCCCATTTTTCATCCTCCTCTTGTTTTTAAACAAAAAGGTGCCCAATGTAGCTCCTGGTCCTAAAACAATGTCCTGCAGATGATTTTCCAAGAGTAAGGAGTCTTACTAATTTCAGCAGAAACTGTGCTAATTAATCATACACATTCTTCAATTAAATCCCACATCAAACCTGTCTAAGAATGCCAGGATGGCTCAGGAAGGTAGAGAGAGGAGGGGTTTTCAAGTGGAATTCAAAGAGAGAATATTCTTAGGAATAAAACCAAAATGTACTTCAGGGATATGTTACTTCAAGGAAATGAATTCGCTGCAAGGTGGGAGAAGTGCTCCTAAGGTATACTTCTGGATCACATATTCTTCACACACTGACAGAGTGTGAAAATGACCTCTAAAGTGCTCCGCGTGCTGATGAACAAGGCCAATGCCTTGGGAATGTCTAGCATCAAGTACTCACATAAGTGAGGATGAAAATGTGCAAGGCAGCGAGCCCTTGAGGAAACAGCCAAAAAAAGATATCAGATGTTCAGAAAATTGACTCAGATGGAACACAAAATGCCCGTAAGAGACACAACTGAAGCGCAGATGAAACCCTGTCCAAAGACGCTACACAGAGCTGCAGACGGACGACAGGAACATGGGCAGAAGGGTGCAGCTACCTACTGCCTAATTTTGCAGAACATGCTTTCAAAGGCAGTTTGCCTCAGCAGTAAGCACCAACCACAGAGCTTAACCCTGCTACCTGGGACTGCGCTGCCAAGGCAGGAGAGGGGAGAACAGGACAGCTTTCCAGTAAAGGTTTGCTGCTGAAGGATACAGACTACAGTAAAAGGGAGGTTGTGATAACAGAATATTAAAGTTAGACAGAAGCAGCAAGGGTACCCGAGACAAAGCCAAAAAGACAACAGATCGTTAAGGCTTAAAGAGACCTTCTGTAGCTCCCTGCTGCTTCATGTCCCTTTAGTTTGATAATGTCAAAGCACACTGAAAATGTGCTGTCAAAGGGACTGAGAAAAAAGTGGATTGCTCAGGGGAAAAGGAAAAAAAATATCAGTATAGTTTTGGGAGGGGCCTGAAAACCAAAGAGAGTGTAAAACTGAAAAAAATACACAAGTGCTGATGTTCTGGAGAAGCTGTGACAATCAAAGAGAAATATACAAAGACTGTGAACACTACAGAAGAATTTTTCTGCTTGAAAGGTGAGTCAGTAAGAGTGACAATAAAGAGATAGAAGACTGAACCTGAAAGGACTGAAGATTGCAAAGGCATTCCCCAACACTATAGATCTAGTCAAAGTAGCCAAATGATCTGAAGAAAGAAAATGCTCATGGAAACATCCTCAAAAGGTCATAAAAATACATTAGAGGAGATTGTAGAGCACAGAAAACACACATACTTTTGAAAACTACACAGGCATTAAACTGAGGGACATACGAAGGCTAAACTTCAAAACCATACCAATAATAGTTTGTCAAATGTAGCAGTGACAACAGTTTAAATTGCTGTTGATAGTTGCAAAGGCTGCAGCAGTTCTGACACAGAGCACTAGTGATGCAGCACAAGCTTGCCTTCTAAGTGAACCAGGCAGTTAAGATTTATTTCAAAAAGCCTCTAAAGAAATTGAAGAGTGATTGAAAGTGCAGCTTCAGAAGCTCAGCCATGTCACTTTAGAATCTTGTGCAGCCCCAGCTTAACTTGTCACTTGACCAACAATCATTTTTGTGCCAGAGGCAGGAGCAGTTTTGAGACACACAGTTGGCATCCAGCTAGAATAAAAAGGTGGACACCCACTCGTAGCTTACCCTCTATATACACAGGTAAGATCTGCTAGAACACTGGCTAACACTTGTGCACATCTTTATATGTTCCTGCTGATACCCCCTGAGCCTACAAGCTTTGATATTGTTCTGCAGAGTGTCAGCAAGGAGTAGGTTGTAGGCACAAGAATACTGGGATCTGATCATTCTGTAGAGACCAGAAAAAAAATCCCAGAGACTCCACAAACCCTCTCTATTTCTTGTCTTAGTCCTATCAGAAAAGGTATTTCACTTCTGCTTCAGAAGATGAACACAGTGAATCTGCTATTTATTTAGAGCTTACCAGAAAGTAAGCCAATTCTTGAGAAGAAATCCTCATGAATCAACAAAAGAGAAGGCCAGATGTGCTTATTCAGTCAGCATGGGAGGGTAACAGGGAAAGGGCAGGTGCAAAGGCAGACCTACAGCACTGACATAGTTACCATTTCCATTTCTGCTCCTCTTCTTTTTTTGGCTTCTTTCTCTTGTCTGCTTCGGGGACTTTCTTGTCTTTGCTCTTAGCTTTCTTTGCTTTGCTGTCCTGCAGAACGAGTTAGAATCTGTTAGAACAAGCCGCTGTATTTCCCACTTTCCATGACAAGAGGTTTTAAAACTGTAACATTGTCTCTTGTGGTATTTAAGTTTGACCACAAACAACTGAATTCCTGTGGCCTCACTACATAAACGTGCTCTTCAATCATCCTATTAAGTCAAAGTCTACTGATGGTCCCAATTCTGTCGTAAGCCAAATCCTTTTATTCTACATCTGGGACATGCTAAGTGCAAAAAGCCAGTTTTCTGCTTCACCTGGCAAGTGACAAGTCTGGGTCAGAGCAATATCACTTTGTAGAGAAATGCACTTCTTGGCTTGCACCACTGTATCTAGTCTGGCAAATGTCTCAGAGCACACTCACACCAATGAGGTAGCTTCTGGGAACATGCTGGTATGTGCTCACCAGAGAGACACTTCCAATGAACTAAAGAATTAATCACATTGCCAGGGGGTGCCTGCAACACACATCTCGCAGAGGTATCTTTGCTAGATGTGGAGTAGAGACTCAAATTATGGCTAATCTCTCCTTGCCAAGTCCCTCTCTAAAGAAATTTCAACTCTAGGCTACACCTAAAAACTTTATAAGCACCTTTCTAGCAGTTGATCTCAGATTAATCTCCTCTGCTTCTGAACTGTGCCATGACAATCACCATTTGTTGTCAGTAAGGCTCCTCCACCCTCTGTGATCTACTGAACAGAATGATTGTGCATTGCCTGGAAGCTCACATTTTGGTGGTATCATCTTCATCCATTGTTTTAAGAGTAGGAGAGAAAGTTTTCCTAACTTATTATATGTTATGGCTCAGGAAAGTCATCCTGCAACACAGCCAAGAATCTATCACACACAGCTTTGGCCCAGACTGTCCCCTGCCTCCTTACCCTTGTATCAGATGGACCCTGCTCTACATGATGCAACACCAAATTGTCTTGATCACAGAAATAAAGTAATCTTTTAACATTACCTCTTCTTCCTCTTGTTTCCTCTTTTTTGCTTTCTTTATGTCTTCTGTTTTGATTTTCTTGGGTTTGTACTCGACGCTGTAAGAACGAAAAGACCAACTGATGAAAATAATCAAAGTTCCAGTACCAAAAAACAAAGAAGTCATACAAAAATTGTGGCATGCTCTGTTTCTAAAGAATATAATTTTATGCCTCAGTGTCTGAAGACTGAAGAATCTCTATAGAGCAAAACAGCCTCTACAGACTGCTGAACTAAGCATCACCTTTAATGGAGAATGGATCCAAAAGCAGCAGCCACCCAGCGATTACCTTGGATGAGATGAATGGGCTAAAACTTAGTGGCATGCTCTATCCCCAGCTACTTTTCTGATCATCAGCCTGGAATCTGCCCATAAGGCTCACTTTTTGCATCCCTTATTAGGTCAAACAATAGCAACATTGACTACTGGCAACTTCGTAATCTTTCCACTGCAGACATGAGATGGGAGGTCACAAAAACTTAACAGAAGGCAGCAAATGATTACACAAAAGATGTCACACCCCTTGCTCTTGGAAACTGAGAAATACCACACAGGGACAGAATGTCACTATGGGAAAACCCTTCCAAGCCTTTAACTCCAGACTGCTAAGAAGGTCATACTAAAGAGATGGATGTACATAGGTGGTGACAGGTCACAGTAGAATGTTTCTGACCTGTTCTTCTGCTACACTAGGCAAACGTTAGATTTAGAGACAAAAGTCTTCAGTATAACCCACAGCTATTTAGACTCTAGGTAAACCACACTACACAGTGCAGGCAAAGCTTACCCCGGGCCCTAAACAAGCTGACAATACTTTTTCTCATTCTTGTGCAGTGATTTCTTCACCCAACAGAAACCACTGCAGCCACTTAGCTAGCATTAATACCTCACTTGCTCAAATGTATGTTCCACAGTCTTCACTGCTGTCTTTTCTCTATCTACCTTCTGGGTTTTTTTAATAGCACTGCAACACTTCACAGCAGTATCTGCAGAAGCAGGAAATGGCATTTTGCCTTGGACACCACAAATACTATCTTTGCCTGGCAGAGAAATTGTAGTAACATAAGGAGTCTGGTCTCAAACCTCCAGTCACCCATGTGAACAAGCCTGTGCTGATGACCTGAGATCCCACCTGCTCCCTCAATGTTATCTTTTCAAAAAGAAAGGCAAACATCCAAGCCACCAGCACCCACGTCACTTACTCATCATCTTCTCGAGGTCTCTTCAAGGGTTTGGAGTCTTCTTTCGGAGATACATAAAACCCATCATCATCTGGCTCATCTTTAATACGTGGTGGACTACAAAAAGAAGCAAGAGAAGTCTGTTCTTACTTCAAAGAGGACGTTTCTTGGAAACCAGCATCAACTCTTCTAAGAAATACCCACCTCCAAAACAAGCATGTCTTCTGGTCCCCAAAGACCTGAGGTGTGGCATTCTCTGAATACCCACACACAGCACAAAGAGAAGCTCATTCAGTCTCCACATATTTAGCATTTCTTAAGCAACATCAAGACCAATTTCAGCTGCTTAGATTTCACCATGTTTCTTTGAGGCTTGGAGCAAAAAAGTGTAGCTTCCAGCACTTAACTGAAAACCGAAATGCACGTGTGCGGTCAAACTGCCACCATTTAGTTTTGATTCAGGATCCTTATTGAGCATAATAAGCAAGAAAAAGATCATCAACTAAGCAAATATCTGAAAGATATTCCTCTGAATCTTTAACCAGACAAAGGAACAAAGATTTGGCAAAGTCAAACTGATCAATTTCTTTTCACTGTCTGAACTGGAGGAAGTAAACAATCCCATCCCTTTCAATAGACCACAAATATTAAGTCAGGCTTAACGTTTTCAGCCATAACGTCCCAATACATCAGTAGTAAGAATGAAAAATAGAGTATTAGTGCAAGAGAATCTATCCCTTTAAACTAACTCATTATTTTTAGATTTCAAAGAAGCATTTAACTTATCTTCATAAAGAAAGGACATCTCAAAGAGTCCAAAATTACATTTTGAAGCACTTAGTGCTGCTCCAATCAGGTAGGAAAAGTAACAGTGCCATTCTGGGCTTTCCTATTCATATTCAATCAGCAATTTCTAGATTAAATTGACTAAGTTTCCAAGTCAACATGTGGATTTTGCAATTGGCTGCAGGGAAAGAGGAAAAAAAACCTGAAAACCGCCAACATTCTGCTTTGTAGATCACTGTCAGCAAGAGACACTGTGTAATCTTATTTTAGCTGGTAATGCATCCATGAAGCAGAACAAGGCAGTTTGCTCTTTAACAGCAGTAAAGGCACTGCAGTGCTGGCAGATGCAGCTCAGAAGAAACAGATACATGCTGCTGTAAGAAGCCATTTCTGTGGCACTGCCTGTGATTAACTGAGACGCAAGTCTGCAGCATGTAGACAGTTGCAACACATCTATGGAAAAAGAGGATTTTGTCCCATTTAATTTATTCTCCCCTGCAGTCAGAAATCTAAAACTACTGTTTATTAAGTTACTAGGAATTTTATCCAGTTTATTTTAGCACCGAAAGATTTCACAACATTCTGTAATAGTGGGGAATAAAGTGTGATTATGTTAAAAGAAAGGAGCTGTATGACCAAGCTGAACCTTGGCTTGCCTTGTTTCCAGGATTGTAACATTGCTCATCCCACCAAGTCTTAGGCAAGAAAATCAAAAGCATGTGGGGGCAATTTTCTCTGATAAAATTGTAAAAAACGGTATTTCAGCAAGAAAAAGAAGGAAATAATTATTTTACTTATAGCCATGTTTTGATTCTGAAGGCACAGTTGTGATGGCTCCTTCAGGCTTTCCTTAAACACACATAAAGGCACTCTTGGACCAAGAGGACCCAGGTAGCTTGATCTGAGAATACCCAAGGCAAGATTAGCACATGCCCACAATTGCATGTCTGCAATTCTGCTGAATAGTAGAGGCTAGCCAGAGTTACTATTAGCTGTTTCCTACATCGTGAAACACCTAAATGCCATCGCTTTCTATTTCCAGAGCATCCCCAAACGGGCCTGGAGAGGGCGACTCTTCCCTGTGCCAAACTTAACTACTGCGTTTGCATCTTTAAAGAGGGGTAGGAAAATGAAGCAGATACAGAAACTTGCATCGAGAGGACAGAAAGAATAACTAATAGGCAGGGACTAGACAAGTGTCTTCTCCCAACCTCTCTGTATCCACAGAACATAGCGAGATAGGAAGGCTTTTGTTGGTGCATTCAAGAAAGCTTGAGTAGCAGTTATGAATGCATGCACCCACCACACCACAGACCTGCAATGTCAGTGGATTGGATTTACCATTTCAAAATAACCAACAGCTGAATTGAAACGAGTCACAAGAGCTGACCATGAAAAAAAAACACTCTTCTAGCAATTGCTCACTTCAGGTTTTTAGTGAGAATGCTTACTGATGACTGATCCAACATGTAAGTCCACTAGGCTTTGTTATTATCAGGAATTTATAGAGTGGGAAAGGCACCCAGGCAGTTTTTGAAAGTATTTCTGATTTTACACAAGCATCCTCCTTACTCATCACTCCTCTGCAAAGGCTTTAGGCTCTAGTCACTTAGAGCAGACACTCAGGCAATCTGGACTGTCTTTACAAGGCTCTGTCTCCAGAAGACTGCCTGCAGGGTTCAAGCACCAATTTTACAACAGCTTTCAAATGTTTCCATAGTTCAATCTATTCTCAACAGAATTCAACTACTTAATACATGGACAAACGCAGCATGTGCAGGCAGATACCAGGTATTCAACAGCTCCCATCTCCAGTTACCAGGTAAGTAGATCAATTGCCAGTTCCCGTAATTGAGAACAATACGCTGTCTGATGGAGTCAAAAGCCTTCCATTTTTTTCCCCAAGACCTAAGAAAAGTCAAGCTGTTACTTTTATCTTTCAGATCACAGATCTGATTTCTTACCTGGAAAAACCATTTTCCTTTTCCTTCTTTATTTTTATGTCACCAGAAGATGATTTCATCTGGAAAAGACAGAAAGAGCTGATTAGCACTGCTCTGAGCACCTTACATGCCATGCAGGCAAGATATTTAACTTGCAGAAGGAGCCAAAGGGCATTGTGACTATCTTCATCCCTTCTAGACCTTAGTGACCTACACAACAAACCAAGAAGGCAGCATTTTCTGTAATTCTTACTTAAGTCAGTATTCTTTGGCCCTCCAATTTCTTCAATAGATTGGAGCTAAGTGAATAGTTTGTTCTTATACAGAATGAATGTGACCTAATCGATTTTCTCCCTTGTCTCTGAATCTAAGCTTAGCAAAGTGAAAAGTAGCAGGGAAAAGAAATGTGGAGTCAATGGACACAGCTCAACTGTGGAATTGTTTCCATTCACAATACCTGCAGATAAATCCCTGGCAAGGTAAAAACCAAGCACTCCACCAACCAAGACTCTGGGTTAGCCCTGACATAATTCTCTCCAGATCGATTAAAACATGGAAGCTACATCTAAACCACTGAGTTTGTACCATTTACCCTCCTCTTTTGTTTCTCCTGCAGGAGATACTTACCTTCTCTTCCTTTCTCTTTTCCTTGTCTTTATCTTTGTGTTTGTCTTTGTGTTTCTCTGAGCTGCCATCTTTGTGTTTGGTTTTTTCCTTGTCTTTGTGTTTCTTTTCCGAGGAATCTTTGTGCTCACTGCAAGACAAAAGAGTATGTTTGCAGAAGAGAACAGAAGGAGATTTGACCAATACAGGCAACTTCCAGCAATAAAAAATTACAGGTTTGGACAACTGGAAACCCTACAAAATGAGGGATCACCTTAACAGGAAGAGCCACCATAGCCTGCTGTCACAAGGCATCCATTCTGCTCAGGAGGAAGATGCCATAAAACCACAGCCACCAAGCTCTCTACTTCAGGAAAACCCCATCAGCCTGGATTGCTGAGCAAATCCACAGCTGCTACACTTAAAGCTCAACACTTCAGGCTGAATTCCCACTGGCTTTCCCTTTCCTCTTTTTCCTAGTCCATGTAAAAGGTCACTAGAATAGAGCTGCCAGTCTGTCAGAGCCCATGTCAGCTTTTGCTCAGACAACAGTTTGTCATTGTAGCAGCTCTCATCTCTGGAACTTAAAGAGAAAACCGCTGATCTCTATTATTCCCAAACAGATGGGAAAACCAGAGCAAACAGGATATGCAGTGTCCTTGTGTTTATGCAAAGTCAAACAGAAAAGGCAGGAATAGTGCTGCAGTCTTTGGCTGGAGCTGCTTCTTTATGCCTCACCACCATGGCCAGTCCAGCTCTGCTCAGCTGAGATGACCCTGCCACGAAGGGCAGGAACCCAAAGGTGTTTCCAAGTTAGCAACCATTCAGAGTCTACTGTTGCAGATAACAGCATTGAGAGTTTCAGACCCAAAATTCTTTTGTCAGAATAGAGGAAAAATGTCCCCAAGGAGAAGGGAGGGGGAAAAAAAAAAATCAACAACCTTTTAAAATTCTGTTTGCACCCCCTTCTGATTTCTGAGACATTTGGGTAAAATTGGATCACACTTTCAAGTGTTTCTTATCAACCAGAAAGGCATATGTCTGTTTTCAGATGAAAATGAGTTCTCTCGTGGAATGACTTGACCCTCATGGCCAGAAAGCGAGGAATGCTTTCAACAGACTCACAACAGAGGCTGCAAGAACTGGTTACAAGGACTTGCAGCACTGTTGTGGAAAGCCGAGCAGCAAGACTGTCAAATTGAGAGGTCTTCAATACACACTTAGAAGTTGTAAGGGTTCCCTGAGGTCACTCTGGGCTTAGGAATGCCAAAGAGCCTGAAAATCAGTCCCTCTTCTACTGGGTACAGTTAGTTAGGAATCAAGTCAGCTGCATTCCTCATGCTGGCAGTTCACACTCCTCCTTCCTCAGCATTTGACTCCCACCAGAGCAGAGTTCATCTCAGAAAGCAGTTTCTCCTACACAGCACAATGCAAGGCTTCACTGAAAATAAGCAGCTTCCTTATTCCAGGTATTTCAACACTCAAGCACAAGCCCAAACCTATCTGGGGGAACACAGCCCTGAAAAACAGCAAGCTGGGAATGCCAGGAAAGATCATGACTTTTAAGAACAACGTCTATTTCAAGTCTCTTTCCTACCAGAAAACATAGATTGCAAAAGGGTTGAATGTTTGATGGCCACATAGCAAGCAGCAGAGTAACCTGCTCCCATAAAGCCTTTGTGGTTAAGAAGGTGACCACAGTGACAAATACTCCAGCCCACACCCAGCTGGAGAACTGCAGAGTAAAGTTCAGCATGGAGAGTTTCAGAGCCTCACGTAACACTAGCACGAATGGACCTGAGCCTGCAAAAGGTCTAAATTATTCAAGCTCAGAGTAGCACACACTCCTGTAAATGCACACTGGCCTCCCAAGCCCAAGCAGCTAAAGCACAAAAAATCTATCTCTGAAGGAAATCAGCAGATTCATGTACTGCATTGCATTAGAAGGCAGCATCAAGCGGAGAAAGTAGTTTCGTTTTACCACACCAACAGCCTCTTTATACCACACAAAGCCGTGAAGGAGTATCTGAACATTAAAAGGCAACTGGCACTCTAGAAATTCTTGTAGATAAGACACCCAGCACCACATGTTACCCATAAGGGAAGATTCAACAACTGCAGACTATTCTTACCCAGCAGATCGCGTTATGTACAGTGTGATTAGGACATGTGAGTACATACACAGAACGCCCTGACACTGGATCTCGGAAACCCACGAGGTGTCTGCTGCTCCTGCTCAGATTTGACATCCAAGTCTCTCTGCTCTGTTTATTCATCACTATCCCAGACTCAAGACGTTTATTTTATTCTCCTTTGCTCCAATTGGATTCATTGACTGAAAGCACAAGCCCCACACGTTATTAATCCTTCCTAAACTTCGGAAGGTCTGGAAACCAGCTTGGTATCTTTTGCTGTTATCTGTACATTTGCCAAAGATTTTAACATTTACAAAGGTTTATCATCATACAGGAAAATCCAAAGCGAGCAAACACACAAGGCTCAGACCCATTTTGTTCTCTGCTGTGTCTATTTTCTGACTCGTTCTTATTTGGTATTTAAATCCTACCTGAAATAACATGTTTTTCTCAGACAACAATTTGCATCTTCAAAGCACAGTACACACTACAGTCGATGGAGTTAGCTCTCTAAGGTAAAGTTCAGGGCAGTGTCTGTTGTTTGGGAGTTTGGAATAGCAAAGAAAAAGAAGTTTCAGTTTTCAAAGGGACTGTACTCGCTTGCACTAGCACTAGCTTTTGGTATGTGACTGGGACAGTCCGGGGACATACACAAAAGACATGGCTAAAAGAAAATTCACAGGGAATAATCTGCTAAGCTAATACTGAAAACAGCAGAAAATCCTATTAGATTAGAGAAGCAGTGACAAAATGTTGTGTGTTGAACACTTGCAGACTACATCTGGAGTCAAAGAAGTGCTTAAAACCTTAGGCTTGCTTAAGCAGAAGCTCAAATGACACACCTCTCAAAAGAGTAAGTGACCATCACTGAGAAGTTGTTACAGAATCTAAAGCTGAAGCTTTCCAGCACTGCAGTCAGAATCAAACAGTTTGGATTCCTAACTCAGTCTTAGTTCTTGGTTTTCTTACCTAGTTTTCCCTTTTGCTCTGCAGCAAGCAGGAAACTTCTTGCCAAAACAATGTGGGCTCAGATAACTCAAGGAAACTGTCTCCGGTTTCACTCTGCAGCTTCATTTTCAAAACAGTATTGGTAGCTAAGGTCCTGAGGTCCTGCTTGCTGCTGCGATGTGACTGGAAGAAATTCCCCAGATAAAAAACTAATTTCATGTCCTACTGGCTCCAGTGTAAAGAAAGAGCATAAATCTCTCTCCCTGCTTGTCAGTTCTGCATACTTCTAGGTACTGGACCATAGCTCTGACTTTCACAACTCAGTCCAAAATTTTCTGACACATGCAAGGATGAAGGCATGTGCCTATCTTCCCTAAGAGGGCCTGAAATCTCCATCTCCCAGAAAAGCTCATTTGGAGACATGCCAGTAAGATAGGCCTTGTGCAACAATCCTGACAAGAGTAACTTTTTTGTCTCCACAAGCAAAGCAAGTTGCTCAGATGCTAACCTCAGACTGCAAGCTGAGCTGCTTCAGTCCTTCATCTGGCTAAGACACTTACCGAGCCTCAGGGGGAATGCAACTGCACCACCAAGCTAATCTCAGAAGAAGAGATGACAGGATGCCATCCTTATCCTGAAGAAGGCCTTTCAGCCTTCCATCAGAAAGCCATTTCCAGACAACACCAAAGCTGTTATTAGGAAGCACTTGGAACAATTTAAAGATGAGAAGTCTGTCTTCCTGGTTGATTCCTAACTGGAAGTCTCTTTTCTTTAAGGAAGCCAAACAACAAGGTCTCGAGGCTGCATGCACCCAGATAATTTTATTCTCAGTTCACTTGTAGCACTGTGGATCCTCCACTACCTTTCCTGTACCTACCCCTTTGCCAACAAGCCAGTTTGGAGTCACTGAATTTGGACAGCTAAACCCCCATAAGACAGAGGTAAGCTCCACTGCAGGTTAGCCCTAAAAGAGGACAACTGGCTCATAGAGTGGTTGCCAATGATCTGTTTTAGAAACATTCAGTCTTGCTGACAAAATAGGACCATTACAGATGAACCACTGCAAAAGCACTCCAAGATGCTCAGTGCTGACAACCTGCAGTTTGTGTTTTTAAAGGTAATAAAGTACAGCAGGACACTGTATGAACACAGACAGGACCAGGAATTACATCATCTGCAGACAGATCATGGTACTGCCTTAGCTCAGACAAAGGCCAGCTGAGTAGAAACACCTCTCCTAAAGCACTCCAGCATTTTTACTAGCTTGCTCAGTGCCTTTCATGTAGGGCTTTAGTGTGTAACAAGGGCATCTGGAGGCCTTGAAGAGCTCAGGCTGAAACACACAAAGCAGCAAATGCAAGAGCAGCAGCCATTTCCCTTGAAAGCATGACTGTATCTCCCAGCGAGGATGTCTGCAGGAGGACAGCGGGAGGGGAGGAGAGGAGAGGACGGGGGAACAGGCACCTGGCAGCAGCTGCTCAGGCTGCGATCACATGGGAAAGTCACAAGTGGAAAGTGTTTCCAAGGCACGGCAGATGTGCAGATCGCAGCTTCCCCCTTCAAACCACCACAGCTTTGCAGTAATTTAACACCGCATTCTTCAGGTGCCATTTATGGACGTTAATAATCCCTTCCCAGGCCCTTTCCATTCCAGCTTCACAATCACAAGCTGGGAAGGATGCCTTATCTAAAGTGTCTCTTATTTCCTCTCTCTCTCATATTCTCAGCTGTAATTAGGTCGTGACTGGGAATCTGCTACTAGCAGGCACCAGTGCCTGCTGCAAGCAGAGCTTTGCTTGCCTCCTCGGGAGCTGCTGCGGTGCAACTGAAGCGTAAAATAACAGTGAGCTGTGATTTCAGTGAAATCTAAAACACAATGGGAATGGAGCATAGGTTAGGCTGCCCATGTCTGCTTTGACGTAATACAGCATTAATGGAAACCCATGATCGTATTCAGGCTAAGGCAGAGCAAGGAATGGCTGACTGTGCAGGGAGCCTTTCAGAAACAGAAGACACACCAGCAAAGGACAAGTTTTCAGCTGGCTTGCAGTATTTTATGCTCACTGTTAGAGGTTTATCATATGGTATTGCAGGGAATGAACACGTGAGCCTCAGTGGTTCTGCTGGGATTTCAGAGATGCAAGGGGAAAAAGAACCTGAAATCGCTTTTCCCAGAGTTAAAAGGAGTCTTTTCACCCGTTTTCACAGATCATAGATCAAGTCCTCAGCAAGAGGAACAAGATAAAAAGCCAGACTCATCAACAGCTGATAGAAGTATTAGAAAATAGAGCTAAATTCACACACTGAGAGGAGGATAAGGCTTAGCAAGTGCCTTCTATGGATGTGCAAGAATCAGGTGTACTACCAAATGAAAAGCAAAAATGTTACTACTGCAAGGCAGTGTCACATTAGAAAGCTGATCAAGGTGAACTCAAATGGAGAAGGAGAACAAAACCACCCACACCAGGGAACAGGGAGAGCTGAAATTATTTAAAAACATGGCTTTGCCCCCCCCCCACATCAGGTATCCCTGCCTCATCCTGCCCCTCAGCACACACAGTCCTTCACAGTTTAGGGTCATTCAATAAAGCAGGAGGTATGCAAGAAGCCTGAACTGAAATTTATCCTGATTCACAACTAGCAAATGCCTGGAATCTGTGTTTTTCCTAGAGAAACTATAAAACTCAGTGAAGATCGGGTCTATCCCTTATGTGTTCCACGCTTCTGCTCATCTCAAGCTGTGATCACAAGAGATTCAGTAAATGGAGGAAATATGCAATCTGACAGAAGATTTTTCTTCCTGCAGCTCAGCTGCTTGTCACATTGACAACACAGATCAGTACTGCAGGAGCAGCCTCTTTACTCCCATTCCCTGTCACAGCCATTTCTGCACTCTGCAGTCTGCTGGCAGCCCACACTCCACGCACAAAGCCCAAGACACCTGGCAGAAAGACACTTGTTACTGTGAGCACTTCTAACCCTATCTCCCAACAATCCTTCGTTTCAAAGGACCCATGATTTCATCATTTGACATGGTCTCTGTGTTTGAAACGTTCATCTGCCATAGATCAGAAACCTATTACCACACCAGATTTGTTTCCTTTTGGTTTTTTAACCACTGACATTTGTAGTTAATGGGTGTGTGTTAGATTTTCTGCTGGGGATTGGGAAGAACAGAGATGGAGAAAGGAAAACACTTTGCTTGGTGGTGATGTGGATTCATTCTTTGATATGGATTTTTCTACAGTGAGCTTTGCATTTTCTTTCCTTAAGGGGTGTCAGAGAAGATCTCAGGCACACAAATGTTCTCTCCCAGTTTACTACAGCTGTAAATGAGTGGTTAAGACACAGAAGTGTCATCTTGTGAGTGGGAGAGAAGGAAAGCAAGAAGCAAAATTAAGAAGTTCTACACTCCACACACTTCTGCCATACAAAATCAAAATTATCTATTTTAGGTATTTCTGAGACTTATCTTGGCAGTTTAGATCCTTCAAAGTCTGGGTACAGGAAACATTTATTCTCCTGCATTGGAATTCTGCCTTCTCAATGCAGGTTTTATTTTCAAAGCCTTTTTTGAAGTATAGGGCAGGAAATCAAATTGCCAAACTATTACAGACAGACATAAAAACACTCTGCCTCAAGCAGCACCAGATGATGCTCTCAGCCGTGCACAGTGACCGATGAAGGCAATCAGGGGACTCTTCACACACTGTCTATATAATCACATGGATGCTTCACCACCACCAAACACCACCTCCAACTTCTACTAAAGCATCATTCAACCTCTTTGAGAATTACCAGATACAGCACATCTTTTGCAGTAATACAGCAACTCTTCTGCAATACAGAATGGATTCTTCCCAAGATTTATATGTGGTTCTGAATCTAAGATGTATCTCAAAGATTCATTTTCAATTTTAGCAACAAGTGACAGGTTTTTATCAAGTGCTTTAAAAAATCCCCATACAGGTAAAAAGCCAATGGAAAATTCCACATTCTTGTTATCTTGGAATTTCTAATGGAGTAATGACTATTTTTTACTTGTTTTTCATTGTTGAAGAAGAAACTTCAGGACAAACAGTAAGGCTTTTCCTCAAAAACTCTTCTGTGAACAAGTATCCCTCATCAAAATAGCTGTCACCATCCTTGTGCCTCTGCTGCAGTCCCCTACAGTTGAATTCAACTGATGTTTTTGCTACAGATGGAAGGTATTGGATGGACACAGCACAGAAACATAGTGGCACAGCTGTGCGGGGGGTTTGGAATGGCTATTTTGCTGTTTATACCTCTTGTTATAACCAAAACCTTCCACTCAGTAGAAACTTTACAAGAGGAGTGACCATGAAAATTGCTTGTAGTACATAGAGGTTCACCACTTGTCTTGCTGCAAAGGACTTAAATTGCTGTCAAACTTAAAAAGGTATTTTCTTTTACCAAAAAGACAAGCATTGCAAACTTGCTGGTGACCAGCTGCTCTCAGCAGTATGCTACCTAGCAGGTATTATGCAAAAAAGAAACACCTGAGGTGTCCCTTCAAGGTGAAGATGCCATTTGAACAACATAAAAAAGTAATTGCTTTTTGAAAGAAAGTTGCCAGACAGAGAGTGTCAAGACAAACCCATCGGCAGGAGATTTCATTGTCAAAAGCAAGTTGAGCGTGTCACAGTGAAAAAACCTCCAAGCTGCACACCTGAAAAACCTGGAGACTGTTTTCTAATCTGTCTGAAAATCTTCCAAGCAAGGAGTTTCCACGGGTTGTGAACTCACCTGCTAAAAATGTATTACCTTTCAGTTTCCTCACAGGCACTGCTGGCTGATACTGAAGGAGATGGACATTTACCAGCTCAGCGTCAAGAAAACCCTTTGCCTAAGCAGTGGATGAGGTGAAAAGCGACGATCCCTCTTTAGTGGGCACAGCCATCAAGACACTGCCTGCATTTGCATCTGCACGAGGAATCTTTCAGCAACAACAGAAAAAAAATACAATAAAGTATCAAAATAAACTGAACCTAGAACCAGCCTTTTGAGTGTCTCTGTGGCAAAGGCCTAAGACAAGCTTTTCAAACGAATGAAGCACAAGCAAACATGGAGCACTCACTATTTCTTCCCCAAGAAGAATTTTGCTTTTGGTCTTCTTGTATCATGGCTAAGAGCCCTGCTAGAAGTGGACACTTTTCCAATATTTCCCTACCAAGCAACTTCCTTCCCTCCCACTGCTGATGAAATTAAAAGCTATTAAAAGTGGTGAAGTGATCAAATGCTCCCTCCCAGGTAACCCATCCTCTTGGCAGTACGACAATGATGGACACTAGACAGTCACAGAGTCAATTCTGAAATTCAGGCTTCTTATTAATTTTGGCTCTGCTCAGGGAAGTGTTTTGATACAGTGACTGTATCAAATTGAAACTCATCTTGCTTCAGTCCTCCTCTTCTGGCCTCTGCCACCCTTGGATTCACACCTTGGATCCGAGCATTTGGCAGTCGCCAGCACACAAGCACTTGTTCCATTCAGGTCCTTCCAGCAGCTCTCCTCTAAGTGATTCCCTGCTCACCACTGTTCCACCTCCACCCCCATGTTGTGAGCTGCTGGACTACCTCCATCACAATACAACAGCTACCTAAAAAACCCTAATCCTTACAGAAAACTTACATTTGTGGAATTAGGGGGGGGATAATAGCTGAATTAAAGAATATTGGGAAGAAATGCTTAAATCAGTTACTTCTAAAATGTTTGTCTTAGTAGTCAGGTGGTTTTACACAGCAAGCAGCCACATACCCTGAGCATGAACTGGGCAGAGGTGGTTTCAGAGCACTCCCAAAAGAGTGATTCAAGCAAAGCACCACACATATTTTTTCTCACTACCTTCAAGACCAGATCTCATGATATGGGACAACAATACATTCATTTAAAAAGTATCAGTTTTGAAAGGCAGCAAATGCAGTACAGAGAACTTTCACAAGCTGCAGACTCAGCCCAGGGAAGTGAAGTCCCATCTTGTGGAGGAGCAAAGCAGTATTATGGATAGCTGGACTTCTTTTCACAAAAGCAAGCAGTGACAGGGCAAGGTTTAACTGCTTCAAAGCAGAAGGGAAGAAAGTCATGACAAAGGTGGCAAGGCACTGAGAAAAGTTGCCCAAAGAATCTGTGTAAGCTCCATGCCTGGGAAGTGTTGAGAGCCAGGTTGCCTTGAGCAATGTAGTCTAGTAGGAGGTGTCCCTTTCCAAGTCAGGGGGGCTGGAACTAGACAACTTTAAGGACCCTGCCAACTCAAAGCATTCTATCATTAAGTAATCTCTACCCAAATCACACCTTCAACAAAACTCCTACACATATTTTCACCCAGCTGCACCATCCACATAGATGCATCCCAAATGTGACTCAGAGTTGCAGTATATTGTGCTCACAGGACAAACAAAAACTGAACAGATAAATTGAAGTGACTGGAAGTCTTTAGGCACAGTGCCAAGAAAACACGATGCCTTTCGTAGAGGGATTTCCAAGCAACACTGCAGGAAGGAAGGAATTACTCCAAGATAAAGCACGATGACATCTCATGAGCTAGAGCTCACAAAACATATTAGCCACTCTTATCTCCTTCCCATTGTTTTGGTATTTGTTTACACAATCAGTAGTATGCAGCTTCAAGCTGTAAGCCAGAACTAGTTCCTCCAGTTGAAAACACACTGACCATTTCCAACTCCTACAAAAACATGGCCAAATTGTTAATGAATCCTGGACATTTAAGGACAGCAATTACACCACTCCTTACTAAAGGATAGACTTTGCTATGGCTCCAGGAGAATGCTTGGAAATGTGAGACAGTCAGTTTTGAGGTGCTTACTTGAATATCAAAACCATAAAAATCACAAATCAAGGCAGTGTAGACACATGAACAAGGAAGAGTGCAAACAATGTGCCCACAGCATTTCACCTTTGCCATGGGAGCTGGTAAACACTGCAGGTTATTTGGCCTAGATTCCCCCCCAACCCCCCATCACCCATTTACTTTCAAAATAAAATGAATAAATGTAGTATAGAACAGTAAAGTTGTGTAACTAGCCAAAAGGTCAGAAAAAACTCTTAAGTGTGACCCCAGTAAAACAAACCCACTGCTCGGCACAGACTCCCTCCTTTCTGTGCTTCTTTCTGATACAAATCCACTGTTAACAAAAGCTTTTTTAATTCATTTTTAGACTGTTATTGCATAAACACCCATAGCATAAACACTCTCCACCATTCACCAAGTGTCACAACATAAACTTACCCTGCAGGGACTGCTTTTTGCAAGTTTCATAGTCAATGTAGGCCCCCTGGCACTTGCATGTCAGGAGTCACAACTAGGAAAGCTTTTCTGAGTAACATCCTGTGTGTGACGTACTTGCCCTTGCCCCATCACACCAAATCACCAGGGACAGACCTGCATATCCTGGTTCCTGCAGCTCGCAGCCTAGGCTGGGAATGTGGAATTCACCACCAACTCCAGAGCTACTGGTCATCACAGTAAATAAGTGTTTATGCTGAGTGTAGATGATATGGCAGATGACTGCCACGAAACACCTTCTCCATATTGTGGCAGTGCAGTGTATCAATCACATCAGATTACAGCATGCAATCCTTTTAGATTCATCATCTAACCCTGCCTCACAATGTCAAGATATCCACTGTGGTAGCTGGCCAAGCATATCATCATCATTGTGGGCAACAATCTTCCCAGATACTTTCAGTTATTAGCAGGCTGAGTAGTGTCATCGAGTTCACCAATGCTAAATCAGTGGGGTTTACATCAACATACCTGAGATACTGAAGTTTCTGACAAACAACTGGAATCACACACACAAAGATGATAAACAGAAGTGATCAATCTTCCTGAAGTCAGGGTTATACTACTTTTCAATGCCTGGAATAACTCTAAGCTACAGTAGTCTTTTGGATATTGGCTCACATCTGCAAGACCCAGCTTCGGCTACCCATATGTGAATGCATGCAACGCCAGAAGTCAGGATTAAAGTACCTACACTCACATAAACCACACCCAAAATGCAGCAATTCCGTCCTCATGTATCAGAGTAATTCTTGTAAGACTCCATGTGCAACAGTGCTTTAGCCTGTGAGGACTTCATCAGCTTTTTCCTCACCTATTACTGTGCTTGGACTTTTCCCGGTCTTTTTCCTTGTCCTTCTTGTGCTCTTTGTGCCGGTGTTCTCGGTCTTTGTGTTTATCTTTGTGTTTGTGAGAATCTGCAAGCAGAGAGGCAAAAACAATTAAGAAATGAAGTTGGGAGAAAACTCCATGCCTCCCTCATGAACCTCTGCATTTTTTCCCACCCCCTACCAGTATTTTCTATGATTCAAAACTTGTAATAGAAATCTTTATTTCAGAGGTCTGGAATGGATTGACTGTTCCTGGAGCACAAGTTGATTCATCTTGGTAACAGCTGCATTTATATGGTCTTCAGTTCAATGACCTTTAAATGCTTTACAGACCCTGAAGAAATGCAACCCTTGTTGTTAAATAGGTAGGGTATGGCTATGCAAGCACAATCCTGTTTGGCAGATGGGAAACTTAGCTTCCTATGTCTCTAAGTACTTCATGTCAAATAGATTAGAAGGATACAGGATCAGAGCACAAAGCTGAAGTGGTAGCCTGCTGAATCCTAGAATGTACACTTCTGCTTCCACAAGTAACTTGTCTAGACAAAGTACACACTACCCCAGCCTCTCAAATTAAAGTCATCTTACTCTTATTCCAAACAACACAGACATGACAAGCACATAACACAGGAAAGGGGAAGTAATGAGGGAGAAGGAAGGGTGAAAAGAGGATTAGGAATTCTCTCATCATTCTTCTCTTCTTCAAAGATACCTCCCTCTGATAATAGCCCCACCAAGAAAATGCAGTATGACAGCTATAATGAGTATGTGCTGCTGGTAACCCACCTACACAGGTTAGGACTGGTCCAAATTAAGTGACAGGTCATAAATGGGAGATGGCACTTAAGTGAATCTACATGAACACAATCATTTTATTGCTATCAATTTCCACCCTAAGTGACATTTCCCATCCTCAGTGACAAGTGTACTGTGTAAAGTCCTTTAAAGCACCTAGGAAATAGATGCACTGCAGAAAAAGAGCAACACAGTTGAATTGTAAATAAACTGATTTACAAGTATCTTTAGGTCCTTAAATCTGATCTATAAGTAGATCAAAAAGGAGCTGAGGCTTGAGTTAGCACCTCAAGAGACACCATTATTTACAGACAAGGTCACTGCAATGCTGGGAAGAACATGAGCATGCCCAAAGACTCCTCCCCCAGTTTTACTGGGATTTGTTTATTTTATACTTAAACTCTTAAAACAAGTAAAATTAAATAAGCTACTCCAGATACCCAAAAAGCTCTGCTGACTTTGGCAACTGCTTCCAGGCTGGAGAAGCAAAATTCCCCCCCCCCCCCCCCCCCAAGATCTTGGATGTAAGATATTAAAGGCTTAATTGTAGAGATGTTACTGCATCTCCAAAAAGGCTACTATCCCTGCACCAGGAATAGGAAAACTGCAACACAAGGATTTTGCGACTTTCAGAGTCACATGGGAAATGTGCTGCAGAGCCAGGAACAAGCCTCATCTTCCTGACTGCACCTCTTTCACCACAAATTCATTTTTCTCCTTAACTGACACCCGTTTTTCTAACCTCAAAACATTCAACTAGTTTTAGTGGAAATACAGCCACAGTCCATATCCACAGAATGTGATTTTAATTGCTTTCTCTAACTTCAGGTGTCAGACACCTGCAGCAGGCAACATAAAATAATGCATGAGTGCTGCCACTGAAACCTCCAGCTTGCCTTCTGCATGTCCTCAATCCTCCTAAACATGGGGACACTTCCTAGTGCTTTGCTGTACACGGTACATACACTTAAAGCACAAGATTCAGTTTTCTGTATTTTGATGCACAGGCACGTGGCAGGTTATATGGAACACTCAGTGTTACAGCACAGAACACCTAAGGGATTTTAAGTACCTAAACAGCAAACTCTGTATTTCACAGCAGGCAAAGCTTTGCAGGCATTGCTGGCAAACTGTGTGGGGACTGGACACCTACACTCTCTGAACTGCCAAGAAGCAATTTCTCAGCACCCTTCTTCCCACCAGGACAGCACACATTTCACTGGCAAAAATGTTTTCGCAGTGCACTTCACACTCAAAGAGTCTTCGGTTCAGCCGGGAGCTAGAAGCTCAGGCTGTTTGCAAACTGCCTGGGTTTTATTCCACAGAGAGTTTACTCACAGATTCCTACAGCCATCTATTGGCACTTGATGAATAGGTAAATTGCAAGGCAACCCATCATGATGCTATACATAGAACTCTGTATGCTTATTTTACACCATACTTGCTTTCTAAGGAGTCTTTTTTTTTTCTACTAACTAATCACTGGAAAACCACGCAACTGAGCTCAGTGCTGTTTGTTCTCTTGATAGCTTAGGAACATGAGATTGTTTTTCACCAAAAAGTGGAAAATTGAATGATTTTTTACCTTGATCACCAGATCCCCTTCCAGCTGACTTTCCAGATGAAATTAGTATTTGTTCTTGAAAGCTGTCCAGAGCTATACGCTGGAAATGCTAGAGTCAGACATCTATTTCCTCAATTCTCCACACTGCTTTATGACCATTTGGTATTTTCAGACAATTAAAGCCTGGTGCAGCAGCAAAAAAAGTGCCTGACTAGTTCAACTAGCTATGCTCACTAGTATTTGTCATCACTCAGCTTTCCTTTACTGTCTACCAAAAGCTTTCTAGCAGCAAGATCTTTCACAGAGGTGTCCTGGCTGAAAGACAGGCCAAAAGGGCTGGGGAACAGGAGGTTGTGTGCATGAGCAGAAGGGCAGGAGAGCTTTCACCCATATGCAGTCAAGGCTGGATTGGTACTTGGCCTCTAGCACTGGACAACAGTTTTAAACTCAGTACCTCCAGATGCCTCCCAGACAGGTCTCCTAAGGATTACGCTGGACTATTTGCCTAATGTTCAGACTCAAAAGTGCTGTATTCTGACACAATGCCATGAGGCAGGTTAAAGAGGAAGATTTCAAAAGAGTTTATTAAATAGTCTTCAGCTGACATATATACACCTTCAGAAGGCATTAAAGACCTTGGTGTTTTGGTTTTGCTTTCCTGTGTTTGGAGTTAGATGAAATTCAGGGGACTGGATCACTAAAAAGACTGAGTTCTTTTCATGACACATAACACAGAAATGCTTTGTTCCAGACAGGCTTTATCTAGGTGTCCAAGTTTGGCCATTTCACACCACTATATCAAATTCACAGAAACCAATACAGCATCACCTCCAAATGAATCACACTGGCAACAGATGACCAAATCTGGAGCAAAACTAAAGACATAGTCGGCCACCTCACAGCAAACCACATCAAGACAGAAGCAATCAACAGAAGTGTTCCTGTCTGCAATATATCTTCTTTGATATATTTAGCATACTGATTCCTCGAAGAATCTTTCAGCCTCCAGTAACTCTCTCCCAGCTTGCAGTTGATTAGCAGTTGACTAGGTCAGACACTGTAACACATTCACATTTGTTTCCTGCCTCTATGTCTTCCATTAAGTTTGTCTGCTTCCTCTAACACAAAGCATGGAGATAAATACTATTCCTTCTCCAAAAACATTAGCAAAATGCTCTGTCTACAATGAGCAAAATTCAAACCCTGGAAAGCTCCTGTGGTACTCCAGAATTTCAGAAATGGAAGCATCTTGTCCTAGCATCAAGGTTAGAGTGAGGACTGAGGTTATGCTCACTGGGCAAGTATTCATTACCCCTCAGGGTCTTCCTTCATTATCCTCTAACCCAAACAGCGCTTTTGGCATCTCTTCTGTTCTAGGAAGCTTGATGTCTCTGGCACTGGATCTCTGTCTGTAAATGCTGAGTCTGGTATGTCTCCAAAAGATTACTGCAATCCCCCTTACTATTCCTGCCATCCCTTGTACCTCCAACAATCACGAGCAGTTCTGCATTTTTGTCTGTTGATTCATCTTTCAGCTCTTGTTTAATTACAAGCATGCCTGATTTAAGGATGGGAAATTCTAAGCACTTTTGGTCCGTGGCTCTGTTGCGTTCTCTCCACCGCAGTCTCAGGGGTAAAGCTGAGTCATAACCCTATTTGCAATACTTGTATGTGTGTATTGCTGGAACAGTGCAGTTTTACTCTTTACCCAGGAACAGAGCTGTTAAGTTAAACACCTCTAGCTACAGCACGACAGGAGGAGAAATGTAACGGAAGATAACCCTCCTCTAGCGAGCAGTTGTCACCTGGAGAGTACAAAGGGACAGCAAAGGGGAGCAGTCTCCTTTCACAGTGAGGACAACCCCAGGCTTAATAGGTTAGTCTGCTGACAAAACATTTACGTGGGGACTATACTATTTTCATTTGTGGGACAAATTCATTCGCTTTTCAAACACTTCTGAACAGCTTTCTCCAAACAACCTTCCAGAAACATCTGCTTACATATCACAATCCAGGGAAGCAGCCCTACTTCCTCTATCAATACTGCAGTTTGGAGATCAACTTTTCTAATAAAATACTGAAATCACAGAGTTCTTGTATGCCCAGTCAGTACAGGATGCTACAGAAGGCATTTTATCCCTCTTCCATTATATAACATTTTCATTAGAATTTTTTTTTAAAGGACTGAGGAAATGTGAGCAACAATCCCATCCTTCTGACTTCTCCTAAATGAAGTGAGATAGTTGGCAAATTAACACCTGGTAACCCCAATTTCTGTTCAACAGTAGCATTTCCAGATAAATCTATGTGCCTTCCATACTTGCTGCCTTTCAGTTCACCTTCTTCTAAGTTTTTGTGGGCTCAATTTGAAAACCTCATTAACCTGCTTACAGAAAGGTTGCTGCCAGTGATCTTTGTTCTTTTGAAGTGTTATACTAGCTTTGGGGGATAAGGACTTCTTTGTATTTTTCCTTCTGGTTCCAGCCACACTCCAACTGCTTCTTGCAGTGCAGAAATACCTTGGCTGGTACATATGCTGGTTCAAAGCCTCATCTTAATGTTTCTCTAGACTGATGGTCCAGAAAGAAGACTTCTGGATTCTTAGGGCTGAAGAATCTGAAGACATAGCATGAAAAATTAATCATGTTACCAACTAAGAAAAACATTCTAACCTTCTTGTTATTCCAGTAACATTTCTTTGTCAGGTAAGTGGCTGGAATTTCTGCCCAGTTTAAGTTCAATGTCTTGACATTAGTTACAAGAGAAATGTGGAAGCTCTGAAGACTTTTTCAGGATCACTGGTTTGTATGAGCATGGTGCTCTCTCTATTGCCAGTGTATTCAGCCATCCTGAACATAAAGCATGAGCACAAAGCCCTTTACCATCAGCACAGAGGACACGTATGATGAAAATAGCAGAGTCTTTTCAGCTCCTCCTCTAGAAAGGAGAATAAAGTCTTAAAGATGTCTCTAGTTCCACTGGTAAATTATGCAGCTGAAAAGTAATTCCATAACACTGGATTGGGTTAAAAAGATGGGCAAGTTCAAAATTTTTTCATTAACCTGCCTCTTACCTGAGGACTGGTTCTCAACAAAACACCACTTCTACCTCTACTTTAGATCATTTGTACCATAGCTGCAGTCTTTTTAGTCTTTAGACTGTTTGCATCACAACAGGTGTGAAGGAAACAGTAAGCAAAGCAAAAAAGACTCTGTGTGAGGTAAATGAAACCACTTTACTGATTTTTCTTCTCCCCAACAGGCACTCCTCAAAAGCAGTTATCTTAAACCTGCAGATTATCAGAAAAAAAGCCTCTTACTTTCAAGTTACTCAAATTTCAACGCATTATTATTTATTTTGCCAAATCTTGTTACATTTCATTTCTTATAAAAGGATTGCAAATAAAAACATCAAGATTCAGTTGCTGACATGATGCCAAGAAGGGACATGAATCACGTGAATGTGGTTCAAGGTGTCTAAAATAGCTGGCAAAGGACTTGTATTTTCACCTCAGACATCTGATCAATGGTTTAGTGTAGCACGAACTTTCACAGCAGACAGATTCTATCAGTGAGTAGAAGGACTGTAATGTTTAGTCATTATCCAAGATCTTGGAGATGAATGGGGACAGGATTCACAGATTAGCTAAAGAGGCAATGATAATCCCACGTGTGAAGGTTGTTCTGTGAGGTTCTGGTCAATTTATAAGATGTTCACCTGAGAAAGTAATTACTGTGCAGAGATGAAAAGCTCATTTGCAGACCTCACATGGCTCGGAAGAGCAACTGTATGGAGCAAATGGCATGCTATGAGGCACAGGGGATCAGGATCTCAGCTGCCAGACAGGTTATTAATTTGGATTATTCAAATGACTTTACATGTCTTGATTTAACAGTTTTAAAGTACAATAATCCCATCTAACTAGTAGAGAAGAGGTTCAAACTATCCTAAAATATTTGTATTCCAACTGAAGGAAGTCACAGTGTGATCCCTGTACTCCAGTAATTGATCAGTGTTTCTAGGGTTTGTTTAAATGTATTTCCATTGCTGAAGCAATGAAAAAAGCAAAGGAGTGGGAAAGCTAAAGGACAGAAAACAGAACTCCATCCAGGTATCAGAAATAACACCTTTCCCAATAATGTAGGGCAGATTGGAAGAAAACAACATAGATAAGATAGAAAGTGGAAAACATCTATATGCAGCTAGAAGCATCAAAAGCAGAAAAAAAAACCATACCCAGAAGGCACCATTCAGAGAGATGATGGTATTGTGGATGATGTACTGGAGCAGAAAACCATAATCTAAAATAAACTTCCCATGTGAAACTGGATATGCCACTTACTGGCATAATGGCCCTATTTACACAACTACAGACTACACAGCAAAGGTACTGCAGGTCTGTTTGCTGGGCCGTTCTATTTCTCCAATAGCTGTCTGCAAAACATTTGGAAGCCTGAAAATAAGTGACCAAAACAGCTAGACCAGGCTTTGCATCTTTATAACCTAAGCGTGAAATTCAGAAAGAGAAGTGGGATCTGGGTTTTCAGTAGGTGTCAAGAAGGGAAAGAAACTACAACGATGCCGAGACTGCCAGGCTTCTGCTTCCCCATTCGGAGTGCCATACTTAGCGGCACAGATACACCTCTCAAAAGCAGTTTGACATGCGATCCTTTAGCAGTGTTGAAAGACATCTCCACAATCAACATTGCTACAGAAGGCTATTTCTAAATCCTTAAAATCACATTCAAATGAAGTATGACTACTGTGCTATCACAAACTCCTTTTGATTTAGGTGTACCACAGGGTCAGATGCCTCAGTACAGGGAGGCTGATAATTCAACAGTGCTCACTGCTTCCCTCCATTAACTAGAAAAAAATCTGAGTTTTATAGTTCACTGAAAAAAAACCTAATTTTGACTAAGCACAAAGACAGCTGTTTGGAAAAGGAACCAATTAACTCTTTGTTGTGAACTTCAGTCATTCATTTTCTATACAAGGGAAGATATAGGAAAAACAAAAGGTGTCATAACTTCATGAAGAGGAGTCTGGGAAAGTACAGCAAAATAACCAAGCACTTTTTCCTTTCTAGGGCAGGAACTTTATCACTAAAGGTAAATCTCCAGTGAAATGTGTTTTTCCTCTAAGTGCTCAAATGAAGAAACAGATTTGAGGCAACCTATTTTCCAGGCTACAGTTAACTCCATGACAAAATTCCTTCCAACCTGAGCCAGAACTGACCACACCACATGGTATCCAATTCTGCCAAAGCTTGAAAACTTGGTCCTTCTGACAAAATGGAGTAAAACTAACAACTCAACACCAATCTCCACACTTCAACAGCTACTTGAGGCAAAAGAAACTATAGGGAGAGACAGATGCTACATCTTTCCTCACAAGGACCATGCAGGGAGATTTGGCTTAAGTAAAAGACAGACCCCTTAGTTACTGCACTCTTCATCAATCTTGTAATTTGAAGGCCACATATTTCCTTTCCATAGGAAGAAGCCTATGGAATGAGTTAGTGATGAACCTTGTTGGGGACAAATAGACAAGACAACACAGATAGACAGATAAACAGATAATCTCCAGGTATTCACTGTCCTTTAGAATGGCTCTTGCCGACTTCTTGAGAAGTTCCACTTGCTCTCCAGCAGAGTTTAATTATGCAAACAAAAATCTTACACAGCTTTTTAGAAACACAAAGTTTGCAAAACGAGATCGACGCACCTTCTGCTCCACTGAACCCCACAGCAACTTCAATTTAAGGAAGAGAGGTAAACAATATGACAGAACTGCTACCAGTGAGAGAGCACAGTGGGCACAGGACCAAGTCTGCAAGCCAAGCTGTAGGTTCATTTCTCCACCCCAAACTTCAAAAGCTTATCATGGATAGGTTAAGGAGGTTAGGAAAAAAAAAAACACAGACTGATCACAGACTGATCACTCCCATCTTGTGTGACTGAAGCCTCTGGGGACACGAAGTTAACCTGAAATGAATGCCATCGCTGGCATTTCATCCATCTAAACCGACCTGCAGAAGCTGGGTAGGTAAGTAGGATGTGCTGCAATGGCCTGTTCACAGAGAGAAGGGCAGATACATTTTGCCGCGTGTCTGGAGCCCTTCTTCCATTTCTGTTCAGACACACTGGATTAATGGCTTGTTCTCTGTGTACCTCATTTTTTCACCTGCTGAGGAAGTATCTAATACTCTGCAAGTGATTAATGCTTAAGCAATTCAGACAGCTATGAAATGTATATAAAGGGATGCTGACCTTAAGAAAGTGCTACACTGCAACTATTTTGCTGAAAAACAGCTAATGGTGTAGACCAGCAGCAAGTTAATGACCTGCCAGTGCCTTTTACATGGTCTCTTCTGAAAGAGGTGACACTTTCACATCACCTATTCTGCAGATCTTTGTTCTGTGTAACACATGCATAAAATCACTGCAGAGGGAACTACAGTAGATATTACACAAAACAGAAGACTGAGGACGCCTTATAAAGCATGAAAATACATGTTTGATCAGCACAGAAAGGCTAAATTAATAGCTGCTTCTTGCACATGCCAAAGGGCTCCCAACTGAGAGGTAACAATGAAGTTTCAAACCATTATTTGCATTCAAAAACAACAACAAAAGTTCATTGTGAAAAGAAACATGTGTTTCCAGGGATTCCCAAGATGTAAAACATTCTCCTGTAATTGTATGAATAAGAGTCAAAGACTGAAACCCATTAGTATGTTTCCACTAACAAAGCAGAATGAAACAAAACACTAAGTTAAAACTTCAGGGAAACGACCATCATCAGTGTCCAGCTAAACATGCTGCTGCTGTGCCGGCATTGAGAGAGGGAAGTCCAGAGTCTCCTAAGGAAATGAGATGAGAAAGCAACCCTCTTCTTGTCCCTGGCGGTATTTATTCTTACAAGGCTACACTTATTACTGAGTAGAAGCATTCACATTTCATAGTGCACTCCATTCAGAGCCTGAGTACCTTGCCTGTGAACAGTCTTCTCTTTCCTTACTGAGGCAGAAATAGTTTCAATAATTCTTTCTTGTTGCTTTATGATACCACAGCCACATTTATAACAAAGAAAGTTACACACTGCATATATGTCTCTAAAGAAGGCACACATCTGAAGCCACATTTTTCCCCCAAGTTTTCAAAGCCAAGGCCCATCATATCTGCACTTTGGGAGGCCAGGATGAGGTCAAGAGCAGAATCTAGGGAAAATCCACAGTGAGCACTGCGGGACAACACATGAAAGCTCCAGGACACTCTAGAAATAAAGCCACATTAGAAGTATGGGCAAGTTTATATGATCTTTGCCAAATGCACGCCTAGCTGTGGTCATGTCCCACAGCTGCCTTAATTTCAGTAGGCACCTACTTTTCCTTCTCCCACCCCAGACTAGTGCAGAATTACTTTCCACAGCCAGTGAAGGGATTGCCCAGGGAGGTGGTGGAGGCACCGTCCCTGGGGGTCTTCAAGAAAAGACTGGATGAGGCACTTAGTGCCATGGTCTAGTTGATTGGATAGGGCTGGGTGATAGGTTGGACTGGATGATCTTGGAGGTCTCTTCCAACCTGGTTGATTCTATGGAACAGACAGAAAAGTGTAAAGCCAGGCTACTGTCTAAAGCCACCCTACCTGTATCCAGTGATCACAGACAGATCCAAAACAGAAAAGGTAAGAGCAGACAAATAGAGTCATGATAAGCTTGAGCTTCATTGCCTCTCAAGTTTCTAGGGCCTCATACTTCTTGCAACTAAATCCAACTGTGTGCATTTCATTTGTTAATAACATATACAGAGAGAGGACTGTATAGATACAAGAGAGAGGACATATCATGAGAGCATGGAGAACTTTGTGGTATATAAAGTGAGTATAGCTGAGCAGAAATGGCTAACACAATCAGCTGAGGGGAAAAATAGCATTAGAAAAGTAGTTATGGGTAGGTTTTTTGTGAATTTCTTTTAGATCTACTAATACTAGACAGTTTTCACTAGACTATGTCACTTCAAGTTCTTCTAAATTCACACCAGTTTCCTCCCCACTGTGTGAAATGCAGTTAACAAAACCAGCATAGTGAAAACGACAGACTCACTAAGAAAGGCTAGACAATCGTTCACAAACCAGTCTAGCATCCAGTTGTCTGGAACGAGTCTAAAAATTATAAATGGTAAAATTTAAGGGCATTCCAATCAATAATGCAAAGAGGACTAATCCTGTTTTCAGAGTCAGAGAGCAGCCAACCTTTAGCACTGATCCAAGGCTTAGCATAGGAGTTGTCACGGGGTGTTGTCACACACAACCTTCTCTACAGAGGAGACAAAGGGAGGGATGTAGGCACCACACTGAGGTATTTGGCTGCACTGGAGACAAAGACAAAGAGAACTGCCCAGGGTGACTGGCAAGTCTCTCAAGAGCAAGATACAGAAGGCGCACACCCTCTTCTCTGCTTCTCCACAGTGCTTGCTGCAAGTGGGGCAAGTGCAACATTTAGTCATGTTTAGACTTCGGAGCTATCAGGGACTGCTCAAGATAACCTGCCCCTTACTGCAATGCAATCTAAAGGAAAATGGTTCACTTAACCCTTACTGTCCTGGTCTGTAGGAATCATTTTCCTTAAGGAGTTCCTGGCTGCAAAATCCTCGGGACGACACACCGTTTTCATCAATCCCCTGTCATGAAGGAGGTGCAAGCCGGGATGGATGGAAACGCTCTTGCTTAGCCATCAAGTGCACTTGAAATCAGGGAAACTTTTGCTCCTTGCTTGCTTCATAGCTCAGAGAACCTCAGCTAATGCTCAAACGTAGCATAAGAATAAATCTTAGACCTGGAGTGAGGAGCGCAGTGACTGCGGCTGCCTGCATCGCTGTCACAGGTAGGTGGGCTGAATCATTGGGAGAATTTTGACAAAGAACTGCCCAAGAAACAGCTTTCAGAGTTACTTCAGCAGACTGGGTCAAGAGCAGAGAAGATTTTTTAGTTCAGTCTGTGACAAATTCACACTGTAGACGGAGAACTTCATGTACTGTTCTCCATACATAGACTGAGTCAGTGCCCCTAGCAGAAGGTTTTTCCGCCTCCAACTGCTCTTTACACCATCATTAGAAAGGTGCAAACAACACAATTTGTGATGCAGAGTCAACAGCTGCTTACTGTATGCAAACTTTCAAGACAGGTGAATCAGGAGAAAACAGGGGCAAACAACTTTAATTCCTAGTCTTTAGAAGACACTTCAGCTGTATTTAAAAATAAAGAGGCTGGATTAACTTTGGGGCATCTGAAGAAAAGTTTCATGTCTGAAGACTGCACTGGAGAACAGGAAACTTGCTCTGTTGTCAGCAGTAATTACACTGCAATGACATCAGCCAGGAAAATATTTTCACTTGCTGGTTGTGCAAACGACTAGCATTTCTGGAAACACTAAAAAGAAGTTCATAAAGGCTCCCTGAAATCCTGACACTTCTTCAGAACAAGAGTGAGGTCTCAACAGTAGATCACACAGAGGCTGTACTTGCACCAGCAACACATGAGGACAGGGCTGGTGTTTGACTCCGAACAAGGGCTCCCCTCAAGCAAAAATGTTACAGAAGATGGAGGGGGGGAAAAAAAGGCAGCTGCACTGAAGCTCTTTGCAGCAGCCTCCTGTCAGCAGTCAGGATCACACACAGTTCATACACATGGGAGTGGTACAAGCTGTGCTCAGTGTCCTCAGAGGCAAGGCTCTAATGGCATTTGTTCAAAGCCTTTCATTAACCATCCCTTGACACATGATGTGGCTTTGGCCAGTGCTGGTATCCTGCCTACTGTAGGAAGGAAAAGCTTGAAGATGCAGCACCCTTGGGAACAACACGAGGCCCCCACAATCTGCAGTATTAGAGCATAAATTGACTCTGCAAGCAGAAAAATGCTTGGTAAATGCTTTAAATTACCTCTGCCAAGCACTGCCACTGTTTCACATGCTGGAGTCAGATGATTCTCCTACTACTAGTTTAATATCATGCCTACTAAGCTCAACTTGAAGGGGGAACCATGGCCAAAGACATAAAAAGTTTATTTCAGAAGACCAGGCACTTAAATTATTTTTATCACACTCAAGCTGGTTCCTCACTGTAGGAGCAACTCCCACACTGATTCCAGCTGGTGACTTGTTATCTGTAATAATTTAAGTATAGGGCTGCACTGGATGGATACAGCCCAATTCCTCCTCTGTTCCCGTTGTGGCCAAGTTAAAAGATCGTTTGCTCAGGTCAGGCTCATTCCAACGGTTGTCTGCAAGCACCTTATCACCAGAAGCTGTTTAGCCACAAGTCCCACTCTGGAGACAAGGGAGGGAATGCAATTCCCCTGCCTTAAGGGGACATTATCACAATTAGCATACAAGAAGAAACTGATTTCTGCTACAACTCACAAGCAAATAAACAGAAGTAAATGTTTAGTGACAGCTGAGATTTCTACACTTCCAATTGCACTCCTAAATCTTCTGAAAGAAAGGAAGAGAACCTACAAAGAGGCATCACCACAGAAGTGTAGGTCACTGCAGCTTTAACAGTGAGGTTTCAAATAAAGATGTGATTGCAACACTTAAGTGAGTAGTAAGTTCAGATCCTAGATACGGTGCACCAAACTCTACTGGAAGTCTTCAACTGTCATCAGTAAACACAAGACGTTACTTTAAGTCACAGTTATGCACCTGCGCTCTTCGTTTTGTTAAATCCAGGTCACGCCTCACCAGCCGGCAACTGTTAAATCACACTGATACAGGCACTTGAATCCAAAATGTAACCTGTTGTTAATGCAGAGTAACTGCCTGTGGTTACTTTGTTAAGTCACTTCCATTCAAAAAGCTCAATACAACACTTCGGTGTGGGTTTGTTACTGGTGTTTTGTTGTTTGGTTTGGTGCTTGAATTTCTGGTTTTTTTTAACTAATGGCTTACATCTTTGGATGGAAATCAGAATTTTAGTAAACACACAGCAAATTTTCAGATTTCACCCTACACAAAGTTCACATCTGCCTTGAATGAAGCATACAAAGGGGAGAAAAATATCTACTTCATTTGTTTCACATGTAAAGCCTATTAAAATCAAGCAAGCATAACCCTTGAAAACAGAATTTAACCAACTGCTTCTGGTTACCTCTTCCTCATTTTTAAGAGTAGTTCTTTCTTCACCTATGCAGCTAGAACTAAGTGTGAAAAGTTAGCCTTTGGTTGTCAGCTTTCAAATGGCTTCCACCATCACGGTCACTGAAGAACTGTTTCAACTGAAGGAAACACACTGCAGGTGCAGTCATCAGAAGCTCATTTATCACCACACTTCAAACTCTCAAGTGCTTAACTAATGACTTCCATCAGATCACAGGTTCTGTTTTCTAATTGCTGGGACACACCACACTCTACTTTCAAGTCTTCTGAACATGAAGCTTAGCATTATTTAAAGATTTTAAGAGGTTGGTTGGTGAGAGGGTTGTAAACACACTCAAAAAACCTTATGTGCACTACAGATGCAAATCCAGGGATTCAATATTTGTTATTCCTCTTCAATACAATTCAAAGTGAGGGAAAAACCAACACAAAAACTGATTCTCAGGACTACACCAAAGGAAAAAAATAAGAAATTTCTTGTGCCACTTGACTGCCAGCAGAAATAGGCAAAGGAAACAGGAGGAATATCTAAGATTTACAATCTGATAATTTATTCCTGAATGATTCAACTCTAAGACTATTTTTACAAGTTTCTTGGCTGCCAGGCTTATGTACATTGCAACAAATTTTTAAAAGGTTATGATGATTCTTACTGGAGTCAAAATTAGATCAGTGCATCCATAAAATTCTACAATCAGGATTAATACCACCTTGCAAGTTTTAGTCCAGCCGATGTAGTAGCTTTCTCCCACACGAGCAGCCCTGAGCAGCAACTGTACTGCTCCCTCCTCCCCTCCCAAGTATTTCAAGCCTGTGCTAGACAAAAGCACTGCCAGAGTGCAAGCATCATCCAGGTACCCAGTGGCAGAACAAAAGCTCGCTCCCTTCCTCCGGACTGCATCCTACTTCACCAGCACAGAGGTTTTTGAAACCACAGCTCCTGAACACTTTTAACCCCTCTGAGTATGGATGCATTTCAGTGATGCTGTTTTGCAAGTTTTAAAATGCACCAATGATTTTTTTGAGCATGGATATGTTTTCTCTTGAGCATTTATCTTACTACCTGTAATCCAGTCCCCAGCAGACCGGAAAAACAAAACAAAACAAAACACAACTCTCTTTTGCCCGATACCACAACTGCAACCTGTGATCAGCTTTATCTGATACTATCAGAGGTAAAAAGGCACCGATGCTGGAGCATTAAGCTTTCACCAGTCCACAGCACTAGTACTAAGTAAAGCCTTTAAATGGGAAAACTATGCGATGAGTAGCTCTAATACCATAAGAAAGAATGAACATGAACAACTTCTGAAAATCAGCAAACATGACATACTTAGTTTCACATGCCATTCCCAAATCTAAGAAGCTACATGGACAGATCAAGACACTCCTGCAGGAAGAGGTATCACAAAATTCAAAGTTGGGTAACAATTTGCAATAACCACATTTCTCTTCCAGTGCTGGCATAAGTACTCCACATTTGTAGGAGATAATGTAAGTTCAACCTGGTCTCCTCAGACATTTGTTTGCATCTCTCAGAGGTGAAATAGTTCAGTAGTCTCTGAAAACTACAGAAAAACAAACATTTCAACACAGATTTTCATAAGAGACTTTAAAGTACCAGCTACCTTATGATCACAACATAACCAAGACACTTTCTGCCACTACAGTCTCTGTAACAAGGAATCTTGGCTGCAGCACTTTACACCAAGGAAGTTACCCTGATATGAAATTGCATTTAATTTTTTCAAGTGAAAGCAATGAGCAGAGACAAGTAGAACAAGCAGACATTCTGCTAAGATCAAGCATCACATTTTCTCAACAATCTAACTGTGCAGTTAAGTGTCAAGTCCAGCACTTGTTCCATCAAGGGGTGCATCAGAAGTTGCTGTATGAATGCCATACAGCACATTTGAGAGACAAAAATAACTCTGATTCGAGTAAGTGCAAGGGAAAACTCCAGTGACCAACAGAGAGAAAACATCATTTGACTCTTAGTGTACCAAGACATTTGACAACCTTCTATCTGTTCTAGAGCCTGCTTGGAGCACAAATCTCAAGTGTTTTGATCTGAATTTAGTTCTGTGTGTGTAAATAAGCCAATTGAGATCAGAGCATTTAAGGCAGTCACATACCTGGAGTTAGTCAAATGCAAACCACAGCCTACAGTAGAAATGCTGGGATCCCTGGCCATGATGGGGAGCAGACAGAACAAACTGTCTTCTCAGATTGAAGGAATAGCTCACGGGAAGATGAACTGAGCAAGCATCACTGATGCTTTGTGACCAAATTACACTGACTTCACAACATGGAAATGAGAAATCTGGAAATTAAACAACCCTGCACTCATTTTTCAAGCTCCCAAACACTTTGTGGATGCTTAGAAGAAACTTCTTCTGAATACTAGATCTCATCTGAACTGAAAATTAGTGAAAAACTTACCTTTCCAGTCTCTGAAGCACCTGTGACAAAAATCACCATTAGACTTGTTTGCAGTCCATGTACTACAAGTTTTTTTAAATGCTTTTTTTTCCAGTACTGGGGAAAAACAAAGGGAGAGCTGCTTTGCCTCAGTCCTCCTCTAGAGCTCATTGCCAAAGGCTGATTCCAGAGCTCTGCTGAGATTAAACTGTTAATACACACAAACACACGGTTCAAAAACTCAACTTTGAAGAAAATTAAATAGCAGATTTATTTCAGCTCTACTCAGAAAGTAAATATTTGCCATTGCAAGTCAGCAGAGGACTTCCATAAAAAAGAAACTGAGAAGTCTTCCTTTCCCCTGTTCAACATTCCTCCCAAAACACAAACACTATGCAAAGAGGACTCCTGGAACTACCACACCAAGTTCCCTTTGGGATTTAAGGCTACTTAGTCTGGATGAGAATCTGAGCATGAGGCTCCCGTGCCTGGGTGGGGTATTCACAATAAGGGAGAAAAAACACAAGAACTTAAATTAAAAACAAATTCTGCTGTTAATAATGAGGATCACATCTGTTTCAAACACTGTTTCATGTTCTTGTGAAATACAGCTACAGGGGACTTACTTCACAAAACAATGCTCCACAGCTTCATTCTTTATAAAGGAATCTGTTCAGAAACTCACTCCAAGTTGACAAGGACTTGGTAAAGCTCTGGATCCTTTGCAAATGCAGGCAGGGGTGTTAGCATGGTTTCTAGCACTACCAATGAGCAGTGGCAAAGCCCAAGCACAGATCAGTTCCTAGGAGATCTGATCTCCTCTTGAACCAGCCACCCCTGCTGTCAGCGCCAAACATAACCTGTCTGCTCAACTGCACGCAGAACAAATCCAGCTGGCATGCAAAGGCAACATAAAATGTGATTCTTGAAAGGGGCAAATGTTGCCTTGGATGAGTGCTGTGAGAGACCCGCTCGAAAACACAGGGAAAGACAGAACATTTCAACTCAGGCTATGGTTCAACAATAACTTCACTTTCTCTTGTACACAGATGAGGCCATGCTTTGACAGTGATGAATAGCGAAATCAGAAAGCAAAGATTATGGACAAGAATCTCAACAACTGGGCTGGGAAAGAGGGAAGGGGCAGGCATGTTAGACACAAAGGCAGTGCTTGAAGAATGACAGCTTTACACCTTCATTTATTAAATAACAAACTGAGGGACTCATCCATTCAAGTGCTTCTAAGATTCAATTTAAGAATTAAGCCAACAGAATATGCAGTTTATGGCCAGCTGTAGTCTCCATCCACTGCCAGACAAGCGAGGGACTGGGGCAAACAAAACTAGCCAGTGCTGGGCTCTTCCCAGCTCACATGCTGGCAGTCAAGCCATGCAGAGAGCATCAAGTGCCACACTGCACTTTCCTCTTTGTATCTACATGATGAGAAGAGTCTGTGGCGCTAGAAAGAAGCTTCCTTTAGATGCAAGTGATGCTGAATAAGCCTACTTGATGATAAAAGAAAAACATTGTTTATGACAGCCACTAAACTCCAGAGAGCAGCATATTTTAAATTAGAAGACTGTATCTACTCATAAAAACAGGTATTTCAAGGACAGCTTGCTTCTGGCTCCCTAATGAAGTGCAGGTGACATACACAGCTATGATATTATGACTCAGACAAGATGCCAGCTCCTCTGAGAGGCTCCCTGGGTTTGCAGTAGGAAGAACACAGGAGGATACAAGCAAGCAAAGAGAAAAAGGTTCTTGAAAAATGCCTGCTATCCACATTCATCTCCAAAGGTATCCTAGACAGCTGAAGAGATGTTCCAGTCCACTGGAGCAAGACCAAGCAACCCTAACACCTACTCACTCCAATGTGACAACTTGGAAATAATAGAGGTAACAGCACTGATATCCTGACTCTGCTTTGTACCAGTGTTTTCTAAAAAGATTGATCAAGGTGACACCTATGACAGGATTGGGCAAGTCACTGAAGAAGTGAATCAAGGTTGTTAAGAGTTCATCTCTTGCACTGCATTTGCATTCACATCAGCCTACTGCCACTGGATCTGACAATTACTGCTTGTGTCCTGGAACACAACTTCTACCTAGCTTTGTCTACTGCCAGAAAGGACTTAAGTTCTTTATCCCTGAGGTGCACTGTTACCAAAGAAGGAACCAAATTTTCAGTCAAAACCAAAGCTAAAAACTAAGCGTCAAGGAGCGACACCAGTAAGGATGCTACACACAAAGGGGTCTCCTGTGCACAAGCAGCATTGCATCAAATGGAGCTCATTTTAACAGCCTCAGCGACACTCTTGCTCCTCAGAAGAGCAGGCAGCCTTTTATTCCCCATCTGGTGGTCATTAACTCCAGAATACAAACCTCAGGGTACGTCACTAGGACTACTCCATCCCTCCATTTTGTAGATGCTGCTTGTGTTGCAATGAATCATACCCTCACATGGATCTCCAAAGAGCTCCTGCTTCCAGTTTCCCAAACTGACTTAGATTAAAATGGAGAGTGCTGGTCTAACTTGTAAGTGTACCTTCTCAGGCAAGTCAAAACTGGTACCTGCCCAGCCCAGCTGTTTATCTCTCCAATAATGGATCTTACTCACACACTGCTGTAGTCACAAACTAGCACAGACATAATATGCTCTTCCTATTGCTCAAGGCACAGTTAGGAGACACTCAAGGCAAGGTGGCATGTATGGTGCAAGAGACTAACCTGTAAAGTACTTGATGCCACAACCTTGCACACAGACCAGGAAACCACGGATCTCCCAACTGTGTATCCAGTGATCACACTACAGCACACATGTTGGTATTTGTAAAATAATTTAGTGCTACAGAAAAAATACACACTTCAGCTCCTGAATTGTGCATTTAAGAAAAAATGATAACATATGCTAAAACTGCAGAAGCTTTCTCTCTTTTTTTGTGCTGCCCTTTGGTAATCACCTCAGTCTTCAAGTGGAAGAAGAATTAAAAATGGAAATCAAATGTCCAGGTTAGAATTGAATCTTATTCCTAGCCAGACAGCTTTGTATCTATTTCTCCGCTGAAAGAAATCACTCCCACTCGGTTCTTGATCCTGCACCTCTGAGAGGAACATAGTACTCCCTCTTCTCCCCACTGTGTTGCCTATTTAAACAACGTGGCCTCAGGACAGGATAGGGCTGTATAGCACAAAGGCCCTTAATCCCAGACATAGTGTCCATGTGTAACAGAATGTTCTTCCCCAGTGCTTCCTGTCCTCAGCTTCAGAGTCTTTTTTCCACATTAAACCCTTCATCTCCACACAGCCTGACCAGGGCAATACAGACTGTGCTGATAGCTGGACAAATAGCATCGCACAAAATAACTGTCATCTCATTCAGCTACTAATCTCCCTAAGGAACGAAAGAACTCCATCCACCTACACCCACTGCTGAACAGATGAAGACAGACAGGCCTCCTATCTGGTTAGGAGGTCTCCAAACCACCTTATGTCAGGATCTACATAGCAGGATATCCACTGCCAACCACCTGTACTTTTTACCTCATAAAACTCTTACCACAAAAATAGAAGCCTCTTAGTTTCACTATCTTAACTCCAGAAATCTCTGTGTTGCAGTTAGAAGACCACTATATCTTCCTCAATTCTACCTCCAGCTACTTAAAAATCTGCCACAGGCACTTAGTAGATTTCAAAGGCAAAAGCCCACAGAAGGCGAGAGCCCATTTGTCCCTCAGCCTCTCCCCAGAAGGTCTTTTTAGGCCATCTCTCTAAACCAAGAAACTGCAGCCTCAGAGGAAGATCGGCAGCTGTTTTGACAAGCTTGGCCCTTGTTCAAAGACTGGAATCCAAGCTTTGAGCAGTAATACATCGGCATCAATGAAAGTTCAGCTGAAGTACATTGCTCTGGCCCTGCAATGCAGATCATCTACTCCATGTTACACACAAAGGAAAAACTACCACTTTGCTGATCAAATTGAAAGGTACAAAGAACTGACAAATAAAAGGAGAAAAAAAATATTCTGGACAGTGCCCCACAATTTCATATCCTCATGTGTCAGAAACAGTGTTAGGCAATGGCTGAAAGTAAGTGACAAAGGCCAAGAAAAATGAAAAATCTATTTGTATTTGTATATTGCTCTGCTCCTATTCATTATATTCTAGACTTTCTACCATGAAGCCACATCTCTGGTCAATGTCTTAAAAAAACCCTAAAAAAATCTTAAAATGACTCCATGTAGCCACTGCTGCACATCTCTTAGCTACACCAAACTGACAAAGCACTTGGATGGAAACAAGACAGCTTCCAATGCCATGCTGTGTACAGCGAGTAGTGGAGTGAGCCCAGCACTTCAGGAATTACAGTGCATTTGGTAAAACTCATTCCAGAGCTGCCAGACAAACAGTGCTCATGCAGAGGGTTTCAGACAGGACAAGTTGTACGCAGCCTTATCCACAATGAACATAAGACCTCACATTTCATTTACTCTTAACATTTATTCCCTAGCACAGCAAAATGCTCCATTAGTGAACTCCCAGATGTTTGCTGCAAAAATCAGTAAGACTGCACATCAACGACTGGGATTTCAAAATGAGCAGGAAGTAGTAGAAGTCACCAGGGCCTTATTTTGAGCAAATAATTGGAAAATAGCATTACAGAAGGAAAAAAAGATACATTTTTAAGCATTAGAACTGTGTCTTCGAGAATGTAACACGTTCGTCCCCAGACAGTACAACTTTATCTGCTAAATACGGTGTGTTTGTAACAGACTGTCAGCTATGTGCTGCAGCTGAGGAGCCATTAACAGGCATTTAGCTAGTACATCTGACCACCAGCACCTCTTTAAGGGACACAGGCACGACCTAGCCAAAGATGGGTTACACGGGCTGATCAAAACATTTTAGTGAAGCTACAAGTACACTCCAAGCTTTCCTGAGGCAGAAATCAATCTCTCTTCAGTCATGGAAAGATACAGCCAGCTGCAGAATCACTCTGCTGCAGCACTGAATTCCACGAGGGTTCACTGGGCTTTTAACACACAGCCATCTATGTTGGGTGGAATTATGAAGGAGCAAATCACCTTCTGGTGGGCATCACGAAGCTCAGCACTCTGAAATACTGCTGGAGAAGGAAGCCATTGTCTTTATAACACTCTCTAAAATTCACTTCTCTGACGAAGGTGCAAGATAGAAATACATACGTGCACACCCACACGGCTCACAACTGCACAAAGCTTGTGATCATGAACAAACACATTCGTGTCAAAAATACTGATACGGAATCCATGAAGATCCACTGATCAGAAGCTATGGGGAAGCAACTTTTGGCTCTAATGCTGACAGAAGCCTTCTAATAAAACAATTTCCCAACTGCTTGAGCTATCCCTCTTCACCCTCCAACCATCCCAATTTTAGAAGTTACCATCTCCTAACTATAAAAGGGATTTAAGTACTTTAGGTGGAGACACGAGTTGTTTTTCTTGATGAGGTATTGTCTGCTGAGGCGGAATGACAAGCACCTACACTAACTTCCCTGCTGTGCCTCCTATATTTGAGCTTGCACTGCCCCCATCCCATCAAGATCTGTATTTCAGACATTTTCCAGCCCCCGCCTCCAAAGCTTTCTAAGACAGGAGTGAAGCATGCTCAATGCTGTCCATCCTTGTGACTCCGTCTTGGGAACTGCCAATTTCAAAACACACAGCAGCTGTCAGTACAAGTTATTGGTCTAAACTGAGCTACTACTGTAACTGTCTTCAAGTGAAGCTATGGAGATTTAAGTAATAGCAATGAACAAAGGAACATTCCTCAGGGTGAAGCAGCAGCATCAAATGTAGCACGCACCAGAGCTGTCCAGCCATGTTGCCTTTTTCAGGCTCATGTGTGTTACTCTAGTGGACAAGCAGTCCTTGAAACCACAGAAAACATAATCAGGCTTTATGCTAACACTCTAGTACACTTCTGAGGCAATTCTTACTTGAATCACTGTCCCTCTTCCACTCATGGTTCTTCATCACAGGACTCCATCTCTATCATCACTGACGATACTGAGTTTTATTTACTAACAGAGAACTAATGGCCAAGGTCTCTCACTTCTCCAAAAGCATCAAGTCTAATCTCCAACAGCTGTGCCAGAGGATTTCTCAAGAATATTGTTTGTTTTAAGGACTGTCACAAAACTTTGTATTTCACATCACCACTCCTACTGACAGAATGAGGTTTAACAAAATCCTACTTTTAGCTCTTAGCTTAAAGCAGTCCAAGAATCATTGATGCTAAGTAAGTGTTACAAAAGCACAAGTTTCAGGAAGCCTCACTGTAGCTCCCTAATCTCTACCTCCATTCTCAAGTCTGGAGCTCTCACTTCATCAGCTGAGTAGCTGCAGAAATCAAACTCAGAAACCAAATTTGAACTTGAAAATATGCATGTATGCTCAGATACCTAAAGCCAACAGCAACTTTCTGCGGCTCTTCGTAACTTGTAGGTCACAAGAGTGCAAAATTAATTCTTTTTGCATCATCTTCCTAATGCCCTAACTGCCACTGTGATGCTGGAAGATATTGCTGCAGTTCATTCTTCATGATCAGTAGTTTATAAAAGTAAGCATTTGAGATGAAAATATTTCTAACTACAAATCTGATTAAATCCACAGGAACTAGTTAGTATTTATGTCAGCTAGGACATTATGAACAAATGCTGTGCTAAAAATACTGTAGTCTCATCCATACAGGGAAACCACTACTACAACTTGTTTGGCTGAACTACTTTCTAAAGTGCAGGAGTCTGCAGAAGGAAATGCTTTCTGTTCTGCCCAGAACAGCACTTCATTCCAGTGTTCAGACAGTGACAGAAAGTGAAAGCCACCAAGGGCACACTGCAGTGGGAGCATCCTACAGCAGAGAGTAAGGACAGATGCAATGGAAATAGTTTAAAAGGAATAATCCTACTGTAGCAAAAAAATGAGTTTCAAACTGATTTCTTAGCAGTCCTTTCAGAACAGAAGGTCCAGCAGCAAACTCACTGCTGAAACAACCACCTTCTGCTGTTCTCTCAACAGGAGAAAGCATTTTGAAATCTCCTGATGATTTGCATTTAAACGCTGACAGTGCGAAACAGCTCAGAGCGGAGTCATGCAGGGAGAAGGTATGGCTGGGTACATAGAATCACAAAGGGTGTAAAAGACCTCCAAGATCGAGCCTAAGCACCAACGTACACAGCCAACTCCACCACTAAATCATGTCCCACAGCACCACATCTACATATCTGTCATATGCTGCTGCCTCAGGCAAGAGAAAAGCAGAGAAGCGAGGTGACAAACACCCATTGCTACAAGGTTGGACTGTGCTTTCTCAGACGTGGAAACCTATGAGACAGTCCTTCAAAGCTGCAGGCAGGAGCGAAACACTGAATAATGCTAAAGAGCATTTTGCTCCCATGTGAGGTTTTCTGTAAAACTTGGGGCAGATTCTGTAAAACTAGTAGCTGCAAACACAATTCAATTTAATAAGCCAATAAATATTCCTGAATGACTGCATGTCTTACAAGGATATAAGCAATTTATTAACACAACCAGCTCAAGCAGACTCAAAACTCCCCTGTCTTGAAAAACTACAGAAAAAGAATCTACACCGAATTGGCCTTTATTTAGTCACTGCATCGTTAAAACCCATCCCTGCAGTCCAGTAACAAAGCAGCAGAGACACTGCCAGAGCTCAGCTGATTTTAGCAGAACTACAGCAATTTACAATACCAGGAAGAATCTGACCTGGAGCCTCTCTCTAACTGGGCAGTGCCTTGTGCTATTTCAGCAGGTATTACTTTAACAGGAATCCAGTGAAATCATTAACAGAGGAATTTGAGTCAATGAGATGTTAAGTGCTTGCTATAATTACTTATTATTGCAGTTTCTGCTGACTGCACAACTCAGGAGGCTAGAATTCAATGAACTATCTAACAAATATCCGAAGACATAGTTGTAAATGAAATTAAATGCAAATTTGTGTTCGATCACATTTATGAGCTGTGTGCCTAATTTATGTGAAGACATGTTAAAAAAACCAACCGAACACCTGCACTTTTACACTGGTCCCCTGGTTACAAACATTTCATGTTTTACAAAGCAAACAAAGCAGCCCTGATAACATGTTGCTAACAGACAGTGCTTAATGCTGTAGTAAAAGCAAAAACATCCTAAGAAAATCTGTCAGGAGGAGGAAGCACACAGGCCATTAACCCCCAAAACACATCTTCCAGCACATTGAAGTAATTCTGCTGAGTTTTAACAAACCCAGAAGTTGGCTGCAATGAAGAGAAAGGCATTCAACTCCCCACTCCCATAAGACACCCATTAAGTTTGAACCTGAATGCTGAATGTGTCAGAACAATTAACACAACCAGACCTCAAGGTCTTTGGTAAAGCCCTTTTGAGAGTACTGCTGGGAAAAGAGATGCAAACTTCTGTAGCACATGATACTTAAGAGCAGTTTGCCACTGATGTATTTATTTACATTTCTGGGAAGTGTGGTAAGTGATCAGAGTACCCTCACTTGCAACAACCTGAAGGTCCCTATAGTAAAGCCACAGGGTTCTACTCTACAAGTTCTGAGCATATTGAAAATCGATGCTAAAACTAAATTAAGAAATTTTGCAGTGACTGGCGTCTGATGTTAAATACTTCTAAACAAAAAAAAAAAAAAAAGCTATGTGGTTTCAGACTTAAAACTAGCCCAAGCATTGTTCTAAAGCTGCGGGCAGCACTTCTCACAATGCAGGCTCATCACCCAGTCTGGAAGGGAAGTGACTCCAGGCTTGCGTTGGAAGGAACAACTGACATTCCTCACGATTCGCATCTCCGGGTATCGCAAAAAAGGGAAAGGAAATTTTCAGTGGAGATATCAATCTGCATCTAAATACCATTAACTACCTTTTGTAGTTTGGATCTCTTGCCAAACATTTGACATTTAAAGGCGCTGCTGACGTGCTCCCATGGAACTTAAAAGACAAACTGTGTACAGGACCCAGATAGAGCACAAGAGTTCACCTTCCAGCTCCCTAACTTCATGGAGGTTGTTGGGTGCTGTTGCACTAAGGCAGCAATAAGGTACGCAAGACCCTCTGCTCTGCTTCCAAAAACTCTCACCCACCCAGAAGGCATCAACAAGCAGCAGTATGGAAGAACAGATCCAACAGGCTGTTTTCTCAACCACTGAAAAATCTTCAGGGAAGCTGTGTTACTTTTCAGTTTGTTAGCATTTATATCACCCCCATCTTCTGGGCACATGTCTCGATCACACACTAGAGGCATGAATTTAAAGCAAAATACAAAGCATGCTGCAATTCCTTAACTTGCAGGGCCATTTGCTCAGCACTCATGCTTGTTCTCCTTCCTATCTTCACCCCAATACATACAGAGGTGCCACACCAGTGCTCAGGACAACATAAAAAAACCTGCCGGTTTCTGATAAGATGCTGCAGCAGGAAGGGCTTAATTTTTTTCTCAAAAAAAATTCAGTTAAAGCAAGCCCCTCCCTCAAGTGTTTGACCTCCAGAAGCCAGCTCCATGACACTGGCCAATCGAATTCACACTTCTGTTAATATAATGAAATGGTTACTACAGTGACAGTGGCCTTGAACTGCACCTTAACATTGCGAGTCAACTCAACCAAAGGGGAAAAAAACAACCCTACTTAGGATGACGTCTTCGCTCTCTGTACAGACCAGCTCTAGATTTACACAAGTTCTGATTACAGACTGATGAACAGCCAAGACACTAACAGCAGTACATGGAATTTAGCAGCTTTGGAATGCAATTTAATTATTTTGCAAACAAAAGTAACTTTTATCTACCGCATTCTGCAAACAGAGTGGGGGAACTGAAAGTCAAGATAAATTGCTTTGAGTCTCAACACTGTCCTCAGTAGCAAGAGATTGTTACAATTAACCTTAATAACAAAGCTCTAAAAGGTGAATCTCAATAGAATCCAAACAGATTTTGCATCTGAAATGCTGTGCAGTTTGAGCTAGGGAGAAAAAAAGTCAGAAACCATTCTCTCCCCAAGTATGTAGCTGTGAGCCAGCATACACATCTGTGAATAAAGGGTCATTTTCAATGACCAAATTGTACTTGGAAATGACAGGTTTAGACTACCATTTCCCTTCTACAAAGCTGAAGGCTGCAACGACACTACTTGCAAAAAAAGGCTCTCTGTTTCAGCACAATATTCTTGGGATGGTTTGCAAACAGACAGTTTTAGGAGTGAACATGGAAAATTCTTTAGAGTGCGTTCTGATACTAAAAATACAGTTAAGGTGAAAAAAAACAACCCCTTTGGCCAAATTAAACAGGGACAATGTGGATATTGAGACAGAACGCAATTACCCAAGTTGGAATTTTCCCAAGACACTCTCACTTTGAATGATCTGGCTATTTAATGACAAGAAATAGCCAGGAACACATAATTACTGCCAGCATCCTCTCTCATACCTAACGCTACCCTGCTATCAATGAAACGTGTGTGTAATCAGATCCAAGCTCTCAGCTACAACCAGGGTGCTCCTTGGTGACCTGCAACGGGTCAGCAGATCCACCCCCATCCACTTCACTTCTGCAACAACTAGTGTGATCACCACCTGAAGTAGGATGTCCACTGACCCCGATATGAACATCAATAACAGAAAGCTCCAAAGTGCTGAAGCTGCTCTATTACTGATACACTATCCAGAAGTTACACAAAACAATCTTTATTAACAGAAATATTTATTGCTGGTACGTTCAACATTCAAAATGAGTCAGTATCAGCCTCCACAGAAACTTCCCTTCCTCCAAATGTAAAGTGCAAAAGCAGCTTAAAAGAAGACTTTTGGTTTTACTTTTGAGCACTGTCTACCAATAATCAAAGTACAAATCAATTCTAAACACATGGACAAAAAAAAAAAATCCCTAAGAAGTACTTGAGATTCCTACCACCCACTCCTGATCATTGCCACTAAATAGGATCAAAACAAGAATACGTGAGCCAGTGCCTCATGACTACACCTAAATGAGAACCACTCTCCTCAGATCCACATGCGACAGTTCTCAACACAGAAGAGCTCAAAGAACTCCTGTGCTGAGGAAACAAGACTTGGAGGAAGCAGAGGTGACAGGTTTTCAGGAAGATCAGTTGTGGTTGCAAGGTCAGAGAGGACAGTGTCTATTTAGCTTTATTCCCTTTACAAGGCTAACAGGGTTACACACACCTTTCAGCTCTGAAAAGGATTTTGGGGGCCTCTGATCAGTCACAATGATGTTACACAACTGCCATGAAATAATTCAATGGGAGGAGAAGAGTGCTGGTACCCACATTGATATGAATCTGCTGGGTATGCTTCATTTACCAGGAATTCAGTTTTTCCATTAAGGTGTCTTACTTTGAATTTCTGTACTGAATTCCTCCAACACATGGTAGAAATAAAAGCTGGAGGAGTTTGAAGTGCTGTATGTCTAAAAATCTTAGAAGAATAGAACAGCACATGTTCACAATAGGGAAGAAAAATCCCTCTAAGACATCCACTGGAAGCTTCAGTGGAAAGATCAAATATGCACCATTTTCCCTATGCAAACCAGTACATAGCTAAAGCTTACCAGGGAGTACTTTTCCCTCAATAACAATGATCCTTATGCAAATATTTCCCAGCATAAGACTACAAATATTCCAATACATGCTTAAAGTTGCTTCAAGCATTGGGAAATCCACTACACCTCTTTTTTTTTTAACTATTAAGAATTATTCAGAGCTCTGTTGTAGATTCAGAATGGACATAAAAGTTCAAATCCTGCATACTCCCTATGGCACGCTCCAACTGCACAGGGACACACACAATCACATTCCAATGGGCTGACAGAAAGAAAGGTGGACCCAAACGTAGACTTGTAAATATTTACACACAGTAGCCTACAAAGCAGCCAGGCACGTGGACATCATCCAGAAGGAACATACTAAAAATCAGAACTAGAAGTCAAGCAGGTATCTTCAATCACTCTGGTCCTCTCCCATCTCACCAGTCAGAGGACAGCTCAGAGGTCCTTACATTTCCTAAACAGTGACAGTAACACACAGGCAGGTTGCATGTCCCCAGCTCCCCTCCACCCTGCTTAAGCCTTTCCATTTGACACCTACCAACCTGTGGGGGGTTTGCAATTAGCTTGCTTCCTAGAAAAACGAACAAACTATCACAAGAAGTTAGAAGCCATTAGGTTGATTAGAAAAGATAATGTTTTAAGTGTGCATATATAAATATAAAAAGACATCAAAGTTTATATATTCACACATAAATATCTAAAATTACAGCACTCCTATACTGCTCCTGGACAAAATGAACACTCAGCTCACAAACTTTCTGAACTGATGCTGTCTGCCCTTCTGGAATTATCTACACTGCTGTGTTTTTAGTCTTTTTCTGAATTGTGAGGGGTTATTTTAATGTAAAAACTCCACCCAACAAGGTAAAGTTACCTCAATGAAATAGCAAGGAAAGAAAGAAACCTGATCTTAAAATGGATGCAGCAGATTCTTTTAAAGAGCAACATGTTGCAATCACCTTTCATTTTAGGGGAAGGGAAGGATTCCCTGAGAGGAACAGAGAAGGGGAGTAGTAGGGGGAGGGAAGCTTCAATTTAAAAAAAAAAAAAAGGAAACAAAAAAAAAAAAGAGAGAAAAAAAATGGCGTGGGGATTTGTTTTAGCTAAAAACTTTGCTTTTCTCTCTGTTAGAATGGGCCAGGGGCCGGGGATCGCCGCCCGGTGCCTCTGCAGACGGCTCCTCCGGCAGCTCTGGGAGGAGGAGGAGAAGAGAAAGCCACACAGAAGAGAGGAGAAAAAGAAAATGGCGCAGAGACTAAGTCCCGACCGTCGACAAGGCGACTTTCCAGGGAGGAATCGGGACCCAAAGGAGACCCCAGGAGAGCCGATGGGCTCGGATCGGGGGCCTCCGGTGCCCCCACTAGGGGAGGCGGGGGTCGGGGAGGGGCGAGGCCGCCGGGAAAGGGCCGCTTTTGGCAGCTCGATGGGAACAATGGGGCCGGTGAGCGAGGAGCCGGGACTTAGTCTCTGGGACGCCATGTCTGTGCGCGGCCGGCGCGGCGGCGAGGCGAGGGGCGCGCCGCGGCCACACTCACCGTTCGCTCGGAAATCCGCCTCGATCTGTGGGGAGAGGAGACAGGGAGAGACCGTCAGCAACGCCGTTCAGACGGGCATTTATTCTGGTTTTCTGTTTGTTTTTTTGAGGGGTGCTGGATTTCCCTCCCCCTCTTCCTCCCTTCTCATTTTAAGGGAAATTATATATCAAATGAAAAATGACCAGCGCGATGCAGAAGGTGCCCTCCGCAGCCGGGGTAGGGGGGTGTAAGGTGAATCGTTCCCAGGCAACCCCACAGCTCCCGGCATGACACCCCCTCCTCAAGAGGGGAGCGAGCCAGGAGAATGCGGCCAGCCGTCCCCCTCCCCTTCTCCCAGGCAGGGGGGCGGTCACACACGGGTCCGCTCAGCCCCACCGCCCCCGATTTGGACAGAAAGGGGTCCCGGAGCGCGGAGGTCGGCGACGGGGGCTCCCCAGAACGACGACCTGGGGAGGCAGGCCGGGTTGACAGGGCTCTCCCTAGACGCGGTGGTTACCCGGGGCGAGCACAGGGTGGGAGGAAGCCGCAACAGTGCACGTCTCCCCTCACTGAGGGTAACAGGGGGGGATTCAGCAGAACACCCACGGAACTGAGGGGAAGCGAGGACTCCACGGCCTCAGTGGCGAGGGACCTGGGTCCCGTGGGAGAGGGTTTCTCGCGGCGGCGAAGGGACACTCACCTGGGAATCGTTGTGCAGCTGGTCCCCGCTCATACCGGAGGCTGCGGAAGGCCTAACGGAGCGGAGTAGGAGAGAAGCGCTAAAGAAAGGCGAACCGAGACGCGCCGCCGCGGACGCGCCGAGCCTTGACGCGACAGAGCGCAGCCCCTCGCTGCAGCGCGGTTGTGTAACAGACTAAGTCCAGCTTTCGGCGCACTGCGCAGGCGCCACGCCTTTTACTGCCGGGGCGTGGCCACGGCGACGCCAGGCGGAGCACTGGGGCGGGGCTTGGGCAGCGGCCGCAGGCGAACTTGCGTCCCAGCCACACCCCCAGAACGCTCTGCGCCGACTCCTCTGTGACGTAACGGTCCCGCCCCTTCCTCCCCGCTCACCCAATTATGTTCACACACCTGGCCCCGCCCACCACCGAGGGAACCGCGCGCAGGAAGGGCCCGAGGGCCGCACTGCGCATGCGCCTTGCCAGCCCTGCCGGCCTCATTTGCATACCAAGCCCTGCCCAGCCCGCTCGGGAGAACATGGTGGCGCTCAGCCGCGCTAGGGTCTCCTCCCGGGTCTCCTGCATCCCCCGGCACAGTCACACCGTGATCGACTCCGTGGCTTCTGTTAAAGAAAGGGGCTGCTGGGTTTCCTCGGGCGTTGTTTGGCCTGTCAGGCCTGTTCCCCCGCTCTCGGCAGGTTTTATCCATGAATCTGAGCAGGACTGCTCACGGTAGCTGAGCAGCCTCGGCGCACGGGAGCTGGTCCTGGCCGCGGTTAGGGCATCCTGGTCAGCGCCAGGCAGCGCTGCAGTTTGCAGAAACAGTGGATGGTTGTGTCCAGGCTGGTTAACTCTCTCTGGGTTGTGCCTCCCCTCCAGATGGGCCTTTTGTCCAGCCTTAGAATCATAGAATCAACCAGGTTGGAAGAGACCCCCAAGATCACCCAGTCCAACCTATCCCCCAGCCCCAACCAATCAACAGACCATGGCACCGAGTGCCTCATCCAGGCTTTTCTTGAACACCTCCAGGGACGGTGCCTCCACCACCTCCCTGGGCAGCCCATTCCAATGCCAATCACTCTCTCTGGGAAGAACTTCCTCCTAACATCCAGCCTAGACCTACCGCGGCACAACTCGAGACTGTGCCCCCTTGCTCCGTTGCTGGTTGCCTGGGAGAAGAGGCCACCCCCATCTGCCTACAGCCTCCCTTCAAGTAGTTGTGCCTCACAGGCTGGGTGCAGGCTTTACACAGGAGAAACCGAACTGGACTGAGTCACACACCTACAGGACCTGTATGTGCATAAGTGGCCTGATTTACAGGCTGATTTCGAGCACTTTAAAACGATGTGCATGCAAGGACCTGAGCATGGTGTGCACCTCTATCCTGCTGAGAGCTAAGCATGTGGCTGACTTAACTCCGTGCTGCTGTAGTGGGCTGAAACACAGGTCACGGCACCCACAGAAATGCCACTGTGCTGAGTGCTGTACAACTGACCTGCAGCCGGGAGGTTATACTGTGCCACATGCTGTAACGCTACCCTGTATCCAGATAGGAGTGATGCTGTGGAGGGACACAAACTGAGCAAGTTAACACAAACTTGACTAACAAATCAAAGACGGCAGTGGTGCACTTCTAAGAAGAGCTTTCTGCTTTTAAAAGGATTTGCCAGCAGGATTTTCATTCCAGTGTAAACAGGCCCTGTATTTTTTATCTTTTACAGTGAAATGGAGAGTAAAAAGGAACCAAAGCTTTATTTTGTTGGTTTTTTTTTGCTAATGTAAGAATGAATCATACACCTCCCTGGAAATGCACACCCCTGCCCCAACTCAAATCTGAAGACGTTTATTTCTGCTCTGTAGCAGCTCCACTAAAGGGGTTTTCTTTTCAGTCTACTAAATGGCAGGTTTCGTATGCATGGCTGGTACATGTCTCTCAGGACTGCCTCCAGTCTTCTTGGAGCTTCCATCCTGCACTGCAACACAGACTGTATCTTTCCTCAGCTTTACACAACCAGAGCTTTGATTTGACACTAAAATAATCTGGCGCTGCCAGGCTATCTGAAAAGATACATCAGAATGTAAAGCAGTGACAGCAGCCACCTATTTGCACTGCATATTTATATCCTGTAAAGAGAAAGCTCAGTCACTTTCTTACAGTCTTCAGAAGAGGATCTGAGGACTTCCTTTTTTTTACCAAGAGCAGGCAAATATTTCTGGCTCTAGAGCTGTTTATTATGCAAACTGCTTTAGTCACTGTTAGATTTTAAAATATAAACATAATGAAAAGGCTTCAGACACCTCTCTCGATGGATGAATTGTTTGCCTCTGGCTCAGAAGAATTAGCTAAGAGGTAGCTTTGCTCTCGGTTTGAGCCCCTGCTTGCTGCCACCGGGGAGCGTAGAGGCTGTGTCCACCTTTGTGGGACAGCCTGGGAGTAGCCTGGAACTTCCAGCATTCAATATCAGAGACTCCTGAAAGCCCTTTCTTTGAAGCAGCAATTTCACTTTAAATCTTCCACATCTCTGTCTCCCCAAAAAAGCCTTGCTCCGGTGGTTGCCCTGCCACAAGAGAGGGACCTGCTGCAACCCTCAGCAGCCACAGCTGCAGCCAGCCTGTTTAGAGGGAAGGATCACTACCTCTTCTAGCAGCTGCCATCTTCACAGGTGTTTACAGGCTCTGGTTGCAAAACAGAGCCTCCAGAAAAACACATAAGAGGCACAGTGATGTCTGCAGAAGTCTACTGTCAGCCAGACAGGAGAGGTCTGAAGGCAAAGTGAGCTGCTGTCTTTTAGCTCAGGTCCTGATAATGCTCACTGCCATGTCAGTGGGGCAGGCCTTCCCTGCAGTAGGGGTGAATCTGGCTGGCATCAGGGATAGCAGAACTGGCAGGACTCTCTGCAAGGGAGTGGAGTTTCCTTTGGATGAGGAGCGGAAGTAGTCCCAAAATGGTCCTGCAGCATCCCTGGGGTGGGTGTGTTCAAGGACCACCTTTGGGCAGCGGAGCTGGGCCAGGAAATGGACCTGGAGCTGGTCTGAAGTGCCTTGTGCAACTACTCGGGGATGGGGGCTGGAACAAGTGGATAGAAGGGATCTGTATGTGACACATCTCTCAAGCTACCTTGAAGAACCCCTGATGGTGGCAGGACTCTGCCCAATGCTCCATTTTATTTTATGTTGTCTTTGTTTAAGCCCCCCCAGCCCTCAGCAAAGCAGCCCACAGCTGCTTGCTCACTCTCCCAATGAGTCTCTTGCAGTGTGATGAGGAGCAGAAAATACAAGAAGAGGCTGGAGACAAAGGACAGCCTGGCCTTGAACACCTACAGGGAGAAGGCCTTTGTGACCTGCTTGAGCAACCTGTTCCAGCATCACACCACCCTTCCTGTAAAAGGTGGAATCTTCACTCCTCAAGCTTCAGTTCACTGCCTCTGGTCTTATCACTGCAAGCCCTTGTAAGAAGTCCCTCCCTGGCTTTCTGGTAGGCCCTTTTCAGGTACTGGAAGGCCGTTTCAGCAGTTTCTCCAGGCTGCACAGCAATCTGTTTCTGTATGCCTGTGAATATTTTTGTCTCTCCATAAATGTATTTGTTTCTGCTTTTGAAACCCAGGCTCTGGCACATCTGTGCCTTTATTATGGCCACTGGTGGGTTTTGCCCGGTTGTGGCTTCCACTTGCTCTGTGTTGGTGGGTTGGAGGTGCTGAGCAGAGCAGGGAGGGAGGGTCCATGATGGGGAGGCAGCTCCAGCTGGCACCTTGCCAGTGCCCCAGCACTGCAGGATGCAGGGGCCGAGGATTGCCCCAGGCCTATCCTCCTCCCTCCCCAGCTGCTGGCCAAAGCTGCTTATTAGCAGGTCAGTATCACAGTATTATCAGGGTTGGAAGAGACCTCACAGATCATCAAGTCCAACTCTTTACCACAGAGCTCAAGGCTACACCATGGCACCAAGTGCCACGTCCAACCTTGCCTTGAACAGCTCCAGGGATGGCGACTCCACCACCTCCCCGGGCAGCCCATTCCAGTGTCCAATGACTCTCTCAGTGAAGAACTTTCTCCTCACCTCCAGCCTAAATCTCCCCTGTTGCAGCCTGAGGCTGTGTCCTCTCGTTCTGGTGCTGGCCACCTGAGAGAAGAGAGCAACCTCCTCCTGGCCACAACCACCCCTCAGGTAGTTGTAGACAGCAATAAGGTCACCCCTGAGCCTCCTCTTCTCCAGGCTAACCAATCCCAGCTCCCTCAGCCTCTCCTTGTAGGGCTGTGCTCAAGGCCTCTCCCCAGCCTCGTCGCCCTTCTCTGGACACGCTCAAGCATTTCGATGTCCCTCCTAAACTGGGGGCCCAGAACTGAACACAGTACTCAAGGTGTGGCCTGAGCAGTACTGAGTACAGGGGCAGAATAACCTCCCTTGTCCTACTGGCCACACTGTTCCTGATGCAGGCCAGGATGCCATTGGCTCTCTTGGCCACCTGGGCACACTGCTGGCTCATGTTCAGCCTACTATCTACCAGTACCCCTAGCTCCCTTTCCTCCTAGCTGCTTTCCAGCCACTCAGTTCCCAGCCTGTAGCGCTGCTTGGGGTTGTTGTGTTATCAAATAATATAAACCATATTAAAAACATTCTCTATATAAAAATGCATGTGTTACATATATATAAAATATTTATATTTTCTTAGGGAAAAAAATATGTATTAAGGAAAGATTTCTGAATATGAAACAAGTGCATTCTGCTGATGAGTAAGCAAAAAATGCTCAGTTACAAAAGAGATTTAACCCCCCCCCCCAAAATCTCCTTTTTAACACTCCTATCATCATTTTTGAGTCTTAGCTCATCTGTAAAAGCTATAGTTTGGATACTTTCATTGCTACTCTGATTTTTCACAGCCAGAGAGACCTGTGTGGTGTGCAGGATTCCCAGTCGGTGCAATCCTGCAAACCTGCTGTCACTAGAACAAAGTGACACTTGTACAAAACACGAGCAGTCAGGAATACGACTCCCCTCTCATTTCTCATTAGGATTACTTGCTCACAACACTCAGACCTATTATGTACTGTCAAATGTGTTGAAACTAAACGATCACAGTGCTTTGAAAGCTCTTTATTTTCCACCTTAATAAGCTACAGCAATTATTCACAGTTTTATATGTAAGATGGGAGCAAATTAAGCAGAAACAGCAGATATTAGTCTAAGTGGGAGCTTTCAAAGGTCAGTCTTAATTACCGGGTTTCACTTGGGACAGGAGAAGCTTGCAGAGGTCCTGAGCAATTATTAGTTAGAAAACAATAGCTGATATCATTCGAACTTTATTATGCCCTCATTTGCTATAGTTAAGGGAGCCAAGAATGGTAGGAAAGTTAGTATAATGGAAAGAACAGCATTTGGAACATAACCTAAAGAGTGTGTAACTTCATATTCTGCTGGAGCCAGCTAACATACACAAACTCATGCACATATGCTCTGCTGGCTGCTGTATGACCTTTGCCTAACACTGACTGCAGTCAGGCATATGCGTTCTACTCTCCCACATTGCCTCCTTGCTCCTGGCAAATAAAAGCAACTCTCTTGCTTGAGGAAGCAACAAGAAACCTGTAAGCAGGACCTTGCTTAAACCCAACCTCCTCATCTGATAGTAGAGAGCAGCGCCTTGGATTTGGAGATTACTCCATTGCCCAGCAGCAGAGTGTGGGTGATCCTGGAGCACATGAGAGATTCCACCCTTGCATAGCCTGGAAAGTGTAGGAGGCAATAGGATGGCTCTATTTGAGTGTTAATGTGTTGCAAATACAACTGAGATAAGGAGACATTTCATATAATCTGTGCCCCTGGAGTGAATTTAGCTTCAATTTAGGCTAGCCTGTTTCACTTCTTTTTTTTCCCCTCCTGAAGCTGATTTCTGTTGCTGTTTCTCACTTAGTGGCATAATCCTGTGAGGCAGATTCCTGACATTGCAAGGAAAGGGTCCAGACACTGCTATTAAAAAAAAATACTCAGAGTTAAATTTGGTACCCACAGTTAATAAATGATTCTCCTTCACAGTGCAATGAGATAATACTTCCCCTGCCTGTAGTGTTTTTCATCCAAAGGAAAGAAGAATCCCCATTTTGGGAAAGAAACTGCTCACTTGGAGTGCTTCCATTTCTGGAGCTGTGCCACGTGAAGAATGCTGGGACTAGCTCCAGGATATCTAAGCAGTCTAAACCCATCCAAAATCTACAGGAGCTCTGATACTCATCACTCCAAGCACCAGGCCAGACATATCTGGAGACCTCCCCTGCTAAACCCGACAGCAATTTAGAAATGCAGCCTTTAAAAAACTTGGTAGCAGGCGCTGAAAACTCAGCAGAGGTTATTGGAAAAGCTTCCCATCCAACGCTGACCTACACCAAAGACCCACTTTAGCCTGGGGGCTTTGAAATACTACTTTGAGAACTTAGTTCAGCCTAGTCTGGAGAACTTTGTGGAAGAAAACACCCAGACTGTGGGGGAATTGCCCTTTTCCTAGCTGGCTTTGTAGGCTGGAAGTGAATCTGACCAAACTTGGGTGTATTTTAAAGCCTGAATGAAGTATGAATTGCTCATGCCTTAGTCAGGAGATGACACGTGGGAGTCCTATCCTGCACCCTTTTCAGCACAAGCTGCTGTCCTTGGACAGCCATGCTGGCACTGGCAGCTCTTACCAGGTGTCTGGGCTCCCAGCAGCAGCTCCAAGGGTTTCTGACACGGGAAACTGCAGTGAGTAGATGCAGTCTGTCCTCTTCTGTGGTTCTCTCCAGGTTCTGTGTGGACCTGGTTTCCTCAGCACAAAACAATCATCCAGAGGGTCTTTTACACATTAACGCTTGATAACGTTGAAATAGAATCTTTTGAGGTTACAAACTCGCCCACACGAAGGAGAATCTGGTACCTGCTTTTAACGTCTCTGTGCTTCAACACATCATCCAACACAATAGACCTATGGTCTCTCCCTGGCAGCACAGGTGATGGGGTGAGAAATGCTGATGTGGGATCAGTCCTCTGCTGATCAGGTGAGAATGACTCAAAGGAGTTAGAGCATTTTCAGGTCTAAACTAATTGGGCTGATTATTAATGTCATTACAGAGCAGAGAGAGCTCAAGCTTGTCTGCTAAGTACCACTCTCTTCCTGGAATTGGATTAGACCTCAGCACCACCTCAAGTCCAAGAGCAGCTCATCAGACTATATCTGGTTCCAATCCCTCTGCTGCAGGCAAGGACATCTTCCACTAGATCAAGTTGTTCCATACAACCTGGCTGTGAACACTTCCAGTGAGGAAGCATCCACAACCTGTCTGGGTAACCTGTTTGAGTGTCTCACCATCTTCATAGCGAAGAACTGCTTCCTATGTCTAGTTTAAATCTACCCTCTTTCACTTTAAAGCCATCACCTCTTCTATCACAACATGCCCCTGCAAACACGCCCTGTCTCTCTCCAGCTTTTCTGTAGACCTTCTTTAGGTATTGGAAGGCTGCTAGAAGGTCTTTATCGAGATGCAGCAAAGCATTGGCAGAGGTAAGTGTTCATTTACAGCAAGCTGCCCAGGGTTCACTCCATGAAAAAACCTACAAGCCAGCAGCACTTGCACCCATGGATGCCAGTGATGAATACGATGTCACAGTGGGGTGCATTGTCCACAAGCAGAGTCACATCAAGATGGAGAGATTTTTAGGAGCTGCTTGTGTTTAAGCCTAGGACTGTCTTAGCATCAGACTAAGGCTCTGAAAATTCAGTAAGCTGCTGTTTCAGCTTCCTAATTGACTCTGTAAACCAGAGTTTAAAGGACCACAGCTGGAGAGAATCTGAGCACTTTTGTACATTTGATCCAGTTAGATAGCTCTGGGTAACAATGTCTCTATCACTGGATTTAAACTTACTCATCGTGGGTTTAGCAGGAACAGAAGTGTTCCCTAAAATAGCTTGCAATGGTAGTACTGTAACAGAGCTGTGAAAGCCTAAGGTTGAACCCCTGATCAGGAAATCCACCAAAACCTCAAGTGGAAATAACTACTTTAAAGTTATTTTAACAGGGAGGAAATGATGAAGGCACTTTATAAGGAAACAATAATCCAAATAATTAATAAAAATATTTAATAGACTGATTTTTAAAATAGAGAAGTTTTTTTTTTGCTTGTATTCCCCTCCCCCCCTTGTTGTTGTCACTTTCATTGGGGTTTAGATTTGCAAACTCCTCAGATCCTTCAGGAACATTAATAACTGTTTGCATATAGATAAAGAGAGGTCTGGGAACTGAGTTTTGATAATTACAGCAATCTAGGTGCAAAAGAAATAAACAGAAATATCCTGGCCAGACTCAGAAGGGAAGGGACAGATGGGATCAGAGCTGCTGCTCAGATAGATGAAGGGAACGACGCGGTTGGAGCACAAGGTAAAATCCTGGCTCCTGGGAGGCTGTAGGTGCTGGGCCTCAACCCCATCACAAAATGATTGAAGCCTAAGAGAGTTCAGTACCTGGACGACTGGATGCTGATGAGCCCCGGCCTGGTGAGGGAGATGCTCGAAGGGTTTTCCCAGGGCAGAGCTCGGCACACGGAAGGGCTGTCGCTGCTGGCTGGACATGCGGTGACGCTGCCGAGTGCTTTGCCAGCTCCTTATCTGCGTCCGGCGTGTTGAGATCCGCCCCTCTTCAGCTGCGCTCTGTTAATGCGGAGTAAACCCCCAAAGCGCTGAGCATGGCAATGTGGATGGGCTGCAGGCCAGCTGCTGGCACTGCCCACCTGCCCGAGGCCCCAGCGCTGCGGCGGAGATGCCTCTCTCCCAGCAAAGCTCTCCGATGCCGGAGTTTCCAGTTGAGAGAGGGAAGCGGACCTGAGGGCTCAGGAGCTGCTTCCCGTAGAGCCGTGCCAGCTGGCAGCCTGGCATGGGCAGCTCACGGTTTATAATCCAAAGCAGTCCCCAGATGATGGGCATGGGGCCAGGCTGGGAGTGGACCATGCACCATGCCCTCTGTGGGGTGCGGGCTGTGCGCCCCAAATCTCTGCCTTCCCTGCCGTGTGCTGCTCCCGAAAGCGGCAGAATCCTGCTGCGCCTCCATCCGTGGAGCGAGCTGCCCTGGCCTGGCAGAGCCTGCTGTCATCGGAGCAGGGCACTCATTCATAAAGCCAGTGCTGGCTGGGACAGGGCTTGGGGAGGAGCTGGGGACGGCGTGGGGAGCAGAGGCTGCTCTGTTGTGATGGAGCTGGTGTGGAGAGCACCGGTACATGGAGGGAGCTGGGGGAAAGAGGATCTGTGGCTTTGTGGTTGAAAGGTCCTAGCTGACTGCTCCTTGCACAGCTCCTGGTGTGGCTCATCCCACCTGTGGTTCCAAGCAGCACCCAGAGCCTCTGCCTTTGGTCAGCACACACCAATAGCTGCTCTCCCCTGTGTGTCCCTGGAGCAGGCCTGGCAGAAGGGCTCACAACAAGGAATGAAAGCTCCCTTAGGTCAGCACACAGAACAAACCCACAGTGACCATAGGCTCTTCTGGCCACTGCGGTGCTTGAGGTTGCTTCTCTAGGCCTCAGTTTCTCCATCTGCAGAATGGAACGGGGTGATGCTGGTCTCCTTGGAGCACGTCGGAGGGAAGATACCTGGTATAGGACAAGAGCCTTTCACCAGCATCACTGGCTCTGGGGTAGGATGGGAATGGGTGCTGAGCAAGGTGAGGGGGTCCTGGCCGGTTCAGTAACCATCAGGTACAGACCAGCAGCCCTTAGCTTGATGGACAGATTGTGGCTGCTTGTGAGAGCAGGGCAGACAGTGGAGCAAGCTCTATCAGTGCTCACAGCCATCATGCAGTGCCATTAGTTCCTCAAGAGACCCATTCAGGTATCCCACAGTGGTGGTGTGATACCCACAGCATGTGAATAGAGCGACTGGGACAGGTGCTGGGAGCAGCAGCCACTTTAGCATCATGCCTGTCTCACTGAGTTGAGCTGGGCACTGTGAGACTGCACCACGGACAGGCTCAAAGAAGCTTCCCAAACCTCATCACATCATCGCCAAGGCTCATCTCACTCTGTCTCTCCGTCTCACCTTGTTCTGCTCAACCTAGACCAGCAGCTCTGCAGTTACTCCTGATTTACACCTCATCTGGCCTCATTCTTTTGCTCCTTTGTACCAAATTGCTGGTGCATGTCTGTGATCCAATTATTTTCACGACCGTTATAAAAGCCAATAAACCTCAGCAAGGTCTCTAAAAGCCCCAGCTGCTCTGTTTGTGCGTCTGTGTGGTCACCAGGGCAAAAAGCATCAGTGCCATCAGCGTCAGCACGTACAGGTGATACAGGCACCCCTGGGGCAGGCAGATGTGGTCACATTGCTTAAGACCACGCATGGCAATTGCTCGTCAGGTAATTGAAACATCATGCAGCTGAGCAGCACCACTCCAACTGCTGTGAGCAAGAGACCAGAGACCTGTTTTGACCAAGATAATTCCACCAGAATGAAATGTGTGTCCCATCAGGGGAAACATCAACCAGGGAGGATGGTGCTGCATTTTCAGTGTACCATCACATCACTTCCCTTAAGCAGGGATGGGGGTTGCCCATGGCCAGGCACTGGGCTGGGATCTGGTCCTGGGAGCAGCTGACAGTCACGGTCACTGACAAAGGCAGGATATGCCCCACATACAAGTGCAGCCAGTTGGAAATCCCTTCAGCCCTCGGTTGGGTGACCTTTGAGGCCTCCACTCTTCTATTAGCATGGGCTTTGTGTTGGAAGGGGCTTTTCAGGGTCCTAGTGCTACTGCTTGATGGAGTCATCTGTCTGCCATCAGCTTTTGGCTGCTAGAAGGGTTATAGATAGGAACAGCCTATACTAGCATCTGAGATGCAGAAGTCCCAGCCAAAGTGCTTGGAAGCATGGTGCAGAAGAGTGGCTCTGCAGCAAGTCCTCTGCCTGGGAGTACAAGGCTGAAGAACTGAGACTCAGTGCTGAGTCTTTTGAACCTGGCTTGCCACCACTCATCTGCCCATGGGTGGGCAGGGGGTGCAGGGACCTTAGTGCAGAGCCAGTTCAGCTGTCCCCAGATTCATCTTTCTGAGCATTTTCCTGCCCTCCCTCTGAAGAAGAACTGGCCATTGCTGCAGCAGAGCTGCTTTCACTACTCTTTCACCACCCAGCAGATGATTGACTCGCCATTGCTTGAACCACCCTGCGGAGAGGCCCGCAGCACACACTGGCTTTCTGGTGGCCAGGTGCTGAAGCATAGGTCAAATGCTGACTCCACTGCTGGGATGCAGCCTTGAATCTCCTGGCTGAGGTGACAACCATCCTTGACTCCCTGGGACCTGCTCATCCCTTACTGAGACTTGCTGAAGGGCAGAGGAGGTGAAAATGGAGCCCCCTGAGCCTGGCTGTCTCCTGCTGCCACTGGGTAAGTGTTGCCCTTCCACTGCTGCTGCTGAAGCAGCTCCTTCTTGCCATGGATGCCACCACAAGCTGGGTCAGCCATGAGTGGTGTGCACCAAGATGTTAAGCACTCAACAGATCCTGCCTGCCCTGTTCTCCACACACACCCCAGAGTGGCACTGTGTGGCAGAAAGTGATTTTTCAGGGCAACCCCCTGAAGTGGGCAGCTCAGAATCGTTTCCAAATTACTGTTTATGGCCTCTGCTTTTGGACTGGTGAAGGGGTCTGTGGGAGAGGGCAGCAGCCCTGGAGAGTAGAAATCTCCAGGTTTTGTTACACTGCAGAGGCTGCCTGTCCTTTTAGCCCTGATTTTCTCTCACCTTGATCATTTCTCCCTGCTTCATGCTGAGGTAAACGATAGCAGAAGTCAGGACTAGCAGACTGTGACGATGGTGATGTGCACGGGGATCACAGGGCTGAGCTTCAGGTCGCCCTCTCCCCATCGGTGCATTAACTCCTTTTCTGCTGGTCTCTACTGCAGCCTTTTATAGGTTGCAGGTCTAATCTGCCTTGCAGCAGCTTCAGCCTCAGAAGCCAGGGATAAAGAGCCACAGCAAAGCTGTTAAGGTGTCGCAGGTCTCCACTGATAACTGAAGAGCCCTGCGGGAGAGCAGATTTGTGCTGCTGTCCTCTGCGTGTGCTGAAATCTTCCACTGTTTGCCACCAGAAAAACCTGTGGTGTGTGTGCTTGGAGCTGACAGCAGCACCTGCTCGGGTTCCCATGCTTTCAGGTGGATTTTTTTACAGCATTCAGAACTTGCAACCTATTTTCTTTTATGTTTCATTCATCTTGCAGGCTGAAAATAGCCAAGACAGTTTCAATTCCTTTTTTTTTTTTTTTCCCCCTTCTTTGTTGTTGCCTTTTTTTTTTTTTTTTTTTAAATATCAGTTTCATTCTCAGACAATCTCTTTGCTGCAAAAAAAATTAAATGTGTCTTCAGACAAAGACCTCTGTCTTGGTTTGAAACCTACTGGGACCGTGGCCCAAATGAATGCCACCTCCATGTGCCCTGCGACTGTAAATCCTGCCTCTGCTCCCTGGCTGCCAAGTTCTCCCCCAGATAGCCAAACTCTGATCCTAAGTGATAAATACCCAAGGGCTTCTTTTTGCAATTAGTAAATTCATTAACAAATGAGCTTCTGAATTTCCAGAGAACTCAGTGTGTGACCAAGGAGTGGGGTAGTGAGGGGGGGCTTGCCTGGTGTACAGGATGAAGGCACTGGGCTCAGACCAGGTCAAATCACTGTACTCCAGTCCCTCTCTCTTCAAGGGCATGCAAACAGTGCACAGTTCTGATCTGAAAAAATAAATCTGAATGACATTGTCATTTCAGGTGAAAACTTTCCCTCTGTAGTTGCATATCTATAGATCTTTATCTATCTATATCTGTATCTATATATCTCACATGCATTTGTGCAAAGGCACCAAAACACACCAGCAGACACTCAACACCTTCACATCTGTGGCCTCCCAGTATTTAAATGATGTCTATGAGAAAGATGGGGACAGACTTTGTAGCAGGGCCTGTCGTGACAGGACAAGGGGTGATGGTTTGTAACTAGAAGAGGGAAATTCAAGAGCAGAGATAAGAAAGAATTTTTTTATGCTGAGGCTGGTGAGACCCTGGCCTTTGTTCTCCAAAGAGGTGGTAGATGCCCCATCCCTGAAAACATTCCAAGCCACGTTGTTTGGGGCTCTGAGCAACCTGCTCTAGTTGGAGATGCCCACGCTGAGTGCAGGGACTCAGACTAGATAACCTGTAAAGGTTTCTCCCCACCCAAGACCATTCTATGATCTTTGAAGGAAAGCAAGCTGTGTCTGTTAACATGGGGAGAGAGAAAGTATGCAGTGGGTTGGTGCAGGTGAACAACAACTGTTAGAACCGACTGAAATCCAAACTACAAGGAATCTTTCCTGCTGGGTCCAGGCTACAAGCCCTTCCCATCCCAATGCTGGCTGCAGGAGAAGAGGGAGCATGTTACACCTGGCAAAGCCCCAAGAGCAGAGCAGGTGCCTGGGCTCACTGCAGGGCCCTGCTGAGCTCTCAGGGTGGTGGGTTAATTATTAGTCACAGCACACATAGCTGCTGTCACCTCTCGCTTTGCGTGCCTGATACTAGATTAACATCTGGGAAGTGTCGACATGAGGCTGTCTGTTCAGCCTCAGCTCCTCCTCCTCATGTTTCTCAGCTTGTGGCTGAGTCCTTGTCCACTCAAGCTGCCAATGAAGATAAACAGATAATGACATCTCGGTGGCCAGGCAGAGGGGACAGCTTCAGGTCTTTGATTGGATTTGGTTACAGCAGCAACAAAGTTAGAACAGGAACTGATATTTTCAATCTTTTCATTTGCATTTGCAGTGTCACTCTGGGCACATTGTTATTGTTGTTCTTATTGTTGCAAAGGCCAGCCTTGATCTTTTCCAATCATGACAGACGCTGAGACTGATCTCCTGCCCTGCAGAGATTTGCCATCTACATCTCATTGTCTCATTGTCCAAGAGAAATGAATTGGGGCGGGAGGGAAGCAGGCACCCTCTGCTTTAGGAGTGTGTTACAGACCCACTTCTGTGCTTGGGTCCATTTAGACAAGCTCTTAAAGTCAGCTTTGCAACATTAGAGTTCTTCCTGAGTGCTGTGATTTTTTAAATGATTAATTACTACTTAGCCCAGAGCAGAGGTTTCTATTTCAGAAGTATTCTTCTTGCTAGTCATTTTGTAGTGACGCCCATGGGAGGACTGTCGGGGCTGAGATTCTTGCTTGTTAGGTACTCTACAAATGTGGGACAGAAGGGTAAGTGCAGCCATGCCCTGGAGGATCTGAATGCTGACCTAAAACATGGTTTTCTAGACCTCCCTGGCCACTCCTGCACCCAAAAACCTTATTGCAGTGAGAGAGCTGCATGTGGGCAACACGTGTGGCCAGAGTAGCTGTTATTGCACATGAAGGAGAGTCTGGGTCCTGGAAACGAACCCTTGGATTTTCCCCAGAGCAATGTGCTTGTAGGAGAACAACAAACAGAAGATCACAGGGGGCTTTGTCAGGTCATGCACCATCTGGTCTTTCATTCTCAGCTCCAGCAAGACTGAAGGGCTTGTCTTCAGCACAGCAGCGCTCTTGAAGTAGTTAGCATATGTGAAGGCTCTTGGCAGTCTCAGTGCTGGCCAAAGACAACAGGGCTTCAGAGGGAAACTGAGGCACGTGGAAATTAGTTGGTCTCCTCTGACCTTCTCTTTTAATGCTACACCAGAAAGATTTGGGTGCATAGAGCTGTGTTTAGCTAAAATTGAGTCCACCTTACTGTCTGGGATGATGCTGTCATGTGCTCTGCTGTTGGTGGGGCAGCAAGCAGAGGAAAAGATACCCATTGCACCAAGTCGTTGTGACCACCAAAGAGCTGCTCCATCTCTCCTTCCCCATGTCTTGCCAAACACCATTGCTCTTTGTCCTCTCCTGTGCAAACTGACCCAGTTCCCTCTGTTTTTGACAGCTTCTGGAGCTCTTGCAGCTTTATTGTGGGAAACGCTTGCTTGTGGCAGGTAATGGAGACCTGCTGCTGGGAAGGGCTGGGAGCTGTGGCAGTGCTTTCATTTCAGATGTTTGCTTTCTTCTTCCTCAGCTGGGAAAAAAAGGAGGGAAAAAACGCTGCAGGAAAGGATCTGGAACATGCTAATAACTGCACCTGCCTCTGGAGGCATGTTTCAATCTTCCTGACGTTCCTATGGAGATGACCCAATACGTTGTCCTCCCCTCCTTCCCTTCCAGAGCTCTTTAACCTGCCACACAGTCAGGAGATGTTATGAAAATGAATCTCTCAAATCTGGCTTGCAGAAGTTCTTCTGGGACAAGAGATGTCACAGTATCACACAGTATCACAGTATCACCAAGGTTGGAAGAGACCTCACAGATCATCAAGTCCAACCCTTTACCACAGTGCCCAAGGCTAGACCATGGCACCAAGTGCCACATCCAACCTTGCCTTGAACTGCCCCAGGGACGACGACTCCACCACCTCCCCAGGCAGCCCATTCCAGTGCCCAATGACTCTCTCAGTGAAGAACTTTCTCCTCACCTTGAGCCGAAATTTCCCCTGGCGCAGCCTGAGGCTGTGTCCTCTTGTTCTGGAGCTGGCCACCTGAGAGAAGAGAGCAACCTCCTCCTGGCCACAACCACCCTTCAGGTAGTTGTAGACAGCAATAAGGTCACCTCTGAGCCTCCTCTTCTCCAGGCTAAACAACCCCAGCTCCCTAAGCCTCTCCTCGTAGGGCTTGTGCTCGAGGCCTCTCACCAGCCTCGTCGCCCTTCTCTGGACACGCTCAAGCATCTCAATGTCCTTCCTAAACTGGGGGGCCCAGAACTGAACGCAGTACTCGAGGTGTGGTCTGACCAGTGCAGAGTACAGGGGCAGAATGACCTCCCTGCTCCTGCTGACCACACCACTCCTGATGCAGGCCAGGATGCCACTGGCTCTCTTGGCCACCTGGGCACACTGCTGGCTCATGTTCAGGCGGGTATCAATCAGTACCCCCAGATCCCTCTCTGTCTGGCTGCTCTCCAGCCACTCCGACCCCAGCCTGTATCTCTGCATGGGGTTGTTGTGTCCCCCAGCTGTTGGGACTGCATCAAGACTGGTTTCTCCTTAGCTGGAGGGAGGCAAAGCAGGGCACTGGAGGGAGATTCATTCCCTTGGGAATAAGGGGACTGGCCAAAGGAGAGTGGGACACCCATCTGCTGCTTGGTATGTCCCCAGGAAGTTGTGAGGTAACCTGCACCCACACTGATCCCAGCACTGTGTCACTGCCTGTCCCAGGTGCTTCCCTGCAGACTGTGAGCTTGTTACCTCAGCCTCAGGAGAAAACATGAACCAAAAGTCATGGCTACATCTGCTGAGGGACTGGTAACCTTTGTGTTTGGAATGAGCCATGTGCCACTTCATGAGCCCAACATCTGAGAGGAATGGGAGAAAAACAACTGCTGAATGAATGCTCAGTTAATTCCATGCTTTTTCAAACCATCTTGGAAACTCAGGGGAAGAAAAAGGCTTGGACTTAATTCCTATAGATCCCCAGTGATCACATCCTCAGGCCCACACTGCAGCACGAGAGACCACTTTCACTTTAAACATGCCTGGTCTACTGCTTCCCAGTTCCTGAGCCACCAGGATGCAGCATGTGGCTGTTAAGTGTAAAGAACAATGTCTAAACCTACAGAAGCTGCAGTTCTTACACAACCCATTAACCCAAGACATGCAGAGCTCAGAGTCACTGCAGAGACAGACCAGAGTCCTGGATGACCCAGTGTCAGATCTCTGGGCAGTTCATGAGGGCAGATCAATATCTTTATTGTTCAAAACCCTATTTTATTTGTTATTATATTGGAATGGGCTGCCCAGGGAGGTGGTGGAGTCACCATCCCTGGAGGTGTTCAAGAAAAGACTGGATGAAACACTTAGTGCCAAGGTCTGGTTGATTGAACCAGACTGGGTGATAGGTTGGACTGGATGATCTTGGAATTCTCTTCCCACCTGGTTGGTTCTATGATTCTATGATCTAATGACCATATCCCACATCAAGGTAAAACCTGTCAGTGCTGATGTGACCATCCCATGGTGATACACTCTCTGGTACCCAGACATAGCTTGAACCCTGGAGCTCTTTCCAATGAAAGCTGAGTGAAGCACTGGGCAGGGAGCAGAAAAAAATGCTGACACCATGGAAGGGACTTTTCTGGCTTACACATCGGGCCTGACACATTCAAGAGCCAGACCTACCATGGCTTTCCCATGGGAGTCTCTTCTCAGGCATGGATGATCTCTGTGCCCTGTGCTCCTCTCTTTGATCTCTGCCTCCTCATCTGAATCTGTTTGCTGTGACTCTGCTCACCTAGCTTCATGGGCTTAAAGCCTTCTGGGTTGATAACTAACTAATCTATCTATCTATCTATCTATCTATCTATCTATCTATCTATCTATCTATCTATCTATCTTCCATATCACCCCAGGCCCCTAACACCACCATCATTCTCCTTAAGTGTGTGTTAAATATGCTACATAAAAGTAAAATGTATATTTCTGATGACACAGAATCCCAGTTTTAAAATGTAATTTATGAGGCAGACATAAATCGTGACGAGCCAGCACTGCTTCTGCTAACTCAGGAGAAAAAAAGCCTTTGTTCTGAAATCTTGCCTATGGTGGGATTGGTGGCAATCATCCTCTCGAGAACCTCATCAAGTGTTGTCTGCGTTGCCTTGTAGAAATCACTTCAGTCATCACTTCACAGATGGCATTCCCTGCTCCTGGGTAGGGACTGGTTAATCTGAGCATGGGCCACAAGTGAACTGGATTTGGTAGGTACTGAAACCCTTTTCTCCAGTGCGGATTGGGTGAGGGTTTCACTCTGAATCCACCTGAAGCCCAGCTGTTTGGATGAAAAGCTGGTGGGAATAGAAATGTCTTTAGGAGGATTTGAGCAGCTTGGTCTAGTAGAAGGTGTCCTTGCCTATGGCAGGGGGCTGCAACTAGATGATTTTTAAGGTGCCTTCCTAACCAAACCATTCTGTGATTTTTTAAAATGTGATTTTTCCTCCTGCCTCAGCAAAGAGATCATCACTGAATGTTACAGGAGGTATGTGAGATTTAGATATAAAAACATGAGGTTTTATCACTCAAGAGACTATTTGCAGTTTAATGAACTTAAATATTTGAATCCCTGGGCTGTACTCTGCTCCATCAACGGGAAGAACCAGACAGAGCATGAGAAAGAGGTCATTCCATGTCTGAGACTCTCCACTCACCTAGGAGGGAGATGAGAGAGATCGCCGGGGGGATGGATGAGCCCCAGCAGCTGCAGGGACAGCAGGAGAGGGCTCCGAGCGCCACCGTGTGGCAACGACCATGCTCTACATCCCACTGCTGCATGTAACATCACAGACTGGTTTGGACTGGAAGGGTCTTTCAAAGCTCGTCTTGTCCAACACCACCACCTCCCGCAATCAACAGGGCCATCTTTAAGGAGAACAGGATGCTCAGAGCCACAAACAACCTGTCCTGCAATCATTCCAGGATGGGAAATCTACCACCTCTCTGGGCAACCTGGGCCAGTGTCTCACCACCTTCACTGTAAAAGACATCTTCCCTCTGTGTACTCTAAATCTCCCTCTGTTAGCTAGGAGGATTGTCCCCGTGTTTCTTATGGTCCCTGTGAAGTACTAAAAGTCCACAGTAAGATCTCTCTGGAGCCTTCTCTTCCCCATGCTGAACAACTCCGTCACACTGCTATACATCTACCACACCTTGGTAAAGTTAGGTAATGCTTTGACTCAGTTTCCAACCAAAACGATTTTATGGCTCTATGATCTAATAGTGCCATTTTAGACTGTGCCCTGCTGGACAAGCTAGAGTGCTGTGCATGCTGTGCTCTGCCCCAAGAACAGCACGGTGCTGGACAAACTACTTGCTGTGCCCACCACACACTGCACTGTGATGTATAGACTGCACTCTCTGCATCCTGCTCACTGCCATATAACTGCACACAGCTGACAGGGCTGCAAGCTGCTGTATGGGGCTGCAGCTGCTCTATGGGCTGCAGTCTGCTATGTGGGCTGCAAATTGCTTCATGGGTATCCTGAAGTGCACAGTTCTGGAGTCAAATCTTTCCTTAATAGACAATTAACAGGGAAAAAGGGAAGAGATTCCTATGAGTTACTCAATACCACCAAAGGGCTCCAAAGGGCATAACTGCACCTCCTGATCTTGGCATTCTTGGCTGTTTCAGAAGCCATCAAACATCTCAGACCTCCCCATGCACGATGGGCAGCAAAAAGACTGCTTTAGTTCATGTGTCTGTGACTCAGTTTCTCCCCAGGAATGCGAGGAGCATCCAGTGATGGTGCCACTTTGGTACACAGCAGTGGGAAGCTCAAGGGTGAGGCTACTGTAGTGAAACTTGTGCTGTAATGGGGATTTATGGCACAGCCTCGGGAGGCTGTAGAAAAGGAGAGGGCACAACGGCGGCAGACCCCCAGAAGATGGCACTCGTGGTCTTCGGATCAGGCCCTGCTCACTGGAGATAGCTCCCTGCGAGGAGCCAATAAATAGCCCTTGACAGGCTGCCAGCAGCCGTGATTTAGGGACCAGAAATAGTGAAACTGTGGAGGTTTCTCAAAAATTAATTTTTCTAAAATGGGAGAAAGATGAAGCTCAGTAATTTTTTTCCTGCCTCCCTTGCAAGCCTCTTTCCTCCAAAGGAAAAAAAAAAATTGACTCCTTTGCTGTTGCTGCCCCAGCAGGGTCAAGGCAGCCTTTGGTGGGGACTGCTCCTGATTGTCCTGCCGTCAGGTGTTTGTGTTTGTCCCACGGGCCATGCCCATGCAGGATGCTCAGCATGGGGCACTTTACCCCTTGGGTGCTGTGGTCCTCAGGGCAGAGCTGGGCGGCACGCTGCAGCAACGCTGCTCCACAGCATGGGGCAGACAGCAGAGCTTTCATCCAGCCTTGGCAGGACAGGGCTAACTGAGGAGGCAAGAGGTAATTACCAGAGCTGTGCTTCAGCTAACGTCCTGTGGATCCCCCACCTCAATCTTAGACCTGCAGCTCCTATTAGTCTGCTTTACACAGCTTAAAGTGTTGGAAATAAGGTGCTGCACAAATCCTGGCCTCCTCTTCTTCCTCACCACGGCTCTTAGGCACAGACTTACTGAGGTGCCTGCAGGGTGATCTCCTCCTTCTCCTCTGAAACTCTCAGGACTTTTTTCCTCTCCTGTTGTTGCAGTCTTCCAAGACTTAAAGGGGGGTTGTAAGAAAGATGGGGACAGACTTTTTAGCCTGACAGAACAGGGGGGGGGGCATGGTTTTAAACTATAAGAGGGAGATTTAGACTAGATACAAGGGAGTTTTTTTTTGCTGCTGAGGGTGGTTAAACACTGGGCTAGGTTGCCCAGAGAGGTGGTAAGTGCCCCATCTCTGGAAACATTCCAGGTCAGACTGGACAAGGCTCTGAGCAACTTAATCTAGTTGAAGATGTTCCTGCTCACTGCAGGGGGGTTGGGTGACCTTTAAAGGTTCATTCCAGCCCACACCAGTCTGTGATTCGATGTCATGTTACATTAAGACTTTATCTCCTTGGATCTCCCTTGTGTCTCACAGAACACAACCAGCTGGGTGCCTTGGTGGAAATGGGCTCTGCACAGCCGTGTGCTGTCCTTGAAAAGTGGCCCTAGGGTCCAGATGTACCTGGAAATAGGAAAAGCAAAGGTGGCTCAGGCCGAGCCCTACAAGCCCAGGCGGGGCAGGGCAGCCAAAGGGACAGGAGAGCTGCAGCCTAGTTGCAAGGCAGCTCTGTGGCTGAAAGGCAGAACAAACGCTGCATTATGCCTACCACTGCTCCACACCTTGAGGATGGTGATGGGTATGAGATGCTCAGCCCCTTGCAGTGCACAGAGGTGCTCAAGCCACTGAGACAGGCTGCCAGGATGCCTGAGATGAGTTGTGGTACAGCCTGTGGGGACGCTTAGCGTCTCTGTGCAGCAGGGTCGGTGGGGATTAGTCATCAAAAGCAGAAGAGCTGTGCCAAGGATCAGAGCAGAAAATCTGACCTCTGCATCTGAAACACTTGCCACATAGTCATTATGGGCTCATGGCCTTAGGGGGAGATGGGAGGAGATGTAGCAAGCCCTGCCACACTGGGTCAGGCCAGGTCTGCCGGTAGGAGCATCCTCTCCCCTCTGAGCTCCGGGACAGCTGCTAGGGAAGGAACAGAACAAACAAAAGTGCCTCTTCTCCTCCTACCACCAAACCCCATTCATGTTAATTATGCCCTAGTTATTGATCCGCCCTCTATAAATTACTGATCTGACACTGTTCCCCCAGGACTTGCTGGCTGATTTTTGCAGAGTCTCTGCAGCTGGACCCTCGTTCCCTCAGCCATGACTCTGCTGAGCACCCTGCAAAAGCATCTGCAAGCAGGGGATTTGTTTTGCATCATCCCTGCTTAAGCTTTAAAGCAACTACTCATTGTGTAAGAATTTAACAATCATTTACTACTGGCTTGAGTGTTCCCTCTTGGTTATGGACCCTGTGGTTAACATGCTGATCACACATTGCCCTGCTCCCCTTCACACCTGTGATCCAGGATGGTGTTATGCCAGTATTATTTAGGCTCCTGGAATACAGTCTGGTGCTGCTGTGTTGCGTAGCCACTGCTGCTCTGTGCCAGAAGTGGTTGTGTGAAAGACAGGGGAGTTCAGACTCAGGATATTCTCTGAGGACTTAGTCCAGTGATGGATAAAGAAGAAGAAAAAAAGAAAAGCTTCTTTAAGGTAATGCAATATTGCTCTAAAACAGTATTTCTAATAAAGGATCAGGAGAAAGAATGGACTCTGTAAACACACTGGTGGGGGGACATCAAGGTAGAAAAGTTAAGAGGATGGTTCTGGTTTAAGGTCAAAATGTTGGAGACTGGATTGTGAATAGATTTGATGTACTGCAGTGACAGGCAGTGGGTGAGAGACTCCCCTGTGCCCGGAGTCACCCCAGCTTTGCCCAGGTTATCCTCTCCAATGCTCTCAGGTCTCCTGCTGCAGAAGCAGCTGGCACTTCACCCGATCCTCACAGATATTAAAGCAAAACATATTTGGACTGCCTCTCCCTCAGTTGGCAAACTGAGTTAAGGCTGGAGAGAGCTGCAGTCAGTTAGAGCAGATTTGATACCCCAGCAAAATCATGATGTGCAAGAGAAAAGGGGGGAAACAAGAAGTCCTGCTGCACCATTGCAGCTGAGCAGAGAAAGCATCAGGCTCTGCAACAGCTCTTTGGAGCGCGCTGGAGCCACACAAGCACCTGCTGCTATTTTGATAGTTGGTGCCGAGCAGAATTCAGAGTTGGGATTTTCACAGTAATTTCAGGAAGATAAAAATGACATTAAAGCTGAGCAGCCCTGGGCACTTGCTGTCTTGTACTGCCCTAATGTGAATGTGGAAATGCAAGCTGGCCCTGCAGGATTTCAAGAGCCCAGAATCCCCAGCCGGTCCAGTCACTGCAGAGATACGCTGGTAGTGCCATTACCTCAGTGGTATGCTTCATAGCATCTCTTCTCTGCAGGGAAAGATCTCTCCTCAGCTGCACAGCTGGGAAAGACAGCACAGAGCTGTCCAATGTGTCATTCGAGGAGCTGCTTTCTCCTTGAGATCACACAATTACCAGATGTAATTGTTTAATGGAGTCACAACATTGTCCTCTTGCACGAGGCAAGGGAAATGACCACATCTTTGTCAGGGCAGAAATCCTAGGAGTCTGTATTAGCCAATTACTGTGACCTGCGAGTACTGTGAAAGGGGTTTTTGATGGATGAAACTGATTTAAGGTCTTAACTTGTCACTTTGACAGCAACAACAAAACAAATCCTTATTTCTCCTTGATGATGACTGGAGAAAGTCTAATTTTTTTTGCTAGCTCCCCACATCTTGATTTTTTTTTTTTACAATCCATAGTAGAAGTTTTTGGGGTTTGTTTGGTTGGTTGTTGGGGTGTTTTTTTTTTTGTTTGTTTTGGATATATATATATATATATATGTATATATTTAAAGCATTTGAGGCTTCTTCTTGCTTTGTAGACCTTGATTCTGAACCACCACGACCACCACCCTGCTATTCAGTCTGAGGGTGCAATGAGGGGGTCTGGTAATGATTTGCAAATGCCTGTGAAAAATAACCAAGCTGAGAGTGTTTCACCTGATCTGAATTACACAGCCAAGACATCTGTGCAGTGTCCAGTGCTGGAAACATGAGAAATGGACTTGTTTCCTCAACGTGCAATTTCAGGTCAGTTCCTGACAAACGAAGCCATCTGCTTACCTTAATCAAGGCATCTTGTTATGGGCTGGTCTGTGGAGTAAGTATTAAACATAGTATTCTCTGGCATTATTTATGACTTACACTGACACTGCATCACTCTGTTATCCATACTTATAGAAAAAAGACCCACTGTAAGTATAATTAGTTAATAAATCACCATGAGTGATAAACAGAATGATGGATGCAGGTTTCAGTTGATCACTTTTTTATTAAGGAGAGATAAATCAGCATCATATTGTTGCTGTAAACCTTTCAAATTGGTCAAAAATCTTGCCATGCTGAAATGCAGCAGGGAGGTGATTAACGTGTCAATTGTGCAGCAACAAATTGCACCTGATAATTGATATCAATCAATCCTTTTAATTTCTCTCTGATGTAATAGGTGTTATACATCATCCTGTTCTCCTGCTTCTTCAGCGTGGCTTTTGCAACCTCTCCTCCAGACCCTTCTCTAGGCATCTTCTCCAGCCTCAGCCCATCTCCCTGTGTCTGGCTGCTACGGCTCTTGCAAACCTTATCCAACTAATCCCTTGTTGATGTTGGTGCTCTGGTCCTGCCTGGCCTCAAGAAAGGACAGCGTGGCCACCACACAACCTTTTGGCATTGTTTTTGCTAATCACACCACTCTCAGAGCTGCAAGCCTCAATAATAAAGGCTAAAGCTTTCAGAAAGGTAGGTGCTGAGGAGCAGTGATTGAGGTGGGTCCTGCCATCCACCCAGGTGTTCACTCCTGTTTGGCTCAAAGTCTAGAAGTTTGACCCATTTTACCTAAGAAACTGAGAAAATGACTATAAGAAAGCACCAACCCTCCCTGCCTAGGAAGTCAGACATAGGGAAGGGGAAGTTCTCAGAGAAAGGAGCTGAACCAGAAAGGCAGAAAGACCCTTGGCTTTGCACAAGCTCTTTGGTGTCTTGGTGATTAGCTGCTACTCCAAAATCAATCATTTCCTTAAGGCAGGGCTTGCAGCTTGGTGTTTTGATGATACCAAAGGAAAAAAGAAAGAGAATTTACCCCACTTTCCTGCATCTAATGCCTAGGAAGGAATATCTGTGGAGACAAAGCAGCTGCTGCCATTGTGATTTACATGATATCATCACTACCTGGTGAGCCCATCAGGTGGATGTGCTACTCTGGAAGCTCTGGATCCAGTGCTGCAGAGAACTCTGAGCCCAGCAGAGCAGGCACATACGCATCCCTAATGTCAAGGAAAAGTGCCCTTTCCTGCATCACTTACTATGAGAGTTGGCCACACTGATGACTTGTGTGCCTTGCAACTGCTTGTGCTTCCATACAGTAAGGATGATGACAACCAGGAGACAGCCAAAAAACCCTCCCAGGTGCCTTGGGTATGACACCACAGGGTCCGGGCTTGCACCAAGTGCACCACTCAAATGCACAGATCCAATTAAATAGCTGTTTGATCTCTGTTACCATGTCAAACAATTTCTAGTACAAAATTTTGCCTCCAGCAAAATGCAGAGGTGGGGGAAAATGCTTAGGAACTACTTTCATCTGCAATTTCACCAGGCTAAACCAGGGAGACTTGCTCTGGAGTAGCCCAAGAGCTTGGCCTGTGCTGCATGTTCTGAGGAGTCAGGGATGTGACAGACAAGAGAAAAGCTGCTCAATTTGCCAGCTGGAGCCAGTAGTACCCAGCTATATTTAGCTAACAGTGATGTATGTGCCTTGCTGCCTCCTTCCCAAGAGGGTCTGGTACTTCCTCTATAAGACCACACAAGCTTTTTCAGCTTGTGCACTGGCATGGCAAAGTCCAATCATTAGGCAGATTATCAGAAGCAATACTGTTTCTGTAATGTTTCCATGCATTCACAGCTCATTCACAGTGGGCCAAGCCCTTGATGCTACCTGTGCAATCATCTGCTAGAGTTAGTAGTCACATTACATGCCCTGGATCACTGGATCCATTGAACCATAAAAGAGAAAGAGTGGGTGATGAGTGGGAGTTTAGCTTTGAGTCATGAGTGGAAATGGCTTCAAGATACCCCAGAGGAATGAGGCTGGATATTAGAAGCTTCTTTATTGAAAGGGTTTTCAAGCACTGCAACAGGCTCCTCAGAGAGGTGTTTGAATCCCCATCCCTAGAGGTGTTTAAAAGGCACAGAGATGTGGTGCTGATGTGGTTTAGTACCAGCCTTGCTAGAGTTAGATAATGGTTGGACTGGATGATCTTAAGGGTTTTTTTTTCCAACTGAAATGATTCTACGATTCCATAATCCTTAGGGTTGCAATCACTGGATCATGACCTCAGCTGGTGGGTATCCATTTGGTTGCATGGAAGCAACAGAGCAACTTCAAGTTTCTTGGCACCTCTTATTCCACCATAGCCTGTTCTCTTGCCCTGTCCCCATTCAACCTATGCCTCTGGCTCTTCCTGCCTTTTTCTGTTTCATCATGGTCTCCCTCTGCGTACATCCTATCTGTCAGGTCTCATATCCCTGTGACATAGCATCCTCTCATATTATACTTGCCATAATACAGAGAAGATGAATATTGCCCCATAAATGCCTCTTAAGTTAATGTAAAACTACATCTCGCTACATCATGCATTCAACAAGCCATCATTTTCCTCATAAATTCTGAAGAGCATTTTAGCTCCTGGAAGCGATTGGCTTGTGCGTCCGGCTGAGAAATGATCACAGCCCATGGCCTGGGCTGGCTGCAGGGGCTATAAATCAGCCCAGGGCTGAGCAGCCCGGCTGCCCTCCCATCCTGGGCACCCCCCGTTGACTGCTGGCTGCCTTTATGGCATCAGCTCAGCCTGAGTGACCCTGTCCAGCAGCCAGCCCTGTAAATCAGCACCAGACAGGTGGCAGTCCCCGAGGAAAACAGCCTGACTGTTTTTCTCAGGGTGGAGAAAGAGGATTTCTGGTGCTATAACATTGGTCTGCTATGACAGTCATCTCTTAGTGACACATTGGACACTACAGGGCTGCTACTTTCTATTTTATGCAGCATTAAAACCATTCAACTCCTGAATATTCACCAGATTTTCCATTTTGGCACAGGGCCACCAAGCCCAGAAACTTTTTGGCAGCCAAGAGCCATGTTGCAAGCTGCAGACTGGGCTTTTCAGTAGGCACAGAGCAAAGGGGAGAATCTCTCACTTGAGATGCTGAGCTTGAAGGAAGCTTTCAAGGTTTGCTTCCAGAACAGGGGCCACTAACCATTTCTGAGGCCACTTGCTCCAATTTGCTCTGTGTAAGGAACACCACAAACTGTAAGAAATGCCCAACACAGGGCTGGACCCACCTTACAGTTTTTAAGCTGGTGAGCTGTTCACTGCTGTTCTTTAGGGTAGAACAGAGATTGGGGATGCAAAAGCAGCCAAACTCTCCTCAAACATACACCAGGCCCTTTTTTGGGTGACCACCATGACCTTTAAACTGCTATAATAGGCTGAGATCTGTGGCAAATGAGTTTCCAAGCTTCCCTTGGCAGTTGCTCCTCTTGAGAAAATTCATCATGCACTTTGGCATGAATAGCCAGCTTCAGCATCTGTGGTTTTGGGGAGGCTTGTCAGGAATGACACAGGGCAATGTACACTGTGTATGCCTGAAGTACATTTAGATACATCTTGGGATTAGTCTGTTGTTTTTCCATATGCAGCTTTTGCTTGCCAGAGGCAGAGGAAGCTCAGCTAAAGCCAAGGGATAACAGAATAAAGACTCTTTTTATCACATTTTTCCTACCTGACAAAAACTCTATCAAACAAAAAAATCAACACAGACAACCCTCTCTCCAGGCAGACTTAGACATGCCTATGGATTTTAGGCAGCACCACCCAAAACCTACCCAGTCCTGGCCACTCTGTTCATGCCATGTTTTACCCTGGACAGCTGAGCTGCCTACAGCCTGCCTTAGAAGAGGAAATGAATTTCCTCCTGGCTGCTGCTTCTCTGCAGAATTGCCTTTTGGGAAGCTTCAATAACACCAATTCCCTCCTGCATTCGAGTACCCCTGAACGAATGACCCTGCTAGTGGTGCAGTTTTTCCCTTCACCCGCCTCCCCCCTCCTATCTCACTCTCTCTCTCCCCCAACTTTGATTTGATCAGGCCAAATCTGAAATGATGTGTGAAAGTAATGATATTTTGTAATTAAATCTCTGGTGATGGCGCCTCTAATTTGTGGTACATGCATTGTTCATAAGGAAAAAGGCATCAATTCATTTTCTGACTGGCTACTCCAGGGACTCGTAATTAGACCCAGTTCATCTCTTGCTGCCTTGCATATTAAAGAGCTACTGAAACGCAAAGGGAATTTGGGAAAGGGTTTTTTTTTTAAGCCTTCTAATAATGTTAGCTCAATTAGAAACACTCAGGAATAATAATAATAAAAAAAAAAGGATTTTGGATCATCCAGGAAATAGAAGCAGAATTTTGAGCAAGGTGGCCACAATCAGACATTCACTGGCCAGCTGCTGAGACCAGGAACCAGTTTTACCTATTCCTTTAGAAGTTTCCTTAGAAATGATGACATCTTCAGTATCATTTGTGAAAGAAAAGCACTCTGCAACACACAAGAGAGAAGCCTGTCTTAAGATGCTGCCCTCCTGCTCTGCCTCCAAAGTAAAAGAGGGAAAAGTTTGATTTGCTACAAATTGAAGAGGAACTTGAAGTGAACACTCAGGAAAGAAATGAACCAGCAGGCACACAGGGTAGTTTGTAGGGGCAGTTCTCTACATGCCTGTTTAGATATCACTCTGTTGTACTTTCACAGAATCTGCTAGGAATGTTTTACAGAGCCTTGGATGGAGCATACTCCATTCTGCCATAGTTACCAAATAACATAAACACAAATCCAGTAGGTACTGGCAATAATAAGCAACAGCCCCCAAAGATTCCCCAAGCTTCCCACTTGTGGCAGCATGAGAAGCTACATTCCCATCCCACAGGGGGAACAAATCCTCTCCCTGAACTAGAATAAAGTTGAATTCTCAAAAAGCACTTGTGTCCCAGACAGCCAGCAAAAAAACAAACAAGTCACTTTGGGTCAGAAGTATTTGGGTTTGGTCTTTTTAATGCTTAAAAGGAATCAGCTTTGTCAGTGTCTGCTTCCCAATGCTCCCATTCAGTATCAGAATCAAATGCTTTAACGCAAATGCTTTAACGCAGATGCTGAAGCCAAATGCTGACATTTTCAAAACGTTTCTGTCTTCAGTCACTTTTTAAGGAGAAAAATAGATTCTGGAGAAAGAGTCAAATCTGGGAAATCTGCATTTCCTAAAAAAAAGCCCCACCCAGCAGCAGCTTTGGAGCATCCAAGCCAGCTGCCAGTGCTCTATAGCTCTGTTGGCAACTCCTTGCCCACTGTGTATGACTTCTAATGTGACCAGGTCCCTTATGTTGGAGACACCCAGCCATTCGCAGAGTCACAAACTCCATGCAGGTAACTGTTTTAGGCTCCAGACATCACCCTGACAGACACCCACTCTTGGTCTCCCAGTGCAGCCTGATAAATGCTATTAATCAGAAAAGCTCAGCACAGGGGGTTAAAAACAGAGCTCCTGCTCAACACGTGGGCTTTGTGCTCATCCTCTCAGTATCACAGAATGCCCTTAATTTGCTCCAACACCTGCAACCAGATCTGTGGATGGAGGAAGGGGAGGAGGCATCTGCAGACGTTTCTGCTCCAAGGAAGCAGGGCAGCAGGGATGTGAGATTTTTGCTGCACAGAGCTTTGATAAGAGCAAAAATAAGCATGAGTGAAGGGAGAGGAGCAATCGATGGAGAAGCAGATGTGGAAACTGAAGGAGTTAAAATCCTCAAGAACAGCTCAGCTGTCACACTCCCACAGCACAAACACTGGGCCATAAACCTGGATATTTACTGTGGGACCTTTTTGAGATGCAAGTTGAAGTGCTGCACTTTTTGCTCATGAAACAAGTGACAGAGAAGCAGTGAAAAGGCTTCACCTGGAAACATACCCTGACACTTCAGCTAGCTGAGGTGCTCTACGGATGAGCAAATATAGCATACTTTTAAACAGAGCTATTTCCAGTTCATTTCTCTGATGTCTTTTTTTAAGGGAATCCCAACATCTGGCAGAGCCTCCCAAACCTCTGCCATGCCGAGCTCAGCTCCTCTGGCTGGACAGTTCTTCTTCTTCAAAATCCACAAAAACTCTGCCTTATGGCAGGGTGTAGAAGCATCAGGATGGGAACCCTCCTCCATGCCCACCCAAAGCCTCACACCTACCCAGCAACCAGGGCCACACCGGGGGTTTGCTAAGGCGTTGGGGCCGTGGCTATCATTTCTAACAGGGGAAGGTATCAACATTTCAAACCAGCTTAATTATTCCAAGAATGCTTAGCTATTAGCAAAGACAAGAGAGCTCAGGGCTATTTTTCAGCATTAATTTTCCATTTGAAATGAATTCCTTTTGGTTACACTTTTTAAATGTTTCTTTTAATTAGACACAATTACTTCAGAAGAATTGCTTTTATTTCTAAGCCTGAGATCTCAATGATAAAGCTGTTAACTGGCCGAGCTGAATGCTGTCTATGGCTCATTTAGCTGGTACACTAAAGTATATTGAACTAGGAAATTATACAGTGAATCAGCTATTAATTCATTTTATGATCCTTTCACTCCAACATCGTGAATGAGATCTTCAGGGGGAAATTTAGTCACAATACATATAATTGTTCAACTATATATATGCCACTGGTTTACTGCTCTAAGGTTACAGGCACCGGAGAGCTAATCGGAGTGCAACTGTGCAAACAGCATTGACTTTTGACTCCTGGGGCCGTGGGGAGCGTCACTACAGCCGACGAGGCTGGAGGGATGGAGAGTTCCTGCAGCTGGGATAACCAAGGGATGAACCACGGACACAGAGAATGGTTTGAATTGGAAGGGATCTTAAAGATCACCTAGTTCTACCCACCCTGCCATGGGTAGGGATTCAGAATCACAGAATTAACCAGGTTGGAAAATACCACTAAGATCATCGAGTCCAACCTATTATCTAATACCTTCTAATTAACTAAACCATGGCACTAAGTGCATCATCCAGCCTTCTCTTAAACACTTCCAGGGATGGTGACTCCACTGCCTCCCTGGGCAGCCCATTCCAATGGGCAACCACTCTTTCTGTGAATAAGTTCTTCCTAACATCCAGCCTAAACCTACCCTTCCATTAGGCCATGTTGCTCAAAGCCTCATGAACTCTCTTCTCAAACACTTCCAAAGATGAGGTGCCCACAAGTTCTCTGGGCAGCCTGTTCCAGTGTCTCACCACTCTTCTTCTACAGCAGCAACTGATCCTGTGGGTAGGATGAGTCCTGACATGCAGAAATGCCACGATGGCATCATGCAACAGAGGATCCCTCTCTTCTGCCAAAAGTGTGTCTTATTGCAGCATCTGGCCCTGCAACTTTGTTCCTTGTTCGGGTATATCTAAATGGTTGATTCTGCTACTGGGCTAATGGGACAAAAGGTGCCAGAGTGAGAACATGTTCATTCCAGCAGGGAGTGGCAGATGGGCTGTGATCCTTCACTATCTCCTTGGAACCTGCTTGAACTGAGCCCTTTTGACTTAGTCTAGAATCCTCCCCATAATACTGCTGGTTTCTCAGACTATTGGTGAGCTGCATACTGATTTAAACAGCTCAACAGGCTGTTAAAGAAATCTGATGGTCCAAAAGGACACAAGGATTTGTGTTTCATCTTCCAACACTTTTCCTGCAGGCAACACCAAATTGCCATCCCCATCACAAACACACCAGTGTGGGAAGCCAGTAAGAACCCTATATCCAGAATGGGATTTGCCAGCTAGTCAGGAGCATCGCTGGCACTGCAGTAGGGCTTAGGTGCATGTTAAGCAGTAGTACATACTGCAGAGTCACCATATGGATCTCTCTGTAATTGAAAATGTAATGTAAACCTTGGCATCCAGGGCCTGCTTCTGGAGAAATCATTGTGGAAATGTCATATCATTAATGAATTGCATCAGCTAGCCAGGGGAAAGACATTTTAACCACCGGATCGTGGGACTTTATTACTGTAGATGGACTAAATCTCTATCTTCCAGCAGAGATTGGTCTTGACAAGAGTCTGAGGTTGCCAACTGGACAGGTTTGTTTTTACCAACTTAGCTCTCTTATTTTTTTAATGAAGTCCAACTGAAGCTGCACAGAAGCCAAATTTTCTGAACGCTGCCAATAAATTAAAATGAAGATGTTGTGTATGAAGGTTGGAAGGTGTCTCCCTGAAGCTTTTATCAGGCTTCCAAGCAGAATCCCTTGCTTCAAAAGCCATGGCCAAGCATTGCCTATGGAAGGCAGCAAGGCAATAGAGTTTAGAACAATTAGCAAAATAGTAATTAGTGCCAGTTCAGAACACAGCAATGGAAGCCGGCACAGAAAGGATCCCTTTGGGCATTGAGATGTAGGTCTAGGGCTTGTAGTGAGGATTTTGGGCTTCATGTGAATGTGGGAGCAGATCTTGTGACTTGGGACTTCAATCACCTCAGTGTAATGATTTGCATTTAGATTTTATATAAAAATCAGAATTGGGCAAACCCCCACTCCCTGCAAGACTCCTGCTGCTCTACCTACCCACCCACAAGAGCCTGTGAGCCTGTGCAGATGACTCCAGAGGTGGGTTGTGACAGGAACCAAGGCAGATTGTTTCCTCTGACAAGAGGCAAACCAGCTGTGATGTACTTGGTTTGGGACTTCAGTGGCAAACTGCCATTGTCACAGCCTATGTGGCAGGAGGTTGTTGGGTGAGTGACCACTTGCTGCTGCTTTCCTAAACACAAAGCTCTTAGTCTTCCCCTGTACTCAGCACTGGTCAGGCCACATCTTAAGTACTGTGTCCAGTTCTGGCCCACTCAATTCAAGAGAAATGTTGAGATGCTGGAATGTGCCCTGAAAAGGGTGATGAAGCTGGTGAGGAGTCTGGAGCACAGCCCTGTGAGGAGAGGTTGAGAGAGCTGGGGGTGTGCAGGCTGGAGGAAGCTCTGGGCTGACCTCATTGCTGTCTACAACTACCTGAAGGGAGGTTATAACCAGGTGGGGTTGGTCTCTTCTGCCAGGCAACCAGCAACAGAACAAGGGGACACAGTCTCAAGTTATGCCAGGGGAGGTATAGGTTTGATATTAGAAGGTAGTTCTTGCCAGAGAGAGTGATTGGCATTGGAATGGGCTGCCCAGGGAGGTGGTGGAGTCGACGTTCCTGGAGGTGTTAGAAAAAACCCAGGTTGAGGCACTTAGTGCCATGGTCTAGTTGACTGGACAGGGCTGGGTGCTAAGTTGGACTGGATGATCTTGGAGGTCTCTTCCAACGTGGTTGATTCTGTGATTCTATGATTCCTTTGGAGTAGGGTTCTGTACTCAGGAGACATTCTCAGTCTCAGGTCTCAGCACACACCAGCCCAGATCCTGAGTGTGGAAGCCCTGTGCTCAGTCCTGCAGCTGTTCAGTTCCAAGAGACTTGGTACTTGTTCCAAAAAGTGTTTGCATAATCCACAAAGTGATAGTAAACAAAAATGTACTGTGCAGGAAGCAGGACTCTGCATTAGTATAAATTAATGGCTTCAGTTAATTAGCCATATAAATTAATACTAATGTGGTGCCCTTCTTAATTCTATTTATAAACAAATGGAAAAGCTCTTTGGTATTGCCATTTCACATGTTTCTGGAGATAAGTTTCAGTAAAACTCTTTGAACATTCAGAAGGAACTGTACTGGAGCATTCTGCCACCTCCAGAGACCCAACCCAGGATTTTTGCTTTGCACTTTTCATTCAAGGTTATTTTGGCAACTGAAACCACCCAAAAAAAGTATTTTCCTGTTTACAAAAGTGAAGAAGATACCAAACATTTTGCACAGCTTTGGGGCTGACTGAACAAGCCCTGTCCATCTCTGGTGTGACAGAGTCTTTGGCTATTGAATCCAGTACCTGGTACCACAGGCAGCTTCATTTTATCAGTCCTCTCATAAGGCAGGAGAAATGGGGCAGCTCAGCCAGCCCTGTGCCCTCTCTGCAGGATCTGCCCAGCCTGTGCCTGATCTGTGCCTGCCAAGGACACAAGCTCATGGACATGATCAAACCACTTACACATACACACCTTTGCTCTGTGGACTGCAGCTGCAAGCTGAGCCATCCTGGACCAAATCTTTACATACAGCTACAGCATCCCACCCAGAGATGTTCACATGCACACTTACGCTCTCATAGCTCACACAATTTGTTTGTGGTGTCCTATTTTCTCTCCACCACCTCCAGTAGTCAGTCCAGTTTTCATCTCTGTTGACACCTTCCCCCTGATTCATGGTGCTGCTTGACTTCCTATCAAGTGGAGGATGGATATCTTTTTATAAAGAGAAATAAAACATCCCCTCTCCCTGAAGGGGAAGGTGAACAGCCTATTGAACAATACTGACCTGTTCTACCCAGCAATGTACAGCCACAAAAGATATGATTCAGTAAAGTTATTGAGTGCCAGGCCTTCGCATTTGTCTTCCAGTGACTCTTAAGTCTTCCTTTTCTCTATTGAGTTCCATCTCATTGACTTCCTATAAACACTAATACAGAGCCACAGACCCGTGGACATGCCTGGAATACAACCCACACACCTTACAGGCACTGCCAGGGGATGGTTTGGGCTCAGAGAGCTCAGACACCAAACTACAGGAATACAACTAGCAAACTATTCAAAACCATGACACTCCTCTGTATTCCTCAGTCTCAGCCCAAGCTTATTTTCTTTCTCATCCTGTTGACTATGGTTGAACTTGATCCTGGAGGTCTTTTCGACTGAAACAATTCTGTGATTCTAAGGTCTACAGATGCCATGATCTTGTTCTACCTTTGGGGATTTTCCCTTTCCTTATTTTTTCGCCTCAGGTGGAAGCTGAGACGTACAGATCTTCACTCAGTTCCAGAAGCTGGGTGAGAAAACCCCTCTCTGCTCCACATAAGCCACCAAGCAGGAGGAGTCCCCCCTCGCCGTGGAAGCGCTGTTAATGCCAAACCAGCCAGGGAATTCAAAGCGTGCCTCTAATTAATCACCAGTTAGCCAGCTTCGCCGGGTGCCATCTTCCGTCTTGTTTCTGACACAAAGGGCTTCCTCCCCTTTTGTAGTCACACATGTTCCTCTTCCTCTCTGGCTTGATGGCTGCCAAGCTCCTCTCCCACTCTCCTGCCTTCCCACCCTCGCATCCATCCACCCGGTTGGAATATTAACCCGGGGTGGTGAATGGCTTTGCTGACTGCTACTTAACTGCCATGTAGCTGCTGGCTTGCCCCGGTGTCTGCCCCGTTAGCATCTGAATGTTATCACTGCTACAGATCCCGGGACAGCAGGAGGATGGATGGATGGATGGATGGATGGATGGATGGATGGATGGATGGATGGACAGAGCTGCCAAGGAAGATGAGCAAAATAGAGATCAGGAGCTGAAATAAAGAATAAAGCTGAGGACAGGCAATTGCAGCAGCACACCCTGCTATTACACTCACGGCTCCCTGGGTTTTCTGCATGAGGTATGACTGCTGCCTCATCTTGCTGTGTGTCCTGCACATCACTGACCCCACCAGCTTTGCTCTCTTGAGCACATCAGTTTTGGGGATATTACATTTTAACATTTGTTCAAATCTGTATTGCTGCTGCTTGACTCTGGTACAAGTCCTTTACAGACAGGACATTAAACTGCCTTTTTGGACTGAACAGCTGAACATGCTGGGAGGATAACCTCCTCCTTTGGACCCAAGGGTTATCACTTGTCTACTTCACAAGTAGTTTCTGAGAACTTTAAATATTAGCCCAGGAAAATCAGAACCTATTCAATGGGTTCAGAACTCAAAGATACTAGATTCTGTAGCAAACGTGTCCCAAGGTGTCTAAACCTTTAGGATACGATTAGGAAGTGGTGTCATGACAAAAGTGAATCTAGGGGCTTGTCTGGGATCCAGGCAGCTCAGCTTAAAGAGACTGAGGGTTACTGTGAATCCTGATCCTTGGCCACCAGCAGACAATTGGCTTGTTCTAAAGCTCTCTGCTCCCCATACGCAGCATTGCAGTCGCAAGCACAGGTGGGCACAAACCTTCTCATAAGCACAAATACTTTAACCTAGTGCTGAGCAGAACAAACAGTCTGGCAGGGAAGCAGTGCTGCTACCTGTGATTTTTCACACCTTCACAACCTACACCAGCTCCCACGCTCTCCACAGCTTTCCAGCAGCTCTTTGTGGGATAAAACAGAGAATGTGATAAAACATCTGATGATGCAGGTGGCACCATCTGCTCCCTCACCAGCTGCTGCTGCCACTTAACCATCTTTCTCTATGAGTTATTAGAGAACTGAGGTGACCACATATGAAGCAGCTTTCAGGAGGTTAGCAAGTTGTGAACCTACAGCCACCAATTGTCATTCCTTTCCTACAAAGCAAGTTCTGGGTGTGATATAAAAACTTGACACCAAGGATATTTAGCCAGAGGCTTTGATGCGTCCAGTGCAAAGCATGGAAATGTGCAATAGAGGGTCTGGAGCTACTGCACTGAGGACCACTTCAGCCTCTACCCCTTGAGTGCCCTGAGGAAAGAGAATTAGATTTCTTCTACATGCAAGATCTGTCAGGTTGGTGCATGGTCTCTGAGTGTGCATCCTGCTTAGACCACAATGTTTTATTCCTTCTCCAGCTACCAGTTAAGCTCTGCTATGAGCTTACTTACAAGGAGTATCTGCAGTGTTTTGGTTTTGTAAAGTGCAGCCATGACTGTTGCTGGATAAGGATCCATCTCCATACTCTAAACTCTGCTCTTTCCCCATCCTTGCTGTGGACATCCAAGGAGGAACCAAACAGCAGCACCAAAGGGGAAGCACCAAAACACTTGGTCCACAATGTCCTTCAGGAGGGTTAAAATATCTTTTTATTTTACTAAAGGTCACCCCCAGCTAAACTGTATTCTTGACTCTTGTATGAGAAATAACTTCAAGCAATCCACTCCAAAAAGCATCCTTAGAAAATAAACTATAATTGAAAGAGCTGTGTGAAACTCTTGGTGACATTGTCCTTGTGCAGAAGCATGTGTCAAACAAGTTACTAATACTCATCATTTGACAGAGTTTAGCTCAGATTCTGTGAAAGACCAAGAAGTTGAAAAAAGGAAGCAGCAAAAAGCTGCTGAATTGAACAGTAAACCAGAGTCTTCACATCTAGGGATTTAGTGGTGTCCTTGCAGTTTCTAAGCATAGAGTGATGGGACTTGATGCCCTCAGGTGCAGAAACTTAAATGGGTCTTGAGTCTTTGCGGCTGCCTATATGTCCAGGGTGTTTTATACCAGCTGTCAGAGCAGGACAGGACTGGATGAGCTAATGATCAGTCATTACTCAGGTAAGATACTGATGATATCATGCATCATATAGTAGTTATTGCAAATCAGTTTGGTCTTAAGGGCAGATACAGTAGAACAGCAGTGGCTAGAGCCTGACAGCCCATCAGGACACAGCAATATGACAGAATCATGTGCTTTCCTCTGCTAAGCAAAGAGAAGAAAGGTGGTGTGTAGCTTTCTCTCACTTGTATTTCTACTCTCCTTCAAACCAGTCTGGCTTTCATCTCACCTCTGCCAGCATCTGTTTTGCTGACTCCTCCCCAGGTGTGTGAAGGGAGGCTGGGCTGCTGAGGGCCCATGCTCATCTGCCAGACTTTAATCTCAAAAGCACCTACCAAACTCAAACTATGCTCAGCTAATGCAGCTCACTCAAAAATTGAACAGAAAGCTTTCTTTAAGTCTGTCAGAGTAAGGGTGGATGATTATGGTAATTTACAAAGCCTTTCACCTTTTGGTTTATGGCTCCAAATACCAGTGCTTGAAAGTCTGCTGTTAGAGGACATGAAAACAATTTAATTCTGTTTCACCAGTACTTTACTTCCAGCAGGAAGTTGCTAAGAGAAGTATATAAAGTTAGTAATCTTTCCAGATTCCAGCTCTGCAGTGCAGGGACTCTTTCCCAAGCCAGAAAGGATCATTTTGTTTAATGGACATGGCTCAAGTTTTCTCCCATGCATTTGTCTAATTGCATTCAGCACCTCCAGACTTGCCAGGGTGTTTAAGGAGCTGAGCTGGGATGAGTTCAACCAGCCTCAGCTTGGTCCTTGCAGGAAGGCGATGTCCCACCCACATGCCACCCCCATAATATGCAGTGCTGTTACTTACAGTTTAGTTACAGGAGGTTAAAGGGATGCCAGAACTGCCAGATCACAGGAGTTGTTTCACAAGAGGAACATGGTGCCTGGCAAAAACATTACACTGCCCGGGACAGGACACACTGCTCTCCAACAGCTAATCCTACTCTCCTCACCACCAGTGAAATTAAGGGTGATGACAGATCAATGTTTTAACTTTCTTTTAAGAAGCAGCCCAGCCAAAGGTAAAAGATCAGTTACATCTCTAGGCTAGGAAAAATAATTGCCTTGTTTTTAAAACAAAGCCAGAAAATTCTAAGTCACTCCTGAATTTTGTGTTCAAAGGCTTTTGAGAGGTGAGGTGTAACTAGAGAAGTGAATGTCTAGGCCAGTGCCTTTCCCTCTGCCCTTGCTGCCAGGCTGTCCCTGGCAGGCTGACTTCTGGTGGTGGGTACCAAATGAACTTTCTGGGACACAGCTTGGAAGGATAACTATTGAAAACTCCCATGCCTCTGCCCAACCAGGGGGCAGAAGATGTTGGCTGAGCCTGTGTGCCCAAGCAGATGAAGGTCACACTCCAATTCTTGTCACCATAATGCCAAAAGCCCAAGCTTTGAGCCAATGCATGCCGAGCACTGGGCTAAGCGGAGCTTGAGCAGCCTCTCAGCAAACTTCCCATTGTTCCCCACCAGCACCAAGACAGGCTCAGAGCTTCACCACACAGGCCATTCCATACCCAGAAACACTGCTGCAGCCTCCTCTCTCAAGCACAGCCTTGCTGCCCTCTTCCCAGAGACTACATAAGAAAGTCTTTGTCTCCTGATTCAAGATTAGGAGGTATCTACCTGCAGACCAGCATGACCAAAGATGTACTTTTGGCACTTCAGCATCTTTAGGGTTTATCCAACAACCTTCTTCCAGAAGGAGGGAGACTGGTTCCACAAGGGTACTGATCACCTCCTCAGGAGGAGGAGCTCAGAAGGATAGTACCTGGATTTATCACCTTTTGCTAACCGCTGCCAAATTCCACACTCAGGATTTTGCCGGTGATGTATTACTTAATATCTAGAAAACACATTAGAGATGCAGGCTCTTTTCTTTGCCAGTTGATTTTAATGTTATTGATTATTCTTTAAATCACTTTTTGTGATTTTACTCTGAAACATTAAGGCATTTGGGCACAGGTACCAAAAGCAGCTACTCGATTTGTATCCACAGTTTTTGTTTCAGCAGCTCATAGCCTGAACAAGTCCTGCCTTTTGCCTACACTAGGAGAAGTAATTTTTAGATGCAAAAAAATCCCCCAGACCCCCCAAGAAATTTGAAGTACTTTTAGAAGTTGACACTTACAGGGCTGTGGGTATGCACATAGACACTTGATTAACCCATCCTCTTTGGTGCTGGACCAGAGCTTGGCTTCAAATTCACTTCAGCTACATGGGAAGAGGGAAGAACCTTGTTGACACTTGGGTTTCCTTCTCTTTTTAAACATTAGCAAGTTATTTAGTGGCTGGTTTTATTTTCTCCTTTTATCCACCAGAACACTATTGATTTTGTAGTACTGCATCCAGCTGCTTAAGGAGTGGCACACAGGACGAGGCCATGTCTGAACTACAACCCGTTTCTTCTCCAGCTCAGGATTCTCAGGCATTGGTAGCAGCTTCCCTCAGCTGATCTGCTTTGTATGAAACTCTCTCCCTTCCCCTCTGAATCAGGGATCAGACTGTGCAAAGGCTGCAGTTTGCTGATGGCTGCACTGGGGAGTCCCTCTCTTGCTGCTTTGGGCAGCACTCTGCAGCAGAAGTTAGCAATGCAGGGCTGCTCCACCAGCAAGCAGCCACCTGCCTCCGTGGCACAGCAGCTTTCCTTGCAGCCTTGCTCCCCACATCCCCAGCTCAGGGCTGGAGAAGTTCAGGGTGAGCTGCCTGAGCAGACAGCTTTAGGCTTTTTGCTCCTGCCTGCTATGGTCACAACACACACCAAGGTGAGCTGCACATCCCTGTGCCATGACAGCTTCCTCATGCACAGAGGTGCTCCATAGCAAGCTAGCACCAGTGCAGGTGGCATTGGAGGTATGGCAAGGGAAAGAAACAGGCTGTGAGGGCATAAGGAGGAATAGATATGACCTCTGATGTCTCCAGCTATAACTCTTAAGCCCCAGGCTGGTGAGCACTTGCAGAAGTTCTCCCTTCATGAAATGAACACCATCCTGATTCTCCACATTAAGAAGTGAGGATATCAGAAGCTGAGCTTCATTTCTGCCCCACAGGTGGGAGTGCCTCTCCCCTGCAATTTTTGCTGTGTCAAGCTTAGCTGGCAAAACCTAACCTAGGCAGATAACATGTGCCACGTACCATGATACATCTGAGGTTGGTCGTTGCTAGACTGAGCCTTTGTGATCTCTGCTGTGATACGTCCTCCTAGCATTCTCTCCTGCCTGGGCATAAAGCTTCATGGCTCATCTGTTTTGACTGGAGAGTCAAACTGCAAGGCCAGCACTGACGCAACAGTCCCACTATTGTCCAGACACTCTTGCTTTCTCTTCCCCCTCTCCCCAGAGAGCATCTTCTTCCCACTTCCCTGCCCATGCAGGGCCTCTGGCCCTGTTGTTCTTTACATATGCAACCTGAGCATCTCCATCTTGCCTGGTCAATGATTAACTTCTGGAGCTGCAGTAGAGCTGTCCTGTCACAAACAAGCAGGAGGCAAGGCGAATGCTTTTGCCATCACCTTGAAAAGAGATATTCTTATATCTCAGGACTGGACAAAGCATTGTGGCTTAAAACAAAAGACCAAGGACACTTGCCTAAGATTGGGTGAATTGTTCAGGAATCATTCAGCTCTGGAAAAAAGCCAGAGAGCCCTGTTGTGGCCAGTCATTCCAAACTCCAGTTCAGTGGCTAAGACCACCTGCACTGAACACCAAACCTTTCCTGTATGCCCTCACGGCCTGTAAGTCCAGTGACACCCAATTCCCAGCACAGGGAACTGAGTGACACTTTCTACTGGTGCTGCTTAGCCACATTTCTGGCAAGGGCAGGCTCTTGCCAGTGTCAAAAGTACTGCACTGTTAGCAAAACTTGTTCCTGGTGGTGGGGCTGAATTTGGGCTTGAGAAGACCTCCACCACCTCTATGCCATAATAACCCCCCCAGCCTCTTCTCAGAGGACTCACTCAGCTTTTCCCAGGTACAGACTATCTCTTGACATTTCATGCCTTCTCTACAACCTCAGGATTTTATTCCAGGGCTGGAAGAGTGAAAAACAATCAAACACAAACATTTTGGAGTCAGAAAAGGTGTCTGAGGTGGATGTGAATGTACAGAGTTCCTGGAGCTGGAACTCTCTTGCTTCATAAGAACCAGCTCACCCATCTTGAGCTGATTCATTCTCCCACTCCTGTGCACATCTCCTATCTCTGCTAATCTAGCAGCCATTACCTCTCATAAGCCTTCAGAGAAAAGAGTTAGACAAGACTTCAGATTTGTCCTGAGAGATAATCTACAGGAATGTTTTTAATCCCTGGAGCACTTTGCAACACAGCGTGAGTATTAGACTGCTATGTTTGAGCGCACAGCAATGAAAAGATGAGGAGCTCTAGGGGCTTGGGAAGGTCTAAGTGTGATTTCAGTCTCTCACACTGGGTATTAAGCCAGCTCAGGTGAAACTAGTGTGTTCATGAGGCATGGCAGAGCAGTGTGACAGAACTGTCACACCATGGCATGCTTTGCCCCAGGGCAGCACAGCTCCTTCAGCAGGGCACTCTGCACTGCAACAAGTCCAGAATCTCTTCTGTCTGGTGTAAGCAGACTTGATTCGCTCTGCAGATGGTTTCTGGAGATGGCACTGATCCCTCTCCCCAGCACTGTACCGTGGGGACACTTAGAGCAGCACAGGCACAGAGCTTCCCTGGCTTCTGTGCAATGGGTGTCCCAGCCCGGGCCCTTTCCAGGAGTAAGAACGAGGCTGGAAGTTTTGGGGAGGAGTTCTGTTCACAAGACCATGTGTACCAAAGGCAGTCGGGCAGAGTCAGGATGAAATCCACTGGGCCCAGGCTGGGCTCCTGGACTCCTGCTCCCCTTCCACCCTCAGTCAGCCTGGGGAGAGGCCAAACCTGCCCCCTCCAGATGGCCCTGCAAGGCCTCAATGGCTCAGCTCCCCCTCCAGCCCTAAGGGCTGTTTTCAGAGAGAAGCAAGGAAGGCAGGGAGGAGAAGTGGGGGGAGATGTAGTCAAGCTCTGGTACAGGAAAGGGAATGGAATAACACTATTACAGTATCAGTCCCCCAGGATGGGCCTCTGTCCCCATGGTTTTGTTTCAGAGGGACTTAGGATCCCTCAAACTACCACAGGGGCTGATATCTGAGACCTGGGTGGTAGGAAAGACACCCCCCCCCCCCCCCCCCCGCCAGTAAAGCCCTTGTCATCTGAATTGCCATGTGCTCATGTCTGCATCGTGCTGCCCCTGCCTGCCTCTGCTACAGGCAGCTGCCCTGGGAAGCCACCCAGGAATTAAGGCAGCTCATTCCATCCGCATCCCTGCGCAGAGTCCAGAGCACTGCTTGAGGCACAGGTCAGCGAGAGCTGCAGGGATTCCCTCCTTCTGGGGGAAATGAATTCAGGCTAAAAGCAACTTCAAAAACACATGTGTAACCTGAGCTGTTATCTTTTATCCCTTTAAATACCCAGGCTACCACTTTTGCAAGCCTGAAGCCTGGACTCCAGCTACATTTATTTCCCTCTTTCATCCCAGCTGCAGCTCCTCAGAATTTATCTCTATGGTTAACTTCCCCTTTCATAATATTAGCACAGTTGAAGCACTTGCTTTCCTGTTGCAGGCAGTGATTATATAGCAAATTAACCACAAGCTGTTCAGTCCAAGTCCAGCAGTTGGAAAGATGCTCCTCTGAGTAATGGTTTGTGTAGTTGATGCTTTCATCTGTAATTTGCATTTGTAATAAATGCAGAAATAAAAAATGGGGTCTATATTTGAAACCATTGCCTGACGTCGCAGGGGCAGGCAGGCGAGATAAGGGGGAGAGGGAGAGCTCAGGGGGTTCAAGGGCAGCATCCCAGAGCACCACACCACCTCTTGCACAGGAGGGGGAATCCACACATGTGCTTCTCCAACAAAAATCATGGGCTTCCAGCCCTGTCTGGTCTTATGCAAGGGTCACACACACAAAAACCTCAAAGCAGAAATCCTTGCATGGCTTTTACCAACAGCTACAGGGCAGCGATTTCCACCACCAGCAAGGTGAGCTGTGTGCACATACCCAGTGATGCTGGGACACGCAGCAGGCAGCCTAGCTGGGGTTCTGCACGCCCTATGGCCTCTTTGATAGTGGTGGGGCTACCACGTCACCTCTACCAGACCCATACAGCCATGCAGGCTGTCAGTGCTGCTGAGTAGCCAGGGAATACCTGAACCAGCTTTGCCAAGCTCCAGTCTGTGGGGAGTGGATCACCTCAGAGGCATGAAACTCAGTCGGGAAACCAAATATTCCAGCTGCAAGTCAAGCACTGTGTTGCCTTGACAAGAGTATTCCCAGCACTTCTGCCACCTCACCCTACACCCAGGGGCACAGAAGCATGTTGATGTTAAACAGAGGCTGACAAGTTGAGCATATAGCTAATGCACTGTAGTGGTGGTGGTACTTGGAGAGGAGTGCTGCACCAGTGTCCTGGCAAAGGGACAGCACTGCTACAAGGACAGAATCTTCAAAGCACCTCATTGACCCATCAAGGTGCCACAGAGCTTGTGGGACCCTGGAAAGGCACTTGGAGGAGGAAGGATCTTTGACAGCACTGGCCCTGTCTTTGTCTCTCACCTGCCTCCTCAGCAACTATCTTCATCACTCCTTTGAAATCAGTTTTCTCAAGTGTAAAACAATTCATTGTTCTCAGCCAGCACTTAGAAGCACACCAAGACACGAAGAAATACCCACACTAGCAATTACTGCCATTACAGCAGTTGTGCAGGCTGGCAAAGCCCTAGGTGGCATCAATTCCTCACATCCCTCCCTTTGCAGGTGTTTAATGAGCAGCTGGCACCTCCCAGGTCCCCTCACACACCCACGGCTCAGCCAGCACACGCTGGCTTGATGTTCCTTGTGTTTACCACTTCATGTGGTAGATGCTTATCTGCCCTAGGGCATTACACTCTGCCACTTGGGAAGGGTGGTCCCTGTTAGGTGAAGGGGGTTACGGCATCAATTGGATGCCCCTTGGTGAATGCTCTTCTTTACCTTATCCATAAATCACAAGTCTTGGAACACAGACCTGCAATCACAACTAAGAAGAGAGAAAAGCAGAAAGACTCCATCCTCCTGCCCATGGCCAGCAGCAGACAGGCAGCCACAAGCTGTTTCCCATTCCCATGCCACAGGCATTGTGCTCAGCCCACGCTGGTGTACACAACCCTGGGGCCATTTCATGGGGCTGTGGCCACTCCTCAGGACATGCAACTCCTGCTAATTTGCTGAGGTGGCACCAGGGAAGTGCCTCTGCTTCCTAGAGAAGACACCACAGTGAAAGCAAGGTGCCTGCCTTGGACTTTTGTTCCACAAAATAGCCCAGCTCTCTGTTTAATTAAATAAGAAGAGAAGACCAGGAGAGCCAGGTTCTTAATGAGATTTGGTAACATAATTATTTGCTACAATTAGGAATCAAGTGAAAAGCTTCCTTTCTAACACTTTGGAGAAGCCCAGCATTTTAAAGTTGATTTATCTGATGTCAGGGACCAGCTTTATCTTTGATTCTGTGCAGCAGTGAGCACATTTTTCAGCACTATACTAGAGTTATTACTTATGAATCATCACATATCTACAGATTTTATGGAGCTACTGAAAAATATGTATTAGCCTTCCTGGATGGGCAACCCCAGACCTCATTGCACAGGACCTGAGCCTCCCTTGTAAACCAAAACCCTCTTCCTACAGTGATGCTAAAATACAGCCAGGATAGGGACATGCTTGCTCTGCTGTCCCCACTATGCAGCTGCAGCAGGGTAGCTTGATATACTGAAATAGCTCATCTTTCTCATCCCCTCCCTGGCCAAACACACTAATCCTAAGGCTCGGAATGTCCTGCAACTTTTAAGGACTTGCACCTGAACTGATGAAAGCTGAGTTGGGACAGACAAGAGGCTGAGCACAACCCTTCAATTGCAGGGAATCCAAGCAGGGCAAAGCAGATATTTGGGAGGCCACTAATGGTGGTATCTTGATGAACAGCAACCATTTCTCAGTGCCTCTTAATTCAGATACCATCTTTGATTATCCCATGTTGCAGTTCTCCACTGAGCTATCCCAGATGACATTCCTTTCTCCTGCTCTGCACCTTTTAGAGGCCACATATAGCCAGGCACCATCAAGAGTTGGGCAGCTCACACTTTGGGCCTCTGCAAGTCAGAGGGCAACAACCAGCAAGGAAGTACCTTTGGTGGGGGTACAGATGGGACAGGGGAAGGGACTTGTCCTAAGGGACCTCTGGGGGCACCTCTGGAGGAATTAAAGAGATGGATGAACAGCATATGCACAGGAGGGAAGTTACACACATTGCACAGAGGGGAGAGGGGGGAAAGAGAAGATTGAATCTTCCTGGAGACCAGTGAGATTCTATAAACATAATCAAAATGTAATAGAAACTTTTTGGAAATGCTGTTAGAAGGAGAAAGCATCAATCTTCATGGAACTCCACTCAACAGGCTTTCTCCAGCTAATCAATCACGGTCAAGACATGGGCCGTCCCATCTGTCTGTGCAAGGGACCAGGAGGAGATTGCTAAGTGCCTGGGCTGGAGCTACCATCTCAGTACCAGGCAATTCATCATGCAGGAAGGGAAGGGGGGAGAAGGGAGAGAAGGAAAATAATGTATAACACTAATAAAGTTTCTCCCCCCTTTCATTCCCAACCAATTTTTAGTAGAGGAGCCCAATCCAGAAGGGTTGTCAGTAGGGGGTGGGAAGGGAGATATGCACTGGGGAGGAATCTGGTTACCAGATGCACTTCAGTAAACAGAGACAAAAGCCATCATCTGCATACCAGTCCCTCAGCAAAGCCCACGCTCCCCACCTCGGCTGTTGGCAGCTGCACAGGAGCAAGTTTACACCCAGCAGGGCCAGTGTCCCTCTGGTTCTGGAGCTGGGCAGGACACTGGGAGGGACAGAAGTGCTGGAGAAATGGAAGAAATCAGGAGAGCTTCGATAGCTTGCTCTGGGTAGAGAGGCCAAGCCTCTGCTGCAAGCAGCACTATTTTTGTTGTTCCAGCTGCTCCCTTGACTATTTTGAGGGGGTCCTTAAAAGTGGAATAAAGTGGAACTTAAGGACTTGCAGCACAGAGCCCATTTGCACTTCATTCAAATCCCCACTGTCCTTGAACTGCTGTCTTGCTCCTCATGGTGTGGAAGTTCTTCCCTTGTGCTCAGCAATTCCGTCTCAAGGTACCAACATTGACAAGCCCCAGCACATGTCCCAGCACCAATTCCTCTGCTAAATGCATCCATAAATGCTGCAGTGCAAGCAGACTCCCTTTCTGTCCACCTTGTTTTTTAAACCTTCAGGATTTCTCTCTTCCTCTGGATTAAGTGGAAGACAATAAGCATCTGAGAGCATCCTTTGCTAGCATCAATGATGGTGATTTTAGGTACCACTTACAGAATCACAGAGAGGTTTGGGTTAGAAGATACCTTTAAAGGTCACAGAATCACAAAGAAATATCCAGGTAGGAGAAGCCCCTTAGGATCCCCAACTCCAACCTATAACTCTACTCTACAAGATTCACCTTAAACCATAGCCCTAAGCACCACATCCAAGTGACCCTTCAACACATCCAGGGTGGGTGACTCCACCACCTCCCTGGGCAGCTCATTCCAGTGCCTGACCACTCTTTCTGTGAAAACCTTTTTCCTAATGTCCAATCTAAACCTCCCCAGCCTCAGCTTGAGGCCATTCCCCCTTGTTTTTCATCTAGCTCAACCTTTCTGCAGTGAGCAGGGACAACTTACCTACATGGGCCCTTGTCCATGTACAACCCACGTCTGATGTGTTGTGCACTACTACTCTGAGCATCAGACCTCAGAGACTTGACAAAGCTCCTCTCATGTTTACAATCACACAATAAAATACCACAGGCTTTCTTCAAGGACTCTTTTGGCCTCAGGAAGGATTCAGTACAGACTTAAACCCAGCTCTCTGCCATTTCCAGCACTCACATGACACCTAAACCAGCCTGAGCATGCAATTGAGACCAGAACTGAGTTCTACATGGAGAGTTTTTTCTTCTTCATTTTAATTACAGAAATACCTTTTCTGCTAGTGTTTTGGTCATCTTTTGCAGAGATTCTTGTGTGTTCAGCACCAGGTGAAGGGAAAACAAGTACAAGTGTGCTCACTTCTGCTTAGATTCATGGCTGAAGTAGGAAGCCAATTGAAATTTATGCCCTAAACATTTTTTTGTTGCCTTAAATTTAATCTAGTGAATTGCCTGGACTCTACAGGTGAAACTCCAAAAGTGACAATGAGTAGGTGAGAGATTTATTCTTCCAGAGCTATGGCGACCCCATACCTTCCAGTAAATGTCAAAAGTCTCCCCTTCCTCCATAGATAAAAATAGCCTCCACTTAAAAATGCAGTGACACAGGGTTTTAGCCTCTACTGTAAGTGTAAATATAGCAACAAATTAAGTAGAAACAGCCAGTAAATAATGTTGACATCTCTGAAGGTGAAGTTGCTGGAAGTTTAACTCTTACAGGCTGGTCCATGGCCAGGTGGCAGGAAGACTTAGTTTAACCATTATAATGGATTTCCTTCAGGGTGTTAGTCCCATCTGGGGACAGTTTGTCCTCTTCTGTCAAAGTTATCTTCTCCTTCTTGTCTCCCCCTCAAGAAAAATGTCACAGTGAAATTTTTCTGGGGTTCATTACTATGAGAAGCCAGTAGAGAACTCTGCTCAGGATTCAGACACACTGACAGGGTTTATGAACAGCTCAGAAGCATGAAGGTCTTTGAAACTTATCAATCCATCAATTGTCAGGAATTTAAAACATTAAGATATGGCTTGTAGCCACCTCATCTATTCCTAGATGTGCTTTTGAGCATGCATACCCACCTACTCCTTATATCCTGATGTGCTTATAACCATAACCAACAGTTTATTAACCCCTTACTGCTGGAGTTGCAGCATAAGGCACAGCTTGGCAAAACCCAAGACAGGTCATCAGCCCATGCAAAGTGGTGGCCACCAGTTCACTATGCTTTACTGAATTCAGGCTCTGCCTCCCAGCTTATATTCCCCCCAACAGTCACAGTGAAATCTGGAAGAGTCACCACCACCAAGACGTGCATGAACACAACACAGGGAGCCAGAGCTCCCAGCTTGCTCCCAAAGCTCCAGGCCCAGGTCAGAGAGCACAGAAGCCTGGGCACTTCTTTCTTTAACTCCAAAAGCCTAGAAAGCAGCTAACATGAACACAGCTCTTACCCAAAGGTCCTCATGCCATTACTTTTTCTTCTCCTAAGCAACAAGCAGAGCTCAGCTCAAGAAGCAGACAAAGCAGACAGGATGCTACCGCTCTTGCACAAGTTCAACCTTTCAGCACACAGCACATCTCAAACACAGTATGTCTCCTGAAGTTTCCTGCCCTAAAACTCTTCCTTAGTTGATGTACAGTTGTTTTCAATCCATAACCTTCCTCCCTGATTACCATGACTGTAAATGACCTCTGGGGTAAGGTTTATTATAGCAATAACTGAGCTGTGGATTTTTAAATAATAGCCTCCTGCATTTTCCACCTTATTTCCTCATTTACTTTATACTCCCAGGAACACACATAAGGGTCTGAGGCTTCATCATGCTGTTTATGTGAAGCCTGACCATGACCTTCACTGGCTCTTCAGGACAGAGACTCTTAAATTGTTAGATACATCCAAGCTTTTGTGCATTTGAGCATTTGAGGGAGTTGGGATTGTTCAGTCTGGTGAAGACAAGGCTGAGAGTTGACTTCATCACTCTCTACAACTACCTGAATGGAGGTTGGAGCAAGGAGGGAGGCAGCCTCTTCTCTTTGATGGCAAGCAACAAGGTAGAGAAAATGGTTTCAAGCTGCACCAGGGGAGGTTCAGGCTGGATATTAGGAAGTATTTCTTTACTGAAAGAGTTCTCAAACATTGAAATGGTCTGCCCAGGGCAGTGGTGGAGTCACTATCCCTGGGGGTGTTCAAGCAGCCTGTGGACCTGGTGTTTAGGGAAATGGTTTAGCGTTGACCCTTCAGTGCTGGGTCAAAGTTTGAACTTGGAGGTATCTTCCAACCAGGTGTATTCTGTGATCTCAGAGATTTGAGTAATGGGATATAACTCCCACTGGTTTGCTGTGGGATGGGGATAGCTGAATCCCATGGGCCACTTCAAAACTTACAGACAAAGTGCAGATCCTATCCTGGTGGAAGAAGGGAACACATCCAAATAGTGACATGGCTTCAGAGGAGAGGAGCTCAGTATTGGAAGTTAGGGAATGTATTGTCTCACAGAAAGCCAGGAGAGGAAAACACAACTGCTGGAGGAATTGAAATACTTGGAATGTGCTCTCTGGAATTGGAGTTTGCCTAAACACTGAATAGTGGATGTCCAGGAACTATTGAACTTAGGGCCAGAAGGAGATTTCCAAGGCAAGAGAAAGAGATCACCAGAGAGACTCCAGTCCAGTCCAAGCCATCCCCATGCCCAGTGACACCTCAGATGAAGACTTGTCCTGCTTTTTCAGGACGCTAAACATCCAGTGAAATCCCAGCCTTTTCCCCCAGATCATTCTGTTGGAATAGAACATTTTATTGCTAATAGAGGAAAGTACACAAATAATTAATAAATGCTAACTTGTCTCTAGGGCTTTCCCTTTTTTGCATGTTTATTTTTGTGTTACAAATGACATCCATTTTCCACAACTCACTAAACTGGCGGATGAGGAAAAGAGTCCAAAAGAAGAGCCATAATCCTCGAGGGGAAGAGCAAGCTGTTGTTCCAATCAAGATGTATCCTGACAAGTCAAGTTGGTGAAACCCATTAATTAGCACTTTTGGAAACAGTTGCAAAGTTAATTATTCTTCTTTCAGATGAAAGAAAGCTAATTTCTGGCATTTGCTTTGACAGTGACACGCGCTAACATTTTTAGAGCTGACAGCCCTCAAGATAAATGATGCTCTGAAGTGTGCGTGCAAACATTTTGACTGGGAGCTACTGTGGTGAGTTGATGGCACTGGCACCTCTTACTGCAAATATTTTGCATCTGCTGGGACTGTGATCAAAGTTTGCAGGCTAAAAGGAGGGTGGGGAAACTTCATTTTCAACTTCAGGGAGGGTGTGGGTGACTCTGGCTTTGGATGGAAGGCAGTAACATTGCACAGGCAATACAATATATTTTAGTTAGGTAATGCCAATGGCAAAAGTGAAGCTTTCTAGCTGACTGTGCTGGCAAAAAGAAATCAATTTGGGTACTATCTCTACTACTGTGCCCAGAAATTACCTCTTGCTAGTGTGTTGGTGACACCAGATGAACCAAAAGGTCTCCAAAATGAATGTCCCTTGGTACAATCAGCTGCCAGTCAGTATCAGCTCACACATACTTGAAAAGACAAGGTTTGGGATGTGGAAACTCAGCAAAAGTCCTATGCCAAACCCCAGCATCCTCACTGGGAGGAGAACATAACTGGTTTGGGATTGACTCCTCAGAGCCCTTTTGCAATGTTCATCATGTGTTGCATGTACAAGGGCAGTGAGGGGAAGAGGTTATCTGTACACTTCAGTTATTATTCTTCTTAAAGGATTGTTTTGATCCAGGATATTTTCTGCCAGCACACACCTGAAATCCCACCCCAATAAAACTCATATGTATGCATGAAACCTGGGCTCCACTGGCAGATGTTAGGCAACTACAGAGCCTCTTTTTTGTTGTTTGATTTTTACACTCCAGCTCTTTACGTCACTGGCATTGCTCCATGGCTGATCCAGACTCAATTCTAGGACCTTGCTTTTGTACTTTCAGTCCTCATCTCTGGAAGTCTACAGGGTCAAAGTGAGATGGCTGAGGAGATACCTAAACTGCAGAAACTGCTTTCTATAGGAGCTGCATTGCTAGGAGAACACACAGAATGACAGGTGCCATTTGGAGAATCCCATAGTGACAAGCAGGCAAGCTAAATAACTATCTTAAAGAGGTCAGAAGACCTTTAGTTGTCTCCTCTGAGCTGTGCCACATTTGAGCCCGGCCCGGCAGGGGAGGATGATCTCTGGGGTTGCTTAGTCTTCAGAAGAGGACACTGAGGGGAGACCTTCTGGTTCTGCAACTCTCAAAAGAGGTTGGAGGAAGGTGGGGGTTAGCCTCTAGTCATATGAGAAGTGACAAGACAACAGGGAATGTCCTCAAATTGTGCCAGGGGGAGTTCAGGATGGATATTAGGAGAAATTTCTTCACAGAAAGTGTTATCAAGCATTGAAAGAGGCTGCCCAGGGAAGTGTGGAGTCACCATGCCTGGAAGTATTAAAAAGATATGTGGTGCTGAGGGCCATGATTTAGTGAGAGTGGCTTAGTGGGATTGTGAGTTCATGGCCAGTGATGATCTCTCTTCAACCTCAACCGTTCTATGATGCTATGATCTCCACTGCAGACCTTCCAGCATGCTCAGCTCAGATCTGGCACCCCAGAGCAAACTTCCAGAAACAGCCTAGGCCTTACTAAATTCTTAGCCCATTACAGCTCCTAGGGGCCAAACCACCATTCTAGGAGCCTGTTGCTTGTTTGTCAAGGTTCTTCAGAAATAATAAGTGCAGGCAGGTACATGAAGGAAGGAAATCGGTGGTAGAACAAGTACTTCATTTGCTTTCCAATCAATAGGGGGTGAGGAGGATGGGTGATCTAAAGGACTGCTTAGCTGGGATGAGATTAGCACACAGCAGGGCAGGGAGGAATGTGGAAACACCGGGTTCAGAGGGCTCCATCCGATGTGGGAGGCAAACACCACCTTTGCCTTCAGGGAAGCCAAAAGAAGGAAAAAAGGCGTGTGCTAGCAGGCAAATGCTTGCAGACAGGCTTGCTTACACCGAGACAGTTTAGTAAAGAGGAGGTGCATGAAAACATAAAATAAATAACCCCCAATAATTGCCTCCAGCAGCTCTTTGCTTTGCGAGGAGCAGGGAGGTGGCAGTCCTGAGCCGACAGACTCGTCCTGCCAGCAGATCTGCTGCCCTCCTCTTTGCATATTCCTCCCTCGTACATAACCCTTGTTGCTGCACAGATTGCAGGGATTATTTTCTCCTAACTGCTAATGGTTGTAGAGGCTCTAGCTGGGGGAGGGAGTCCACTTTGTAATTTAGTATCAGAGCAAGGCACCTGTACAGGAGATGAACTTTTTCCTGTGGGTGAGCGCAGGAATACCGGCAAAAGGGGAGATCATTCACCAGTTCCCCACTTTTCTGTGCTGTACTGGAAGGCTTAAGAGGTTTGGAGCATTTTTCAGTCAATGTAATCAAGAAAAGCTTTTTTTTTTTTTTTATCAATAAATCAACCATATTTCATCTCCTTTTGCAGTGCTTCTCATAATACTAGGGGGTCACTTAACGGTACCAGAAAAGATTTCATTCTATACAGTAAAGAAAAATCAAAGATTAAAATAATTTAATTGCTACAACTGTGCTGTGCTGACTTATGCCCTGAAATTACTACTTTTAAACCCACTGTTTGTTAATTGCCTTCTTTATTTAAATATGATTTTAATCAGGATATTTATCAGTCCTGGTTTTGTGTATTAGTGTTGGATGTATTTAGCAACACATATATTTATTGACATTTTGCCTTCCAAGTGAGTCGTTCTTCTGACTTTGCAGTCAAAGGTTGAACAGTTTGATCCATCCTGGGGCAGACACAGAATGTGGAATAAACAAGCACCGAGAAAGTGCAGGCTGTGAAAAGCAGGATTAACTCTACACTGACACCCCTAACAGGCAGCACGCACTCGGTGCTGCAAAACCAGTCTGTACAGTAACACAGTTTTTGTACCCCCAGATAAGCAAATGACTTCATGTAATTCTGGTGGTGTGGTGAGAAAAGAAGATACATATGAAATTCGAGGGGAAAACCAAAGGTAGGAGAAGGAAATAGGTGCTGCTGTCATTGGAAAGCCTTGACAATGTGAAGTTGGTTTCAGGATCTGGCGAGAAAAGACCTCAGATACATAGAGATTATTTATTTTCTCAGGCTCTTCAGTCCATGCCTCACTGTGTGGAGAGCATTCTCGGGATTTCTTCACATGTTTTGGGCTGCAAGGACTCGTATGGGGCTGCTCAGACAGCAGCAGCAAGTGCTGGCAGGCAGTATGTGCTCAGCTGCCCTGCTCCCTGCCATGGTGCAGACAGCACTTATAAATACACTGGGCATGGAGATGTCTTCTACTCACAGGAGCTCATTTCTACCACACTGTCCTCTCTCTGTCCTCTTCCCAGGGTAGAATGCAGCAGGGATTTTGTTTAAAGGGATGACACAACCCATGGAACATTCCCCGTGAAAATGCAGCAGCTGGAGAGGGTTAAATACCTGAGTGTGACATAAGGAAGCTGCTCAATGCAAGGACAATGATAGAAGGAGGAAATTTTTTTATGCTAAGGGTGGCAAGACACTGGTTCAGGTTGTCCAGATAGGTAGTAAATGCCCCATCCCTGGATATTTCCAAGTCAAGTTGGACATGGCTCTGAGCAACCTGATCTAATTGAAGATGTCCCTGCTCACTGCAGGGGGCCTAGACTAGATCACCTCTAAAGGTCCCTGTCCCTTCCAACCCAAACCACCCTCTGATTCTATGAGAAGTAATCTTCCTTGCTGGTTAAAATGCACTTTAAACAACAGAACAGGGAGAGAGCAATGAGTATCTAAGGACCACATTCCATTGCTTCCTCCTTCATCTGATGCTCTCCTGGGAAGCCTGGCTGTGCCCATTGTACTCAGTGTCAAGGAACATCAGCAGTGCAAAGGTGTGGATCAAGGTGCAAAGGCTCAATTCTGCTGAATATCTTGAAGCTAGCCCAGGTGATAACCCTGCTGTACCGGCTCCTACTGTGGTGCCAGCCTGGCTGCTACAGCTTTTGCCTCCACACAACCAGTTTGGGAAAGTGGATGAGCACTCTCCAGAAGAAGAGGGGGCAGCATATGGGAGCTGCGTAGGCAGGAATGGAGATGGGGACTCCTGGGCTTCCTGGTTGGCACTGCTAAATGATGATGATAATCGTTCCCTTTGGGAACGCATCCAGGTCTATTTATCAATGTTTGCTGAGTGCTTTGGGATCTCTGAACAAGGTGCTATGAGGCTTGTGATAAATGGTCTTCTTCACACTTGGTTGTGGTGGCAAACAAGTTCCTCTTCTGCAGTTCTAGAAATAAACCCCAGCATTGTGTTAATCTGGAACAGATTTTATACTTTGCACATTTTATATGTATATATGCATTTATTTAACAGTGTAATTCTAGTCATTAACTGTTAGCTAATTTATATCTCTTTCTCTCTCTATTTCTAATTAGCACAGATAAAGGCTTCCATTCTTTATTAAAGCAGATAGTTACTTATTTCCACTTGTATAATTGGAGTCACATCCTGACCTTATTCAGGATCCTGCTCTGTTGGACAAAAGGTAAAGCGTGAGGTCTCAAGGCCTTCTCACTGATCTCTTTTCAGCAGTCAGTGCTTCTGTTAAAATCACCTTATTGCAGTGTGTGTGTGACTGCCACCAAGCAGGACCTGCCCTTGTTGCCAATATGGTGACCACAGCCCATTCTCTTTGCCTCTGTTTGTTGGAGATGTCGAAACCAGTCTGTATTTTCCAGGAAAATGAGGGTTCACTTGGTCTGGCCCCTCCAGGTGTGTATCAGCTCGGTTAGGCAGGTACAAGGATCAAGTCCAGACCAGAAGAGATTGCAAATAATTTTCCTAGGAAGGCTGTTTTGATCCCTTCAGGAGCCCACGTTCTGCTCCATGTTGGGACAAGAGCCCATCCATAGCGATGAGCATGAGATATACATGGGAAGCAGCCAGGCAGCTCAGTGCTCTGCTCTGCTCTGCTGCCCTCACCCCATGGAACCGGTCCCGAGAGGGAGAGCTGATGAGGTTGGCAATGGGTGGAAAAATCCTGAATGGACAAAATTATTCCAAGGAATCTGGAGGGAAGGAGGCAGCCACATGCAAGGTGCTGGGCTGGGAACCTGATAGTGGGACTGATTTAGTCAGACACAATGGATGCATCGATGTGTAAATCAGGAATAGCCTCACCAGTAAGAAAGAGAAATCAGTATTGGGCACATGGGAATAGCCCTGCTGAGTGACAGATGTCCCTCTCTTCCAGTCCTCTGCTGAAAGATCATTTTGCTTTATATTGCAACTGCCTTCACATGGGAAAAAAAGGAAAGGCCTCCCTGATTTTCTTGAAGGGGCTCAGAGATAAAGACTGATCACATTTCGCAGTAATTAGACCTTCATATCCATAATTGCATTGATTTCTCCTAAGTTTCAAGCATTGACTCCAGTGAGAGAGAGAGAGAGAGCATTGTAGCAGGACATGGCTGCCAAGAACTCTTCTGCATTTGGGAGGTGTCAGGCTGGGAGGCTCACTGTAGTTTGGTAACTGGCATTGCAAATTGCTTTATGAACAGTTTAATGCATTTAAGAGGGTAATAATTTCAGATCCTACCATACAGTTTGTTGCAGTGGTGCAGAAGCGTATCTAAAAACTTCCAGGGTGACGAGGCAGGAGGAGGAGGGAGGAGAAGGGTGAGCAAAGGGAGAGAGGCATTTGCAAGGGGTGGAAAACCTAATTGTTTTAATCATGCTTGATATTACACTGTGAAATTATAATTAACTTAAGAAGTCAGTCAAAACCAGTTAATAACTGTGGTGCAACTTGGCTGACTTGAAGTGGTACACAGAGGGGAGAGGAGACTGTGGCAGCAAAGCTGCAGGGCTTGAAACTTGCAAGCTGAAGCAGCACAGGGGCCCTCCGCGTGGTTCTGAGGATCTGCACAAGTAGGGACCAGCACGCACATTGTTATCTGAGCTGGTAACATGAGTATAGTCCACACAGCCCTCCTGCTGGTGGATTGAGAAGCACTTTCCAAAGGACGCTCATGAGCAATCTGCCCATCAGATGGAGAGGGGAAACTGAGGCACAGAGAGAGATGGTGGAGTCACCATCCCTGGAGGTGTTCCAAAAACATGCAGACATGGCACTCTGGGACAAGGTTTAATGGACATGGTGGTGTTGGGTTGACAGCTGGACTTGATAATATTAGAGGTCCTTTGCAATCTTAACAGTTTTTTGCTTCTACGAAAATGATTTGTGAAATATCAGCAGGCCACTGCCAGAGCTGGGGAAAGTGATGGCAGCCAAAGGAAAGATCAGGCCTGGCTTTCAGCCTGTGCTTGTGTGGTTCTTGAATGGGAACCCCTTGAGATTGCTCACTTTGTTCTTTAAACATTCCTTTTCTTTAGCTCATTGGAGGACAAACCTTTTACAGTGACTCTGTTGCAGTCAGAAGAAATGCATCCCTTAAAATGGACAAGTCTTGGTCTTCTTTACCCATAGAGCTTAGTTAAAAGATGTGGGATGAAATGGGGATGTGGGGACAGAGTTAGAGCTGTATACTGTGCATGTATGGGCATAACAAGGGTTAATGAGCAAGTGAGCTGGGGTAACAAGAGTGTCCTGATGGTATTAATAACCCCAAACACATATATAGATGTGGACAGTGCTGAACCCTGTGGGAAGGTGGCAGTGATAGGGGTGGTGACACTTTAACTAGCTACGAGGACTATAGCTGAAGTATTTATCACAAAGATTCACCTAGGACAGCTTTGTGTGTGTGTGTGTGTGTGTGTGTGTGTGTGCAGACATTGCTGTCAGCGGTTGCTGAGCAGGGCAGCAGCACATATATTTGCAGTCTGAAGGATATGTTGGGAGTGCTGGGCAATGGCTAGATATCAACATGGACAGAAAAATGAGAGAGGAAGGAATTAGAGCAGAGAGTGGGAGCAGGTCTCAAATCTCTCCTAGAGAGATGTGTGTGTAATGTCTGGTGCTGAATTTGTGGGTAGCTTTTACCATGCATGTGCTGCAAAGGAGAGAGATGTCCTGAAACAGGAGCTGCAGCGCACCGGGGCTTAGGTAATTCCCACAGCCAAGCTGGGTGAACACAGAGCTTGGGGAGCTGGGTGTACTCTGAGTGTCACGGTCCCATCATGGGCTTTGACTGGGGATAGGCATCAGAGGGGCACAGCTGGGAACAGCTGGACCATGTCCCATCATCCCCATTAGGTGCAGCAAGCTTTTAGGAAAGAGAACCACAGAGTGGTAGAGTTTGGAAGTGACCTCTGGAGATCATCCAGTCCACCCACTCTGATAAAGCAGGGTCACCCACAGCAAATTGCCCAGGATCACAATGTTCAGGTGGGTTTGGAATCTCTTCAGAGAAGGAGACTCCACAACCTCTCTGGGCAGCCTGCTTCAGGGCTCCAGCACCCTCACAGCAAAGAAAGGAGCTTGTGGCTACAACATGCACAAATACAGCACCAACACAAGTGCATGGTGCTCTGGAGGGATGTTCAGGTCAGCTTTCCTTGTACTGGACTTTACTGGCTTCCCTGAATTTGCCACCCTGAGGCAATTGAGGCCTTGGTGCTTGCCAACCACTCTAAACCCATCTTTCCCAATAGTTTCAAACCCAAGAATAGACAGTTAGCAGGATCTTCATGATGACAACTATGCCACCCTTCTAGCCATTCTTCTGTGAACACAAGAACTGTTTTAGGGGCTCTGCTAGCATTGTTCCAGCCCCAGAGGAGCAATACTGCAGGACCAGGAGGTTGACAAAACCAGGCAATACTGGATGAAGTAGGGAGAATTCCATGGCCAAGGCACCCCAGATTACAACAGCTGTGGGTCCTGCTCTGGGGCACCCATGCAGCAAAGGCAGACACTGACAGGTAGGGAAGGGTCTTAGTTCTGTAAGAGCTTGGCAGGCTCTGCCTCCCTAGGACAACTCCAGCATGCTTTGGCCTTGTTGCTCAATTGCTGTGGAGGAGATGGATTGGATTGCTTTGTGTTACATGTTCATTACCACCTTTGGGAAGTATTGCAACATACAACTGGCCTGTTAACTCAGAACACACTAACTACTGGAAACTTCTTTGGAAGATATCTGTCTGTCCACCTCTCCATCCTACAATTGCTTTGGTTACTACTTTGCTGGTAGAAGGACCCAAATGAAATCAAAAGCCCTGTAAGCATTAAAGGGTTTCTTTCCCACTCTGTTTTTTTTCTTTAATGTTATTTCCCGTCAGTATTTCTGTGACAACTCAGCCCCAGCAGCCCCAGGGGACAGGACAGAGAGAGGAGAAGGAGTGGAAGTGCCCTTTGACTAAGTGGGCATTAAATGTTGGCTAACAACCGAGAGACGCTGTGTGACTGGAGAGAGGGGGAAAGTTAAAAAGAAAGAAAGAAGAGCTTTTCAATATGAGCATTCATGTAGTTTTGACAGGAGCAATTTATCATGGCTATGAAAGGCGGCTCTGCCTCCCCCGCTGAAAGGCAGCCTGGTTAAACTTTTACCTGCCCCTCTGAAAGGGGAGCTGTGCCGCGGCCGGGGGGATCGCTCCCCGCTCCGGTGATGCATCTTTCCACAGGGGCTGGGGGAGGGAAGGGAGGTGGTTCCCAAACAGCTTGCGCCCATCTGTTCTGCACAGAAAGAAACCCTGACAAGGAAGGGGGAGGGAGGGAGCGTGTGAGCCAGCGAGCCCAGGCTTTTCCGGATGCTCGCACTGCGTTGGGAATGCGGCAGAGGGATGGGAGCAAGGTTGGGGACTGCTCCCCCCAGGAGATGCTGCAAGTTGTCTCTGAGGCTTTTACCCACCCCCTTTAGCTGCCCTAGAATGATGAGAGATTGTGCAGCAGTACTCCTAAGACGATGTTTTGGGGTGTACATCACCAGCACCATGGGAGAAGCCATGGAGTGCAGGAGACACTGTGCCAGGATATCACAGAATCACAGAAACAGAAACATCCAGGTTGGAGAAGCCCCTGAGGATCACCAAGTCCAACCTAGAACCCTACTCTGCAAGATTCACCTTAAACCATATCCCTAAGCACCACATCCAAGCAACCCTTAAACACATCCAGGGTGGGTGACTCCACCACCTCCCTGGGCAGCTCATTCCAGTGCCTGACCACTCTCACCGTGAAAAACCTTTTCCTTATGTCCAATCTAAACCTTCCCAGCCTCAGCTTGAGGCTGTTCCCTCTTGTTCTGTCTCCAATTAACCTGTGAGAAGAGCCCAGCAGCAGCAGTCCCTTCAGGTAGTTGTAGACAGCAATGAGATCTCCCCTCAGCCTCCTCTTTTATGCAAAACATCCTGCAAGAACCAATCTAGGCGTCCCTAGAAATTGTTTGGAAGGAGCAGGAGGGATTATATTGAGGAGAAAAACTACAAAACCACACCCCCAGAGTATTTAGCTGCAATGTTCTTTTACCCCAGGGCTTTTCACAAGGAAAAGTGTTGGTTCTGCAGCTCATGGCAGGTAGGTGCCTAGGCTGGCTGGGATTCTGTAGGGAGGCTGCTCTTTGCTATTTTCTTTCACAGATTGAAGATCCCCTGAAAAAAATAACTTTCCACTGAGAGTAATGATCCATCCAAATTAAATCATTCCACTGCAAAGAGTGGATTTGGTTGCAGTTTTCAATGGAATGGTTAACAGCTTCCACAGCCACCCTTTTCCCCCAATAACCAGCTGGTATGGAGCTACATTGTCCTGTAGTTCCAATATTTCACAGCTAAAATGATGCTGGCTTTGTTTTATATTGTGTGAAAGAAGCTAACAAATACAAATATAAACTTTTTCATCCTTATCAAAGTGAAACTTCTCAAAAACTTTGGGATTTTCCACTTTTTACTTCCACCCTCCCTTCCTCAATGAAGATAGAGTGACATTGTGAAATCTCAGATGAGCAGCCACATCTGACTTCTCGCCTGCCTGCACATCCATCAGCACCTGCCCCTGTTTAAGCATGAGCAGGACAATTTATATTGTTAGAGAGAGGAATGTGCTAAAGCATTTCCCACGTTGCAGGATGAAATCCAGCAGTGCTGTTTCACCAGCCAGCTCCCGTTCAACAGCTAAACAATTCCCCGACCGTGACATGGTACACTGAGTTGTCAGGGATGTGTAGTTACACAGCAAAGAGCTGTACTCATCTAACTGTAACCATCTCAGATTCAGGCTTCTTTTTTAAGCTGGTAATCTGGCTTTTCTCTAGTCATGAGAGAGACATAGAACTGTAAAAGACAATTTCCTCCCCCTTAAATGCAATCACAGGATCACAGAACCCCATCACAGCGGAGGTTGGAGATCATCTAGTCCAACCCCCCTGCCAAAGCAGGGTCACCCATAGCAGGTTGCTCAGGATCACAATGTCCAGGTGGATTTGGAATCTGTCCAGAGAAGGAAACTCCACAATCTCTCTGGGCAGCCTGCTCCAGGGCTCCTGCACTCTCACAGGAATGTTTTTTCTCATGTTCAAATGGAACCTCCTGGGTTCCAGTTTCTGTCTGTTGCTCCTTGTCCAGCCACTGGGCACCATTGCAAAGAGTCTTGCCCCATTTTCTTATCCCCTACACTTTAGCTCTGGATGAGCATTCAGAAGATCTCCTCTCAGGTTGTTCTTCTCCATGCTAAACAGCCTTAGGTCTCTCAGCTTTGCCTCCTCACAGAGATGTTTCAGGCCCCTCAGCACCTTCATAACCTCCCTCCAGTAGTTCCCTGTCCTTCTTGAACTGAGGAGCCCAGCACAGGTCATAATACTCCAGATGTGGCCTCACTAGTGCAGAACAGAGGGGGATGAGAATCTCACTCAACCTACTGGCCACACTCATCTTAATACACCCCAGGAGACTGTTTCTGGCCACAAGCCCATTACTGGCTCATGGGCAACCATGTCCACCAGCACACCCAGGTCCTTTCCAACAGAGCTGCTTCCCAGCAGGTCACCCCTTGCCTGTAGTGGGGGCAACATCTCAGACATGGCAGAAAGTAGCTGAGGGTGAAATTAATCTTCTTTCTTACCCTCTGTGTGTTTAGGTCCTGTCCAAAAGCTGCAGGCCATTTGATCTACAGAAGCACAAGTTGTTCCAAAGCCTGTTCTGGGAGCCCTCATGCCAGAGCCTATGACCGCATTACATTGGAAGCAGAAGGAGCATTAAGTCCACAGATATTCCCACCAGGCTTTTCATGTCATTAATTGGTGATCTTCTGATGGTGAAATAACATTTTCCCCCCCTCACATTTCTTATTTCATTATCCCCAGTTCAATACACATCAGTGCAGTATGAGGCAAACTAGTTAGATATATTAGGAATTATTTAAATTAGAGAGAGATGTATGGGCAGTTAAATACTCAGCCTTCTATTCTACCCTAATTAAGTATCAAATTACACTCAAATTATACCCAAATATAGATGTAGGGAGGTAGCCCTGAAATCTCCAGGAGATATTGGTGGGAGAAGGTGAAATGAAGCAGGTGGTGCAAGTAGATCTGAACTAATGCAATATGAAAACTACAGGATGATCCTTTTTCTTTGTGTCCCATTTGGTTGAAATTTCCTTGCAAACAAGACTCAGTAACAAAGGAATGTTCTCTGAGCCTGGAGGAAGCAGCTTATTTTATTAGTGCAAGAGAATTTTGCTCTTGATTTTAGCATCGTTGGGATTCTCTTTCCTCTTTGTGAGAGCAACAGTGCTCAAGTATTGAAACAGGCTTGCTGCAGTGCCCAGCAGTCAGATGTCTCTGGAATGGAAAGCTTTATCCCTCAGGTCACTTCCCACTTGGCAGATTTCAGTTCCTAGTGATCCTGGCTGCGAGTGGATGGAGCTTTCATGGCAATATTTTATGCCTGCACATCCCATGGCATGTTACATAGGTTAAGCTCAGTTGTTGGTACACCTATACCCTGATTTACTTGGTAAAATGGTTTTGTACTCAAGCTGCATTTTAGGGGATTACAAAACTAGCTGAGCTCTGCAAAGTACCCACTACCTGCAAATTCTTCTTTGAAATCCTCTTTTGCTGGTGGCTAAAGGCAGGAGATCTGCATTGCTGCACAGTGCCAGCCTGGTTTGAAGGGTGCTCCAGAGCCCAAGACAGTGCCCCCATTCCCCAGAATGGCTATCTGCCCCCGTGCCACTGAAGCTGGGCCATGGCCTGACTTTTTACCACTCCAGGTTGTGTTGAGACACCTACTTACTGCTCAGCTGGAGAGATGTTTCTGCCACCAGCTTTGGGAAAAAACAACAGATGGCTCCTGAAAGCAGGTAACCAAACAGGAGAAGTGAGTAGCAAACTCTACAGCTGTAGGACACGTCATCATTCTGTGTAAGAGGAAAAACCTCCCTCGGTCTGAGATAACACCCCAAATAAAACTCCAAGCCTGCCAGCTGACATTTATGGTCCTTGAGCACCTCAGGATCCAACATCCATGCTCTTGTGATAGTAAGAATATCTCTGAGGCAGAGAGTGATAACAGCAGGTCTCTGAGTGAGAGAAGCAGATTCTCACCTCACGTCTGAGGTGTCTCTCCCCAGCTGCTGCTGGAGAGACAGACAAAAATATACTGTAAACAGGGGGATGTTCCCTGCCTCTTTTTTCCTTCTGGATCCAGCATCAGGAGGAAGCAGAGTGCAGCCTATAAATAACAGCTGCTTGTCACAGCAGATGTGGACACCTTGGCTAGGGCCACAGCAAGACAGACCTCAGCAAATGGTGGGGCATGTCACAGACACTCTTCCCCACACTGACAGCATCAGAGGCTGGATTCTGTGTGTTTCTGGAGCTCAAGGCATTTGTGAAACTGAAGCCCAGTCTGTGTAGTGCAGAGCATCCCTCCTGAGCACTAACAAGTGCAGCACTGGTGTCAGATTAGACAAGTGTTTAGAAGGAATAACACAGAGAGAACTGATGGTAGGGCATGGAGGAAAGCACTGCAGGGCCTGTGGTGAGATCTTTCAGAGGATATTCTGTGATTCTCTGAGTCTCTTCAGTGTTTACTTATCAGTTATGTTCAGTGCTGAACTAAGAGGAATAAAGGGTGAGGAACAAGCACATTGGCAAGAGGTACCGGGCACAAATTGGAAAACAGGAAATTCCATCTAAACTTGAGGAAAAACCTTCTTTGCTGGGAGGGTGTCAGTGCCTTGGAGCAGGCTGCCCAAAGAGGTTGTGGAGTCTCCTTATCTGGAGAGATTTAAAATCCACCTTGACATTGTGATCCAGGGCAACCTGTTGTGGATGACTCTGTTTAAGCAGAGAGGTTGGGTTAGATGACCTTCAGAGGTCTCTTCCAACCCCCACCAGGCTGGGATTCTGTGATATTGCAGCGAGGTCAGGGAGAAGGGATGCTGGCTGGGGAATATCCCAACATGCCTCTCACTAGTGCAGATTTGAAAGGAAGACTTTTTTTTTCACAAAGAAGCCCCAGTGCTGGTTTTGAAGCTAAATAAGCAAGGCTCAGGTCCTCCAGGGCATCAGACAGCCACTGAGAAGGATGTTCCAAGAAAAAGGCAGCTGGTTACTTTGGCCCCAGAGGAATTCAGGAAGCAAAGCTGATGTTAGCATTGCTGAGCCTAATTCAGAGCTGGAAGCTTATCTGGCCTCTCTGGATCAGCTGCCATCAGTTTTTTCTTCAGTTCTGTAAGAAACCAGAGAGAGATCAGCCTATTGCTGATGGACTCTGACCTCCCTGGGACCTTCACAGCAAAGCCAGAGAAGAGGTCATGGTGAGCTGGAGAAGTTCTCCAGCCCACATTGCCCTTGAAATGAGAGCAATGGAGAGGATACAAACACTTCAGGCACCCAATAACCCCAAGCTCTATTTGATGGGATAATTGCCACTATTCAGAAGTAAACAAGCACAGATATTTTTATATATCCTCTGCAAATTAGATATTTGCATGGATCTGACAGACATAGCCTGCACAGTTTTTCATGTTGTTATGGAGCAGCTCAGCAAATACTAATAAATATTTGGCTTTTGCAAACGGAACATTTTCCTGTGCTGCACCAATGGGCAGGGTAACAAACACTCACTGGCAAGAAGCTTGCTTTGCCTCAACTTAGTATCATAGAATCAACCAGGTTGGAAGAGTCCTCCAAGATCATCCAGCCCAACCTAGCATCCCACCCTAGCCAGTCAACCAGACCATGGCACTAAGTGCTTCATCCAGGCTTTTCTTCAACACCTCCAGGGACAGTGACTCCACTATCTCCCTGGGCAGCCCATTCCAATGCCAATCACTCTCTCTGACAACAACTTCCTCCTAACATCCAGCCTAGACCTCCCCCTGGCACAACTTGAGACTGTGTCCCCTTGTTCTGTTGCTGGTTGCCTGGCAGAAGAGACCAACCCCCACCTCACTACAGCCTCCCTTCAGGTAGTTGTAGACAGCAATGAGCTCTGCCCTGAGCCTCCTCTTCTCCAGACTATACACCCTCAGCTCCCTCAGCCTCTCCTCATAGGGCTGTGCTCCAGGCCTCTCGCCAGCTTTGCTGCCCTTCTCTGGACACGTTCTAGTATCTCAACATCTCTCTGGAATTGAGTGGCCCAGAACTGGACACAGTACTCGATGTGTGTGGCCTGACCAGTGCTTAGTACAGGGGCAGAATAACCTCATCCTACTGTCCACACTGTTCCTGATCCAGGCCAGGATGCCATTGGCCTCTTTGTCTGTTGTTTTGTACATGATTCCTGGTTGGTCTACAGCAGCTTGTGGCTTGATGTTTGAAATTCAGCCTCTAAGTGGCAATGGCTGGGTTGATTTGACACTCAGGTCACATATTACAGCCTTATTTTCCTGTTGGACACACTTGCCTTCTAGAATTAGAGGCTTGCTTGGTCCAGAGAGTTCCAGGTTTATTTTTAGCATTTGCCACTATAATTTTAGGACAGGAACTCTAATTTTCTTTGTGTTTGTACAGCATCCAGGAAAGAGTCCTGATGTGGCTGAGGCTGAAGTCTTGTGCTAGGATACTAAGAAGAAACAGTTATTGGTCCTTTGTATTGGTCCCTTGGACTGTGATTCTGTACATGATTTAAAGATACCTGATTAAGAAGGAAAAGGACTGGAATTAAACTCTAAGCAAATTTGTTTAAAATAGGAATTTTTACTGAGAACTCTTTCTCATTCCTAACAGAGACTTTTTCTAGGCCCTGATATTTGGCTCTCTGCTGTGCCTGCCCCTCTCACACTCAGCAGTAGCAGGACCTGAACACATACCCCACATGGCTTTTCACACCAATGGCCCTTTGCACACCAGGAAGGCACCGTTCCAGAGGGGAAGAAAAAGAAAATCCATTTGCATCCAATCAACTGAGCACTTGAAGTGCTGAAACTAGGAGACCAAATGAGTTTATTAGATTATCATTGTGGAAGTTAATAAAGAATTAATTTCTCTTCATGTGACATCCAAAGGCAGTTATTTCAGTGGCCTGTCCATTTACACAAAGCCAAGTATTTGTCAAGTGTCAAACTCAATTCCCATGACCCAGGCCTCCTCAATAATTCTGGATTAGGAATACCCTTAAATGACATTACAAAAATTTTATTCCAAGATGCATTGAGCTCCTGGGACTACTCAGGAATTTCAGGTTAGTGAAGGTTATGTAGTCAGCAAGAGCTTGTGGGATATAAGATCTGGAATGGAAGGGCACAGTGTGCAATGGTTTTGTGACAGTGGAAAGCAGTGTGTAAGAAAGAAGAAGCTGACTTCCAAAAGGAGATCTTCTGTTCTGTTTCTCTCCCTTGGAACCGATGCAAAGAGGATTTATCTGCATTGCAAAAGAGTTTAGCCAAGGTGACCTCCAGCAAAGGAAATGCTGTGCTGCCACTGCAGGAAGAACAGCATGGGTGCTGTGAGGAGGAGGAGGAGGCAGAATAAAGCCATCAGTTGGTGCTTTGGGAATTAAGTACTATAAAATGTCTTCATTCAGAGGGAGTTGAAATTTCTGCACATTCCCAACTACTAAGTCAGATATAAAATGAATGAAAGAGGAAACTCATTTTTGTTTTCCTGTACTTGATAGATTTAGGCTAGATATAGACTAGATACAGACTAGATATGGTGTAGACTAGATATTAGGATAAACAGATGAGGTGGAAGTTGTCTACATAAATAAGCTAGGTAGAAGGAAGAATTTTTTTTCTACACTGAGGGTGGTGAGATACTGGCCCAGGTTGCCCAGAGAGATGGAAATGCCTCATGCCTGTGACCATTGCAGGTCAGGTTGGATGGGGCTCTGAGCAACCTGCTCTGCTGTCTGCAGAGGGATCAGACTGGATGACCTTGAGATGTTCCTTCCAACCTTGAAATGTTCCTTCCAACCCAGACCATTCTGTGATTCTATGACTTGTCTCTGACCATCTGAAACAAAAAGAATACAGAAGATGCAGAGCCTCCTCTCGTTCCTCTAAATGGAAGAGAGTGTGGGCTGGGTCTTAGATAAGTACAGCACAGTAGACAAATGGAGGAGGGGGGAAAAGATCCATTTACATTACAGCAGAAAAAAAAAGAATCCTTGTGCATACATTGACTTTATTGGATTTCAAGGTTATATGAAAATGGAAAGCTAGATGGTAATCAGTGGGAAGAGGTGCTGAGGACTGGACCCCCTTGGTTGGGATATTATGCTTTTAAAATGTAAATGGACAGTCTCAAACATAGTTTTAATCATTATTAATTTTTCCTTTGAAGGAGTCACTCCATCATCTCAAAAAAATGGATTTTCCCCTCCCCTTCCTCCTCTTCTTGCCTTCCTCCTTGTCACCAGGACTTTTTGAGTGCTTCCACCCCACCTTCTGATTAAAGCTGGAAAAAAACATCCCTGAGAGTCAGGGGACAGGATCTTCAGCTGGGGATCTAGCCCTGCAAGTTTCTGCATGTGAAGAGAACAAGGACCTGGCTGTGTGCTTCTCTTTTGACTCCATATCTACATCTTCTTTAATGATGTGGGAGATGGCTATGAGCAAAGCTTGGGAACCAGAGTGGGCATTTCCCACCCTTGCTCTCAGGAAATAACTCACTAATAACTCACTGCCCAGAAAGGCTTGTGTAGCTCTAAGATCAAGACCTGGATTTGTCTCACCAAACCTTATGACCTGAAAAATGTTTAGGGTGTATTTTTTTTTCCCTTCTGAGAAGTTTGTGACTAATCCAGGTTTGCAGTCTAGACTTCCTTGGCTGTCTTGGGAAAAAGGCAGAGATCTCCACAAACTGATTAATCTGCCCTGAGATACTTGCTCCAGACAGAAAGGAATCCTCATTCCAATGCCAATCACTCTCTCTGCCAACAACTTCCTCCTAACATCCAGTTTAGACCTCCCCTGGCACAACTTGAGACTGTGTCCCCTTGTTCTGTTGCTGTTTGCCTGGAAGAAGACACCAACTCCTGCCTGACTACAGCCTCCCTTCAGGTAGTTGTAGACAGCAATGAGCTCTGCCCTGAGCCTCCTCCTCTCCAGGCTGCACAACCCTCAGCTCCCTCAGCCTCTCCTCACAGGGCTGTGCTCCAGGCCCCTCACCATCTTTGTTGCCCTTCTCTGGACACATTCCAGTACCTCAACATCACTCTGGAATTGAGGAGCCCAGAACTGGACACAGTACTCGAGATGTGTGGCCTGACCAGTGCTTAGTACAGGGGCAGAATAACCTCCCTTGTCCTACTGGCCACACTGTTCCTGATCTAGGCCAGGATGCCATTGGCTGTCCTGACCACCTGGGCACACTGCTGGCTACTGTTCAGCTACTCTATGCCAGCAGCCCCAGGTCCCTTTCTCCCTGGCTGCTTTCCAGCCACTCTGTCCCCAGTCTGTAGCACTGCTTGGGGTTGTTGTGATCTAAGTGTAAAACCTCTTTTCCCCTCCTGTCTGCCCAGATTATCCTGAGTGGGCAACACAACATGACTGCACACCTGCTCAAGGCAGGGAAAGGCACAGCAAAACTCTTTTCCCCCTAAATAATTCCCATTCAGGTATCCTGGAAGTGAAAAAGTGGTTGACAAAAAATGTGATGGGGTGACACAAGCTCCTGTAACACTTTATAGATGTTCTTGTCACAGTTGTTGAATCTTTAAAGTTTAACCTGTTCATATTATGTTATCCACCTCCAACTTCCTCCCCCAGGTGAAATTCCAGGCCACAATTTCTTTGGCATCATCTCAAACTTCACCAGTTCCAGCCTTGGTGCTTGTCACCTGTGGATGGTACGTGGTTAATGGATAGGGAGGAAGATGGGTGATCAAGGAGCATTTCTGCTGTGACCATTGTCCTGGGCAGCAGCTTCTTGGCTGGATGAGGAAAGGTTTGCACAGTAGCAGGACTTTGGTGCAGTTTAGATAGAGTAGCTCTGTCTGCATGGCTGCATCCTCAGGTGTCCTGACATCACCATGTCATGGAGGGCAGGGTAAGAACACAGCAAAACAAGAGCTGTGCCTGAGGAAGAGGGTCTGTGACAGCAATGTTTGCCTTTCTGTGGCTGGGTGTCACTTGAAACGTGATTATTGTGGAGCCACTTATTTCTATGACAGAAAAAGGGATCTGAGGAATAACCTTTTCCTTTCTCCCAGCAGAGTTTCAAGAGGTGACACTGATTTAGAGCTTGATGAGCCTCCTTCCATTGAAGCTCCTTAAATAATATCTTTTTTTTTTTTCTTAGCAGAAACCCTCAATTTCTTACAATAGCCAACTAATTCTGACATTCCTCACAGCCAGGAGTATTTGGGATGGGTTGGAGTGTTGGGGCTGGAAACTAGCCCTAACGTCTGATTTGTTGTCTTGAGCTGCTAGAGCCTGGTACCTAGACAAGAACTGTGGGCAATGGTTGTGAGGGAATTTGCATTGCCTGTTAAAGGTGGAGAGTGAGGTTCAGAAGCAGGGCTCACTTGGACTGATGGCATCTAAAACATGTATCTGGACAACCACAGATGAAACTACTTCCAGGAGTTCATCCTTTTTCCTTTTCTGTGCTGCTTCCAAGCAGGATTTGAGTGCTGTGCCCCTAATCCCCCTTCTCTATCATACTGCCAGGGGAACAGGAGTGGTGCTGGCTGTTCCCAGACGAGCTGAAAGAGCAGAACCATACAAGTGCTGAGAGCTGGGAGTGGACAGGAGAGTGATGCATGTGGGAGAAGGAATCATAGAATCATCTAGGTTGCAAAAGACCAACTGTAAAAAAAGGAGCAGCTTCTGTCCCCAGTTTAGTGGTGATTGACAGGACACTCACAGCTGGGGAAGGGTTAAACCAGCCCCACCCAAACCCTTCCCCAGCTGTGGACTGAAGTGCCAAAGTGGAGCCTGCTGGGTGGCATGTGGGTGAGAACAAGGAGATGCTTTTCCATGTCCCTCCTCCAGCTTTCTGGGATGCTGCCTGGTAGGACATCAGGAGCCTCCGGGAAGGTGCCTGCCCCAGCCTGCCTTCATGGGTGCACCCTGGTGCAGAGCATCCTTGGAGAACAGCTTTGTCCCTGGGTTGTTTGTCTCTGGAAATTGCAGGACCCTGATGAATGACTCCCATATCCTGATCAAAAAGTCTTCCTAACAGTTTTAGTGTGCTTGTGTCCCCCTAGTTAAGATAAATTAGACAGGCTAATGAGACTGATTAGTCTTTAGCTGCGACCCTTGGCCTTTAGGATGTACTTTGAGCTAATAGAGAGAATGGGGATTATAGGCTGTGATAATGTGCTTGTGTTGGCCTTTTAAAGGGAAACACATTTATTGCTACTTAGAGGAAATTGATCTAATTGTGCTGGAAGCATTTCTATGGACTGAACATGGAATTTTTATTAAGTATGTGACTCAGGTTCAGCCAGGATTGCCAGATTTGAAATGAGCAGGAGGTATTTCAAGAAGATTCCACCTGGAAACCCCTTTGGCTGCTTCTCCAACTGATAACAAGCTTTACTCATCCTGACTTTGATCTGCTGCTCTGCATGTCAGCTGTCGGAGCTCTAGGAACTTGGACTGCAATCCCCAGGTCTTGTGGCTCAGGTCCAAGCTAACAAATCATCAAAGACAACCAGTTGTGTTTGCATGTTTACTAAGGGTTCAAGTATTTGATTCCCTTCTCCATCTACAAAACAAAATGGTTCCCTTAGATACAGGGATCCCCGGAGGCAAATGAGGAAACATCATCATGCAGCTAGTTTGGAGAGCAGCAGGGTGCTCAGGGGCCTAATCCTGTCCTAAAGAGAAGGTTTGGTTTCATAGCCCAAAGCCTCACATTTTCTGCTTCATACACAAAAGAAGCAGCTATGCTCCTGAAGGGTTTCTCTGGTAATATCAGCTGGACTTGCAAAAGATAGTGCTTCTTTTACCCTTATGGGCTCATGATTTAGGAGCATCTGTTTCTCCCTTCCAATGTATTCAGAAGGTTCAGATGGTTTCCAGCAGTCTTTGATGAAGCGCTGCTCTCCTATTCCCTTTGACAAGCAGTTCTGCTGGGGAGAGAGAGCAATACTGCAGTGGGGGAAATCTCTGCTCATGCAAATTCTGGCATCTGAGGCATTTATAACAGCTCTTAGAAATGCTTCAGACTTGAGGGAAGCCTTAACTGGACATCCCAGCCAGCAAAATCCTTAAGAAACACAGTCTTTCAAGGGAAAAAATTACTCTCATCAGAGCTGCCTTGACCCCCTACTACATTGGGATGCAGATGCACAACTGTCATAGAATTATGGAACGATTTGGGTTGGAAGGGACCTTTAAAGGTCATTTAATACAACCCCCTGCAGTCAGCAGGGACACCTTCAACTAGATCAGGTTGCTCAGATTCCCATCCAACCTGACCTGGAATGGTTCCAGGGAGGGGCATCTACCACCTTTCTGGGCAGCCTGGGCCAGTGTTTCATCACCATCAGTGTGAAAAAAAATCTCATATTGTCTTATAACCCACATGGACATTGGGGAAACCAAACCATCACATCTCTCCAGAGCTGGAGGGTGTGAGGCTATGAGGCTGTAAGTCTTCTGACAGTGCCAGTGCCCAACTGAGCTGCATGACAGCCAGTGCCAGCCAGGGACCCCAGCAGTAATGACTCACTTGCTTTGCATCTGGACCACAGTGAAGTTTTGTAAATGCTGTTTAAGCCTCTTCACATCTCATATCCACCCTCCATCTTCTGAGCCAAGCAGAGCTGGCTGCTTGTATTCCCAAAACTTCACCTCTAGGTCACAGGAAGCGTCTTTCCATCTGACTCCAGAGGGAACTAAAGTGAGTTAGGTGTGCAAATCCCCTGGGCAGCCTCTTTCCACCTGTGAGGTTCTCGTGCTTTCTACATTCCCCCAGAGCAACGGCCGAGCACAGCAGCAGCAGCAGCAGTACAGAATGCTCTGTCACACAGATAAAACCACAAAAAAGCTCTGGGCAGGTTGGAAGGTTGCCCCTTGTAACCCAAGTGAACACACATTGAAATAATCTGGTTTATTATATGCAACTCCTTCCCCTCTGACATCATCCAGTCATTAATCAGGATAATCCTTGGCATTTTCCATATTCAAGCACACAGCAGTAAATAGCCTTATCACTCTTTACAGCCATGGTGACTGAGACCTGACTCAGACAAGGTCAAAGTGGACCTATGAGGCTGAGAAAACAGAAGCCTTTCCCACCTATGCACTGGTGCCCCTTTGCTAAGAAGAGATACAACTGATCAAAGGTTTGAGACACAGCCCTGAAGTCAATGGAAGGACTCCTCAGCAGCCACAAATCACTTTATAATGCTCTGCAGCATATGATAGATAAGTCCTGCACTTTGCCACTTTTCCATGTAGTGCTTGAAGATTCTGAGAAACTGAAGAACAGATGTAGTAGTAGCTTCAAATGAGCAGGATTCACTGCCTGCATAACACCAGCTGACATTTGGAGAGGAGCTATGACCATCTATATCAGCTGTCCTGGTGTCGTCCAAATCAAATAGGAAGAGCAGCCAAGCTTCCAACTGCAACTTCATCACTGGAGATAACACCGAGAGAGGACAGCCACAACTTCTCTGGGCAACCTATTCCAGTGTCTCACCACCCCCACAGTGAGGAATTTCTTCCTTGTAGCTAATATAAATCTACCTTTTTTGAGTTTGAAATTGTTGCCCCATCACTGCCCTTCCTGATAAAGGGCTCCTCCCCATCTTTCTTTGAAGCACTGAAAGGCCATAATAAGGTCTCTCTGGAGCCTTCTTCTCTCCAGGAATTTCTTCCTTATATCTAATCTAAATCTACCCTTTTTGAGTTTGAAATTGTTGCCCCATCACTGCCCTTCCTGATAAAGGGCCCCTCCCCATCTTTCCTTGAAGCACTGAAAGGCCACAATAAGGTCACCCTGGAGCCTTCTCCTCTCCAGGCTGAACAACTCCTTCAGTCTTTGGTTGGACAGGGCTTTTAACAACCTGGTCCAGTGGAAGGTGTCCCAGCCTAGACAGTAGAACTAGATGATGTTTAAGGTCCCTTTCAACAAAAACCTATTCTGATTCCTCAAAAAGAACTGAAAATCACAGCTTCACAGTCCCTGTTGGTTAAGTATCTCTGTTGCAGACACCCAAGGAAATTAAAGTCCTGCATACTGTATTGGAGGTTTCCATGGGAAAAAAAACAGGAACAATATTTAGCTCCAAATCTACATTACTTCAGCACTGCTCCTGCCAAACACGTGGGAATATGGCTGTGTGAGCACTGGGCTGGGAAGGGCTGATCACAAGCAAGGCTACCTCTGGAAGTGAGTTTCACTGTTTTTACTTAAGGATGTTCCTTCTTACCTTTAAGAGAAAACTTTTGTGTTTGGGTCGAAGTTTATGCCAAATTTCAGGGAATTTTGATAAACAAATTTCCATTTGGAGTGATCTAGACAAAAAATAAACAACCACAACACCAACCCCCAAACCCCAACCATTTTCAGTCTTTGCAAAATGAACATTTGGACTTTCCACCTCAGATTAACTTAGCATTTCAAAGCATCCTTTCACTGTAATTACAATGCTCCACATTGAAAGGAAATGCTTTGCCTGGCCCAGAACAGGTTGATGTTGCCTTTTCAGAGTTCATAAAAAGAATATTCAGATGACCAAGCAAGAAATTTGCCTTTCAGCCTCTAGACTCTTTCTTCACCCTCTTTTTGAGGGAAGTACTGGTGAAAGGATAAGTCATACTTCCAGAGAAATCTGCTTCTGTGGCTCTCTCTGCAGCCCATGGATCTTTGGTAGATCATAGAATCATAGACTCATAGAATCAACCAAGTTGGAAGAGACTTCCAAGATCATCCCGTCCATCCTAGCACCCAGCCCTGTCCAATCAACCAGACCATGGCACTAAATACCTCATCCAGGCTTTTCTTCAACACCTCCAGGGACGGCGACTCCACCACCTCCCTGGGCAGCCCATTCCAATGCCAATCACTCTCTTTGCCAACAATTTCCTCCTAACATCCAACCTAGACCTCCCATGGCACAACTTGGGACTGTCCCCCCTTGTTCTGTTGCTGGTTGCCTGGGAGAAGAGATCAACCTCCACCTGGCTACAACCTCCCTTCAGGTAGTTGTAGAGAGACATGATCCAACTGCCATGGACCTGCTATAGTGTTCCATCAGTGGCCTAGCTGAATGCCCAGGAAATCTGGCCCCTACATTCCCAGCTGCATTGCTCTCACTATCCTGATGTAGCAGAGTTTTCTCAGCTCCACAGTGTTATTATTTACTGTAACCCAGATAATGGTAAATACGCTTGGTACCCCTACTGTTTAAATTCAAAAGGAGCTTTCCAGATTCTTCCTGCCTTGTGACTTACTCTTCTGTCTAAAGGTTTCTAGCACCTTTATTTTAACTTGAGATTTGTCATGGCAAGAACAGGACCTTCATAGCATCTGCCATTCAGCATGACAGCAGGCTAAGAATAGCCTCCAGCTGCCAGTAAATCAAATGGAGTTACATCAGGGTTGATGTTGCTTGAAATTCTTGCATCAGTGCTTGAGAGCCAGAGAGGAAAGAAAAGATAAAAAAGGAGCAGGAGGAAGAGAGAAGAAAAGATGTGCTGCTGATTTGGATGGGAACCTGACTCTTGTTGCCAGGACATATTTAGAGGTGGGTCAGGAGACATCTATAAGCTGCCCAGAACCTTTTGATTATCATCTGGTGATCCATCCAGCTTTTTGCTCTCACATTCTAATGTTACCACCAGTAGATGGCTACTTACCCTCCTGCCTGTGTGTGCTGAGCTGACAGAGTCCATGATGGGATTTTCCTTACAATAATTACGTATGTAGTCATCTGTCCTCAACAAATGTGGACCATGTCTACATCCAAGCTGAATCATGATGAGGGTAGATTAATCTTAGTGTGCTGGGCTTTGTAGCATAGGATGCACCCATCTCCAGATCATAGAATCATAGAATCAACCAGGTTGGAAGAGACCTCCAAGATCATCCAGTCCAACCTAGCACCCAGCCCTGTGCAATCAACCAGACCATGGCACTAAGTGCCTCATCCAGGCTTTTCTTCAACACCTCCAAGGACGGTGACTCCACCACCTCCCTGGGCAGCCCATTCCAATGCCAATCACTCTCATTAATTAGGCAGCTGAAGGCCCCACTTTGCTAGGTGCCTCATAAAACCAGAGCTAAACACTCACAGACTAAGGTGTTTGGTGTCCTTGTCTTGCTGGTTGATCCACGATGATCCTGTATCCCAAACACCTGGAGTCCTCTTCCTTTGCAAGGATCAATTTGCATTTTGCTCTTCATTAGCTCTGTGCCTGTGTTTGGTCTTATCTGTTTTGGGGTGAAATGAAATGAAGAAAAGTAGTTATTTTCACTTCAAGCCGCTGGAAACCAAGCACCCACTCCACAAGCAGAAGACTCCCTTTAGGAGCCATTTTCAGCTGCACACATTCAAATCCATGGCAGGTTATTAATGACTGGAGAAAGGGATGGCCAAATCCACATAAATAAATAAACTGAATGGCAGCCATTATGCACACTAATCTGGGGAGGTTCTGTGTTATTGTCTCTCTATATTCAGTCACCAGAGTGAAAGGAGATATTTTAAGTCAAAACCTGACCATCTATGGCAGGCAATCTGAGCACACAGGAGAGAGAAAAATCTCTCTGCTAAGAGGCTGGGGGAGAAAAAGTCATCCTTAGAAAAGATGAATATTTGAAAGCACCAACTGCTGTGGCTACCTTGGGCATAGTTGCCAGCACTTCCCACCAGGATGGAATCAATCTGTTGGGATGGGTTTGTTGAAAGGAAGCAAGAAGAGAAAAGGAGCTTCTGCTTCTGGGATCACTCTGAACAATTGGTTGTGGTCTTTCCTCAGCCAGGGGCAGCAGGAGATGCTGTTAAACTCTGATCTGCAGCCCAGTGCCTGTGTCTGTTAAGAAGAGAAACGCCTGTGTGCCATGAGGGCTTAGACAAAACGTGTGGCACTGCCTCAGGATTGCTGTTGCAGGAATTGGAGGAATTTTAGTTGTGGAGAACTGTGATTTACCCAGCATAAAGCAACTCAGGGAGTTTGAGTTTTGGGGTGTTGGCAGTAGAAAGCATTTTGAAGAAAGTTTAGAAATTGACTTTGCAGATTTGCTTTGCTTTCCTAGGAAAAGCAAAAGGCTTTCCTAGCAGCCTTCCAGTTCCACTTTCCCCTTATCACTGTTCCCATTCATGGAAATGCACAATGTCTCTGCAGAAGGACTTTGCTCCTGTGCAAGCTTTCACAACTGCCCTTGTGGATGCAGAACAAGAGATGTGGTTTTACTGACATACCTCTTCCTGCCCAGGTTTGTTTTACTCGTTTAAGCAGTTCCAGTTTTGATGTAGAAAGGTCATAAAACAAAACTAAGGTGCCTCTGGAATTTGCAGTTTGTTCTATTAACATTCTGATGCCAACCTCAATGTGGCCTTCCCTATGAGATTAATCCCTAGTGTCAGGGATGTATAGGATTGTACCTATCAAACTGTGGCTTTCTGGGCAGAGCAGCAATAAACATAAAAATGAATTAAAAATGATATTTTTAAAAGCTCACCAGCCAAGAACTTCCACCCAAACCAAGCATCTGAGCCATAGAATCATAGAATCAACCAGATTGGAAGAGACCTCCAAAATCATGAATGAAGACTGGGAGGCAGCAATGTAAGACTGCTGCTGCAAGGTCTGGCCATACAACTAAGCCAAGCTGTGCTTTGGCTCTCCATGTGGATGCATTCTGGCATCCCAGGGCCTCACCTAATGCCCACTTGTCCTTGCTTGTATTTTTTTTTTACTGTCTGTCTTTTCCACTTCTGCCTCTCAGATTAGTAGGGCTGATGGCTAGGAAATATGGGAATAGCCACCCAATCAAATTACAAAACATTAAAAAGGTCAAGTGCATACAGGTTGCTTTTGCACCATGAGAGGGAATCAGATTTCCTGGCATCTCAGTAAGAGTGGCAGACAGTGTTAACCAGATAAGCGAACGGGAGCTTGTAAGGCTAAAAGTGAGAGTAATTTGTCAGTGGATCTTTTTTTTTTCCAAGCAGAAGTGTATGACAGTTAGCTTTCCTTGGAATTTCTGCCTCTGGGTGACAACAACCCAACTGTGCTTTTGTGTCTTTTCTGACCAGCGTGTTCCTGGGACCAGAAGCACAAAAGCTTCTGCAGATCTGCTGATGCTGTAGGAAGACGGAAAGGAGCAGCAAATAAAGGAAGTAATTGCTCTGGGAAAGTATTGCTTGTTAATGCCTTCATCTGGCAGGGAGTGAAGATGGGATAGATGAAGCTCTTACAGGCGCCACCTTGATGGTCCTTTTCACACACTAACTGTATCTCCAGCAGACATCATGTTCATAGATTTTTATACATAGACCCTCTCTTTCTGGGGTGGTGAGAAGGAGTTCTAGGTATTTTTTTGGTGAGAGAGAGAGCAACTCTGTTATCTGTGCATTGTATTCTTGTTTTTATACATCTCAGCAAGCCTATGAGTGAAGTAGACATCATGATTGTTTCCTTTTCACAGCCTATAACCTAATTCTTCTCACCAAAATATTCCAGCTCACTTCAAACTAGCACATTTGGGCAAAGGAGTGGTGAGAAATAGTTCTAGGTATTGTAGGAGCCAAAACTATCTACTGAAAGCTTCACAGAAGAATATGTCCTTAGTAGAAAGGTCTTCTCCTTCTGAACCATCATTTTGACAGAAACTGTGAAATGCTTCCCAAAGGTCTTGCTTCTTCTTTACCTCAACATCAGTGGTTTGTTCTGGATTCAGTGCTCAGATGTTGTACAGGAGCAACCTTCATTTTTAGAGATAGAAGGTCCAGAAATATTGAATAAATAAACCCTTGTCACCTTGAATCACAGAATCATAGAATCAATCAGGTTGGAAGAGACCTCCAGGCTCATCCAGTCCAACCTAGCACCCAGCCCTGTCCAGTCAACCAGACCATGGCACTAAGTGCCTCATCCAGGCTTTTCTTCAACACCTCCAAGGACGGTGACTCCACCACCTCCCTGGGCAGCCCATTCCAGTGCCAATCACTCTCTCTGTCAAGAACTTCCTCCTAACATCCAGCCTATAACTCCCCTGGCACAATTTGGTACTGTGACCCCTTGTTCTGTTGCTGATTGCCTGGCAGAAGAGATCAACTCCTACAGCCTCCCTTCAGGTAGTTGTAGACAGCAATGAGGTCACCCCTGAGCCTCCTCTTCTCCTCTTCTCTTGACAGGATAATGCTTCCCTCTTCCCCCTCATTATGTATTTATGGTTCCTGAAACCTATTTCCCAAAATTTCCACCCTCCCTCTTCTCCCCCTACTTTGTTTTAGTAAAGTGAGGTTTGGATTCTAGAGCACAGGCATGAGTCAGTGATGATAAAGCACCCAGTCTTCTGGCAGTCCTGTAAATGCTACAGCAGCTTCCAAAGAGTTAATTCATTATGGTCCATTGTCCAGTCGACTTTATAGCTAGCAGCAGATTTGAGCCAACTTGAAATGCTGAAGTGGGAATGAAAAATGAGCAGAGCCTTGGTGTGCATTAAATATTTAATATTCTCTCAGTGGGAGGTGTCAGGAAAAGGACCATATAATAAATACTACGAGAGACAATTCCATCACTGAACTCGTCTGTTAATGACCTCATTTGCTTTGACAGAAACATTACAGATGCAGCCTCTTCGCTTCTGTGGCCCTATTAAGCAGCCACATTCCAGTTGGAGTGCCAATTCCAGCTTCTGCTGCGCGGAGGAGTGGGTCGGAGTGATGATTGTCTCCTGCCTCTCTGTCTCCAGATCTGGGGCATTTAGAAAGAATTTTGTGTGGCATGAAAGGTATTTGTGTAGCTGAGTGATTCTGGCAGGGATTTAACAAACTACCTGGAACACATGAACTCAAGCTAATGCTCCCCTCCCTCAGAGGAGATGAGTGCCTTTCATTTCCTGCTTTAGCTTCACCAGCCTATAAATGATGAGAGCTTAAAAACTCTGCATGTGAACATGGTGGACACCACCTCCACTTTAATTCCCTGCAGACTTCTTGTACCAGGGAACAACAGGATCCTCAGGTGGTTCTTCTCATTAGGGAGACATGGAGACCTTGAAGCTTCTCATGTGTCTGGAGCATGTTGCTGGCAGATCACAGGACTTTGTGTGCAACTCTATGACCTGCAGCACTGTTAATCCCGTGGAGGTCACTGATGTTCTGTGTGAGCACCAACATTGCAAGGTCTTTGGCATTAGACTAAGTGCAAGCAGCTTGTTTCCTCTCTTCTGCTGATGATGTTTGAAGGGTCCCCAAAAATATTCCTGCTCTAATGGCTAGAAGCCAACTCTCCATTTCACACCTCAGTGTATTAATGTCCACTTTCTATGCAGCTATCTTTGCCAGGTCTCACCTTTAATTTAACTAGTTTTCTCCTTTCCTGGGCAGATAGACCCTGGGATGGTCATATCACTTCTCAGTCTCTTGTTTTCTGCTTTGTTTGTTTGTTTGTTTGAACCTGGGCATCAAACCAGCCTCTTCATGTATTCCTAGAGAAGTTCATGATCGTCCTCAGCATTGCAGTAAAGTTCTCTTGTGTCCCAGCTTCAGTTGCTCTTCTTGAGTAGCAGTGACTTATGAGGTTTGAAGTGCTCAGTAAATGGCATTCATTCCCCCTAGCACTAATGGCAATTCCTCTCATTTCATCTGTTGGTTACACTGAAGGGGCAGCTGAAGAGTTCAGGTCTCTCTCTCCTCCATGGACAACTGCTGAGCTAAACATGAAACTGTTACTATTGGTAGGCCTGGAATCCATGAAAATGATCTGTCACACTTGAACCCATTTCTTCTCCTTCTTCTTTCCTACTGAATTTCTCTGATCATCTCATTTACCTCCAGCAGTAATTTATTATTTCCACCAAAATTTCTCCTAAGGCCTTGCACATAACTGTAAGACTTTGACAACATTCTTGTATCTGTCCAGCCTCTGTTTTCTTTCACATGAAAGTGCTACATTTGCTCAGGGAACTACCCTTCTCTGTAGCTTTGTAGGACATTACAGGCAGCAGTCAAAAATACAGATTGAAAAAGGAAGAGAAAAGAAGAGCTGCTCATCTTCTCTCTGGGTGATGTGCATGCTGGAAGGCTCAGACTCTCTGCTTTCAACATCTGGGGTTGATAACAGTGTCTCCCTCTAGTTTAAACTAAGCAGTTTCCTACCTCAACATGGAAAGAATATAAGGATATTGAAAATTGTAAAGATGATACTATGACAGGGGCTTTAGAGACTCCTTGCAGTGCTAGAGGCCTGGACATCTCAGATACTAGCATAGGACTCCAGAATCTAAGCTGAAGTGTTGGCATCTTGGATTAGCATCTGCTTTTTGGGATGGAGCATAGAATTATACAACGGTATATAAGGGGTTGGAAAGGACCTCTGGAGATCATGAAGTCCAGCCTACCTGCAAAGCATGGGAGTGTGTCCAAATGGCTCTTGAAAATCTCCAGAGGAGGAGACTCCACAATGTCTCTGGACAGCCAGCTCCAGAGCTCTGTGACCCTTACAGTAAAGAAGTTTTTCCTCATGTTGAGGTGGAACTTCTTTGTTCCCACTTGTGTCCATTGGCCCTTGTTGTATCACAGGGCACTACTGAGGCCAGCCCCTTCTTCTTGAGACCTCCCTTTCAGATATGTGCAAACATCGAAAGGTCACCAGGAGCATGGGGGTAGCCATGGAGTGCAGGAGGCACCGTGCCAGGATATCACAGAATCACAGAAACAGAAATATCCACCTTGGAAAAGCCCCTCAGGAGCACCAAGTCCAACTTACAACCCTGCTCTACAGGATTCACATTAAACCACAGCCCTAAGCACCACATCCAAGCGACCCTCAAGCACATCCAGGGTGGGTGACTCCACTGCCTCCCTGGGCAGCTCAATCCAGTGCCTGACCACTCTCTCTGTGAAAAACCCTTTCCTTATGTCCAATCTAAACCTCCCCAGCCTCAGCTTGAGGCCATTCCCCCTTGTTCTGTCTCCAGTTACCCGTGAGGAGAGCCCAGCAGCAGCCTCTCCACAATGTCCCTTCAGGCAGCTGTAGGCAGCAGCGAGGCCTCCTCTCGGCCTCCTCTGTTTCGCACTACCCATCCCCAGCTCCCTCAGTCGCTCCTCATCACATTCATTCTCTAGGCCCTTCCGCAGCTTTGTTGCCCTCCTCTGGGCCTGCTCCAGCACCTCCACAGCTCTGGTGTATTGTGGTGCCCAAAACTGAACACAGTACTTAAGCCTCTCGTCCTTTCCTCCTGAGACAGATGCCTCAGTCCTTTAATCACCCTCACAGCACTAACCTTGCTGCCTTCCCCCTTGCCTCACGCTGCCTGGTCTGTGAGGCCCCTGACGGAGAATCAGATGTGTGTCCTGCTGCCTGCACACCCTGCTCACGCCTGCTGTGATCAGAGGCAGAGGAGGCTGTTTGCTGGCATAGAGGAGGTTTGGCAGAAAGATGAGGCTCCTGCCTCCTGCCTGCTACTGCCTCCGCAGACTGCAGGGCTGTGGTTCAGCAGTGTGCAAAGGGAGGATGCAGAAAGCAAAGCAGCTAGCTGCAGACTCAAGAAGGAAGAGAGAGGAGGAAAGGTCTGGGAGGAAACTGGAAGGGAATGTGCCTCCCGCTCACGTCCCTGCTCTGTGTAGGCTGCCGTCAGATGCCACACATTCTGTGCATTACAAGGCAGTTGTTTGCAGCACTGGGTCCGTGCAGTAGGGAGATAAGGTTCTGCCTTTGTACCAGAAGCGGCTGCAAAGGGGCGAAAAGGTCTTAGAACAAGAAATTAGTTCATCTGAATTCTCTTTCTCTCTTTTTGCCTCCTTCACACCAGACAGCAACAGCACACTCCCTCCTCTTGTGGCATGCGAATGTTTTTACATCAGCTTGTGGTACCAGCAGGAATGTGTATGGGAGACAGTGCAGGGTGGGTGCATGGTGGAGCTCCTCTCTGAGGGGGGCTGTGGCTCCAGGTCTTTGCTCGAAGGGGAGTCGATGATGTTTGCTCAATAACCAGATGCTCCATGGTGCAAAGCTCCTGGCTGTGAGGGTGAGGAGTTGGCATAAGCCTGCCAGGTACAGCAGTTGTTACTGCAAGGCTGCTATTGAGCAAACCCTTGGCTACAGCAATAAGAAAATAACAAGCTAGAAAACACTGTGTAAGAAGGCAGAAGCCATCCAGTTCATATGCAGCATGGGGAGAAAGAGAAAATATCTGAACACGTACTGTGAGATTGTGTCATGACGTGTTCACAGGCGGGAGAGATCCAAATGAACCTGGGCAGACAGCCTTGGGCATGACATAGCTACTGTCTGAGTGCTTGGCTCTGCAACCTTAATGATGTTCTTTTAATGTAGCTTTTAAAAATGCATACTATAATATAATATACATTGTCTGTCCTGTCTGCCTTCTGCAGCTTTGAAAAATGAATCAGGTATATGCTGTGACATATGGAACCATTTCCCCCTTGATGCACAGGCAGACACTTTGCCACCTTCAAATGCTTTCTGGAACATGCTCTGAGATTTAGCTTTGCTCTTGAACAATTATCACCTGCTCAGTAAAGAAATAGAGCCTCTCTGCTTCAAAACTTTCTGCTGGTATTTTTGTAGTCTTTGTTTATCAGGAGCTGGGCAGTTCCCCTGCTATCAGTTCACATCAGTTTCTCTGGTGCTTGTTGCTGGCCGTGCAGGCTAGAGACCGCTTTGGAAATCCAGATGGGGCTGCAGAAATTACTCAGTGATGTCCCTGCCTTTGTGTGAGGAGGGGTGGAAGGGGAAAATACACAGTTTGGATGGAAGGAGAAGGAGGATACATGGCAGGGAAGGAGATGAGTTAGCCCTTAAAGCCTAGCCTGTGACTTCAGAAAGGTGTCTCCTGTTCCTAGACTGATCTACCCATAAGTTACAACCCTGGAGCTGGTGATGCCGCTACCGCAGGGCCCCTGGAGGCTCCATCCCTCTCAGCTATCTCAGGTCTCCCCAGGGCTGATTTAGAGAGGTCACCTGTCACATGTAAAGGTCACCAGGGGTCTGTGCTGTGGACAGTCCCCACATTGCTGAGATGTCACATAATCATTTTGTTTTACATTGCCTTGGTCCTGCCAGGGGAGGGGAGGAGGCAGGATAAGACTGCGAGGTCAGCAGCATCTTTATGGATGGTGGAGTGAATGTGAGGTGAAAGGGATCGTTGCTTTTGCCTCCCCAATAAACCCCTTTTCTCTGCCTGAACGGAAGCAGCGAGGAGCTGTTCAGTTAATTTATATTAATTCAACTCCATTAATGATGAGATATCATCTTTTCTCTCAGCAGGAGAACCATCAAAAGGATTTAATACTGAGCTGCTCTTCTGACAACCACACACTGCAGTCTGCAGCCACTCCAAGGCTGGAATGAGCCTTTCCCCAGCTACTAGCTTGTCCTGGGGCTTCGTTATGAGGGACAACCTTGTGCTGCTATGATTGTTTTCATGTGAATCCTCACACGTGCTTCAGCATGGCCTGGGCATGGAGAGCAGGAAAGCTTTCTGCAGGGAAGAAGGGACATACCACAGGTGCCACATTCTTCCCAGGCAAGGGGCACTTCAAATGGCAGGAAGCCACAAACAGTTCACATTAGCCTCCACTCTCTCGGCTGGCTGTGGAGTGAGAAAATGCTTATATTTTGAGCCAGGAGAGGCTGGTGGCCATGGGTATCTCCCACCCCACTGCCTGGCAGCAATGGCAGCAGCTCTTGGTCAAAGTGACTGCATTGCTCTCCCCAGGGATATGCCAGAGAGGCAAGGCACATCTGGATCCATCAGCAAAATCTGTTCCATGAAGCATCTCGATCTGATCATGAGCCAGCAGCATGCGCATGTAGCCCAGACAGCAACTGTGTCCTGGGCTGCAGCAAGAGCAGCATGGCCGGCAGGGCAAGGGAGGGGATTCTCCTCCTCTACTCTGCTCTCATCAGAGCCTACCTGGAGTACTGTGTGCAGTTCTGGAGCCCTCAATACAAGAAGGACATGGCACTGTTGGAGTGAGTCCAGAGGAGGCCAAAAAGATGCTCAGAGAGCTGCAGCAGCTCTGCTATGAGGACAGACTGAAAGAGTTTGGGCTGTTCAGTCTGGAGAAGAGAAGGCTTCAAGGAGACCCACATGGAGTACTGCATCCAGTTCTGGAGCCCCTATTACAAGAGGGATGTGGAGATGCTGGAGTGTGTCCAGAGAAGGGCCACTGGGATGCTCTGTGAGGGCAGACTGAAAGAGTTGGGGCTGTTCAGTCTGGAGGAGGCTCCCAGGTGACCTTCTTGTGGCCCTTCAGTATCTGAAGGGGGCCTACAAAAAAGCTGGGGAGGGACATCTTAGGCTATCAGGGAGTGAGAGGACTGGGGGGAATGGAGCAAAGCTGGAGGTGGGTAAATTCAGGCTGGATGTGAGGAGGAAGTTGTTCATCATGAGAGTGGTGAGAGCCTGGAATGGGTTGCCCAGGGAGGTGGTTGGGGCCCTGTCCCTGGAGGTGTTCAAGGCCAGGCTGGATGGGGCTGTGGGCATCCTGCTCTAGGGCAGGGTGTCCCTGGGCATGGCAGGGGGGCTGGGACTGCATGATCCTTCTGGTCCCTTCCAACCCTGCCTGATTCTAGGATTAATTGCTTGACCTCTTAGTGTGGAACAGCACTGGAGTAGGACCCAGGCCCTGTCCCAGGAGTTACTTGGGAGCAAACTCAGAGTGAAAGCAAGAACAAGATGCCAGTTTTACCCTGTGGAGGGCCAGATAATGTCATTGGGGTGGCCATAGCTGGTTGTGGTGGCCAGGGTGGTTTTCTGATGGCTACAGGCCTGTGCTAGTTTAAAGCTAGCTAGAATGTTTTGGTGAGAAGGACTAGATTACAGGCTGTGGAAAGAAAACAAAGGTGATGTCTACTTCCCTCATAGGCTTGCTGAGATGTACAGGAACAAGAAATAAAAACATGGATAACCACTCTCACTGGGGCTGCTGGCTGAGCTGCATCTCTCTAACCTCACCCTCCATTTTGGGCTAACCCACTTTGCTTCCTAACCCCCTGGCCAAACCTCCATTCTTCCTTGGGACTAGGGTAAGGTTGAGAGGGGCAGGGGGAAGGTGCAGGGGTGGTTGAGAGCCCCTCCTGGGGACTCAGGTGTCCGGGAGGGGAGTTGTGTTTCTGTATTACCTTTTACCTTGCATATCTCTGTATATAACTGTATATACTGTAACTATCTGCTTGTCTATTGTGCTAGCTGTAAATATAAGCTTCATTCATATTCCCAGAGCTGGCTGAGTCTAGTCTGGGTGATTTCTAAAGTGTGGAGGGGGGACAGGGAACACCCAAACCATCACAAGGCCCCTGAATCCAGCAGGGCTGCTGGAAGACTCTCATTTCCTCATCCATGCCTTGGCAGTAGGAGAGCAGGCTTTGTGCTAGTCATGTAATTTCATTTTTTTCCCTTTGCTTTTGGTTGATAGCATTAAACTGCTGGCCTCTGAAACACAAACAGAACTCAGAACTCTTCTTCTTTTAAAACGATTTTCCTTTTTTATTATTTTTTTAAAAAATACTTTTATATTAACATATTTCCTTTTGAAACTGTGTGAGGCTTTTCTCAAAACTAATGGATTTTTTCTTTTCTTTTCTTTTTTTTTTTTTTTTAATTCCCCTTGTCTTGGCCAAATGTATTCAAATCTTAACTCAGTCAAGTCAGAAGATTCCTATCGCCTCAGCAGGGAATCCCACCCTTTCTTCCACAAATCAGCATCCTTTTTATTTGACTTTCTGATCTCCAAAGGAAAAGGGATTTTTCCCCCTTTTTTAAAGAGGTTTTTGGTTTTTTGTTTTTTTTTTTTTAAGTTTAACTCCAACGTTGATGTTGCACTGCTCTTTGATAGCCAAGAACACAAGCACTGGCTTCAGGAGCAGCTGAAACTTCCTCAGGAACCAAAATATATATACATATATATAACAAAAAAGAAGGAATGGATGCAGAGTGGGGGAATGGTAGAAAGTGATACTGTTGAAACAACCCTTTGAAAAGTCCAAATGATGTTTGATCTGTGAGTTCCTTAAAGCTGCTTGTGATGGTTTGGGTGTTACCTGCTCCCCCCCCAACTTTGGAAAATCACCCAGACTAGACTCTGGAAATTGAATGAAGCTTTCTATTTAGAGTTTAGCACAATATACAAGCAGATGTTTACAGTCTATGCAGCTATAGACAGAAATATACAAGGTAAAAGGTAATACAGAAACACAGCAACCCTCCCAAAAAACTGAGTCCTCAGGAGGGGCTCCCAACCACCTTTCTACCTTCCCCCCACTCTTCTACCTTACCCAAGACTTTGCCTTGTGCTCAAGGTAGACAAAGTGATGAAAATCCCTAAAGAGAAACACGTCTTAAGGGAATGACACAGGGCATGTCCAGGCTGCAGAGGGAACAAGCCTGGGGGCAAAGAGGCTGCCTTTGTCAACCTGAGAGACATTTATCTTGTAGTTTTTTTCCTCTTTGAAGGGCCTGGCAGTAGGTTTGAGTGGCCAGAAACAATATAAAGTTATTTATTGATGTCAATCCTGTACTTAACAAGAATATAGCAGGATTTTTTTTTCAGGACTATCCATGTCAACAGGCTGTGTATCTGCCCCATGGTCTTGCCTGGTGTTGTAATTTCCCCACATTAATTTTGGGCATGTATTTGGGAGCTGCCCTGGAAAGTCTCTGTGTGACAGGTTTTTCTGAGGCAATAGAAAAAGCTGCTGTCAAAAGTGAGCCAAAAAGCCTCACACAGGCTCTGGGTGCAATTAACATCCTATCATTTCAGAAAGCCACAATTTGAATAGGTCATCTCCTCTGGGGATTGGAGGAGGAGGGGAATGTACTGCATTCACACCCTTGATCCTGACTCCCTCACCCCCCTAGGAAAGTGCCACATAAGAGACTATGTGGATTAGATGGCAGGAGCCTGCCTGTTCCCTTTCTGCAATGAACAGCATAAGCAAATGAAATGTTTCCATTGAAAGTTTGCAAAAAAGGGACTGCTGCCACTTACTCCCATCTCTGCTGAGCTAAAAGCTTTTCTGCAGCTAACATTTTTCATGTGCTGCTGGGTGTGCTTTACGTTTATTGAGCCCTGGCAAAAGGTCTGTAAATCAGCACTGTATAGATTCGGCCTATATTCAGTCTGCAGAAACTAGCAAGTCACAAGGATTAAGATAATAATGTGAAGCCTCTTTGACTGATAGCATCAGAGAGAGGGATGCAGGCTCTGGGCTCCCTGCAGCTCCTACTTAGTGTTTTTTCTCCTTCCACTTGGGACTGTTGTTCTCTACTGCAGAGACAGACACCTTCTCATGGGAGATGAAGACTTACCTCTGCATAGCAAGTGCAAGGAGATTGGGGTGGTCACAGCATTCCTGAAAACCAGACCAGTTTCACTTAGACTTGTGAATTTAAGTCTTTCCATCTGTGGGATGCTCAAAAAATTTGGTGAAGATCATGGAGCCTTGGATTCTTCACTGCCTGCACCTCGCAGTGCTTGCAGCTGCAGAGGGACACTGAACCCTAGGATGGGGAAACCCTCGGTGCAGCTGAAGGTCTGCAGCATATGGGTTCCTTTCCAGAAGCTGGCAGCTTGCCTAGTGCATTAACGATGTGCTAAAAGAGCCCGAGGATAAATGGGCAAAGCTGTTCTCTGCCTGTCCCTGTGAGCTGTCACCCTCCAACACCACACACCCTGCAAGAAGCTTTTTATGGCACTTGAGAATCACCTGTCCATCTCCAGCAGTGGGGTCTGGCACACAGATTTTTCTTTACTACTTTCTAATCAGAAGGAAGTTTTGGTCAGAGCACTTAAAATTAATATTAAAATAGAAATGTACATTTCTGAACAAGCTGCTCATGACCTCCTTTAGAGCAGAAGTATTTTCCCTGCTCCTATCTTAGGCAGTAATGTGCCCTCCTTTCAGGTTCCCATTTCTAAGCTGGGTCTTTGCTAATTTTGATTCTTCTGGGGAGTAGCAGACAGTGTAGAAAACGTCTTTGTTGTGAAGAGCACCCTGAGAGATGAGTAACCCTTCTAAACACAGTTACATGTGACATGCAGTAAACTATTCAAGGACCAGTTCTAGCTGAGAATAGAAATGCATGGAGCTCACAGATGTCATGAAACAGAATGAGAGCTGCTGGTGTCAGCCTGAAGTCATGATGATATTAGGAAGATGATTTAACACCTTAAGCCAGGAACAGGGAAGACAAACATTTAAATTGGGCATTTCCTGAAGAAGTGGCATAGTTAAGGGTCATTGTATAACCCCTTTCAGTGTCTGAGTGGGACATGTCTCTCAGCTGGTTGAGAAAGGACTTTCACACGTTTATGACAGCCCTCAGGCAGTCTAAACAGGCAGTTCAGCGGGTGGGAATCATAGAATCACAGAATCGACCAGGTTGGAAGAGACCTCCAAGATTATCCAGTCCAACCTATCCCCCAGCCCTATCCAATCAACCAGACCATGGCACTAAGTGCCTCATTCAGTATTTTCTTCAACACCTCCAGGGATGGCAACTCCACCACCTCCCTGGGCAGCCCATTCCAATGCCAATCACTCTCTCTGACAACAACTTCCTCCTAACATCCAGCCTAGACCTCCCCCTGGCACAACTTGAGACTGTGTCCCCTTGTTCTGTTGCTGGTTGCCTGGCAGAAGAGACCAACCCCCACCTGACTACAGCCTCCCTTCAGGTAGTTGTAGACAGCAATGAGCTCTGCCCTGAGCCTCCTCTTCTCCAGACTATACACCCCCAGCTCCCTCAGCCTCTCCTCATAGGGCTGTGCTCCAGGCCTCTCACCAGCTTTGTCACCCTTCTCTGGACACGTTCCAGTATCTCAACATCTCTCTTGAATTGAGGAGCCCAGAACTGGACACAGTACTCGAGGTGTGACCTGACCAGTGTTGAGTACAAGTGAAGAATAACCTCTCCTGTCCTACTGGCCACAAAGATTCCTTTGTCAGTGCAGGGACAAGTTTAGTTATAGCTACTCTGGTTTTGCCCATGGTGGCCACCACAGTTGTCTGCAATGTCAATAAACCAGGCCAAGATAGGATATCCTTCACTTCAGAGAATGCTGGGGTTGGGCAGAACTGAATAGAGTAAGCAGGACTGAGTAACTCAACTGATAAGGCGGCGCAGCTGCAGAAAAGTGGCCTTGGGAGGCTGGCAGAGAAGCTGCTATCTGTAGCTGAGCTGCTAGGAAGGCAGGCTGGTCAGCCCTGGGAACAGGCAATGTTGTGGCTAAGCTGCCCAAAAGGGGGGTAAAGGGGGGTAGTTGGTCAGGTCTGCCTCTGTGCATGTGGGCAGCCCATTTCTGCCTATGTACGTCTATCAAAAGCACACACCCCTCTACCGAACTCCACTCTATAGGTATCAGGCTTAGCTTCAATAAAGGGATTGACCATTATGCATCACGTTGGTGTAAGCCTGGTGTCTCTCCCTCTCCTGTGCAGCCTAGAAGAGGGGCCAACTTGACAATAGAAGTTGGAAAAGGCCTCCAAAATCAAGCCCAGCTGTAAGCCTAGCACTACCGTGGCCATTAAACCATATCCCAAAGTGCCATGTCTGCATGTTGTTTTTTAACACCTCCAGAAATGGTGACTCCACCACCTCCATTATATCCATCCACTTCTCTCCTAAAGAGCAACTCACCCCAGAGGTCCAAGTTCCACCAAACCCCTGAGCAACAGTATCAGAGAAAGAAGTTCTGATAAAAGGAATAAATAAAGAAGTGTAATTTATGAAGCAACCCTTTCAAAGCGTTAAACCATTCATGGCTTTATGACTACATATTAATCTGCTCTCATTTATTGCTTTGTAAGGCTATTTTGACAAAAGTTCATTATCAAGACTGCTAAATGCTTTTAAAGCATTGATTGGGGGAATTATTACATCACGGTGATAGACACAGTGTGTTAAGATGGATTGTAAGGCTCGGGCCATCAGAAACTTCCCCCCTTTTAATTGGATCGATCCCTAGAATAAACGAAGTTTAATTGAATTTGGAGGAAAATTGAGCAGTTGTTTTCAAGTCTCTGTCAATACACATTATTTCAATTACATGATGATAAGCATAGAGAGAGTTTGCAAACAGCCTGGATGGTGGCTGCACACCAGAGAGGCTCTCTAAACGTGATTGGCTTTTACTTTCTTTTTCCAGGATGAGCTATGTTTCCCAAAAGCACATCAACAAGGGCAGGGACTCTGCTCCTGCAGTTCAGAATTCAGAGGTGAATTGTCCCTCATCCCTCCATTTTCCCAGCTGTCCTCTTCTCCTGCCTGGCATTCCAGGGAGGGACTATTTACAAGGTCTTGTAATGACAGGACAAGGGGTAATGGGTTTAAACTGGAAAAGGGGAGATTTAAACTAGGTGTTAGGAAGAAGTTCTTTGCAGTGAGGGTGGTGAGATGCTGGTACAGGTTGCCCAGGGAAGTTGTGGATGATGCCTCCCTAGAGGTGTTCAAGGCCAGGTTGGATGAGGTCTTGAGTGACCTGTTCTAGTGGGAAGTGTCCCTGCCTATGGCGAGGAGTGGAACTGGATGATCTTTGAGGTCACTATAAACCTAAATAATTCTATGATTCTGTGATTCTTCCTCAAGGTTCTCATAGCCTCTTCCTTACAAAGCCAGACAATTTTTCTGCACAACCCTCAAGCTTTTTGGTCCAAGACCTCAAAATAATTTGAAATGATTGACTGAAATGTGCTGGCTTAGAAAGCTTTTCTTTGATTGACTATCTATCCCCCCAAAATGAATATCCTCTTCTGAAGAAAACAATACCACAGAAAACCTCTCCACAGTCATGAAAGTCCCTTCCTCCCCTGTCTCCTGCAGTCCCAACTCATTGAAGTTTATATGAGTTACAGCAAGTACCGCCAGAGGAAGACAAGGTTCAAACTGCTCAAATGAAGCTGCTTTTCTTCCTTTCCCCCCCTTTAACAACACCTTTTTTTGCTCCTCAGACAGTCCCTGGTCCAGAGCACAGGCAGAGGACCTTGTCTGTACAAAACATCATGGGACACTTGCTGCCTCTGGGATGGCTCAGAGTGCCCATGCTGAACTTGATGCAGCAGTTCTGGGTGCCACTGGGTGCCTTCTAGCCTATCCCAGGCCTGATGATGTCAGTGGGAAGTCAGGAGTTGATAGCAGCAATAGCAGGATGGCCCTACACCTTCAGTGATGAGAATGGGTGGCAGGAAGTGGCTCAAGCTGCATGTCCCATGGAGTACAGGCAGCATCTTCCAGAGCTCAGTGGCTCATAGTTGTGTCTTGCTTCTTCAATTCAACTGCAGTGTCTCCTAAGATCCTCTTTCCTTCTGCCGGCACCGTTCCCCTAACCCTGAGCAATCCAGGTGACACCTGGCTTCACTTGGAGCTGCAATTAGATGCCGAGACAGGGCAAAGTGTGCTGGCCTCAGTGAGCCCAGGGTCAGGATGGTTCCCTCCAGGGCTCCTGCTGCAGCCGACAGCCGAGGCATAAAGGGTACAGAGGTTGTTATAGATTCGTTAGTTATTCATTGTAACAGCGTTGATCCTAATGAATTCATTTGGTATTCATTGGCTGTCACGCACAGTTCTGTAAGTCTTCAGCTCTAATTTAGGACAATTAAAATGAAGTGTTAGCAAGCAATGTTTCCCCTGCATTGCACAATCTATAATATTTTCTTTTCAGGGGAGGGATGCAGACTAACCCCGCTCATGCTGCTGATGCTATCGGGGAGTGAGATCTTACAGCTTGATCCTGCAATGCTTAATGAATTAATACAGCAGATATAATTTTCATGGGTCAGTGTGTTGTGCTGGCCTGCAGATCTGTCTAGATTAGGCCTAGGGAAAGACTAATTGAAAAATACATGTCTTGGTTTGCTTAAACACAATAAGCAGATATCTACCAGGGAGAAATGTACAAACAAGATGCATAAAAGCAAGGCAGTGATTTGTCATACGCTTCATAGTTCACGCTGTAAATTAGACAATCTTTCATAATCACAGGGCTGGGGGAGGGGGAGAACCCAATCATTTTGTCTGTAAAATCCTAAGTCCTTTTGAAAACACAATTGGAATATAATTCCTCTGTGTTTCCCATTTAATTATCATTTACAGTATTTCTGGCATCAAAGCTTTACTAGCATGGAGGGATCATTTCTTCATCACAATGCCACTTTCAGGATTCATTTATCTTGTCTTTTAGACTAATTATCCCCAAATTCACCAATAGACTGTCACACTTACATGCTCCAATAAATGTAGTTTTAAATCAGCAGCTTACTTTGCTGCAGTGGTACAAGCTTTCCTGAATTGTGTCTAACTAGAGTCATTCATCTGTGATCACAACACTAAAGGGAGAACAACAACATTAAGGTTTGTATGAATGATCATGCTTATTTATATGCAAATATGTCTGACAAATCAATAATGTATGATTTAGCTGTTCACTCTGCATTAGTAGAAGTGCCACCAGTCCCAGGTGGTGGTCTCAAAAGGATCCTCAGCTCTTCCCCCTCCCCATCTCAGTCCCACTTCAACCGGTGTCTCTGGGCAAGTGGCAGCAGAATCAGCTGCTGCCTCATCTGTGTGTGCTGGTGGAACTGGCAGCCACCCTGTCTGTGTGCAAGGCCTGGGGTTGGGAGAGGCTGATGCCAGCCTGGGGTGACTGGGGAGAGGGAAATCGACTGTGGGAAGGGCTGTAGGGTCTTGGAGCACCCTCGGACAGGATGGAGCTAGGAGTGGGGGAGTTGGAAAAATGTCTTCCCCAGAAGGGTTGTCAAGGCCTGGAAGGCCTGGAACAGGCTGCTCAGGGCAGTCCCAATTCCTGAAGGGATTTAAAAGATGTGGTGCTGAGGGGCATGGTTTAGTGGTGACTTGGCTGTGCTGGGTTAATGGCTGGACTTGATTTTAAAAGTCTTACCCAATCTAAACAATTCTATGACTAATTTTTCCCAGCCTAAACCTCCTCTGGCACAACTTGAGACTGATTTCTCTTGTCCTATTGCTTATTGCTTGGGAATGAGTCTTCTCTTAGAGAGCTGTAGGGCATGAGAATGTCTCAGCCTCTTTCTCCAGACTGAACAACCCCAGTTCCCTTAGCCACTCCTTATATAAGACTTATGCTCTAGACCTTTCACCAGCTTTGGTGCTCTCTAGGGTCTAAGAGATAACTGAAATCAGTAAATGTTAGATGTCCCTATCTTGTGCCTGAGTAAAGGGTAACACTGGGCTAGACATTCATGTTCCTGCATTTCTTATGAGATGGGCCATGGCAGAGGTGAATTGGGCTTTCAGCTAAGACTAGAAGCAGTTTATGAGCCAAACTCAACTTCCTGCACCTTGCTGTTGTTAGTTTTCTTTCTGTGCCCTTCAGGCTGAGAAGTAACCACATCCTTCTGTCCGAGGCTGACTGAAATGCCTCTAATGTGGTTATTCAGTTGGCCAGAAATAGCTGGGTGCTGTGGAGCAATGTTAAGTAGTTTTCTTTTTCTTTCTAGATCCCTCAAGCCACTTCCAGTAAAGGATGAGGGTGGCTGGAGAAGGCTGTGTGCATTCCTGTGCAAAGGGAATGAGCTGTACACCCTGCACCTGGCAATCAGCCAGGACAAGAGGATGACTTATATCCACCTTATAGGACTCCTTGTCACATCCTGGCATCACTCGATGTCCATCTCCATTTCCCCTCTGCTCTGGCTAAAGATACCCAATACCTGGTTCAGGAAAGTACAGGCAGTCTGTCCTGGAGCTCTTATTTGCCTTGACAGGTGAAAAGAAGAGCAACTTGAACAAATGCTGTGCCGTACACTCTGTCCTGGGGATAAATTGCTTAGTTGTTGCCAGCTTTGGAAGAACTACTCAGAAAGCTGTGAAAGCAAGCAAGAAATCCCAGCATACACAATGCTGGAGGGGTGAGGGGAGGAGTAAGTTTAATGGCCTGCATGAATTGTCAAGCAAACCCTCTGCAGACTTCAGCATCTTCAGTGGCAGATTCTCATTCTGACACAGAAGCGACATTTATAGGTCGTAACTCTGAGGAGCAGTTGGTCTCTCTGGCACTATTACACTTAAATGTGAAGGGCTTCATCTGCTGACTATCACAGTGGAAAAGGCAAGTTGAGCAGTTAAAGTAACAGTTCAGGAAGGTCCCCTAGGGATGGAGTGAGCAGAAGAGAATAATCAGGCATTTCCACAACTTGCCCCTGTAGTGTATTAGTTTCTGGCGACTAAGCTGCTTTCAGCTTTCCCAGTTTCTTCTAATCGTGTCCCTGGAATACGGCGCTGGTATTCCCACTGCATTTCTAATTCTAATTGGCTATCTAACTAAAGAGCCTGCAGATCTGTGTCTGGGGAACATGCTTGCAGATGTGTTTGCCTGTGTGCACGCACACACAAACCTGCACATCCGCACGCCCCTGCCCTCACACATGCACTCCAACAAAAACCAGTCAAGAGATTGAATTAGCTTAGAAATGGAGCATCTGCACGAGCAATAATTTCATTACTGGGGAAAGCAGGAAACTGTGTTTCTCAATGAAGCTCAGATTATGAATCCGGTCATTTGCATTGGAATTTTAATAGGTTTGTACAAAAAAGGACTGGCACACATCAGTTCTTCTTTGAATGGGGCATAATGTGAGGGGGGTGCTGCACGCTCTCACACAGGCACTGGACAGAGGAGGAGGCTGTGGTCTGATGCTGGCAGGCACAGTCCCACCAGCCTTGCAAAAAGGCAGGTGAAGAATTGGTGCTTATGCTCTGCTGGCAATTCTCCCTGTGGAGGCAGAAAAGTATGGCTTTAAATAATGTTATATTTGTGCCTTGCTTGGAAATCTTTGCTCTTGACTGGAGATCTTTGCTGTTGGGGGACAATAACAACCGCCAACACTTCCAGGCTTGGTTCAGTCCCCAGGCCATGGGCATGCTGGGCTGAAGGGCTTTCGTGAATGAGGAATCAGGGTTTTGTGAGCAGGTCAAGTCTGAATGATTGGATAATGGATCATGAAACCACGGATTCACAGAATGGTTTGGGTTGGAAAGGAGTTTCAAAGGTCAGCTAGCCCAAACCCCCTGCAGTCAGCAGGGACATCTGCAACTGGAGCAGGTTGCGCAGAGCTCTGTCCAAACTGACCTTGAATGTTTCCGGGGATGGGACATCTCTGAGCAACCTATGTCAGTGTCTCACCACCCTCATTGTAAGCAATGGTCTGAATCTACCTTTGGATTCAGTCCAATGCAGATCACAGGATCATAGGATATTAGGGGTTGGAAGGGACCCAAGGAGATCACTGAGTCCAACCCTTCTGCCAGAGCAGGACCACACAATCTAGCACAGATCACAGAGGAATGCATCCAGACAGGCCTTGGAAGTATCCAGAGAAGGAGACTCCACAACCTCTCTGGGGAGTCTGTTCCAGTGCTCTGTGACCCTTACAGTAAAGAAGTTCCCCTTGTGTGAAGGCGGAACCTCCTGTGCTGCAGCTTACACCCATTGCTCCTCGTCTTATCCCAGGGAGCAGTGAGCAGAGCCTGTCTGTTCCCCCCGACCAGCCCTCAGATGTTTATAAACATTTATTAAATCAAGCCCCATTTTTCACAGGGAAGAACTAGCTCTTGCTTTTATACTGTTTTCCCCTTCCATCTACGCAGACTCGTTCACATATGAGAAATCATCAACTCTTGCAGTAGTCCTGCATTTAGGCTGATGCTTTTTCTGTGTAGCTGACCTTCTTACAGGCCTAGCAAGCTAATGAGGTATTGCAGGTGGCCTCCCTATAAGCAGAAATCCACTGCAGCTCACATCAGTGATTGAGAGTGAGACTACATCTCCCAGCAGCCCTAGGAAGGAACAGGATGAGATTTTCAAGGTGATTCTTTCCCCAAGCAGATGGAATTTGGAAGGCTAATCTCTGATTTGCAGATTATACCTTTTATTTTCATCACTGCTGAAAAAGTTTAAGAGAATGGGAAAAGGCAAGCATTTCATCAGTTTTGCAAAGGACTGTGTCAGAGACTCAGGCACACAAAGCAATCAAACAGCTTAGCTCACATCTCAGTCTGCCTAGGCTTTTCCTTCAGGGTGCTAGCTAATATGAAATATTTAAAGTGCCATATTCTTTTTTTCCCCCCATCTTTCTTCATATTTAGTCTGGCCCCTCACTTGATATGTAAATAAAGTGTACCACCACTCTATAAAATGCAGATACCCTGCATTATTTAAGCCGTGGAGGCGATGCATCATCCGTTATGTGGCTCATTGGGGGAGCCCCGCTGTGTATTTGGCAATAAAGCCTCAGAGTGCCTCATCAGAAACAGCAGTTGGTCCAGGGGAAGTTCATTTATGCATGAAATATTCGCAGAGCAACAATGCAAACCTTAAACATCAGTAATTGTTAGATTCCTATTGCCTTTAACTAGTGTCTCTAAATTATTGCAAAAGACTAGCCAATTTGCAAATTACATATATTTGTCATGCTCTTGTACCTTTAGTGAACAGACCATAATGGTGATAGCATTTTTAACGTGCACAGTCACCGAGCCTCCTTTGGAGAGCTCCTGAATGGCAAGAGCTGGCCAGGTTTCTGGAGAAAGTCCCTGCTAGAGTAACTGATTCGTTGCTTACGATTTTTTCCCCTAAATATTTATTTCCTGCTCCTAGTTAAGAACAAACTTCATCTAAGAAGGAAATTTCATCCCACTCTTTGTGTGCCTCCACCAAATTCTAACTAATCACAACATTCTATCCAATCAGTGATGTGCAGGGCCATGACATGAACAAGCCTAGCTCAGAGTTTTGCATGGGTTTTACAGTTCAGTCCTTGCTAGTGGACAATGACCTAGGCCATGGCCCCATGGTCTTGCAAGTTTGGAAAAGGACCTCTGGAATAAAAAAACTTTGAGGGTCCATGTTAAAAACAATGAGGCAGACAAACACCTGTAACATCTATCTCTATACCTCCACCCTTAGAGAAGAGCAGCCAGAGCACAGCCAGAGCAAAGGGATGCTCTCTGCTGAGAGCCAAATGCTGCCATAGCAAGTGAGGAATTAATTTATAGATTCATTAATAACCTTCCCTGCAAGACCCAAAATAACAACTGAGAGGTCAAAGGGTCACTTAACACTTGCAGTATCTAATCTATCTGAGTTTCTTTATGACTGAGTATTCCCTACAAAAGGTGTAGAAGGAAAGTGCTCTGTCTCCATCTCTCCTTTTCCTGGTTAATATCTTCCTCTTCTTGGTTAATATTTAACAGAAGTCTTTTAATGGGCTCTTCCATTTAATACAGTAATAAAATACAACATCACCTTTGACAAATCTCTTCCTTTTCACTGAGGAAAAGGAGCATTTCCCTAGCTGGCACCATGGTGCTTTACATTTTACACTGTCTGTCTCTTTGAGGAAGAAGACTCCTCTGTCAAGTTGATGAAACATGACCTCTTTTCTCCAGGCATATTGGTCTCTCAGGTGGAGCCATTAGCTTGGCAGAGAATGGGAGCCAAGAGCATAATTTCTAGCTGTGCTAACATCCTCCCAATTTGGTTATTTCAGAAAGAGTTAAAGGCTGTGGTGGCCTCTCCTTCTCCCCCATGGATCTTGGAGTAATCTCCATGCAGGTTTTGATGCCTTATGTGTACAAAATGTTACTTGCTGACACCTATTGCATGTGGTAAGGAGAACATTCTGAACCTTTAAATAACCTGAAGCCATCCTGGCCCTGCCAAGGGCAGTGGGGGGATGAAGCTCTCAATATTTCAGAGGCAGGGCAGGTGCCCTGCTGTGAAGTTCACTTTGGCTTTGAGATGCGGTCTCTGTGCCAGTTTCACAAATGATAGCTTTAAGTTCACCTTGTCCATGTGGCCTTGTTTGTGCAAGGGGATGAAGAGGAGCACGGAGAGGGTTCATGAGCTCAGAGACCAGGGCGTTCTGTATCTCTACTGCTAGCAGCAAGCTTGGCTCCATCTCAGGCTCAAGCCCTCAATGCTGCATTTGAAAGAGCAGAGCTTAGGATATCAGCTGCGCATTGGGGTAGTATCTCTCGACTTTATCTGCCCCAAGCTGCCCAAGTGAGACATTCACCTCTCACCAACGTCTGCAACATTTGTATCTCTCCTCATCCAGTTGGGCCACGTGGACAACTGGCTTTTGAAAGTGAAGTTACTCAAAACGCACGTGTTGCCTATGCAATTTAAACTGTCTCAGCTCCCCACCTGTAAGCTGGGGTGCCAGTATGCCTGGACCTTCTTTGGGGGACAAAGGCAAATACTTCAGAAACTTTGTAGTGTACAAATATGACAGGAAAAGAGAGTCTATGAGATGACTGTCTTCATTTTGGCTCTGTTTGTAGGAAGGAAATGCATCCTCATCAATCTAAGCGAGGAAGCAGCTCAGGACTAGAACCTGAGCAGCAAAATGGCACCTTTTGGCCACCCAGCAGGAGATGACAATAAAAGCTAATTAGAAAAAAAAAGAAAGAAAAAGGAGATGGAGGTTTCAGTCACTTAACAAAATGAATTTCCTGTACAAGTTCTGAAGCTGAGCTCTTTCAAAGGTGATCTCTCCTGACTTCAGGTTTCTCTTTGACTTGTTTTATGATGATGTTTGCTGAAAGTTCAGAAAATTAAATCTTTTACAGTTTCAGAAATGCACATGATGGATGTGTTTTGGGATTCAAATCAAAGGAGGGGGGAATGCTTCTTTAAATTATTAGTTTGGCTCCTCTCCACCACGCTGCCGCTTTGTTAATTAAACAGCGGACATATGTTAAGGCTGTTTTACAAGCATCTGGAAAGAAAAATTAACATTTTTTATCACTGTCACTGTAATTTCTTAACTGCATGTATATGTGGACAATATGAAAATTAGCTTCATTTAAAAGTTAGAGTGGTTTGCTTTGATTAGAAGACAGGCAGGATGATGAAAGCAAAACCTGATAGCTCAAGAAGAATTTGGCCCGAAGAATGGGAGGGAAAATGTGGTGCTCGATGAGGCTGGTCAGAGAGGGTGGGAATTTAATAGGACGTATTTGTATTCTAGCAATTCTGTTGTGTGTTTCTGTCAGCCTTTTGCAGAGCAGATTTTGGAGGGTCATCTTGAACTCTATGCTGCAGACCAGGCTGGTGAGCTTCCCTTGTCTAGGTTAGAAACTCCAGACCAGGAGTACAGCAGCATGTGGATTTCAGTGTTGAAGCTGGAACTTGAAAACAATTCTTTGGGCTCTACTCTTCCCTCTCAATGGTTCTTGTACAAAACCGTAGAATTGTAGAATCAACCAAGTTGGAAGAGACCTCCAAGATCATCCAGCCCTGTCCAATCAACTACACCATGGCACTAAGTGCCCCACCCAGGCTTTTCTTGAACATCTCCAGGAATGGCGACTCCACCACTGCCTGGGGCAGCCCATTCCAATGCCAATCACTCTCTCTGCCAACAACTTCCTCCTAACATCCAGCCTTGAGACTATGTCCCCTTGTTCTGTTGCTGATTGCCTGGGAGAAGAGACCAACTCCACCTGGCTACCCTTCAGGTAGTTGTAGCCAGCATGAGGTCTGCCCTGAGCCTCCTCTTCTGCAGGCTGCACACCCCCAGCTCCCTCAGCCTCTCCTCATAGGGCTGTGCTCCAGGCCCCTCACCAGCTTTGCTGCCCTTCTCTGGGCACCTTCCAGTATCTAAACATCTATCTTGAATTGAGAAGGCCAGAAGTGGACATAGTACTCGAGGTGTGGCCTGACCAGTGCTGAGTACAGGGGAAGAATAACCTCCCTTGTCCTACTGGCCATGCTGTTCCTGATCCAGACCAGGATGCTGCTGGCTCTCCTGGCCACCTGGACACACTGCTGGCTCATGTTCAGCTACTACCTGCCAGCACCCCCAGGTCCCTCTCTGCCTGGCTGCTCTCAGCCACTCTGTCCTCAGTCTGTAGTGCTGCTTGGGATTGTTGTGGCCAAAGTGCAGAACACTGCACTTGGCCTTGTTAAACCTCATCCCATTGGCCTCTGCCCCTCCATCCATCAAGGTCCCTCTACAGGGCTCTCTTACCCTCCAAAATCCTCTCGTATGGAAGAGTTTCTTGCTAGAAAATGGGGAGCTTTAGGGCTTAGCTGTGAAAAGTGACTTGGCTGGGGTCACACCATGTATGGCCTCTTTCAACCACACATGTTCACTTTCAACCTAGATGTGGAGGCCAGGAGGAAAAAGGAGAGTGTCAAAATGATGGTCTGAAGCTGATAGCTGTGTTCATAAATTGAATGCAGCAGAAAGCCCTGCTATGGCCCAGGCTGAGGGAGCCTTCTCAGGTTGCACAATGAGCTGCACTGTGTAAATTAAACAATATGTTCCTCAACTGACAGATTGGACAGGCTCCATTTCCAGGATTCCCAGTCCACACTCGCTAATTATGGCAATATGTTGTTTATCAGTGAAGAATTGTCCACATCCAAATTTCCCTGAGTAATGAGGTACACTGGACTCCAGCTGGACAGGGTAGGCTGCACAGCAGAACATGACAGAGATTTTTGCCTTTTCCCAGAGCTGGAAAAGTCACAGACTTGGGGCCAAACTGGGGCCAATTTACTCACATGAGCAGGTCATAGAAATTAATGGGGCTACACATAAGAAAAAAGGGTCTAGTCCAACAGCCATTAAAAGTGAGGCCCTTTCACAGGTTTCAGAGATGGAGCATGGGGTGAGCAGCATTTGGTGATGAGCCTGTGAGAAAAATAAGCAGTGAGACATCTGCCCTGAAAAAAAGAGAGTACATAAGATTGAGTTTTTCATCACCTTTCTGGTTTTACTTTCAAAGCAAAGATTCTCTTCTAGAAACCTTTATTTCCAGCCAGAAAACATTCCAAGGCAGAAACCACTGAAAGAGCAGGCTGAGAATAGAGTGTTGATTTATCTGTACTGTCGCCAGTCACATTTCCCTTAAATTCCTAATAAAATCATCAATACCTGTTTGTGAAGGCAGCACTGAACCTTGAGGGAGTACAGAAGAGGATCACAGAACAATTTGGATTGGAAAGGACCTTTAAGTTTCACCTAGTTCAACCCCTCCGCAGTCAGCAGGGACATCTTCAAGCAGAGCAGGTTGCTCAGAGCCCTGTCTAACGTGACTTGGAATGGTTCTAGAGCTGAGACATCTACTACATCTCTGGGTAGCCTGGGCCAGTGGTTCACCGTTCTCAGTGTCTTCTTTACAGCTAGTTTAAATCTCTCTCTTTTTGTTTAAATTCTCTTGTCAAGTCAAAACAGGCCCTGCTAAAAAAAGGCTATCCCTATCTCTCTTATAGAGCCCTTTAAATACTGAGAGGCTCACCTATATCTATCTATATAAAATAGATATAAAATATGTTTAATATAAAAATATAAGAATATATATGTTATATATACTCATATATATTTATATGTGTGTGTATATATGTATATATATAGGTATATACACACATATACTGGACGATCCCGGTGGTCCTTTCCAACCATAGCGATTCAAAGTGATTAGATGTTGTGCTGAAGGATTTGGTTTAGTCAGGGGCTTGTCAGTGTGAAACTAATGATTGGCCTCGATGATTTTGAAGGTCTTTTCCAATCTAAGAAATTCTGTGATATATATATATGTATATATATGTCTCCACAAAGCTGTCTCTTCTCTTCAAGCTGTACAGCCCCAACACTCTCAGGCTGTCCTCAGGGCATAGGAGTTCTATCCCTCTAATCATTTTCGTGGCCTCCTCTGGACCCACTCCCACAGTCCCATGTCTGTTCTGTGCTGAAAAGTGCAGAGCTGGCCAGAGAATGGCAGAACCAGGTGCACGGCTGGTGTGGTTAATCCAAAACTAAGTTAGGTCTCCATTTCTCCATAACCTCCCCTTTCCTCACCAGCTTTCTTACAACTATAGACAGGATAATTCATTCATGGATCCTACCAGCAAGTCAGCAGGGATTTTTGCTTTGAGGAGGGTGCATTGCAGGGGCTCTGGGTGCATGGATGTCAGCTGGCTGGTTAATGTGCACCTCAGCCCTGTCTGCATGTTGTTAAAATAATGGATGCAGGAGCCTGGACTGCCAAATGAATTAATCTTGGGCTCCTGATGATATCACAAACCACCAGGGCTTCACTCTCACAGGTTGCAGCTTCATCAACCCCCCTTGCCTATTGATTTATACCTACAGAATCCATCCTTCTCCCTATCCATTATCCTAAATGCAGTGCTAACGTACCAGAGAAAATCTATTTGAGTTCATTTGGATTTTTTTTTTAAGTTCCTGAATTAATGTTTTCTAAAAGGATATTTTAATCAGGCACTTTTTTTTTTCCTCTTGTGAAAAGAAATATTACAAGATTAAAGCAGCAGCTCTCAGGGTTCAGTCAGTTATGGCAAAGTAGTGTATTTGGCTGCTGCTATCCCACTGTGCTTCCCCCCCCCACGCCCCAGCCTTTGCAAAATTAGCAATGTGAATTAGATCCAAGAATTTTAACCCTGTTTGACCAGTGAGAGTTAACTGATGAACACAGTTCATTTATTTGATAAATCAGTGTCAGGGGGATTAGTGAGTTTCTTTTCATTCCTTCTAATAACACAGAACTGTGAAAGTGCAGGTTCTGCTATTAATTTGAATTAGCCTGTGACAGTGTTTGGGGAGATTTGCCTCTTTTTGCTTTTATTCTCAGAGTGTTTCTGAAGATATCCTTTGTATTTCTACAGGAGACCAAAGTTTTTGTTTGTTGTTTTTCTTTCTCTTTTTCAGGTTGTGAGTGGCATCACTGTCAAATCAAATGGACACAAATCAGCTCAAGACTTTGTTATGAGTTTGCTTATTTATTGCTCCACATAAACTTTTAATCCTGTCTGCTTCACAAGACTGATACTTTCATTTAAATCACATTTTTCACTTTCCCTTACTGAGACATTTTACCGATCTCTTTTCCTCTCTTTTCTTATTGGAAGCTGAGGTTTCAAGGCAGTCATTTGTTTGCAGAAATTAGGGCTTAAAGGAAATCACTATATATCCATCTCTCACAGTCTGCAGCAGTGTCATGGGACTTAACAATACTGATTCCCCTGAAGTGTTTGCAGTACATATAACGAGCCAAAACCTACAAATCCAAAGCTTTAAATTCAGCTTTTCCCAAGTGACAAAGATAAACACTGAGTGCAATCACTGCCCTTCATAAATATAAAGAATCAACTGATTTGATCTTATTTATCTTTCTAGTGTCTTCAGAAAGATGATGTTCACCAGTACCACAGTATGCACCTCTACATAGCTATGCATGACACATGTGCCTACGTGCACACATAACACACACAGGTATGCTGGCATGTTTGCAAGGGCTCAGATCAAATACAGGCTCAGAGGGGGTGTGGGGAGAGCCACACTGCTCACAGGAGAAAAAAAAAAGTTCATCTTAGAGCAGGGGGATAGCAAGGAGAGGGGAAAATGAGACTACCTGGACCTCAAACTGCAGCTCTGTAGCTCTGTGAATGCACCCAACTCAAATCATAGAATCAACCAGGCTGGAAGAGACCTGTGAGGTCATCCAGTCCAACCTATCATCCAGCCCTGTCCAGTCAACTAGACCATGGCACCAAGTGCCTCATCCAGGCTTTTCTTCAACACCTCCAGGGATGGCGACTCCACCACCTCCCTGGGCAGCCCATTCCAGTGCCAATCACTCTCTCTGCCAACAACTTCCTCCTAACACCCAACCTAGACCTCCCCTGGCACAACTTGAGACTGTGTCCTCTTGTTCTGTTGCTGGTTGCCTGGCAGAAGAGACCAACCCCACCTGGCTACAGCCTCCTTTCAGGTAGTTGTAGACAGCAATGAGCTCTGCCCTGAACCTCCCCTTCTGCAGGCTGCACACCCCCAGCTCCCTCAGCCTCTCCTCATAGGGCTGTGCTCCAGGCCCCTCACCAGCTTTGTCGCCCTTCTCTGGACACGTTCCAGTACCTCAACACCTCTCTTGAATTGAGGTGCTCAGAAGTGGACACAGTACTTGAGGTGTGGCCTGTCCAGTGCTGAATACAGGGGCAGAATAACCTCCCATGTCCTACTGGCCACATTTCCTGATACAGGCCAGGGTCCAACCCCCCTGCCAAAGCAGGACCATACACTCTAGCTCAGGTCACAGAGGAAAACATCCAGAGAGGCCTTGAAAGTCTCCAGAGAAGGAGACTTCACAATCTCTCTGGGGAGCCTGTGCCAGTGCTCTGTGACCTTTACAGTAAAGAGGTTGCCCCTTGTGTTGTGGTGGAACCTCCTGTGCTGCAGCTTCCTATCACAGGCAGCAAGTGAGCAGAGCCTGTCCCTTAAAGTTGATTTCCATTTTCCTTAACATCTTTGTGAAGCAGAGTCTTCTTTTCTAGCTACAGCTTGTTGTAGAATCTGCTCCTCACAGGTGTTTGTGTTATTGGACATCAGTTCATTACAAAAAGCCTCTTCTGCTGGGGATAACATCACCTAGGTCCTTGCTTTACTTGCTGTGCTCAAAGGTAGTAGGGACGTATGTCCAGCTTGAGTTGCTGTGGAACACATCTTTCACTTCCAAGTGTTTAGGTCCCTGATGTGACCTTTCAAGTGCTCCCCCTGATGCTGGGAAAAGTCTCAAACATACTTGTAAGGCTTGCAGAATACTTTCTGCCTGTATAAGAGTCCTCTGCTGTCACAGTCTTTGCCTTAGTGGGTTAATAAACCCATCTATCACACTTCCTGATGACAGATGTCTAAATGTCCGAATAATGCCCAGCACAGAGAGCTATGCGTTTTGACAGCCAGAATCAGGTTTCAGAGGAGATTGAGACGACTCCAGAAGTGAAAGGAATGCACAGATGTTAGCAAGCCTGTCCTCCTGATTAAGTTTGCTGCAATGCAGAAGGTATAAATATGTGTGAATGCTCGGAAGGCCATGGGAAATGAGAGCCTGCTTTTTAGCACCCAGCACTTTCCAGTCCCAGGGTAATCCTGATTTTAAGTACACCTTTTATAGACCAATCTGGCTGAATTGTTCTACAAGTTAAATGAAGCAAAGACTTTGTAGAAGTATTCTGGCAAACAATATAATGTATCACTTAAAGAGCTATAACCAAGCGAGTGGAAAATGCAGCTCTTGTTGCAATTTAAGGCAGAGTAACTGTAGTTCATATCTAGCATTTTACTGTGGAAAATGAAAATAAATATCAGTAAGCAAACAGGAATTGTACCCAAGAGTGCTCTGCTACCCAGAGATCGATGTGTGGTGGTGGGTAACCATCATCCAAGCAGCTAAGAATGGTGCCTGTGGATGTTTTCTCTGTAGTAGCAAGCCGGTACTGTGTGGTTAAAGCAGACTCATGGGGAAAGGTCTTATTCTTGCATGTCCATGCTTCAGTTTGCAGGGCAAAGTGGTCACACCACTGAGGAGACTCCTTAAGCCCTGAAGTAGCACTGCAGCTTGGGAACAACTTGATCTAACAAGAGCAGAGATGCATTTCAGCCTCACAACCTCCTCCGTGCCCTGGCTGTGAGACTCCTCAGGTCTGGGGTTTATAGGCTTACGGATTTCAACCTTTCACATCCCAGGAACTTCAAGCACAGCTTTCCACTAGGATTCCTGCAAGTAGAAGTGATTTGGGAGTAGTTTCCCATGATGAAATTTGTGCTTAATTGGATCATCAGTTGGAGCAGATGCCAGTGAAACACTAGGAGGTCGCAATACCTCCCTGCCACAATCCCACAACAACATCAAAACAGGCCAGAGGAAGTTCTTCTCTAGTAAGGAAATTCCAGCAGAGGAGGAGCAGAGGCTAAATCAGGGATAAGAGAATGTCTCTTCGCTACTTGTGATTCCTTTGTCCATCCCAGGGCTGCACCAGTGCATCCTAATCAGTCGTTTCCTGCTATCTCAAGAAATTTGCAGGGGGTTGGTTCCAGCTGCTGGGTGTCTCTCAGCAGCCAGCTCTTGGGCAGGGAAAGCTAACACCCCAAAGACATAACGTGCTGAACACCACAGCGTCCCCACATTGAGCAGTGATACTCCATGACCCGAGCCAATGTTCTGGAAAGTGCTGCTCCTGAGTGACTCTTAGCAGGGGAAGTACTGCATTGATTATTCGTGGATCTATAGCCAATTACATTATTTTATTCAAAATTATACCAGTAAGGCAGAATGTTTATGGGACTGGAAATGTCTTCTGAGTGACTGTTCCGGATGTTGGAAGCACTCTCTGCCCTGGGTGTCTCAGGGGTCTCTGCCAGGCTGCTAAATCTGAAATCCCTAATTCATTCAGGACTGGAAAATGCTTTAGTCTTGAATGAAGCATTGGAGGAGACTTTTACACCTGGGGTTTTATAGCCTGATCTCAGCAGAAAAAAAGGAATAACTCTGGATTTTCATATGAAATGAGCTCAGGAACTGTTCCTCGCAACTAAGTTGTTTGGGGTTATTCTTTCAAGCACTCATATTTTGCTTTAAATTCTTTGACTGGCAAATGTGGTGATCCCTTGTTTCTCTGAGCCAGTGAGCAATGCTACCCTGAAGTCTGCTTCCCTCTCATTTCCCTTCCCTTTCTTGTGAGCACTCTGCCTTTCCTCTGCTTTTCACAGGATCACAGAATTGTTTCACTTGGAAAGAACTACAAAGATCACTGAGTGGAACCATCAACCTGACACCACCAAGGCTACTAAACCATGTCCTGAGGTGCCATGTATACACTTTTTTTTATAAGACCTTCAGGGAAGGTGACTGAAGCACCTGCCTGGGCAGCCTGTTCAAATGCCTGACCACTCTTTCAGGCAGGAAATTTTTCCTAATATCCAAAATAAACCTCCCCTGGCACAACTTGAGGCCATTTCCACTCACCCTATCAGTGGATAGTAGGGAGAAGGGACCAACTGCCCCCTCATTACAACCTCTCTTCAGGTGCTTGTAGAGAGCAATACGGTTTTCCCTCAGCCTCTTCTTCTCCAGGCTGAACAATCCCAGTTCCCTCATTTGCTACACATAAGACTTTTCCTCCAAAACTTCCTGCCTATATCTGCAAGCTTCAGGTAGAACCCAGCACTGTGATGTGCTCCAGCCTTGAACAGAGCCCAGGCCCACGAGCCCATGTGTGTATGTGTGTGTCACGCAGCAGCACAGGTTGCTGCACGACCATGTCCCACAGCCTTTGGCACAGGTCAAGCAGCCATCCTCCCCACCAAGCAAACAGAAAGATCAGCGCCAGCACACGGAGGGTTAACAGCTCCAAATCTAAAGTACTCATCTGCAATCTCAATTTGCTCAGAGTCCAGCAGCTGCATTAGTTGAGATAATTCTGTCAGTGAGTGCTGTTTGTACCCAGAACATGCCTGCTAAATTTGTTAAAGAATACCCCAGACTAACGCATCATTACGCGCCCAAAGTCATCTATCTTTTACTTCAGATTAATTCTCTTTTTTCCCTCTCTCTTCACCTCCTCCATAAATCCTGGTGCACTTAATTAATTTCAGTTCCAGTGTAAGGTCCATAATACAGAATTGTTCAAGCAAACACAAAATTAATTATTCTATTTACAGCCTTCTCATTGAAAGGAGCATTTCATCTTTCATAATTACATTTTGGAACGTCCAATTATGAATTCAGACTTCTGCTGCTTTGCATACCGTGATTGTACGCAAGTGTCTCCATGCCAATGAGAACCAAGGCTTGGGGCTCGCATTTCCTTCCAATTAGACTAAATTCAAGTATGGCTCTAGTCTGAGAAAAAAAAACCCAACCTTTTCAAGAGGTGACAGAGGAAGAGGGTGGGAGATAGGGGTTGCCTAAAGAATCGGGTTGAAAAGGAAAAAGCCTATGTGGATGCATGTTACTGTTTCTCCTCCAGTGAGAGAGGCGTCTTTATAACACAGAACAAGGCTTGCCGTTGCTGTTTCAGTGACCCTGCCAGCTGCTACAGGCTTAGTTCTACCAACAAAAGACTTTCTTTAACTCTTTTTTGAGAAAATGGGAAAATTCCTGGCCTCCTATGCCTTTAAAAAGAGCTGCTGAACTCATGCAGGAGTTGCTATATACTATGCCCTTGATTTGTGTTAATTGTATCAGTCCTTAATGCCTTCGATCACTGTAGCTGTTTTCCTCAGAGCTGATTTGTCAGTGAAATCTGAAACTGCAAAGGTTTTCTGCTGGCTGCAAACCTGGGGCAGATTCAAGGTTTTATCTGGTTTATTTTTGAGAAGCCTGGCCCCTGCTCATGAAGCAGGGATGGAAATCCCCTGGCTCAGCAGCTTTGGCTTCTGCCTGACCATGAGCGCAGGTCCTGTGTGACTGAGGTCTGGGCTGGGTGCTTAGTTCCCCTTAAAGCTGTGATGCTATGGGAAATAGGAGGGACAGAAGGGGAATCCGTGTGTGCTCCAGGGCCAGGGTTGTCCACTTGTGGGTACAGCAAGGGCATGGCTCCAATTTGGAGGCTGGGGGACCTGTGCCATGCCCCAAGCATTTAAGGAAAAGTTTAGCTCTGCTGAAAGGTCTCGAATGGGAAAGAGCCATGAAGTAAGCCTTGTGAGTGTGCTACGGAGTTGTAGGAAAGTCTTGATCTGAATCTTTATCCTTCAGTAAGAGGCAGCTAAGAAGAGTGAGCACAGAGATGAGATCCAGGAGCCTGTGCTCAAGTTCCAGCTTTGTCCCAGATGCTGTGGATGACTCTGAGCAGATAATTTCAGGCTTGATTTGCATACTGTAGGTAGGAGCTGTGAGCTAGATGAGGCTGTTGAAGCTACTGGATGGACAAAAGGAGCACAGCTGTATCCTGTCATTTCTGCTCAAAATCTCTCCCATGACAGTCAGCCTGGCTTCCTCGAGAGAAGGCTACAGCTCTACCTTCCCTAACGTTGATGAGCTCCCTGCCTCCTCCAAGGGCACTGAGAGCTTCCTTTTGCATTCAGGAGAGAGGAGGAGCTGAAACTACATCTCACTAAAGAGGTCACACAGGCAATTCAATGCTTTCCAAGCGCTCCTTCTTTGCATACTTGAGCAAAGGTCATGCTCAACCTGACCTTTTGAGATAACTGTTTAAAAAATTCCTGGCCAGCACAGGTCCAAACGAGCTGTTAGAAGAGCTACAAAGCATCTCTAGAATTCGCCTGTCAAGTCTGATCATGCTCTGAAAAGCCAAAATGTGCTCATCTCTTTTAGAAGCACAAATAAATTGCTTTAGCCTTATCTCTAGTTTTACAGCAACTGTTATTCTAATAGGATGAAGCGTGGTAATCAACTTTATAGAGCATATTTCCATGGCACACCCGTTATGTCATGCCTTGTTTACACAATTGGAATTAGGGATGAAGAGGTACACATACTGGGCAGGGGGCCAAAAATACTTTTACAGGCCTGATTTACTGGCTGGCCCGTGCAGGACTTGGGAAGCGTGCGGGCTGCAGTGGGATTGTGTGCTAGTCTGAAGCTAGCTAGCATGTTTTGGTGAGAAGAACTAGATTACAGGCTGTGAAAGGGAAACAGTGGTGATGTCTACTTCACTCATAGGCTTGCTGAGAGGTATAAGAGCAAGAATCCAAACATAGATAGGGGAGTTGCATTCTGTCCGGGCTTTGAGTTGTATTTCTCTCTCTCTAACCTAACCTGATTAATCAACTTGCTTCCTAACCCCCCTGGCCAACCCTCCAGTCTTCCTTGGGGACAAGGCAACTGCCACAGACTGCGACTGGCTTTGACACACAGGGTTTAGCAGAGCACAGCATTGCATCATGGGGTCCAAAAAAAGCCCCGAGTGCCTGGCAGATGGGTGCTGCGTGTCACCACACGAGCTCCAGGATGGATGGGACAACTGCTGCTGCTCTAGAGCTTCTTGCTGTCCACTTGTTTCCTGGCAGGGATGCACATGATCAAATTTCCCACTTCACACTTAGGATCTTCCAGCTTGGAGAGTAATTATTTTCTGCCAGCATTTTTTGACTCAAGATTTCCTTCTACCTTTAATTTTGCTCTTTCACAGGAAGGCTGAACCAGATCAAACATTTTGTTCTGAATATGATGGGTTCATTGTGACCCCAAGGGCTCCTAAGGCCTCCTATGGCCTCCCAAGTTTAGGCAAGTGCAGATGGAATATTTGCTTCACATCCCCCTAGCTCCATCAAGAATTTTGCTCTTCTTGCCACCTTATCAGTGACATAGCTGTTGAAAGCAGCCTCAAGAGAAAGAGGAAAGGGGAGGTGACGGGATTGGGGACTTCATAGCCAGAACCTGCACCATGAGGACCAGTCTGGTGCTGTGCCCTAAAAGGCTCCAATTCACAGACTGTGTTACAGAATCACAGAAACATTCCAATTGGAAAAGATCCCTAAGACCACCAAGTCCAACTCATATCCCAACTCTACAAGGTACACCCTGCTGACCTCTGTCCCTCTCTGAACACATCTTCAGTTGCTGCTCTGATGCCTGGGAGTTAAAATGCCCAGGTGCTGTGCCTGGTTGGACTCAATAATCTTAAAGGCCTTTCCCAGTCAAAATGATTGTATGATACTGGGAGAGAAATGTGCTAATGGTAACCATAGAGTTTAATCTGCTGGGGTGTGCAGGGAAGGGGCTAGGGTACATGTACCCACAAGGAGCTGCCAGCTCCTGGTTGTGTACCAGCACCAGCTTAAACACAACACAGCTCTTAGAACTCAGAACAGAAAAGCAGATCTTCCACTGAATCATCATCATTTTTATTATCAAAAGTGATATTCCTTGCCTAGGAATTTTAGACATCTGTGTGGGTCTAGGCACAGAAAGAGATTTTAACCTTAAATATAATCACTCATTTATAGCTGGAGAGAAGGAGGGGTTGCCCCTGCTTACACAGTTGGACTGGATGACCTTTAGAGGTCCCTCCCAACCCAGACCATCCTATGATTCTATGATTCTGTGATTCTATGACCATGCTCTTCACACTCCCATCAGAGAGGATCCATCCTTGCCTTGCTGAGCGTGAAATAGAATCAGTGCTCTTTCAGCCTTACACATACAAATCCAGAGTTTTCCTGGGGTCCTACAGAGTGGGGTTGTAGAAGCAGACCAGGGGCTTGGAGGCCAGGTACATCAACTGGGAAAAGTGTTTCACATTCAGAGACAACAGGACAAGAAGAGACAGGGAGACTGGTGTGGAGGCAGGGAGACTGGTGTGGAGGATGCAGATGGAGCAGAAAGATGCTCACAGCTCTGCTCTAGAGTCAGCCTGCCCCAGCCACCTTCTCTGGTCATTGACGATGGGAGAGATGTTGATTTACCCTGGGGACACACAGGTACGCACAGGGCTCAGGCTGCAGTGGTTAAAACCCACTAGCTAGCCTCAGCCTGAACTCAAGAGTGTTTGGAACAGCAAAGAGATGTTTTTTTTTCCCTTCACAGATGCTGTTGCTAATTTGTTAGCCATATACAAGTGTTACACTTGCTGGGGGAAAACAGTCTATGCACTTTTTAGCTCTTTCAGTGGTGCAGTCTCCCTTATCTCTTGTGGGAGCAACTTCGTGGCTTACATGAAAAGACATAAATAATCTGTTTTAAAAGCTTTTGGAAGAACAGGAGATTTATAGACCTTGCTGGTAGAAGAGGATTATAGCAACCTTCAGGTCCATCCCCTGCAAGTCCTGAATCAAAGCCCAGGTGCTGCACTTGAGCTGGAGTGTGGCTTATTTTATGCTATGTTACATGTTTTAGTTTCTTTTGTTATTTAAGTTATTTACTGTTAAACACATCCAATCTTGCCAACACTGCTTCCTTCAATAACAAAATATATTTTCTTACTGTCCTTAGCTGGCAGGAGTTAATTGCTCCCTTTTGTGAGCTGTGAATGGGTTTGTGCAGTTCCACCTGGCATCTCTGCTTTTGTTTGTTAATTAGGTATTAATTGCAGGGGGCTGCTAGGGATTTGTAGGTGAAAAGAGCGTGTGTATACTGCTCCTGCTTGCAAAAGGACTGCAATGAAGTGACTTTAGTGACAAGGGACCTCGCAGCTTGGTTAATATGTGTTTTCCAAGGGTCTGATGTTCAGCCAGTGTGATGGTTTGGGTGTTACTCTCCCCCCCATGCTCAAGAAAATCACCCAGACTAGACTCAGCCCTATCTGGAAATTGAAGAATGAAGCTGTATTTACATCTTAGCTCAATGCACAAGCAGATATTTACAATCTATACAGCTATAGACAGAAATATACAAGTTAAAAAGTAATACAGAAACACAACAGCCCTCCCTGAAACCAGAGTTCCCAGGAGGGGCTCCCAACCACCCTTCCACCTTCCTCCCACCCCTCTACCTTACCCCAGACTTTGCCTTGGTGAGTATGGAGGGTTAGGAAGCAGAAGGATTAGTCAGGCAGCAAGCTAGGTTAGAGAGAGAAGTGCAGCCCAAAAAGAAGAGATCAACTCTGTTATCTATGTTTGTGTTCTTGTTCTTATACATCTCAGCAAGCCTATGAGTGAAGCAGACATCACCATTGTTTCCTTTTCACATCCTATCATCTAATTCTTCTCACCAAAATATCCCAGCTAGTCTCAAACTAGCACAGGCAGCCAAGAGAGAGGTGAGGAAAAGTTTTTGGTTACTGATTGTCTGGATGTTGCAGCCCAGGTTGTGTGCTGCCGGTTAACGAAGTGCAATGTTAAGGAAAGGAGACAGGCAGGGGGCTGGTTTTTTTTTTTTTTAATATCAAAGATGTTATAAAGGGAAATTGTGGAAAATGGATTAATAATGAACCTCCTCCTGATTTTGTTAGTTGAACTGCAAAGCCAGGGAAAATCGTGTACAAATGACCCTTGGGGAAGCTGCTGACGTGGGCTGCTAAGAGCCACAGAAGAGCTGTGATAGATCATCAGAGGTTTTATACCTTTTGAAATAAATATTACAGAATGAAGTTGTTTACATGAAAGAGAAGAGGAAAGTCAAGAAAGAATACTGAAAAGGACAAAACACTTTCAGGTATATAAGAAATTCTGTTAAGGTGCTTTCCCAAAAACTTATATGAAATCAAAATGTTCATTATTGACACAAGAATATATTAGAAAGTTGAAAAGACAAAGCTACAGGTTGGTAAATGGACATGACTGAGCCAATTGTTTGACCTGCAGGCAACAAGGCAAAGGCTCTTGTTAGAAAGTCCTTGGAGGAAATAGGAAGTTAAAATATCCACCTGCCAGCAGCAAGGCCTATTGTGAGCTACAAGGTGTCAGCTCTGGCAGGAAAGGATAGGATGGGTCTACAGAATCTTGATCTGCCTTTCTCCTTGGTAGATGGATTTGACAAGACTGTCTGCTGTGGCCACTCTGAGAAAGCCTAAAACTTCTATTTCCAGAACAATGAAGAGAGAAAAAGAATGTGAAAAATGAGGTGGGGAACAGATTCTCAGTGGAAAACTGAACAGTCTCCTTTTTAATAGACTGCTTTACTACCTATCTGCTTTTGTTCTGCTGCCAATAATGTCTCAGAATCCAACAACCTTGTATGGACTTCTAAAATGATTTGAATTCAGCTGAATGAATACCAATTTCTCCTGATGATCCAGTTCATGCAAATCCATGCCTTACTTCTCTAGCAATCTTGTTAAACCATTTCTCCCCCCTACAAACTCAGGTTCTTACCTCTCATGCTTGCCTTTCTCTCAGTGCTCTCCTTTGGGCTCACTTGTGCTCTCCTATCAACCTTCTCCATCAGGTCAATGTGCTTTCCCTACCCTCAGCACCTCTATTTACCCTGCTCTCCAAGGTTATCAGGGGAATATGCAGTATCTATGATCTACACAAACATCACAAAGTCATCAGGACCAAATAACAAGATGGTTTATCTTTAAAAGGAGGAGGGTTTGGTAACACATACAGGAGCTGTGGATTTTCCACCCTTTGCCAAACAACCCCAAAGCAGAAATTGTGGGAAATAGGTGTGCCAGTCTGTGATCATAGAATCACAGAATAGTTAAGGTTGGAAGGGACCTCAAAGATCATGTGGAGCCAACCCCCCACCATAGGCAGGGACACCTCCCACTAGAACAGGTTGTCAGGTGGTGGTGAAACCTTGCAGACCTTCAGCTATTCACTGTTATAACTTAATCCTACAAAATTATCAGACTTTTTGCATAGGATATTAGGAAATATTCCTTTACTGAAAGAGTGGTGAGGCCTTGGAACAGGCTGCCCAGGGAAGTGGTCCAACCACGCTCAAAAAGCATGCAGCATGGCACTTCGGGATGTGGCACTTTGGGACGTGGCCATGGTGGTGTTAGATTGATGGTTGGACCCCATGATCATAGAGGTCTTTTTCAGATGAAACAGTTCTGCAGTTGTATACCAACTTTCTGTAGTTTCCTCTATCTCACATCACATGGGACTGGGAAAACATGACAGTTCTGCTCATAGAATCATAGAATCAACCAGGTTGGAATAGACCTCCAAGATCAGCCAGTCCAACCCATCACCATCATCATCACGCCTAGACAAAACCTTCCCATCCCTCTCTCTTTCATCTACATCTTCAACATGAGGTTTTACTGTCTTTATGAATTGGCTTGTCCTGCTGCCTCCACACATCCTCCAGATAGACTAGAATGATAGAATCAGTCAGGGTTGGAATGGACCACATGGATCATCTAGTTCCAACCCCCCTGCCTTGCCTAGGGAAACCCTACCCTAAATCAGGCTGGCCAGAGTCTCATCCAGCCTGGCCTTAAACACTTCCAGGGATGGGGCCTCAACCACTTCCCTGGGCAACCCATTCCAGGCTGTCACCACTCTCATGCTGAAGAACTTCCTCCTCATGTCCAGTCTGATACATTTGTCTGATTACATGCACTAGAAGGAGATGTTCCACTGTTTGTGTGAACAGTGGTATAGTCCCTGGAGTGTGTCAGCGAGTCATGATTTTAGAAATGCAGATCTCTTAGCACAAAAACCTCTTTATCCTTCCAGAGCAGCACATCAGCCTGATGGTGTTGCAATGCCAACAGCGAGTCTAAGACAGTGTGCTTCCTTTAGGTGTTCAAAAAAAGACTGGATGAGGCACTTGGTGCCATAGTCTAGTTGACTTGATAGGGCTGGGGGATAGGTTGGACTGGATGATCTTGGAGGTATCTTCCAACCTGGTTGATTCTGTGATTCTATGATTCTTACCTCCTATCACCACACAGGAGACAGCACCAAAGAGTGGCTTAACCACCATTTGGTGATGTGAAGAGTGCCCAGAGTGGTGTATTTGCCATGGTGACAGTGCTGCAGGCTTCCAGGTGAGGCTGGATCCAAACAAGCAAGTATTCACAGGGGTCTTTGCAAATTCCTTCACACTGCCATGTTGCTAAGAGAAGTTTTGAGCTGCTAACAGAGCGTTATGGCACTGACCAGTGGGTTCCCACTTGTGCACTTGGCTTTCATGGATAGTTTAATCCTCTGTAGATGCCTGTTGTGTCTTGGCTGTGAAGAGTGCTGGATTGAACTGTGACATTTCTGTTGGTTTAAATCCGCCGGCTGTGATTATTATTTTCAGCAGTTTTATTACACTGGTGATAAACCACAGACATTCTTCTTATAAACAACAAGAAACTTTGAACCTTTTAAGTGCTTGCTGTACTGTGGAGAACTTGTTTGGCTGTATAAAGCTCAGTGAGAAAGCAAAGTACAAAGTGCTGCTGGCCTTGCATTACTCAGAGGTCTATACATGTGGCCTGAGAGCAATGTTCCTGGTTTACCAGTGAGCAATTCCAGGTACCAGGAAGGTAGAGGCACCTTCATCTTTGGTCACAGGTGGAAATCCTGTTAACCCCTAAAAGAAGAGGTTCTCTGAGTTTTTAACAACTGTTTCTTGATGAAAGATAAATTCTCCCCCTCTACTTTGCCCTAGCAAGGCTGTATCTGGAGTACTGAGTCCAGTTCTGGGTTCCCCAGTTCAAGAGAGACAGGGAACTATTGGAGAGAGTCCATCAGAGGCTGCAAAGATGCTGAGGAGCCTGGGGCATCTCTGTGAGGATAAAAGGCTGAGAGACCTGGGGCTGTTCAGCCTGGAGAAGAGTAGCCTGAGACAGGATCTTCTCAATGCTTATAAATAGCTAAAGGGTGGAAGGCAAGAGAATGGGGCAAGATTCTATTCAGTGGTGGCCAGTGACTGGTTGAGGGGCAATAGGCACATAGTGGAGCCCAGGAGATTCCATCTGAACATGAGGAAAAACTTTCCTGTGAGAGTGCAGAGGTGCTGGAGCAGGCTGCCCCACGAGCTTGTGGAGTCTCCTTCTCTGGAGAGATTCTAAACACACCTGAGCATTGTGATCCCAGGCAAGCTGCTGTGGGTGTCCCTGCTTCAGGAGTGAGCTTGCACTGGATGAACTCCAGAGGTCCCTTCCAAACCTCACCATTCTGTGAGTGCAGTACTGCTCCTCTCGACTTGCTTCTTCACTGCCTTTTCCTGCAAGGCTGCAAGCTCTTCCTTGCATGATGTCCATCCAGACCTTAGTCTTTCAGGCAGGGGTTTGGAGAGCTGTAAGAGCTCTGAGAATATTTCCTCCCCTCTCTATTCTTTGTTGTGCTGATCCAGATTAGCCTTTTGGTGGGGATGGAATGACAGAGTACCTCTCAAGAAAAAGGTGCAAAAGAAGGCCAAGATTAGATTCATAGTTCCAGCAAGAAGGAAACACTTGTTCACTGCTCTTTCCTTCTCAGTGTGTTTATAAATATGTCTTCTCTCAATGTGTTTGTAAAAATCAGAAGGATCTTGAAGTGGCTTCAGGCCAGCTTGTTTTGGACTGCTCTGCAGCTCATGGCATCAATCCAACACCCAAACCTGGAGAAGACAAACCAAGGCCTGACATGAACACGTTCTGTTAGTGTGACTTGGGTATCATCACACTGTGTGAACTGGGGCGTTGTTGAAAGACCGTAGCTGTGAGATAGCTCCTGAGTGTGGCAGGCTGTGAGGATGGGAGTAGTGCAAGCAGTGGTGATGAAATTATCTGGGCAGCAGCAGATGTGGTCACTGCCTAGCATCTGTCTGCTACAAACACCCTGGAGTTCATTCAGAGTAACCTGGGGTCGCAGTGGGTTGTAAATGGCAATGACAGTGCCTAAAGGAACCTACTGCAGGAATATAAGAAGGTCTCAAACTCCTATAAATGTAGCCACAGCTGTCTTCCAAGGAAAATAACTGAGACAAAAGGGATATTTCACAGAATCATAGGAACATCCAGCTTGGAAAAGCCTCTCAGGATCACCAAGTCCTCTCTTCACAGAGAGAGTGATTGCCATTGGAATGGGCTGCCCAGGGAGGTGGTGGAGGCACCGTCCCTGGAGGTGTTCAAGAAAAGACTGGATGGGGCACTTAGTGCCATGGTCTGGTTGACTGGGTAGGGCTGGGGGATAGGTTGGACTGGATGATCTTGGAGGTCTTTTCCAACCTGGTTAATTCTATGATTCTATGATTCTAGAACCCTACTCTACAAGATTCACCTTAAACCACAGCCCTAAGCACCACATCCAAACCACCCTTAAGCACATCCAGGGTGGGTGACTCCACCGCCTCCCTGGGCAGCTCATTCCAGTGCCTGACCACTCTCTCCATGGAAAACTTTTTCCTAATGTCCAATCTAAACCTTGCAACCTCAGCTTGAGGCCATTCCCCCTTGTTCTGTCTCCAGTTACCCGTGAGGAGAGCCCAGCAGCAGCCTCTCCACAATGTCCCTTCAGGCAGCTGTAGGCAGCAGCGAGGCCTCCTCTCGGCCTCCTCTGTTTCGCACTACCCATCCCCAGCTCCCTCAGTCGCTCCTCATCACATTCATTCTCTAGGCCCTTCCGCAGCTTTGTTGCCCTCCTCTGGGCCTGCTCCAGCACCTCCACAGCTCTCTTAGAATCATAGAATCATAGAATCAACCAGTTGGAAGAGACCTCCAAGCTCATCCAGGCCAACCTAGCACCCAGCCCTATCCAGTCAGCCAGGCCATGGCACTAAGTGCCTCATCCAGGCTTCTCTTGAACACCTCCAGGGACGGTGCCTCCACCACCTCCCTGGGCAGCCCATTCCAATGCCAATCACTCTCTCTGGGAAGAACTTCCTCTTAACATCCAGCCTAGACCTCCCCCTGGCACAACTTGAGACTGTGTCCCCTCGTTCTCGTGTATTGTGGTGCCCAAAACTGAACACAGTACTTAAGCTTCTCGTCCTTTCCTCCTGAGACAGACGCCTCAGTCCTTTATCACCCTCACAGCACTAACCTTGCTGCCTTCCCCCTTGCCTCACGCTGCCTGGTCTGTGAGGCTCCTGACGGAGAATCAGCACCTCCACATCTCTCTTGCACTGCGGTGCCCGAAACTGAGCACAACACTCGAGGTGTGGCCTCAGCAAAGCCGAGTACCAGGGGTCAATCACCTCCCTGCAAGATATAAATGAAGCATTTACCCCAGAATATCTTTTTTTTGTCTCTGGAAAACAAAAAGGACACTTATCCACACACCCACAAGGATGCCTTTAAGAGAAGAAGCTGTTTCACCACAGCAAAAGCCAAAGAAAAAAAGACCTCCATGAAACACCACTGTGTTTTATCCATCTTTTCTCTCCAGCCCTATCCAAGTACAGTGTGCAAGTAATTGGTTTTGGGCTTGGGAGGCTTGCTTGAAAGCCAATATACTCCTCTCCAGAGCTTGCTGACAAGTTTGCTCCTTCAAACCAGATGAATTCAGCGGTTAGCCAATGCCTTGCCTGAAAAGCCTGGTTCAAATTCCTGTGCATGTAGTTTTTTTATGCTCAGGTGTTGGTTTCAGTGTTTCTGTTTGTGTTAGCCACAAATTGATTTTTTTAAGAGACCCAAAGCTCTCTTTTGCTGCCAAAACCTGATGGTTACTAAATGTCTCTAATATTCTCTCCTTTTATTGCCAGACATGCTTTTAGAATCAACTGGCAGTGTGAGAAGTAATTCCTTTATGCTCTTACTTTACACTAGTGCTTCAAGAAGTAGGAGGAGGAGATGGTAAGGCTTTGATCACCCTGAAGAGAGAAAAATACTCCTTTTCTGAAGAAAAACTCTCTTGTCTTATGCAAGTGTAGGTTCAGGTTTTTGGGATGTCAGAGAGCACTTGGGTATCTTGAAGGTCTACATCTGTTCTCAGTACATTTGATGGAAATAAATAAGGTTTCTTTTATTGATTCTTGAATGATACTTTCAGCTGCAATCAAGTTGATGGAGAAACCCCTCCCAATGCTAGCAAGGAACTTGTTGTCTGAGGGGCTCACATCTTGGCCTTGTACACAGGTTGAGGGAGGTGATTCTCCCCCTCTACTCCACTCTGGTGAGACTCCACCTGGACTACTGCATCCAGTTCTGGAGCCCCCATTGCAAGGAGGATGTGGACATGTTGGAGCATGTCCAGAGAAGGGCCACAAGGATAATCAGAGGGCTGCAGCAGCTCTGCTATGAGGACAGACTGAAAGGGTTGGGGCTGTTCAGTCTGCAGAAGAGGAGGCTCCCAGGTGACCTTATTGTGGCCTTTCAGTGTCTGAAGGGGGCCTACAAAAAAAGCTGGGGAGGGACTTTTTAGGCTATCAGGGAGTGAGAGGACTGGGGGGAATGGAGCAAAGCTGGAGGCTGGATGTGAGGAGGAAGTTGTTCAGCATGAGAGTGATGAGAGCCTGGAATGAGTTGCCCAGGGAGGTGGTTGGGGCCCTGTCCCTGGAGGCGTTTAAGGCCAGACTGGATGGGGCTCTGAGCAGCCTGCTCTAGGGTAGGGTGTCCCTGCCCATGGCAGGGGGTTGGAACTGGCTGATCTTTGTGGTCCCTTCCAACCCTGACTGATTCTATGATTCTCTGACCCAGGAGTAGGATTCCTCTGTCCATGTGTTAGTAGCAAAATTCCAAGGTGGGCAGTGACAAGCTCCATTTTCTGTCAGTGAAGGTCTTGGCAATACAGACATGGAAGCCTTGGAAGAGATAGGGAAAACCCAGTGGGCAGATGCTCTCCACAGAGAGAGTAGAGAGTGGGTCAGGAATGTGCCTGCAATCTGGGCTTCTGGTGTGAACCTCACCCCCCAGGAACAGTGATAGTCACAGCTTGATTTTGCAAGAGCCTCCTTGGAATTGTGAGAAGGGCTGGTAGATGTGAACAAGTGGCTTCAGTAGGTTGGTTGCTGCTTCTCTCTTCCTCCTGCACAACATTTTAATTATAAACTTTTTATTATTATTATTATTTTTGACAATAAAAATGAAATCACCTCACTGAGGCAGTCACAGAGAATCATTCTCTTCACACAGGGAGATTTTAATGAGCAAAGGTAAACTCATAAAATCATGCATCTGAGCACTGGGACCAGTAGGTAAAGTTCTGGGCCCTGGTTTTGAAACTTCTTCCTACTAAAATCACATAAACATTCAGGTTGGAGAAGACCCTCAGGATCACCAAGTCCAACCCGTAACTCTTCTCTACAAGATTCACCCTAAACCATATCCCCAGGGACCACATCCAATTAATCTTTAAACACATCCAGGGTTGATGACTCAATAATCATAGAATCAAGCAGGTTGGAAGAGACCTCCAACGTTATCTAGTCCAACCTGGCACCCAGTCCTATCCAATCAACTAGACCATGGCACCAAGTGCCTCATCCAGGCTTTTCTTGAGCACTTCCAGGGACAATGTTTCCACCACCTCCCTGGGCAGCCCATTACAATGTCAATCACTCTCTCTGGCAAGAACTTCCTCCTAACATCCAGCCTATATGTCCCCTGGAAGTACTTGAGACTGTCCCCCCTTGTTCTGTTGTTGGTTGCCTGGGAGAAGAGACCAACCCCCACCTGACTACAACCTCCCTTCAGGTAGTTGTAGACAGCAATGAAGTCACCCCTGAGCCTCCTCTTCTCTAGGCTACATCTGCCTCAGCCTTCAGAAGAAAAAAAATCAGAAGTGTGGACACAGTGATCACAACTTGCATGCATCTCCATTGTGTATTTTCCTCCCATCTTTTCCAGAGGGCTTGAATTTGCACAGCTGTGCAGCAGCCAGAGTAAGAAGTGCCAAGGAGAGTGAATGGAACTAGGAGTGCAGCAAGGTGTGCTCATAATCCCTGAGACCAGATGCATTTCAGGGAGCAGGCAGATGAAGTTTGGCTTGATTTAGGCAGTCAAGAGCAATCCAGCTTAGCTTTGCAAGGCAGCTAACGGGATGCATTTCCCAGCATTGCGTTATGCAAGCTACTGAGATGGAGGTAGGAGGGGGCAGGCTGACTGCAGGTCATTTTGTATCTGCATGAAAATGGAGTTCAAAACATTCCCTCTAGAGTGGTATCCAATACCAAAATTGGATTTGGGTACTCAGAGTACATGAATATTTGTGCTGTCAATAAGAGTTATCTGTACACAGAACCCTTTCCTTGTCTGCTTTCTCTACCATGCTTCCTTCTTAATTCATTTTCAGTCTTTAATGTACTGTTGTGTTGCATCCTCTCCCATTAGGCCCTGTAATGTGCTCCAATTGCCTTCAGCTTGACTGCACTTAATAGCCAGCGTAAATAGAACTTAGTGTAGCATGCACTAACATCTCTATCCATTGTCCGGAGATTAAATACATGCCACAAATGGTTTACGCATCATCAGCCTCGAGCCCTCGTTTCATAGCTCCCAACCAAAAGAGGATATTAAATTAATTTGCAGGTTGCTTTAGCAAAACCTAACAAAAAGAAGGGAGGGGGAAAAAAAAAATAAATCCTGAGAGTCATTATGCATATAATATCCATCAATCAAAAAGAGGGGTGGAAAATGATAATAGCAGGTCATTATAAGAGGACAGGTGCACACATATTTAGCTCTATCTCTGGTTCAGGTCAAAGCTTAATGGTGTTAACTGGAGAGGAATGCAGGCTATGTGAACAGTGTGTATGTGTGAGGAAGAGGCAAAAGGGCAGCGCTGTGTCGGGACAGCACAGTCTCTTCTGCAGCTTCATGGTTAACCCTTTACTCTGCCTGGGCATGTGCTCTTGAATTAACACCGAGCTTATCAAAGAGGAAGAAAACGAGCAAAGTGGAGATCTCCTGCAGCAGATTGTGCCATTCAAAGTACATAAGGAAAGAGGACAAGTTCAGGGCAGTGCAAAATAAAATTGCAGGGTGCCAGGGTTCAGCTTAGCAGCACATACTAGTTATCAAGAACATGGGTTCCCTCGGGCAGAAGGAAATGTTCCTCACTGAAAGGAGGAAAGGAGACCTATGTTCAGCACAGGACATTGACTAGCACACGGATAAACAAGCATCTTCATGAGGGCCAGGACTGAGCTTACTGGAAAAACAATGGCAAGGCCCCATCTCCTCTAGTAAAACAAAAATCAAGGGATACAAATGTATTTGTCTTCAGAGTGAATAGAGGGATAAAACTGTATTTGTCTTCAGAGGCTGACTAGGATGAAAGTGTTGTTTCCATCCTTATCTTTATGGAAGGAAGGTACTGCAAGAATGTAGGCTGCATGGTTAAACACACAAGTGACATTCTTACTTGTCACTCCTTTTGGCTTGATGAGTGGGACAGGTACAGGTGAGGATATTGCTGTAGTCATACTTATAGGTCCCACACAACAACTGAAAAGACACTTTGGGTGTCAAAGCATGAAGCTGAAATTTGAGATCTGGCACAAAATGCTGCTCAGGTATGGAATAATTTCTCTGAGACTCAAATTGAATAGCAGTCCACAGAGATGAAGGAAAACATCAGTGATCATTGCACTGCTTTAGATGCCAACATCAGGTTTTGCAGGGTCTTAGGGGTGAATACTAAATCACTGCATGGCTTTTAGGTGATGTGGCTCAGTGCCACGCACCCTTGGTTTTCTGGGGAAATGTAGTATTCAGGTGTTGCATTCTGTAGTCTTCATCAAGAAATGACCCAAATCCTTCCCCAAGCCAACAGTTGCACACTTTGATTGACAAGTATTATTTTTCTGAATCTCAAGTAAGTAACATCAATACACTGAGAAATGATACACTGGGAACTGGAATAATTAAGCAAGGAAATATCCTTTACCACAAGATTTTTAAATGCCCAAGGACTGCTGTCACAGAAATCATGAGCATATAGCCTGCCAGTGACATTTTAAATGCTATTTCTCCATGCCAATTTTCACAGGCTGGAGCCATGCACCATGAAAAGAAGAAAAGCAAAGCAAGAGTTGGGTCACACAGGCAGTTAGCAAGGCTTCAGCAGGAGCTGTAAGAAACAAATTTGCTGGGTAAGATGTAAATAAGGAGCCTGTGTCTAAGTGCACAAGATTGACCTCAGTACATTTGGAGGAAAAATGCCCTAAAAGATTAATTAATTGAATCCCCCATAACTAATTTTAGGAGTAGAAGGTTCTCTTCTCTGAGTTGTTTGTTCTTGCTGGAATGAAGTACAGCAATGCAGAGGTGTCATTGCCCTGAAGTCTTGGTGAATTCTGGTTGCCCTACGACCTGCCCTGAAACTTGCTTTCATCTGCAGTGGGCTTCTCTCATGCTTCCCTCCTTTTCCCTTTGTTTTCCCTCCTTGCTAGTGAATAGCAAAAGCTGCTTGTCATGAGACTGTGTGGCTGAGAAAAGGCCTGGATTTCATGCTGACCTTCTTTGTAGACTTTCAAGCTATGCCTGGGTGTTGCAATCCTGTGCAACCTGCTCTATCAGGTGAGTTGGTCTAGATGACCTCCAGAGGTCCCTTCCAACTCCAGATATTCTGACTCTGTGATTCTAACCTGCTACTGAGCAACTTTAACCACCTCCTGCTCTAATTTTCACTCTGAGCAGATGCTCAATCCATGTGTTCATGAGGCTGCTATGGGGGACCGAAGGCCAGGAAGGCAAGAGGAAGGAGCCTGATGGAACTGGGCTACATCCTGCACTCCAGAACAATAGATGATTACTCTTAATTATGGCAGCCTGAATGAATATTACTCTGCCAGTCCCTTTCCTCATGGTATCTGATCAATACAGCCTTAATTGCTGAAGAAAGGGAGTCTTGTATACAATCACAGCACAATGGTTTAATCACTTGGATGCTTAAAGTTAATTTCAGGCAGTTCATTTCTCATTGAGGCTCTCACCCCACCAGAGATGGCTCCTCTTCTTGCACACACAGGTGCACATGTGCTCACAGCTAAAGGTGGGCTATTAATAGCTTTTAGCAAGATTACTTGAGCTAAGTGGAAATGTGGGAAATATTATCATGCATAAGCTTAGAACTGAGGGGAGTTTATGCTGAAAACCTTTTTTGAGTCATTTATTGAGGGAAAGAGTAGAAAGATCTCTTCTGAGCCATCTTCTCTTGCCTTTGTGCTGACCTCTCGAGACACTCTGGAGATTTTCACAGTTAGAGAGATGTAGCAAGACTGGAAACCTCACAAACTGCTGGAGTAACAATTCACCTGTCCTTTCAGTAGCACAAAATCCTCTCCAGCATTTGGGCTCTTCAGGCTAACGTGTAATGAGTCTGTAGGACCCTGTTTGTGGTTGGCTGAGTGTGTCTTCTTGAGAAGGTGGTGCTGGGATCCAAAGTGATCCTCAGCTACAAATAAGGGCACATCTGGCCCACCATCTGCAGAGTTTCTGCTGTGTCAGATATGTAGATTCTGCTTGGATCACATTTTCTACATAAGGGTTTTGCTGCAACACTTAATCCAGTTTTGAATATTATCCAGTAAGCTGAGCTGGAAACCTCAAGGCTGGGATCTGGGAAATACTGGCTGTGGGTGGAAAACTTGAGCATGCCTTTCTACTGCAGAAACATGAGCATCACCAGAGCAAAACTACAGGTTTCAAAAGCCATTTGTGATGCTGGCTGCAGTTTCTGAGCACCACATGAGACCTCCAGATTAGTCACTCTCTTTTTCTTCTCTTCCTCTTCCCAACCAGAAATTGAGGCACCAAAATTGGCTACTGTTTCCATAAAGCCTTTGAATGCTGCTGACTTGTACTGTCTGAGAAAACCTAGACCAAGAAAACTGTGGATAGAAATGAGCCCTGACAGAGATATTTGCTCTACAGGAGACCTGTGCCACCACTGGCTCTTGAGCTGACTTTTATCTTGGTGTATAATAAATCTGTCAAAATGAGGAGTTTCCCTTTGCTATGGGAACTCTGAGTCTCGCTCCTCCTTGGATAGTAGGCACTGGGAAACCTGGTCTCACAGCATCCAGGACACTAGGAAATGGGGGAAAATGGGGGAAAATGGGGGAAAAAGGGGGAAAATGGGGTGGCTCTGCTTGTAGAATATGGCAGCATGAGACTGAGTACCATGCAAGCGAGAGGACTGCAGAAAGATGATCAGACCTATTCAAAGCTGCACAAAGTCCTCCATGGGGCAATGGAAATATTCTGTGAAACATATGCCTGATGATGAGTTGGAATGGGAAGCAAAGTTGATGAAAAATTTTCACACAGCCATTTTAGTCACAGAATTGTCAGGATTGGAAGGGACTTCAAGGATCATATAGTTCCAAACCCCCCTGTCACAGGCAAAGATGTGTTCCACTAGTTCAGGTTGCCCAAAGCCACATCCAGCCTGGCTTTGAAAACATTCAGGGATGAAGCTTCCACCACCTCCCTGGGGAACCTGTTCCAGTGTCTCACCACCCTTATGATGAAGAACTTCTTCCTAATCTACATCTACCATCCTCTAGCTTGGATTCCTTCCCCCTAGTCCTATCACTACCCAACACCCTAAAAAGTCCCTCACCAGCTTTCTTGCAGGCCTCCTTTGGATATTGGAGGGCCACAATAAGGTCTCCTTGGAGCCTTCTCTTCTCCAAACTGAATAACCCCAACTATCTCAGTCTGTCCTCACAGGAGAGGTACTCCAGCTCTCACCTCTAACTTTGTTCACTGTTGGACCGTTGCCTACTAGGACAAAGCTTGGAGGCAGCCAGAAGGTTGTGCTGAGTGTTAGATGCCTCGATAAGGATGACGTTCACAGGGTACAGTGACATTTCTTTTCTCCCAGAAAATGATTGTGAGGATAGCAATGGTATCCTATGTGGAGTTTGTTTTGATATTATTTTATGGCTGCTGCATATCTGAAATGCCATACTCAGCTGCAGCTCTCTCTATGTCCTGGAGATGATTTTCTATGAAGAATAGCAGGCAGTGTTAGAAATTTGATAAGAGTTTCTTTTCTCCTGTGATGAGCTCCTGGCCAAAATCTGGGGCAGAAGATGAGGAATTCAGCAGGAAGGATACAGACCAAGAGAAAGGACCTGACAGAAGCATAGTCACTCCCTTTGTTGCAATGCTTTAGGCTAACCATTATTCACAGCCCTTTCCTCATATTGCATCTTTCATGATTTGCTTAAGCGATTTTAAATTGCTTTTGTGATTTCATTTAGCAGAGACCACAATAAAAGTGACCCTTGAGTCTATGAAATGAAACAGCCTGCACAAAGGGATTGAAGGCCTCAGCAGTGTGTGGGGTGGTGGTTCCTGTGCTGCACGCAGCACGTTTGCATGGGACAAAGGGAGGATAAAGGGCTCCTCATAAAATGGTGCAAGCAAGGAAGATTGCTACCGGTGGCTGCTCAGAACAGTCAGTGTGAAATTCATGTTAGTCAACTCTTTGCCTATGTAAATGAAGGGAAGAGCTTTTGCAGAGAGCCCATTGCATGCTTACCAACCAGGGAGGTGTGGGGGCTTTTGGTTAAAAATAAAGGTTTGTGGTTGATTCAATGCTTTCTTCAGTGAGGGAGGCAGCAGGCATTTGTACTGGAGCTCCAAGTCCATTTACTGAGGGTTTGTTTCACAAAGTTCTTAAATGGAAGCCTTATTCTGGCCAAATACATAATCCAGTGTTCATATGATCAGGAGTAAAGATGCATCTCCTCCTTGTACCTCACCCTGCTCCAAGATGATTCAGAAAGTCAGACTGTTGGGAGTCAGTTGATGTGGCATCCAGTCAGTAGAAATCTTTGGGAATTAGGGGTATGTGTGTGGGAAATATGCTGCTGCAACTAAGCTTCCACTTGGCCCCTGCAAAAGCTCTGGAGAAACACTCCTTGGGGCTCATTTTCCAGGCTATGTCTTATTTGTATCTAGTGCCCAGATACTGAGGAAGAGGATTGCATCCCCTTTAACCCTGATTCCTTGCCTGTGCCTCCCCAAACTTGGTAGCTTGCTGCAGTGATGACTTTAGATAACATTGGGATTCTGTTCTGACTGCACAGAAATACAGCTGAGCCTCTCCAGAGCTGAATAAGGCACAAAGGAAACAAGCCTCAGCAAAGTTGGTGCATTTTTATGCAGCTGCTTTGCTGGGCTGCTTTCAGCTGTGCCAGAGAGTAAATTAGCTCTTGGTAACTCTATAATGGAAGAATCCCAAATCTGACCTCTACTTTCTTCCCAGAGGTATCAAACCAGCCCCTGGAAACTGACTTCCACTGAGACAAAAAGTTGAGCAGAGCATACAGAGGAAATTATTTTTAAAAGTACCTGTTTTCATGCTATTTGGCTTCTCTTTTCTGTTGATGACAAGTAGCCTGGTGATGTTAGACAGCTCCCGGGGGGTGAAGGGCAGGATTCGGAGCATTTTATCGGTGACACCTCATGTAAGGTGTTCCTCCCACTGCCCTCTGCTTTGCAGGGAAGCAGTGTCTGGAAAGCCCCAGGGAAGAGGCTGTCTGCAATCCTCCCTGCTTGGCCTCTCTAGACAATGCTGTAGCTGCGTTTTCTTCCAGCACACCTTTCAGGCACCTTTCGCCTGTGTTTAAGCAGCAGGCAGTGGTTGCGCTGTCACACTGCGTGCTGGCTTGTTCTGCTGTGAGCTTCCCAGGGGAGTTCAGGAGTATCTGTACATACAGAACAGCCCCCCACCTTCTTCTCTGCTCCCTCACATAAAACAGTAAATAAAACCCCAACGACCCCAGAACAACTTTTAAAGAGGAGGGAAGGAGAAGGCAATGGGAAGCTGAGGAGTTGGAGAATCTGATTTTGAGGTTTTTGTCGCTGTGGTGGCACAATTTCCTGCTATGCAGCTGTGTAATGAGTTCACATCTGTTAATGCCACATGTTGCTCTGCCTTGCACAGATGCAAAGTCTCAATTTTTCTAATTAGCAACAACATGAAGTATATCTTAATTTTCTGTCCCCCTTCCCTCTAATAAACGTGATATTAACAAGGTTACATGCCTGCTTTCACGGGCTTTAATCGAATGAGAAACAAGATTGGGTTAGGTCACACTGTTCTTTTTAGGTGGGCTTTGTCCAGATGCAGAGACATTGATTTGTTACAATAAGCAGAAAGCAGAGGACAAGAGGTGAGGGTACACCTCCCCCTTTTGCAGCAGCCACAGCAATCATAACTGCTGTTAGCTATGTATGTGATCCTTCAAAGCCTCTCTGAACCAGGCTGCATGTATATGTGTGTGTGTTTACCTCTATTTTTTTTGCAGTAAATCATAGAATCAGTCAGGGTTGGAAGGTACCACAAGGATCATCTAGTTCCAGCTCCCCTGCCATGGGGGCTGGCTAGATCAGGCTGCCCACAGCCTCATCCAGTCTGGCCTTAAACACGTCCAGGGATGGGGCCTTAACCATCTCCCTGGGCAGCCCATTTCTGTGCTGCATGCAGCACATTTGCATGGGACAAAGAGAGGATAAAGGGCTCCTCATAAAATGGTGCCAGCAAGGAAGGTTGCTACCAGTGCCTGCTCAGAACAGCCAGTGTGAAATTCATGGTCTTCACCACTCTCATGGTGAAGAGCTTCCTCTTCATGTCCAGTCTGAATCTCCCCACCACCAGCTTTGCTCCATTGCCCCCAGTCCTGTCACTAAAGCCTAAAAAGTCCTTCCCCAGCTTTTTTTGTAGGCTCCCTTCAGATACTGGAAGGCCACAAGAAGGTCACCTGGGAGCCTCCTGTTCTCCAGACTGAACAGCCCCAACTCTTTCAGCACATGTCTGCAGGGGGACCTGTAACACTGGCTCTGACTGGAGATTCAGCTGCGTTTCTGGTATAAAGGGGTGGGGAGCATAGCCCAGGCCCAAGCAGGCCAGCACCAGGAGATATTGAGACTACCAAAGCCACGAGAAGAAAACCAACTGAATCATGAGAGAATAAGAAGGGATGGACAATGAAAAAGCTTCCTCCCCAGAGATGTTGCCAAGTCCTGGAACAGGCTGCCCAGGGAGGTGTTGGAGTCTCCACTCCTGGAGGGATTAAAATATGAGTAGATGTGGTGCTGAGGAACATGGTTTAGTGGTGGACTTGGCAGTGTGGGGTTAACAGTTGAACTTGATGTTCTTAAAGGTCTCTTCCAACCAAACCCATTCTATGATCCTTCATGCCAGGCACAAGTCTTCAGTGACATCCTTACTTGAGACCGGGCAACTTTACCCACTTCTGGCTGTGAAAATGTACTGTTGAAGCTACCAAGGAGCCTGTGAGTATAAGCTGAAGATCTTTGCCCAGGTATCACTACTGTAATGACCACGAGGGACAGGGACCAGTGCAGGAGGAGGGTGGTGCTGAGCTCCCTGCTGCAGGACCCATCCCTGGCCAGCCGGCATTCATATTCTACCTGACTCTGCTGGGAGAAGTCCACGGGGACCCCACTGGCAATTACTTTTGTGATTTAATTGGCATTATCATTTTACTGGCTTGACAAAGATAAATCACCCTATTGGGTAAGGCTGTTACTGTGACAGTGAAAGCAGGAGGAAGGACTTTCTCTTTCCCTCAGAAACAGGAGATGACTACCAGTGTATCTTAATAATTAGTGCTGTTATAATTAATCGGACTATTTGAGAGCCAATCTAACAAACAAATGGAGGGCTTGATTGTTTGGTAATTGACAATTTGTTTCCAATATGGTATCACTTCCCTCTGCTTGTACAAAGAAATTTAAAGAAATAAAATATGGAGATTAGAAGAGGGTTGGGCTTTGGCTACAGCAAGGACAAGTGGCTGTGAGAGAGAGCAGACACTGAATGGCCCAGGGACCTGTTTGTCTTGAACACACATGCACACACAAATTGTGATCCCTTCTGTTTCCATGCTTTTCAAGCAGTTGCAGCCAGCTGTCACCACCTGCATGGGTAGTTTTGTGCAAAAGCAGAGTTTCAGACCTTGGCCTTTCCATACCATTTGCCCCCCCCAGTGATATTCCTGGATATGCTTTTCCGGTCACTGTATTCCTTTCCTTGCCTTGCTTCCCTCCCTTTCCTCTTGTACTTACCCTCTGCTCTGCAGTGCAGCCATAAATGCCCTGAATCCATCAGTCTATTCCTTATTGATGCTTTGGATGGGAGCAGGGCTTGTGGCCAGAGCAATGGGTAAGTCCTTACACTGGGCATCATCGTTGCTGTATATATCGTTATACTGCAGCACTGGCATGATGCTGCCTGGATGCAGACTAGGCTGTGGGTAGGAACAGTATACCCACTGCTGCCTCCAAAGAAAGTACAACAGAAGGAACCAGAGGGTGGGCAAAACCTTTATTTTCATTTATCATGGGATTTTACAATGTTGTGAGTTTATAAGAGTCCTTTAAAACTTACCTAGTCCAATGCCCCCACAGTCAGCAGGAATATCTTCAACTAGAGCAGGTTGCTCAGAAACCCAGACAACCTGGCCTGGGAAGTTTCCAGAGTTGGGGCATTTACCACTTTTCTGGACAACTTGGGCCAGATTTCACAACCCTCATCATATCTTTTTTCCTTCTGTCTAGTCTAATTCCTATTACTTAAATGAGCAAAGCAAGACACAATTATCTTGCTGGTAAAACCTATGTACAGTGTTCTCAAGCTTTGAAAAACAGTTGAAGATTTCTCTTCAGACAACTCCATCTTGCTATCTGGTTGAGAGGTTCTTCTCTTTCTATTACACAGAAACAAACACCTCCTCTTCCTCAGTGCCTCAGTACTCCCACAGCATGTGATCAACTCCCAGAGGCTGCTGACCTGGAAGGGGCTTGGTATCACATTGAAAAGGTAACAATACTCATGGTGGAAGTGACCCTGCAGGGAACCCCAGACTGTCACAGTTTTCTGGAGCTGGCCCTGGCCATCAAATGGAGGGATATCCTTATGGCTTGGGGAAAATAATTTTGGGGCTGGCTTTTGCTCCTGACACAGTTCCTTCCTGTTGGAACAGATTTGTTCCTGTATCCAGAGAGGCTGTGAGCAGCTCTGCCAAGTGGCAATGTTTCTCCCCTACCCGGTTTAAATGAGATATGAATAATTGATTTGCTTCCTGAATAATTAATTAGATATTCAATAATGAAAGTAATTGTTTGGCTCATTCTCCCATTGATAATCAAGCTAATCTTCTCCTTCAATATGTGGGCCATGCAGATATGTAAAGCAGAGAGACAGTTTATAGGTTGATAATACAGCTAATGTGCTCAGTGCGAGGTCACCTTGTCCAAATACCCCAGCAGCTCCCAGGGCTGCTCATCGCTGGGTTATCTACTGCACAGCCAAGCTGTGTGCAGCAAGGGTTGTTGGGTTGGCTTTTTTTCCCACCTCCTCCTTTTGATTGCTGAACATCTCCCACCAGGGAGGAGTCTTCTTTTATAGTTTAAACAAAAGTCGTCAGAGGCTACTTGCTCCAATTAAGGTTTGCAAGGGAGGTTTGTTCTTCCTCTAGTCAATAGCACACAGATGAAAGCAAGGAAGCATCTATCTGAATTCATGGGGCTGCTCTCTTCTACAGGCGTTAGAGCTCAACTCCACAGAGGCTCCAAAGCCAGAGCTTTCCTTTGCCACTAGTCCCTTAGAAATCAAAATCAAACATAAACACATTAATGCAGGGTTTGCAGCTGCTGCATTTAGGGGTTTGAGCTTCTAGTGTTGCAAGTCTGGTGAAGCCTGGGAGACTGAGCTGACATCTTCATGGCACAAAGACATGCTTTCTGAAAGGCAGCTTGGCATTGACAGCAAGGTTATCTCAGAGGCACTTTTGGGGATGTTCATAGAATCAACCAGGTTGGAAGAGATTTCCAAGCTCATCCAGTCCAACCTATCACCCAGTCCTATCTAATCAACCAGACCATGGCACTAAGTGCCTCATCCAGGCTTTTCTTGAACACCTCCAGGAATGGCAACTCCACCATCTCCCTGGGCAGCCCATTCCAATGCCAATCACTCTCTCTGGCAAGAACTTCCTCCTAACATCCAGCCTAGACCTCCCCCTGGCACAACTTGAGACTGTGTCCCCTTGTTCTGTTGCTGGTTGCCTGGAAGAAGAGACCAACCCCACCTGGCTACAACATCCCTTCAGGTAGTTGTAGACAGCAATGAAGTCGTCTCTGAGCCTCCTCTTCTGCAGGCTGCACACCCCCAGCTCCCTCAGCCTCTCCTCACAGGGCTGTGCTCCAGGCCTCTCACCAGCTTTGTCACCCTTCCCTGGACACATTCCAGTATCTCAACTTCTCTCTTGAATTGAGGAGCCCAGAACTGGACACAGTACTCTGAGGTCCTGCCATGCAATGGGTTTACCAGTGTGAGCAGGATTTTGGGATCAAATCTCCTAAGATCTAGTGTTGAACCACAAAATACCACACAATCAAGTAGTGTGAACAGAGATCCATGTTTGTGGGGCCTGAGACAGGTGATGGTGGGGCCTAAGACAGGTGTTGGAGGGTTTTAGTACTTGCACCTACAAACTAACACCGGACAATCTTACCTCTACCCACCATGTCCTGCCAAGCCTGTAATCCCTGCCCTCTCCTTCTGAATCTGAGTGGGACTTAGGGTCCCAGCAAATAATGCAAGCCTCAAAGTGTGTTGCATGACCCACCCAGAGCCGCTGGTGCTGATGGACAAATGATCTACCCTGGTCACAGAACATCCCCTAGCAGAAAGGACATTAAGGAAGCTCTGCTTTGAGTCACATGAGTATGATCTTGGGCTTGTTTATAATGAAATTAAGGGATAAGAGAAACCTGTCCCCAGTGTATTGTGTGTTTAAAGAGGAGATGCACTAATGACAGAGATTCTCAGCACCACCGTGGGTAGACAAGCAGAAAAAACCATCTTGCGATGGCTTGTGCAGTTCAGTGAAGACTGGGATGGTCTGTGGTGAAGAGGAGAGTCAGTTTTGCTCCTCTTGCTCCTCTCCGAGTGACCAGGCTCATACCTTCCTTGGGCTCTGCTGATGGGTCTGTGCCCTGCAGGAATGCAGCTCTCAAATGCTGTCAAACTGTGCCTGGCTTTCTGCTGGGTCTCTCTGTAGCTGCTCTGAGTAGACATTTCCTCTGAGAGGCATTTGAAGATGCTTTACTGGGTTATTTTTAGGACATGGTTAGGAGCCTTCAAGGGTCATTGGTTGCATCCCGAGTCCATGTTCTGGAGATAGGATTTAACTGGGATGAGCTCTACCAAGGAGTTTTTCATCCTGGAGAGGAAAACATTTAATCTGTTGTGCAAATCCATATTTATAAGATTGCACTGAACAAAACAGCTCCTGAGGTGTCTGCCTGGAGGGCTGGGGATGAAGATGCTGCTTGGGACTATCAAGGCAGTGAGGTCCAGCATTTTATATATTTACCATTATCCTCAAGGCTCCAAGGTGATGAATAGCCCTCAAGTAAGAGAGGGCTACAGGTTGCTGGTACATCCTAACACTCTAAGACTTCACCCTCTCCATCACTTCTTTTCCTGGTGGCAGGAGTGAGTGAAAACAGTCACCTGGAAATTGATGCACTGTTATAAATGTCCATTTGGGAAGCATTTAAAACAGGAAAGTGAAGCAGCAGCGAGCTCCTGAAGAAGGATCTCTCTGAGACAGCAGTGCTATCTGGGAAACCCTCCACTGCAAAAGCTGCTTGAGTTTAGGTGCCTTTCATTTTAACCAGTTTAATTTCTTTATGAAGGTTTTCATTTGAAAAAGTGGCAGCACCGACAGGACTTGGAAAGATTTGTCTTCAACCAATTTACTCTGCAGCAGATTTATCATTTCATCAGCAATTTAAGCAGAGACACTTGGTGGTGCGTTCATTTATATCGCTCAGAGCTGCTGGGCTGTGTGTTACCGGTGGGAAGCATGAGGACAGATCACTGGGGCAAGGGCAATGCCGAGGGTTTTCCTAAGAAATCTCTGCAAACATGACTTTGCCCATGGAGAAGGGAACTGACAGGAGCCCATCAGCTAGGTAAAGACAGTAAGCCCCGGTTTCATTCACAGCGTTTTCCCCATCACAGTCTAATTTGGTGTGAAGGTGGCAGCATCAGCCTTTACTTCCCTTTCCAGGCTATTAAGAGGTTTGTGATAGGTTCCCGAGATCAAAGATCCCTCGGTGATTTAATTGATGTGCCTGGAAAGGGAGGGAGGCAGGGGCTTGGGGGCTGTGTGTGTGGGGGGAAAGGGGAGCCCAGAGGGACATGCTGAGCCCTGCAGGAAGAAATACTGCAGAAAGCCACCCGCTGCGGCTGGCGAACCACCGTTATTTATGCACACACATAAACTGCTGCATACATCCCACTGAAATCTCTGTTATTTGTCAATGAGATCTCCCCCTCCCCTGGCCCCCACTCTGCCTTAGCTAACGTTTACAGTAAATCTGTTACACTGACCATTAAATCTGAGGCTGCCCTGAGCGATAGTTTCAATGGGTGTGTTGACAGCCCGAGTGTTAATAATGATGCAAACACTAACCTGTTTATTGATTTGCTTTTTGTACCCTTCATCCCAGCTCACTCCTTCTCGTTCTCGGAGGAGAAATCCTAGAATCAGTAATCAGGTGACAGCTCAGAGCCCTCCTCTGTTCCCAGCAGTGTCATCCAACCCAAACTCCTGGAGATAAATTACAGGTGCCGTAGTCTGCCTCTGCCAGCCATTCAATATACTGTTACTCAATGCAAGATGTAGTATTTGTCATTGGTGCCAGCAGACAGGAGAGGGAAGAAACATTAACACAGACATGAAAAGCTTTTAACTTTGACATGAGAAACATAGGAAAGTTTTAAATCCAGCCCCTCCACTGAAGGCACATCCATTAAAGGAGCTCATCAGGTGGTGGCTGGAGTGGAATGGACCTGGAACCAGGATGCTGAGAAGAAACCTGATGTGATCACGGTGCTTCTTCCTCCTCCTCCTGCCAGGTGGATGTCTGCCCACAACAACACTCAGGAGGATGAAATTAGTGGAAGGCCTGTTGGGTTCTTGTGAACAAATTGAGCCTAAATTCCTTGGAGCTGAGATGGAGATGGTTGTGGGGAGTGGAAGAAAACAGCAGTTTTGATTCGCATCCCAGGAGGCTGGGAGCCAGCTCAGACAGTGGGGTACACAAGAGAGGCAGGAACACAACCCCGATGGCTGGTCCTATTTGTCACCTGCAGACAAATAGCTCAATCGTCTTACGTGCTTCTAAAATATTGACCCCAAAACAGCTCCATCTGATCCACCTGGCAGCAGTCTCCAGATTGCAAAGTGTGAAGACACATGCAAATAGAACCTGAACAGGAGCCAGAAGCAAACTTCTCCAGGAGATCAGTCCTACATCAAGTCAGGAACTGCAGGTATTTTTCCTGTGACAGACTCCATGTGACATTCAGCCCTAACACCACAGCTTTACTGATGAGTTACACAGGTTTGTGGAAGAAATTTGAGTTAAATGCAAGCTAGGCTTCACATTCCCCACCTCACAATGCTTTTTGACCTGTGGTTTTTATGGTCAAGAGAGAAATCTGCCAGAATTTATAAGCCCTGCAAGGGCTCTGATATACTCCCCAGGTGCCAGTGCCCCAAAGGCTTTTAGTGGCATTTATAAGCTGCACTCATTTGTCAGACTTCTTAGTTCCTTTTATTTCTGCTAAGTTTATAAGCTCTGAAAAAGCAGTCTGCAGCATTTATTAACTGCACCGTGAAGCTGAAGCAAAGCAGCTGATCCAAAGGAAACACAGCTCTACCTGCACCACTGAAATGTGGCTCAAATCAAAGGTCTCCATTCAGCTTATTTTATGCTGCCTTCTAATCCACACACATCACCAAGCACATAGACATGTGCTCTTTTAGTCAATGAAAGTACACTCATGTTAAAGATCCTTATAGATGACTTTATTCATTATGAGGAAACTGAGCTGAACATTCAACAAGGCACTAAAAGCAGGAGCCTGTCAATGTCTTAAATGTTTAGTGTCCATGTGAATATGTAATTGTGTCTGTAAGGAGAGAACAAAATCTAATAGGATCCATGGGGGGAAAAAAAAGTTTTAAAAACAGCATTGTGCATGTTTCAATACGAGCTCTGTGAAAGACAAAGTATTGGATCCCAGAGGCTAGGGCATTAACTGTGGCAGCCAGCAGTTTGGTGAAGAAGTGTTTAGTAGTTTAGTTGTCACACGGAGGTAGCCTCAGGACAGCAAGATCAGCCCCTAGTTTTGACATATATAAAATAATGGTGCTCAAATTATAAATCCCAGGGGATTTTGGGCTGTCTGCAGTGATGCTGGGAAAACAGAGCTGTTTTCACAACAGAATGGACATACAGAATTGCTCTAGTTATTGGTGTAACACAAAGCACTGAGAGATTCCTCTCCCTTCTCCTCATTTCAATAAACCCAAAGGGCAAAATTTTGTCTACAGACTAAGGGAAGTTCTGGCACTGAGAATTCCTATCCAAGAATTCAGGAATAATGGTTTGGTTTATTTTCTCCATCTTTCCCCCCTCCTCCCTTTTTTACTTTTTCTCCCAATAGGACAACATGCTAAATTTTGTGTCACATCTCTAAAACTGTGCAGTGATGAGGGCTGGGCTGGGTGAAGGCTGACTGAGCATCTCAGGTTTAAGTAAACATGAGGATGTGCTTGGACCCCAGCTTCTGAAAGTGGATGAGAGCTGAAGCCCATGATGTGACTGATCTGGGTTTTTGGTTACAGTAGCTGTTTTAGAGTTCTCAGGTTGGTGCCAAGAATTTAGCAGAATAATAAGAAGAAACCACCCAGGAGCTGGGGATTGTGTGTGCTGAGAGACATGATGAAATCACGAGGGTATTTGTAGACAGAATTAGTAGAAGTGGGAAGAGAAATAAAAGCAAAGCCCAAGAGGAACAGAAAGCAGATGAAATTAGCGGAAAGGAGAACAAAGCCTCATCCTGTGAGACGTGGGAGAAGGCCAATCTTAAATAATTATAGTAACAGTTTAACTTTAAAATCAGGATGTATATTTGTCGTGGTTCCTTCGACAGTGCAAGTCTTTCCTCCTCCCTTTCTTTGCACAGATTTCCCCAGACAATTCACAGTCCTTCCCTTCCTTTATTTCTGTGGGTTCATATTTCATGGCTCTTGTTTACTGTATTCCCATCATGATTTATGACCAAAGAGAAATGTTGCATCCAGGTGATGATCCAGTCCATTATCTCTACGGAGATGCTGACCACCACAGGGGAGTGCAGAGACCTGTTGTACTACATGATGGAGAACAAGCAGAAAAAGGGAGGAAAGCACAATTTTTGTAATATGGACAGCTAGATGTAAATGGAAAAAATCCTTCTCCTGTTATTCCTCTCCCTGAATGGGCTTTGATATAAAAATAAATCTCAGGAGACTGTATTTACTTATACAGAGCTGCCTTAGCTAAAATGACCCATTTTAAATGCATGCAACAAGGTAAATCTCCCTGTCTTGATGCCACCCTTGGCTGCTCTGGAATACTCTGCTTTTTCCTTCCAGTTTTCTGCTTTGCCATTAATAAATCAACATTTCTTTGCCCTGCTCTGCACCTTCACATCTCCTGCAGATCATTAATACTAAGACAGGGTTGTTAATCTCTTGGTTCCAAGGTGCATCACCTCTCTTGCAGACAGAGAGGCTGAGAACACAGACGGGACCATGCCCATGGTGAAAGAGCAGAGGGGTGCACCCCAAAGCCACATTAGCTCCCAGAAAGGTCCCCACAGGACCTGGCCTGTTCATGCTGCACTGACTTGAACCATCATGTTTGGGGATGGACCTTGGGGGTAAGTCTCTGTGCAAGGTGTCTCTCCGCTCAGCTCTGTAGCAGTTTCACTGCCTGTGCCCTACTTTAGCAGGGCTTTGTAAAGGAGTATCTCCTCCTCTGAGGTCATTGAGGTCTTATTCCCATCACTTGGATTTCTTATCCCTAGCGGTGTGTAGAAAAGGCCTTGGCTTTATTTTTCAGGTCTCTTCCCTCCAGAGAAGGGCAGGAATAAAGCCTGTCAGTGAAAGGCAATTTCTCCTAACGCAGTGGGTGAGTGCAGTGTGCTAAGAGTGCTTTTAAACACCAGCAACAACAACAAAAAAAATCCAATAACTTCCATATAAATTGTCCAGGAGAGAAAACTTTGTGTTTTTGACATTTGTAGCTGTTTCAGCATTTTTCTGTGGAAGATGAAAAACTTTTGCATTGAGCAAAACACAGATTTATGATCAATAAAGTGAAGTTTAACAGTTTATAGGCCCCATACATTCTTTTTTCCAAAACCTGATATTAAAAACTATTTTTTCCTCCCAACCATGTGAGAAATCCTCTCTGGTGTCAGTCAGCATTTCAGCATGTTAAAGCAGCCAGTAGAGCATTGTAGACCACCTCTGCTATGGAGCATATCTCCTAGAAGAACAGACAAAGAGAGCTCGGGTTGTCAAGCCTGGAGGGGAGAGGGCTCCAGTGAGATCTTCTTGTGGCCTTTTTCAGTGCTTAATGGACCTAGAAGAAAGCTTGGGGCAGATGTTTTAGTAGGGTCTGTTGTGACGGGACAAGGGGTGATGGTTTTAAACTTAAAGAAGGAGATTTAGACATAGATAGAAGGAAAAGACTTTTTCTTTTACACTGAGGGTGGTGAAACACTGGCCCAGGTTGTCCAAAGAGATGGTAGATGTCACATCCCTCAGAACATTCCAGGTCAGGTTGGACAGGATTGTGTACAACCTGCTCTAGTTACAGATGTTCCTGCTCACTGTGGGGGTATTGGACTAAATGACCTCTAAAGGACCCTTCCAACCCAAACCATTCTGTGATTCTATGACTCTGTGATTCTGTGACTCTGTGATTCTATGGTAATCACTGGGCAGTGTTTTTGGCAGAACAAATTTCCACTCAGGCCATTTCTCTCTTACCTTCATGGAATAACGAAGCAAAGCTGGAGGTGGGTAGGTTCAGACTGGACGTGAGGAGGAATTTCTTCATCAGGAGAGTGGTGAGAGGCTGGAATGGGTTTCCCAGGGAGGTGGTTGAGGCCCCATCCCTAGAGGTGTTTAAGGCCAGGCTGGATGAGGCTGTGGTCAGCCTGATCTGCGGTAGGATGTCCCTGCCCATGGCAGGGGGGTTGGAACTAGATAATCCTTGTGATCCCTTCCAACCCTCACTGACTCTATGATTCTATGAATCAGGTGCTATAAAACTCCCAGATGCCCATTAAGACCTGGACATGGACCTTGAATCACACAGAAACATTCTGTTTGGAAAAGACCTCCAGGTCTGAGGCTGGTGTTGCCTGGTGCTTTAGAGAGTTTGAGACAAGAAGGTTGCTGTAAATTCCTTTCTGGACCATAACATAAAACTATTCCTAGCAACTCTCCAGCAAAGCTCTTCAAGTCTCACTGTAGCAGAAGACACAGACAGAGATCAGGCAGCTGCCAGACAACTGATTCACGTAAATAGTGTGGTTGATGTTTGTGGGTGTTTGGTGTGTGGGAAATTTTATTGGCACTGCCTTGTGAATGGTGAGAGAGTGCTGGAGGTGACTTCTTCCCATTTCAGCTCTGATCGTGGGAGCACTGAGCAGTCAAATCCTGTACTTCTGGTATTCTCCCTTTGATGTTCCTCTCACCAGAGGATGCCCACCTCTGAAGACATTTTGCTTTCCACATAGGTAGGTGTGCTAGGAGTAGTTGCAGGGCTGTCTATCACTCTAGAAAGAGAAAAGACTCTTATTCCCCAAAGAACAGCAACTGGAGCTGATTGTTTTGTATCTGCTGTCAGAAAATCACATTTACAGACTGTCAGATAAAAGTTATTTGGACTCACTTTTTACGTGAGACCTAAGATGCAGTTTTGAGTAATTTTAGGGCCAAGTCCTCTGCTATTAAAGCCAGTGAGAAATCTCCCTTGTTTGGATTTATTGCAGAAGCAGATAGCTCTGATTTTATGCTCCTGTGTCCCTGATTGTGCAGGCTCTGGGCTTCCTAGCGGTGATGGCATGTGCGAGTGTTTGCATCGCCCTTATCTCTTCAACCTGTTCCTCTCGTTTGGGACTATCTGAACACAAGATCTGCAACAGAAAACAGGAGAGGGTCCATTACCTGAACAAGGCAGAGATTGCACTTTGGTTTGTCTTTTTTCTACAGAGCAACTGACGCAGGCAATAAATTTGTCAAGGAGATAAGTTGGACTGAAGCAGTCCCGGAGGGCTGCACAAAGGACAGCATTGCAGTGCGTTCGCACCAGTCGAGTCCCCTTCTTCCCATGATATGCCTTGAAATTTATCACCAGGCTGTGAGCTTTAGCTGAGTGAATCCCTACTGAATTGATGGGCAAAGGGAACCCTGCTGAGGTTTATATGGTGGGTCTTAAACTCTTAAACGCTGCCGGCAGCGTGTCCCCCATAAAGCTGTGCCCTGGGTAATTTACACACGGGGAGCTGGGCCATGTCTCCTCTGTGGAGAATTGGGTTGGAATAAATGGGAGCTCAGAGATGAGCAGGGCACTTAAGAAGGCCCCAGGTTTGCTGAAGTCCCTTTGCTGTATACAACCATTTTCACTTGATTAAAGAAACTTAATTCTTGGAAGATCTGAGAAGTGACTTTGAGAGAGTTCTGTCTGAATGCTTGCAAGTTTTTCCACTTCTTCGGAAGGGAAATGTAAGCTCAGAAAATGAAAGCATCTCCTAAACGGCCTTTTCTGAAGCAAATCCTGACATTATGAGGATCTTAAGCACTCTCACTGCGTATCTGCGCTCAACTGCATCTCCTGACTGACAAAGCCATCTCCCGGCTGACAAAGCTGTCTCCTGCTAACAGCAACTGTTATCAAATTCTGACTAGAGCCTATATAATGTTTGTGTTTAACAAGACGACAGAAATGCCACCTTAGTAAAAACTGATTATGGTTACAGCTGAACAATTCACATCATGCAAGATTTATAATATTAAGGTTATGCAATCATCTAATCGGAGAGACAAGCCTTGAGTAATAATATGAGATGCATGTACTTCAATCTGCAAGGGTAGATTCATTGCTGTTTTCTTATTAGCTCATGCTAGCATTAGGGCTGCATTATCCATTTTACCATAGTCTAATTCAGCATTTCCATTTGGAAACATATGCACAATAAGTGATCTATGCCAAACAATGAAATGGAGACAAAGCCATTTGAGTGACTCCACGGCTATAAAAATATACATAATCTGGATGGCTTTCAGCAGCTCTCAATACTTTGCACCACTTTTCTGTGCAGGAAAAGTTTGCCTGGAATAAAGGGGAAAAAAAAAGACAGAAATCACCTCTTTTCTTCCCTTGAGAGCAGTACTTCAAGGGATGAATCAGTGAAGGAATCATAGAATCATAGAATGCATTGACCCAGCCCCTGAATTTCTCATCCTGCAGATGGGACATCAGATCATCTTATTAGTCTGGTACTGGCCATTGGGGAAGGGGTAGGTTAATTTAAGGATAATGGAGACATGAAAATCTTCCAGCCTAGATAAAGCTGCTAATATTTAAATTGCAAGGGAATCTCTGTTGTTGTTTTGAAGTGAAACATTTCAGGTATTTAAGAAACATCAGATGTTTTAATCCGACAAAGAACAGCAGCCTACAGATGTGCAGCAAAACGTATAGACACTCTGGTTTAATTATTGTGCACAGAAGTCACAGTATACTTTGGGTTAAAAGATGCCGTTTCAGGGGCTGACAAGTTCAGGCATCGTATTTCAAAGGCACGCATTATAAAAGTTGACAAGTGTTTATAATGCAATAATCAAACTAATTGACTGAGATCTCTGATTAAAATGAGACTTTTCATGCAAAGCTCAGATGGAGATCCCCTCTTAGCTGCATGCAGCGGGCTGAGTTCATTTTCCCTTTCTGTGCGTGCTACAAGACACCAGTCTTGGGGCACTAGGCAGTTTTGGGGGGCTTGGGAATCTTACTGAACCAAACCCTTCAGGTAATGAGTTGTTTGAATCCATGTAGATGCAGGTGGATATATCAGACTTCTGCTACAATCACAGATCTCAGGGGAGGGAAAAAAAAAAAAAGGCATTTCAAAGGTAAACAGAAGGCATTTGTGTGCTGGAGTCTGATTTATTATCCACACTATATATAGCTGTCATTAAATGAACAGGCTAACATGCAACTATTCATCACGGGGGGAAATGAACAGGCTCTTCTCTGCTTGCCTGGAATTGTTCATATTTCTGGAAACTAAAAGCAATGTCTAGGAAGGGAAAGAATGCTTAAAATGCCGTAAGATATTTGATTTATTCTTTTCAGGCATTACCTCTCTATGTTCTGTGTGCCTTAGAGTATTACTTGAGTCAATCGATCTTCGAAACTGTTTCTAGCAATCCCCATTTCCACCCCCCCAAACTCCCCGCTAAGGACTTTAATCTGCCTCCTTTTGTTGTTATTGTCATTAAAATTGACTCGAATCGGTCCCTAATTTTTGTTTCGCTTTGAAGGTGCATTTGGATCCAAAGATCATTCGTCTTCTCATCCGTGCTACCAGCGTTTCGGTTATGAGGTGCACAGCAATATCCTTTCGAATTCCAGCTGAAGCAATTCTCAGCTTGCTGTTTAGTTACACGGCAAACAGAGAAGAAATGATGCTGCCCGACAAAAACAGCCCTCTGAGACCTGGTTCAGGGAGATGAATAGAAATATTCCCATTTTTCTTAGCAGCAATTAATTGCTGAAGAAAACCGGGGGTAATTTTAATTAATGGATACACGGCATTATTTGTGGGTACAAAGATACATAATCTAATGAAACAGAAGAACTCCAGTGCAGGCTAAAAACTGCAAGGAAAACTATTTCCAATGGAAAAAGGGATTTTAATTAAGCTATATCATTCACAACAAGCTCCCGTGCTGCAGATACGATGCTTTCCTTGCCAAAATATGGAATGCTTTTAGCTGAAACTGAACAAAACCTTTTGGTTTCTCAGGAGAAAAGCAGGCTGCTAATTTTATTGTGAGAATTCAACATTTTCCAGGGTTTTTTCCTATGTCCTCGTTCTCAACCTCGGCTGTCAACTCACTTATCATTCAGCTGGGCAGTTCAGCAAATATTTTCTCTGCAAGGAGACTGGCACCTGTGCAATCCTCACCAGCATTTTTGCAGCTGGAAAGTTGCTGGCAGTTTTTGCCCAGTTGGGGCATCCCACAGCAGCTTGCCAGCAGGTCCCTGCTCCATCCCAGCTTCTCTGTCAGATCCTCAAACGGTGCAGCACAGGGAGCTCTGCTGATTAACGGTTGGATTTGATGATCTTCAGCGTCTTTTGCAACCTAAATGATTCTGTGATCCTGTGGTGTTACGATGGGAAGAACCTAGCCTTTCTAGGCAAACTTCTCCCCCAACAGGTTTTGGTGTCACCTAGACAGTGAGGGGCTGAGATGCGTTTGAGGGGACAGGATGCATTCAGTTCCAAGCACTGGTCAGACCCACTAATGATTAACTCTGATTTTTTTCTGCCAGTTCTTTTCTACACCCACCTTCAGCTCTTATAGCTTTGGGGAGGGCTTTTTTTGTCTTTTCCAGCTTGAGGATGCCAAAGGGGAGGAAAGGGGAACAAGGAAACCCTCTGCCAAAGACAAAGAGGACACAGGGAAGGCTATTCCTCTGCAGAGGAGATGAAAGGGTGCTGTTGTTTGACAATAAGGGTGTGTGGGTGTCTCTCATCAAACCTGCTGACACCCAGTGCTGAGCAGCACAAAATACCGGGGTGGGGGGGTGCAGGGGGGGGGTGCTCAGCGAAGATAAAAGCAGCCATGGCCCTGAGGGCCTTGCTTTCTGCTCTGCTGCTGTGTCCAATGAATTAAAGGTGAGAGATGGGCAGAAATACCTTCCCGTGCTGCTATGCTTAGTTTTGCTCTTCTGCTCTGTTTCGTTCTGCAGTCACCAGGTGAAGAAAGAAAGGTCTGAGGCACCACTTAGAGTCAGTTCTGGCCTCTCTGCCCAAACCTCTCCAACCTCCCCCAGATGTGACCTTCAAACAGAAATCTCTGCTGTACTGTGTTTAAAATAAAGATAATTTTAAACTGGTGGGTTCTGGCAGTGGAACTCTTTCATTTCACTGGATGACTTAAAACACAGACTTGAACATCTCAGCCTTCATTGGCAAGGATACACATGCATTTAGGTAGGTGAGGCACCTAGATTTAATTACAATTAGGTCTTTTCCTGCAGTTTCACAGATAGCTTCTAGAAACACACTCACACTCACACATACACAAACATATCCCAGAGATGGCATCAGAGGATGAGACCACACCGGAATTGCTTATGGGAAACAAAAATCCAAACAGAAAACCCCTGTTTTGTTCTTATTTTGTGCAAGGAAGAAAAGGTTGAGGTGCTAACAGACTGTTTTAGGGCAAAACTGATGCTGTTATGAGTGGTTTTCACCCTCCTCTACTCTACTCCCTCCTTTCACCCACCCCCACCTAAACACGAAATAACCTGCAATCCAATTAGTGCTGAGTGTGTCTGAAGCCATCACATTTAATAAACAGAGCTGGTAGCTTTTAAAAAAGAGAGTCTTGTCCGTGACCTTTTCTTAATTTTGTTGGCTGTAATCTGAAATTCTGCTCTTTTTATTTACACTTCCAGTTTAATTAGAGCCAGTTGCTTTCCTGCACCTTTGCTGCTCATGGACATGCAGGGGAATGCACATACATGGCGCTTGGGCACAATGTCTCAGCCCCAGGAGCTGCCGTTCTGAACTTCTTTGCTGCAAGCCCTTAGTAGATTAATGATGGCAGAGCCACTGTGTGTGTGCAAATAACATCTCTGCTAACAAATTTGGAGCACAGAGAGGAATTCATGTGTTTTAAATGGGTTTGGGACAGTTGCATGTAGCTTCTCTTTTTTCAGTTTAAGGTTTGATTTACTCTTCTTCATTCTGTTCAATTTGATTCGCTGGAGGAAGTGCCATGGAAAGCTCTCAGCTCGCTGTACAAAAAGGAGTGATCCCCTCTGAGCCCTTGTTTTGCTTAAGAGCAGAGAATGCAGAAAAAGACCTGAGAGAAGCAGCATGAACAATAAGCTGTGTTTTCCTGAATTGGGGGTGAAAACCAGGAAGGTTTCAGCTGCAGTGAGAGATAGAGGAAAAGGGAAGCAGCATTTAAAGAGGTGCCAGAGAGAGGTTTCTGTCTACACTCTTCAAGAGGTGGAATACTGAATTAAATATCAGCTCCTGACATACTGGTTTCAGTGGTTAGATCCATCATATCTGGGGAACCTTGGATTCTGCCATTGATAGCAGGCACATGTTTAGGCTAAGTGCTAGATATGAGGGCAGACAGATCAAGAAGAGCCTCAGTGAGCTCCAGTCCCCCATCAAATCAGTACCTATCATGGCCAGGACAGAGACCCCTACAGCAATTATTGGCCTTGCAACATCCCCTCCTGAGCTCTCTTTATAGACTGGAAGAAGGGGCAGCCAGAGAAAGGTCAGTGACACCAAGGAAGTGTGTGTCAGTCTGTTTACCTGGCACTTGTATCTTACACATCTGGGGAAAGCATTGCTGCTCAGGGAAGCATCTTGGTGACAATTTAGGATAACTCTGAGCCATTGTTTGAGAAGTCCTTGGAGGAGCACCAAGTAAGACCAATACCCTCAGTGTCCTGCTCACTTCCCCATTCTCTTGAGGAACAGTGTAGCTCTCGTTTTTGCTGCTTTTGGTGGCAAAACTATTGTCACCTTCTCCTTCCCCTTGTCTCTCAGATGGCCTCTCCTTTCACCTGTCCAGGTTAAAAATAACTCCCTTCCATCCACAAACCCCAGCAAGGCAGGATTTGATAAGACTTGCTAAAAATGACTCCTCTAGCAGAGGCATCATAGCACAGACCTTCAGACTTCTCACCCCGTGTCACCCTGGAGACTGAACCTCCCATATCCTCCACCTGAGGTGGCTTTGGCGTTTCCCTGCTGCTGCCTGCCTGCAGGCTGCCTTCCCCTTGGATTTACAAGCAAGCAAGGGGAGCAAGTGGAACCAAGTTCAAGAGTTGGCAGATTCATTTGCATATGAGAGGCCAAAACAAGCAAATAAAAACTGCCACACAAAACGAACTAGAATTGGAATTGGCTAAACACTTCCCCGTGAAATGGATTTTCGAAGTGACTCTTGAACTCTTCAGTGGAAAGACAGATTCATTTTCAATGGAGTTTGATCTTGCTCTTCAGCTTCATTTGTAAGACCAATTACGGAGCATTTTGTACAACAATTACGTGCATTAAAACCACTCTGTTCCATTTGATGAATTTTAATAGTAATTGAACAGAAGAAGCCATCAGCTGAAAGATTGTCCAATCGACTATGCCCACATGCTGAACTGTAATTTCCACTCCACAAATGTGTAATGCCATTGGAAAGTCACAAAATGTCCTTTCTCCACCCAACAGCCCAGCAGGTTCTTGGGGATTTGTTCCAAGCCGAATTTTTATCCCTTGAGGTTTTAAGCAGAGAGAGAATGCACTGAACAGCTTCCTGCCGTAGTTCCTGTGCACGACTTTGTCCAACAAAGCTCTCTGGAGCCAATTCTTAGATTCAATGCTCATCAATATCTAAATGGTAGGCATCAAGAGGATGGGGCTAGACTATTGTCGGTGGTAACCAGTGAGAGGACAAGCAGCAATGGGCACAAACTGGAGCACAGGAGGTTCCATCTGAACATGAAGAAAAATCTTCACTTTGAGGGTGCTGGAACCCTGGAGCAGGCTGCCTAGAGAGTTTGTGATGTCTCTTTCTCTGGAGAAGGAGACATCACACACAAACCCACCTGGACATTGCCATCCTGGGCAACCTGCTGTGGGTGACCTTGTTTTACCATGGAGTCGGACTAGATGGTCCCCAGTAGAACCTTCCAGCCCCCACTATTGTGTCCTTCAAATCATGCCTTTGTGTTATCTGTCACCTTTCAAATCACCCTCTAAGTGCCACTCTCTGAAGAAAGGCATTTTGGTGGATACTTTTCGTGGGGCATTTTGAGGGACTGTAAGAGTGTTTCTGCATTACATCTTTGTAGCATATGGAGTCCATCACCTGGACTTGGGACCTGACACATACATTTGTGTTCAGTTCATCTTCTTCCCTTGCAGAGAAGGAACATACAGGATGATGGGTTGAAGAAATGCAGCCCTGAAAGAGATAATGTAAAGACAAACCTCTCATGGTAGTTACAGTACAGATTCTTGGGCTAGAAGAGTCCTTTCACGTGGTCATCACAAACCCCTAAAGAACCTACCACATATATCATCAGTCGAAAAAACCACAAAAGCAATGCAGAATGGCAGAGCAAAGAGGAGATCAAAGGCATCATCAGTGCCCTGGGTCCTGAAGAATGCTAACGCATTCCTTAATTTTTGTCATGATTATTCCCTTGTTATTTTTTTCCTGCTAAACTTGATCTTTCTGTCTGGGGTGCACTACTGAAGATTTCTTGAGGGAAGTTGTTTCCTTTGTTGAATTTGCTGGAAAACAGAAGAACAAAAGAACTATTTTGATGAACTTGCTCTCAATGGGATTTCCAAGTGAACTTGGAAAACAAAAAGAGATTACTGGAGTTTAGATCAGTGGGAGATAAATGTCCAACTGTCAGAGCCTTCCTTTGAAGTGGGTTTCCCCTTGCCAGTGGTGGCTGCAACTTTAAGAGAAAAGATGAAGTCTTAGCCTTGTTGAAGTCAATAAGAGTTTTATCACTGACAACTCAGAGGCCAGGATTTCACCCAAGATATTTGTACAGGCACTAACTTTAGCATCTGTTGAAAGCCACTGGAAATGTTTCTGTTAAAGAGTGAAACTGTCATGTTCTTGCATCTCATTCTGAGCACAAAAACGAACCCATCCCACCATTCTTCTCCAAAAGGAGCTTAGCTTCAATTGGGAGATATCTCAATGTGATCAAGTTAAGAGTGAAATGATTTAAAACCGATTTAAAACCAGTTACTGTAAATTTTCTTCATGACATAGATCTAAGTTTTTAGTTTGTTTTAATTTTGGTCCAGATGAGGGGGAAAATGAGGAATGGAGATTTTCCTATAAATGTAAAGATCTACTTCCTCCTCAATTAAAACTTCACTCCAGGATTCCTTGTACTTAAAAATACTTGCAATATCCTGTCTTTTAAATCCCAGGCATGCAGCTTCTACTGGAAGGACTGAAGGTTGCATATGTCTGTACAGTGTCAACTCCATTAGTTAATGGGTGCAAAGTTCTACAGGAAAAGCAAAGCACTATCAACAGGTCTACAGAGAACCCTGGTCTAGTAAAAAAAAATATCCAAGCTGCTGAAATATGGGCAAATACAAATTCAGCATATATCAAAGTTTTTCAAGGCTGCTTCCCCTCTTTCCTCCCAGATGGAGACAAGATCCAAATGAGTGAGATCTGGGCAGAGGAGAAAGGAGGTAAGGGCTGAGGGAAGATCACAAAATCACATAATCCCAGCATGGTGGAAGTTGGAAGGGACCTCTGGAGATCAACCAGCCCAACCCCTCTGCTAAAGCAGGGTCACTCACAGCAGGTTGCCCAGGGTTACAAATTCCAAACAGGTTTAAAATCTCTCCAAAGAAGGAGACTCTACAATCTCTCTGGGTAGCCTGCTCCAGTGCTCTGACACACTCAAAGTGATGAAGTTATTCCTTATGATCAGATGGAACCTTCTGTTTTCCAGTTTGTGCTCGTTGCCCCTTGTCCTGTCACTGATTACCACCGACAATAGTCTGGCCCCATCCTCTTGCCCCATCTGCCTTTCAGACATTGCTGAACATTGATCAGATCCCCTTTTAGGCTGCTCTTCTCCAGGCTAAACAGCCCCAGGGCTCTCAGTCTTTCCTTCTCACAGAGATGCTCCACGTGCCTCAGCATTTTTGTAGCCTCTTCTGGGCTCTTTCCAGTAGTTCTCTGTCGCTCTTGAACGGGGAAGCCCAGGACTGGGTCCAGTACTCCAGGTGTGACCTCATTAGGGCAGAGTAGAGGGGTGGGAGAACCTCCCTTGACCCTCTGGTCACACTCTTCTTAATGCATGCCAGGACACCACTGACCTTGGCCACAAGGACATGCTGCTGGTCCACAGGGAGCATGCTCTCTTACCATGACTCCCAGGTCCTTCTCCCTGGATCTGCTTTGCAGCAGGTCAGCTCCTAGATAAATGGGGAGATACTCACAGGAATCCATTAGTTAAAAAAAACATGCAAACAAAAGGCCAGAGAATTGTTTTTTTCCCCACTCATCTCTTGGTGCCCTCTTCCTTTCAAAGAGAGTCTCTTAATTTTTGTTTTTCACTTTGTGCTAGTTTGAAGCAGGCTAGAATGTTTTGGTGAGAAGGACTAGATTACAGGCTGTGGAAAGAAAACAATGGTGATGTCTACTTCACTCAGTCTTGCTGAGAAGTATAGGAACAAGAAATAAAACCATTAGATAACCACTCTCACTGGGGCTGCTGGCTGAGCTGCATCTCTCTAACCTCACCCTCCGTTTTGGGCCAACCCACTTTGCTTCCTAACCTCTAGCCAAACCTCTGTTCTTCCTTGGGACTGCAGTAGGTTGAGAGGGGTAGGGGGAAGGTGCAGGGGTGGTTGAGAGCCCCTCCTGGGGACTCAGGTGTCTGGGAGGGGAGTTGTATTTCTGTATTACCTTTTGCCTTGTATATTTCTGTCTATAACTGTATATACTGTAAATATCTGCTTGTATATTGTACCAGCTGTAAGTATAAGCTTCATTCATATTTCCAGAGCTGACTGAGTCTAGTCTGGGTGATTTCTAAAGTGTGGTGGGGGCAGGGAACACCCAAACCATCACATCTTATATTTGGCACTCAGCATTCTCAGCCTTTCAGTCAGCGGCTGCCACGTTGGTGTTTTGTTCACCCATCACGCACTGCCTGCCTCTTCTTTTTATCTTTGACCATGCTCTGCCTTGCAATAATAATAATAATAAAAAAAACCCACAACTGGGCTTGATTTTAATTTGTGTAATGTTTTTGTTTTAAAAGAAAAAAAAACCCAAAACACAAAAAGACCAAACACCTCCCAACAGCCTAATTAGGAAACCCGTTAAAAGGCTGCAATTCAAATATAATTCTATTAAATTCTCCCTGCAAAGTTAATGTTACAGACTTTTTAACAGATGTTTTAATTAGACATTGTTATTAAAGGGAATACTGTAGAAATTAAAAGCAGACCCTAAATGTGTTAACAAAGCCACTTTTCTTGCGTGGCATGGATGGTGGCGGAAACATTAACGAAGAGATTTTGGCAGCAGGTCATGAAAAAAAAAAAAGGAAAGGCAAGAAATGTGTTAAAGGAAACAAAATGTGCTGGGAGATATGCACTGCTCAGCTACTATGTGCTAGGGCTTCATTTCACAGCCAGCACCACCTCAGGCCATTGCCTCAGCTGGAAAGGAGGTGGGGAAGATGCATCAGCACAGAGCTAATGGTACCACCATTACCAGCACAAGCAATAATCAGGAAGAAAGATCTGGTTGAAGGAGACTTGCAGCTTCAAGGTTTTCCAAGGAAACCTCAGTGCTGCTGGCTTTTGAGGTTTCATCTGCTTTCCCCACGTTCTGACTTGTTTTCTAACTATGACTCATGCAATCAAGCAACAAGGATCATATTTTTGCAAGATGAGTTTACTCGGAGCCCTGCTGACTGCATGGAGTAGCTGGGAAATGCATGTGCTGCAGGCTGGGAACTGAGAGAGTAAAACCTCTCCTACAGCTGTGTCTGTGGAGAAGAAGGCTTATGCAACCTGCATTGTATTTTGGGCCCTGCCAAAGCAGGATCAGCTATACCTAAAGCACACTTATTAACATGCCCCAAAACAACTCCCTTATATCATTTGACCTACAGACTATTTCTGATGAAGTTGAAGCTAGACTTTGACTCCTTTCTCTTTAGGCAGCTCCCTCTCTTCATCCTCACACTCTCAAAGAGTCAAGGATGGTGGAGGGGATACAATATTTGAGAAGTTTTTCAGAGAGACTTTGCTTTTGTTATTTCTTGTTTGTTCACACAGGAATATAAACTGCATTTCTCTTTAAGAATCCATTTTATCTCAAGCAGTAGGAAATTGTACCTCTCAGGATTCAGTTTCTTGCAAAAGGTCAGCTTTGTGTTGCCCAGCACCTGTGAAATATTAAGAGGTTTAAGCCTGAGCTCTTCTAAGCAGCTTGGTGAAGAATACAGGAGTAAATTATGGGCAATACTAGCATAAAGTTTGAAATCCCATCAAGAGCTTTAAAGCATCATAGTCCTCAAGAGAGAGCTTGGCTGTGATGTCACCAGCAGCCCAAGGTGGCTCTTTAAGGTTTCTAGAAGGATATATTGTATCTACCTGAAAAGTTGTATCTAACATTTAAGGGCTTTTGCTTCCTAGCCCCTTCCCCTTGTTTCTAGTAGAAGACACTGACATTAAACGTGTGGGCTAACAAATGTTAGCTGCTCCTGTCAGCAGTAGAAGTGTTCTTTGAAGCACTTGGTAGATGAGAAAGGAAAACTACTGAACTATTATGAGGTTAGCCAAGAAGAGAGAAAATCACCAGAGGAGAAATCTCTGAGAAGTGCAGAACAGGTTCATGCTGATCTGGTAATTAGCATTAGACAGTGGGATAGAGATGCAGGCAGGTAGATGAGTTGGCAAAGCTCCATGAGATAGGATAAGCAATTCAAAGTGATCGAAACCCTCTGATTTCTTCTCTCAATGGGAGGAGCAGTTTCCTTCTGAAACAGTGGGAGAAAATCTGATAATCATGGCTCTGAATGTTTTATCCCTGCCATCAAAACCTCTGTTATCACCCACTCTGGGAAGAAGAAGAACAGAAGCCTAGATAGAAAAGATGCCTGGCAAAATCACATTACCATTGATATCTTTTTCCTTCTTCTATCCATAGATTTCATTCTTTCAGCCACCTCTACCTATGTAGCCCTTAGGGACATGGTTTAGCAGTGAATTTGGAGGTGTTAGCAGCTGAAGTTGATGATCTTTTTCAAACTAAATATTTCTATGAATCTATGTCTGAGGACTTCCTCAGAGGTGTTTGAACTTGACTTGGTGATACCTGTCAGTGACTCCTGTGAGCACCTCTGTGTGCATCTGCACAACTCAAATGCTGCATGCTCTCACTCTCATGTGTTTTCAAGCATTGTTTATAATTTATTGGGTTTTGTTACCTCTTCCTTTTAGAGGTCTTTAGCTTAAAAGCAGTGAAGGAACCAAATTAATGCAGGTATTCAAATTTTAATGACTGCCTGAGCCAAGCAAGCTGGAAAATCATTCCTGTGCAGCCATAAGGGTAAAAGAGAGAGGTGCAAAACCCCACCAACAGAGACAACTGGCTAATTAACTGACATGAAACCAGTGTTAAAAAACAGAACTGAGAAAACAAATGAAAACCTGCACAGCAATTACTTCCAAAAAGGTAACATTTTCCCAATTAAAGACATCCTAAGAACTTTAGTTAATTACATAGGTTTTCTCCAATCTCTCTCTCTCCCCTACCCACTTTCTCTCTCCCTCTCTTTTATTAAAGTCCATCAGGGCTCATGATGTGTGGGAAAAGTGCTAACATTTGCAAATTGCTGGTTTATGATAAATGAATTGTGGAAACTCAGTCCCTTGCTTGGGGCCCGGCTAGATTGCAAAGCACCAGCATCTCCGGCTGCTGCAGCCCTGACCCTGACTTTACACCCATTGATCACAACTGGTGCATAGCCATGACCACCAAATGCATACGTTGGAGCTGGGGGACTTGCTTTTCCCATAGTATTTCATCATCGTTCCACACTGCGAGCACCACAGTAACCTTTGGCATGCCGTCCTGTAAGACTAATACCTGCAGGAGATTTCCTCTTGCCCCAGTGATCACTGCTTCAACTGCTCCATCTTTAAAAACCCCTTAGTCATTAACCCAACTTGGATTTTCAGCAAATACCCATTGATTTCCATAGTGTTGGGAAGGGAAGACAGGGCTGAGCATGTTAGAAAATCAAGCCCTAAATAGTTCTAACGTCTTTCCAGCTGTAACTCTCACTTCAGACAGAAATTTACAGCACATCCTCTAGATGTTCTCTGCTGGGTGATTTACTCTAGGTGACCCTGCTCTGGTGGGGAGATTGGACTAGATGATCTTCAGAGGTCCCTTTCAACCCCTACCATTCAGCGATTCTGTGATTCTGTGATGTGGTCCTCAAAGATGTAGCAGGAAAGAAAGGAAAGTACATTTAAGGCTATCATGGAAGTGACATGAATTGTGTGTTCCCAGAGCTGCTCTTCGTTATTTCTGCATGCTTGCAATGCAGGAGTGCTCCAACAGCTCAAAGCACAGTCAAGCTTGGGATTGCACAAATATACAAGGGACAGCTTCTGCCCCATGTGAGGGAGATGTGCAAAGTCATCCAGGAGCGTAGAAGATTATTGCAGCCAATGGCCAAGCACATAGGAGGTTCTGGTGGCTACCTTAGCTGCTGCTGGCGAGTGATTGTTACCTGCATGCACCATTGCAGAGTGACTTTGGTGATGGCTTTACAGACTATATCTGGTTTCAGTGAAAATACAGCCAAAAGGCATGCAGAGCTTTGCAGCTGCACATCAGCTGAGATTCCTGTGGAAGAAAATTGTTTCCATTCACGCTTCTGGGCCTGCAGTCGGGTCCTTATCCAACTTGAATGAAAACAAGTCCTCAAAAGCAAAGTGCATTTTTCCACCTGGAGCGTGGATGTGCTGTGTTCTCTGCAGAGTCTGACAGATCATGCTGAGCATGTGTAAGAAAGTGTATGGAGATGTGTGTCAGCTTGTACACGCAGGCCAGACTTAGCATCAGATGTGAAACTCACCATCCATGAAAGAGCCTGGCTAAGAGGTGAGAGTGCCCCAAAGAGACACTCTAATGAAGTTATGGAGAGCTGGGAAATGTTGGTATGACTTTATCATAGTGCACTGAAGAGAGTTTGTGAGTTAGCATTGCATTCAGTAAAAAGAGAGCTTGTGAGTTAGCATTAGCACTGCATTCAATAAAAAAAATACCCCTGGTTCCCACACATGGCTACTGCAGTACCAAAAAATCAATTCTTGCCATTGAATTGGGCCCTAAGGTGCAGCATAGTGCACAATACCTCAGGAAAGAAAGAGGTACTGCCTCTGGCTGAGGAACTTTTCCCTGCTTCTCTTCTAGTATTGATCCACACAGCAGCAGGAGTGCTGGTGCAGTCTTCAGCTACCTCAATGCTAGCCCAGGGACTATCCCCAGCCTATTGAAGGAAGCCTTATGCCCTTTTCCCTGTGCTAAGACTCACTCACACTTCATGCATTTGGTGCAAACCCATCTGTGTAGGTGCAGTGGCTGCTGTTTGGAAGGCTGCAAAGGCAGCTTGGCATAAGCACTGGTAATCGCAGCTAGCAGTTTTAGCTCACTCTGGGGAGGTAACACCTTAAACACAGCTTTGGCTAGCATGGTAAGAGAGATATGGAGTCAGATGCATCTACAAAGAGACCATCTCTGGGTGTGAATAATGTAAAATAAGTAGAAATTGGTTTTGAAATAAAATTTGAGCAGAAACTTAAGGGAAAAAACTTTGCTCTGAGGGTGCTGGAGCACTGGAGCTGGCTGCCCAAGAGGTTGTAGCGTGTCCTTCTCTGGAGATATTCCAAGACCACCTAGACTTTGTGATCCTGGGCAACCTGCTGGTGGTGACCCTGTGTCAGCAGTGAAACTGGGCTAGGTGGCCTTTAGAGGTCCACTTCAAGCTCTGTGAGAAGTGTCTGGAGAGAGAACGGCTGGGAAATGCCTGCCAGAACTGGCTGGCATGTTCCAGGCAGCTCAGTCACGAATTTAGTATTGGAGTCAGTTCTCTCTTGTCTTATTAGTGCTCTGAAGCAAAAAGTTATTGAATTTTCACTAAACCCTTCCTACATGCAAAGGTTTCTTTCTACTTTAATGTTCAAAACAGTGCGAGTCGCAGCCACCGTCTCTAGCATGTGCCCATATCTTTTCTCATTATAGGCTGAGGTCCAAAACCAATAGGAATTAAATAAATATCCCACTGAGAGCTGTACTTTTGAAAATGGCCTTATTGCAGTGCAGATGTGTGCTATCTAAAACCAGCTTAAACCTTTTTTCCTTCTTCTTCTTCTTCTTTTTCTTTTTTTTAAAAAATATATATATTTAAATTAAGAAAATAACATAAAAATCTAAATATTATCCTGGAAGGAAGTGTATGCACTGGTGGATGTTTGATTTTCATTTTTCTCCCAGCATGCCCTGTCCTTTCATCCTGTAATGGTTCTTCTCCATTAATCCTTCTCAAAACCCACAGGTAGAGATGATTATTGATAGAAGGCCAACGTGTATCTCAGTTTACAAAGGCGTATTAAAGGATACAAGGAACATATTTCTCTTGATGTCTTCTTATTAATGCAGTTCCACTCAGAACATTTTGGCATGAGAGGCACTGCCAGATGGAAGATAAAACTTCACTTTTATGGGTATTTTAAGGAAGAAAACATTTGGTTTGCATTGGTTCGAAATGAATACTATTTATTGGCCCAATGATTTGTATTTTGTAAGCAGGATAAGCAAAAGCACTGTCAGTTACTTACTATTTTAACAAGGTTTAAAGAAAGGAAGAGGCCAGATAACCTCAAGTCATTTGAAATGATCAAGTGCCTTAATAGCTAAACTGTACTAACCCAAAGAGATGGGCTGTTTACAGAACAAAAATAAATAAACACTGACCACAGCTTGGCTGTATTTAAAGATTCTGTCATTTGTTACCACAAATCTCAGCTCTCAGCATGCTTTTGGTGAACCCAGTGTGCTACAATCACACACACATCAAACAGCCACATTTGAGGCTCAGCACACACCATGGTGGAGGAATGGGGAGTTTTGGGACTGCTTCTGGGTGGGTTTCAGGAAAAGGGCAGTAAATTCTGTGAGCTGTCTTTTCCCAGGACATCAGCAAGTCTTGTGGAGTTGGTAGGACTGATTCTGTATTTGCAAAGGCTTTCCTCATGAAGAATGATCTTTCTCTTTTACTGAAGATGACAAAATTCCATGTTTTTTCTTATGTGGCTGCTGATTTTTCTATGTAGTGCTTTTGCAGGCATTAGGTCTGCAATAAATGCTTGGTGGATCCAAACATGTGGCCTTTCTCCTGCAGCACAGCCATCTTCACCTCAAGTCCACCTTCAGTCTTCCTGGAACTTGGGTCTTCCAGAGGCATGACTTGCCCTGCCCAGTGCCAGCCACTTTGATTGAAACAATATGGTGTGAGCTGTTCAGTGCTAGACCTCTCCTGGAATATGGTGGGAACATTCTGAAAGCCAAGGCCAAGGGAAAAAGGTGTGATTAACCTCTCGAAGGATGGGGAAGGAGAATTGGTTGCTTCAGTTTAACTCCTCCTTTGGTACCTGAACCCACAGAATCACAGCATGTCAGGGGCTGGAAGGGACCTCAAAAGCTCATCCAGTCCAACTCTCCTGCCAGAACAGGATCACCTATACCAGAACACACAGGAATGCATCCAGGAGGGTTTTAAATATCTCCAGGGAGGGAGACTCCATAACACCCCATGGCATTCTATTCCAGTGTTCCAAAACCCATGTTGATGCCAGGGAGGATTTGAAGACAAGCTCGACAGAGAACATACTCAGAGTAACTGTGATATGTCTTGTGTCACACAGGACCTGATGAAGGGTTTGAGACAGCAGCACTGAGTGGGATTTCTCTTCTGAGATGGGTTCTGCATTGCAAAGACTGGATCTAGGCTGCCAGGATAGTAAGGGGCTGCATATTTTTACTTTCTCCTCTTCTGTCATATAATTTGAGCCCACTCTAGCCCTTCACAGTCACACTCATTATTAGGAATAACAAAATTTCAGTGCTGCTGTGGGGCACTGATGAAGATGGTGAAATTCTACCCCATGAGAGACATTGTGTGCTTTGAGACATCTTGAGAGAGCTGCTTCAGTTTGGAGTTAGAGCAAGATTTTGGCAAGATAATGAGGAAAAACATTCTCTTTGTCTGGCCTGTGATGATGGAAGTATTTGTAATCATCACATTGATGACACCCCTTCACATTTGTAGCCTAGCTTTGTGCAATCGACATGCCAAATGACTGACCTTTTCTGTCTCAGAGACTGAAAGAGTGGAGAGCCTTTCTTTGCTGCTGGAACAGGCTGCCCAGGGAAGTGGTGGAGTCACCATCCCCTGGAGATGTTAAAAAATGCTTAGACACGTCACCTCAGCATGTGGTTTAGTGGCCATGGTGGTGTTGAATTGGTGGTTGGGCTCAATGGTCTTAGAGGTCTTTTCCAACTCTAATGATTCTGTGATTCTATGGTGAGATCATGCCAGCAGACAGGGGGTGAGGAAGTTTCAAAGCTTGGAACGTTTTATTTGCCTGCACGAAAAACAACTAATGCATGAAACAATTCATGCTCCTCAGGTGAGATTCCAGGGGTTTTGCTGGATATGGCTTCCCAATGCCATGACTGCTTTTTCCCACTCTTTTCTGATCAAACATCAAGGTCAGGATGTCGTCCCCCATTTCAGAGACTGGAGGGAAAGCAAAAGGAGACCTTGAACAACGACTGTGGTAAGGCCCTGTTGAGCTGACCTTGGATTTACTCTAACATATTCCACAGGACTTAATATTGATATCCAAATAATCTGGAATGCTGTTTTTATAAACAATTATTGGCAAGGGTAGGCATTGTTTTTGGAAGCTCATGGCTGTACAGTAAGGTTTTATTTCTGCTTGTTTTGAAGTGCAGCACGTCCTTTCAAAAGTGCTGTTCAGGAAACATCTGCTGTCAATTAAGGAGTAACACATTAAGGCATATTAAAGTGCACTCTTATTAGTGTTTCAGCAATAAAAGGAAAGGTTTTCTATCTGAATCACATGGTCTTGAACACATCTGCCAGCCATCTGAAACTTGCAAATGTTCCTCAGTAAAAACATCTTCATAACCTTGTAAAAACTTGGGAATACTTAGCACTCTGTTTTAAATAATAATAATAATAATAATAACAATAATAATTAATAATAATAATAATAATGAAAAAAAACCCCAACCAACCAAACAATCAAACCCCCAGAACAATCCAAAAAACAACCCCTTTGTGGACTGAGCTCAGGTAGTTCTCAGGGCGGCTTTGGGCTGATGTTGCTAGTCCTAGGTAAGGACAGTGGCTGCAGATGCTCTGTCCAATAACTCCTATTGAGTCCTGCAAGGAGAGCAGACTGGAAAAGCAAACTTTTACGTTCATGCAGGCAGACATGCAGAAAACTCTTCCACAGTGAAATCAGCCTTATCACCTAAGAAGAATACAATAAAGCATTAGGAGTGGTGTGATGGTTTGGGTGTTCCCTGCCCCCCCCCACTATAGAAATCACCCAGACTAGACTCAGCTGGCTCTGGAAATATGAATGAAGCTTATATTTACAGCTGGCACAATATACAAGCAGCTATTTACAGTATATACAGATATATACAGAGATAGACAAGGTAAAAGGTAATACAGAAAACACAACAGCCCTCCCAGAAACCTGAGTCCCCAGGAGGGGCTCTCAACCACCCCTGAACCTTCCCCCTGCCTCTCTCAACCTTACCCCAGTCCCAAGGAAGAATGAAGGTTCAGCCAAGAGGTTAAGAAGCAAAGATGAGTGGAGGGTGTGTTAGAGAGATGCAGCTCAGTCAGAAGCCCAAGGCAGAGTGAGACAAAATGGCAAGAGTGTTATCTAATGTTTTCCTTTCTTCTCCAGCAAGGCTCTGAGGGCAGTAGACATCACCATTGCTTTCCTTTCACAGCCTATGAGCTAGTTCCTCTCACCAAAACATTCTACTCTGCGTCAAACTAGCACAAGTGGCAAAACAGAAGGCAGTTGGTTTGGAAAGGAGTTGTTGTGTATTGGACAAGGAGGATTTTCCACAGTTGGCCTCCCCTGGTCTGGCTGGACCGTGTTTCCCACGCCATGCCATGGCCTCTGGGTGCTTCGCAGAGCCGCTGCATGGTGTGGGCCCGTGGTCAGACGCACAGCAGATAGGCAGGCTGCAGGGCACCGTCCTGCCCCGAGCGGCTGGGACTCCTGAGAGCAGCCTGTCCCAAACCCATACAGGGTGCAGGAGACTTGGAAACTGAAGTCACCGAGCAAAAAGGCTCACCGGCAGGACCATGCATGTGGCTCAGTTACCCGTCAGAAGAGACGGACATGGCCCCAGATCCTCCCGTTTGGGCACTCGCCCTCTCTGAGCCAGCTTGCTGTAAAGTGAGGGTTGATAGACCGGACCAAGAGCACAGCATCGTCACCTGTCCTGCTGGACTGAACTCTAGTACGCCTCTAGGAACCTGTGAGTGGTGTGTGTAACACTGTGCTGGGGTGGGGATGGGGTGGGGGGAGGCTGTGTTCCCTTAGGAAATGGTAGGAGACAGACCTGGTTGTCTCAGGGTATTATAACACTGCTGTTCTATTCCACTCTCCGGTATCATGGCTTATAAGGCAGGGCCTGGCTGATATCGCTCCTCTCCTCTCCTCTCCTCTCCTCTCCTCTCCTCTCCTCTCCTCTCCTCTCCTCTCCTCTCCTCTCCTCTCCTCTCCTCTCCTCTCCTCTCCTCTCCTCTCCTCTCCTCTCCTCTCCTCTCCTCTCCTCTCCTCTCCTCTCCTCTCCTCTCCTCTCCTCTCCTCTCCTCTCCTCTCCTCTCCTCTCCTCTCCTCTCCTCTCCTCTCCTCTCCTCTCCTCTCCTCTCCTCTCCTCTCCTCTCCTCTCCTCTCCTCTCCTCTCCTCTCCTCTCCTCTCCTCTCCTCTCCTCTCCTCTCCTCTCCTCTCCTCTCCTCTCCTCTCCTCTCCTCTCCTCTCTTCTCCTGCCTGCCTTTCCTCCCTTCACTTCTTTTCTCTGGGCAGAGCGAGTCCCTCCTTATCTCATGGCGTGTGGGAGAGAAGGCTCCTAGCTGGCAGGGAGCCATGCGGCCTGCGGAGGCCTGGTAGGCCTAAGCTGGGGAGGGTGGCTCTGGCCTACCATCAGGCCTGCTTGAAGGTGGAAGGGGTGGAGGATCCTGGAAGGTTTTACTCCTGTAGACTTGGCCTAGCTGGTGGGTGCATTCGTTCTACCTGATTCCCTTCTATAGATCTGCACACATAAACAGAATCTGCCTGTAAACCTCCTGCTGGTGTGCAGCATCTTCATTCTCACTCTGCCAAAGCAGTAAAGTGGCATTTCTGCCCTCCAGTCCAGGGTAGCTCCTGGCCCTAAAGCAGGACAAACACTTAGGCGTGGTGTGAGCAGTGCTATGTGGGATTCTGGCACAGGGACAAGATGGAAATGGTGGAACAAGTGATCTCCTGTGCTCTTGGCCATTTTCCAATGTGAGGAAGACACCAGAAAGGAGCAGGATGACCAAAGGAACATCCTGAGTTTGGCATTTTTAGGCATCTAATTTGCATCTCAAGCCACTGAAGTTATCCTCTTGGCACCTGTGTACAGGCACCAATGAATTAGGCACCTAAATAGAATGATAGAATGATAGAATCAACCAGGTTGGAAGAGATCTCCAAGATCATCCAGTCCAACCTAGCACCCAGCTCTATCCAGTCAACCAGACCATGGCACTGAGTGCCTCATCCAGGCTTTTCTTGAAGACCTCCAGCCATGGTGCCTCCACCACCTCCCTGGGCAGCCCATTCCAGTGCCAATCACTCTCTCTGGCAAGAACTTCATCCTAACATCCAGCCTATACTTCCCCCGACACAACTTGAGACTGTGTCCCCTTGTTCTGTTGCTGGTTGTCTGGGAGAAGAGGCCACCCCCCACCTGGCTACAACCTCCCTTCAGGTAGCTGTAGACAGCAATAAGGTCACCCCTGAGCCTCCTCTTCTCCAGGCTAAACAACCCCAGCTCCCTCAGCCTCTCCTCATAGGGTTTGTGTTCCAGGCCTTTCACCAGCTTTGTTGCCCTTCTCTGGAGAGACTCCTTGTTCTACCAGACACAATTTATGCCTGATTATAATTGCAATTCCTTCAGAAAAACTAAATCTGACCTTAAAGAGGGTGGGAGAGAATGAAAACCTGTCCAGGAAAAAAATCAAGTATTTTTTTATTCCATTTCCTCTGTCAGGAAATGCTTTTAAACACAGATTCTAACACTGGAGAACCACTGAACTATCTCATCCAGAACTACTCAATCAGTTTTCTTACTATGTCTTATAAGTGTTCTCTACTGCTTGGGTCAAAGCACCAGCCAATAAGCAAAGGAGATTTCCTACTTCAGTGTTTTTAAGGACCCAGAAGCTGTTGTAATTGGATGATGCAGCAGGTAACTTTTAGTGATGGATACATTTGCTTGGCTAATGAGATGCTGTTTGAGGCTGACCTGCTTCTACAACTCCAACATGCAGATCTTCTCACTGAGAAATGGTGCAGTTCTTCCCTTGAAAATCACAAATCAAAGCTTCACCATGCTGGTTTCTAACAGCAAAGAGATTGTTTATGTTTGCCAGAGCTGCAGGGGGAAGTTTGCTGGAGGTTCAAACTGCAGAAGGGAAGAAAGGAAATGTAGCTTTCATTCAGAGCTCCCACACTAAATGCCATTTGCCCACTGGGCTTGCTCTTCATGGGGAGCTGCAAATTGCCCGTTCAGCTGCCAAGCATAAAACAAACCTAAAGATAAATGCAAAGAAACTACTGTGCTCCTGAGCAGCTGGGAACTAAAGGCTTACTCAAGCATGGAAGAGAGCGTGCAGCTAAGCCTGACCTCAAATGTTTCCAGGGATGGGATCTCCAGGACTTCCCTGGGCAATCTGTTGCAGTGTTCCACTACCCTCATAGTAAAGAACTTCTTCATAATGCCCAATCTAAATCTACCTTTCTCTAGTTTAAAACCATTGCCCCTTGTTCTACATGCCTTTGTGAATATTCCCTCTCTAGCTTTCATGTGTCACAGACTTGAGTTCTTAATGCTGAAAGCTATGATGATGCTCTTAACTTTCAAGGTTTGAAGCCACCACTGCCACTTAAACCTTGAAGCCCTGCTTGGAAGGCTTTGCCAAGAGTAGCAGTCACTGCAGGATTTCAATTCTCCTTTGGCTGTCCTGCCAATGATGAATTCTGTTTAATTACAAACCCAGAATTTCTGTCATTTCTCTCAGCATGCCTCCTATTGGGGAAGATTAAACATCAGCCAAACATTACTGAATTACCTTTTTAAACCTATTATTTCAACATGATTAACTTCTCTTCTTTTCATTTAGCTGTAAGCAAAATCTTGTTTACAAGGGAAAAAAAAAGAAAATGAAAAAAAAGAAGCATTTGCTATAATATCTGCAATAATAATAAAAATGAACATCAGAGGGAAATAATTTATGTGTAAACCAGCATAAAAATGTCATTGATGCATGAGTTTCCTCTTCAATTAATAAAAAGGAGGAAATATTTAAAAAACAATTTATCAAGGAAATACATACAGTTCATATATCATGCACTCACAAAGGCTGTACCAGTATCCATGCCACAAATAGCCCTGTGACCTGGACTATAACACAGATGCTGGATTCCTTTCTCTGACCTAATTCGGAGAAGCTAGGGTAAGACTCTGACTTTGTATCAGATGAAAATCCTGCATCAAAATACAGATAAAAACATATTCTGCTAAAACAAGTGGCAATTAGTGCTGGTAGGATAACCCAAAATAAGTAAAATAGAGCTGCTAATTGGCATTTTATGATTATATGATTCAATGATTGTAGTTTGATTATCTGTTTTTTGTGGTGGTTGTTAACTTCATCCATAAACCCAGGTAATCTCTCCATGAAGAGTTAGATGTTACCTGTTCTGTGTGTGATGGAGTTAAATTTCAGAGTGATCACACCATACACCCAGGTAATCTCTTCATGAAGAGTTAGATGTTACCTATTCTATGTGTGATGGAGTTAAGTATCAGAGTGATCACACCATACACCCAGGTAATCTCTTCATGAAGAGTTAGATGCTACCTATTCTATGTGTGATGGAGTTAAGTATCAGAGTGATCACACCATACACCCAGGTAATCTCTTCATGAAGAGTTAGATGCTACCTATTCTATGTGTGATGGAGTTAAGTATCAGAGTGATCACACCATACACCCAGGTAATCTCTTCATGAAGAGTTAGATGTTACCTATTCTGTGTGTGATGGAGGTAAGTTTCAGAGTGATCAGAAGTATAATGCAAATGGGGCGTGAGCATCCTGCAGTTATCACTTCAAAACAGACAGAAAATTAAGAGTTAAAATAAATCTATAGGGGTGAGGTGGGGTGTGGATCCCCTAATAATCTTAGCTCTGCACAGTAGATCAAGGTAAAGAGGTCTCTGAAGGTACATTCACTGTCATCTCCTTGTGGTGTTAGAGCATGCCTTTGGTTGTTCTTACAGTATAAACATTAGATAGACAAGAAAAGAGCATTTTCTGAACCAAAATCTGTGGAAACACTCAGGGACCAGCCAAGGTATATTTGGCATTATTTGACAAAGTATTTATGCAGTCTATGAAAATAAGACAAGTGAAGAAAAACCTCTTTTCTCCTAGTCATTTGTCTGGGCTGCTTAACCTGAGATGCACTGAGGCAGGAAGGATCAATTTACTACAAGCTTGCACAAAGCCTAACAGTGTGAGCAGTGAGAGTGTTGAGCACCATAGGATGGCTCATGTGTTGAAAATAAAACATCTCAGTAAGGCTTTGCAGGACTGAGGCTTTTAGATGCAAGTTTTCCCAAGTATTTACGTGAGTTCTAATGAACTAAACTCAGTGAAGGCAAATGCAGGAGTATAGGATTGGCAAAAGGCAATGCCCATATTTTCTGTGTCTGGATCTTGTGTTCATTTTCCACTCAAATGTAATGGCTGAATTTAAGGACTGCATTGATTTCTAACCTACAAGTTTTGTCCTATGGACCCAAGGAGTTGGGGAGGAAAGGAAAAACATATCCTCAGCACATTGTGAGATACACAACACACTTCAATGTTTCCATTTTTCATAGGATATTCGAAGGGATGAGGAGACTGAGGGGAGACCTCCTTGCTCTCTACTTGAAAGAAGGTTGTAGCAAGGTAGGGAGTGGCCCTTTCTGTCAGAGTACAAGTGAGAGGATGAGAGAAATTGGCCTCAAGTTGTACCAGAGGAGGTTTAGATTGGGTATTAAGAAACATTTCTTTACTAGAAGGGTGATTGAGTACTGAAACAGACTGACCATGGAAAAGGTGGAGAAACCATCCCTGGAGGTGTTTAAAAGGCATCTTGATGAGGTGTTTAGGGACATGGTCTAACAGTTGTGTACAGGGAAAAGTTAGGTTATGGTTGGACTCCATGATCTCAGGATCTTTTCCAACCAGGCAATTCTATTGTTCTACAATGTCAACAGCAGCTATTCCTGGAATGTGTACACAAGTGCTGTCCCCTCTGTTGCAGCTGCTACTCAAGGGTGGGACTAGATGACCTTTAAAGATCCCTTCCAACCCAATGCCTTCTATGAATTAATAAATAATTTGGACAGGATGGAAATAGAAATAATGCCTGTCCTGCCTACCAGAAAGCGTTATGCCTGAGATATGTTTTCCCAAAGACCAAGAGTGGGTGCTTTGGGCAGGTCACCTAGCTTAAAGTTGATACAGCTTTACTGACTTCAATAGAGTTATGTAGATTTACACAGTGGGAAGCCTGGCCCTGTATGCAGAACTGACAATGGAAAGCCAGATGCCTTTGGAGTAATGTATGGAATCACACTCACATTTAGAAGTTTCATTATTGAAGAAAAATGAGATAATACCTATGCTGAGCAGAGATATTGGCATTGTCAGTTATATATTGAACCCTATCTATGGCTTAGTGGCAACCTGAGCAAACTTTCCCATTAATTCCATCTCTGCAAAGAAGCTGCTGCCTTCCCTGCACTTGGCAGTCTGTAATTTACCTCTTACATCAGTGTCTGAAATTGAGTAATTTTTTTTCTAAAGAGACTTATACTGATTATAAAGTTTTGGTTTTCTTCTTTTTTCCTAGTCTGGTTTATTTGCTTATTTGTTTGTTTGTTTTTTAATGTATCTTTTGTTTTATTGCTTTTTAAAATTGCATTTGCTATCTGAAAAGCATGTACAAGGATTTTCAAGGCAAGCCAAATGAAAAAACCCAAGCCTGGTGATTCTGTGATGGAAACTGGTTCTAACAAAAGGTGTCATTGTCAGCAAACTTGATTTTTCATGGATTAGCAGTTAATTTTTTTTCCCCTTCTATTTTATCTCACAGGTATTGAACATCAGGGAGTGGTGAGGAATAGGAGGAAGAACAAGACCATAACCAGGTAAGATCAAGTGCACCAGTTAAAGTTATCCCTCCAACATGAATCCATAGAAGCCTGGCATCACAGTATTTCACAGTATCACCAAGATTGGAAGAGACCTCACAGATCATCAAGTCCAACTCTTTACCACAGAGCTCAAGGCTAGACCATGGCACCAAGTGCCACATCCAACCTTGCCTTGAACTGCCCCAGGGACGGCGACTCCACCACCTCCCCGGGCAGCCCATTCCAGTGTCCAATGACTCTCTCAGTGAAGAACTTTCTCCTCACCTCGAGCCTGAATTTCCCCTGGCACAACCTGAGGCTGTGTCCTCTTGTTCTGGCACTGGCCACCTGAGAGAAGAGAGCAACCTCCCCCTGGCCACAACCACCCTCAGGTAGTTGCAGACAGTAATAAGGTCACCCCTGAGCCTCCTCTTCTCCAGGCTAACCAATCCCAGCTCCCTCAGCCTCTCCTCGTAGGGCTGTGCTCAAGGCCTCTCACCAGCCTTGTCACCCTTCTCTGGACATGCTCAAGCATCTCAGTGTCCTTTCTAAACTGGGGGCCCCAGAACTGAACACAGTACTCAAGGTGTGGTCTAACCAGTGCAGAGTACAGGGGCAGAATTACCTCTCTGCTCCTGCTGGCCACACCATTCCTGATGCAGGCCAGGATGCCACTGGCTCTCTTGGCCACCTGGGCACACTGCTGGCTCATGTTCAGGCAGGTATCAATCAGCACCCCCAGATCCCTCTCTGTCTGGCTGCTCTCCAGCCACTCCGACCCCAGCCTGTATCTCTGCATGGGGTTGTTGTGGCCAAAGTGCAGCACCCTGCAAAGCCAAAGCCAAACGTAGAGTCTAAAAAGAGAATAAATTCAGATATGAGAGTTTGCAGGACACATGCTGTTACCTCAAGATTGTGCAGCTCTGTAGGCATTTGCCACCCAGAATAAATTACCAGCCACACCATGGTCCTTCTGTCAGCCAGCTGCAATGTGACTCCAGATCTGGGTGTGCTGGCTAAAGGGAAAAATAGAATTTGTTTCCTTGTATTTTTTCTTGTTTTCCAGAATTGTCCTCAGGTAAATGTGTAGGAAATGATAATTGCTAGAAAATGTCAGTCTGTGAAAGCTTTTGTATGATGATGTGTTTGGCCCTGGGACTCAGATACAGGCAAAACTTCACCTCTGTAGCCTGTTAGGTGTTGGACAGAGGTATTGCCCCCTCTCCCCTGCCCTGAGGAAAGAGAATTTAGAGCTCCATGTAGAGCTGGGTTTTTCTCCTCAATGTTGTAACAAGAAGGAACAAGGTATGAATTGGCACAAAGCAGGTAAAAGTCATGCATGATGCAATAGAAGGTATGGATGTGGTGTTGAAGGACATGGTTTAGTGGTAGATTTTTCTGTGCTGGGTTAATGGTTGGACTCAATGACCTTAAAGGTCTCTTCCAAACAAAATGATTCTGTAATTCTATTCTATGAGACCTGTGCATTATTCCTGCTTGCTCTCCCCCCATCCGTGGTCTGGTGGTATTCCCTGCATTGCAAACAGCAGATGTGGGGCTTGGGAACAGCTATTGTCCCTGAAAATCCAGTTGGATTTGCTTTAGCCCCTGAAAGGCTCAAAGGACAATTTTGGCAAGAAAGATGTCTGAATGGGTCATTAGAAATGAGGTTGCTCTCCTGGAGCTGGGTTGTTTCTTTGCTTTCTGAGCTAGCCTGGGCAATGCAGGCTCCTGGAAGCTGCAGGTGGATGGAAGTGCTGCTGCACATAGCTGGGATGTCCCCAGGGAGGTGTGAGAAACTTGATAGTTTCTGTTTGCTGAAGCTACTTGTTCACTCCCTCGTGGCAGACAAGTTCCTGGGATACTTACACCCCACAACCTGGGAAGGCCACTCATCCCACTGGGGGGAAAAAATCACATGTAGAAAACCAGTGTGATACTGAGCAGGGCTTTAGAGAGGATGGGGAAAAATCATGTCTGTAATTCCCCTATAACTCCTTGGCAGCTCTTAGTTTAGCCAGGCTCACTCCAACCCTGAGAGGAATCCTTCAACTCCAGCCATGGTGCTGAGCAGGGCTAACTGGAGGCTTTGCAGCCTGCTCCCCCAAGATTCTGCTTCCTTCTGCAGCTGAGCTGGTTTGTTTAAACCTCCTAGGAAAAAGAAAGTCTTGGGTGGCTAATCCTCAGCTCCCCTCTTCCCAGCCTCACTGGGGTTAGCCAGTGTGGTGAAGCAGCTGATATTAATGCCTGGCCAGCTACGTTGCTGAAGCACTGAGTGTGTTTATTGGAGTAAGCACAGTGTGTGTCTCTGCTGCAGATGGATTGCATAGGCACAGCCATGTTCATCTGCCAAACTCTCGGAGAAAAAACACTCACAGGTATTTTACCTATTGCTAGCAGAGCTCTCCACCTCCTTCTCTCACATTATTTATTCCTTCCTTGCTCCAGTCAATAGCCCTGGCACCAGGGCTGCTGCTGGTGGGTGTCTTTGCTGGGTGCGTTTGGATGCTGCTAAGTTGGTACCTGGTGAAAGGAACATCAAGGAGCACAGGCAGGGCAGAGGGATGGGTTTTCCGTCTGGTATGTAAGGAGGATGAAAGATTGTTTTTGTGCAGAGAAAGGGACATGGCACAAATCACTTGTCCTGCTCCCTCCTTAATTCTGGGTCCCACCTGCCCATCATTGTGGTGTTTTCTGGAGCTGCAGATGGACTTTCTTTGTAATGCAGCAAACAACAGCATTTACTGATTAGAAATTACTCATCCTGCCACTTCACAACTTAAACCGTGACCAGAACAGAAAGGCAAAGCATTCTGAGTCACTGCTGCTTGCTTTGTGTCCAGCCAGTTTGTCCATCAGCACTTCAAACAAGCAGATTCAAGTTGCTGGATTGGGAATATGAATCCTTTTCCTGCAAATGTTAAAGGGTGTCTTCCCCTCCAAGGCTTCTTCTGGCCAGGATTTTATAATGTGGCATTCAGTTTTGCTGGCCAGCGAAGGCACCTGTCCCAGGGCAGTTATTTTTAGCAGTGGAGCTGACATCCAATACAGTAGCCCAACTTATAAAAGCTGGCCAGCATCCTCTCTCTGTGAGTTATGTTTTGCTTCAGTGTGATTAACTGTAGTTAAAAAATGAGCTTTGGGGGCATATAAACAGGAGAGCAGAAGGGCTGCTTGGAAGCATAAATCACACAAATATTAAATGGGAAAGTACATCCAATTTGCTACTTGTTTGCTCAAAGCTATTTAAATTAAGGGAAACATCATCCCTTTTCCAGAAAGATAGTTCATGATTTCTTCAAATGAGACCTAAACCAGCAGTCCTACAGTAATGCTATGGAGTCTGAAGCTTTACCAACAGAGGGAAAGAACAGCAGAGCATTGGCTCCTCCTTTGGCTTCTGCATGGCTGTGTTGACACGAGGAAGGATCATGGCCGTGAAACAAGTGAGTTTAGGAGGCCATCTCAACAGACAGGTCACAGATAGGAGAGCTCTGTCTCCTCAGTTTCTCTGTCTCACTCTGTCCTTGCTTTGCTGGGACAGAATCCTTGGCCAGACAGGGTTTGCAGGCCATTAGTTGTTACAAGTCCACCAGGGCAGTGACCCAAGTTGGCTACAGGTGTATCCCAGACCACAAACATAATGCTCAGTATAAAGGGGGAAGCATGATGAGCAGTGGGGAATCTCTTGCTTAGACATGTCCTGACCCTGCTCCTCTTCCTATTTCTGAGGACTGCTTTCCTGTTTGTTGTGACCACTGTGCATTTACTGGGCTGGGTGTAATTTTGTGTACTTTTGTATAGTACTTTATATTGGCATTGATATTAGTTTGGCTGCTTCATTAAATCTGTTTTTGTTTCAATCCATGGGCTTCCTGTCCTTTTCCTGATCCCCTTCTCTGCTGTGGAGGGGGAGTCATTGGGTGATAGAGAAACTACCATAGTTTAGCTGTAGATTTGGGCTGAACTTCCATGGCAGCAACAGAAAGGAGAATTTTCTTAATCTTGAATGCAAAATGTATTTTTCATTTCTTTGTTGATGCTGAGACCTAACTGGAAGGAAAGAAAGCTCACCTCTACATTGAAATCTCTGAGATTTATTACAGAACCATAGGATTGTTTCAGTTGGAAAAGACTTCTGAGATCACTTGCAATGTCCCACTGAGCTGATGGGGAAAAGGAGCTGCCATTTCATTTCCTCAAATTTGAGTGATAGTACAGAGGAAAATTCAGTAGAAATAAAAACTTCTAAAAGTGATTTCCACAATTCAGTTCTCCTAAAAACCTCACGTCATGTTTCCACCTCCCTGTGTCTTTATGAAAGCTACAGCTGGGGTATTCAAGACCATATATATGCATTTTTCTGTGGCAACATACGGAGGTTTCCATCCTAGAGCAAGCTCTCCCTGGGCTAGGTGCTGCACAAAGAGAGCCTGAGCCCAAAGCCACAATAATCTAAGTGTCTGGGAACCACACAGACTTGTCTTACATCTAGCTCTGAGATTTCCCCATTAGTGGGGTAGCAGGCACCACTTCTTGCTTGTGATGAAACCCTAAGTAATAGCATTGCTTGCTACTCGATTGCTGGGCTTGCTCAAGGAAATGGTCATTTATTCACCTGTAGAACAAACGAGTGCTTTCTTTGAGTTGCAGCGTGTGCTAGGAACATGTCTCTCTACATCTCCCTCAAGCTATATGTCATCTTCCAGCTACGATTCAACATTTCCCTAAGTGTGCTGGCAGCACTCAGCTTGAAAGGTGATCCTGCACCAGGCTTTCCAGTTCTTCACCTGACCAGCGTCATTCACATCCCTCCACCACCACCAGGGCCCTGAATAATATTCGCTGCTGAATGCTCACATAATTTTTCATTAGCCACTTCAGTTGGCTTCGTGTCCTTTTTGTACACATAACCAATATGCATTAACAGTTTCCAGTAGGTCCATTAGGATTTCTCCCCAGTCTCCCTGGCAGATAGGATAGTGCTATGGCAGGCTCAGATTTCGTTAACCCCTCCATATGCCGAGCATCTCTGCTCCTCCACTGCCATTCCTGGTTCCTTTTGCCCTGCTGAGTTTCATTTTCAGTAATTATTAGTAGGGGTGAACACTGCAAAATGAAAATGCATCATTTGGAGGCTTTAGTTTAGCACTTTTATATAAAATCTGCTGTTGCATCTTTGTATAGAACCTGCTTCAAAGGAAACAAGAAAGAAGCCTGCTTCAGTTCTATGTTTTTCACTGGCATTACCCATTGGTAGGTTAATTGCTAATCCAGGCATGAACCTGACCTGTAATATTTTATAATATTAAAAAATAATAAAATTATCCCAAGAAAGCATCTCACAAAAACTGCTGAAGAAGACATGAGGCAGGGACAGGCAGGGTTTGTTTTTCTGATGCTAGTGTCCAGCCAGGGTTTAACACTGGATCAGGTGTGGGCTGAAGTATCCAGCACATCTGACTGAACCAGACCAAACTCCTCCAGCAGCTGGTTGTTAGCTATGTTTGAAAGACCAGTAGTTTGGATCAGCTTGCAGTGCACTGTTTCAGGCACAGAGATGTCCCAGCATGCAGCCCCCCACCACAGTGACAGCCACACCAAAGCCTGCATCAATAAAATCCTTCACTGTTTACCTTGAAAGTGCTCCAGCGCCTCCATTCGTGTTGCCTCCTGTTTCAAAGCTGGGGAGATGCCTTCCAACTGCTGCGCCTCAGGCTTGTGAAATATTATATGGTGAAGCTAAAAGAGTGTTTATTTTAACAATAATGAGGGGAACCCCTGATAGACTTGTTCAGCAGGACTGTTTGTGGCTGTTGCTAAGGAGTGAGTGAGAAGCAGAGCTGTGCCCAGGCTTAGTACACATCACAGGCTCAGCTGCATTTATGGGTGAGGGACTGGAACTGCACCAGGCAATATCAGGAAGACCATGACCTGTTTTCCACTCTCAGCCTCATCCTCTCCAGCGTGATGCCATTCAGTTTGCTCAAGTTCCGAAATGCAGACTACATCTTTTCTATCAAGTGTGCAGCTCAGCCCAGGCACATGCAGAGAGATGCTCATTCAGCTCCACATCTCGGCTTGGTGTTTCAAACTCACTCACAGCCCAGGGCTTTCCAACACTTTGATTGAGTTTGGACTCCTCTCTTATTTTCATTACTTAATTCAAAACGTTCACCAGCTCACAGCTGAAACTCAGAGCCAGCCCCACAAGCTACTCCATGTTATTTCTGACTCAACCGACCTTTGAAAGAAGTTTTTAAATCCTATTTGGAGAAAGGCAAGCTTCCAAAAGAAGTGGAGGTTGGATTTGCTGTGAAGGAACATCCAAAAGAACTTGGGCATCTCTCCAGAGTTTATCCAGCCCAAACAAACCTAGTCTAACCTGGAAAGCAAGCAAGTAATCTCCAAATGCCAGCTGGATTGAAAACAAGAATACTCTCTTGGGTGGTAGTCTTGGACTTGTAGTTTTGGTCTAAGTCAGCAACCACAAGCCCAAAGGTGATTGTTTTATCACCTCATAAAAATTTCAGTGCAAGCCAAGGTTCTCAACAGAGGCAAGATTTCATCATTTCCTTGAATGGAAAAAAAAAACCTCATGGGACACACTTGTTCCCCCTGAGAAGACATCCTAAGGGCCAGGGGATCCTGGATCCAGCTCCGGGCACCATGTGCTACCAGTGACGTTGGATGCAGCAGTGACTGTGAAAGAGAATGGATGCAAGGCTGTAGAGCTGTTGGTGAAGAAAGGGCAAAGCTTTGAATTGGTGCAAAGTGTGAGCAGGGAAGACAAGGTGCAAGGGAGCAGCCAGGGGCATGTGTTGGTGGCATCCTAAGACCTGTCCTCCAATTTGTTTGAGAGGTCAGAAAGAGGGAGATGATTGTTTCTTTTCTTTGTCCCTGGACAAAGAAAAAGAAGCCACTGAGTCCTAGTAGACAGGTACTGGGGAACTGATACAAGTTAAAGATCCAGAATAATCTGCCCAGGGAAGCCTGGAGATCCTTTTCAATCAGAAAGCCTGCCTAGAACAGATACGGCTTTGTCCTGCATCCAGGGCAATGTTGAGCATTTTGCTCTCCAGCTCAGCCCAAGAGAGACAGAACAAATGAGAAGATTTCCTCCTCCCAGAGGCCAAGATGGAAATAGACCATCATGACTGACCCTTTTTTCCCACACATCACATTCACCTTGTTTGTCTTTGCTACTTAGCATACTGGCAAGGGGCTTTGGCATCTCTTCCACCAAGAGACAAAAAGAAAAGTGATTTTGTTTTTTTTTTCTGAGATGAGTTTGCATCTTTTACTGATCCCTTTTGTTTGCAACCTGCCCTCTTGGAGAGCTTAAAGTTAGAATGTGTGGCCATGTAGACATTTCTATTGCTAGAAACCTGCAGCTTATTGATCTAAGCTCACCTTGCCCCCAAGCAAGGACTGGGTGCTACATGAATTATACAACCATCCTGTAACAACACTGCAAATGGGACAGGATCAGAGGCTGCTATAAGAGCGTAATCTAAGTAAAAACACTAGATCTGTCTGTTTATGGATCTAATAAATTATGTTGGAATTGTGCAGTTATAAATCCAAGCTGTCCAGTAAACCCAACAACTAATTTGTCAGTCGCTCGTCTAGCAACCTGACTCTCTGCTGCAATTGCTCACCATGCAGATAACAAGGTGCCTTACAAATCTCTTGGTTAAATGTCATTTGTTTCAGTGCCATAACATGCTATGGATCATTGCTCACACACAGTAACCCAATTATATTAACCTGTGCAGCAATACGGCCTAATGACGTGACATTAATGCGAACACTTCAGAGGTTTCCAACAATTTGGTCTTTCCTCCAAAAGGGTTTTTCTCCTTGAGCATCTTTTGCCTTCTTTCCTCCCTCCCTTGATGCTCAGAGGCAAAGCAGCACATCCACCCAAACGCATCTACAATCATCATAATTTCCTGAATAACTGAAGCTTGTTCACAGCTTGGAAAGCGAGCTGGAGCTGTGTTACTTGTTGGAATCTCTCCAGATCATAAGTTTGGCTGTTCCTTAGGCTCCAACTTCTCTTTGGTATTTTTATAAGAATACCTTTTAAATGCAACCCCTTACATGTTGTCAGGGTTGAACATATGATTTGACAGTAGCAGAGGAAAACAGCACTTTGAAAACACACACACAGGGAAAATAAAACCCAACGAGGCTACTGAAAGATGAAGCTGTTATGTTCCAGCCTTGGAGAACGCTGCCTAAATATGCTGGCAGGTCCTTTGGCTGATTTCTTCTCTGCTGCAGCAGGCACTGAGAAGCAAAATAGAAACAAGATCAATTTCATAAAATCATCTTGTTCTGCCTTGTGGGTGATGGACACAAAAGCAGTGGAGGAAGTTATTTAATAACAGTGGACAGAATTCATGTTTTGCTTTTGTTGGGTTTGCTGTTGTTGTTTTGGGTTTTGGGTTTGAGTTTTTTTGACTGTTGGGGGTTTGGGGTTTTTTTTCCTTCTTTTTTTAGGGTGTGTGGGGTTGGGTTTGTTTTTTTTTTAATAGAAGGCCAGTGAATCTCAAAATCTTGTTGAAAATCATCTTTATTCTTATTTCTGAGAGAAAACTAGAAGTCTACTGCCTTAGATTCACTGGAGTCATGAAAAAACTCTCCAGAATGCTGTGGAGAGAGTGCAAGAGGGCAACCAGCCAGTTCAGAGCGGGATGCAAGTCTGATGGAGAGACGTGAAGGATTTATAGCTCTGCCTCATGGTGGTGGCTGTTTTCCATCATTACACTGTATGGGGAGGGACAGAGACTGATCTTTTGGTGATCCTTTGCACTCTGGCTGGTGGAATTTACACCACAAGTGGAGTAATATGCACACAGTCAGAATATGTCCATCTCTTTCTGTGTGTTTATGGCTTTTTCTAGCTTGTGCAGAGAAGTCAAGTAACCCAGTTGTAAGCATCGAGCTAAACTTGCTGATATCAGCTAAACCAAGCTTCTTCCTCTAGGAGGAGTTTTAGTAAGTAAAGAAATAAAGAGGCTCATCTCTGACAAATCTTACCTGACACAAACACATTTTGATCAGCCTGGCACAGCCCATAACAGGCGCATCTAAATATTATGAAGAAATATGTGGTGATCAGCTCCAAATATGTGGTGATCAGCTCCAAATACACAGCCTGTAATGTATACTTGCTAAATTCTTTCCATTGTGCTGTTAAATGCATCCAGCTGTCCACACGTTAAAGTTAAATATACTGTACTATAAAACTGAACGGAGAGTGGAAACTATTAAAATAAACCCAGCTATTTCCCTCTTCCCACTCTCCCTCCCAATCAAGTATATTTGAGTTGGGGAAGGAGGAGAGCTATAACAACAATTATTTGATGTGGTGCATGGCGATGTCAGGGGGAGATGGAAAGGGAATGGAGCAGCCCCAGTCTGAGGAGTGAGGAGAAATGTGGATGGATTTTCTAAATTACCTGCTCAGGCAAAGGATCCTTCATGTGAGGAGCAAGCAAAATCCTCCCTGGATAGGTTTGTCATGCATAAAAAAAGACACATGGGAAAAGACGGGGGGAGAGTGATGTTGTCATGGATGAAGGGGGCAATCTTGGAGAGGCATCACTATCTCACACTGGAAAAGAGCTTTAGGCTTTTGCAAAGCATGTCCTGAGAATTGATTTGGTTTGGGTTTTGTGGTTGTTGTTTTTTTTTTTTTTTTAAACATTACTTTATTATCAAAGGTTATGGAAAGAGCAGAGGTACAACAGCAAGAAGAATGTAAGCAGAAATGATGTGAAGTTCTCGTGGGCAGCACAGGTTCATGTCTTGCGCCCTAGTATTAGAGTATGAAGGTCAAAACTCTCTTATCCTGAGGCAGGAGCAAGAGGAACATGGTAGAAAAGCAATAGCCTAGGAGAAATAGGTTTTTTTCCAACTAGCTTTCACCCCATTTTTCTAACAAAGTGAAGGTTGTCTGTCTCTCTGTTATGCAATTTCCATCATTTTGTTTTGTTTTCTTTTTAAATCAGCAAAATACAGGTACCAAACACAGAGCTCCTGCTGAACCAGAGGTAATCACAGCTGAGTCCTTACCCATTTTGAAAGGCAGCAGCAACTTGCCTAGCTAAAGGGTCCAAAGGTGTAAGAGAGATGTCTGCAGCCTAGATCAAACCAAAAGCTAACATATTACACTTTTTTTTAACCTCTCCTTTGCTTCAAGTAAGAAAATATCTCCTAATTACTTTGTTACTGGAGGTCCTCCAGCCTGTGGATATCCCCCAGCAAAGATTGGAGCAGCCTTGTTCACCAAATCAACTCCCTCATTCCCAAGCATTCCTTTGGACCCTCCATGGGACACTGTCACTTCATTTCGTGGTAAATTTGGCAGCTATTTAATTATATGTGATCGTGTTGGATGAGACAGTCATTTAGAAACTCAGAAGAAAACAAATCTGGGCAGCAGAGAAGGGAAATGAGGTTGTGAGCAGTAATGTGACCTGGTGGCCAAGCCCTTCAAGCGCCTTGATGCACATGAGTGTGTGTTTAGTCTGAATGATTGCCCAGCTCGAGTGAAGGTTCATATTTAAACACCCTGTTTGAACAAGTGCAAATCACTTTTGTCCTCCAGTACCTCTCAGAGTAACAAATATTACATTAAAATTAAAAAAAAAAGAGAAAAAAAGAGAATCTGTTCCAGCATCACTTTTAGAACACTCCAGATGCTGCTCTGTGATGTGTTTGAGATTTATGTAGCTGTAGTGTGATGTAAACACTGACTGCATCATACCTGTGCAGGGTGTTGGATGCAGGGAGAGTATCAATTCACCATCAATCAGAGCATTTACTCCTGGTTAGGGCTGGAAACCAGGCTTTGTACACTCCATTTTAGTGATTGTTCTTCAGATCAAAAAAACTCCATAAAAAATCAGAGGTGGGAGTCTATTTTTGCTTTATACTCATGGAATCACTTGGAAAGGGATTTTTTTTTATTACTTTCCCCCATTCTCTTTTTTTTTTTTTTGGTCACAAAATTCCAGAGCTGTTCTGCTGAACATAAACTGTTGCCCAAAACCTCCTGTCTATAAACAAGTTTCTGCATCATGGGAACATCAGTTTCAGCAGCTATTTCTCTATCAGAAACAGACCATGGCTGCAGGCTGTGGTCTTCCCTTAGAAGGAAGATGAAAATGATGCCTGGGCTGGCTGTCAGTAGGGCAGGTTGAAAATTCAACGAGCAAAATGCAGATGAAACACTATGAGCTAGAACTGACTGCTTCAAGTAGTGCACTCAGGTTCAGACCTTTGCTGGTTATTCCTGCACAAAGTGCATGTGATTATGTTTCCTGCTCTATCAACAGGAAGGTGTTTTGCCAGTACCATTAAGTAATCCACTTAGTTCCCAATTATTTAATGCTCTACAACTATCTTATTGCAGTTTGTCCTCTTGACAGCTCGGGCAGCAGCAATACAACATGTCTGAACCCTTAAGCATGTCTGCACAGAGGCTCACTATCAAATGCTGCAAAGGTCAGGGCCTCTCAGGGTGTCAGTGACAAAGAAGAGACTGTGGAGGAACTTTCTGGGGTGAGGAGAGTGAAGGATAAATCAACTGCCTGTATAGATGAACATATGGGCATGGAAAGCAGCTCAGTTGCTGGGAACCTGCCAAAAAGGAAGAGAAGGTGGAGGGAGATGTTTCTGATATGAGATGTCCAGCTTGGATCATTGGCACTTTGCTTTGGCATTTTTTAAAATAGATGTCCCTCTGTCACACTTAGGCATTTGGGATGCACAGGAATAGCAAAATCAAGTCACATTAAAATGTCCTGGGATCACACCAGCAATAGCTTTCGTAGCTCCTGTGGCCTCAAACCCTTCTCTGATGTCATACACTTGAGATGAGAGAGCAATGAGCTATTTGACAAGTGTCAGCTTTCAGGAGTGTTTGGGATCAGCCTACAACTATCAGAAAGCAAATTAAAGGTGAACTGGATTAATCTGTGCAGTGGAGAGTGTAAATGTGTGAGATAAGAAGGGTTTGATGCCAATCAAGATGCTGCTTCTTTCTCCTTCCTCCCTGGTTTAAATAGAAATGAAAAAAAAGGGGGGAAAAAGCTTTTCAGAAGTCATGTCTATTGCTACCCTGTAATCAGCTCCCATTCCCCCTCTTTCCTACTGATGCCTCTGCACACTTGATTTGATTTTTTCAATAAGAGAGATATTTATTTCAAAATGAATGAATGCAGTTTGCACTCCCATGGATGGTTTTAACCTGATGATTTACAACAGCTTTGTGGATGAGCTTTCAGCACCTTAGAGAGACAAGAAACGACCTCTTCTAGAGCCCAAAACTGCTATGTCCAGGGGGAACCATCACAACCTTCCACCCTAGATAGCCACTTACATCTGTAAGCAGGGAGTTTAACTTCCTGCCTTTGAAGGATTTTACTCTTGGCTTGCACAATGAGGCTGGGGAGTGGGGAACCAGGACTTTTGCAGCACAGAGATGTGAAACTGTGTCCTCTGACTATGCAGCAGCTTGGTGACAGCCTGAAGGAGTCCCCAGCTCCTCTGCAACTAGTCTTGTTTTCCCATCAGGAAACATCCTCTTTTTATTCCTTGCCCATCCATGCTGGATGTAGCAACAACAAAGCAGTGTCCATAATGTCCATGTTAGGCCAGGAACTTTCAGAGGTGCATGAAGTAGTTCGGTGACTGATTCCCACTGAAAATAGGTTGCAAATGGCCATTTAATGCTCTCTATCTCTGCTGACAGCCTCATCCCTTGCTGGGTTAATGGCCTTAGATTCTTTCCCTTCTCAAGCTTGAAGCAATTGTTTTATAAAAGCAGCATAGCCCACCCCATGACAATCTTTCACCGGCTTTAAAGTCCTTTTTTTGGTTCAGCTCTTGCAGCATTTGCTCGGCTTAAGTAATTTGACAGAGTGAGGATTGCTGGCCTTTGCTCAGCCAGTAGGTAAATAAAAGCCTGGCTCTCTTTTCTTCTGCTGAGAGTAAAATGATGTATTGACAAAGGGCACGATGCATATTCACCTCCATTCATCCCTCCTGTTACTCCTTTCCATCGGAAGGCAAGGATGTCCCCATTCAATTACCTCTGCTGAGGACATGACCTGTTGAGAGGTGCACAGCTGAATGGCAGAGCTGAGCAGGGTAGGAGAAGTGCAGCTGGACCACATGCCCCTTCCATCAAACTCATGGCTGTTATAGAAAGGCAGATGATGAAGAAAGCCCTGGCTTTTCCCACACCTGCTGCTGTTCTTCAGGTGACCTTGGAACGAACATTTACCTGTTCCTATTCCTGCTCTGATTCCTATTCCTGTTCTTCTTAGTCCTATTGTCATACAAACACCTTCACACTCCTTCTCTTCCCATTCCCTCCAGTCCATAACTGGTAATTTACAGGGTGAATGTCTGCAACTTAAAAAAAAAACAAACATGAGGACAGAGGCAAAGCTGCAGGGTGATACTTGCAGATGGTCGTAGCAAAGCCCTGCAGACTTCGTTGTCTATCTGTAACCAAACACTTTGAGGCTAGGTTTCGGGGGAGCCATAAGGAGCCTGAGATGTCCCACATTCACCCTGTTGGACTCCTAGGCTGACAGAGACAGGTTACTTGCAAAATGTTTGGAGGGTTTATTTTACCAATGTATCTTATGATGCCTTTCTGGAGGTCAACATTTGTAAGGAGATGAAATCTCTGATGTACTTAACTCTGCAGGCAGACCGCCACTGCCTACTGACAAAGCATTTCTAGGGCAGATTAAGCTTTTGCTGCTCTTTAATTAGGGAACCAGGGAGAATTAGAGGTGTGACTGCATCCAGGAGCTTTGTAAGGGAGACTTCTCTGGTGTCTAAGACAGGGAAGCATTAACAGCCGTTTCACAGAATTTTGGCTGGAATATAGATTGTGTAGTTAGTCCCAAAACAACAATTAAAGATCTGTTAATGACAACAGGTAAAGTGAGAGACAAAGAGATTTGTATGAGCCGTTCTTTCCTGCAATGGCACTATCGAGACAAAACTTTCTGCCTCCATAAACATTTATCTTGTACTCCAGGACAACTAGCCAAATCCCCAGCTGGGATCTGGCTGATTTGCCTCCCTGACTCCAGCACAGCAATGCTGACTGCCACCAGCACAAGGCAAAGCTGTTAGCAGAGTATGTTCAGCAGCTTCTTAGTTCCTGGGTATTCAAACACTCTAAGCAGTATCTTGTGACTGAATCTCAAACCCATTTTTATCCTGCATGAAGTCACTCTTCTGCCTCTTAAACAATAATTCACCTTGGAAGTAGGAATGCAGAAGGAAGAAATTTGGAAGAAAGGAACGAATTTTGGAATTTGGAATAAGGAAGGAATTTGGAAGGAAGGAAGGAAGGAAGGAAGGAAGGAAGGAAGGAAGGAAGGAAGGAAGGAAGGAAGGAAGGAAGGAAGGTGCTGCCACCACGTTGAGAAATGATCCCAAACAGATACAATTGACTTGGTTGCAGATTCCTGCTGTTCACCTACACAAGTTGCCCGCCCTTGACAGATTGATTTTATTTATCTGCTTATTTTATGGACGTTTAAAACAATCCAAAGGGAAACAAGCTACAAAAGAAAAGCTGTCACTGGGAAGTTAGTCTTTAACAGCCAAGTGTCTCCCAGACTAGACAGAGATGCTGCAGCCTCTCTGAAGTTTGCATGTCATTACAGGGGGATGTTGTGACAGAAACAGAGATTTAAGACAGATCTTTTCCTTGCCCAGGGTCCTTTCTGCTTCTGCAGTGTTTATATGGGATCACTGAGCTATATCAAACATTCAGTATTGAATACGTGAAGTACCATCCACATGCATCACCTATCAAGAAAGACTATTCACTGCACAGCAGCACAGAAGTACTCCCAGGGCAAAGAAGGACTGCCCAGATTGAGGGCTTTCTTTTTCTTCATCCTCTTCTTCTCATTACAACTGTAGGTGGCTGTTAGAATTAACTTACCCAGCACAGAGATTCATGGTCAAGAGCTAATTTGCTGCAGGAATCGACTCTGCTGTGCCTCTAGATAGAGTGATTTGACTGCACCTTAAAAGTGCTTAAACTGCTTTGCTGAATCAAGTCCGAGTCCAGATTAGATTAAAACTATAATCATCTGGAGTTTACTGCCAATTATTTTGTACTGTAGCTGCCCCTGAAGGGATAAGCAAATTATTCCAGCTCTTTGCCCCCTAATTTCTTGTCAGAGCCAGTCGCAGCCTCACAGTCTTATTTAACCACCAGGGCGGTCAGAGTTTCCCTCAGGTTTCCCCTGGATTTCAGCTGCAATCAGGTCCACCTCTGTTGTCCCTGAGGATACAAATTGGTTAGCTCCAGGACCACACAAGGGTTTGGTGTCCATTCCCATGATCACAACAAGACCAGGAGGTCCAGCTCTCTGTAAGTCAGGCCTCTCAGTCTTGCTGGTCCCAGCACATCCCTGCCACATTCAAATGACCACATTAGGCAAGTTTAATGGGTCTGCTCAGATAGAGTTGGTGTGAAGACGTTCCCACATTTCTTCTCCTGAGCTGTCATGCCTGTGCAGAGTGTGAGTCCTCATTGAAGAGCATTTTTTCCCTTCTGTGTTTGACAGGAGCAGATGCAGAGGGAGATGTGATGAGCATCACTGCTCTGCTCTCCAGGCAGGGCTCATTTTGGGTTACAGCGTACTGTCTTCTCCTTTGAAATGAGACAGCCAGCATCCATGAAATGAAAGTGATTCAAACAGCCTGGAAAAACCAGATTAGGAATGGCTGGCTGCGAGAGTTCTCCAAAAGAAACAGGCAGCATCCTCTTTAGAAAGGCAAGCCTGGCTTGCAACAGCATCAAAACCAGGAGAGCCAATGCTGACTCCATCTCCAACTCGGAAATGATCTGTCTTTAGTGGTTCTGGTGTACAAAGAACTGATTAGTGAGGTCTGCATGGCTACAGTGGAATCAAGTGAGGAGAAACCACTCACAGCACAGAGCTTTTCTGCTGTCTCTGGACTCACATTTCTCAGGCTTAAGGATATTTCAGCACAAGATCCATGGTTATATCTCATGTTTATCTCAACTAATCTAACCACAGCATATTAATGAAAGTAGATCTAAAACAGTACCAGTGGTCAGTACCAGAGTGCACCACTGTTGTGTACCAGGGACCTGACTCCCCTCTTTTACATGCTGTGTTTCAGTTTACAGTAATTTTCTTTTCTTACACAGAGTATCCCAGTGGAATGACTAACTCCACTTTAAGACTCTAGCAACATTTTCAAAATCCCCTTTTGGTGATGTTTTAGTGATGATGATTCACTGCAAGTGGCCATTAAAGCAATTTAAGATGTGGCATTTCAGAGCAGAGCTAAAAGACAGGAGCCCTGAGTTCAAAGGCTGAGCTGCTGCTGAACCACTGCCTCCACAGTCAGCGAGTTTCTTTCCTCAAGCAACGTGTGATAGAAGCAATTTTCCAAAGAGAAGGAGAAACACTTTGCACCGACAGAAGGAGCAGAGGGAGGGAAGGAGGCAGGGAAAGTTTGCTGTTTGATGCCCTTAATCCTATTATCTGTAGAAGCATCACAAAGCAGGAGTGCAACAGCTCCCGAAACAGGAACAGAAGAAAAGACTCAATTTTCTTCATGCCCTTCCTCAAAAGTTAAACCAATCTTTCTTTCCTTTTAATGTCTTATTGTGCCAAAATCTGCTTACAGAGAACACATGGCTTGCCTGACAGTGATGACAAGCTTAGATACATCACCTGTGTGCAGCAGAGATGGACACACAAAACTTTGCTTCCAGTCTCAGGAGAGATTGATGATCCTCAGATACCAGAAGAACGATGTGAGAAGAGGTCTAGATAGTGCTTTTTCCCGTGCTGTGTATATGATTTTTAGTTTTTTTTTCAGGATAACTTCATGCTTAACATGAGGTCAAGTGTTCATGTGAGGAAATGTGGAACACTGGTCAGGTCACACCTTAAGTTCTGGGCTCCTCAATTCAAGAGAGATGTTGAGATACTGGAACATGTCCAGAGAAGGGCAATGAAACTGGTGAGAGGCTTGAAAAGCAGCCCTGTGAGGAGAGGCTGAAGGAGCTGGGACTGTTTAGCCTGGAGAAGAGGAGTCTCAGGGGTGACTTCATTGCTGTCTACAACTACCTGAAGGGAGGATGTAGCCAGGTGGAGGTTGGTCTGTTCTCTCAGACAGCCAGCAACAGAACAAGGGGACACAGTCTCAAGTTGTGTCGGGGGAGGTCTAGGCTGGATGTTAGCAGGAAGTTGTTGGCAGAGAGTGATTGACATTGGAATGGGCTGCCCAGGGAGGTGGTGGAGTCACTGTCCCTGGAGGTGTTCAAGAAAAGCCTGGCTGAGGCACTTACTGCCATGGTCTGGTTGAGTGGCTAGGTTGGACTGAATGATCTTGGAGGTCTCTTTCAACCAAGTTGAATCTATGCTTCTATGATTCTATGAATTTGGCCCTAAATCCTATTTTTCTGTTGGGTCAGAGGGAAGAGCTCTTCTTTTGTTCACTGTTTTGTACCTCACCTCAAGCAGCATGAGTTATTCAGACCTGATTGTAATGTGTGAGTACGAATATAATGCTGAACACTAAAATGCACTTGAAAGGGCAAAGAGGGACTATTTTACTACCTTTAGAAGAGACTGTTTTACTACATTTAGAGACACTATTTCACTACATTTAGAGACACTATTTCACTACATTTAGTCTAACCCTTCTGGTACACCAAATCCTCCAGGCTATGATATGGAGTTTCAGTGTAAGACTCTAACAGCCACTATCGATGTATCCTTAGCCTGATGTGACTTCTGGATACAAACACAGACACAATGCAATAAGCTTCAGCCACATAGAAACATCCTCCCCCCCGAAAAAAAAGAAGGAAAAAAAAAAAAAGGGGAGGGGGGAAGCTACTCCCAAACTTGCCTCTTCTTCTTTTTTTTTTTTTTTTTAAGGAAAAAATGCAATTTTTCACATTTTAATAGCTTTCATTCCACGTCTTAATAAATGCATGTTTGTTGATTTGTGTAAGCATGATGTAGGATTCTGCAAATGAATGTAATCTGCAACCAGGGGATAGCTAACCACTAGCTAACACTTTTGAATAATGAATCCCTACTGTATCAGATGGACGCTATTCATAATAATTCCTTGCTTTTCTCATTTTGTCGTGTACAGTAGCGATTAATCAATTTGCAGTGTTATGTCACCCGCAACAAATTGCTAGCACCAAGACAAATTTATTGCTTTATGATAAAAGAACTTGTTTAGGTAGAAATAAATTAAATCTGGGGGTTGTTATTTGAGTTTGATGTTTACATATGTGACCCGCGCCGCGCAGGCCAGTGGAGGGAAAGGGATCCAATTATTACGGTGGTGGTTTGAGGGTAGTTCAAAGAGATGCAAAGGGGGAATGGTTTGTTTGTGCAGCTAACTAGTCCTTGAAGAGAGTGAGGCCTCCTGAGAACTCTGAACTATGAGTGAGGGTCTTCAGAAGAATTTGGAGGGATTACTGGGGAATGGAGTTGTGCCTTCAGTGCTTCTTCCGTTTTACCATGGTTTGATGTGCTTTGTTCCAGGGGATCTAGAGAAGGGGCCTTTTCCAGGGTCCCAACAAGTGACATTTCCATAACTCTTCTTCTGAAGATTGTGTTGCTTGATGGAAAGGGACTGAGTAGAAATGGCTTTACAGGAAAGGGACTGGGAGATCTGCCTGTTAGGCTCTAGAGATGAGACAAACACATTCAATGAATCACCCAACCAAGAGTACTGCAGCCAAAGGTGTTGAAAACCCAGTGTGATGGTTTGGGGGTTACCCCGCCCCCCACACTTTTGAATTTGCCCCAGCTAACTCAGACGGACCCTGGGAATATAGATGAAACAATTTATTTACAGCTAGCAGAATTTACAAGCAGCTATTTACAATATATACAGTTATATACAATTATATACAGAAATATACAAAGGATAAACAATACAAAAGCACAACTCCCCTCCCAGAAACCTGAGTCCCCAGGAGGGGCTTCCAAACCACCCCAACACCTCCCCCCTGGCCCTCTCAACCTTACCCCAGTTCTCAGGAAGAAGAGAGGTGCAGCCATGAGGTTAGGGAGCAGGGTTAGTAGGAGCAGGGTTAATGAGATGTGACCAGGTCTAAGGCAAAAGCAAGAGTGAGAAACAAAATGAAGAATGTTTTCTTCTTCTTCCCAGAGCTCTCAGCGAGACTGTGAGAGAAGTTGACCTCAATTGTTTTCATTTCACTGTCCATTATCTAGTTCTGTTACCAAAACATTCCAGCTTGCTTCAAACTAGCACACCCAGTGCTGCCTGTCTGTTCCTGCAGCTGGATGCAGGTTTTGGGGTGGCAGAGATGGCCAGTGTCAAGGATGCAAAGGCTGATTAGCTTCAGCCCAGTTTGTTGATTTAAAAACCATTTGGTTTAGTTTTATTTTATTTTACTGTATTGTATAGTATTTATTGAAGTTATTTTAGTTTTAGTTTAGCTTAGTTATTTTCAGTTTATTTCTTTTTAGTGTCCTTTGACAGGCTCCAATCTCATGTTAGCTGCTTCTCCATAAATCTTATTTTCCCTCATGCTTTCTCCTTCCCACTGCTGCAGAAATCTCTTTGACTCTTTCTGCCTGGGTTAAATGCCACTGTTACTTCTCTTTCTTTGCTTATTTCTTCCACTCTTCACTTTTTCTCATTTCTTGTATTCCTGACCAGGCATTTTCTGTAGCTCTGGATAATACCTCTCCCTTCTCTGCTACTCCCTACTAATGTCCTTGTCAGCCTGTTCCTGAATCATTGCTGCACCATCTGAGAAGATGTTTAACTGAGATTACTCCTTGCTGGAACTGCAAGACAGAAAACCTGATGTGTCAAACCATTCCTCACCCCACAAACACAGTTTGTCAAGGTGACCCCAAAAGAGAGGAAAGAGGAAAGGAGAGGAACCAGCACCCAAAAAAAATTCTGTACTTAAAAATTTAGTCAAAACCTATCTCTAAATCTAAGTTTTACCAGACTCTGAGAGTTTCTCCAGATTTTTGCCAGCATAACTAGTCTCAGAGGGTTCTAATGTTAGTCAATGATAGCACAGTAATGGCCTATTAATTAGCCAGTTTCTATCAACATCCACAGTGCAATTTTATTACCCATGACCGCAGCCAGCCTTCGAGAGCAATCTGCCCTCAGAATCAAGTGAGGGGCTTTTCATGCTTGCTGAATAGTCCTCATCTCTGGCAGTATCTGATGAAACCAAAGCCATTTCATAAAGCTTTCTCACCAGCAAATATTCCTGAATCAGGGATTTAAAAAAGGAAAGGAAAGGAAAGGAAAGGAAAGGAAAGGAAAGGAAAGGAAAGGAAAGGAAAGGAAAGGAAAGGAAAGGAAAGGAAAGGAAAGGAAAGGAAAGGAAAGGAAAGGAAAGGAAAGGGAAAGGGAAAGGGAAAGGGAAAGGGAAAGGGGAAGGGGAAGGGGAAGGGGATGGGGAAAGGAAAGGAAAGGAAAGGAAAGGAAAGGAAAGGAAAGGAAAGGAAAGGAAAGGAAAGGAAAGGAAAGGAAAGGAAAGGAAAGGAAAGGAAAGGAAAGGGAAAAGGAAAGGAAAGGAAAGGAAAAGGAAAGGAAAGGAAAAAGAGAAGAAAAGAAAAGAAAAGAAAAGAAAAGAAAAGAAAAGAAAAGAAAAGAAAAGAAAAGAAAAGAAAAGAAAAGAAAAGAAAAGAAAAGAAAAGAAAAGAAAAGAAAAGAAAAGAAAAGAAAAGAAAAGGTAAAAGTCCCAAATAATGTCAAAAATATTATCCCTGGTCTTGTTTAATACAGTGAAGCTGGATGGTTTAGATCTTACCATAGCTGTATAAGAAAACATACCGTGACAGAGAACTGAGAGGTTGTCTAAATTAGCCAGATTTTTTGCCTAAGCACTATTATTGGGGTGTATGTGTGTGTGTGTGTGTGTTATTTACATTATGGCAGCTTTGTTGTCATGGCATCATCATGACAACTATTGTGTGGTACACTCACCTCTGTGTTCCAGTGAGATGTGTAAGTGGAGGTGGGTGAGGATACCCAAATTAATTTGCAATAGTTGCCAATCTAGCAGAGAGCTGTAAACAAATGATTGCTCCTCTCCTATTCACCCATCTCAGAGTGGTCCTGTTTCCAGAGGTGAATTGGATCTGCCCTGTCTTGAGACAAGGACTCCACAAATCTCTTCCTATTTAAATCCTCTAAATGCTGCACAATATCCCCATTACTAACACAAAATGAAACAGGTGAGGTTCTGGTTCTCTCTCTCTATTTAAAAAGCTATGTATTACAAGTGTTGAGACTTACATATTTCATTATTTATCTTTAAAGGCAGAGACTAACACTCATTTCTAGATTGAAAAAGTAGGGAAAGAGCACTGAAGTTAGGAAATCTCAGCTGATTCAGTCAATCAACTACCAATTAAGTCCTATAAAATAAGTTTAAAAAATTAAATAAAGCAGGTTTATGCTTATGGACATTAGGGCACAGGGGAGGGCTTTGTGTTCCTCTTAATATGAATCAATATTTTGACAAAGCTGATACTTACCCTTACACATTTCAAACTCTTTGGTGTCCACATGGGACTTGGCCTCACAAATATGGGTTGCTAAATGCATATTCATTAACCTCACAATTGGCTAATCCAATAAAAGAAAGCTAGAAAAAGAAAGAAAGAAAGAAAGAAAGAAAGAAAGAAAGAAAGAAAGAAAGAAAGAAAGAAAGAAAGAAAGAGAAAGAGAGGGGAAAAAAAGAGAGAGACTTTTGCCAGTGCCCTGGTAACATGCTTATGGAGTCATTTATTGTAAACATGATCCAAGTGGCTCATTCCAGGCATGCTGCTAAAAGCTTAAAACCCACTGGCATTGCTTGCCCCCAAGTCAAATCCTGCACAAAGAAAAGGCCTTCAGCCCAAGCCAAATGGAAAAAGGGAATTAGAAGGATGTTACTCATTCATTACTGCCACTTTAATCACTTAGAGGTCCAATTAAGTATAAATCATTAGTATTAAGTTACTTTATCCAAGACTCTCTGTAACACACATGGCTGGATTTGGAGGGCTCTCGGTGGCTAGATGTAGCGTGAGCTGAAAAAGGCAGTCAGATGTTGGGTTCCCCCCCCCTCCTGCTTTCCCCCTTGCTATGAAATTGATAAATGAAGGCTGCATTCTAGGTGCAGCAGTAATTTCTGTAGTGCAGTCAAGTGCTAGGTCCCTTGTCTCCTCCGAGCAATGAGGCCACCGTCCCCTTTAATGCCTCAGCCTTCCCTTGGGCTGCCGAAAGGCCGTACCAGAACCAGGCACAGTTTCATTTCCATGCACAAATCCCCAGCGCAGGAATCCTTTATTCATTAACAGATCCATCCTTTCCTGAGGCAGGAAGCAGAGGGAATAGAAAAGCCAGGAGAGAAAGTGGCTTTCAGCCCTTTCCTGCTCTCTGCCCGGTGTTACTGCCCGAATCTCTCCTGAGGAGCATCGTGGCTTCAGGGCAGGTTAAAAACATAATGCAGTAGCATCCTCTGCGATGCTGCCTTCTTGCCTTCCTTTTCTCCCCATTCTTCCCAGGGATACAATTTCCCCAGCGGCCCAGATCACTGTCTGGGAAGCATATTTCCTTCTAATCGTTTTTACAGCTCTTTTAAAGTAATATGTCAGATCATTTTCTCCATATACATAGTTAATGAAAGTAACCCTACAAATTCATTTTAAATAGATGGAAGTTGTTATAACCCTGATCTGGAATTTATTACATTCATTACAATCTTGCTGAAGTAGGTAATGTAATGGACTATTACTTTTATTATCTTTTTAATCCCTCAAAATTATTAGGAACTGACTAATATTTGGCGTCACCCTGTTAATGTTTAAACAGAAATTGATATCTTCATTCATCTAATAAATGATGGAGTCTTTTTCTGCAGAACTGGAGCTAGTGACTTTTTTTTTTTTTAACCTGAACTAGGCCATAAGATTCTAAGTAAAACCATAAAGTGACAATGTAATAATTTTATTAAATCAGCTCTTTTATCAGGTTATAAGAACATTTTCCAGAGTTACTCTCGTGTCTTCTGGCTGCCCCAAAGCAGCCTGGGCTCCATAGTTTTCTGTGAGGCATGGATTAAGATTTTACTCTGGTGGTCAGCACTTTAATCCAGCTTTGTACCTATTCACCAATGCAAGCAAAGTATTTCACAAAAACCCTTCCCAGTTAGGACAAACTTCTCTCAGCCACTCCAGGTGGATATTTTTCAAGGTTATCTTCAGATGCTTTAAACTGGCCTCCCAAGACCATCACTTTCCTGTACACCTTCTTTAAGACCCACACCTTTATGATATCCAAAGGGAGGTAATCAGTCCCAACTCAACTCATGACATATGCTGCCAAAAATATAAGCACTTTTCCTCTCCCTTGCTCGCTGGTACCAACACTTGCAAGTTCACTGAGCAGATTTGGTTTTGACTTGAAGAGGCTGTGCATTGCATTGTCCATTTTGTCCATTAAAATCTCTTCTGGGGGTTGTTTCGGGGCAGAGGATGTGAATAGAAGCACGTGGTAGAAACTGTCCAAGGTCCACGCATCCTCACACGTGCAAACACAGGTGCCAATGCTATGTCTGGGCTCTGCAGCTTGTGTGAGCAGAAAAAGCCTGTCCAGAAAGACTGGGGTGCAGCCTGGGGTTGTGCACAAGGTCCCCACAGGTCCTGGACTTTCCACCAGAAGTAATATGGACAGCATTAAAGCCCTCATCTGCCAAATCAGTTGGCATCTTCTCAGCCTTGAGTATACACCTACGGCCCTGTGAGATAGCTTCCTGCTATTGAAGAGGTTATTAGCGTTCAGCTGTAGACACAATGCTGAAAGGGCAACAGCTTGGTTTTGCTGTTTTCTAGGAGTCCCAGTAGATCAAACCACATCTTACTGATGCCACCAAATCTGTCAGGAATAGAGGTCAAGCCTATTTGAAAGGTCTTCTTGATTTTCCACCCAAAATCTATTACCTGAACTTCACCTCTGTCTAAAGCCCTGGGCTATCCCACTGGGCATATTGGACTTTCCAGCAAGGTCCAAACTACAGAGTCCCATATTTGGAAGTTATTTAGATAGCAACTGCATGGTGCAAGCAGGTTTCTGAAGGTATTTGCAGAAGCACCTCAATTTTATTTTCTATTGATGATGATGATGATGAAGGTGCTTTTGAACCTTACATAAAACATCTATTTGGGCTTTTGTATTGCTTTAGACACCTTTAAAAAGAGGAATTGAAGTAAATTCTAAAACTGCACTAACAAATCTGGCCCTTTGGCACTTCCAGAAACGTTACCCAGCATGCAACCTTTGAAAACATCCAGGCTCTGTTTTAATGCTTTTAATCTGTACCTCACTTTACAAGTGCTATTAATATTCATTATAGATTAAGGCCAAAATGAAGATAACAAAGAGTTCTTTACAGTCTCTTTTGAGTCAAAACTGGGTTTGCAGCAGAGTGCAAAGGAGAGACAAGAAAAGTTTCTTTGGCCAGTAGCCCTGAAAACCAGTTTCTGAGGTGTGTGTATATATATATAGAGAGAGTTATATATTGAAAAGAGCTTTTTATTAGTATATAGGTTAAAAAATGCACTGAGTTAGTAGCATAATAAAAGTATTCCAAAGCAGACTCACAGCATGGCTTATTTTTAATTGAGGTGAAAAATGAAATATATAAAAATTTAGAAGCAACCTTGAAAACAAAACATTTTCAGCACATTGACCTGGTGAAACGAGTATTAGAAAATATGTGTTCGTGGAAGTAAAGATCCCTGAGACAAAACACGAGAGCTAAGTGCCAGCTCTTGGTGAAAATAATGAGAATGTTAATGGGAAGAGCCTGCTTGGGATGCATATATCAGAGCTTTGGAAGTCACACAGAAATAATCAACCTATGAACTTTTACTTGCAGTATTCATACCTTCAGATGTCACCAGAGTCCAGTATTTTGGGAGTAAATAGTATAAATAGTAAATGAATTGTGGGAGTAGCTGGGGTTAAAGGTGCAACTGGGCTCTCTCTACTGGTTATGATGGCCTTACATCAGTTTTTACCAACTAAGGATCTGTTATGTTTTGCCCTGAAACATTCTCTCAAACATCAATTACCATTTTAACCTCCTAAAACTGATCCTGCTGCAGTTACCAGCCCAGAATAACCACAGAATCATTGTGGTTGCTATTAGCTGCAAGCTGCCTTTAGCTCAAGGAGCAGGCATCTACAAAATGATGCCACAGAAAGATGTTATTTACTGGGACTTCTGTTCTTCTAGTTCCATTCTTAAAATACATTTCCCTTTTTGTCTGTCTACTGATTGAACCAAACAAGTAAACAGCCGTGGTGGCTGGCTCAGAGAAAATCAAGTCTTTCAGCTGCACATTAAAAGCCATACTTTCTTGTCTTCTATTAATTCTGTCCATGCTTTATGATCTGCCACCGAGACAGAGTGAAAAGAGCAGAGGGAAAGAATCCCTTCTTTTTTTTTTTTGCTTTCCAAATACTGCTTTAATAAGACTGAAAGTCTCTCTCTTTCTCTCCTTATAGCCCTACAGCAAATAAATGGAGGTGTCAGCCCAACACCCTTGTAGGTTTAAACTGAATGGAAGTGTCCTTTTGAAAAGCTTGTTCTGTCTGACAGTCCTGAATGTGCTCCTATTGCAGTTCCTTTGAACACCCATCTTTTCTGTGTTGTTGCTCTGCTGACATGGCTTTTCGTGGAGTTAAAGATTAACAGAATGCTGCAGAATGACAGGACTTTGTGATAACTTAATTGCATGCAACGTAGTCGTCCCTATGCAAATCTGAGCATAATTGGACACTAAGAAACTACTCCCCCTGTATAAAGATGGCAAAGTGGATTTTGGACAGACATGGGGAATAATAATCTATTACCTTTTATTATACTTGAAAAACATAGTTCATGGTTTCTGTGATGAGTGTTAGATGTGTGTTGAGTGCCATGAAAGTATTTGATTATGTACATTCAATACCAGGTCTGAAAGCACTAAAGCCTTCGTTTTAAGTGTATATTAGCTGCTGACACTGGAATTAGCATAACAATGTGGGAGCTCTGCAATGCAATCATAAATTGTGGATTGTAATGGACATACCTCTCAAAGGTCCCAGGGTATTTATCAGCCAAGGAGAACATGGCACAAACTCTTTTAAACGAGAAAACACCAAAGAAACTCCCTGAAAGCGCTTCTCTGTTTCAATTAGGTTTGGGCAAGGGTAAGTATGAGATTGCAGCATCATCTAAACAAATATCATAAACCAGATAGAGAAATGATATTATAATCACAAAAGGAGACCATTCCAGGGCAATCGCTGCCACCCAGACTAAAGGTCTGTGCTAAAGTGCAAGCAAAACCCCAAGGTTAAAAATGAAAGTGATGTGTGAGGACCACAGCATTGGTGAAACTATTTACCAAACTATTAAAGGTTTTACCTTTAACAGTAGCAAGGGATCATAAACCAAAGTACATGAGCTAAGCCCTGTCCTGTGTTGAAAGAGCACAATTACAGCACATCCCATTCTTCTCCCCAGCGCTTCACTGCGGAGGCTCAACACTTTAGGAATGCTAAAGCACAACGGAATGGAAATGGTATTGGAACCGAAAGAGCCTCCTGAAATGAACTGTGCGCAGCCCGTTGTGTTGGCATGATTGATACTGGAGCATGTAGGTGTAATGAAACTGATGCTGTCTCTTCTGCACCTGTGATTTATTGAGTACAAATTTAAGATGAGAAAAGGCCCCATACCAGGAGCTGCATCTTCCCCCTCAAAGAGGGTATGGTCATCCATCACCAGCCATTGCAAAAGGCCCAACAGTGAGCGGCTCATCAGATGAGCCAATAGTCTCTTTGTTGGGATTCCTAACAAGTGTTGGATCAGCAAAAGTCTATTTAGGCTGGTGGACCTTTCAGGACCAATTTGTAGTGGGTCACTGATTCTGCTAGTGTATTATCTTCTTTACTACTAGTACCAGTTGGGCAAGCAGCAAAGATTAATGGTTTTAGCTGCCGACTGTTTGTGGCAATCTACTGCTTCTGGACCAAAGATTAGGATTTTTTTGTACTTTACTAGAAAGGACACACCTTTTATCTGGGACCCATTTTTATGTGCTGAGTTCTGTACAAATAACAAAAAAAAATAAAAATGGGCACCTCAGCTGCCTCTTTAATGGCAATAAAAAGGATTTTTGCTGGTGCATAGCACAACAGAAGAGGGTTCTGTAAGGGAATAATAAAACTCAAAGCTAAGAGTGAGTTCCATTTTCATCAGGCTAGAAAATATGGCACAGCACGGCTCTTCTCCCCATCCCTCAACACACAGTGCTAGGGAAAAGCAGACTTCTCACTCCTTGTCATTAAAGGAATGAAATGAAGGCCTCTACAACAAAATCTAAATCTCATTTTGCAGGTTGTTCTTTCATTATTTTTAATTATTTAGCAGAAATTAGTAAAACAATGGACATGGTCATGGTGCAAAATAACTCAAGACTCATCCCAGGAGCCTGAATCTATGATAAGGCCCCTTGGCTTGTGGAGAGCTGCAGAGATGCCAGGTGGCTTTGGACACTTTTTGGAGCCAGTTTCTCTGTAAGAGCAGAAATATTGCTGCTGTGGCTGTCTCATCAAGGCAGAGCAACATGGGAACAATGATTGACAACTCCAAGGAAAGCAAACAAGGGAAAGGAGAGGTTTTGGTTAAACAGAGAGGTTTTGGTTAAGCATGTCTTTTTAAACACAGTAGCTATTAGCCCACTAGCAACCTCTGACATACATTCCCAAGCTCATTAGGGTGGTAGCAGGATGCTGAGGACTTCTAGGGAAATGTCACTGACTCCTTATAAAAGCAGGGGACCTTGTACTGCTCAGCTCCTTGGGCTGAAACAAACTGCTGCTGGAGAAATCAGAGGCAGAAATACAACAACAACAACAACAACAACAACAGCAGGAGAGTAGTTCTGCTTTTGGAAAGAAAAGGATCAAAAAACCAGGATAAAATAACAAAAAATGGCAGCACTGATCCAAGTTTTCACTGTGGATATTGTTTGCCCATACCAGTACCATGTGCTAGAAACTACCCATCAGCTGAGATGGTTGCAGCTCTGTCACAGGCAAGGGTCAGGCAAGCAAAAAGATGATGTGGTAGATGCCAGTTTCTGTTATTGGAATTTTCCAGTAAGCCTTACATTGCTACAGATGTGAGCACCCAGTAGTGGGAAGATGGTGCAGAATCCAGCACAATTCCTACAAAGAACTTTGCAGGAGTTCATCTTTCCAACAGGCTTCAGCTGCAGATGGATCAAGGCTTGTGAGTGAGCTCAGGGAAGTCCTGCGTACTCCTGCAGCTTTCTCAGCCCCTATGAAGTTAAAGCCACTTCACAGCAATGTTTCCAAAGGAAACCCAGGATTTTCCAGTTGAAAAACAGGACAAAGCATCTGAGTGCATGAAAAATGCAGTCATCAAGGATCTAATTTTTAAAGGGAAGGATTCTATAAGTGACCTAATAAAAAAGTGATCTAATTGTTTCCACAACTGCTTCCAAAATTACCAGGGCCTTTTCTCCTGGCTGGTCATTGTTCATGGAGTCATAAATCACAACCCAGGAGATCACTCAGCTCTTGACAATTTGCTACCATACTACCAGGGCTTGTATTCGGCTGGGCTGCCACCACTGACAAGCTGTTACTTAGGCAATTGACATGTTCAAAGTAGCACAAACTGCAAGGATATCATCAAGAAAAGAGTTTTTAATACCTTTTCTTTCTTTTTTTTTTTTTTACATGCTTATGTTCTGCTCAAGCTGTGAGTAGTCAGAAAACATGGATACTCCACTGCAGCTCCTGCAAAGGCACATGGCAAAGCCTACCATGAATATGAATTTTCCTCCGTGCTACTTCTAGAGAAATTGATGCAGCTTCATGAGCCAGGCAAAGGTCTCTCATTTTGAAGGATACTTATTTTAACACACAGATTACATGGAGGCTGTTTGCTTACTTCAACTGCTGAAATAGGTTTTCATCAAAACCAAAAAGCATTGCAAGATGAAATTTTAGGAAAACTATTGGCCTCCCAGAAAAACAAACATCACTGTTTTGCACCTCACATCTTACTTTTCAGTGGCCATATCTCTGGACTTACCCTTGATGGCATTTGGATGATGGTTCCCAGGGAGCAAGGTGCTGGAAGCAGGGCTCCTCTGGTTGCAACCAGAAGGGAAAGCTACCCGTCTCGTTTAGCTGCCTGAGCAGTGTGGTGCCACAGCAAAGCAAACAGCATTGCTGGCAACAAAGACAGGGTGATGACATACATATTTTAAATCCCAGCTAGCCAAACAACAGTAGGTGTTGCTCAGATTTGATCCTCCGGATGACAAACGCCCTTCTCTCTTTTGTTCCCCCAACAAAACTGAGCTTGCCCATTCTACAGCTGTTTTTCACTCCCTGGTCAGCCTTGCAGACATGTTTTGACATTGCTCAGTGAACCTGGTCCATGTTTTAAACACACAGTTATGGAAGTTGGGGTGTATCTGACACTGTGAAGCACAGCACTGGAATCTCTCTTCTTCTCTCATGCCAGCAGCAGAAAATGTCCTTCCTACATCACCTCACAAAGAAATCCACCATTTGTAAACTTCAAACCCAATCCTCTAGGATAAACTTTACTGGATTAAACAATTAAAGAAGAAAATGATACTTGATATAAAGATGAACCCCTAACTCCTGGACAATCCCCTTGGCAGTCTTTTTGGGGATGGTCATCCCATGTGCTGCAGCTTCACTCTTTCAGGAAACTTTCATCCCCGGGGAAAGTAATAAACCCAGTTTTCTCAATGAATCATCAGAGGGTGATCTAACCTTTGCTCAGGAGGAACAAGCACCTGACAGATAGTTGGAGCCAAGGAATCAACTTTCCTGACCCATGAAAGAGATACCAAGAAATGAATTTAATAACTGGGTATCAGCAAGGTGAGAGTTGTTGGTGTGATGAACTTCTAAAGATGCCACATTGGAAGCAAAGTGGGGAATTAACCTATGCTAGCAGTAAAAGTTGTATGAATTACCTCATAGTGGGAAGAGTGGTGAAAAGGACAGAAAAAACAGAGCTGGTAGTAATCTCATAGTGCAATGTTTAAGGGTTTCTTCAGTGTTTTTTTATCATCCAAACACTTCCACCCTGGGAGGACACAACCTTTTAAGGTGTCCTCTATTTGATATTGGCCTGGTTTCACAAAGTAGGAGCAGAAGATGATAGTAGGTGGCTTGCTAGGTAAGGGTCAGGCACTGATCTTGAGCTTTTACAAAACCTTGGCTGGAGAGTCAAGCCAAGACAACTCTTCATGACCGAGAGTGGGGAGAACCTGCTTATAGGACAGCTGTATGCACTTCCCTGTGCCCTCCAAGCCAAGGTACAGGAGATGGAAATGTTCCTTGCACTTGCAGGGAAACCCATTACAAGCCAGGCTCTCCAGCTCTGTGCTGGGGTTGCAAAATTAAATACCCCAAATCCTAAGATTATTTGCAAACAGGGCAGAAGAGTAACAGTTGGAGACTTTACCTCCTTTTCACTCAAGTAGAACATTACTACCCCCAAGATCAGGTTTTTCCTCACTGAATTCAAAGGTAAAGTGCATAGCTGGCCTGGGCTCCTGTCTTCTGCATACCAAATTGGTCAGCCTTAATGGAAGATCAGATCTCTGCTGATGACATTCAATAGCTGGAACAAAACAAAAGGGCAACTGGTCAGAAATTGCTCAGTGAACCCCCCCCAGACACTCAGCAAAGCCAAGCAGTACAGACCTCTGATGTCTTTGAGTAGAGACTTGGTAGACCACTTGGGGTAACAAGGCTTAAAGCACTGTATCATCAATACACCTAAATAGAGAGTGATCCCCTGTGTAGGGAGAGTCCAGGCTGAAGGCCAAACACACATCAAAACAGCTCCAAGGAGCTGCTTCCACAATTCACCTTCGTTTAGGTAATTGATGTGATTGTACAGTAACACCCAAGCTCTTCCACAAGAGATTTTTAGCCAAGAAAGTACAAAGATTTGTATAAGATTGGTACAAAATTTTTGCACCAAGAAGGTACAAAAAGGCCAAGTGGCATGACCCAACCTGATTCTTCTCCCACTGTCCCCCAGTTCCATTATTGCTCAAACTTCTGGAGGATTGTGCTTGTAGAAACCAACAGGAGTTTCAATGGTTTAAATGTTAGGCCCAAGTATGCAATGTCCTGGGGCAAAAATGGGTTCCTCCTCCTCCCTCTTCCCTCCAGTGAATGTATACTCCAATGCTTGCAGTAGGGAAGGTTAGTCCTCCACTAGAGTCCCTTGAATAAAAAAGAAGCTTCTGGGAGCACACTGAGCAAATGAGTTATTTTGAAAGGACAAGTTAGCTTTATAATTTGCCTTCACAATGTGTTCTGTACTCTAATTACAAATGCAAACACAGTAATTGAGAACAGCATCGTAAAACTCTGAAGGAAGCCATAAGTGATATAATACATGGACATGTTTACCATTTGGTGCAGCAGGATGCCTCTATGATGTTTTCCCCATGTTTAAACAGGGTGGAGATTTGCTTCTCTTTTGTAAAGTTAATTCCACGACAGTAATTCTTCCCTCTGCCTCCCCAGTTCCCAAACCCAGCTCAGGTAAAATGCAGCTTTCAGGAAACATTTGCTCTCTTTGTTTGAGTGGGGAAAAAAACTCTTCTTCTTTTGAAAGGTAAAAAAGTGTTAGTTAAAGCTATTCAAAGGGGAAGAACAAAGGGGAAGATCCTAGTGTGTTCTCTACCTGTGAAGTCCCACTTTTGCCTGCAAATATCTCATCATGGTGAAATGCAGGAAGGATCAGGGGCTGTACTGATGCACCCCCATCTAAACTGTCCTTGAGGAGACTTCAGCCCTTTCAGTGGCTCCCAGGAGGGATTATCCCCAGGCATCTTTCCTCCAAGAACCCACTGCCCGAATAGTGCAGGCAAGTGGTGGCTCATGATGCTCTTCACCCATTTAATGAACTCTGTCATGTTCTGGGGTGTGGAAAAGAGTTCGAAGCTCTAGCTTCTTTTCCAGTAGAAGGAGAGTGAGTAGTTTAAGGTCATAAATGGCAGATGAAGTCAGGATAGCTGCTGGCAGACAGAGTGAGAGTTTTCTTCATGGATGGACAGTGAGAGGGTCTACAGCATCATGGACATGGTACAATCCCATGTTCCTGCATTCATCCTCTTCATCCATTTTTGTACTTCTACCTCTCCTCCTCTGTCATCTCTTGAGTTACCCTTTCCATGTCAAACTGGGGTCCTGCTCCAACAAAGATTTCAAATAAAGGCAAACTTTATGAGTCTCAAAAGTCTTCCTAAACACAATACAGAAGAAAAGTGGAAAGACAAGTTTAATATCATCCCTATCTTCTGGAAAAGACCTTCAAGATGCTAAGTGGAGTGGACAGGAGGGATGCTTAACACTTCAAGGAGTGGTGCAGGATGAATGGCAGAGCCTCATTTTGCCTAGGAGCCAGGTAGCAGCATGGACAACTAAACCGAGAGAGAATTGGATCAACAATCAACCAACAGGATCCTAAAAGCTCACCTAAGCTTAACAGCTGCTAAATAACATGACAAATCATGTGACTCAAGGCAGAACAGCTCAGCCTCCCTTTCGAGATCAATGAAGACTTGTGTCCTCTCTGCAGCTCGCTCTGGCTCGCACGCGTGCACACCCGTCTCTTTAGATTTGCTGAAAGCTGCTGTGGCCTGGATTTCAGAGGTGCTGAGTGCCTGCAACTCATCGTGACAGGCTATACATCAAATCCATCACCTCCTGGGAAACTTGATTACCCTAGTGGAAACTCTCATTTCAAGCATTTAACTGGTACCTACTGGTTTCAGCCAGACAGTTAGGTTTTGGAATGGATCACTCGGTTTGGGCTGTGCTAATCCTTCAGGAGAAATAAATCCAAGTCCATGAAGATCATCGTAGAACTCTACTAAACTGTCTAGAAAGATATCAATTAAAAGAAAAAAAAAATACCTATTTTAAAAACATTGAACTGATGAAAAACAACTCACACTTGGCTGGTTAGAGCTGTTCATCAGGTGACTTGTTGCTGAACAGATGTCTCCAGCTGGAAATTCTTGGATGAAATTCTCTATCTTCTCCTTTCTTTATACATCAGTTATTACAGAAGTATGCTAGAGGTTTGAAATGTGTTATTTCAAGAGAGAAAAACAAAACAAAACAGAAACCACATGTAGATTGCCAAAAGAGAAGTTGCCGAGGTGCAGGCACAGCTTCAAGGGGTCCATCTTTTTATCAGGATGTTTGAAGGATGAAAATAGAGTTATTAAAACTCCTGCAAATACAGATTTAAGGCTGAACATAAACAGGGTTCTCACACTGAAAGCACAGAAGGTCCAGGAGACTCCACTCTGGTCTTCTGCAATGTGCCAAGTGGTAGTCAGTTAATATATGGAGAAAGGAGATTAGTTCACAGTAATTAGAGGAAAGTTTTTACTGTAATTTCAGACACAGTGAGTATTTTTTGAAGTGTATATAAATATATATATGTAATTTAATTAATTCCTGTATTAGTGCTTAGCCAAAGACTGGCTAAAAGAAGGATAACTCCATCTAATGTAACATGGGTATACACTGATTGCTGCAGGAGCAGTTTCTTTCCTACCTTACAGGGTACATGCTGGAAATTTGGGGGTGCATTTCATCTCCACTGACACATTGAGGAATTGATTCTACCAGAATAAAACAAGCAGAAATGATCTCCCTTGCTATAGCATATCCGAAGTGCCCCATAAGATTGCCATTAAAATAGACACAGGAATTGAAGCAACCTTCCTGGAACACATTTCATTCTCCCGGCAGCTTGCACTCACCTCATACTGCTCCTCTCCTGCCTGCATTTCTCTGTGAGCCCTCACACCAGTCCAGGAGATGCGGTCACTGTTTATGAGATCTCAGAATGACCTATTCAGCAACTAGCCAATTTGGCTGGAGAGCATTTAGCTTGGAAAACAGTGGGTGAGATTTTGCAGCACTGCCGTGCTGCCAGCTCTCCTGCGCAAATTAATTTAACCATGCTGCAGAGAAGCTGCAGAAGGAACAAAATAGTTACAGAGAAACTGTGGCTTGCTCTAGGGACAGCAATCAGCTTTGTGAGCCCTCCACATGTCCTGGTTGGGTCCCATTAGATCTGCTCCCCTCAGACCCTCCATAGGATCTTCGTGGCAGCCAATGATGGGAAACATCTCCAGCTTTTCTGGGGCCTGGAGGTCTAGTGAGCTTTAGGCTGGGAAGTATTCACAACACTCAGCAACACACAATCAGACAGGCTGAAATGCAGTTTGATTTCCCAAAGAGAAAATGGCAAGTTGCTCTGTGAGATGATACTTTGTTTAGGCAAATGGAACATAATTTACACTCAGAAATTGAGTTTAATAGCATTTGATCTAGGGCTATTTGAGGCTGTGGATCTGTTTATACGCAAAAGAAACAAAAAATTGAGAGCCTTTTTCTTTCCCTTGTCTGGTTAACAGATGAATAAGTCTTCCAGTCTAGCAAGGAGAGTAAACAAAAGCATTTTATCATAATTATTCCCTTTCTCTGCCTCTCCTCTTGTCCCTTCCCATGTTTAGGACTTTAAAGTATTTGAAGAGGAAGGTGGGAGCTTGCAGAAGACACCTTGTTTCCAGCTTGGCTCATCTTTAACTCTCAGAAATACACAAAAGGACACTAATTTCAATGAAAAACAGTTAAGTTAAGTACTTCTTTGCTTCTCTTCTGAATGTGAATCTATATGCAGGGGCTAGCACAGAAGCAGGTGAATAAGATTCACCTAAGAATCCTTAGGTGAACAGAGAGCTTCATTCCCAAAGGGCACAATAAACCTGATCCCTCCTCTTCTGATCAGCAAGAGCACAGAAGCTGCAAGCCTGACCAGTACATCAAAAAGGAGCTTGAAAAATACTCAGAGCAAAAAATGCTAACGGTGCATCCTTCTCCTGTAACTGCGCTGATATTAAATCAGGAAACAGCACAGAACAACCACAAACACATATATACAGAGGCTGTCAAAACAGAAACAGAACAAAATCCCTAATGGGGACTAAAGGTGCAAAGAGCAAGAAGAATATAGAGTATAGGCTTTGTGATTATATTTAAATCCTCATGCAGCAAATGCTAGTAAGGGAGTTCCAAAAAAGGGGGGGAAAAATCTATATATAAGCAGTTTTTCTGATCCAGGACTTTGTGCAATGAAAAGGAATTACAGATCAGTCAGAATGAAAGGGTACTGGTCCCAGCGGGTGTTGAAGCATGCCTGTGGACTCCTGGGCTGTAACGACAGCCCCCTGATCCTGCAAGGGCCAGGGAACATGCTCAGCTCTACTGTGAGCAGCTTCCCCGATGCCGTGGCCACTGAACCTGCAGCAACACGAGTCTTGCTGAAAAGATGCATAGTCCTGGGTTTCCCCAAGAACAACTGATGGCAGACCTTCCTTCCTCTCTTCTTGAGGGTCTACAGATCTGATTGTCAAGAAAATCTCTCTCTGAGCCCCTAGTTTAGAACAATTTGTGGCCAGAAAGGGATACTGACATTTTCTGGAAGATCTGTATTTCCTTCCAGATCTGGGAGATCGTGACTTTGTGACATTGAGCATAGGTCCAGGACACTTGCCCTATCTCCCCATCTCCATTTTCTATATCACATCCAAGGAAATAAAAAATCCTTGTGAGGATCATTTATCCCACCCAGATATCTGTACAATACCTCTGTATTCACAAGAGAAGCAGATAAGCAAAAGAGAAACATTTCTAGTAAGCAGTGGTCCAAGTTCTGAAGACTTTGAAAACCTTTTGAATGACATGAAGTGTTCTAACAGGACATGACTGCAGTAATTATAGTTTTTCAGTTTCTACGGGCTACTTCAGTTCCAAAAGGTGATTTCTGATCACTCAGAAAGGTTTTGGTGCTGCTTATTAGCTAAATGCTCCTGAAAGGGCTCAGATAATGAATTCGATGTGCCAGGGTTCAAGTAGCCAAGCACAGGAGGGAAGCTGATCATAGCAAGAGTTGAGAAAGAGATTTTGTGCTTCCAGACCAAGTGTTTCTGTTAGAAAGAGTTTTTACCGTGGTGGCAAGGGGAATCAACAAGCGGGTGCGTTAGAGAGGAGGCTATGATGAGAATGTGGAATTTAGAAGGAGACAAAGAGGCAGATTCTTTTGAAAACAACGTTGGATGGACTTGTTCATGGTACAACGGTGCTAAAGCTGAAAGAAATAGAAGGGAAAAGTTTCTGCTCTCTGCTCACCTCCCTGCCAAAGACATCCTTGTGGAACGTTATAGAAGAGGACAAAATGTTGTCATTTTTTCCCAAAGACGTTCCCTGTCCTCTTCCCCAGGGCGCAGCAAGACCCTGAGAAAACTGCAGAGGCTGTCATTGGAGAGTTGCACTTTTTTCTCTACACAAAAAGGAGGGAGGAAAGGCACAGCAGCATCTCCGCTTCCAGCCCCTCAGGACGACGAATTCCTGCAGCCCCGTGCCAGGGCTAAGACTGAGCAGTGAGGGGTGCTGAGGGGGCCACTGCTCCCTCCAAAACAAACCAACGTCTCTCCTCGTCTTCTGCATCCACCGAGCCTCGCAGGGACGCGGATCCTCGCCTGAGCATCACCTCAGCACGCGCTGGTGCGGTGCCTCCGGCCCGGTGGGCACTAGCAGCCGCCGGGGATCCCCCCGAACTCCAGGAGCCACAGCATCCCTCATCCCCACCCGCAGCAGGCCAGCGCCCCAAACAGAGCTGCCGGTGTTGAGAAGAGGGGTACCAGCCCCGGCGGGGGGGTTTGGGGACAGGTACCGCTGCAGAGGCAACCGGGGAACAGTTTCGCAGCCAAACCCCCCGCCCCCTCTCCGGTCCCCACACAGGCGAGTTCACGACGTTAATTAAACGCGATGCCCTCAAATCAGCCCCCTAAATGACAGTGTCCTGCGTAGCAGCAGCGCACGCCCGGATGCGCTTGTTCTGCTGCACGCTCTCCGCGACCAAGCGAACCCCAGTTCCGCCACCCCCACATACTGGTCCCACTCTACTTCGAGCGGGGATTTAATGCTGGACACTGCTAAGCCACGGGGAAGAAAAAGACTCCGAGCAAAACCTACCCTTCTGAAGTGTTGCTCCACTCCCTTGTCACAGATCCACCTGTGAAAGCGTGTCTAAAGTTAGGGCTGCGATTTGCCCCGATCTTAACTGATCCATGCTAAAACCTGAGGAGACCTCAGTTTAACCCAGGAGGGGAACCATCGCTAATTTTATGCTGCAAAGCTGCGGTACATACTTTGTCCAAAGCATGTTACAAGCTGTACTTGGGCATTCCCGGCAGAAAAGAGAGGGGGAGAGGGAACAAAGATTTCTGGTTACCGTTCGTAATTTAATCCTAAATTCGTGGGCCATTCCCATCAGCCCGAACGAGCAAACATCAACACTTTTCTTTCTCATGCACATGCATCTACGATAGATGATTAACCAGGTCCTTCGCTGTTTACATGGCGGGGGAAAAAATCCTGACAAACTGCGCTGTGCCTGCTCGCAGTTTGGGAAATCAAAAGTCAGGCGAAAGGAGGTAAGAATTGGGACGAGTGATGCCCTTTTTTCTCCATCCTTGCCGGCTGCCAGCCGCGGGTAATTGCGGCTTGGATGTGTGTTTAGTATCAAAAGTCCCACTTCAGGCAACATATGCCACTTCTATTATGGGGTGGAAAAGATAATTCAGGGGAGCTAAAAAAAAAAAAAAAAGAGCAAACTAGGAGCGATTCTCAGAGAGCCAGAATCGTGGAAAATACATATCTGACGGCCGTCTGATTTTTTGTCAGTTACCCAGACCTGTTGTTTGCAGGAACCGGGGGCTGTGATGCCACTGTAACATGGTTCCATTTCTGAACGTCAGCTCTCCATAGCCCCCGCTCCGGTTCATGCAGAAGCCAAACCAAACCCTTACAGATATCTACATACTCGCGTTTTAAAGGCAAGCTTTGCAGTTCCAGTGGCCCAAGGACCGCAGTGCCCTGCCCTGAGTGTCCACGCCGGATGAGGCTGAGCTGAAATGACATTTTCATTTTATTTGAACTCTTCCCGATTTTGGCCGGGAGTTTGCGAAAGGGAGGGAGGAGAGAAGGAAGAGCGGGAAGAAGTAATTCATTACTCGAAACTAACCTTCAGAAAACTGGATCTTGAAAAAAAAAAAAAAACCCAGAAAGAAACAAAAATAACTAAAGCCGCTCGATTAGCAGCTTTCTGGTAGAGGGAGAAGGCTCGGGGTGGGTGGGAACGAGCTGTGCCGCGGCGCTGCAGTGCCGGGCAGGTGGCTACCTCTTTCCGCGGGCGCGGAAGGGACGGGAAACCCTTCCCGCAGGAGTAGGCAGCCGCTTTGCCCCGCAGAGACTCCAGGAGTTGCGATCGGGCGCATGGGGTTGGGGTGCGCGGAGCTCCCCCTGCGCGCCGCACCGCAGCAGCTCGGCTCCGCGGAAGGCAAAATCCTGCAGGGCTGCCTAGGCGGGCTGCTGAGCCCGGGAATCATCCTCTGCTTCTCCAGTAACTTTATTTCTTCCCCAATTCTGATTAAAAATAGATCGGACGGAGGAATATCCCCCCTGACACCTGAACCCCTGCGAGAATCACCTCTGCTGTCTGAATTAAAAGCTCTGCGATAAACAAAACTGGCCTTTACCCGGGGACTCGGGACGCAAAGCGAGTCTTACTCTAAGCTAGCCACGTAACGCCTCAAGTTTTGTTGGATATATTTTACAATGGAGAGCGAGGGATGGAAAAGCAAAGAAACAGCCCCAGAAAAGTGTCCCGAAATGTTATGACAGTGAGGATAGAGGCGCAGAAGGGAGCTCTAACTCGCGGCTTAAAAGATTAAGAGAAGGGACAGCGTGTGTGTGTGGACAGGGAGATAATCAGATCAATGCTTCCTCCGCCTTTCAGTAGCTCCACCTTGTGAATATACCTCAGTAATTATGAGAGGAAAAAGTATCGTCCATCTAATGGCACGTTTTGCGGGCTGCATCCTAGCTTCTCAAGCGCTCCCTTTTTCCTTACTGCCAACGATAACGTTTAGCGGGCAGGTAAAAATAGAGCTCTCCCCAAGCAGCTTCCAGGACTTCATTGATGATAACCGAGAGGACCCACTGAGGAGGTTCTCGGCGCTCCCTAAGCCCCCTCGGGAGGCAGACAGAAACCGCCGAGTTCCTGCTTCTATCTGTTCTGCCAGGGTGGCCGTGTACCCTAGAGTTCTCCCGTCCGACCCAGGCCTCTCCGCGGAAGGGGCACCGCGGACCTCTCCACCTCCGCTTGCCTTGGGGCTGTTCGTTAAACAGCAAATAAACGGCGATATCCCAAATCTGACGCTGATGAGAAACCTTCAGCGCAGTGCCCGTATGGACCTCGGAGCTCCCAGAACCCACGGGAGATGCAGGAAGCGCCCGTAAGAGTTCCACGCGTGTGCTTCCACACATACGTTTGGAGCAGAGTGATCTGTGGAGGGAGATGTGAGTGTTCCCAGGTGTGCGGCTCCACTTCGGCTGGCATCAGGGTACGAAGGGACTCGCTCCCCCAAGAAAAGATAACTCGTAGGGGGCACCGAAGCTGACCGCTCTAGGGCATTACTGACCAGGAGCTATGTCCCCTCCAATGCGTGGGGAAAAACTCTAACGAGGCACTCATACTAAATTAAGCCCCGCAGCGCATGCATTGTGAAGCGGGATTTAATCCAAACCCCCTCCGTGGTTTCCACCTCCTTCCTCCATCCCGTTACTGAACGAACCCCCTGGAATTTTTTGGAGAGGGAGACTTTCCCTTGCTTTTGCCTTCTCGGTTCCCTGCTCGGCAGCAGCTGGCTCCGTGGGGATGTGGAGCAGCGGGACGAGCGGGGCTGGGCTGCGAGCATCGCCCCGGAGAATGCGCTTGGGTCTGGCAGAGAGAGACCAAAGCCAGGGGTATGCGCGTGGGGACTTTCCTAGTTTTGTCCCAGCTCCACGGAGACAGCTGCCTCCTAATTAATTTCGGAAAAGCAGTCACATCTTGGAACTTTTCGGCTAAATAAATTGGAACACATGGGATATATGCTGAGGTGTAGGGGGCGGAGGAGTAGCTCCAGAGCAGTGTGGACGTGTCGGGACCGCAGCAACTCTGTTCCCGCTGCCGTTCCTTCATCGTTCCGCTCCCACCCGCCGCTTCCCTTTTTTGTCCGAGTGTTTTACCCTTTGAACAGTCGCTGTCGTTTTCCAAATGGACACTTGGGGTCGCAATTTCTGTCTGTTTGAGCGTAAAAACTGTAAAAAGTAGCTCTAATCTCCCTTAATCGTTACAAAATGTTCAGGGGGAAAAAAAAATCCTGTTACCGGACCAAAAAGGAAAAAAAAAAAGGCAATCTAAAAAAAAAAAACAAAAACCCAAACCAAAACCCCTTACTAGCCGGGTACGCCTTTGCATGCACTCAAGGAACAGCAGAGGAGAGCAAATACGGTCCCTTCAGTACTGAAATGTAATTACGTTTTCTGCCTTCTCTCCCCAGTGTTTGCAATTGTCTGTATCAATGCCTTTGCTTTACTTTAGGAAGAGATTTGCTTCCTGCAACCGGGAGGATTTCCCCGGTTCTATAAGGGGACCTGACAGCCTTGCCGAGCTGATGCTTCCCTCCCTCCCGGGTCCCAGAGCATCCTCTTCGGCACAACCCACAGCCCCAGCGCTGCTTCCCTGGTCGGACCCGGTGCGCGTTGTAGGACGGGAGCGTGTTTTGTTTTCTCGGTACCCTCTTCTCGGGCCGTTTACATAAAGTTGGAAAGGGCGATGTGGGGATGATTACTGCCTTGAAACTGGCTACGGGACGGCAGCGGTCAAAAAGGGACTTTGTTATATTTAGAACAAAGGGACGGGCCGGATGTCCCCGAGCTCTACTTCTTTGTGGATTGCAGCTGCCGAAAAGAGAGGGGACCGTGTGGAAATAAATAAATAAGAGACGAGGCGATGTTGCGGGGGGCGGGGGGGCTAGCGGGCGGGGAGCTCCCGGAGGAACGGGGCAGGCAGCGGCGGCCGCTCAGCTGGCGCTGCGAAGCTGTCACGGCGCGGCCCGCCCCCGCCGCCGCGGCCGTCCGGCCCCGCCACCCCCGCCGCCCGTGCTCCCTCCCTCCCGCCCTGCCCGGCCCGGCCCGGCCCCGCCGCTGCGCTGCCATTGGCGCGGCCGCCGCCGGCCCCGGCCCCCGCCGCGCTCTCGGCGGGCACGGCCGTATAAGAAGCCAAGGGGGGCTGCGCTACGAATCACAGCTGCACAACGAGCGCTGGTGGCGGCAGCAGCTACAGGGAAGACCTGGGTCCTGCTTGTCCTCCTCCTCCTCCTCTTTTTTTTTTTTTCCCTTCCCTGTCCTTCCTCCTCCTTCCTCCCCCTCTTCCCTCCCCTTCCCTCGCGACTGCCGGAGCCAGAGAAAACTCCCGTGCAAAAGCCCGGCCATCACCGCCCAACCGCCGGTGCTCGGGCTGGAAAGTTGCCGCAGACTCCGGGTGCTCTGCTACAGCGGGGGGAAGGCTCCGGACTTACAAAAACCCAGACGGGGAGAGGGGCCACGGGCTGCTTAGACGTTTTGCACCGTTCTTCTTCCTGCACAAAGCTGAAGGCAGCATCTTTGTATTGTTTTGCTTTTGCCCTTCCTGCTCCTTTCTCCTTGTGACCGGGTGTCGATAAGTGCCAGGAGCTGCTGCAGCCGGCGGTGCGCTGCAAACGCCGATACAAAAAAAAAGGCAAGGAGACATCCAGGCGGCCCCCGGGTGCCGGCTCGTCGTTGTCTTTGGTTGCTTTGGACTGACGAAGTCTCAGAAGCCGGCAGAAGGAGAAGGCGGTGGAGGGGGGAGCCGAGGAAGCAAAGCTAAAGTTGATTTGGAATAAGAGAGCACGGCCAACCCTCTGCCAGGCTGAGCGCTGGAGTGAGGTCTCCAGCCCCCTCCACCGGGAGAGGTGCCCGCAAGACAACGATGGCCGGAGAGCTCAGCATCGGAGCCGAGCTGCCCACTAGCCCCCTGGCCATGGAGTACGTCAACGACTTCGACCTGATGAAGTTCGACGTGAAGAAGGAGCCCTTGGGCAGGAACGACCGTTCGGGCAGGCACTGCACCCGCCTGCAGCCTGCCGGCTCCGTCTCCTCCACTCCCATCAGCACTCCCTGCAGCTCCGTGCCCTCCTCTCCCAGTTTCAGCCCCACCGAGCAGAAGACCCACTTGGAGGACCTGTATTGGATGGCAAACAGCTACCAGCAGATGAACCCCGAGGCGCTGAACCTCACCCCGGAGGACGCTGTTGAAGCCCTCATTGGGTCCCACCAGGTATCCCAGCAGCTGCAAGGCTTTGAAGGCTTCCGGGCCCACCACCACCACCATCATCACCATCACCAACACCATCACCAGTACCCCGCGGTCACTCATGAAGACCTGGCCGGCAGCGGGCACCCTCACCACCACCATCACCATCATCACCAGGCCTCACCCACTCCCTCCACCTCCTCCAGCTCCTCCCAGCAGCTCCAGAACTCGCACCAGCAGCATCCCCCCTCCAGCAGCGTGGAGGACCGGTTCTCGGATGACCAGCTGGTCTCCATGTCCGTGAGGGAGCTCAACAGGCACCTCCGAGGCTTCACCAAAGATGAGGTGATCCGCCTCAAGCAGAAGAGGAGGACCTTGAAGAACAGGGGCTATGCCCAGTCCTGCAGGTATAAACGTGTCCAGCAGAAACATCACCTAGAGAATGAAAAGACCCAGCTCATTCAGCAGGTGGAACAGCTCAAGCAAGAAGTGACCCGGCTCGCCAGAGAGAGAGACGCCTACAAGCTCAAGTGTGAGAAACTTGCCAGCAATGGCTTCAGAGAGGCCGGCTCCACCAGTGACAACCCATCTTCCCCCGAGTTCTTCATGTGAGTGCTTAACAAAAATAATTAAAAATAACCCAACCCAAACAAAAAAACAAAGAAACCCCACCCCCAAACCTGACCCCCGTCACCTTTCTCCCCTACCCCATCCTCCTCTGACATCTCCATCCGTCTGCTTGACTAGAGAGAAAGAAGGAGAGAAAAATAGAGACTTGATTTTACTACTTTTGTTCTTTTTTTTCCAGCATCCAGTCTTCTAGAGTAGCTGTGGGAAAAAGTAGGCTGGGGGTGGGGATGGGAGAGGTAAAGTGCAACTTTTTGGCTTTTGTTTGCAAGTTAGGGAGAGGGACAGAGACAGAGGCAAAGAAGGACAAGTAAAGCATTTTATGGCTTGCTTGCTTGCAGAATGAGATGGACTTTTAGAGAATAACAATAAAAGACAATGAACAAGCCATCTATAGCATACTGCCTGTTCAGAGAGATAGAGAGGACATGCACAGCACCATCTCATGCACAATTTACCTGCTTGGAAAAAAAACTCAACCCTAAATCAAGAGGACAATATATGCAAAGTCTTCATATATTGCCTGCTTTGAGAAATGATTTACAGGACTCAGATGGGACATTCAATCTCAGAAAGAAAAGAAAGAATGAAAAAGAAAGAAAGAAAAAAACTCATCAGTTTTATTGCCTGCTTGATTATATAGAAAAATACGAAAATCTGCATTAAAAATATTAATCCTGCATGCTGGACATGTATGGTAATAATTTCTATTTTGTACCATTTTCTTGTTTAACTATAGCATGTTGATCATTGACCATAGATTTCTGTTGTTGTTTTGTTTCATGGATAAGGAAAGCATCACGAGTTATCAAACTTTTTTACTGCTTGTGCAGTTTTGTTCGTTGGTTTCACTCTATTTTTCTTTGATGGTTGTTAGCTTGTAAATATCTGCTACTTCAAACCGCACAGGAGAGAAAAAAAAAGACAGCACACCCCACACTCACACAAAGAGAAAATAACATTTCAGCAGGCTGGTTGTATGGTTTGTTTGGTATTAAAGAGATACTTAAGGAGGAAAAAAAAAGTTATGGGCATTTTGCATTAGAAAAAAAGAAAACAACTTTGTGTATCTGGTGCACTTTTGAGTTTGTTTGGTGGTTTGTTTTTTTTTTTTGTTGTTGTTGGGTTTTCTGTTTGGTTTTTAGTTTTGTTTGTTTAGTTTTCATTTTGGTTGTTGTTTGTTGGGGCAGAAGCAAACCAGCCTGTATGGCATTGGCAAAGCTGAAGAGGGATAACTCTCACCGGTCACTAGAGTCTACTCCACGCTTTAAAGTGGCAGAGAGGCTCTTCCCTTTAGGACACTTCCCAGCCTGGAGGGGTGAGGCAGGGCCATAAAGTTTCCCTTCTGATCATACACTCAGGAAGCGAAGGACGAGATACTAATTCCTTTTTAAGAAACAACTGCCCCTTGATTTTTGGGTAGATAAAGACAAAAAAACCCCTAAACCCAGCTGATTCCGAGTCCGGCTGAAAACAGCAGCGAGGGCTCTGAGTGAGAACTGAAGTTTGGTTTCCCACTGGGAGCAGTGGATGAGTTAAGCTGGAAAAGGATTTAAAAGTAACACCACCCTCCCCTCCTTTTTTTTTTTTAAAGAAGACATATTGCAACTTTTCAATGTATTCTTTTGCAATGATTTGTAACCTGCTTCTCTGCTTCCCTACGCAGCAAGTGAAAGTTTTAGCCGGAATTTATTTGCAGTTGTATAGTAGCAGTAGTTTGGAGTCTTATGGGTGTTTTTATTACCTTTTTTTTTTTTTTCCTTTTTCCTCCTGCAGGTCAGTAAAAGGATTTTATGTTGCACTGACAAAAATACCAAAATGAAAACTTATTTTTTAGTTTCCTTTTAGGATAGCTGGCACTGCTGGCCGGATGCATTTTAAGTTTGTATTAGTTTATAAATTAACAGTAATAACAAGGTTGTAATGAACAGCATGGTGCTTGCAGTTTTAAATATTGTGGATATTAGTCATGCATCAGAAAACGATCTTTGGTTTTTACTGATTCAACTGTGTTGAAATCAAAACATTGCAGCAGCGGAGAAAAAAAAAATTGTTTTTATTTCATGTAAAGTTCTGAAGGGATCAATTTCAAATCCTGCTTATGATATGAAAAAATATTAAAAAAAAACCAACTGGTCTATTGTAGTTTTATTCAGACTGGTTTCTGTTTTTTGGTTATTAAAATTGTTTCCTATTTTGCTTATTAAAATCATTGAAATGGCATTTCTTGAAGGGACCTGCTTCTCTGACGTCTCAAGTTGCCCCCTCCAACACTTCCAAAGAAAGGCAGGTTTCAGGACCTTCCGCACCCTCGCAGTGCTGTCCAGCCCGGCCCCGCTCCGAGCGCCCAGCGCCGGGCTCTGCTCGGGGGATCGCAAGGCTGCTTTGCCCGCTCGGCACCGCTGCTGCACACAGGATAGGACCGCTCTGCAGTGCCCCCTCCCCCGCTTTGCCCAAATCTCTCCAGTGGCAGGGGGTGAACATCCATTCTCCCCTCCCCCCCAACCCCGTCCTGGAGAAGTGGAGCGGCCGGAGTCTCACTCAGGGCCCGGCTACCGGCGGGGGGTCCCCTCTGCAGCCCGCAGGGAGCGGGAGCCTCCGGCCCGAGCCACCCCGGGCTGCCAGAGAGGGGAAACGCGAAGGGGAGGCACACTTTCTTCTCTCCCCTCCCCTTGTATCTTTTCCTTTCTTAACATTAGAAATGCGAGGACTCGGACAAGCCTGTCTTTTCTCCCTGCTCCTCTTGCATCCAGGCTGCCCATTCACCTTCCTCTCCATTTGCACGTTTTGTTTATTCTGGCTTTTTATTTTCTTCTTCTTTAGTTGGTTTGTGTTATGTTTTTTTTTTTTTTAAATATTAATTTAGGGGGGTGTTTCTTTTATTTTTATTTTCTTTTTTTTAAAAAAAAAATTTATTATTACTTTCTGAGCAACGAGTGCTTTAGAAGACTCTTCGAATCGTGTGGCAAAGATGCCAGGTCTACCCCCGCCACCCCCCAGGGCTCAACACCTCACGGTCTTCCCCCAATTCGTCAGCTGTTTCCAAGGCAAAGAATCGCGAAGCTCCTTAAACCACAGCCGGAGGAGGTTAGAAATCGCTCCCATTCCTCGCCTGGCTGCGGGAGCAGGAGCCCTGGAGTCGGGTCTCAGCGTGTTCTCCAAGTGTGGAAAAACTCTTGCTGAACTTTAAATCTTTCTTAAAAACAAAACCCAAGGCACCACACGACTAAAAAGAATCCCCCCCCCTCTGTCCTGCTCCTTTTCCCAATAGCAGCGAGCTGTCTTTGCAGGGGTGGTATAAGGAGCTTTTGAAGAACAAAAAACAAACCCAACACAGACAACCAAACAGTTAAGGACAGCGTAGGGCAAAACAGAAAAATTACAAGGAAATACAGTAACTTAAAACCAAAACCCCTCGAAATCCATTCCCATCCTGGTCTTGTCAGAGCCAGCTGGGCCAAGCCCCTGGGCTGGGGGAGCTTGGAAACGGCCGGGACACGTTTCAGCCCCCCGGCTACATGAGTCAGGCCCGAGAACAAGTTCGTAGCCTGCTGCCCTGCAAAGGGGGGACAGGAGTTTGCAGAGGAAAAGGATGAGAGCGCCTGGCTTTCCCTCTATAGCCTCCCTCCTTGCCAGTAAATGCTATGGCTGCAGAAAGCCTGAGAGGAATATTGTTTGTGGGAACTGCCACCGCATATTAATGTCCCTTCATGCATGCATTGAATAAATCACTGAGGCTAATTGAACAACAACAACAACACACACACACACACACAAATAGGAAAAACAGGCCTTAGAAAAGCCCTCCCGATTCCCACCGCAGAACTGTGTCAGTGGCAGGGCAAAGCCACTGCATGGCCAGGGTGGCTGCAGCCCCCAGTGCTTCCCAGCGCCCGTTCCCAATCCAGGGATTTCATTTATCTCAGTTCACAGAAAAGAAGCAAGCAATTTGTCACCATCACGAGTACAGCCCGGGATGGTGGCATCGGGATCAGCCTGCTCTGGAAGGGATGAACCTGTCTGAGCCTGGCCTGTGGGCTGCTCTCTTGGCCGGGAGCCGGGTTGGGCTGGCTGGGAGGGGGTTCCGACATGTCAGGGGGGAATGGGCAAAACCATCTGCACTTGTGGTCGCCCGAGCTTGAGACTGGGCAAAGCTCTGCCTTGAGGGACCGGCAGCAGGGCCAGGCAGCCCTGTGGGTGTCGGAGAGGGCAGGGCTTGCCTATCCACCACTTTGCCTTGCCCCCTCACCTCGAAGGAGCTCCGCCAGGGAAAGGTGACCCCCCCTGCCCCCCGGCATCATTCGCACCTTGCTGTGCCCGCGTATCCACTTTGATCTTTCGCCGTTCATCACTGATTCATAAAGAACAGACACAGGAGTCGAGGGCACGATGGAGAGAGGTTTCTTGAAGAGAAAAGGAAAACGAGACCATCCCCCCCCCCCCCCCCCCCCGCCCTTCCCCCCCGCCGGGACCGGCCTGCCAGCGGGGTGCTCCCTTAGAAGCCAGGGGTCTTGGGGGTCAACTCAGCCCGCCCTCCCGGGGCTCCCTACTTCCCACTGGGAGCGTTGTGGAGAAGCTGAGTGGCAACTCTGGGGGATAAAGAGTACTTCTTGCCCAAAACCCGCTTTATGCCTTCTTCGGATATGTCGCTTTGCATGCGCGTCCTCTGTTCGTCCTTTGAGCTACTTGTCCCCAGGCACATCCCGGTCAGGGTTTGAGGAGGTCTGTAGGGTGCAGCACCCCCGAGCAGCCTGTGTGCACCCCGGGGCTCGGAGGAGGCCGGGAGGCTGCAGCTGCTGCCGCGCACGGGGGCTTCGCCGGTGCCTGAGACCGACACGGTTCGGAGGGGCAGAGCGCTGCCCACCTTCCGTTCCGGGAATCTGCTCTTGAGGCTCTGCAGAGCGAAGGTGCTGCAAGCTGCCTCCAAAAATATCCCAGTATGACCAGGGAGCGGACTCCGACTCTGATCCTTTCCTTGCAGCCTCGGGGAGGATGGGGTCGGGGTATCAATGAGCCAGGACCGGACTCAAATTGCGACCCGGATCGTGCATCCCCGGATGCAGCAGGGGTCGGGGGCTCTGCGGTGTGCTGGGAGCAGAAGCTCGGTGCCTTTGCAGCCAGCAATGGGCCCGTCGAAGCTCCTCGGGAGCAGCGCGGCGGGGACAAGCTGGCTGCCCTGCACACTCGGGACATGGCGGGGGAAGAGCCCAAGGTTTCAACAGCTAAATTTGGCTGCCCTATGACGGTTCCCTACACGATCTCATGTAGTGCAGGAGGACGATTCCCTTCAGTGAAAATCACATTATTTCGTTTGATCTCACAGTTTTGCAAGAGCTATTGCTAACAGCTGTAGCGAGAGCTGCATCCCCCCGCCGGGGCAGAGGTGACGAGCGGTTGCGGCTGCTCCCAGAGTTAAACGAGATGCTCAGGCAGGAAGCACAATTGGCAACACCCCCCTCTTCTCCCGTTTGCTGACCCAAGCCTTACAGACTATCTCTGCCAACCATGTAAGAGACTCTTCTCAATATTGCCTTCCCTTCAACAGAGTGTATAAACCCAATTGTTTTTAATTCCAAACCAGAGAAATGTGAGTCTAAAAAGACTAAATTTTTTTGAGGGGGAGGGGAGGCATGTGGGGGGATTTGGGGGTGCTGAAGACAGAAGCTTTGATCTAAGACTTCCCGGAGATGCTGCCGTCGGCGGATGAGTTGCTCCGTCGTGGGGTGGGCAGGTGAGATGCTTTATGAGGATGAGCCAGGACTTGCAAGATAACTGTTCCCAGCTAGGTTAGGGTTTAAGTTTTTCTTTCTTTCTTTCTTTCTTTCTTTCTTTCTTTCTTTCTTTCTTTCTTTCTTTCTTTCTTTCTTTCTTTCTTTCTTTCTTTCTTTCTTTCTTTCTTTCTTTCTTTCTTTCTTTCTTTCTTTCTTTCTTTCTTTCTTTCTTTCTTTCTTTCTTTCTTTCTTTCTTTCTTTCTTTCTTTCTTTCTTTCTTTCTTTCTTTCTTTCTTTCTTTCTTTCTTTCTTTCTTTCTTTCTTTCTTTCTTTCTTTCTTTCTTTCTTTCTTTCTTTCTTTCTTTCTTTCTTTCTTTCTTTCTTTCTTTCTTTCTTTCTTTCTTTCTTTCTTTCTCTCTTTCTTTCTCTCTTTCTTTCTTTCTTTCTCTCTTTCTTTCTTTCTCTCTTTCTTTCTTTCTCTCTTTCTTTCTTTCTCTCTTTCTTTCTTTCTCTCTTTCTTTCTCTCTTTCTCTCTCTCTTTCTCTCTCTCTTTCTCTCTCTCTTTCTCTCTTTCTTTCTCTCTTTCTTTCTCTCTTTCTTTCTCTCTTTCTTTCTCTCTTTCTCTCTTTCTCTCTTTCTCTCTCTCTCTCTCTCTTTCTCTCTCTCTTTCTCTCTTTCTCTCTTTCTCTCTTTCTCTCTTTCTCTCTTTCTTTCTCTCTCTCTCTCTCTCTTTCTCTCTTTCTCTCTTTCTCTCTTTCTCTCTTTCTCTCTTTCTCTCTTTCTTTCTCTCTCTCTCTCTCTTTCTCTCTTTCTCTCTTTCTCTCTTTCTCTCTTTCTCTCTTTCTCTCTCTCTCTCTCTCTCTCTCTCTCCCCCTCTCCCCCTCTCCCCCTCTCCCCCTCTCCCCCTCTCTCCCTCTCTCCCTCTCTCCCTCTCTCCCTCTCTTCCTCTCTTCCTCTCTTTCTTCCTCTCTTTCTTCCTCTCTTCCTCTCTTTCTCTCTCTCTCTCTTTCTTAAAAAACAACAACCAAACAACAAAAAAACAACACATCTTTTTTTCCATCCTTCTCGGACGGGCTCAGTGCCCGTCTGGCTCTGGCAGGCTGCTTGGTGCCGGTGATTGACAGCCCAAGGTCAGGGAAGCTAGCTTCTTCGGGGCTGCTGGTGTCGGATTTCGGAGAAGACAGATAACACAGCCCCGGCGCTCAGCAGAGCCCCTCCTGGCTCCTCCGCGGCCGCGCAGCCTCGGGACTGGAAGCGCTGAGTTCTGCGGGGCTGCGGAACGACCCTGCCCGGTTCCCGCGGCCGCGTAGCCTGGCTCCGCACCCCTCCGCCTCCTTCTGCCCGCCAGCCAGCATCCTCCCTGCCGCTGCTCTGCTCCAGGGTTGTATTTTTCCTCTTTAATTTTAAGTTCTGATCTCCTCGTTACAAAATTGAGCAAGCATCTCCCCGTCACCGGGTCGGGTCGGGAGGGGACACTGTTTTGCTCCGTGTGTGGATAACTTTCACTTACGGTTTATTTTACCTTTAAAAACCCATCATGTTTCACTGCGTAAGGTTATGGTAAATCTGAAGTTACATGCACACATACAAACAGACACTTGTTCTCTCTAAATAGCTTATTGCATAATCCCATAGTGTGTTCAGTAACGTAGCATGCAGCAGTCTGATAGAATCCCACACAAGACTTTTATTTGATGCAAGAAGGAGAAGGAGGAGAACAAGCAGAAAATGGGGAAAAGAAAGAAAAAGCTTTCAAGTGCTGCCTTTTCTTGCGTTTTAAATAGTGACTTTCGGTAGCGAATTCTAAACACAGCATGAGGTGCTGCAAAGCGTTTTCTTGCTATTGCATCCAGGACAGGGAAGAAGCAATTTAGGCTTGTGAGCTGGTCCTGCGTGCAGTGGGCTGCGGTGTACTTGAGACCCACGGTACTGCAAATCCTTAAACAGAATTGCTCCAACGGGGGCTTGGTGTATTTACAGGTTTGTCACAATCTGGTTAGAATAAACATCGCTGTAAAGAGGGGGGGAAAACCATTCCACATAAAGCAAACGACACGTTTTCCTGTCCCACCGAGGCTGCTCTTAGGTTTTAGAGATAGTTGTCCTCTGCCATGTTTTATTTCCCCTTTTAAAGTTTCACTGTTTGTCTCAAGGCACAGATTCAAAACACTGCATTTCCACTTTATACATGTGTTCTCTTAAAAGATTTGTTTAGATAAGGAAACCAATGTTAAGTGTTCTCACTTGAAAGAAATTAAATATATAGAATGATAAGCTGCTGCTAAAATACATTAAAAAAACACATTTAAATTAATAATAAGAACTTGTTCTGAGGCAAAATTCAATTTTACTTCCTATTATGCAATCTTTGCATGTAAAGTTGCTTTAATGCAAAATAGCAGCTCATCAAAAATTCTGTTTTATTGGTATCAAAAATTTATGATATCCTGAGGCATGAGGGGCAGAGAGCAAGGTAAGAAAGCTGTGTCCTTTTACCAAGTTTAGTGCTTTCCTTTAAAGACACACCTCAAACTTATTTCTCCTTCTTTCTTTGTTGTTTTTTTTTGAGGCAGTGGGCAAAGGTTTATACTGGAGAAAGCTCCTGTGCTGAAAATGTCAGTGGGTAGCTTTAACACACTATGCTGCAACCTCTCTGCAGTCTCCTGCTCTCACTGCAGTACTAGGAGATGCTGGGACATGTCCACACAGCTGTAGAGATGGGTTTATTTATTTATGACTTCTATGATGACCCTATAATATGAGTCACTATCTATGGTTTCTGAACTCTGATGTTTTCATTCAATATTGCAGTAATGCATAAACTTTGGAATTATGCCTGTGTTGTTTCTGCCCATATTTAACTACTGAAATCTATAGCCTCTTACTGATAGATTCCAGAGGTTTGATTCTGCTCTAGCCTGGACTCCACCCTAACGAGACTTCATTTGTTTCAGGAAAGATGCTGTTGGCTTTATAAAGGGCATTAAACACTCCATGACAAGGACCTTGTGTTCAGTGCAATTTTCTTTTCTGAAATAATTGTGGCAAGAAACCAGTGCCAAGTCCCTGTGAAACCTGCAATCTTAAAAATCAACAATGCTGCTTCTTCGCTAGAACTTTGGGCACTTTAATAAAAGAGGCCACTGACCTTTTGCAGACGGGGACATCGAGGCATTGTGAGATGACCTGGTCTTGGTGAGCCACAGACTGATGGCAGGGCCCACTCTGACAAGTCCCTCTGGGTTATGCTGCCTCAGTTCCCATCACCACATCTGGGAGCAGAGGACAAGAGCATGGATCTCCAGGGGACAGGGAGCGAGAGAAGGCAGCACAAGTCCCTTTAGCCCTGTGGTTTTATGGGTCCTGTCTTATTTACTGTTGAATGGAGCAGAAACCTTCCTGCTGGCTCAGGGGACCCATTCACAAAAGAAATTACAGAGGGCAATAAACCTGCACCTTGGACTTCTGCTAACTGCTTCTTCCTTGCGTGTGTGCTATGGTGCACTTATTACCTAAAGCCTCTACAAACATGAGAAAAGGAACATTTAATTATAGGCAGGTCTCTGAGCTAACACTGGCCCTAATAGCTCTCTGGATCTGTATTTTCCCCCTGTTTAAAGCAGCCAACGATTAGAGGCAGAAGGGCTTTCAGCCTGAAATCTCTGCTCATGCAATCCTAAAGGAAAGCTTTTTATCCTCTGTCCAACCCCTATGTTACTTAGCATCCAAACCTATCCAGCTCCCCGTATCACCTTAGTGCTGTTGCTACTATCAGCTGTAACACCAAGCCATCCCGTCTGCTTGCTGAGGCTGATAAACACAGAGTGCATTCAGGACGCCAGAGAGAACTGCTAAACTCATTTTGACACAGGCCCTTCTTATTTTTATGTCAGCCTTGACCCATGGCTCAAGCATTTTATCCTGGGTATTGAGGTGGCAATGCTACACTGATCCACGAGAGCTCATGCTGATCTCATGGATTGGAAGAGCACAGATTCCTTAGGCCCTCACTGGTTTTGTGGAGTGATGAGTTAACCCCCTCCACAGATGGATGAAAGGGGTAGAAAGGATGTTGTTAGAAAATTATTCTTGAAGGGTATCTCCAGGTCCTCGCTTATCTCAAATCAGGCACCCAAAAGAGCAGGGTGTTAAGCAAATACACATGAGCCTCTGGGGCTAGGTAATAAATGACTCATGTGTAAGTCAGACAGACAGGAATCATGATAATAACAATAATAACAAAAAAACTGTCTATGGCTTTCTGATTTGTGGCATTACCAGTTCTCTCTCATGTTGTGACTTCTGCCCTACTGTGCACAGACTTAACCCAGGAGGTGACACAAAGGAAAAGGTCCCTTTCCCGGTGACATTTAACAGCAAGGAGGTTTAAATGTGGTATAATCAGATTTTGGTTTTTATATATAGCTCAATAATTGATGAAGTGGCTTGGATAAAACATAAAACATAGCAGAGGTATCGGCTGGTCTCTGCTCTGGGATCTAAACCCGATGCTTCTGCTAAATAAATCTTGTATCTTCTAAAAGAAGCCCTTCTCTGTAATCTGTTTCCAATTGAGCACTACAGTAAATATATCAAGATTACTGGATCACGTTGTTTACAGATGAAACAGTTTAAAGGTGAAGTTATTTTTGGTTTAAATCTTCTATGTTTTAAAATGAGAGGCATTTCTGGAGTAGCTGCTGAAAAAAAACCCCAACAACTCAAAAGTACCAGGAAAAAGAAAGGGAAAAAAGGGAAGAAGATAAAATGTGGCACTGTGAGAGTTAAGCAAGGTCCTAGGATCCAAGTAAATATTTATATGAATGCTCAAAGAGGAGGGGGGGGTGGTGGTAGAAATCTCAATATAACCAAAATATAAATCACAGTGCTTTATGTTAGCTGTCAAATTATTCTAGCCCCTGCATTCCAGTACTTGCTCTACTGGTAATGTCACATACAACATGTGGGCTTATGCACTGGTGCAGGTTTGGCAGGTAATTAAAGTCAGTTGCATGGAGGTTTACACAGACTCCCTCCGATCCACTGAAAGACAAACAACCTGTTAGCTGTGGTAGCTTCGAGTGTGCAAAGCTATCCGGGAAGGGATTCTCACAAGCAGGGGAGAAAAGCCTGACTGGGGTGTGTGGGCTCCCTGCCTTGGCTCCAGCGTAGGTTAACTCTTTGGTGCCTCTGTAGCTTGTTGCTCTTTCAGTGGAAACCAGCTAGTGGCAGAATCTGCAGCCAGGAGTTTGTCAGAGGGCAAGAAAATACTCATAAAAACAAGCCCTGAGGGCAGCTAGCCCTGGGGTCAGGTTTGCCTGCATTCTTGACCTGAGGGAAACTATTCTTGCTAGAAATCATCTGTGTGGTTTATTCCTTCTGCTTTGCCCTGGCTCTGTGTGTTGGAGACTCTAGAGACAGAGCGAATTATTCCTAACAGATTCACAGTTCTTCAGTCGGAGATGGTCCTGGGGACTCCCAGCTCTGTCCTTGGGAGACAGCCTGCAAATAATGCCCACAGCGTGTGTCTCATGGCCTTCGATGGAATTCACTCACGAAAGAGAAGGGCTCACCCCCCCGGATCACTTTTGTCTTTTCATGTGGCTCCCTTGTGTGAGTAGGTGGGCAGGGAGGATTTTAGACGCAGCTCTCCTTTTGCGCTTCCCGTCATAGGAGTTCCCATCTCAGTGAGGTGGATCTTTGTACCAGGAGGCACCTGCACTTCTCCCGCTCCACGCAGGGAAAGGACGTGGAGCTGCAGGTTCTGCTGTGGGAACTGGAGTGTCATGAAGCCACACCTGTGTGGATGCAAGCTCAGTGTCAGGGAGCCGTGCCAGCACAGACACCGCTGCCGTGCGACACCCTCTTATTTAAGCACCCAATTATCATGGCACCAAGCTGACGGGTTACTGCCCTCCGGCTCTCTCCACACGCCGTGCGTCATCCAGCCTGCAAAGACAGAGGCTGGGGGCAAAGATTAAAGCCTTCCCCATATGGGCTGCATTTCACTGTCTTTCTATGGAGGCTTCCAGAAGGGGAGTCAAGCTGCAATGGAGACATCCATCTGCAAGGATAACCCTGCCACTAGCATCATTTCACAGGGGCTAGTGAACAGCCACCATCTGTTTAGCTGCCACCCGTTTGCCTAGACGTGAGAGCATCCATTCATATTCATTTAACCAGTCTCTTATGCTAATTTCTGTCTACCTCCTTTCTTATCTTCTAGTCATATACAAAACCGAAGAGCAAGAGTCTTTCTGAATTAGCCCAAATTTCTCTTCCTCAGCTTGGGAAATGTTGGGTCGAATCCCAATAGTAAGGGAGAACAGCCTCCAAAAACTCAAAGCAGGCAGAGATCAGCTTTTGGAACTGCTCAGGTCCATTTATCTGCCCTAATCAAGCAGTGATTCGTCTGTCTGATATGGGCTTAGATAATGTTTTCAGCAATTTGCAGTAATTAAATGTGAAAGGGGAAGAAGCCGAAGGTTTCCAGGCAGCACACTGCAGAAGGGGAGTTTTGGAGGAAGACAGAGAACCTCATCTTAAACATCTGCCAGCCTGCATGGAAGAACATGGTGATTTCCCTACTCTTATGGAGTTCCCCCCTCTCTCTTCACTCCCTGTAAAGATGTTCTCCTTCTGCTGTTAAATCAACCAGAGCAGAGAGAAAATCCTTGGGGAGCTGAAAACCTTTTCCCAGACAAATTATTGCCTCACAACAAGTGACAAATATTAAAAAAGGAGGGAAAAAAAAGCCTAAGGAAATTCACTGCTACCTCCCCAGTAAGGACTTTGCTCCCATGTCAGAATTGTGCAAGCCAGAGCACAGTGCAATGCTCAGGAGAGTCAAGATAGTTGTCGAGAGCAAAGTATAAACACTTCCAGCAAATGCACTTAATAGAAGTTTGTTTGCCAAGTGCTGCAGCCTCCTTTCTTGGTTATGGTAGGGAAAAGGTATTTTTCATTAAGTGTGTGGGGGAAAAAAACCTCCTCCAATTAAAACTAACCCAAATTATTTGAATGTAAGGATTTTTTTTGGGGAAGGGTTGAAGAAGATGTCTTTTGAGGGTCTCTTCTAGCCTTTTGCTTTGTAATCCACTGGCTTTAGCAGCAACAGTGCCCAAAGTCTAATGGAGTGCCCCACATCATGTATTCCATCTGCAAATGTTAGCTGTGAGACAAAAGCCCTGTTCACAAGTGGGCTTGACCTGACCCAGACAATCAGAACCACAGAACATTAGAGGTTGGAAGAGACCTCCAGAGATCATCGACTCCAACCCCCCCCAGGCAGAGCAGGATCACTCAGGGTAGTCTGCACAGGAATGCACCCAGGTGGGTTTGGAAAATCTCCAGAGAAGGAGGCTGCACAACCTCCCTGGGCAGCCTGTTCCAGGGCTCTGTCACTCTCACTGTAAAGAAGTTTCTCCTCATGTTGAGGTGAAACCTTCTATATTTCAGTTTGTGTCTATTGCTCTTTGTCTTATTGCTGTGCACCACTGAAAAGAGATTAGTCCCTTCCACTTGACACCCACATCTCAGATATTTGTGGACATCGATCAGATTCCCTCTCAGCCTTCTCTTCTCCAGACTAAACAGCCCCAGAGCTCTCAGTCTCTCTTTATAGGGAAGATGCCCAAGACCCCTAATCATCCTTGTAGCTCTCCATTGGACTCTCTCCAGCAGATCTCGGTCTCTCTCACATTGGTGAGCCCAAAACAAGACACAATATTGCAGGTGTGGTCTCAGCAGGGCAGAGCAGAAGTGAAGAAGAACCTCCCTAGAGCTGCTGGCCCCACTTTTCTTGATGCACCCCAGGATGCCATTGGCCCTCTTGGCCACAAGGACACATTGCTGGCCCATGTAGAACTTGCTGAAAGACCTCACACTTTGTGCATATATATATATATAATTAGTATTTGTTTTTCATTTTTATTTCTTAGCTGTCCTCTTTGTTTCCTCAGTTTTTCCTCTTAGACAGGTGTGACTTCCTCTTCTTCAACCAACATAGTAAGCCAATAATGACATAGTAAGGCAGAAATGACAAAATGTTGGTCATGAAAAGGCTGGTTTCAATGCAAGCACTACAGTCTAGTTTTCATTTGTATTGTTGTTCTTTTATCTCCCTTCTCCCTCCTTTTCTCTCCATCTCCATCCTTTCCCTCTCCATCCTTTTCCTCTCCATCTCCCTCCTTTCAGCAGAACCTCCCCTTTTCCACCGTATCTGCACTTTTTCCACCCAGCAGCATTTTGCCTCTTTATCCCCCAAACCCAGAGCACCTGGGCTCTGCTGGAGTCTCCTCCCACCCCAGGTGTGACCACTTTGCCCTCCCTGCCCACTCCCCTTTATAATCTGCTCAGGAAGGGCAGAAGCCCTAAGCTGTGCCCAACTGGGCAGAGGGATCCTCCTCCTGGATCGCTGGTGAGTGCTCCTGGTGCGCACTGGGTGAATGGTGGAGGTGATCTAAAAGGCCGGGGGGCCTGGTGGGCCCCCCGGCTAGGTAGGATAGGAAGCTATGATGTGTGAACCTACAATGCTGAACTCAAAGGGGACTTGAAGGAAACAAAGTGAAACTTTGCCTGTTTGTAAGACAAGTAAAGTTTCTGGGGAATTTGGCTGTTGGACATTGCTGGGGCTCAAGGTTTTCCCCAGCCTCCAAGGGGGTGGCTTCTGCCAGGAGATATTCAGCAAAGAGATGCACTGTGGTGGTGGTTAAGCCATAATCAGTATCTGCCTTTGCTTGAATCATTTTGCTCCACCCTGAACATGCAGTACAGCAGGGCTTGGAAGCTCCTCCAGCCAAGAACTTGGGACTCCAGGGAAGGGATGTGTTTGTGCCTCTTCTGAACCGCTTCGTTCTGAAAGCAGCCGCAGTTGTCTTGAGCTACTGTCTCCAGTTCAAGAAGCCTTTGGTAAGAAACAGAAGCTTTCTGTGAATGAAAAAGCCCTGAAGATTATGCTTCTATTTAATTAACTAATGTACCCTATGGATTTGTGCTTTTGCCTTGAAATCTCAGCTGGCTTCTTTAATTGCTGTTTAATTCCCTCTCTCTGGACTAAATTTGTCTTTTCCTAGGTGGTCCCACTGAGAATGCCCATGAGAGCCTGCTCTTGTAGCTGGAGTTGGAGGGAAGCTTCCATCAGGGAACCTGCTGATGATTCCAAGGCTACTACAGACAATGCTCCCTGACTACATCCATCCATGCTCCTAGATCATAGAAACGTTGGCTGGAGAGGAGCTCTGGGGGTCTCCTACAACCTCCTACTCAAAGCAAGACTGTTGCTAACAGCAGATTAGGTCAGCTGTGGCTGTCTCAGCAAGTCATGAAAACCTCCCGGGGTGGGGATCCCACCACTCCCACTCTGGGAGTCTCTTCCACCCACATTCTACTCAGTTTATTTCTTAGAATTTACTCCCCTCCACTGCAGCCCTACCAGAAGGACAATAACTTCAAGATGTTTTACAACACACACCACCCCTGGTAATCAAGGACCTGATGACCCATAAACACACAAGCAGATAAATACCTATTAAAGGAACTGGGAACATTAAGTCCTCTGTTTAGGTTCTCAAAAATCCCCACTGGACTGTTCCTGAAGCTTACAGGCTGGAGATATCTACACTATTATCTGTAAAGTTCTCCAGGCCCTTGGACTTCTGCTCCTGGGATTATCAGAAGCAGCTTACTGCCTCTTTCAAGCTCAGATCTGATTCACATACATGAAAATAAGGTGTTACTGAGCCTCTCCAGCTTAAGGCTCAATTTGTTAAGGTGTTCTCAGAGTGTTCCCATCAGATCTACCTGGATTTATGTGCTGAATGCATATGTAATGTTCTGCCTATTCGCCTATACATGTATGGTTGCAATCTCTTTCCTTCCCTCTGGCCCAAGTTCATCTGAACAAAGCAGAACAGCTTTGCTAGAGCAGAGCAGGAGACTAACGGTGCCAAGCACCTCTGGCAATGGGTACTTGCACCTTTGGGTGCAGTAGAAAACAGAGTCTTTTTCTCTCTCCCATTAGACAGGCAACCAGAGCTGAGGTCTTTGAAATGAGATCTTTGAGTGCCCACCCTTGTGAGAAAATTTTGTGTGTCTGTGATGGTTTGGATGTTACCTACCCCCACACTTTTGAAATCACCCAGACTAGACCCAGCTGAGCTGGAAATTAAGAGTGAAGCTTTGTTTTTACAGCTTAGCACAATACCCAAGCAGATATTTACAATATCTACAGCTACATACAGAAATATACCAACTAAAAAAAAAGTCATACAGAAACACAGCAGCCCTCCAAGAAACCAGAATCCCCAGGAGGGGCTCTCCACCTTCCTGCCAACCCTTTACCTTATCCTAGACTTTGCCTTATGTTCAAGGTGAGTTTGGAGAATTGGCCAGAGGGGTGAGGAAGCAGAAGGATTAGTTACACAGACAGGAGGTTAGGGAGAGAAGGGAGGCAGCCAGAGCCAGAGAGCAACTGAGTTTTCTATATTTATGTTCTTGTTTTTATCCATCTCAGCAAGCCTATGAGTGCAGTAGTCATCACCAATATTTCCTTTTCATGGCCATCTAATTCTTCTCACCAAAATATTTCAGCTAGCCTCCAACTAGCACAGTGTAACAGAGAGGTAGATGCTAATATAAGACCAAATAGGGTGAATAACCCCCATGAAAGCATGAGTCAACTCACTGCTTTATTTCTTACCAGCTAGCATGGATGGCATTGTCCTTCAGCAGGTGACAGGGCTCACAGGAGAGTCACAAGAACCACAGTGAAAACATCAATGTCCTGATATTTTCACCACCAGTTATAAGCTTCAGTGATGATTTGGTTGTCATCAAATCCACACAAAGGAAAACCAAGTACCTGAGGGGAAAGGTCCAATATCTACAAATTGGAGGAAGACAAAATTCCAGGCTCAAACCAGAGAGCCCTTTAAAACACTTTGTAATGACAAGGCTAAACCAGTTGGTGGTTGGAACAACTCCTAAGAGGGTTCCAAAGGTATATTCCATTGCTTGGGAACTGAAGGGAAAAAACTCAGATATTTTTCCAAGGTCATTTTAATCAAATTAGGAATTAATCCAGACATGCCTTATGGTCTATTATACATGTGAAATCAGATTAGATGGTCACAGTCACTTCTTCTGGCCTTACAACCGATAAGGGGGGAAAAAAAACCTAAGTGTAGTGATAGTGAAACAGTAAAGAAATATGCTGCTGAACTAACATGTGCAGGGCTCTGCACTTTGGCCACAACAACCCCAAGCAGCACTACAGGCTGGGGACAGAATGGCTGAGAGCAGCCAGGCAGAAAGGGACATGGGCTGCTGGTAGAGAGTAGCTGAACATGAGCCAGCAGTGTGCCCAGGTGGCCAAGAGAGCCAATGGCATCCTGGCCTAGATCAGGAACAGTGTGGCCATAGGACAAGGGAGGTTGCTCTGCCCCTGTGCTCAGCAGTGGTCAGGCCACACCTTGAGTGCTGTGTCCAGTTCTGAGCTCCTCAATTCAAGAGAGGTGTTGAGGTACTGGAACCTGTTCAGAGAAGGGTAATGAAGCTGGTGAGAGTTCTGGAGCACAGCCCTGTGAGGAGAGGCTGAGTGAGCTGGGGGTGTGCAGCCTGCAGAAGAGGAGGCTCCAGGCAGAGCTCATTTCTGTCTTCAACTACCTGAAGGGAGGCTGTAGCCAGGTGGGGTTGGTCTCTTCTGCCAGGAAAGCAGCAACAGAACAAGGGGACACAGTCTCAAGTTGTGCCAGGGCAGGTCTAGGCTGGAGGTTAGGAGGAAGTTGTTGGCAGAGAGAGTGATTGGCATTGGAATGGGCTGCCCAGGGAGGTGGTGGAGGCACCGTCCCTGGAGGTCTTCAAGCCAAGCCTGGATGAGGCACTTAGTGCCATGGTCTAGCTGATTGGACAGGGCTGGGTGCTAGGTTGGCCTGGGTGATCTTGGAGGTCTCTTCCAACCTGGTTGATTCTATGATTCTAGCAGGGCAGCTAACAGACATATGAAAATGTTATGACTTCTCTAACTTATATAATACATTACATTCGCTTCAGCAAGAATCCCACCAGTGTTGTGTTGGTGGTGGTGGTTTGTTCTTTTTCTTTCCACATTTAATTTAAAGAGGCAATATCCTTTTAAGCTTCCATTCTGCAGCAGGGTAGATTAAATTTAAAATAGACAAATGCAGCAGAATAGATCTAGGGATGTTTAGGGCTGGAGGACAACTTAATGAAGCAGAAACTGAAATTCCATATGTCTCCACTAGCTTTAATTTATACAAATATTATCTTTGTGTCTTTCATAATACAGCACAGAGGAGCTCAGAGGATGGTGTAATTCTTCTGCTTTTCAAGATAATTTTATCCATTTGAGTACCTGGACTTGAAACCAGCCCAGTTCAAACCAAAAGAGCTATAAAGATCTCTTGCTCTAATTGTTGAAACAGGTTTGTACATATAAAATCAGTTTAATGGCTGGAAAAGGCTGTGTGGTGTATAAAGAGGGATAAGTACCAGACCACCTAGATCCCAGCCCTGCCACAGGTATTTGGACTGTTCAGTGCTGTCAGATGCAGAGTACTCTGGGCTGCTAGCTGGTCCAGACCTCCTGGACTACACTATGACAGAAACTCAGAAGCTCCTAACACAGATACGGTTGCAGATGCAACACATCATGCTTTAAATGGCTTGGGTTTGTAGGACTGTTTTGGGTGCACCTTTGCACCTTTTTGCTCTTTCTTATTCCACTTCAAGCCCAGGTAGCAGGTAAATGATATCCTAGCCCCAAAGCACTTGATGCTCACAGTGAAGCCAAGATCAAGAGCAGAAGCAGGAGAGACCTGTGGTTGAGCATGCACTTGAGACAGGATTTGTTCCCTGCTGAAGCAGATTACATTCTGGCACAAGCTCAGGAGAGGCTGTGGGTACTGTAAGGCAAATAAACTCAGTGTTGGGCCAGCCACAGACAGTCCCCTATGGTGTGGCTCTTCCTGACCAGAGATGAAGGAGCAGTGTCACTGAAGCAGGTAACTTGGATGATCCTGGGATCCCTGGGCGGTCTCCACTGCTGGAGAAGCAGCCTGGCTGAATGCAAAAGTGATCACCACTTCTAGGGCAGGGGTAGTAATTTTTGGTGCATTTGACATTCCAGATGTTTTCTAATGTCTCTCTACCACTTCATATACTTGTTAGGATACCAAGCCCATCTCTGCTTGTAACTGATGGCATGATCTTGGTTGAAGCAGTCTCGGTGTGGATGAAGTTTTGTTTCTGAGAGAGCTATTTCACATCTTTTCCTCATCTCTGGAAGTGACTTTGAAACTGAAATGTCAGGTATCTGATCTCTAGCACCTTGTTTAGTCACAGAAGTTTGCATCTGCTCAAGACATGCAAAACTGGGCTTTTTTCCCTTTTCACTCAATGTAAGTTGGGGGGAGGGGAGGTGAAAGAGAAAGAAAAAACACATTACTGGGAGGTATCTTCGTCCTGAATAGAAGTGGAGCTCATTAGTGAAGAGCTTCTTCTTTTCTTTATTCCTCACACCCTGCATTTCTACGATTGGTTGCAAGTCTGGCATTGCTTCTTCCTCCATATGCTGCCAACAGGTTTTTTTTCTATGATCTTAATTTCCCCCCCCTTCTATGAAAATCTCTGGAAGAAAAATCCCATGTATGAGCCTGCAAGTTTGTTTAGCCTGGAGAAGAGGAGGCTCAGGGGTGACCTCATTGCTCTCTACAACTACCTGAAGGGACGTTGTTGCCAGGTGGGGGTTGGTCTCTTCTCTCAGACAACCAGCAACAGAACAAGAGGACACAATCTCAAGTTGTGCCAGGGAAGGTCTAGGCTGGATGTTAGGAGGAAGTTGTTGCCAGAGAGAGTGATTGGCATTGGAATGGGCTGCCCAGGGAGGTGGTGGAGTCACTGTCCCTGGAGGTGTTCAAGCAAAGCCTGGCTGAGGCACTTAGTGCCATGGTCTAGTTGACTGGCTAGGGCTGGGTGCTAGGTTGGACTGGATGAGCTTGGAGGTCTCTTCCAACCTGTTTGATTCTATGGTTCTAAGTGTGTGATTGACACACGGATGAGTGTTACACAATTAAGGAGCGCTAACAGGTAAGAGCTTCAGAAGTCACAATATTACCCAGGCAGGCAGGCAGCTTCCTGACACCACACTAAGTAGAAATACTTTATAAAAATTATTTAGACTCACCATCTATCATCAGGAGAAACCTTGTGTTGTGCTAAAAATAATTGACAGCTTGCTAGCTACGAAGTGTTTGCAAGCCAATAAAATACAATGTAATATTTCCAAGAACAACGCTGGCATGGAGGATTTACACTGGCTTACAAATTTATTTAAGGGGGGGGAAAAAAAAAAGGGAGTTCTAATTTGTGAGCAACTTGAGTGTATTTTGACTCCAGGATCAGTGCCCTTCAAAGCGTCACTAATCCAAGCCGTTTTGCTCATGAATAAACGAGCCATGAATATGTATATTAGATGTGGCACAGCATGGGCTGTCCTGGCACCTTGCATCCAGAAGGTCATGAACATAAATCTTCTTAGATGATAAATATTCCCTCTACCTCAGCTGGGTACTGGAGCAGCTCTCCAGTTTCCTACACTGTTAAAGGGAGGTATAATTGGGTAGAAACCCTCATGTTTCTGACTGAAAGAGTTGGGGCTGTTCAGTCTGGAGAAGAGGAGGCTCCCAGGTGACCTTATTGTGGCTTTTCAGTATCTGAAAGGGGCCTATAAAAAAGCTGGGGAAGGACTTTTCTGGATATCAGGGAGTGACAGGACTAGGGGGAATGGAGCAAAGCTGGAGATGGGTAGGTTCAAAGTGGACATGAGGAGGAAGTTGTTGAGCATGAGAGTGGTGAGAGGCTGGAATGGGTTGCCCAGGGAGGTGGTTGAGGCCCCATGGCTGGAGGTGTCTAAGGCCAGGCTGGCTGAGGCTGTGTGCAGCCTGCTCTAGGGTAAGGTGTCCCTGCCCATGGCAGAGGGGTTGGAACTAGACAATCCTTGTGGTCCCTTCCAACCCTGACTGATTCTATGTATTCACCCTCCTGTGGTTCACAGAATCAACCGAGTTGGAGGAGACCTCCAAGATCACCCAGTCCAACCTATCACCCAGCCTTGTCTAGAATTAAAAGGAATCTAGAAGGAAGCTAGTATTAAAAGGATGGAGCTTGAAATGAAGCCACCAGGCACTTGCAGGCACTTCATCAGTTGCTGAACACGGACCTAATAGCTCTGCCTTTTCCAGGAGCCCATGCCTGGCATCAGGGTTTGCCTGCATTTGCCTTGCTGATCTGTTTAAACTGGTCTGGATTGTCTTTTCCACAACCCGTGCAGGAAAGTATTTTGGGGATCTTCAAATAAACTTCATTATTTGAGCCACTTGGTGATGGTGGATGAAGCAGCTGGACATTTGGCACAGGGCCATGGGTCTGGAGGTCCAGACTGGAGTTCCATCCAGCCCCTCTCCTCTGCCTTCTCCTCTTCCTGCTCTCATGTTTCCTATTCATTGCTTCCCTCAAGAGAAGTTTGCAAGCAGTGTGGAGACTTCTACGCCACTCAGGGTTGGAATGTACAACATCTCTTTTCTTTACCTGCATCTTTGGTGCTATTTGGGCTAATTTTGATCTTAAGCAGGGATTTAAACCACAGAGAAAACTCTGATGTTGATGAGAGGTAAAATAATGAATCTGTTGATGTTAAAACAATTAAACAAAACCCAGTAGATGTTCCTGACTCAGTCCCTTGGCTACAGAAACAACAAAAGCAGCAGGTAAATTTCTTTTGCCCTTTTTTTGGGGGTTTAACACAGGGTTTATTTAAAGGAGGAATACCTTTGGACTGTTTTTATTTTGTATTTTTTAAAGATAAACATTTGTTTTGAGCCACCACCAAGACATTTCCAGCAAGGTTCAAGTGTCAGAGTTTTACTTTCCCCACCCTGTCCCCAAAATTAACGAGAGAGAGAGAGAGAGAGAGAGAGAAGGAATGTAATATCCTAGAGTAACAATTAACCTTCAGCAGCTTGCTTGTCATGCAGCATATGCAGATGCAGGAGGAAGGAAAGCTCAGCTGAATGCATGCTGAAGTGCTGTCCTTTCATGCTCTTACTAGAGGACACAGGTTTGTAAAGAGACCATTAAGAAGCTGGACTCCAGCTCTGCAAGGCTCTTGTGAGGTGCATAGGTAAACGTGGCCATCCTTCTACAAGGGCTCCCTGCAAGATGAGAACTTTCACTAGGAATTTTCCTGACTCCTAGGTTGTTGAAAAAACAGATGTAACCACCTATAACTATGTAACTATATATATAGAGTGCTCTGTGTAATTATATATTTAACTATATATGCATTTTGCTATGTATAATTATACCTATAGTAATAATGAAGATTGCCACCACTCCTTTTGCAGCTACCTGACATATTTCACTTGATAACTCAATGAAGCTTCAAGAACTCCCACTTGAATTCAGGGAATGTGTTCAGTTTTTCCAGCAGGAAAGTCTAGGAAGGGCTGTTGATGGCTGTTCACAGGATGTTAGGGGTTGGAAGGGACCCAGGAGGTCACCGAGTCCAATCCCACTGTCAGAGCAGGGCCACACACTCTAGCTCAGGTCACAGAGGAACGTGTCCAGACAGGCCTTGAAAGTCTGCAGAGAAGGAAACTCCACAACCTCTCTGGGCAGCCTGTTCCAATGCTCTGTGACCCTAACAGTAAAGAATTTCCCCCTTGTGTTGAGGTGGAACCTCCTGTGCTGCAGCTTCCATCCATTGCTCCTTGTCCTATCCCAGTGAGCAAGTGAGCAGAGCCTGACCCCCAGCCCTCAAATATTTATAAACATCTATTAAATGCCCTCTCAGTCTTCTCTTCAGGCTAAACAGCCCCAGGTCCCTCAGTCTCTCCTCATCAGGCAGTGCTCCAGCCCACTAATCATCCTCACAGTCCTCTGCTGGACCTTCTCCAGCAGATTCCTGTCCCTCTTAAAATAGGAGCCCAGAACTGAATGCAGTACTCAAGATGGGGTTTCACCAGGGCAGAGAAGAGAGGTAGATTGGAGCCTGCTATTCCATTTCTGCACAGTTCAGCTGAGACTGGGGAATCAGTGTGGATTCCTTGCCTCCTGCTCCATGTGGTACTACTCTGTTCCCCAGTAGTGGAAAAAAGAAGTGAAACCTCACTGTCCCAACTGCAGCAATCCTTGTCAGGAGGACTGCTTTTGTTTTCAGACACCTACTTTTTTCCCCCCACAATGTTATGTGCAATTGTGCCAAGAAAAGAGATACTGCAGTAGGTTATTGCATTATTTAGATGGTATGCAGGGTTGGATTATAATTTCCAAGGGAAAGAAGCCCAACAGCCGTCAGGAGTTATTCAAGCAGATTAAATATGTCCACTGGTTTCAATCCAGGCACCGAGCTGGTTTCATCACTGCATGAAATAAATCTGGGCAGGTCAGGTTGGTTTTTCTACCAACCCCCCCCCCCCAACCTGGCTTGGGCAGCTTCACTCAAATATTTTCTTTCACATGTTGCTGGCAAAAGCATCAAACCCCTTGCTGGGCTTATATTACATCTGACAAATCACAGTAATTCACGATCAGAGCTACTGTAGTTATTCAGAGCAACTGCAGCAGCCACGTGGGCTGAGAGTGCTGCAAAAATTACCTGCTAGGATTTCTTAGAGCTGCCAACTAATTTGGGTTACCAGCTCCTCTCCTCAAAGAAGCACCTTGTGAAGACAGTTGCCCCCACTGTACCTCGTCTCTAGATGAGAAGGAGCAGGATGACCAGGATTAAATATGGTGCAGAGGTTTATGATGGTGACAAAGTTGTTATTGGCTAGGAAAGCAAAATGAAACAAAGCCAATTTGACAGTTCTCCAAGCAGCTAATGGAGGAGGATAGCCCTGGAAATGATAGACAGAGGATAATGTTCTGATTTTTCATCTGCACAGCCACCTTCTCTATTCCACCAATGCAGATGGACAGTCACAGGTCTCTACAGGGGAGAGAATCCTCGCTAGCATGTGCAGACCTTGCTGTCACAGACCTTTCCTAGCTTATGAAACTACACTTCTCTTTAACAGTGGCTTGGATTCCTTGATGCATTGGCATTGCAGAAACAATCTGTTCCTAGTGAAAAATGAAACTCTCCTCACCAGTTTGACTTACAAACACCAGTTCTCTTCAGGAGAAGTTTCAGGGCCTCTTCTTCTATATTTAGCCAGGTTTCAGAATTACTGCAGGACAGGCAGCCGCAGTGTGGGGCCTTTATTTGATTGTTGCTCCTTTTTAAGCGTTACTTTATTTGTCTGTAGTACAGAAAGTAGTATGATGTGTGATGGTTTGGGTGTTACCTGCCCCCCCACACTTAGGAAAATCACCCAGACTCGACTCAGCTGAGCTGGAAATGGAAGACCGAAGCTGTATTTACAGCTTAGCACAACACACAAGTAGATGTTTACAGTATATACAGACATTGGCAAGGTAAAAAGTGATACAGAAACACAACAGCCCTCCCAGGAACCAGAGTCCCCAGGAGGGGCTCCCAACAGCCCTTCCACCTTCTCCCCACCCCTTTACTATACCCCAGACTTTGCCTTATGTTCAAGGTGAGTTTGGAGGGTCGGCCAGGGGTGGTAAGCAGAAGGATTAGTCAGGCAGCAAGTTAGAAAGAGAGAAGTTTATGCAGCCCCAAAACCCAGAGAGAGACTCTCTTATCTTTGTGTTCTTGTTCTTCTACATCTCAGCAAGCCTATGAGTGAAGTAGACATCACCACTGCTTCTTTTTTCACAGCCTATAGCCTAATTCTTCTCACTGAACTATCCCAGCTAGGCTCAAACTAGCACATGATGCATTTCAACCCTTTTCATTTTCAGAGCTTGGTTTTCAACTGGCAGTGCCTGGCTTCTCCAACAAGTGCTTCCAATACCTTCACAAACTGCTGTATTGTCTGATGGACTGCTGCATCTTCAAAGGCAACCTCTTTTCAGGGGAGCAGAGCTGGTAGTTTTATTCCAGGAAGTTTGCTGCATGACACAAGGATCTTTTGTGGGCACTTTGCTCTTTTTCTTTCTAGGATTCCTTACTCTAAAATAACTTTAGAGGGGGAAAAAAATACAAGACTGTTCTTTGTGTATTCAGCTAGCTGACTGTCATGATTTTATGAGGAGTCTCATGACACTTGGTATTTTTCTTAAAACCCTAGACCTTGGAATCATATGTATATAGCAGAGTTCCAGGATTAATTAAGAGAAGAAGGTTTCCAGCCTGCATGGATGTGGCAAAAACCCGAATATAGTGAACCACGAGAGCAGAATGCAAGAGCACTTCAACTGTTTTTAAAAAGGCTCATGTTTTAGGAGCTAAAATCCTAATTTCTGGAGGCACAGGGAGGTGCGGAGGTAGGAGAGAAAGGGCTCCCTCACCCAACGTTGAGCTGTGATCTCTCTGCCTCTGAAACCGAGCCTTTTGTTGTCATTGTGTGAGGCTAATTGGAGTCAGAGGCTGATCAAACCTACAGCAAGATTTAGGGAAACCCCACGCCAGAAGACAGGATTAAAAAAGGAGCTTCCTTGAATCCCAGCCCATGTCTTGCAGACTGAAAGTTTCAGGTGTGTTAATTCTAGTCTAAAGAAAAAAATCTAGGGTAAAATCAAGCAGGAGCAGAATATTGTCCCTTACTCAGATGACAAGAAAAGAATCAGAGGGATCCTGACAGCCTGCAGGTCATCATTTGGATGGATCATAGCTGAGGCTTTACCAGCTGAAGGACTAAGCATCTTTCAAGCTGCTCCAGGTCACCGAGCAGCTCTCTTTAAAGTCAGATGCTGCAAGTTTCTTTTCCCAAGGGCTTTTCAAGACAAGGAATTTTTTTTGGGCAATACAGAAGACTCTTCCCTTAAAGCTCCCACAGGGAAGCAGAGGGTGGATAATCCAGATCACAGAAGAGGCCTTGCTCAGCTCGATGTTCTTTCCTGTGTCGTAACAGACATTTGATAACAAAGCAAACCTGCATAAGCAAGTCAGCCCATGGCAAAAAGAGTAATCCACTTAAGTTGGGTGGTTTCTGTGGTGCAATCCAGTGTAATGCTGCTTCCCCTCTGGCAGTCCTTGCTAGAATCTAAGACGTGTTCTAAGTAAAACAAGTTTGTGAGGCTCAGACAAGAGACCACTTTGTAAAGTAACTTGTGCGTGCATGACTTGAAAGAGACAGGAGAAAGCACACTTAGGACACGTTATTACAGGAGCTGGCAGCAGCTATAGGCCTCCTTTCCTGTCCTACTTGGTTTGCTAGGAATATGACTGCAGCACCTTGGATGTCAGCTGTGAATTAGGACTCCACTAGACCTGGCATCTAGAGATGCTCCTAGTCCTAAAAAGCCCATGTATGAAGGGGCTTGTTTTGAGTGGCGTGGATAAAGCAGCTCAGCTCTCCAAATGCCTGGCACCTAGGCAGAGCTGGCTGGAGAGCCCAGTGTCTGTTTCTGCTGGAGGCAGGCAGGTACGTGTGTGAACAATCACACTGACAAACATGGACCAGAAGGCACCCAAAGGCAGTTGCAGTTGAATGTGTTTGTGGCGTCTCCCTCTCTAGAGACTTATAAACCCTGCCTGGATGTGTTCCAGTGTGAGCTGCTCTAGGTGACCCTGCTTTGGCAGAGAGATTGGACTAGATGACCTTCAGAGGTCCCTTCCAAACCCTACCATTCCGTAAATACAGGACAGCTAGAGCACAGCTGCTGGAACCTTGCGGGGTCTAAATCTCTTCTCCAGGTACTTCTGTTTGCAGTGATCTGAGAAGCAAAACTTCATTTAACTTTTCTGCAGGCAGTTTAGGATTTTGCAAGATAGGTTTGTACCAGACAGAAGGTATCTACTGTAGCAGCTTCTCAGCCCTTTGGATCCCTCAGTCTGGTCTGCCAGAGCCCTCACTCCTGAGCTGTGATCAGCCTTTAAGCCATATGAAGCTGTTCTGCAGTGGCCCTTGAATGCTGAGGGAGCTGGGGTTGTTTAGCCTGATGAAGAGGAGGCTCAGCAGTGACCTCATTGATGTCTACAACTATACCTGAAGGGAGGTTGTAGCCAGGTGGGGTTGGTCTCTTCTCCCAGACAACCAGCAACAGAACAAGGGGACACAGTCTCAAGTTGTGTCAGGGGAGGTCTAGGCTGGATGTTAGGAGGAAGTTGTTGGCAGAGAGAGTGATTGGCATTGGAATGGGCTGCCCAGGGAGGTGGTGGAGTCGCTGTCCCTGGAGGTGTTCAAGCCAAGCCTGGATGAGGCACTTAGTGCCATGGTCTGGTTGACTGGCTAGGTCTGGGTGCTAGGTTGGATTAGATGAACTTGGAGGTCTCTTCCAACCTGTTTGATCCCCCATGTAAGAGCTAGAGCTGCCCTCAGCAGTGAGGAGCCAAGGCGTTAGCACTTCATCCCGCACGGGTGGCTGCTACTACAGCAGGAGCGTCCTGAAGCCATTGCCCTTGGAGGAGCTTGACCTACTTTGGGACTGGGATGTCAGAGTTTACATTCTTCCTCCCCACTTTTATTAGCCACTGTTTATGTAGGGCCTCCAACACCACTCATTAGAGGGGTGGTAGCAACCCAGCTACAATATGCTTCCCTGAGATCAAAGCCTGATGTAAAAGCCATGTATTCAGTGTATTTATTAGAGATCAAATGACATCTATAAAGCTTTGCATTTTTTGTGACTCCACTGATCCTACACTGAGCAGCAGCAGCAGCTTATCTCCTGTGTTATGGAGTGTATCCAGAGAGTGGCAATGAAGCTGGGGAGGGATCTAGAGAACAAGTCTAATGAGAAGTGGCTGAGGGAACTGGGGTTGTTTAGTCTAGAGAGGAGAAGGATGAGGAGAGACCTTATTACTCTCTTCAACTATCTGAAGGGAGGTTGTAGTGAGGTGGGAATTGATCTCTTTTCCCTAGAATCAAGTGATGGAATGGGAGGACATGGCCTGGAATTACACCAGGGGAGGTTTGGATTGGATATTAGGAAAAATTTCTTTACTGTAACAGTAGTCAGGCACTGGAACAAGCCACTCAGGCAGATGGTAGAGTCACTGTCCCCAGAGGTGTTCTGAAAAGGTGTAGACATGGCATTTTGGGACATGGTTTAATAGCCATGGTGGTGTTAGTTCAGTTGTTGGACTTGATGATCTTAGAGGTCTTTTCCAGCTGAAATGATTCTGTGATCCTATCTCCCTTACAACTACAGGGAGTTGAGGAACAAAGAACAGGAGTAGTTCATGATTCTTCCATTCTCATTCTTTTCTCAGTCCCTCAGCAAACTGAGGGAGCCTGAAGACTCACTGTAGCCTGCTACTGCTTTTGTCACCTTGTGCCACCTAACTCCTCTTGCTCACAGAATACAACAATCACCTATATGAGAAAAAAGCTCTGGCAGAATATCTGCAAAATAATGTTTGCTAACCAGAAGACCTCTGCTAAAAACCACCACAGAGCTCACTCCTGCATCCCCCTTGGAGAAGAGACAAATGGGCTGACACAACCTTACAGCTGCCACAGCTCCTTGTCCATTACTCCAGCCTTGCTCTGTGAATATCAGCAGTTTCCCCCCAAAACCTCATCAGGCTGATTAAGAAGAGAGAGTTTTCTTTCCTTTCAGTTTCCTGGGACCTTTATTGCAGCATCCACAGGTACTAATTGGGGTCCAGACAGGCTGGGAGGAATCCCCAAAGGGTTTTACTCTGGTTTAAGAATCTGTTCAGCTCAGGTGCTTGAGGCCCCATGGCTGGAGGTGTTTAAGGCCAGGCTGGATGGGGACTCTGGGCAGCCTGATCTAGGGTAGGGTGTCCCTGCCCATGGCAGGGGGTTTGGAAGTAGATGATCTTTGTGGTCCCTTCCAACCCTGACTGATTCTATGATAGACAGTCACTGGTAGAGCTGTATGGCAGGATTTGCCAGATAAGAAAGGATATTATGGTATGCTATGGGAAATTTAAGAAGGGGAAGGATAATTTGGTAAGCATTTCACTGGGGAGGGAGAGTAGTGATCCAGTTTAAAATACTGGGTTTGTACCCTTGGCCTCTGGCTTTCCCAGAGGCTTCCTGGATAACCTTTGAAAAGAAGTCACTAGGAGAAAATAGTTTATGAAGTTCTTTAGGCATGAAAAATAATGAAGACTTTTTTGGAGATGTGTTTTGCATTCATGTCTCAATTTCCCCTATGTAAAAATGAGAGCAATAATATTAGTTCTTCTGCATCTCTGTTGGCTTCTCCCAGATACAAGGCACAGGGTGGGGAGCACCTCTGAGGACAGGCTGCACTCTGCAATGAAGACCTCACTTCATGTGAGGTCTGCCCACACTCTTGGCCCTTGTTCTTGCCTTGGTGGGGTCTTGCTAGCCTTGGATGGCAGCAGTCAGAGGATGTCTGGAGAAGCAGCAATCTGGTGGCACTTGGCCTCTTCAGGCACAGGGCTGAGTTGGGGCTGGGGTTTGCTGTGTGGCTGGTTAGCAAAGCTGCTGGGAGTAGAATCAGAGAAACATTCAGGTTGGAAAAGACTCAGGATCTCAGAAACCAATAACCCAACTCTACAAGGTGCCCAATGCACGCAGAACCAGCAGTCTTGGTTGGTGTGGCGGTGATGTCTGCCACCATGAGGGCTTTGTGCTTTCCTATAGGTCCTTCTGCAGGGTAAGGAGCAACTCAACAGCTTTGGGAGGAGTATGTGCATTTGTTTTTTCTCTACTCCACTTTGTCAGGTTTCCTTGATAGGTGGGAGGGAGCAGTTGAAGCCTTGTGCAAAACCTTTACTAGAATACTTCAGGTTACTCATTGTAACATACCAATTTATTGAGACATTTGGCATAAATTCTGTAGCAATTCTCCCCAAAGACTTCAGCAGTTCAATCTTCCCCCCCCTTTTCTTTCCTAAAGCACTGTAGACTTTAATTAATAGCTTTTATATTTCAGAATAGCCAAAGGCAAGCTTCTTTAGCCAGAAAAAATGTATATATTGACACACCTTTAAGGCAGTAAACTTTTCTGCATATTAATATTGAATGGAAGCTCATTAATTAGGCAGTCACACACACACACACAAATCTTCTGATAGAATAAGTGCATTGAAAGTTTCAGCTCACTTGGGACAAGTTCTGCCTGGAGCAAAGCTGCAAAGTTAATGCTCTGTATTAACTCTAACAATCAACCCCCAAAATGGCTGCATCCCTCAAGGCCAGTCATTCCATTTGATCAGGTTGCAAAGCAAATTAGCATTCTCTTTGCCCTGGCCATGATGCTTCCTATTCCTTTCATGAATCATTTATTGCTCTCTCTGCCCAGGATATGCTTGTTTTACCTTTTCAGTGATGCTTGCCCCGACAAAAGGTGTCCCCTGTGGTTTTGGTGCTCACTGGAACCTGCAAGAGATGCTACTCTCTTGTCTTCTGCTGAAAAGCAGCATTGTTGTGTGCGTGGTGGTAGGAGTTTGTTCCAGAGACTGCTTTGCCATTCATCTTCCTTCAGATTCTGGCTTCTTTATTCAGCTAAAGCTCCCTTTTACAGCAGTGCTCATGGACTCCAGAGAAAGCTCTGCCTTTGCAGGGAGATGACAGCTGAACACTGGCAGAGGTGACTCGCAGTAGGTGGTCCTGTTGGAGGGTATCTTGCAAAGAAGTCCTGGGAGCGAAGCAAGAAGTCCTACACAGGCTCCTTTCATGTACCAACCCATCACATGGAGGCTGCAAAGGTTTTCCCAAGTTGTTCCCTGCATTTCTGGCCCTCAAGATTCCCATGCTGGCCATGCTAGCTGGGGTGTACCAAGGCTCCCTCACAGCCTAGGTCTCCTTGCTGTGGAATATGTGATCAGGGATGTTTGGAGGGGAAAGTGTCTCATTCAGTCCTGAAGTCACTGGAAATTGTCCTCTATCCTGTACTTTAGGTAGGGCAAAATAGAATCTGCTCTAACTACTGAAGCTGTCTTTGTCCTAAGGATTCTTCAGCATCTATTTTTCATTTGTTTTGGAGATAGTTGTAAAGAAGAAAATAAGTTTCTAGGAGGATGCTTCCACCTCTCCTCTTCCCCTCTGCACTGGCTTGAGAAGGTTCTTGAGAGACAAAATCCTCCCCACTTCTCTTTCTCACTTCCTATCTCATGAAGCTTTGTTATCAGTCAAACCCCAGCTGATTTTCAGGAAAACTCTCTTACGAGATATGGAGGAGTCTGTCACTTTGGCTAAGATCTGAGTCATCTTTCCCACACATTCCTGAGCTGTATCGGTCTGTTAGTGTAGTCCTTTCCTTTGGTTTTTTTTTTCCCTCCTGGAACTGTTATTGACAAATACATGAAGAATCAATTTTAATGAGCTCTGCTAACCTACTGTACCGAGCCGATGCATCATGCGTGTTAAGTAGAGAGCTGCACTTCAGACAGGAACCCAAAATGAACATGAACTTTACTAGCTACAGTTTGACTACCATATATAACTTCAATGATTTTCAGGAGTTATTGCTCATTTTCATCTTTGCAATCAAGACTCAGAGCAAATCTCTGTCTTCTGACATCCAGAGAGCAGTGACATGGGAGCTGGTTTCATTAGCACTCATGGGAGATGCTGCTACAGCCTGGGCAGGGAACGTGTAGCTTCTAACTTCTTAAAATTTAATGACACAGTTTATAGGGCTTTGATCCTCTAAGTTATCTTTACTTACAAGCAGGCTCATGAAAGTCAATGGGACCTACTTAGAATATAGAAAGTTAAACACAGGAGTCAGTCTGTGCAAGATCTATAGCTGTGAAACCAATATTGCCTTGTACAAATGTCATAACACCTTCTAAAAATTAATAAATGAAGAGATTGTTTCCTTCTCACCAAATATTGGATTCTCTGTGCCCATTCCAAGTGTCCCCCGTGAGCTGGGGGCATATTTCAGCACTGAAGCTGAATACATATTATTTTGTACTTTGAACTGCTCTATACATCTCTCCTGGTGGCTACATTTCTCTTTAAAATTCTGGAGGATGGTTCAATAATCCTATAGAATTGCTCTCATTGTCAATGAAGTGCCTCTGGCCATTTTCATAGGTTTTAGGCATAGCTTAGCAGCAGCTTATTTGAGTGGAAACAATGCTAGAATGGAAGAAATATATTCCTCAGCAGCTGCAGCTGTGCTATGAGCAGCTTTTTGTGGTGAGTGGCCAGTACCTGCTGTAGAGGAGAAGCTACTGAATAGGCCAAGCCAAGGTAGTCTTGAACCAGCTGACAAGTTTTTCTGTCCTGCAGAGCTTTATAGATAAAGGATTGGTTCCCTCCTCCCTCTCTCTTTCTCCTCCTTTTCCCTCCTCCCTCTCCCTCCTCCCTCTCTCTCCTCCTTCTCCTTTCTCCCTCTCCCTCCTCCCTCTCTCTCTTTCTCCTTTTCCCTCCTCCCTCTCCCTCCTCCCTCTCTCTCTTTCTCCTCCTTTTCCCTCCTCTTTCTCCCTCCTCCCTCTCTCTCCTCCTTCTCCCTTCTCCCTCTCCCTCCTCCCTCTCTCTCCTCCTTCTCCCTCTCCCTCCTCCATCTCCCTCCTTGTACATAAGGCTCACAGAAATGGCTACTTGAATTTTCTATGCCAGCTGATGACCAGTAAGGAAAAACTTCAGCCTGAATATTCTAGATTTGGCAAAGTTGTAATTTACTGCAGATGGGGTCTTAACACAAGCACACACAGAGCACTTGGCTACCTTAGTAAAGGGTAGCATTGCTTATGAATATGTGCCATTGTGCTGGGAGGTATCATAAGAAATAATTAAACCCAACCTGTGTTGTCAATGTTGACAGACATTAGTCACATCACCAGCCTGCCAGGATGAGGTAGGGCTGCTCTGATCCTGAGGTAAGATCTTGAGTATCCTACCAGTTTAGCAGAAGATGCTGAGACAGCCTGGGTTTTCCTGGAGCTAAGCCCTGGAACCACATCATCTGAAGATGAAGGGTAGTGTAATACTGCTGTGTTCATAAAGGCCCTGTCCTGGAGCCCAGTGAGCTCACTCCTTCAGCTTTCTACAGTCAAGCCCTGACTTTCTGCAGTGCCACACCAAACAGACCGGGTGGAGAGGTAAGACCACAGGAACCAGAGGTTCTCATGGCAGTTCTGTTTTCATTCCTGAAGAGGAACACTTTGCTGGTGACTGATGAGATTAAAACAAGTGAACAGTTGTCTGACAGCTGGGTGGTTCTCCAGATTTTATGCTCAGTTACTAACCCCAAGGTAATGATAAATGCATCAGCTCTGCTTCTTTGGGTGTCTACTTGTCCATGTTTGTTACATGCCTGTCCTTGCTTGCCGCCACGGCTGCTGAAAAGACACAGTCTCAGCAGAGGCACGGGGCCAGCCCTTCCACACATGGAGGGTGAAAAGGCACAAGGCCTTTCCCCACTGCACCTGGGGAAAAAAAGAAGCTTTTCTTGACCTAGGCAAGGCATGCAGCTGACCACACTTAGAGGCAGCAAACCCATACTCTGCTGCTTTGTTTGAAACTCAGCATGGAGACTCAAAGTTAGCTTTAAGTACAGGACATTGCAGCACTCTACTCTGGAGTGGCCATAGATACCAGAAAAGATCTGCCAAGGTGACAGAAGGGTAACATTATTTTTTGGAAGAAGATGCACCCCATCAGCAGCACCAATGTACTGCTCCCAGGAGCTCTTCTACTGGTTCTACTGGAAGGTTCCCTTGCAGCAACCCTCCAGAGGATGTTTGCCCATAAGCACAGAGCAAATGCTACATCCCATGTTGATGAGGATGGAGTTTGCAACTGTGGCCTGATGCTCTGCAGGGAAGCATTAAGCACCAGCTAAGCAAACTGCCTTCCTCCATTAGCAGCTGCTGAGGACATACTGCAGGGAGCCCTGCCATAGGAAAGCAATTGCATTGTGAAGGACCTACCTTTCCTCATCCAGAGCAGATGAATCAGCAGCAGCTCATCCTCCCAAGTCCCACATGTCACATCTCACTGCCCTCTGAAAAATGATGAAGAGCTGTGACATCTCATGAGTCATGGAACACTTGCACTCTTGGAGCTCCCAAGCTCTAGGCTCAGCACCCTGCCCGTTTGATTCCAAAGCATGGTGAGCAGGAAATCACAACTAATTCCCCATAAATATTTGAAAAGGAAGGAAAAAAAAAAAAAAAAGGAGGGCATAATTTGCACTTTTCCCATTCTTTTGAGAGAAACTTTCCAGCTCCTTGCTTAAAACTAAACAACCCCCAAAGCAGAAAACATCCAGCTTCAGGTTATTTTTGGTGTTTTCAAATTGTTCTTTCAGTTTGGGGGATTATTTTTTTGGATGCTGATGAAAACTAAACTGTTTAGAGATTTTTTAAAAAAAAAAATATTTTTTAACACAGTTTTAGCAAAACACAGCAAAAAGATTTGGCCTCCTCTGAGTGTGGCTTGGGAACGCTCTAAAATTCTCAGCTATTCTGCAGGAAGGCAAATCCCTTTCTACCCAGCTCGGCCATATGCCTGCTGTAGTAATGCTTATTCTACCCCTGTCCTCCCTCTTCATTCTTGCACCAATTCTGACAGGGACTTTACCTTCCTTTAAGGTTGCTCAGCACCCTCTATATTCAGGGTATTACTTTCCTGGAGAAGAGAAGCGAGGATAATGGATATGAAAATATATGTTTAGATCTAAAGGCTATTTAAGCTTCCCCATTCAATTTCATAGAATAATTAGCAAGCAGATTTATACAGAGCTCTAATTTCCAGTCTTTTCTGAGGTTAATTTCCTCCGGGTTCAGTCACAGTGCTAAGTGCTTTTTTCTTTTAGAAGTTTCTAGAAAGGTTTTTCTTGGCCATTCCTCAGGACAAAGGAGTGCACTGGTCTTGATTCTTTGGCTTATGGAAGCCCAATGCAAAAGGCTTTGGGAAGACCTGGGCCACTGGGCTTGGTTTAAAATGTTCAGCAGTTCCAGTTAGACACTCAGAGTTTACTCCAAGTGCTCACTTTCAGAAACACAAGCTTTTCCCCCAAGGCAGAATGGAAATTTTAGCAGGACTTCCCCAGTGCTGCTGGTGGTGATGTTGCAGGGACAACTGATGACATTCTTTGATGCCTCTCCTTCTGGCCCTTGCTGAAAAGTAGGAAGTAGTGAAGTGCCTGAAAACATAATTAATGGCACTAAAACTTTGATCAGTACTTTCATTAACAAGTCTGCAAATGTTTCAACTATATCAGGTAATAAAAACCTCCCTGAGTCTTTTAATTGCCATTTTATTATGGCTGCAGCTGATTGCACCATCACCAACTACAGCAGGCTGAGACTTCATGTGGCGAGCAGACGTGGTTAAGAGTAACCCAGCTCTCTAAGACCACAAGGCAGTGAGCAGTGGAACCAGGAGCTAGTCCCATCACCTTCAGTGTGCTCACAGTAACTTGCTAGCTAAATGCAGTTAAAAACTAGACAGCTACAAAATACAGACAATAGAATGTGAGCCTGGGTGCTGGGTTGCCAGCATTTTCCTCTGCCTTTATTAGCCAGATTGTTAAAAAACGAATTTAAATGTTCTGTAGCAGCCCATGGGAGGCCACAAACTTCTGAGTGCTCTGTCCTAGCCTGCTTGCAAAGCATAACACCATGTGCAAGGCAGCTTGTGGCTATCAGCTTCTCCCTAGGAGTAATTTCACCTAGTTTCAACTCATTTGTTGGTGCATTCAGGGATATGAAGTTCCTACAAGTCTTAGGAAAACCTGGGTTCAGGAAAGTAGCTTTGTCAGTGCTTCCACTAAACCTGCTGTATGATCTCATCCCCTGTGAGGCATCAAATAACTCAAGTCAGGCTTGAGTTGTACATCCAAGGGCTACATTGGTTCTGTTGCTCACGGGACTCTGCTTCTGAGAATGATTTGTCTCACCCATGCACTCCTACACACACAGACACTTGCCCTGCTCTCACCACGAACACTGCATGGCAAGAGGATTTCCTGCAGCCGCCTAGGTAGCCTCAAGATCTCTCCTTTGCAGTGCCCTGTTTATCTCTGGGTAACAGGCATTGTCCTCTGCTCTGATTTTATGCCATCCAGGTCTTCCTTATAGCCAGTCCCCTTCTTTAAATGGTTGCTCTAGGGTGACTGACTGTGCATATGCTTCCTTTCCTGTGCTCTGATTTATGTTTTGCCAACAAATGTCCCTAAAGTCCTGTCACTGACGCTCAAATGCTTTCTCACCCTTGCCTGCTATCACCTGATCCATTTTTAATTCCATTATGGTCAAAGTTCTGCAGCTTTGCCTCTGTGCATATTTTTTTTCCCCTGAAGACCTTTGGAGTGTCTCTGTTTAGGATCTGTTGCTTTGGAAATCACCTTCTTATCAACAGCAAGATACAAGTGAAATATCATGTCAACCCTCTACTTCTGCTGGGATGATTTACAGCACATCCCTCCTACTAGTTCATTCTTTTTCCACATTTTTTTTTCCTTCAGAAGAAATGGGCTAGAGGGCAAAGGTACAATCAGACTCATAGCTAAACCTCCCCAAAGCTCAGAGGTGTGGGTAAGTCTGTCAGAGACACAGGGGGTAAATTTGCCACAGGGATTTCTGGTTTATTTTCCCCCAAAGCATGGGTAATGTTTCCTCTTATTTTGTTCCCTCTCATGATTTTATCCTGCAGTCTGAGGTAAAATCACCCTGAATTCTCCCATGCCCTTTTTGTCATCCTTGTTCCTCCCCATCTGGGCTCATGTAAACCTTTCATTGTTCAGAAACCCACTTCCACTTCTCTGGTCCCTCTTACTTCTTCTGCACAAGTCTGTGACCTGCAGCCCTCCTGGCTTTCATTCCTCACCAGAGTTTGGTTATGCCTGGTGTTGAAATCTCCTCTCTGTGCTCCAGAGTTCCTCTTTCCAAGTTGTCATGGTTCTTGTGTTGTTTAATTAAAAACAATCATGTTCCTACCACAAATCACTGTGAGACCATTTAGGGCAACTCAGGCTCCTTATCTGAGATCAGATCATGGCCAGAACTAAAAAACCTGTCCCACAAACTCTGGGGAACCTGGGCCTAATTCTACATATTATGTCAAGATAAGGAAGCATCAGGCAGATGTGCATTTTTATTCCACTACTTCTATCTCCAATGTGCAGTCTTGGCAGTACATAAGAACTTCACAACACTCTACAACAAGATCTTCAATAAAAGCCAAAAGATATGGCACAGAAAAAGAGAAGAACACAATGAGAGCTCTCACTGGTGCTGTCTGATGAATAGCCACCAGTATTCAGGTTAAATGACCAAATCAGTCATTACTTGAAGCTAGAAGCTGCCATGCTACAGAAGGTGGTGAAGATCTCTATGTAGTACTTTGTCCTTTGACCTTGGAGAAAATCTCACCTCTAAAAAAATTGAAATAGCTTAGCCTTACCTATATGCATGCAAATAGGATATCAGGGAGTGCCAGGACTAGGGGGAATGGAGCAAAGCTGGAGATGGGTAGGTTCAAACGGGACATGAGGAGGAAGTTGTTGAGCATGAGAGTGGTGAGAGGCTGGAATGGGTTGCCCAGGGAGGTGGTTGAGGCCCCATCCCTGGAGGTGTTTAAGGCCAGGCTGGACGAGGCTGTGGGCAGCCTGATTTAGGGTAGGGTGTCCCTGTCCATGGCAGGGGAGTTGGAACTAGATGATCCTTATGGTCCCTCCCAAGCTTGACTGATTCCATGATTCTGTGACATGTTTGTGTGTTTGAAGCAAGACACCAAAACAGATTGAGGTTTAAAAACCCAAATTCTTTATTGGGTGGGAAGTTCTCTCTTGAATTTGGAGAAATGACTCTCGGGGGAAGCTGGGGTTGTAGCATCCTGTACACCTGAATGTAAAGATCATTTTCTCCTTGTAGCTTTTCCCCAAGGACAACCTGCTTGCTTTCTTTGACGAAGCTGACTTGTCTTCTCTCTCTGCCCTGGGATCTTCAGGGCTGCTCAGCTTTCCATGCAGCCAGTTCTTCCATCCATGTTCTCAGGAGCTCATAGCACACAGCTCCTCATTATCTCCTGCCAAACCAGTGATTTACTTGTGGTGGTATTCCCATTGCAACACCACACTGCAATCCCCTCTAGTCGTGTCTCCAAAGAGCCGTGGGATTATAATACAGATGTTTAGAGAGTGGCTGTGGGCGCAAGGTGAGCGCTGGGCTGGGTTTGGCAGGCTTTCAGGTAGCAAACCTGGGTGGGTGAGGATTTCTGCCTGAATAATTAATCCATCCCTAGAAGCATTATTTGAGGCTTGGGTGTCAGAGCAGATTTTGTTGAGTTTTAATGTTTCCTGTAACTTCCACCTCTCGTCATTGCCCAGTTATTGTTTCCGGTGCTCTCTGGAACGATACCACCCTCCACTTGCTGGCAAGTTGCCCCTCTCTGAGCGTGTTAAATCTCTCATCTCATTCCAGAGTATTTTCAGCCCTCCAGCAAAGTGTTTGTAATCTTGTCACCCCATGTGTTTTGATCTTCCACCACCCGGCAAGGGTGAATAAACTTGCCTTCTAACAGCTCCTCATTAAGGGCAGATGGCAGATGACACACCCAGCCAGACAAAGCAAGCAGTACCAGCAACTTTATAGACACATTTGGAATGCCAGTCTCAGATTGCAGTGATCATGGGTCCTGCCGGACCATTCCCATCCCAACAGCCCATCCTGTACCTACAAGTTACCCAAATGAGGTGGGAAGTGCCAGGGAAGGGAAGACACCGCAGCAGCAGACCTGGATAAACGAGGCAGCCCCCAGAGGCTGCTTGAGAGTTGCAACACCGAGCTGTGGTTTAAGAAAGAAAGAAAACAGAGCAAGCAAAGTGTGTAGGAAGTACATTTCTTGTGGCAGTCAAGTGACACCCCAGTGTGCTCAGAAAAGCTCACGGAGACAACCTGTAGCTTCATATGCAGCTAGGAGGGACGTGGCAACTTAACACATCTGTGACTGTAGAAGCAATTAGTAGGGTGAAAGTATGGAATTGAAGTTTCCAAGCACAAAATGCCATTTATGCCACTATTTAGGAAGAGGAAAAGGACATTAAAGTGCAGTGGTTCCTGTTCCTTGGCAGGAATGGTAGAACACTTTTTTTTCCACGGCACAACTTTGTGAATTCCCTGAAGGTGTTATTGCTCATGCACACCCATGAGGTGATCCCTGCTTCTTTGGCAAAGTGACCACTTTCTGCGCTGTGAAAATAAGCTGAATGAGTAGTTCTTTCCCTTTTCTCACTCAGGAAACACCTATGCCCAAATCCTTAGCTGGTGTAAATCTGCAAAGCTCCTTGGGCTTCAGTAATGTGATGCCAAGCTCCTCCATCAGAGAATGCGACCTGTTACTTCAGCTGAACCTGTAAATCACCAGCTCTGTGTGTTTTGACCAATTGTTAGGTAGCTAATCCTCCAATCTGCACATACAGACAGCCTAAGCACTCCCTTGAGAGGCTTTGCCTGATCAAGACAGCAGCCAGCACAAAGTGAATGGGCAAGCATCTAGGTGTGCAGTGCAAAGTATGCAAACCTGGAGGCTGAGCTTAGATTTCCCCCAAATGCAGCCCTTTAAATCTTTCCTTGCAATCTTCTCGCACACAAAAAACCACACACAGAGTCCCTCAAAACCCACACTCACAGAAACAGCTGGAAGAGAAGGAAAAACAATGAGGTTCATTGTGGAGGAGCAGTCAGTCGAATCTCCCCCTGCGCTCCCCACTCAGAGCCAGCACACGCTGGGAGTCAATCAGCTCCTGGGGGAGCCCAGGGGAAACATACACCCACAGAAAGTACTCAGAGAATCTCACCCACTCAAATGCTACAGGACTCGAGAATCTTCAGAAAGGGACTTCCTTTTCACTGACTTCCCCATTCCCAAACAATATTTCAAAGTGGAGTTTTAAGGGGGAAAAAAGTCTGTATATTTATTTTTCTGGGTGTTTTTTAGAATCATAGAATCAGTCAGGGTTGGAAGGAACCACAAGGATCATCTAGTTCCAACCCCTCTGCCATGCCCAGCGACACCCTACCCTAGAGCAGGCTGGCCACAGTCTCATTCAGCCTGGCCTTAAACACCTCCAAGGCTGGAGCCTCAACCACCTCCCTGGGCAACCCACTCCAGGCTCTCACCACTCTCATGCTGAACAACTTCCTCCTCACTTCTAGTTTGAATCTCCCCATCTCCAGCTTTGCTCCATTCCCCCTAGTCCTGTCACTCCCTGATATCCTGAAAAGTCCTTCCCCAGCTTTTTTGTAGGTCCCCTTTACATACTGGAAGGCCACAATAAGGTCACCTGGGAGCCTCCTCTTCTCCAGACTGAACAGCCCCAACTCTTTCATTCTGTCCTCATAGCAGAGCTGCTGCAGCTCTGCAACAGCTGCTGCAACTGCTGCAACCTCCTGGCCCTTCTCTGGACTTGCTCCAGCATCTCCACATCCCTCTTGTAATAGGGGCTCCAGAACTGGATGCAGTACTCCAGGTGGGGTCTCACCAGAGTGGAGTAGAGAGGGAGAATCACCTCCCTCGACCTGCTGCCCACACTTCTGATGCAGCCCAGGCTCTGGTTGGCCCTGCGGGCTGTAAGTGCACACTGCTGGCTCCTGCTGAGCTTCTCCTCCACCGGCACCCCCAAGTCCCTCTCCCCAGGGCTGCTCTCCCGCCAGCCATTTCATCCTCATCACCTTCTTCCAGAGACACAAAAGTAATTTTTGCAGGGAGAGGCTGCTCAAGCCTGAGACTGTCAGCAGGGAAGCCTAAATGGAAGTCTCTGTGCCAGTGCAGTCACAGGAGGCTCTGCTGTAGCCAGCCCTGAAAAGGTATAAGGAAGGTTCCTAGCCAGGGCCTTGAGAACCTAAACCAGACAATTCTTAATTAGGGAAAAATAAAAGTTCAGGGGTTTCATTTTAATTGTTTGGCTCATTCCTGACAATAGCTGTGCAAGCTACTTAGAGTAATCTGAATTCTCAGCAGGCTTGCTACAGTCCAGCCAAGCCAGCCCTGACTGATTCCACCTGAAAGTGCTTCCACTGACCTCAGCGATCTGGCCAGCTTGGAGAGGCTCAGCTGAGTAGTTCCTGATGGTATTTTGTGTCATTGCATCATTACCTGAGTAAATAAAGAACCGAGAGATTTAGAGCAAGTGGCTGTGAGATTGTGTGCCTGCCTGCTAAGCACCACTGAATGCTCTGAAAAAGGCATTGAGTTGCTGGTGGAAGTAGGACTCCTTGCTGATTGATGCTGGCTCTTGGTGCAAGTAGGGATGTGATGAGTCAAGAGCAGCCTTTCTTCTGGTGTTTCCCTTTTTCTTCTTCCAAGCAGCCTGGGGTCATACCATGTCCAGGACTCGGACCCTGTTTATGAATGAAGTGCTGGGACCATGAGTTCCTCATCTTCTGTGGCTTGAATGGTGGAATAAAAGGCAACTTTCTCCTTACATCCAGTATTGGATCAGAATCACAGGATCATTTCTGTTGGAAAAGACCTCTGAGATCATCAAATACAATCATCAGTGTAACACCTTCATGGCCACTGAACCATGCCCTGAAATGCCATGTCTACATACTTGTTCAACACCTACAGAGATGGTGACTCCACCACCTCCCTGGGCAGCCTGTTCCAGTGCCTGACCACTCTTTCAGTAAAGAATTTTTTTCCTAATATCCAATCTAAACCTCCCCTCGTGCAACTTGAGGCCATTTCCTCTCATTGTATTATTTGGTATTAGGGTAAAAAGAGCAACAACCAACTCACTACAACCTCCTTTCAAGTAGTCATGGAGAGCAATAAGGTCTTCCCTCAGCCTCTTCTTGCTCAGAAGAGGGCACAACCAGGGATACATTCCTTGTGCTGCCATTTCTGCTGCCAGGAAGAGCTCAGGAGCAGTGAATGTGCTCTGGGCCATCTGCATAGCATGAATGAAGAACTCGTGGCCAGGGGGAGGATTTGCTGAGACCAACAAGGAGCATAAGGTACAAGAAGGTCCTGGAATGCTGATGATCCCAGCGAACACAGCTGCTTTGAGAAGGAAGAGAGCTGATGGCATGTCCTGGGTGAGATCTGAGGCTTCCTGTGTCATGAACTCCCTAGAGCCCTACTCAGGGCAGGACTCAATGAAGCAAGACTTATTCCTCAGCTCCCAGCAGCAAGCAGAGCCCAGCTGGGGTGTCTGCAAAACGCAAGCCCTCACAGCATTGCTCTGTGCCCAAATACATTGCACAGGCATCTAATTAGTTCTCTAATTCCTGAGGATTTATGAGCCTCTGTCTTCACTAGTTTGTCTTCAAACAACCTCAGAATGTATTAGAGCACATTCAGGAAGCATTAACTTGGGACTAAGTGCTTCTAAAAATACAATGCCTGCCAGAAAGAGTTAAATTTAAAGCCAAGTTTTAAAGTGTGGGTTGGGTTTTTGTTTTGTTTTTTGTTTTGGTTTTTTGGGTTTTGGATTTTTTTTTTTTGGGGGTTGTTTTTGCCAGGAGCAGTCCTCTTGAAGAGCCCAGTAACCTGTCTGCATCTTCAGAAAATTACAGGTGTTGGAGTGGGCTGTGCTGAAAGGCAGACTGTGAGATAATTGGTGTTTTCTACCCCTCCAGGTTCTTTCACTGCTGCTGCTGCTGCGACTCCTCCTTACCTCATCTGTGGGGTCTGATGGTGGATGCTCTGCTTGGCAGGAGTGGGTCATCCCAAGCCTGTTGGGCAGGTTCTGTTGCTGAGCTGAGGCTGGTGATTACGTGCTGGGATGCTTTGATGGGGCTGATCGTGCAACTGCAGGCAGGATTCATCATGTCCATGCACTTACCTGCCATCACCACAAAACTAATTCTGACCTTTCCTGAGGTGCAGTGGCTTCTTATCTCCCTTGCCTTGGTGGCTTCTGATTTATTGTAAGTTATAGAATCATAGAATTGTTTTAGCTGGAAAAGACCCTCAAGATCATAGAATCCAGCCATCAGCCCAACACCACCACAGCCACTAAGCCGTGTCTCAGAGTGCCATGGGATATGGTTTTTGAACATCTCCAGGGATGTTGACTCCACCACCTCCCCAAGCAGCCTGTTCCAGTGCCTGACCATGCTTTTAGTAAAGAAATATTTCCTGTTATCCAATCTAAACTCTCCCTGGTGCAACATGAGGACATTTCCCCTTGTCCTGTCACTAGTTACTTGGGAGAAGAGGCCAATGCCCACCTCACTTCAATTTCCTTTCAGGGAGCTGTTGGAGAGTGAGAAGGTCTCCTTTCAGCCTTCTCAAGGCTAAACAACCTCCATTCCCTCAGCCATTCCTCACAAGACTTGGGCTCTAGACCCTTCACTGCCCTTCTTGGTGTGAAAATCCCCAAACTGAAACCAGTATTTGAAGCATGGCCTCACTAGTGCTGAGTAAATGGGAACAATCAGTGTCCTGGTCCTGCTGGCCACACTGTTTTAATATAGGCCAGGATTTATCTCCCAGCTAATCTGCTGTGGCTGCCCAAACTCACTGCAGATTGAATCCACGAAACAGAAATGCTCCTTGCAATGTGTGTTTTAGCCTGCTAAAATAAAAAGGGTGAAAAGATTCTGCCTCTCTTCCTAGACAGGTTGCACCCAAAGATTTTTCTCTTCTCCTCTCTTTCCTGCCTGTCAGCCAGACAGTATCTTCTCCTCCTTGTAAGAGATCTAGAGGCACAACATGTCTTTTAGGAGAGACCTTATCTGCTTTTCTTTTCCTCCTCATTTTCTCTTCTCTTGCCTTTTCCTTTTTTTAATAGGCACTTAAATATTACATTCCACCCTTGGAGGTCTTCAAGAAAAGACTGGATGAGGCACTTAGTGCCATGGTCTAGTTGACTGGATAGGGCTGGGTGCTAGGTTGGACTGGATGATCTTGGAGGTCTCTTCCAACCTGCTTGATTCTATGATTCTATGATTCTGTCTTTAGAAATCCCTCCTAATGTCAGACTAGAGCAAGGACATCAATCAGAGACAGTCAGGTTGGAGAGGACTCTCACTGACCTCAGTCATAAGACCTTCTTGTCTCCTAATGCTGTGGCAAGAAATGGTTCGAGTCAGAGGGAGGCTGGGGAAGGTCACAGTGAAAGACAAATGGCTGCAGGTAGGCTTGAGGGAAAGGAAGCTGACTTCTGGGACACCTCAAAGAACTGCTTAGCAAAAACACAAATAACTTGTAAAAAGAACAAAAGGGATGGGCAAAGCAAAACAAGAGGACCTGCCTGAATTCCCAGTCAGGTTTTGCACACACCAGTGACGATGATTCACTGTCTGGTTTTCACTTTGTTTCCTTCCTTTGACACATGGCAGTTCCCTAACGCCTGCAAAGCTCTGCCTGGCCTTTCACTTTTCCTGACCCTTTTGCCTTTTGATTCTGGTTAATTTATTAGCAATGACCCAGACTGCAGAAAATTTGCCCCCTATTTTCTCTCTATTTAATTCAATTCCATTGACTTATGCTAGAAATTATTTAAGTGCTTTAAGAGCATAAATGAGAAAATAATTATCATTACTTTGTCAGATCTCACTCACCATTAATAGGGCATTAACATTGGAAAGCTGATCAAAAATGTCCTCTTGGAAAGAGACACGTAGCAAAATGAAACCAGCTCACTTTACTCCTTTCCTCTTCCTATTTTGCAGACATCTTCCCAAATTAAAAGTGTCTCCAAATGTGTCTCTACTAAGCTGTGTCAGGACTTAGAGTGATGCAGCTCCCTGAGTAAACAGTTCCCCCTGCACCCCTGCTATCTCCCCTGTCCCTAAGGTGTGTGACCCTGATGTGACATGTGTCACTGGTGGGATGTGCTGCACTGCTGTGATGTTCAGCTCCCCACATCTCAGTGGTGAAAGCAGCCCTGGCACTGGCACCAAGGCTTTGATGGGGGCAGGATCCTGTACTTTTTTTCCCCTGGTGATGTGGGTCTGAAAGCCCTGGCAGAGGAAAGCAGAGGCAGGACAGGACCTGCACATGATTCTTAACTATTTTTTGTACCCTTTCTGACTCTAAACCAAGCTGCAAGGCAGGAGAGAGGGCAGGGCTGCTGCCTCCACCTGCAGATGACGCCAGCAAAGGGTGACAGAGCAAGCTGGGGAAATCAGCTCTGGACTGTCAAAAACCTGCAGCAGACTTCCTGGTAAGTGGCATTTTTCCTGCAATGATTTTGCTTTAGTCAGAAACAAAACATTACATTCTGCTTTGCTACAGTGCAGGAGGGGACTCAGTACTCCTGGCTCACTCACTGCAATGTCCTCACAAAAATTCAGACACTTTTCACTGAACTTCACTAGTTTAGTCTCAAGATTTTCAAGAAGAGAAGGCTGAAGGGAGATCTCATTGCTCTCTACAACTACCTGAAAAGAGGTTGTAGTGAGGTTGGTCTCTTTTCTCTAGTATTGAGTGTTAGAATGTGAAGAGATGGCCTCAAGCTGCACCAGGGGAGGTTTAGATTAGATATTTGGGAAAAATGTCCTTCCTGAAAAGGTGGCCTGGCGTTGGAACAGGCTGCCCAGGGAGGTGGTAGGGTCACCACCCCTGGAGGTGTTAAAAAATTATGTAGACATGACACTCTGGGCCATGGTTTAATGGTGGTGGGTTGATGGCTGGACTTGAGGACCTTAGAGGTCTTTTCTAACTGAAACTATTCTATGATTCTATAACTGAACTTTATAATCATCTCTTTAATAAACATGAGGCTGGATGTTCCATCCCACATCAGAAGGCTTTTCCTGCATGTCTGAATAGTGATCCAGCATTCACTATGGCAGGTCCCTTTTGCTGCCTCTTGGTCCAGGGAATTTTTGGTTCTGTTCCTTCAGCACAGTTCAGAGTTGAACCTGGCTGCTCAGGAGGACAGCCACTGCAAGGTGTTTGCTGCTGTCTTCCCTCAACACCCAGCCAACAGCCCTGACTCACAGTCAGCCACGTTTGGTCTAATAAGTCTTTGTGTTTCAAGGGGGAATAAAACTGTATTTTCATCTCATCTCACCCTCTGTTTCCTTCAGCTCTCAGCAGGCAATGGCTTGGGGTATTTATTGCTCTCTGTGATTTCTTTTGAGGCCTCTTTATTTTGATTTTATGCATGGCCTAATGCAAGTGTCTCCCAACTTCAGAGGAGGAAAATTAATTTGTTTCCTCTTGATAGCAAAGTGTTTGCCTTTGCCATCAAGTTGAACTCTACATGGTATTCACCCAAGGCAGTGGCCCAGGCCTGCAGCCCTGCAGAGCTGCCTTTGGAGCAAGCCTCAGTGAATAATTTATTGTTCAGTTTGGCTACAGGGAGTCAAGGGGAAATTCAGTTTAATTCAAGCTGAATCTCCTTTGCTCCTTGCACATGTGTATTCCCCCCACCCCCAGCACTTAACCAGGCTGCAGGATGGGTACTTTGCTCCAATGATCCATAGGCAGGTGGTTTGGCTTGCATGGTTTTGTACTTCTGTACTCAGTGCTGGGCATGAAGGCATCAGTTGCTTATGGCCAGTGGAGAGGCCACAATCGAGAAAAAAAAAAGCTCTTTGTATGCTCCCAAGATGCCAAACAAATGTAAGCTCGTGGGGACAAAAAGACTGCTTGGATTGCTGTTCCCTCAGCCACTTGCATGCAGCCAGGCACTGCCACACCTGAGGACACAGTGGGTGGCTGGGGCAGCTGTTGGGAGGCAGCAGGTTCCTGTGTGGCTGGGGGCAACAACCCTGTGAAGGAGACAGGAAAGTTCTTCGAGTTCTGTGCAAAGAGGAATCAGGAGTCTCAGAGCCCACCAAAGTGTTTCACTTCCTCTGCAGATGGAAACTGAAGCAATTACAAGCAGCACCCTGTTTTCTTATCGTGAGCTGAACTTGGCATTTGACCCCATTTTGAAAGGCAAGGAAGAGTCTATCTAGCTGTACATACTCACCTGCTTCGTGGTAGAGCTTTAGGTGCTCCACAAGTAAGTACATTGCAAAAAGAACTTTGTTGCCAGCATTTAGGTGGCCTGACATAGCACTCCATGGACACCAGCTTGCTGTTCCTGGTTAAGGAGCTGTTGCTGAAATTCATAGTCTAACATCCTCCACAAATAGTTTATTCCTCTGCAGTGCTGTGCAGCAGATATTTTCCTGCTTACACCTGTTACCCTCTCCCCTTAGAGGAAGGATCCTTGTGCCTCCTTGCAGCCCATGTTTTGCTAGGTTAGGCAGGAGCAGAGGCCCCCAGGTATGTCCATGCAGAGGAGGCTCCCAGGTCCTCCTGGGCTCTGTGCTGAGCCAGTACTCCCTGCAGAAGGCAGGCTGTGGTGCACAGGTGTCACCCATGCTCTGTGCAAAAGCATCTGTCCTTCCTGAGCACCAGGCAGCACGGCTCAGGACTGGTGTCTTGGAAAGAGAGTTAGTATTTGCTGGAGAGGAATTCCTGAAAGAGGAAGTGCCTCTTGTGCCCTGGTTCCTTTTGCTCTTCGTTGGGCCATGTCTCAGAGTAACCCAGGCTAAGAGAATGGAAAATCATGTGTATCTCACTTGATGGTGCTTCTCTGCTTCCACAACTGTGCCACATATGTTGGCAGCACCTGAGGAAGTTCAGCATTGCCAAATACTGCAGTTCTCCAGGACAACAGAAGGTTTCCAGAGGTCTGTGCAGTTCAGCAACTTCAGAAGCCAAGGGGATTTTTCCAGGGGAAATAGGCAACTTTACTTATGTGCTTTGGAGGTAGAAGATACTCAGAATGAGGTTTTCTGTTTTCTCTTTATGGTGAACTCTCAAAGACACCTTCAGTCTGAACTCTTCTGTTCCATGCATTGCACTAGAAAACAAAAGTTCAGCTGAACTGAAGCTTCCCCAGCTGGGGTTAGCCGAGCATTGAGCTTCTGCATGGTGAAAGAGGGCTACACATGTCACTAAACCAGGCACACTGTATTTTGAAATGCAACCTTCCAAAGCAGGTAGAGGAAAATTATGGTGTTTTCAAAACAGAGGGGCTGATTTCCCCTTACTTTGTGAAGTTATTTACAGCTAAACCGCCTTGTCTAGGTTACACAGGGTCACTGGCTGTCTGAATACCAGACAGGTGAGATATACAGGTAGGAGCTCCATTTATTTTTTTACCATTCCTTCCATATGAGGCATGTTTTCACCTCAAAATTTAACCTCTTTTTGCATCAGAGTGGAGGAGATTCATGGTGCTGTGAGTCAAGGCACAGCTGAGCACCAGAAGAGATTACCCAGGGAGGGTGTGGATTTATATCCCCAGACAGGTTTGAGACCAGACAAGGAGCACTGTAAGTAGAATTGATCTGCCCTAGGGAGCTGAGGTGATCTACCTGACCTTTCCAGTTCCTTTCCAGACTCCTTTTTCACAGCTTCAAGACCAGAGCTGTTGCAGGGGAAAGGAATTAAGTCCTTTGGACCATTGTAGTTCTGAATTTCACACATGTTGTTGTGTGCTCAGTGAAGCACTTGGGCAGTGAGGATGGTGGCATGAAATAAGTTCTTCTCTGGAATACAGAAATGCCAGCTTGCAGCTCCAGTCAAGGTCCCCATCAGAGGACACAAGAGCAGGACAGCATCACCAAAGCTCAGGAGTAGTCTTCAAAGAGGTTGGACAGTACTCATGACAAGCTGATGGGGTTACAGTCCCAGAAAGAAGTTTGGTGGGTTTGTTTCTTTCTTTCTTTTCCACAAACACTGTAAGATTTGTTCTTCTCCTTTTAGCAACCAAAACATATCTATCAGTGCAAACCCTCAGGCTAACATTAAGCTCATTGACTCATAGGCTGTCAAGATCAGGCGAGACTACTACCCTCACCTTGCCTGCCCCCTTGTAGAGGCTTGAGAACCTCACCCAGGTATGTCTACATAAAGTCATTAACTCATGTCTGATCAAGTGCAAAGCCCTCACCTGAACTGAAAAGAGGAAAGGCAAGAGGATGATGCAGCCTCAAGGCTGGTCTTGCATTGCATGACCAGGGGTGTTCATGCAGCATGAGCTATCTGAAGGGGGCTCATGCACCATCAGTTCTCCCTGTGAATCTGCATCTGACCATCCCATAACTTCTAGAGAGTGGCCAAGTGATGAAACCACCCCCTTCCTGGCTCCAGCATTCAGAGGCTTTATTTTCACACTTGCATCTGATTTATAGATGTTTTACAGCTCTATTCAAAACACTGTTTGAGCACAAATCTGCCTTTATTTGTATTCTCAGTGATACTACTTAGCTTTCACAGAATTATAGAATCAACCAAGTTGGAAAAGACCTCCAAGCTCATCCAGTCCCATCTAGAACTCAGCCCTAGACAATCAACCAGACCATGGCACTAAGTGCCTCATCCAGGCTTTTCTTGAACACCTCCAGGGACAGCAACTCCACCACCTCCCTGGGCAGCCCATTCCAATGCCAATCACTCTCTCTGCCAACAACTTCCTCCTAACATCCAGCCTAGACCTCCCCTGGCACATGTTGAGACTATGTCCCCTTGTTCTGTTGCTGGTTGCCTGGCAGATGAGACCAACCCCCACCTGGCTACAACCTCCCTTCAGGTAGTTGTAGAGAGCAATGAGGTTACCCCTGAAATCCACTCCTTTAATCCAGTACTCTTCATTGGCAGAGCTGAAAATGGCCTACCAAGAGGGTCAGTATTCCCTTCCCAACCCCGTGGGAGTATTGGAACACAAAATGATTGAGCACAACTTGCATTATGTATAAAAATTAAAAGGGCACCAAAAATGCTTTTCCTGTTCTCTTGATTGTTCACACAATGGCAATAACAAGATATGCAAAGTTATATCTTCCTAAAGAAAATATGATTTCTGGTCACCAATAACATTGTAAAAGTGACCCTTTGGAAGATAATCCTCCATAAATTTGGAACATTCAGTCCTGCATCTACGTTTTCTTTCTCTTTGAGAAGTTTTGTGATAGCGGAGAAATAAAGCTTACAAACCAAAATTAATCTCATCTCCAGCCAGCCCTCAGCAAATGTGGCTAAATCAATAGGAAGCAATGTGATCAAAAAGTAGAAAGAAGTGATTACACCCCACAACAGAGGCATGAGAGAGGCAACTGCAGACCTCATGGAGCTGTAATGCTGGGGAGTGGATTAGTCAGGAGGAGGCAGAAGCTGCTAAACAGAACCAGCCCCCCTTTCCCCCCTTCTCTTCAGTGTACTAATTAATCAGGCATAAAAAGCTCATCAAGAAGCAGTCCAGCAATGAGAACCAGACTAAAACAAGGTTATCCTGAAGGTTAAAGACACAGGATCTTCTTTTATGACTTAAGAAAAAAAAATCAAAAGAAAATCCCCTTTGCCATCCTCCCCTGATGTTACAGTCAAGGGATGACTTAAACCAAGCCCCTTTTGCAGGGGAGGTGAGATTGACAGCTGCCACAGAGGCCTTAAATCTTCATGGGAGGGGAAAGTGAGTGACAAGGGCTAATACTGAGGATGGTTCATCAGCTTTGCCTTTCATTTCCCTGTCCTTTGTCTTTCAGCTTGCAGCTTTCATTGCATTCACCTTAGTAGCCTTTGGTGCTTTCCAAGCTGTTGCCTTTTCATTTAGGTCCAAGAAGCTCAGCTCTCCAAGCAGACACTAGACTGAGTCCCTGCATCCACAAGTGCTCAGCATCACCTGAGTATGGTGGGAGCTTCCAAATGCTGGGGTTTTATCCATTCCCATGATTGCTGACATGCACCCAAAAAGTTAATCTTCACTGGAGGCTCTAATTGCTGCAGAATGAGATCTTGCCTTCAGTTTTGGGAAGTGGTGATGCCTGAGTGGAAAATGAAACGTGCACCAATGGCAGGATCTTTTCTGGGCCTCTGGAGGATGAACAGACTCTTGCTGAAACTGGTCCTTAGGCCACCAGGAAATGGTCACTGTCAAGCAGGACCAACCTGGCCGTGTAAGGACCAGGGGTGGTGCTCACTACTGCCCTCTACTGCCAGCATCACCCAGCTTTAACCGTGGGTCTTACCTCTGGGTCATGCTTGAGTCTCTAGCTCAAATGAGACATCTCTTGGAACAGAGCTGCCGATGCCAGGTCCTTGAAACCCGTGTGAAGATCTCGATGGTCTGGGTGTGTAGCAGAGAAGCAGCCACGACAGGTCAGCTAACAGGATATAAGACCTTCTAGTAAACAGTCCTAATACAACCCAAGCCAGGCATTGAAATGTATCTGCTTTTGTATATTCAGCAGCTTCCCCCAATTCAATTCAAAACAAGCTGTGGTGGTTTAGGTGTTACCCACCCCCAACCCTCTGGAAATCACTCAGACTAGACTCAGCCAGCTCTGGAAATTTGAATGAAGCTTATATTTGCAGCTTAGCTCAATATACAAGCAGATACTTGCAGTATACACAGTTATGGACAGAAATAGACAAGGTAAAAGGTAATACAGAAACACAGCAGCCCTCCCAGAAACCTGAGTCCCCAGGAGGGGCTCCCAACCACCCTTCCCCCTTCTCCCACCCCTCTACCTTACCCCAGATGTTATCTGTGCCCCGAGGAAGAATGGAGGTCGGCCAGGGGGGTTAGGAAGCAAGTGAATTAATCAGAGAGATGGAGGGTGAGGTTAGAGAGCTGAAACGAAGAGCAACTCCCTTATCTATGCTTGGATTCTTGTTCTTCTACATGTCAGCAAGCCTATGAGTGAAGTAGACATCACCACTCTTTCCCTTTCACAGCCTGTAATCTAGTTCTTCTCACCAAAACGTTCTAGCTAGCTTCAGACTAGCACACAAGCAAACGAACAAAAACCAACCCCAACAAACAAACAAAAACCCCTTCCAAAACACCCAAACAGAAACCAAAAAAAACCCAAAATATCCCATACAGAAACCCCAACCAAAACCAAAACAGAACAAAACAAACCTCTAAAAATACCTCAAACAGAAAACCAAAACCAAACAGAAAACCAAAACCAAACCAAAACCCCAAACCACTACATTGAGTCTTCGGAACTCCATCTTGTGAAGCTGCAGCAAGGTGTCTCTGGGAAGGTGTTACCTAGATCTATAGAGTGTCTGTCTTTGTTCACCTGGTAGGTGAATGTCTTTTAGGATTTGCCTGGCAGTGAGAATATGATTCACTGTTGCCACCTAAATGCTTCATGAAAGAGCTGAGTTCTCATTTCTTCACCTTGGCCCAGCTCGTCACAACTGCTCCTAACGTGGGCAGTCTCAGAAGTGCAGCTAAGAGCAGGATGAGACAAGACAGTCCCCTGGCTGCCTGGGGTTGCTAGAAACCCAGATGCTCTGCCAGGTGGACTGAGTTAGGCTCTGGCACCAAGAACTGCAAAGGATCAGTGGGTTTGAATACCACAGCCTGGGCTTCGTAACCTGTCTTCTCCTTAGAAGTAAGAGGGATGTAATTGCTTTTTCTTCTCCTTTTTCTCTTGTGTTTGCTTCATATTTTTTTTCAGGTCAGAGATAATGACTTATTAAAGGCTCCCAGCCTGAAGGGCTGTCGGTATCAGGTAGTAACAGAAGGATCAGTGGGATTAATGGACACGGTGCTGGAGAAATGCCACTGCTTTGCAGCCCTGAGTTGCTGGAGAGCTGACTGGTCTGCAGAGTTGTACTCTCTAATACTTCAGTGATGCTAACCCAACTATCCTCTCTTTGGAAAAGGGAAGAAGACTTGGAGCAGTCGCTCCGTTTAGCGGCTGCTGGCATCAGTTAGGCATCAGTTAGGCATCAGTTAGGCACCAAGTGGCCAGAAATACAAAAGCAGAATATAAACAGGCAGAAGGGAGGTGGGGGACAGAGAAGAGAGATGAGGGAGGAAGTGCTAACCAAATTTTATCTGAAGTATATAGCACTAAAAAGGTGACTTGTCTGTTTCTGAGACATGTGAATAGAGAGTGAGATAGAGCTCAAAAGCATTTGCAGAGGGTTGTAGTAACAGGACTTTCATATACTATGCAGTATCTCCTCAAGGTAGAGTACTTTATTGTCACTGAGCTTTTCTACTGACCACAAGTTGCCTTGGGATAGATATCCTTGCATCTTGTTCTTCCATGTCTTATTTGGCTTCTTTGAATCGGGAATAACTATCCAGATTAAACCAGGCAGGGGCTTTGCAATGCAGAGCAGAGATTATTTGCCACTAAAAAAATCTTGTATTTTGGCTACAGGATAAATGAAGGTGAACTCAGGCATTATTGGAGAAGAGTGGTGTTTTCCCCAAGCTTTATACTTCTGAGAAAGGCTTCCTTTTGCTATGCTGGTACCTCACTTTTAGGTGGGCATGAGAGGTGAGCAGCCATGTTCCCCAGTATGTTCCTCTGCATTGCCTGTGAATCTCTTCAGAATATCTAAGAAAAGCAAATGTTGCTTCACATTGGGCCAAAGGCTATGTCTACACCTAGCTAAGATGAACTACCCTGAGGATAGCCTGAAGCCAAGCACCTTGTGTTGGCACTTTCTTTACAGACAGCCAGAGTTCTGTGAGCTGGTAAATCTCATCTGCCATTGCCTGGAGCAGTACCTGGTCCCTTGCAGGAAGGGCCCAAGGCCATTGTGTCTGCCCTACATTGGTCATACGAGAGACTGCAAGGCACAGCACTGAATGCCAGGGCTAAGCCACAGAGGATACACCTAGGATGTCTCTCAATGTCATCTGGGTCACCTGCAACTAGCCCCATTGAGGCTTCCATAGGTAAGAGAGGTGAAAGGGAAATGAACTCAGCACTGGTCAGGCCACACCTTGAGTACTGCGGCCAGTTCTGGGCTTCTCAGTTCAAGAGAGATGTTGAGGTGCTGGAATGTGCCCAGAGAAGGGCAATGAAGCTGGTGAGGGGCCTGGAGCACAGCCCTGTGAGGAGAGGCTGAGGGAGCTGGGGGTGTGCAGCCTGCAGAAGAGGAGGCTCAGGGCAGAGCTCATTGCTGTCTACAACTACCTGAAGGGAGGCTGTAGCCAGATGGGGTTGGTCTCTTCTGCCAGGCACCCAGCAACAGAACAAGGGGACATAGCCTCAAGTTGTGCTGGGGGAGGTCTAGGTTGGATGTTAGGAGGAAGTTGTTGGCAGAGAGAGTGATCGGCACTGGAATGGGCTGCCCAGGGAGGTGGTGGAGTCACCACCCCTGGAGGTGTTCAAGCAAAGCCTGGCTGAGGCACTTGGTGCCATGGTCTGGTTGATTGGCTAGGGCTGGGTGCTAGGTTGGACTGGTTGATCTTGGAGGTCTCTTCCAACCTGGTTGATTCTGTGAGTCTATGAACAATGCCTTGGATGCTACTTTGAGTTTGTATTCACAGACTAAAGTTGCTGCAGACAGGAGAATCTTACTGGAGCAATTGGCAAGTCTTGCATGGGGCATCTGAATCTGTTTCTGAGTGAGATGTAAGAAAGACCTTTAAGTACTGCATCTGAAAAGGACCATGAACTCCAAAACTCAAAGAGAAAATGTACAGTTTTGGTATGGCTTCAATGTTGATCTGTGTTTTCCAAACATGGAGAAGCACCAGCATGTTAGTTTAATCACCTGCCAAGAACTAAAACATCCTGTAGATTGAACAGAAAGGTTTCATCAGCAACAGCTGTCTGTACAAGAGAGAATCGAGATGTTGCTATACTTACGATGTGTCCCTCAGGTGTCAACTGTACAGCCTCTGCTGCATCACTGGCAGGAGGAAGAAGGTTGTCTTTGAGAAAAAGATGTTGAAGGCACAACAACTGTCCCAGCATCAAAGATGTGCCAAGGTATAGTTGTCATCCTGTGTCCTTGATATTAAAATAATGGTGACTGAAGGTAGTGCAGATATTGGATGAGCAGCTGATTGGTGACTTCATGGAAGCCGATCTACAAGCTCAGCCCAGGGGCCATAAACACACAGAATCACAGAATATTAGGGATTGGAAGGGACCTCCAGACATTGCTGAGTCCAACCTCTCTGCCAAAGCAGGGCAAGGCTGAGGAAAGAGGTGATCAGCTCATGCTGATCTTCAGCTGTGAGCTGAGTTTGTCAAGATGTTGCCATTATTTATTGCTATTAATAATAACACTGTCAGAAAATGCATTTTGCTATGATAACCTCTGCTCTTCAAAGATTAGAGTTTCCTTCCTTTTAAATTTATTAAACATTCACTTGCTTAAAAGATGTTCCTTTATCTGCAGAGAAAGCCTTGGGATAGCAGGATTTTCTTGTAGATACCTAAAGCAAGGTGGGGTGAATCCACACCAGAGGGGATGCTCATCTGGGGCAAAGCCATTCAGAAGTTTGGTTTTTAGCTCATTCTTGGAGGAGAAAGGATAATTTACGTGGTGGAGTAAAATTATACTGCTTGATATGAACTGAGTAAGTTCACTGAAAGATTGCAAGAGCTGCAAACATCAGCTTCTTGCTGATTTCCAGAGAGCCCACGAATGTGATAATTCATAGAATCATAGAATCAGTCAGGCTTGGAAGGGACCACAAGGATTATCTAGTTCCAGCTCCCCTGCCATGGGCAAGGACACCCTACCCTAGAGCAGGCTGCATACAGCCTCAGCCAGCCTGGCCTTAAACACCTCCAGGGACAGGGCCTCGACCACCTCCCTGGGCAACCCATTCCAGCCTCTCACCACTCTCATGTTGAACAACTTCCTCCTCACATCCAGTCTGAACCCACCCATCTCCAGCTTCTCTCCATTCCCTCTAGTCCTGTCACTCCCTGACAGCCTAAAAGGTCCCTCCCCAGAATTTTTGTAGGCCCCCTTCAGATACTGAATTCATATCAAGAAAAAAAAAGATGGGAACAAAGAAGCCCACTTAACACATTCAGCTCTGCTGTGACCTAATGCAGCTTTTTGGAGAGGTTGGATTTGAGATTACCTTCTGCCCAGGTGTAGGAAAGCTGAGTTCATAAAGTCATTCACCAGATAAAAGTCCTGAACTGCTCTTTCCTAAAGCCCTGGTGTGATCTGGCTGCAGGCTAGAGCACTCCTACAAAGTACCCAGATACAGCAGATATAGGCTATGACGTGGGCAGGTAGGCAGCGGCTCTGATTAGAAAATCAGGTGTCATTAGGGACGTTCTCTGGCAATGAGGACAACGACCTGGAATGAGCCACATCCATACTATTAAGCTCCTGTAGTCACCACACAGGACAACATCGCTTGGGAAGAGTCTCTGGCTGCACTAACTCCTAAATTCCTGGGATGTGTGTGGGAGAACGTTAATTGATCCAGGCCAAAAATGTGCCAGGGCAGGCTGTAGGAATTTAATGATGTAGACTACCGAATTCCAATGCTTGGGAATATTACTTGCCACTGTTTAATTTTCCAGCAGCATAGGTGTAGCCCTAAGGGCTCATGTAGGCACACAGGCACCTATGGTGCGTTTGAGATGCATTTCGGAAGGTGCCTCGAGGATAATGGGATAGGACAAGGAGCAATGGATGGAAGCTGCAGCACAGGAGGTTCCAGCTCAACACAAGGGGGAACTTCTTTACTGTAGAGGTCCCAGAGCACTGGAACAGGCTGCCCAGAGAGGTTGTGGAGTCTCCTTCTCTGGAGACTTTCAAGGCCCATCTGGGTGTGTTCCTCTGTGACCTGAGCTAGATTGTGTGGTCCTGCTCTGGCAGGGGGGTTGGATTTGATGATCTCTTTGTGTCCCTTCCAATCCCTGACATCCTGTGATCCTGTGATCAGAAGAGTGGCTTAAGAACAGCAAACCATTGCCTTTCTGAGTTCACATTAGGGCTTTTTCTTTTCATGGCTAGAGAACATCCTTTGACATACAGACAGCACCTAAAGTACTGCTGAGAGTACAGGAGGTCATTCAGTTTTAGAATCATAGAATCAGTCAGGGTTGGAAGGCATCACAAGGATCATCTACTTCCAACCCCTGTGCCATGAGCAGGGACACCCTACCCTAGAGCAGGCTGCACACAGCCTCAGCCAGCCTGGCCTTAAACACCTTCAGGGATGGGGCCTCAACCACCTCCCTGGGCAACCCATTCCAGCCTCTCACCACTCTCATGCTGAACAACTTCCTCCTCACGTCCAGTCTGAACTTACCCATCTCCAGCTTTGCTCCATTTCCTCTAGTCCTACCCGAGAGCCTAAAAAAATCCCTCTCCAGCATTTTTGTAGGCCCCCTTCAGATCCAGGAAGGCCACAAGAAGGTCACCTGGGAGCCTCCTTTTCTCCATACTGAACAACCCCAACTCTTCCAGTCTGTCCTCATGAGAGCTGCTGCAGCCCTCTGAGCATCCTCGTGGCCCTTCTCTGGACACGCTCCAGCATGTCTACACCCTCCTGTAATAGGGGCTCCAGAACTGGATGCAGCACTCCAGTGCTCCAGATAAAGATATAAATAAGAGACATCTCCTTTACTCTGCTTCATCCTGCATTCCAGTCCAGAAGGCAGGCTTTGGAGGTGCATTTCATACAATCTATGCTGATAGTAATGACCCAGTGACTGCATTTTCCTACTGACTGTGTGTGCCAGAGTGAACGTGAGCTACTGAGGAAAGGAGAACATAGAAAGCTCATTTGTCCAGATTTCAAGGAAACTCACTTCTCCCTGAGGATTAATTCTGGCTATACAATGGCAGGTTTAAAATGCTTGATTCTTGTTTATGTCTGTTTTTTAACCCGTATCTCGAGAGGATTTAATTAGATTTGATGTTCCTGATATGCTATTTACCGGATTATGATGAGATCAGCTGATAAAGCTTGACATAAACTTGGCAACTTGTTTGGTGCTTTCTCGGTCTTTAGAATTTAATTATGGCAATTTCAAAACAGGAAGCTTGGGAACAACACAGGGATTAAGGGCTTGCTGTTGCCCCACTGGGATCACTAAGATTTATGCCATCAGTTGTCACTGTTGTCACCAGCTCTCAGCATGCCCAGCCACCTGGAACATGAGTGGATGTATTCCTCTTCTGCCTAAAGTGGATCAAATGCCAACGACATTTCTCCTTGGAAATGATTCTCCTGAGGCATCCCACCAACTGCAATGGTTTTTCATGGCTGAGGTGAGAATGGAGTTAAGTGCCACTGGGGATATGTATGGACAAGCAAAAGCCTCAGCCATGTTTCTAAGCAGTTACCCAAGGAATCTGCATGGATGTATATTCCCCAGCATGGCATAAAATAAGCCCAAGTGCACAGGGCCAGAGCAGATGGAGCTCCTCACTGTAACAACTATTCGCACGAGAGTGCTTTTTCCCCCACACTTCCACTAATTTTAAGCTTTCTTTCCCTCTTACCACAAACAGCTACTTCTGCTGGAGGCTGCTCTGTTCCTTCTGTAAGCCATCCAGATGCCAAGGGCTAACACCCTGCAGTGCACACAAGCAAACTCCTTCCTAAGCCCGCCGATGGGTGAGGATCAAAAGATAGTGGTTGCAATGCAGGACTGTTTCTTTTTATAGCTTTCCACAGGCATGGAGATCACATCTCTCTCTGTTTCATCTGTATTTGAAACACCTAATAAATAGACTTGCAATCAAAGCATCTGAGCACTCACAGGCCACAAAAATGATTAAGGGGCTGGAACACCTCTCCTATGGGGACAGGCTGATATGAAGCCTGGAGAAGCCTCCTGGGAGACCTAACAGAAGTCTTCCAATACCTGAAGGGGGTATACATGAAGGCTGGAGAGGGACTGTTTGCAAATGCCTGTGCACAAGGGCAATGGTTTTAAATTGGAGAAGAACAGACTTAGGTTGGATGTTAGTAGGAAGCTCGCTACCCTGAGAGCAGTGAAACCCTGGAACTGGTTGCCCAGGGAGGTAGTTGAGGTTTCATCCCTAGAGATATTGAAGGTCAGTCTTGAGAGCGATCTGGGGAACCTGATTTAGTGGAGGATGTCCCTGCTCAATGCAGAGGGGTTGGACTAGATGACCTTTGGAGAAACACATTCTGTGGTATAAGTTATGGTCAAAACCAAGTCATGGCTCTTTTTTTTTCTGTTTAGCACTTTGTTACCATTTCAAAATGCCAGAGAGGTGGAGAGCTTTTCTCCTGGTTTCCATTTCTGGTAATTTAGCTCTCAGATGGTTAAACATAGATTCTTGGACCATTTTACTAATGACTAAATCCTGCATATGTACGTGTGGGAAGAACCAAGGGGATTCAGGAGCAAGCACTAAAGCTGGGATAGAGGACTTCAGGCACTGAAATGTTTTTGACAGTTCTGTTTCTCACCTTTGTTTTGGAGAGAGCATTTGTTGCAGCAGCTGAGTTCACTGTGAAACACCCCAAGTTCAAGTATGGATTCAGCCTGAGTTCTGACAAAGAAAAAGTGTTTCCAGAATATCTTTTTGAGTTGCATGCCCTCCTGCAGAGTGCTGGGATGGGAAACAACAACTACAGAAGTCAGTTGGTTAGAAACTATTACAAGTTTTGGTGTATTTCATATAACCACAGAACCAGTCAGGGTTGGAAGGGACCACAAGGATCAGCCAGTTCCAACTCCCATGCCATGGGCAGAGACACCCTACCCTAGAGCAGGCTGCACACAGCCTCAGCCAGCCTGGCCTTAAACACCTCCAGCCATGGGGCCTCAACCACCTCCCTGGGCAACCCATTCCAGCCTCTCACCACTCTCATGCTGAAGAACTTCCTCCTCACATCCAGTCTGAATCTCCCCCCCTCCAGCTTTGCTCCATTTGATTTGATTTGGTCTAAAATCTGTAGGTTTGCAGATGAGCCATAGATAAATTCTCCTGGACAAGTCCCAATTTATTCACCATTGCACTTCATGGCAACTGAGGTAGCCTGCTCTGAGGTACTCTCCTCACAGTCTACATCCCTATATTGAAGTTGATAATTGCTTGTCAAACTGATTGACATTCGTAGAACTGTTTTTTTCCAGGAGACATTACTCCCTTTCACACACACCCACTAAGAAAAAAAAAAAGAAGGCAAAGAAAAGACAATTTGATTTTGTACTGTTTTTCCCCTTTTTTAAGTGCCTTAACTTTTTCTGCCTAAAAGTAGTAATTACTTAATGAATAGCCCTCCATGTTTCCCTGTCAGTCACTCGCTGTAATGAACAACTCGTTTTGTCTGCTTTGTTAACAACAACTACCAAAAAAAAAAAGTATGAAGCTAATAATAATAAAGATTTTCTAGGGCTCTGCTGTTAACGTGCAGAGTGCCCCACAGAGTGTGGGATTGGGATAACAAGAGGGGGAGGGTGAATTTTCTCTCCAGACATCACACAACGTTTGGTATTTTGAGCTATGGGACTGTTTTCCTCTTCCTATTTCTCCTGTATCTTCGTATCTTCAAGTGGCCTGAATAATTGGAGCATATTTAGGGGACCAAGTCCAGCTATTATTTATCTCCCCTCTCTGAAAGCTGGTTTAGTTTGTTAAAAGCCAACTCTGTGAACCTCCGTTGAGCTGTCGGTATTGAGGTCAAGGCTTTTTTACAAGCTAGAATTTTTATCATGAACTGGAGCCCAGAGTTAATTGTGCACAAAGACACATTGTTGTTTCCATTGGGATTTACAGTACCACTGAATTTTAATTATTGGGTAACATTTCTTCCATTATAGTCCTCACTCCTCCTCCTCCTCCTCTTTTTTTTTGTGCCAAACTGTGCTCCTTTTAGTTGCAGCAGCTTGCAAGGCAAAGTGCAAAATACCCCCAATAAATAAACAAATTGTGACCTCAACTTTGATGAAATATTTGTCCCTGCCTGGAAGATAAAGCCACCACCACCAAAAAGCCAAGAGAACATAATGGGAGCTACAAACCATAATCTATTGTTTCGTGTTTATCAGCACCGGTTAATTTTAAAGCTCAAAGCCCAGTCCTAGACAAGAGCTATACAGGAGGTCTTTATCATTGCTGGGACAAAACATTCACTTCTTGTTGACAAAGACTCTTGTGGGCATTAAAGTGATCTCAGATTCTTTCTATTCCATGATAAACTTCAGCAATTTCCACAAAACAAATGTTCTTAGGGATTTTTCATGCAAGTTAAATGCATAATTCACGCCCAGACTATGAGAGGTTTCACAGGCAGGGTGTTTGTGTGACTGAGTCTCAAGCCTTGTCTAAAAAGCAACAAGCAACAGTTTCAAAAGGCAGCTAATAAACATGAGGTTATGTGTATTAATTGGCTCAGCTCTTCATTTTCCTCCTGATCTTCATGCTTGAGTTCTGTGCAATATGTGGAGTCTCAGTCTGTGCAGCAGAGTGGTTATAAGTGGCCCCAAAAGTATAATGGGAAAAACTGATGCATTCAATCAATAAAAATCCTTTTTCTGAGCCTATTGTATAAATAGTTGGCATCAGTTTATCACTCAGTCTCTAGACATTTCCATCCTCTCTGTTGTTTTATGATGTGTAGATATACCTCACAGATATATATAAAAGGTTTTGCGTTGGACTAGTCAACTTAAATTAATTCAATCCCCAGTGGGGGATAACATCAGAGTTATGGTGGATTTTCAAGCTGAAATAAGCCCAGAGAGGGCCTTGGAGAAGTTTTGTGGGAGGAAGGCCTGCAGTGCTTGTGATGAACAGGGTAGGTCTCTGTTGTGTGCATCCCAAAGGCAGAGCCTTGCCAAACGCCTGTGTCCAGTCTGTAGTGCCAACAATTGATGAGGAGGGAATAAGGAGGCTCCTTTTTTAATGACTTGATGAACCTTTCACCCCTCCTCATTCTTTCTGTTGTATTCTTCTCCCACTCCCCTCCAATTTGTCTTCCAACTCCCACCCACAGTGTGGCTCTGATTTTGCTTCTGGATAAGGTGGCTGCCACCCAGTTCTCCCAAGTGCCCATATTTGCCTTTCACTCACCAAGTGTGGTCTTAGAGTGTGTAGGAGGAATTCCTTCTCCCATATCCAGCTGACTATTGCTGTCTCCTTGGACAAACCAAGTCTTGGTAAGCCAAAGGGGTGGGTAAATACTCATTTCCCTTCAAAACTTACAGACAATGAGAAGAACATAAGGGCTGGTCCCTGAGGGAACCCCAGGAGGACCTGTAGAACCACAGTGGGGACCTCCTCTACTCCCATATCTCTGGGACTGAAAAGCTTAGATGAGTTGGGCAAAAAATACCAAAGTCCAGGTGAAGGGTAAAGGACTATGTACATCTCTGAAGGCACAGATTGCTTAAAGAAAACATCCACCCAGCAGCATCACAGCAGAGCTGGGATGTTTTATTAGGTTTGATTGTCATGATAAATCATAGAATCAACCAGGTTGGAAGAGACCTCCAAGATCATCCAGTCCAATCTAACACCCAGCCCTAGACAATCAACTAGACCATGGCACTAAGTGCCTCATTCAGTCTTTTCTTGAATACCTCCAGGGGTGGTGACTCCACCACCTCCCTGGGCAGTCCATTCCAATGCCAATCACTCTCTCTGTGAAGAGTTTCCTCCTAACAACCAGCCTAGACCTCCCCTGGCACAGCTTGAGACTGCATCCCCTTGTCCTGTTGCTGGTTGCCTGGCAGAAGAGACTGACCCCCACCTGGCTACAGCCTCTCTTCAGGTAGTTGTAGACAGCAATGAGGTTACTCCTGAGCCTCCTCTTTTTAAACACCCCCAGCTCCCTTAGCCTCTCCTCACAAGGCTGTGTTTCAGGCCCCTCATCAGCTGTGTCAGCCTTTCCTGCACACATTTCAGTATCTCAACATGTCTCTTGAACTGAGGAGCCCAGAACTGGAGATGGTATGCTTAAGGAGATTGAGTTCCAGCCTCTTTCTGCAGATGCTGTTTCTTGTGCTCGTTTAGGATGGAGTGCAAAGAAATGACAAAGCCTAATCTAGTTACATGCTGTAAAAAAGAAACATCCAACCAAAACCAAATCAAAACAAAATTGCTTTGGAGGAATGGACATCAGAAACATAGTGATTCTTTTTCTTCCATTTGACTTATGGACAACAGTGTGGGTGTGTTGAGCAGCACCATAAACATTACAAACAATACAGTCCTGCCTCTCAGCCTCTGAAGACCTGGAGTCTTATTCCTACAGGAAGCTCTTCTAATATGGGCTAAAACTTGAGAAGGCAACACAGAGGATAACCCATGCCTTACAGTAAAATCTTCAGCAAGATACCAGCAGACCCCTGTTCTCCAGGAGTCTTGCAGTAAACTAGAACATGAGATCTTTTCCCATTGATTTCACCTCAGATAGAGACACCAACCTTTTGACAGGCTGTGCCTCAATAACCATTGCTAAATATCCTTGGAAGACATAGATTGACCTTTGAGATGTCTGTCAATGCCTATCAGGATCTCTGGGCATGTAAACACACCAGTTCCTCTTAAGAACAAAAGGGAAAAGTGAAACAATTGGTTAAGAGTTCTGAAATTCCTCTGCCAGGGGAGAAGTCAATGCACAGCATGGTTGCTGTGCTGGGGGCTGCATGTTCTTGCTCTTAGGGACATCTGCTTGAGGCTATTCTGTGTCAAGGAAGCAATGGGACTTCCCAGAAACTCAAAGGGAGTTTAGCTGGTGAAACCACAGAGACAATTAAAAACAAAACAAAACAAAATTAGGGAAGAGATAGGTGCTGGTCACCATGTACCCACGGCTGGGAGAAGTGAGATTTACTGTGTCCTGCTATGGGCCAACACAGAGAGCAATACAGATGGCTGTTGGGTTGAGTTCTTAGGAAAGAAACCTTCAATAGGACTGTGCCCTTGAAAGAACCTTCTGTGCCAGAGAAGGGCAAATATGAGAGGATGGGTCATAGCTCTGTCCTGCTGTGGCATGTTGGGAAGTGATGAGGGAAGGGTTCCTGTTGTAAAAAAGGCTAAAGATCAAGTCTTTCATCAATGACGTGAGGGCAGGACTTTAACAGAGAGGTGACTAAGATCACCAGCTGCTCTCACGCATGGAACAGCTCAAGAAGTGATCTCCAAGGGGCAGAGCACACAGTAGCACCCATGGGTGACTCAGATATTTGAAAAGTGACTTCCCTCAGATGCTGGCTTTGGCGTCTTGCATTGAAACTCCCGAATTTCCAAGTGTTAGCTTTGCTGGCTGTGTATGACTTGCTGTGTATGACAGAGGAGCAACAGAAACACAGAGAGTGCCATCCCAGCATCCAGAGATTGCTCAGAGGTGAAACCATGGTCAGAACCAGCTTTTATATTGAACAAGTCATATTGGCAGGATGCATATATTTTGTCAAGCCCATCCTCTTTAACATCTTCATAGATGATCTGGATGAGGGCATGGAGTCAGTCATCAGCAAGTTTGCAGATGACACTAAGCTGGGGACAGATGTGACTGAGTTGGAGGGCAGAAGGGCTCTGCAGTGGGGCCTTGACTGCCTGGACAGATGGGCAGAGTCCAATGGGATGGGGTTCAATAGCTCCAAGTGCAGGGTGCTGCACTTTGGCCACAACAACCCCATGCAGAGATACAGGCTGGGGTCGGAGTGGCTGAGAGCAGCCAAACAGAGAGGGATCTGGGGGTGCTGATTGATACCTGCCTGAACATGAGCCAGCAGTGATAAGGCTGGTGAGAGGCCTCGAGCACAGCCCTACGAGGAGAGGCTGAGGGAGCTGGGATTGGTTAGCCTGGAGAAGAGGAGGCTCAGGGGTGACCTTATTGCTGTCTACAACTACCTGAAGGGAGGTTGTAGCCAGGAGGAGGTTGCTCTCTTCTCTCAGGTGGCCAGCTCCAGAACAAGAGGACACAGCCTCAGGCTGTGCCAGGGGAAATTTCGGCTCGAGGTGAGGAGAAAGTTCTTCACTGAGAGAGTCATTGGACACTGGAATGGGCTGCCTGGGGAGGTGGTGGAGTCGCCGTCCCTGGAGCTGTTCAAGGCAAGGTTGGACATGGCACTTGGTGCCATGGTCTAGCCTTGAGCTCTGTGGTAAAGGGTTGGACTTGATGATCTGTGAGGTCTCTTCCAACCTTGGTGATACTGTGATACTGTGATACTGTGTGACCACCCTCTGGCTTCCTATGGTAAGCCTAACGGCCGGGCAGCAGCCATATGTCTAAAGAGAACTTCTCTGAGCTCTTCCAGAAGAATTTTGGCTGAAATGCTAGAACCTAACAATGTTTTGGGAGTTTTTGCTAGCACAACTAACTAGTGGCAGAGCAAACTGTTCCCTGTGTAAAGACATTTTCCCCCTGCCAGTGAACTTGTTGCCAGAGCTGGCTGAAACAGGATATGCTGCATTGACAGAAGGTCCTGGATTTAGAGAGTGTAACTGAAGGATGATTTTCAACGTTTGGCTTTTCCAACACAACCTGAAAAGATTCTGATTGAAAAAAATATAATAAAGGTGTAGGGGATTTCCTCTTTCCCTTCACTTTCCCTAAATTTCCCCACATTTCTCAGAGTCTTTATAACTTTGGGGATTAAAGTGAGCTCTGCATGTGCATTTTCTGTACATACAATTAACAAATGCTTGTCTTTCAGCTCAGCAAAAGAAAACAGAGCAGGATTAAACTTTGCTATCCTCCACTGGAAATGAGTTCCCCTACTGAGCAGTAAGCACAGCCATGGAATACATGGTACTCACTTAGTACACTGGAAAAATATCCTTTGCTGGGCTTAAGATCTCTTTCCTAAATTATTTTTCTTTTTTTTTTTTGGGTTTGTTTGGTTGGGTTTTTTTCAGTGTTTTGTTACAGCCAAAAGGGACAATCAACATGAGGAGGAAGTTGTTGAGCATGAGAGTGGTGAGAGCCTGGAATGGGTTGCCCAGGGAGGTGGTTGAGGCCCCCATCCCTGGAGGTGTTTAAGGCCAGGCTGGATGCAGCTCTGGCTAGCCTGATCTCAGGTAGGTTGTCTCTGCCCATGGCAGGGGGTTTGGAACTAGATGATCCCTGTGGTCCCTTCCAAGCCTGACTGATTCTATGATTCTATGATCTAATACTTCTCAGTAAAATATCCCAGCTAGGCTCAAACTAGCACAAGGGCTGTACCTGTGGGAGCAGTTGCTGTCTGTTCATCCAGTCTCTAACTTCTACTTGCTCCAGCTGATCCTTATTTAGTTACCTGTAGTTTCTCTGCCACCTGCCCACGTGAAATTGCAACTCTGTGAGACAATTTCCATACACAAACTGGACATATATACTTTTCCCAGTAACTGCAATGACAACCAGGCCTCTGTGAGGAATCGAAGGGTGAGTTTTTTCTGACTCCTTCTCACATCAAAAGAAAAATATTCATTGACTTCATTACTGCTAGGTCAGGATGGAGCAAGATATTGAGAAATAACACTCCGAGAAGAAAAGTAACATCAGCAGAGTGCTCTTAGTATCATTCTCTTATCACAGGTTGCTATCAAAATGAAATCAATGTAAATCACTAATTGCATGAATATTTTGCAGCATACCTAATGCAGCAGCTACTTAATGAAGCAGAGGAGTAGTAGCAATGCAGCAGAGGAATCCTCCCAGCGTTTTTGTGCAAGTTTTATCAAGTCTGGAGAAGCCAGTGAGTTGCAAAGACTGCTGCCCTTCATTAATGCAGTAGTGCAACAAGGGATAAATCAGTGTGTCCTTCAAACTCCCAGGAGTCCTCCAGGCTTACACACAGCGTGATTGTAAGGAGAGGGGAAGGAAGGCAGGGAAGTCCTAAAGATTAATCAGATAATAAGGGAAATTCCTTAGTCCTGAGCACAAGGTCTTTTCCCTCCCCAGCCTCCCCGAGAACCTGCAGGAGCTGCATTGCCCCTGATTTGCAGCAGAGATAAGGATGCCCTGACCACGGCGAGATGTACAACAACACAACTTTATCTCCGCTGCCACACGCCAGCTCAGGATCAATAAGCAGTCATCACTTAGACGGCTTGCAGGAAGGATCTGTGAGAGGAGGCACTGCTTTGTGCCCCCCCTCCCCTCCTTTTCCCAGCCTTAGAAGTCTCTGGGTCACAGGAGTGGGGCCTTGGAAGAAACAGGAAAAACTCTTACCCCAGGTACGAGCCTGGGTCTCGGCAGCAGCAGCCGAACAAATGCCAAAGGAGGAAGAGGCTTGATTTGGAGCGTGTTTGTTTTTTCTTGTTTGTAGAGTTTGCTTCTCAGACTCCCACTGGAGAGAAGTTTCATTCTGTGTGTGCTTTCCTGTAGGCCTGGCAGGAAAACAGACACCAAAAGAAAGGAGAAGGGAAAAAAAGAATCTTGATAGTGGAAACATCTGGATTTTTACATGTGCTTAGCATCTCGGGAGAGTCTGGGTTTGTTTGTCCTTCTTGCCAATAAATTCAGTGCTTTTCCCTGAAATATATGGGAGCAGGAAATATATATTAAAGGTAAGTATTCCTGTTTAAACTCAAGCTTGAGTTATTAAAACCAGTGTGGCCGTGATGAGAGGCAGCGAGATGATAACCTTTACGAGCAATACTATGCTCTCTCCCAGCCTCTGCAGACTTAGCTGTGATCCTTGTGCAACCCAGACCATCAAAGGAAAGATAAGATCAGATAAGTGAAATACTGTGGTGATTTTGCATCAAGTGCTACCTAAGTTATCATTATACTTTTCCTACCTTTGGTTAAAATGAGAGTGAAAAGCTTTTTTTATTGTTTTTAATTTATATACACACACACATATATATGGCCTATAAAAATGTATGCCATAGAATTATAGAATCATAGAATCAATCAGGTTGGAAGAGACCTCCAAGATCAGCCAGTCCAACCTAGCACTCAGCCCTGTCCAATCAGCTAGACCATGGCACCAAGTGCCTCAGCCAGGCTTTGCTTGAAAACCTCCAGGGGTGGTGACTCCACCACCTCCCTGGGCAGCCCATTCCAATGCCAATCACTCTCTCTGCCAACAACTTCCTCCTCACATCCAGCCTAGACCTCCCCTGGCACAACTTGAGAGTGTGTCCCCTTCTTCTGTGGCTGGTTGCCTGGCAGAAGAGCCCAACCCCACCTCCCTACAGCCTCCCTTCAACTAGTTGTAGACAGCAATGAGCTCTGCCCTGAGCCTTCTCTTCTGCAGGCTGCATACCCCCAGCTCCCTCAGCCTCTCCTCACAGGGCTGTGCTCCAGGCTCCTCATCAGCTTTGTCACCCTTCTCTGGACACATTCCAGTATTTCAACATCTCTCTTGAATCGAGGAGTCCAGAACTGGACACAGCACTCAAGGTGTGGCCTGACCAGTGTCCATATATTAGACTACCTCATGAGGACCCTAGTTAAGGACTCAGAAGGTTTGGCACACATACAGGCAAGACAAAAACTTCGCTGTAGAGAGGAAGCCACCTACAGATGGAAGGTGATGGTGATAAAGATTTAGAAAGTCTCCAGGGAACAGCCAAGAGACTACAACATGAGCAGCATCTTCAGTAGGTGAGCACTGATCTGAAGTTTGCAGTCATAGTGGCTGAGGCCAGGAGTTGTGATTTTTGAGACCTGGATTAATCCCAGTTGGACAAACTGAATGGGACAGACTCCTTCGTTGCAACTTGAACATCCATCCCAGTCTCCATCTCCAGGTAGGTAGATGGGGTTCCAAAGAAATACTCTCTATGAGGTGCACTTAAATCATAGAATGACATGGGTTAAAAGGGACCATTATAGGTCATCTAGTCCAACCCCTTGCAGTCAGAAGGAACTTAGAATCATAGAATCAGCCAGCTTGGAAGAGTCTGCCGAGATCATCCAGTCCAACCTAGCACCCAGCCCTACCCAGTCTACTACACCATGGCTCTAAGTGCCTCAGCCAGGCTTTTCTTGAACACCTCCCTGGGCAGCCCATTCCAATGGCAAATCACTCTCCTGTGAAGAACTTCCTCCTAATATCAACAACCTGTCCTGCAATGTTTCTAGGGATGGGGCATCTACCACCTCTCTGGGCAATTTGGGACAGGGCATCACCACCTGCAGCACAGAAAGTTTCTTCCTTCTTTCTAGTCTAAACCTCTCTTTTTCAGTCTAAAGCTATCACCTCTTCCTGTCACCCCAGGCCCTGTTAGAGCCTGTCCCTGTGTTTCTGATTGGCTCCTTTAAATACTGAAAGGCCACTAAAAGGTTTTATATACCTGTAAGATCTGCAAATGCAGCAGCAATTTAGGTGTTTACCTAAATCTTTTCTGAGCTAGACAGAATCCCTTTGCAGAACCTGGGGTGGGGGGGGTGGGGGTGATCCCATGCCCAAGGAGATAACCTGGTACTTTAGAACTGATTGCAGCTGGAAGAGGCTCACATCCTCACTCTGATTTTCTCCAGGTCAAGTTTGCTTCCTATGTTTCCAACACTTCTGCTTCTGGTCCTGAGCAGAACAGACTTTCTTGTGGGTATGTTTGTGCTTCCCAGTCATTTGCATGTAATTTTATGCAAACATTTTTATCACAGATCAGTTCACACAACCACAAGCTGTGTTTTTATTTTCTCTGTCAGCTGAAATCTTCATCTGCATTGCCTTTTTTCTTTTCTTTTTTGGGTTGGTTTTTTTTTTTGTGCTCCAGTCTGTCTTCATCAAAGTGATAGCACAGGTGCAAACCTGGACTCTGAATGCACTGCACTTGTGCAGCAAAATATTCTGCTCTCTATGTAAGTTCTGGTGGTCTGAACCTTGCTAGCACCAACACCTTCAGAGCTTCAGAGAAATATGTGCATTAGTTGCAGTAGAGCAAAAGTTGGGCAGGCAAGCAGACAATTCTTGTCCTAAAGGACAGAAGTAAATTCTTCATGAAATGGGCAGCTCAGCTCTTGTCCTGGTGTGTCATTTCTTCAAAAGGCTCAAATCAGAATGTCAGATGATGCTAAAAAATCTGAGCCTGCCAGCCAATGACTTACATGCACCTGAAATGTCTCTGGTGTGCCTGTCCCCAGATGGCTGAGAAGATGAGAGGTAGTGCTGGTGGGAACAGGCTGAAGAGCAGGAGCAGACTGCCCATTGTGGGGAGGGAGATGACAGGCTTGTGCAGTGATGGAAGCCCTCTTTTTGACACTGCAGGGAGAAGAAGCCTCACGATTTCACAAGCCACAGAGCCAGATCAGATTGACAAAAACCATCAGCAAGCTTCAATTTAAAGTTGTTGGGTTGGGGTTGGCACCTCCACAAGAATAACACGTATTCTACAGGATCCCCTTCATCTACTTGTGGTTGATTAAATACTAGCTCTTATCTTACAGAGCATTGGAAGTTGTTGCTACATCACAGCATGGATTTATCAATAACTAATTGTTGGCTAGGGAAATAAGCACTGCACGTATGGATACACCAAGTGCTCGTTGCTCAATTTGGAACGTGCCTGATCTGAAGTTGTTATTCAGATTTGTTCACTCTTTCTTTCAGTCACTCACACGAGTTTCAGCTACAAAGAAGCAGCAATTCACCCTCTGAGGATGCCAGGATCTGGCGCAATATAAGAAACTGACTGTTCAGATGAGTCTCGAAATGCCAAGTTTCAGATCATCAAGTTGTGTTGATTTTTGGTGGGTTTTAGTCATTTATTCCCTCCCCCCCCCCGCCCAACTTTAAATCCTAGAAAACAGACACTGATGTTGGATCTGCTGAGGCAGCTCTCAGCGATCTGTATAAGCACAGACCACACCAGGATGCTGCGAGGGGCCAGGAGCTGCTTGTGGAAAAGCTCTGTGTTTTCACACGCAAAACGAAGTGTAAGGTCTTTGTTAGTAGAGCCCTGAGTATTTCACATTAGGGCTCCAGGAAGAGCAGCACATTTAACACAGAGCTGTGATCATGGACAATGCGGCTGCAGTCACACAGTGGTGGATGGCCATAGGAAAAGGGATCACAATTAACTCTATCAGTGCCAAATGATGCACCTAAGCCGTGCTCCAGCTAGGGCCCTTTTCTTAATATGAGCAATAAAATCCAAATGAAACTGCATAGCATGTCAGGGCTTAATTGTTTTTTCCCTGTAGTAGTCCGTGTAAGTTACTTTTTTGCTGAAAAATGATCAGAGCCAAGGCTTGAGCAGGTGCTGCAGGATCTGAGCTGCACTGTCAGCCTCTTCAACTTGACCTTGAAGTACCAACCACAAGTGCAGAGAAGAGTGTGCTGGAGTGTGCTCTACAAAGAAACACTCACAGGACGATCAGATGAGTCCTAAGACTGTATTCACCATCATTCCTTTAACTTGCATATCTGCAAGTAAAACCACACCTGAGAAAGAAATTGCTCTGCCTTATGAAAACCTTTTTAATCCTCCTTTCTTTCAAGGCTTCAGTGGAGGAGTTTCCTGAGTCATTAGAACAAAAAGCGGGAAGCTTTACGTTCCAGGAGCAAACGGGTTAAAACAGCTTCAGAGTTTAAAGCTCTGCTTTGCTCATCCTTAGTGGAAACTCGGGGCTTGAATTTAGAATTGTGTTTGTTGAGAACAAGGGAGAAAAGCGTCAGAGAGGAGGCTGGCAAAGAGAGATGGTATGCACAGGAATTAAATGCGGTTGGGTGTCACTGCGCAGGGCGAGTCTGAACTATGTATGTGCGTGTAAGAATTTGTAGCAGTCTGTGTGCTGGCAAAAGAGCTGGCAACATGCCCTAAAATATCTTAATAGTCTCCTCCTGAGTTTTTGAATCTCTCCACAGTGCTCCATGACAGGGGAGAACTTGATGCCCATTTTAAAGCATCCCTAAGTTGGGGATACAAGGGCTATATATGATGTGGTATTCGGAATGAAAGAGAAACAGTTTGGACCTTAATAGAACTGGGGACCATGTGTAGCATTTGGAATCAGTTCTTGCCACATCAGAATCTGGTTATGCCTGGACACTAGTCAAGTGCCACTTCAGAGCTGGGGTCTGATTTCAAGTGCCTTCTCAATCTCCATAATCCATCACTGTTTTCAGCCTGCCTGCATTTCATGATTCGAACTTGCAGAGCTCTTTCTGCATAGAGAAATCAAATGACCTGTGCCAGTTCCTCTGGAGGCTGCTCTCTCTATTTCTAAATATACAAGAGCTTGAACTTCTCTCCTAAGAAAGAAGTAAGCTTGGCTGGTGTCACAGAGTGGCTTCTTTACTTGTTGCAGCAATCAGCTGATTAGTTCAGCTTTGACCACAGCCAAAGTAAATTGGCAGTTACTTGTTTCAGAGGTTAAAGATTTGACAGAAGAGCAACTGCAGCAGCCTGATCCATTTGCCCTCTGTCTTGATTGTGGATCTTCTGCATTGCTGCCTGCTGCCTGCTTGTGATGTAAACTAAAAGTAATGCAAGAGTTGAGGAAGACTTCTGTGGGTAGACCACCCTACCCACACCCAGTTCTTCTGGATGCTCCAAGGTCATCTTCATGCCATGAGGTTCCTGAGCAGTCTTCCTCTCTGCATGGATTTGCACGAATGGCAGGCATGTCTGGATGGGAGACAGGGATCTCATCTGCTATGCATGAAGTGTTCAATATCTAAAGATACTGAAGACAAAATGGGTAAGAGGAAGAGGACACATTTGAAGACAACATTTCTCATGTCATATGGACTCGTGGAAAGTCCCTGATTGCCTGGCACCAAGGGTCTGTGTTGCCAGATCAGTTTTGCACAAGCATCTAGTGAAAGTCATTGGTCTTCTGCAGAATCTCTAAGAGGAACAACTCGGTCATCAAAACCAAAAGGAACTGTGCTGAGAGCTCTCCATCTGCCTCTGATGGCCTCACAGGGCACTCACAGAAAACTCTTCATCCTCCTATTTATTGCAACTGCCTAAATGCATCCTTATATGAAAGCCTGGAACAGTTTCAAAAGCTTCTATCTTTGGAAAACAGCCTATATTAAGTAGCCTTCCAGGAAAGTATCACATATAAATTGAGTAAGATCATTTAGCCAAATAGCACTAAATTACAGTCAGCAGAGAGCCACCCAAACTCCATGGAGCTCCTCCACAGAGGAGATCTTCCTGGGAGAGAGGCTGTAAAGCAGTGGGGCTGTGTAAATTCAGCAGGCTCCCTGTTAAATGTAGATGTAGTTGATGAGTCCTGTGTTTTCCAGCTCTTCACCATCTATGCTCAGCTTTTTCTATACCCCAGCAGACTGGAACTGCACTCAGACGAGCTGCACTGATAGCTGTGTAGAAGCAGCATGAAACTTAGGGGTGGTATTAATGGATTGAGACAGTCCAAAAATGCGACAATCAAGGTGTTTGCCTCTACTGGTCAAGGTCCTGCAAGGTGTCACCTATACAGGTTGTATGTTCTAATGCTTCTCTTACCCACAAGATATTCCTAGAAGTCCATAGTGGAAAACCAGCTGTCTTCCAGCAGGCTTCAGACTTTCTATCCACCTTCACTGAAGCAGATCAAAGCAGCTGTCACCTCTCTAAAATGAAGCATTTTAAGTGATTAAGATGAAGACCAAAGAGGCTGAGTTAGTATTATTTTTAGCCAAAGTTCGCTACTACTCCACATAAAATTGCCAGTTCAGCCAGCATGCAGCTTCCTATATAACTATTGGTGCTGGGTGAGACAGTCAGGCTCTTTGTGAGGTATAGAAGGCCAGGAGAGACGTGAGAAGTGTTGTGCCTCACGTCCAGAAGGCGATGCATGATTGGTATATGGGGAAGCCTGGGGGAAATTGCCCTCCAAGACCGGTGGCAAAGCCTGTCCTCAGCAGCTGGTGCACTGAAGTGGCAGTGCAATCCCTCCTGTTGTTGGGGACAAGGTGATCCTCTTGCAACAGTCCCTTGGTGTACAGGGACAGCTCAGCATTGCTTGAGGGACTGACCCAGCCCAGCCCCTCAGCAAAGGACTTGGTGATAGGAACAATAGGCCTGCAGCATCTGTCAAGGGCACCTGCATTAGTGCCTTAGTCACCTGTCATGGCACCAGCTCTCACTTCTCAAAGATGGGAGGACTCTGGGCTTCTCAGTTCACCTGCCTCCCTCTCCATGTGGTTACCACTAACCAAACAGTGAGGTGATGGTTCCATCAGCATCCCCTCTTGGCTGGGCTGCTGGTATGCACAGGGAGACCTGGTAACCCAGGGGAGCATCTGGCAGCTGTCTTGCTGTCTGCAACTCTGACTGGAGAGGCGAGGGTGAGGAGTGACAGAGTTAGATTTTCATAGCCATCTCCAGTGTCGATTAGTTTCGGTGATACTAAATATTAGCATTTGTGTCCCCTGAGTTCATTATCTTTCAGAATAGGACACCTACTCATTAATTAGTTCAGGTTCTTACCCGAAGGGTTGTTCTGGGGATAGGCTTGGTGTTATAAAGCGTTCAGTCTGTGCTCTGGCCAAGGTGTTTGCTGTGAACGTGCAGTTGACATCACATCATTGAGTTCATTTATTTAAGTGTTGATTTGTAGCTGATGCACCCACGGGGTAATGCTGACAGCAGCTCCAATTCCTTCATTAAAATACAGTGAAATAAACACAGCCCTCACACCTTGTCTTGCCTTAGCTGTAACCTGCTCACACAAGGAATAGTCATTGCATCACTGATGACAGCTAGGGACACTCAGCAGTGGTATCATTCGTAGCCTTGATGTTTCTGGGTGACATCTGGGACCAAAAAATACCTGGGACTCCACCTAGCCAAACGATGCTGTCAGAATCTCCATAGACACAGGAGATCTGCTTCATTTAAGGCATGAATGAGATTGTTGGTATGGACACAAAACCTCTCAGCAGAGATCTGAATCTGGACCAGTGCTGGAAGAATGACTTGTCCCTGGGGAGGTTGAAGTTCTGTTCTTGTCCTTTGTGGTGCCTTTGTTGTGCCTCCAGCAAATTGAACCACCACCCTGTGGCCTTGGTTTTGCCTCCACTCCATTAGCCAAACTTCTGGGATCTTCTTTCAGATATCATTTTGCCCTGTGTGAACACCTCACCAGAGTTAGCATATAGATTGTAACACCACTAGCTGTGGTAAGTAAAAAGTCTCCTGAAGTCACCTGTATGTGCTCCAGCCAGTGAGCAAAGAACACAGGAACTTTGCCCTTCCCAATGCAGCAAGAGAACTGGTTTTGTGCTCAAGATCTCAAAGATGTCATTTCAGAGAGGGAAAACAGAGGCAATTAGAAGATTCTGAAACATCTGTGGTACAACGGAGATTAGTCTTCTTCCTTAGCCATATAAACAGTGAGTTTGTGAGGGCCTGGACATCTTGCACAGCTCCTAGCACCAGTCAAACTCCCTGTGGTGATTTCCCTGTCAAGTACTGCCTGAAACCTCAAGTTCTGGGTTCTCCCACAGTAGGTGGTAAGACTGGAGTTTGACACATGCATGGGAGAGGTTGGGCTCCCTGTTCTCAGCTGTGTCTGCAGCATGTTGCTCCTTACAGATACAGACATGCAGGGATGGTCTTGTGGCTCTGCTCCAGGCCCCCTTGTTGCAGCAGCAGCCAGGTCTAGGTGAGGAGACAATGTGGCAGTGACATTTTGGGAGAGTGGAAGTGCTGTGGGAGAAGAAAGTAAGGCAAAAACTAGATGAGTGAGTTTCATTTTCTGGTCACATGAGGTTTAGTGGTTTGCTATCACTGCTGGGAGCCATCCAGAGTATCATTTTGGGTCAAGCACTGACACAGGGAGAGCTAAAAGCTGGCAAAAGCAGCTCACTGCCGCCAGTTGCTAGCACATTGGAGCACTGGGAATGGCTTGGCAAGAGGTTAGGCATCTTACTAGGTGGTAGCATCTCCTCTAACCTGTGTAAAAGAATAACACAGCTGTAGATATCTGTGTATGACCATCATATGGTGACTTTGGAGAGCATACACAAAGACAGCACAGATCAATAACAGGGGACTGGACAAGATGGTTTCAGGAGTGTGAGATGTGGTCTTTCCTGCACAGAGTTGGAGCTTGTCCCACTTCTGGGGTGAATATTTTGGCTTTGCCTCCCTATAGGCACTCTGCTGTCACTCTTGCTACTCTTAGTTTGTGAGAGAATTGACTCCTAGCAGCACTGGTGGAGTACAGCATAACTTGTGATGTGTACTGGGCTTCTCTGGGAAATAGCACATTGTGGAGCAAAAAGTCATGCTGGTAATAGTGGTAGTAGCAGTAGCTGAATCTAGCACTATGGCATTTGTAGAATCACAGAATGGTAGAATGTTTTGGAGAAGGGAACTTTAAAGGTCAGTTTGTCCAATCCCCTAACATCAGGAACATCACCCCAGTTAACATTGGTTCCTCTCCTTGATTGCTCTTATGATTCATGTTAGAACCCTGAAGCAAGAAATTATCCCTAAATGTGCTTCAAGAAATTATCCCTAAATGTGGCTTCTTTTGTCTACCTCAGTCATCTAGTTTGAGTTACTGTCACTATTGCTGTCTACAGCTCCCTGAAGGGAGGCTGTAGCCAGGTGGGGGTTGTTCTCTTCTCCCAAGCAACCAGCAACAGAACAAGGGGACAGTCTCAAGTTGTGCCAGGGAAGGTCTAGGCTGGATGTTAGGAGGAAGTTGTTGGCAGAGAGAGTGATTGGCATTGGAATGGGCTGCCCAGGGAGGTGGTGGAGTCACCACCCCTGGAGGTGTTCAAGCAAAGCCTGGCTGAGGGCACTTAGTGCCATGGTCTAGTTGATTTGTCTAGGGCTGGGTGCTAGGTTGGACTGAATGAGCTTGGAGGTCTCTTCCACCCTGATTGATTCTATGATTCTAGGAGGATAGATCAAGAGAACTCTCATCCCAACTGCCAGTTTCTCTGATTGCCTGAGTTAGTACCTGTTCGTAGCTCCTAAGCTGGCCTATCTCCAGCTGGAACTCATTCCTAAATCAGAAAGAACATTGAGTCCCCTTAAACTTTGAGCAATTTAAAAGTTCTCTGCCATCACAACAGCTCTGACCTGGACCGCCTTCCTCGTAATGCCTCCGGAGGATTTTGTTTCATAACCAACTTGTTCATTATTGTTGCTCTCTTCACACTATCCTTCGGAACTGTTGGGCCTCCTGTTCGAGGTGCACCTCACGCAGAAGAGAGCTTGATGTCTCAATTTGGCCATCCTGTATCTGCATGGCCTCTGTGTGGGGAAAGTGGGTGACGAGAGGCCATCATCTCTTGCGCTACAAGCGCTCCGTATTCAGTCTGTGTTTGTCAGTGCGCAGTAACATCACGCTACCTTAATTACATGTTTTCTTGCCCCTTCTCTTTCATCTTTCTGTAGCTTTGTCAAGGTTGTAAACACACCTAGGCCTTCAGGCTCCTTCAGCAAGACTTGCTCTCGAATCCATCTGTGTGTTTGGCTTCTGTGAAGCTCAGTGTTCTGTACTTCTCCAAACTGCCAGGCTGCAGTAAATGCCTGGGAATAATGCATGCGTGTAAAGCGTTCGCTGTGACTGCGTTAGCAAACTTCTCTGATGAATGCTCAACACAGAGGCTGCCAGGGCCTTTCTCACTTGTAGTTCCTGAGTGCTGGCAGACTTTCCATTGTTTTGATGCTCTGGTTTATTAAAACCTCACAGAAATATCAGCCTGTTCCACAATGGATTGCCATTCTTCACGGACCCATTCTTTGTGTCTGAGGCTGACAACTTATGCGAAGGTTTCCTGTCCTGTATTGTTGCTTGTGAAATTGTTTGTTTTAATTTGCCTTGTGGGCTTTTTGGGTTAAATGAATGCAGAGTTGATTCACTGGGAAGACACGGGATTTTTCTGCAGTGTAACTATTATCCTTCAAGAAATCCAAGGCTGCCCCTTTAAAGAAGACACAAAAAGAAATCAACCATCGCCTGGATAATGCCATTCTCATCAACATGCAAGAAGCTTGCTTGTCTGTCACGTCGCCCACATCTTCTCAATCACTCCCTTTCATTTATCCTATTATGCCCCATTTTAACTCATGCTGTGGCTGATACTCAATGACAGGCAGAAGAAATGCAGCTAAGCACCATCCCTCCTTTGCTTCCCCGCTGGAGATGGAGTGTAGGACCTTCCCTGATGGAGATAAATACCCATGGACCTGGTGGAGCTAGAGTGGGGAGAGACTTTTTACAGCTAGAGGAAAACACTGGCAACCCAGAGGAATTTGGGTGATGAGAAACATTGTAGGCAATTGTTTTTCTAACTTCCCCCCCCTTCTCCATCTGTGAAGAGAGAGTAGGTGTTCTGCGAGCATTTGCAGCTTGGAAGACATGGGCATAAACCCTGACTAAAGTTTGTGGTTGATGGGTCTGTGTCAACAAGTCAAAACAAGAGCTAATTACTGTGGTTATTGTGCTGTTTGATTATTTAATTTCACTTATTGGTGTGGCACTGCAGGGCCCTGACCTGAAGCCACAGCCCCACAGGTAGGACACTATCCAAACACAGAACAGAGCAATGGTCTCTGCTGTGAGGAGCCTGTGACATAAATATGCTGGTGTGGTGACTCCTGACCCATAACCTAGAGGTGGTGAGCCTCCTGGGCTCCTCCTGAGAGGTTGACCATGACCCAGCAATGTGGTCTTGTGGTCAGGAGGGCCAATGCCATTCTAGGGTGTATTAAAAGGGGTGTGGCTAGTAGGTCAAGAGAGATTCTCCTGCCTCTCTACTCTGCCCTGATGAGGCTGCATCTGGAGTGCTGTATCCAGTTCTGGGCCCCCCAGTTCAAGGTGGACATTGAACTGCTAGAGAGAGTCCAGTGCAGAGCCACAAAGATGACTAGGGGAATGGAAAAGCTCTCTTATGAGGAGAGACTGAGGGAGCTGAGGCTGTGCTGCTTGGAGAAGGGGAGACTGAGAGGTGACTTCATCAGTGTTAATAAATATGTAAAGAGTGAGTGCCAGGAGACTGGAGCTGGGTCATGCCCAATGACAGGACAAGGGGCAATGGGTGGAAGCTGAGGCATAGGAAGTTTAATTTAAACATGAGGAGGAATTTTTTTCCCTGTGAGAGTGGCAGAACCCTGGAACAGGCTGCCCAGGGGGGTTGTGGAGTCTCCCTCTCTGGAGATATTCAAAGCCCACCTGCACACGCTCATGTGTGATCTGCTATAGGTAATCCTGCTCTGGCAGGGGGAATGGACTGGATAAGCTTTCAAGGTCCCTTCCAGCCCCTAACCTGTGATTCCTGACTCCAGGGATCCCAGTGCTCATATTAATCTACATCAGAGTGCAGTGGGGCTATGTGATTGAGAAATGGTTGCCCCAAGTTGCCTAACCAGGAGGAGGTGTCAGCCTAGATACTTTCACATGCAGGTGGGCAGATGTGTGGGAAAACAGTGGGTCTCACAGAGAGAAGTGATTCTAGTCTTCAGCAGGAGCATGAGCCTCAAATCTGTGCCCAGAGCCATTTACTCCCATTTAGAAATCACAACCCTTTTGATATGGCTGATTCATGGCACTCTCTTCCTCAAGATGTCTAGCACGTGTCTACAAGTTGATGTATTGATACACAGCAGCTTAGGACAAAGCTATTTCTCCCTGGCATGCATACATAGGAGTGGCAGCCAAATGAAGAAGCCAGTTCTGATGCTGCTCTCTGATTGATCCAGTTCATGAGGATCTGCCTGATGATTTCCATGCATGTTGTGTGAAGATTAACACGCCAGCCCTTCAGGCAGCATCCCACAGCACTGCAGGAGAAATCCTTGCCAACAGCTGGAGCTGGCCATTTTAATGAACCTGCTGGGGGTTCTATTATAAATGATCTAACAGCATTCTACTAATTGTGTGCCTTTAGTTTCCTGGGTATTTCTTCAGGACATAAAATAATGCTGAGAGCCCATGGGTCTTCTCTCATTTATGTCAGCCTAAGACACTTTGAATTTCCTATGCTGGTGAGAACCTTGCACCTGTCAGCAATAATACTAACAAAAATACTTAGTGTTACCACTTCTGTCTCCCCATTGATTCAACAGCAATACAACCACTTAGAATAATTTCTAATACATGAAAGAATTCAGGTCAGAAACCTGGAAGCACTGGATGGGAATTTGGTTGTTGGCTTCTAGAGGAAAAGAATGATTCCACTCCTTTTGTACAAGAAGACTCATGTCTATTGCAAACAGTTTAGAGTCTGCTGTTGAAACAAACCCCATACAATAGTTTAGGTTAGAAGGGACCTCAAAGATCATCTAGTTCCAACTCCCCACCATAGGCAGGGACACCTCCCACTAGAACAGGTCACTCAAGGCCTCATCCAACCTGCCCTTGAACACCTCCAGGAAGGGAGCATCCACAACTTCCCTGGGCAACCTGTGCCAGTGTCTCACCATCTCTCTCGTTAGTTCAGTGTTTTATTTTGGATTAGGTTGCCCTTGCTGGTAACTCAGATTCTTGGGATGGGAGGAGGCAGTGCCCAAAGGATGGAGAGATCATGTTTTGGCTGGACCTGGTGTAATCCAGCCTCACAGCTGGCTCTGGGACTCCATCTGCAATATTTGCTTTCTGTCTTTGGCCGTTGCCTGGATATGTCAAAGCCATAAGGGGATGACAATCAGAGAGAGAGAGGGCATGGGGAGATCAGTAAGTGTGCTCTGAACCAGTCTCTGTCCTCTGAACAGCCCTGCAGCTGTGTAGAACAGCTTCTGCTCGACATCTTCCAGAATCAGTGTGGGTGGAGTGGCACTGGGCACTTTGCAGGGTGACGTGAGGTCACCAGATCTGACCTCTAGAAGAGAGGAAGAGAGAAAGCAAGCACGAGATCATGCCAGGCAGCGTGCTGTCACAGCTTGTTCCTCAAGCCCCAGAGAGCTCCACACCCATTTTACTCCTCGCTCTTTCCTCACCAACCTTGCGTGAGCAGCTGCTGGGGGATGGATTTGGGAAAACCCTGTCATTTACATCTCAGTGGCACACAGGGAAGCAGTAGCAATCTCCAAGGGAACAGGGTTACCCCAGCCCAGCTCCACCCAGCTGGTGAGGATGGATGACTTGCCAGCTCATCACCAAAAGCACACTGAATTGTGGGGATGGACAGGCAGACGGGTGGATGTCACACCTGTGGGAAGCTTGCTGCTTGTGATCCTGCCTGTGTGCTCTCTCTAGAGCAGATTTCTCCCTGGCTAACTTACAAGGCAGCCATCTGGCACATGCATAAAGAATACATGATGGCTGATCACTCTGAGGGCATTTATCTTCATGAATGAGGAGGAGAGGGTTATAGTGGCAAAGCCCCAAGGAGCTGGCCTGTCTCTCCTTGCGAGTGAAGATTAATGTGTTGTGAGATGTTGGCTAACATGTATCATGCACACAGAGTGTATCTTCCCCTCCATCCCCCTCTCCTTCCCACAGCTCCCCTCTCATGGACTCATAAAGCTTTGAATGATGACAGGTTACGAGCAATATGTTCCCTCTCCCCACAAAGCATAGGGAAAACAAAGTGCTTGAAGTAGTTAAGGGGAACTTTACTATCCTATACTAACTTCAAACTGAAAAGAAGAGCATCCTGTGGAAAGAATTCCACATCTCTTTCTCTCCAGTATAAACTGGATGGAGAGTGCCTTCTCTTTCCAAATACATAGCCCAGAAATTAGATTCTTGCATTTTTATGTCCCCTGATTAAAGGGCAAATTAAAGTACCACAACTCACTGCACCTAGCCCAGCAGACTGACTTCCTTTAAAAGTTCAAGTACAGAAAAGAGTTTTCAACTGAAAACAAAGATTTTTTTGGAAGCTGAATGGTTACATTAAGGCCAATAAGAAACTGCATTTGATATTGGCCCTGCATATGGTATTGGCAAAACCACTGCATTAGGAGGAAGAGCAAGAGAGCAAACTTGTAAGCAGAGACCATGAACTGGCCAACCTGAGGAGCCAGCTGCCTGATTTGGACCTTGGATATATTTTGCCTGAAAAGCACAGGGTCAAATTCTTCAGAGGCTGATCTGTGCAAAGCAGCTTGGTTTTAGAAGCATATATTTCACAGCTTAAATGAATTCTCTTTGTATTCAGCACAGCTTCAAGCTTACAGACAGCTGTGTGTGGAAAAGCAGGGCAGTGTGTCTGTCTCCAAGACCTGGTCTGGACCACTGCAGGTGTTGGCAAAGCACTGGTGGTGAAACAGCTGGCTGGTCTGCACAGGTCAAGCAGGGTGGAACTAGAGTAGCTGTGGAGATGGAGGAACAAGACAATATGCAGACCCTTCAGTGGGGGAATGAATATATTAAATGTGATAGCAGGCATGAGATGGGAAATTAAAGAGGGACTTGAATGATGTTTGTGGCTGAACCGGGAGAGAAGTACTTGCATTTTAAAGTGTCTTGAGGCAGAGGGAGCTGCCAAGGCTGGGTAGGAGAATTTGTAAGCATTAAGGTGAAGGATGACTGGCTTTTCTCCAGAGGCAAATGTAGCCTCACTGGCCACCTGCCCTGCTGCAACCTGCTGCCACAAAGATGCCCCATTTCCAAACGCTGCTGAAGGAGTGCAGGAGAGGATTATTCTGAGAAAGAGGTTTGCCTTTTAAATCCATTTTCTCAGCTAGCCTATCAGTTACAAAGTCTCAGGTAGGAAACTGGTAATCTACATAAAAGTGAAAGGAATGTCATGCAGAATAGCTTAAAATATGGATCCCCCATCACAGAGCCTGTCATGCCTTCCTACTGTATTTCCATCACTGCAGACAACATAATGCCACTGCACCAGTCATGTTTCAACTAACACCTCAAGTCAGGTAGACACATAGCAGGTTAATTAGGGGCTTTGGCAAATTGAGTCCACGGGCTGTAATTACCAGCACTATAGACCTACAATTTCTGTTTTAATTAAAATAAACAGTGTGGAGAGGCTGACATCACACCAGAGTAACCAGCATGTAAGTCACAGTTAATTATATTAAGCTGTGGCCTCCATCATAAAAAAATACTCAGTTTGGATCTGGATTTATAAAGACTGCCTTTACCATTTCAGTGAAGTTTAATTGCTGTACACAGGCCATCAACCAGTCTGGACAAGTCAGTCTGCTGCAATGACAGGATATGCTGTGTGGAAGAGTTCCTTCTTCTTTTGGGGTGGAAGCAGGCAGTGAGTCGTTGAAGCATCCCTTTGCTAGTTTCACCACCCCCTTGCCCACCGACAAGCCTTTATTGTGCTGGTCTGGGCTCAAGATACCTCTGTCCTATCAATAGGAGTGAGCACTGCTGCCTTACCCGAGTAGTGTTGTCAGGGAAAAGGATGCCAGGGAAGAAAGTGAGGTTTTGGGCAGGGTCTGGGCAACGAGAAAAGCAGGGCGCTGGGGTGTTTTGGGCACCCTGAGGTGTAGGGTAGCCCCTGATGGTGGAGAGCCATGCTCCCGTTGGTGGAGCACACCCAGGGCATGGGTGGCAAATTCATTCATTGCATCTAATAAATGCTTCTACTCTGGCACAGCTCTACCCTTTCTCTCCACACTCACTCTCCAGCTAATTCCTTAGGCGACGTGGCGGAGCACAGCGTAACACTACCACAGCCCACACTCCAGCCTCTCATCTGCCACCTCTCCCGCTTCTTGTCCTCCACCCAAGCTTCTCTCCCAGCCCTGCCTTTTGTCTCCTTCACCCACTTTCAACCTTGTGCCTCCTTTGATGCCAGCCGACATGCTAGGTGCAGCCAGATCCACCCTGCCTAGCCAAAAACACGCCTGTTTTGCAAACCAGCCCAGGTGTATGGACACAGGCTGCTCTTGGATGGCTTCTGCCACGTTACACAATCCCCCTCCTTGTGACTCGCCAGCCCGAGCAGCTGTGAAGGAGCAGATGCCTCACGGGCCTGCAGGGACTCCCCAGCAGCACCATGCAATCCATGGGCAAATAATGAGCCATGCAGGAGGGTAGATGTGACAGATCACAGGTCTGTGCTCTCCCAGTCTGGTCAGGAGAAGCTGGCACATGTCCCCACAGCCATTCAGTTAATCCACAGAAAGGTGAAGCTCTTGGCAGTGTTCTCTTCTTTCCAGCCCTAGGTCACGATGGGACTCACCTGAGTCCCTTGTTGATACCTGCAACTTCCAAGAATCAGCAACAAAACACTGGAACTATCACTGAGCATTTCCTCAGGGATGTGATGCTAGCTCCAGCCAAAACTGCAGTGCAGTTGGAGTCACAATGAGAGCCTCCTGGAAGCATCACACTCAGCTTTTGCAGTCGAGTCAGGGAAGAGAAACCCTCTGAGTTTCCATATGTCCTTCTATCTTGAAATCAATGCACTTTACCTTCAGGACCAACCTGTCTGCAGAATCCCTGGAAAACAACACTTCAACAGAGCTTTGATGACCTAATCTCCTTGGGGAGAGAAAGGAAGGAGGGTAGGGCCAGGCATGCTGTTGCTTCTCTGTTGTGAAAGGTGTGGACTCGGTCCATCAACCCCAGCTGTTGGATGGACAGCTCAGACTCGGAGTGGGCAACATTTTTTCTTTCACTCCTGACTGAAAGAATATTTTCCTAATCATTATTTATTACAGCCCCTTTTCAGGCACGGAAAAGGCATTTTTGTGTTTGGGCACAAACCTGATCCTTACTTTTTTCCCCCCAAGAAAATACTAAACAATGCTGTGCAGGTTGGGTGCCAAAATAAAGATGTGATGGTTTGGGTGTTACCTCCCCCCCTGCTCTTGTGAAAATCACCCAGGCTAGACTCAGCCAATCTGGGAATTAGAATGAAGCTTTCTATTTACAGCTTAGCACAAGCAGGCATTTACAATATCTACAGCTATAGACAGAAATAGACAAGTTGAGAAGTAATACAGAAACACAGCAGCCCTCCCACAAAGCAGAGTCCCCAGGAGAGGCTCCCAACCACCCTTCCACCTCCTTTCCACCCCTTTACCTTAGCTCAGACTTTACCTTACGTTCAAGGTGAGTTGGAAGAATTGGCCAGGGGGGTTAGAAAGCAGAAGAATTAGTTAGACAGGAGGTTAGGGAGAGAAGGGAGGCAGCCAGAGCCAGAGAGCAACTGAGTTATCTATATTTATGTTCTTGTTTTTATCCATCCCAGCAAGCCTATAAGTGAAGTAGACATCACCACTGTTTCCTTTTCACAGCCCATAGGGCATGAGGATGCTCAGAGGGCTGCAGCACCTCTCCTATGTGGACAGACTGAAAGAGTTGGGGCTGTTCAGTTTGGAGAAGAGAAGGCTCCCAGGTGACCTTCTTGTGGCCTTCCATTATCTGAAGGGGGCCTACAAAAAAACTGGAGAGGGACTTTTTAGGCTCTCAGGGAGTGACAGGACTAGGGGGAATGGAACAAAGCTGGAGGTGGGTAAGTTCAGACTGGACATGAGGAGGAAGTTGTTCAGCATGAGAGTGGTGAGAGGCTGGAATTCGCTGCCCAGGGAGGTGGTTGAGGCCCCATGGCTGGAGGTGTTTAAGGCCAGGCTGGATGCAGCTCTGACTAGCCTGGTCTAGGGTAGGGTGTCCCTGCCCATGGCAGGGGAGTTGGAACTAGATAATCCCTGTGGTCCCTTCCAACTCTGACTGATTCTATGATTCTATGATCTAATTCCTCTCAGTAAAATATCCCAGCTAGGCTCAAACTAGCACAAGGGCTGTACCTGTGGGAGCAGTTGCTGTTTGTTCATCCAGTCTCTGACTTCTACTTGCTCCAGCTGATCCTTATTTAGTTACCTGTAGTTTCTCTGCCACCTGTCCACATGAAATTGCATCTCTCTGTGATGTTTGATTAGCATACTATTAACCGAGGGTTTTTGCTCTGCCATAGGCTTTGTACTGAAATTCTCCTTTTCAACACTTCTTGCATTGTTCTGCCACTATTTCTTAACAGCTCCTGCAACCTGCAGCCTAATTGGTTTTGTTCCCATGACATTTGAGACCAAGCCAATTGCAGCAGCATGTTGGGTTTTGAACTGGGTAGTCAATCTCTAAAACAGATCTCACTAAACAGCAAAGTCCAACTGACCATGGGGATTGCTGTTCACTTGTAGCTTACCTACAAAGCACAAGAGAAAGCTGATGGTTGGTTGGTTGTGTTGTTTTGGTGCAGGATTTCTTACCTTCCTTGGTAAGCAGGTGAGACATCCCCTTGCAAGCTCAGACATTGGCGTCTGCTGTAGGTCTGTACGTTGCTCAAGAAGGAAGATTGTGCTGTGCTCCCTGCCATGGGTTACTAAAGCTTCTGCCTTCTGCAGGCAAAAGCAGAAAGGCAACTCAAAGCAGCTCGTGCAAAGCCCTGAAACATGGAAGTTTTGGCACTGCCTGCTCTCAGCATGGGCTGGCATAGCTGATGTGGACATTGCCTTAATTTCTGATCAGAGAGACTTGGAAAGGCAGTGACAGGACTAGGGAGAATGGAGCAAAGATGGCAGTGGGGAGATTCAGAGTGGATGTGAGGAGGAAGCTGTTGAGCATAAGAGTGGTGAGAGCCTGGAATGGGTTGCCCAGGGAGGTGGTTGAGACCCCATGGCTGGAGGTGTTTAAGGGCAGGCTGGATGAGGCTGTGGGCAGCCTGATCTAGGGTAGGGTGTCCCTGCCATGGCAGGGGGGTTGGAAGTAGATGATCCTTGTGGTCCCCTCCAACCCTGACTGATTCTATTCTGTTCTATTCTATAACTAAAAAAGTCCTGGCATCAGAAAGCCATGGGGCCTTCTTGTCCATTGAATGAGGAGAAGGCATTATGACTAGAGGAGCACCAGAGCCTTTGGGCTTCTCCTGCATGCCAGCCCTACACCTGTGGCTGTGCCCGCGGGCTCAGCCAGCCCCTTGCTACCTTCAAAGCACCCATTTGCAGAAGGACTTTCCCACAGACATTCAGTGTTCCTCCAACCATCTGCCCCAGAGTCACAGATAACAATTTTAGGACGTGCCTGAGCCCTCCTGCTACTACTCTCTTGCTCCTTAGCTGCTGCACCAAACAGAAAGTTTTGGAGGGCACAAGGTGGCTACTCAGGGCAGTGGCAATACACTCAAACCTGGGGCAGAGCCACTTTCTCCCCTGGAAACCAGAAGTCAGGCCAGTGACTTGTGAAAGGCAGGACACCCAAATTACTACTCCTCATGCTGCCAGGATACCACAGCATTATTAAGGGTTTTATTCCACTGAAAGTATGGGTCACTGTGCAGCCATCTGGGCTTTCACTGGCTCTGAGGATATGTGGATTTAAATTCTTTTATCTAATTGTAATGAGTCACTTGGGGATTTTCCCCTCCTCTTTTTAGAGCTGTTGTCAGGCAACTTGTCCTGAAAATGGTGTTGGTTATATTTTTTTTTCTCCTCTTATCAAAGCAGGATGCTAAGAGACAAAATTACTGCCCTGACCCCATAACATCCTCTTTCATATCCTCCCTTCCATGTTTTGGGAAGAACAAAGTGCCAGGACATCAGGACCTTGCTGGGTCAGGTTAGAGCAGCCATTGAGCAGGCAGGAGCATGGTGCAGATCATGCTCTTACTAAATCCCATTGCAGGGATGGGAGAAGTTTTCCCTGACTTCTTTAGATTTGAGAAAGGGACTCATACCCTCCTTGAACCCTCTGTCCCTGTGTGACCTTTCATTTCAGGTTACAACAGGGAGGCACCTGCTTTTCCAGTGCTCAGCTCTGCACAGCAATATCAATACTTGGTTTTTTAGAAGTGACCTGACTCTGGGTATGAGAATGAGTGAGCTTCACCAACTCATTAAAATCAGTGGAGAGCCTTCCAAGGCTTCTGGGAGCACAGGCTTTGGGCTGAGACTGGAGCAGACCACTTGGAAATAATTTAACAAAGGAAAAGAAAGAAAGAAAGAAAGAAAGAAAGAAAGAAAGAAAGAAAGAAAGAAAGAAAGAAAGAAAGAAAGAAAGAAAGAAAGAAAGAAAGAAAGAGAACAAAAACCCCATACCAAGCCAAAAGAAAACCCAAACCAAACCTCTCAAACAAACAGAAATTAAACTTGCTTTGATTTAAAAAAATAGGGTTATTCTAATTCCCCACACAGGTGAATTTTCGTGGGGTTTGTGGCAAGAGTGTTCTGGCCAGAGAGCCATTGTCATCTTTTTCTGGAGCTCAGTGGCATCTCTTGAGCTGGAAGAGACAAGAAATCCCAGGGAGATGTGCTCTCCACTATGAAAGCAGGGTTTTGGTGGGATTGTATGCTTTGGGGGAAAAAAAATCCTGTGAAACACCAGGAGACATCTCTGACATGTTAAAAATCACATTCAGGCTGTGACAGTTACAGTCAAGTTGTCAGCCCAGGACCAACCATACTCTCTGGGCTAATCTCAGTGTTCCCCCAGGTTGTACTATGTCTCTGGAGAAAGAACAAACATCAAAGCATCAACTCTGACCCAAGCAACCCACTGTAATTGCCTTCACTCCTCAGTTATTTCCCCAGTGCAGCATTTCCAGTCCACTGGAATTCTGCAGAGGGCCACATTCTCTTCTGAGGGCATCTCCATGCAGCAGAGCAGGTGAAGACCACCACTCAATGCATATACCCACAGCAGAGATGCACCCCATGGAGTTCCCCTGAGGATGTCCCTGATGCTAGCAGGGCTTTGGATGACCATCCAGCCTTTTTCTAAGCTGTCTCACCAGGTGTCCTGTGTGGCATCACTCCCATGATCCTGATGACATCAGCTGGATAGGATTTGGATTTAAAAATAGTTGAAAACTGGACTGGCTTGGGCATGCTGGGTCAGCTGGTGGGAAAGGAAAGGCGCCCGATCTCCACCCACTGGGTGTTTTGGAGACCTTGTGCAGGCAAAAAGCCAAGGTGTATGAGTGAGAAGCTTTATCTTGGCTGTGTTTGGGTGAAACCAGCTGGGAAAACAAAAAAAAACCCAATTGCTTTGTTGTAAAACTTTCTGCCACCCCAACACCTTTCAATAGGCTCTGGGGAGCTCACTGTAATGAATGACGCAGAAGATGCTGAGAGACCTCCTAATGAAGCCACGTTCCCCAAGGTTGTCACAGAAAGAGAACAAAAGTCTCAGTGGGTTGAAGATTTTAATTCAGTGAGGTGTTTGGGGGTGGGGGGTGGTGGTGCAGGCAGGATTGGAGAGAAATTTGATGTTTCTGTGAAGTCAGGTGGCCGTGGGATGAACGGAATGAATATCCACACAGGTTTGTTGCTGTTGAGGGAATTTGGTTTCTGAGAATACTCAGAGTTCTACTTCCAAGCAAAACTTTTATTTTCACTACTTGTGTCCTTCTAGTGCTACTCAGACACACTTCCAGCTCATGCCAGCAGTGGTGTTGTGTGGGACAGGGCAGGTATCACACCACACTGAAGATTTTATCAGCCTGTCTAGTAAAACAGTCTCTCACTTTTCATCTCTGAGAGAGGGGCAGGACATGACCTGCTAAAGCCACCCTGAACTAAACAATACCCCTAATTCCTAAGTGAGCAAAATGCTGGAAATGTGTATAACTGCAGCACTGAGACCCCTGCAGACCCCCAGGGCAGGGGATTGGAAGAAGCCAGAGCTTTGTGCGACCCTGAGGCAGAGATGCCAGCCCCCATCAGAGTTGCTTCTTTCCCTTCCTAACACTCAGGGCTTTCAGTGTGCACCCTGTGAGCTGAAAGGGTTAATGCTCCCTTTTCACGCTGTGAAAGTGGCTCCAATTCAAATGAGCACCACGCTGCTTGCTCAAGTTTTTGGCTGCTCCTTGCACCTCTTCCCCCACTATTCACTAAAGAGGAGCTAAAGGAAACACCTTTGGCTGGAGTGAATAGGTAGCGGCTTTTGTACTTCCCTTCCCTGCCCTTCCCAGCTGGTGACGTCGGGATGTCAGAGATTTCCTGAGCAGCTGCTGGATGCTACACCTTTAGGAGCTCCCGCACTGACTCCTCCACACCCTTTCCCCTTCAGCAGAATTCACACAAACCCAGGAGATTAAAAAAAGCCCAGCTATAAACCCTAGCCTGGCACTGACTTGGATGGGATGACTCTGCTCTCAGCTGCCTGTGTAACTCCGGTGCAGCTCTGGTGTTGTGGAGGCACTTCTGGGGCAAGGTGGGGTGACTGTGATGTTCAGATGATATATCCCAGCCCTTCCTAAGCTTACCGGCATGGCTTGTTAAATTAGGTGTGGATGACTTTTACTAAGCTGGGGCCTTTTTCAGCGAACAGACGAGCTGTAATGCTTCTTCCTTCCTTCATACACCTTCCAAACGAATCCTGGGATCCAGGTGCTTTTTGCTATCTGCATAATGGGGCCAGGCTGAATCAGCTCTGGGCTTGTTTCATTCCTGGTAGTTGCTGCACCTCTGACACCTCTCAGATCACACTGACAAGGAAAACTTTTATTCCTGAGCCTGTAATTCCTGCCTCTGTGTGTGGGACAAGCTCACACACCTTGTAACTATTTAACTGCGGTTCAGAACTCATCTCCTCATTACCGGCATAGAATTACATCTGACAAAAGCACTGAATGCACCATAGCATGAAAGCAGAAGGCAGAGGAATGAAACTGATACAGTTCTCTCACTCCTGTGGACATTGTGCCCCCACGAAGAGCTTGAGGAGGAAGAGGGTAAATAATTGTTGAAGGATCATAGCTGTGATTACAGGATATGACCTCTCATATGGCACTTGAAGACTCAGAATGATGGAAATTACAAAAGACAATCCACTTTAGAGCATAGGGATTGTGTGGGGGGGAGAGAGTTGGTTTGTTTGGGAGGGGTTGCATTTCCTTTTTCTTTTCTAACAGAAAACAAAACAAACAGGTTCTAGCAGCAAATCAGAAAGCCTGGAGTGTGACTTAACACAACATTTAGCCTTGCGTTACAGGTGGATTTTCAAAGGCACTTAGGGACACCCTGAGAGCTGCCATGAAATTTATGGCTAAAAAAATAAACAGAAAATGATGAGAGAAGCATTAATAGGAACAACATTAACCCTGTGTCAAGCCCTTATGAAAACAGTTAGGTGAGGGAATGTGTGGCTGATGCCTGCCACGGTCAGAAGTGCAAACAGGGTTGGTGATGGGAAGCAACAGCAGGTGTCTAGTGGCCTGGATGCTGCTTTGGGCTACGAGCTGATGTCCATCCCCAACTGGAGCACTGGAGCATCAGCTTACCCTGCCTTCATGGGCATGTCTCCCATCCTGGGCAGTAGCCTGAGTGCAACAGTTCTTTAGTAAACTTTATAGCAAGTTGTGCTGTTGAAAACTTGCAGAAAAAGTTGAGGTGAGAGGACAGCACAATTTTCTTGTAAAAACTCTGCTGAGTGGGGGGAGGAAATCAGGACTGAAGGAGAAGCTGTGGATCACTGGCTGAAACTAATTTTCCTTGTCAGTCCTCCTGTTTTCTTTTAATTAAAAAAAACAAAGAGGGAGAAAATAACTGAAATAACCACAGCATCTTCTCCTACCAAGATCAAGCAGAGAGAACTAGAAAGTAAACACATAGAGAAGTGCCAAAAGCATTAACTGGGAAATTCCAAAATGAAAGTACTTGGTTAAAAAAAAAATCTACCAGGGTTGCCAAGTAACCCCAGTGTACCAAATTGTCATAGAATCAACCAGGTTGGAAAAGACCTCCAAGATCAGCCAATCCAACCTAGCACCCAGCCCTAGACAGTCATCTAGACCATGGCACTAAGTGCCTCATCCAGGCTTTGCTTGAACACCTCCAGGGATGGTGATTCCACCACCTCCCTGGGCAACCCATTCCAATGCCAATCACTCTCTCTGCCAACAACTTCCTCCTCACATCCAGCCTAGACCTCCCCTGGCACAGCTTGACACTGTGTCCCCTTGTTCTGTTGCTGGTTGCCTGGCAGAAGAGTCCAACCCCACCTGGCTACAGCCTCCCTTCAGGTAGTTGTAGACATCAATGAGGTCTGCACTGAGCCTCTTCTTGTCCAGGCTGCATACCCCCAGCTTCCTCAGATTCTCCTCATAGGGTTGGTGTTCCAAGCCTTTTACCAGCTTTGTCACCCTTCTCTGGGCACTTATCAGCTCATTTCCAATCTCAAAGCCCTGAGAAGGCAAGACCTTAACAGTGGTGGCTATCACAGATCTTACAGTGCCAACATAATCAACGGACGCGCGTTTATTCTTATCTAGTATAAAGAAAGCAAAATGCGTATTTCATCACTGCAATCTTGGTGCTGACCTCTAAGTAAATAGCTGTCTTTCCTTAGCAATCTCAAAAATAAAACATAAAGCAAAGCCTATTAAAAAGAGCCATAAAAATTATGTATGTAGATGCTAATGACACGTATTGATCAGCTTCACATGCAGAGCCATCCTCATGCGTAATTCTGCCACAAATCAGCATGGTTTTGCACTTGCCCTCCCTCCCCCCCTCAGATCAGACATCCAATAATATTCTCAAGAATATACAGTTATAAAGAACTAACTGAAATGTTGTCTGTCAGTTTGATAAGTAGGTATTTTCTATAAACAGACCTGTAAGCCTCAATCTCTGCCGTATCTCTTTAAGAGCCTTTTACTGTTGGATCTGGAATTACCCAACTGATATGATTTTAAAGGTCAGAGTTAAGGCTGCTGAGTTCTGGTGGGATGTGCTGCATAGCTGTGTTTTATGCTTCATAAAGCTTGGGCTCTCTGCTGGTGCTAATTAGGCTAGTCCCTTGTAATCAGTGGCACTATTCCAATTTCCATTAGCAAAGTTTTGGACTCAATGGGCTTTTACTTCTATGGTTGCCCCATTTCAGCCGAGCACTTAACCATATGCCAAGCCTCATGCAGGTACTTAAGCGCTGCAAAGTGCTTATTTTTAAGTGTTCTGATGGATCACACGGGCCATGCAGGAGCATGGAAGAACATGTGCTCATCATACCTTGAACTCCCAGATCTAAGGTGCTTTGTCAAGCACTCTTCATCTCTTTCAAGCATTTTGGTAGTTTCCAGGGGACAGGCACTAACCCTCTGGCTGGGTCCACGTTAGCAACCATCTGCTTCTCCGCCGAGCCTTGGTGAAACCACACTGGCACGGCCCAAATAGAATGTCAAGGACAGGTGCAGAAGGGTAAGAGCGTGGTTGCCTTGATGGACTGGGGTTGTCCCTGGGGTAATTCTGGGTTTGAGCAGATGACATAAATTTGTTGTAGGTTTTTAATCAGCGTCGCCGAGGCTCCAGCTCCCAGCGTGCCCGCGAGCCGACATGCCTGGCTGTCCTGAGATCTCCCAGCCGAGCCTTCCCACGTCACATCAAGGGACTCTGACTTTCTGATGGATGAACAACTGATTTCATCTCCTCATAGGTAGCACTTGCTCCGAGGTTATTGCCACAATACACCAAATCCTTAAGAGGGAAAAAGAATCAGCCTAAGTGCACCGAGGATCATCCTGTCTCTGAAAGAAACTTCTGAAAACTCACAGATAATAGTTAAATCCATTCAGCTTTGAACACTTTAAAAACTGATCAGACCCCTTTCTTAAAGCCCTGAAGTGCTTTTAACTCCCACTGAAGCCAATCAGGGCTCTTTGAAAGGAGTGAATGGCAGAACTAGCCCCTGAAACATGTGAGCCCTGCTACAGAGAGTGGAAGCAGAAAATAGGTTACCCCTCCCAGCACAAAAATGCAGATGTGAATTAACTCCACATATGTAATGACATTTAAAAGCTACATTCAGTAAATCTTATTCAGAGTGAGGAAGAAATATGAAAGAAATCCATCAACATTAATTTAGCTCAGACAAATAACTATTACTCAATGTAAGACAAATTGCAAAATGCAGAGACTCGTGTATTTAGTCAGTAAGTTTTAATGATCTTCCCCCCTGCCCCCAAAAATGCTTCAACAAAAAAAATGGATAAAGTCATCCTTTCATTTGATGTCTCATTAAAAAAAAAAAAGAAACAAAAAAGAGAGAGGGAGGGAAAAATGTGCTGAAATTTGAAATAAAGTGTTCGTTTTGAAGTAATGAAGAGCTATGTAAAAAAAACAACCAACCCACTTCTCTCAGGTTCTTAACTTCTCTCCTCCTGGGAGGAAGAGATGGGGGGAAGCTCAAGCAGTGTGTGTGTAGCTGTTCATGTTATGCAGAAAGAGGCTTTTGCAAAGCCTTTCAGTGCTGCTGCTGAGGAGAATAAGTTCTTTGAGACATGTTATCTTGTCCTCCCCCATCCCTGCTTTCCCTTCCCTGTGTATCTTGGATGGATCACTGAGGGGTGGTGAAGGGGAGAAAGTGTCTATGTGGGTAAAGAAGAACTGAGAAGGGACTTCCTGTGAACATTTCTCCTTTTGTGCCTTTCATGTAAGCTGAGGAGGGATAGAGACAAGGGAGAAAATGGGGGAACCCCCAGGCTTCTGGGCCAGTAACACTGACAGTCACAGGCTGTCTCCTCTTCCTAATAACCCCCCTTTTTTTCCCCCCACTGAAAAAAACAAACCCAAATCCTATGTTTGAATCAGCAGTGATGGTAATGAGAGCAGTCTTGGTTCCAGTTTAATGCCAAGCAAGGAATATTCATCCAGCCTGCCATGGCAAGTCCCTTTCCTTCACCATCACTGGTGAGAGAACAGCAACGTGTAGTGATGGGAGAAAAGTATTTTAGGGCAGATGTGGGGGGAAAAAAGTGTGTGTGAGTGAAATTTCCCTAGTAAAGCTGGAGGGAATACCTTGTGTGGGCAAATGACAACACACACCGTGTGCTATGGATATGTCAAAGATAGGTTGTTTAAAACATCTCTAAAATGATGATATTTCAACCTTAATCGTTTTATAGACTGTAATTAGTTTGTGTTAGTCTGTTGAAACATCCCAGTGATGACAGCACTTCCTAGTAGCCAGATAATAAATCAGGGTCTCAGGAAATTCAGAGAGTTTTTATTTGCTATGATTTGTATGCTGGGAGAAGTACCTTAGGTACTTATGTTTGCATCTGAATTGATCTTTAAGATGTTTATAGATGGGGTAGTGAGAGAGCAAATGCTTTCCACCTGCTGATACCTGCCCATGTCTGTGCCACTAACACTGTTTATTTTCATGAAAACGTTGTGCTTTTCTGTGATGCCTTTAAGAGGGTGCAGAACTAATTTTTAGCTCATTATGGAGGTAATCCTCCCTTGCTTATTTGACTTGGGCTGTTTCCATAACATCTGCTCCCATGCAAAGGCGCTGGATGGATGTAAGCAGTGCTCTGTGTGGTTACATTCACATGTTGTTCACTTAATGAAATCCTGGCAATTGTCCCATGTTTGAAACACATCTGAACCACAGAGAGCTACTCAAGGCTGTTGCTATCCAGGAACCTAGAGAGGAACGAGATGGCATTGTCTGTGCTTTCTTGAAGGAGTTAAGCTAAAAATATTAGGGGAAAAAGAGTGCATATGGTGTTCTAAAAAAAAGCAACCAACCAAAACACACAAACAAACAAAAGCCAAAACCAGCAAGAGCCCAGGAGGCAGTTCTAGTTCATATGCAAGAAGTTCTTATTTAAGAAGTCCAGAAAATGTGCTTGACAACTCCTTTAAACTGATTTATATGGAATATCTTGACCTACCCTCTCTTGTGACAACTCTTGGTGCCCAGGCTCTGGGGCAGAAGTGGGTGAACTTGTTTCCAGTCCTCTGAGTCAGCCTGAGGCTGAATCCTTGACTTACCTGTGTCTCCTCCTCCTTTCCACAGTGACCAACATATTGGTCAGTACAGTGGACCAATGCTGGACAGTGCAGGACCCTTCCAGAGACCAGTTCCTGTTCCGTCAGGAACACAGTGGAACCCCTCTGCTGTAAGGACAGGCTGAGAGAATTGGAGTTCAGTCTGGAGAAGAAAAAGCTGCAGGGAGGCCTTATTGATTCCTTTCAGTGCTTAAACTGGCTGATATGAAAGACAGAGGCAGTCTTCTTAGCAGGGTCTGTAGTGACAGGACAAGGGGGGGCTGATTTTAAGGTGAAAAAGAAGATTTAGAATAGAGAGAAATTTTTCACACTGAGGATGGTGAAATACTGGCCTGGGTTGCCCAGAGAGGTTGTAGGTCCTCCATTCCTGGAACTATTCCAAATCAGGTTGGATGGAACTCTGAGCAACCTGCTCTGGTTGAAGATGTCCCTGCTGACTGCAGGGGCGTTGGAGTACATGAGCTTTAAAGAACCCTTCCAACTCAACCCATTCTATGATTCTGTGAAAACCAAATGTTTGGGGCTCTCAGGAGAGGTGGAGTGACTTAGCAGGGATAGGAGCACGTAAAGGCTGATGAAGAGACAGAAAGCTTCTCAGGGCTTATGCCATTTACATCATGTGCACCTCATCAGGAGATAATGCAATCTGCAGTGTTGCTTCACAGGGCTGCATCATTACCAGGAACAGCAGAGATCAGTGGGCGTTCAGGTGGACATGCCCTGAGTCACAGAAGGCATCAGCTGATGGACCTGATGGATGAGTTGTTTGGTTTGGGTTTTTTTTTTTTCAAGATGACAGACCCTCATCTCCTAAACTTCAGCTTGCTGAGATGAAAATGTTCCCATACCTGACTGCTCCTAGCTTGTAAATTCAAGCCGGACACATGCGCAGAGAGCGCTGTCATTTTCCCTTCAACCAAGGCATCAGGATTTCACTGCTTGGTACTTGCAGCCCGCGTTTCTGGAAGGATCTGAATGCACTGACTTGTGAGAGCAGGTTTTGGTCTTCAGCAGTGTCCAAGCCATGGCAGCTGGAGTCAGCTCCCCCCGGAAGCCACCATCTGGGCTGCTTGAGGGGCTGTGGCTGTGGGTGCTGAGAGCTCACAAACCCGACCTTGAGAAATCTCAACCAGAAGAGGCTGCGGCTGCACAAGACGCTGTGTGGGTAGGTATGTTTGAGGGAGATAATTATTGGGAAAGGCAAGAAAACGTTTACCCACTGCTGTAAAGTGTTCTCAGAAGACAAGAAGAATCCCTATCCTTTAGCCTTTTAATTGATTTTAATTATTCAAAGCTCTTTCTCTCCTTGCTCAAATACCAGTGTGATACAATATTGTTGCAAGTATCTCCGTGCCTTCTGAGATACTTAAATATGAATAGCTGGGAAGCTGGAGCCTGCTCTTCCTCTGCAAGCACACAGCAAAAGCTTGCTATGCAAGAAGGGCTCCACAACAGCCAGATTATTCTAACAGCTCTCTTCATTTCATGGGGATTCGTTTAAGTGGATTCCACACAATGCCCTAAAAATGTTATGAGAGATGATTCTAATAAGGCAGAAGCCACTGTGGTATTTAAGAGGAATTTAATCTTATTCTGCTACCACATAAAAAAGGAGAGGAGTGTTGACATTTCAGCCCACCACTGGCCTATTTCAAACATTTCAAAGTGTGCTTTTCCATTATGCAGCTGTGCTTTCAACTCACACACATGTGCATATTCCACCAAAACCCTTTCTATTCCCCACAGTCACTTGCTCACCTTCTACTGTTTGGAATAAGCAGGCACAGAGAATGGGCTGGTAACAGTCTTCAAATGCAAAATTAACTCCAGTTTGAGGAGCTGAGGACTGCTGAGGCTGAGACCTGACAGCCATGCTGCAGCAGTGAATGGGCCCCAAGCTGCACTGCACTCTGTGCAATCCACTTACGAACGCTTAAGAAGTGCATGCCGGTGCATGAGGCACCAACACTTGAGCATGTACAGGGTTATTGTTGTGATTCATTGCTGGATAGTCATGGCTAGCCAGGCCACTCCAGTTGTGGTGTCAGAAGAGCCGTACTGAATCCATGCTCTTGCTCCCCTCAGTATTTCTGGTTTCATTGATGCTGCAGGAGAGCCACCCCGGGAACCTGTGCCAGTGCTGCAGTGCACCAGGGCTCTCATGTTTCTCGCTGAGCCAGCCCTAGACAATCAACCAGACCATGGCACTAAGTGCCTCAGCCAGGCTTTGCTTGATCACCTCCAGGGACAGTGATTCCACCACCTCCCTGGGCAGCTCATTCCAATGCCAATCACTCTCTCTGGCAAAAACTTCCTCCTAACATCCAGCCTAGACCTCCCCTGGCACAACTTGAGGCTGTGTACCTTTGTTCTGTTGCTGCTTGCCTGGGAGAAGAGACCAAACCCCACCTGGCTATAACCTCTCTTCAGGTAGTTGTAGACAGCAATGAGGTCAGCCCTGAGCCTCCTCTTCTCCAGGCTGCACAACCCCAGCTCCCTGAGCCTCTCCTCACAGGGCTGTGTTCCAGGCCCCTCACCAGCTTTGTTGCCCTTCTCTGGACATGTTCCAGTATCTCAACATCTCTCTTGAATTGAGGAGCCCATATTCATCCCAAGGAACAAAACCTAGGGTGGAAGTAGCTTGGTTGGAAGTGATGGGCTGCCCATAAGAATGGCCTGGAGTATGGCTCACTCCCTCAGCATAACTGGCTCTGTATTTCCTTCTTCCTCTCATAAAGCTGAGCAGTCTCTACATATAGGCTGTATTTCACCAGAGGATTTACCCCACCAACCTTCCATGCAGTGTTTGGACCTCCCTGCTCTTATGACCACACCACAGTTTTCACCCATACAGCCCCCAGGGCAAGGCACAGGATATCTTTGGCATTGGAGAGCCTTCATAGGGTTCCTTCTCTCCACTGATTCTCCCACGCTCAGTTGCACAAACCAACCCTTCTCCTTCCTAAGGCATACACCTGACATTATGCTTCCTGGGGTAGCCTTCATCCCCATGATTGAGTTGGCTTACACAAACCTAATTTTACTCATCCCTCTGGTAATATTAACCTATCTATTGCACATCCCAAAGGTAACTATTCTTCCAGCCATCCTCTGGAGAGACTGCTTTTCCAATTCTGTCTCTCTATTTTTGAATGATAGCTCTCTGCCAGCAAGTTGTGGGTTTGGTACTCAACCAGAAGGTGCCTATACAGAGGAGTTTGTGAGCTGTTGAAGAGAAGGACCATTTTTTTGGTAGAGACTTTCATAGTATCTACCAGAACAGGTCTTGATTTCATTTGCATTTCTAGGCACTGCTATAACACTGGGTATCAGTCATACAAGCATTAGCATTTTTCCCTTGTGTAGTAGTGATCATAGAATCATAGAATCTGTCAGGGTTGGAAGGGACCACAAGGATCAGCCAGTTCCAACCCCCTTGCCGTGGGCAGGGACACCCTAGCCTAGAGCAGCCTGGCCAGAGCCCCATCCAGCCTGGCCTTAAACACCTCCAGCCATGGGGCCTCAACCACCTCCCTGGGCAACCCATTCCAGCCTCTCACCACTCTCATGCTGAAGAATTTTCTCCTCACATCCAGTCTGAATCTCCCCACCTCCAGCTTTGCTCCATTCCCCCTAGTCCTGTCACTCCCTGAAAGCCTAAAAAGTCCCTACCTATCTTTTTTGTAGGCCCCCTTCAGGTACTGGAAGGCCACAAAAAGGTCACCTGGGAGCCTCCTCTTCTCCAGACTGAACAGCCTCAACCCCTTCAGCCTGTCCTCATAGCACAGGTACTCAGAGGTGCCCTTGGGTGAGGATGGCAGCACTGTGTGTTTGGCTGAGGAGTGCCCCAAATGCTGATACCAACTCAGACAATGGGGTACAACACCTTAGTTTCCCCATTCCTGCTTAATCTGAACCAGCAAAGAGTCATCAAATAGTTCCAGTATAAAAGAGAAACAGACAAATCTAAACAAGGATTCTCAGACTTGAATCTTGGCTCAGACAATTTTCTTTTCATCCTTATGCAAATCAGACAACTCCTACTTATTTCATCATGAAGTGGGAGGCAGAGTAAGGCTTACGTAGCCCACAGCACCTCCCAGGAGTATTAGGAAGATTAATTAGTTAATGTTCCCAAAGTGTTATTATAGAAGTGCCAAAGAAAACTAACAACAAGAGGAAAAAATGGCTTGACAAAGAAAATAAACAAACAGAAAGCCAAATTAAACATAGTTAAGGGATGTTAACTCTATGATATTAAATGTGATATTGCAGAATGAAAATAGAGATTGATGTAACTTATATGATCTACAGAATAGTGAATGCAAAACTGTTGGTAGGTTGCATTCTGTGCCCAGACAGACTGATTCTAGAAAGCAAGCCTTTATTTGAATGTTAGGCTTCTGTGACAGTGATTTATTTTAATGATGTGCAATACTTCACTTTGCATTTATGATTGCAAGACCTCTATCAGTTTATGTAAATTCTAGCTGTAAGGGCACAAGATAAAATCATGGCTCTTACTTACTTTCCTAGTGTCACATAAATGTGAAAAATTGAAGAGTTGCTCCAGGCCAGCAAGCTACATTCTGACACTGTGTGAATCTGCATCCTACACGCTCTGCTCTGATGGGGAATCTCTGCACTAACACATCCTTGAGAAAGACCTGGAAAGCAAGGGACAAAGCAGCTCCTGTCATTGAGAAGCCAGCAGTGTTCCCTCACTCCCATGTCATTTCACTATGTGGAATAGGAGGGAAAAGAAATGAGCAGGCACTTTGAGTGTATGAAATATTCTTGGTGGGATACAAATCCGATTGGAATGTTTTTCATGACTATGTCACTTGGCAGACTCAGAATCGATCCTCTCTCCGTGCAATCCTCAGGCTGAAATGGACCAGCTCCGAGTGAAATGGCGTGGTGGAAACGTGCCTTGCTTTGTGACTTGGCAGGGTTCTGTAATCAAATTTCACAATAATGAAAACTGTAAGTCAAGAAATTGAGGAAATGTCATGAAAAAGAAACCCTGAAATAAATATGTGTTGAATAAATCCATCTCCATTAACTTGGAGGAAACAGGAATAGTGGCTAACGCAGCACGTCTGCTTTCTCAGCTGACCACTGAATCACAGTCTGACTTTGGGCACGTCGCTTAAATCTTGCTTAGCTTTGGTTTTATCCTCTAGGAAGGGGAAAGAACAAAGGACTTGTGCATCAGGCTCTCTCCAAGCCGAGCCACAGCAGACACTGGCCTGCAGCAGCTGCAAAGGACAACCAGCGTCCTGCTGTCCGCAACTCCACACAGCCCCAGGGCTCAGGCAGAGGCAGGATCATCTGGGAGGATGCTCTTTCAGGAGGCCAAGGCAGTGTCACATTGTGGTTGACTGATCTTCAGGACTAGTGACACAGGATGGTAGTGAGGGCAACACCTGTTTGCACCCTGGGGTGCCTCTGGGCACTTGGAACCTGCTGGTCCTTTGCTTTGCCATTGAGTGGTTTTCCTGCTAGCCAGCCCCAGGCCAGCTCTGCACAGGCACAGGGAGCCTGGAAGGCTCGACGCTGGAAGAGCTCAGTCTGCTCCTGCTCTTAGAATCATTGTAGGTGACTGCTGATGGCTTTGAAAACATATTTGCATTGCCCTCTGTGGGACAAGGTTGCTTTCAAGGCTGAGTTGCTTGCTGAGGACTACACTGGGACCAGAGCAAAGCTTAAACCACTGAGGCTCACTGGGCTGCATTCAAAGTCCATGCAAATGTAACTTCAGACTCCAAGCAATGGGCCAAGCTGTGTCAGTCACACTGAGCTGTAAGCACACAGACCCCAGCAAACTGATCAGAGACATGGGTGTCATTTTGTGCTTGCAACAGTTTCTTCCCTCAAAGGTGGGATTGGAAGCCCCTCTGTGGAGCTCTCTGCTTCTGCTCAGGGCCAGGGGAGAAGAATTCCTGCCCAGCAGTATGAAGGGTGTGCCATGCAAGTTGAAAATCAGTGCGACAGCAAGATGAGGTCTTTTAGTTTTTCTGGTGCTGCAGGGAATCCTTTGGACAGTCCCACTCAGATCTACTGCATGTGGATTGACATCCACTGTCCCCACACTGATGTCCAAAGGAAGATTTCCTCCAGTTAATTAGTATTGCCTGAAAGTGACATTTATCCCAAGACACATCACACAGAATCACAGAATAAGAAGGGCTGGAAGTGACCTTTGGCGATCACCCAGCCCAGTGCCTCTGCCAGAGCAGGTATACCCAGAGTAGGTTGCACAGGACAGCATCCAGGTGGGTTTTGAATAATGCCAGAGATGAAGCCTCTATCATCTCTCTGGGCATCCTGATCCAGTGCTCTACCATCCTCAAAGCAAGGAATTTCCTCTTCACACTGAGACGGAACTTCCTACGTTTAAGTTTGTACCCATTGCCACTTGTGCTGTCACTGACCACCACTGGAAAAAGCCTGTCACCACCACAGAATTAAAGAATCATAGAATCATAGAACTACCAGGCTAGGAGGCACCTCAAGGATCATCCAGCTCCAACCCCTTTGCCATGGGCAGAGACACCTCACACTTGATTAGGCTGCTCAGAGCCCCATCTAGCCCAGCTTTAAAAACTTCCAGGGATGTAGCTTCCACCACCTGTTCCAGTGTCTTACCATCCTCATGGTGAAGAACTTCTTCCTACCACCTTCTCATCCTCCTGACACCCACCCTTTAAGCATTTATTGCATGTTATATACCTCCTTCCATGCTGTGCTTAATCTCACATCCTTTTCCTCCTCCATCCCACCACTTTTTAGTGCATCAAGATGCATCAAGCTGAAGGAGTTTTATCCATTCCAGGTCTGTGTTTAATAGCTGGTTCCACCCGGGCAATCCTGCAGATGCTACTCTGAGGGTCTCTGTGTGATACAAGCCAGAGAAAGTGCAGGACAGGATGGATTAAAGGAGATTTTACAGAATTAGCCCTGGTTAAGCCCACTCCTGGGTCTGACTCATCTTCTGTCTCTGATGTACCGACACACATGCCTATTGCATACCTGGTGGCAACGCTGAGAAAGAGAAGAAAGGGAAAGAAAATGTGATTATGAAACATCAGACTAGATCTGATCATGTCAAATTCCTCTGGAGGCAAAGACAGAGAGAAAAATTACCAGCACGCAGTGCTTGAAGTCAATAAATGAAATTTACCCAATTGAGCAGAGACATGAGGGAAATCACTCTTGATTTGCCTTTGATAGGCTGACAAAATCTCTGTTAAAGTTGTTTTAATGCTTTTGTAACTGGGCTTCCAACTACACTGAACCCAGGCCAGATCTCAGCTTAATGGGACCAGCCCTTCATGTCAATCAAATTCGTAGCTGGTGAGAAAAATGAACCTTCTTCTTTTTTTGTGCCCCTGGTTCTCAAGTTGGGCAAAGAGCCCAAAAGTGTCTGAGGCTTTGCTTTGCCAAGCTTTCTGAAGGAAAATTTACTTGAAGGAATAAAAAAGCCCCATGGCTCTCTGTAGCACAATATAACACACCAAGGCAGAAAGTGCCCCTCTAGATGTTTTCATGTGGCATCTGTTAAAGCCAGCAGTGGTAAGCTGGGGGCTGAATTTACCTTGTTGATAAGGGAATTAGATGTCATGAAATGAACCTATGCTCTGTGCATTAATGTACTGCTTAATTAATATACAAAGCCACAGAGTGCTGTTGGCAGTTTAACCATCAGCAAGACACGTTGCTCCAAGGGTCATTGGATATTCCTTTTTTCACTTCACCCTGCTGCTATCAGGGGCAGAGATCATGTTAGCTGCTGAGTCATGGTCTTATAATGGGAACTACTGGGAGCTGAGCTCTTTGGAAATGATCTGCTCTTGTCCTCCCCATCTCTGAACACAGGAGACAAAGGTCAGGACTTCATCCAGTGTGAGGGGCTGCAGGAACCTGCTTCACTCTTTTCAATCCTGCAGTGATACCAGGCAGTCAATGCACTCTTATCCACCCTTGCTCTGTGATTAAGAAGATTATTTATATTAAAAAAAAGGCTAAAGAGCTTGTAACTCACCATCATGAGGTGGAGGTCTAACTACAATGGTATGATGTAAATCTATGCCTGTTTTCCCCAGATCTGGACAGTTTTTAAAAGGCATCTAGACTGACAGCAAAGCAGAATCCTGATTATTTGCTGGGTTAACATCGCTGGCATTTCTTCCTCCATAAAAACTTGAGTTTCCCTGAACTGCTTGAAATTCTGAATGGGCTGAAGCTGAGTAGGAAATGTCAGAGGAGAAGGCAGTTGCATGACTATCGAATTCAGCTCAGGATTGTTTTCCTTTCTGTTCTCAAAGTACAGTTTGGGACTCAGAGCATACCCCACTTTCAGTAAAGCTCCCACTGTGTTTCTACAGAAACTGCTTGAAACAGTGAAAACTTTGGTCAAAATAAGCTCTAGTGCACTGAAAAGATTTAGTGAACCTTCATCAAATTGCACATTCATTAGTCAAAGATGAAGCCTGGCAAGGTAGAGCAGGTCAATCACTCGGTGTGCTCTGCACCTAGAGCTCAGTACCCACTCCTCAACGTGCTGAATCCTCTGGGCATGCTTCTGTGCATTCCTGTGGACTTTGGTGACATGCTTGAATGAGAACTAGGCCAGGATCAGGAGATCCATGCATGATACAGATGAGGGTACTAAGGAGAGGAGACAGTTGTTTACAAGGAATTCTGCATCTGAGAACAAGAGGAAGATGTGATTACGGGGTGGGGGGGCGGGGAGGCAGCACGTGTTTTGCAAATCTGATTCTCTATCAGAAAAGCAGTTTCACAACTATGTAATTACACAGTTATTCTGTGCAATTTTTTTTCCAAAGCCCTGACTTTAATTGCACAAGAGGATCCTTTGCTGTAATGAAAGCCATCTGCCATTACTTACCAGCAGACTCCAACGTGCATTTGCACCATGCTTGTTCTTACAAACGCACAGGCAACATGGAGTGGAAGAACTTGGTTTATTGACTAGATGAGGGTTTGCACACAGAAGATGGGGTGCAGGGAGTTCAGGAAGAGCTCTGATCCATTGTGCATTCTGCTTATGGTCTAATATGTCTGTCAGAGTCATGTGTGACCAAGTGCACAACAAAACTTCCTCATCTTTGTCTGTGTATCTCCACAAACTTTCTGCATTCCACATACAAAAGGATCATAGAATCAGAATCATAGAATCAACCAGGTTGGAAGAGACCTCCAAGATCATCCAGCCCAACCTAGCACCCAGACCTATGCAATCAACCAGACCATGGCACTAAGTGCCTCATCCAGGCTTTTCTTGAACACCTCCAGCCATGGCGACTCCATCACCTCCCTGGGCAGCCCATTCCAATGCCAATCACTCTCTCTGCCAACAACTTCCTCCTAACATCCAGCCTAGACCCCCTCTGGTATAACTTGAGACTGTCCCCTTGTTCTGTTGCTGATTGCCTGGGAGAAGAGACCAACCCCACCTGGTTACAGCCTCCCTTTTGGTAGTTGTAGATAGCAATGAGCTCTGACCTGAGCCTTCTCTTCTCCAAGCTGCACCCCCCCCAGCTCCCTCAGCCTCTCCTCACAAGGCTGTGCTCCAGAACCCTCACCACCTTCATTTCCCTTCTCTGGATGATAATCCCCTTTTGTGGTAAAGCTTCAGCTGAGAGAGAGTGCACTTTGCCTTTTAGAAAGATACTCTGTTTGACAGAATATTAAAGCTAAACCTGTTTAGAGGCTCAGCAGAGCAGCCGAAAACCAGGGGGAAGAGGTCACAAACAGGTGGACCCTAAACTGACTGGAGGTAACTGGTATCTTTGTATTGACTTCAGTGTGCTCTGGGCCAGACCTAAGGTTGGCAGGGGCTTGTGTGTGTGACTTTTGAAACTTCTTTGGCATTAAAACACAGCATGAGTGAAAGCTTGCTTAACACTGAGTGACTGTAAGAAAAATGAGTGAACTGAACACAATTCCTCCTCAAAACAAAAATAACTGACAGTTAATGATTTCCACTAAGTGAAAAATACAAATGATGTGAGTTGTGCAGGCTGCTGCAACTGAAGTGCCTTTCTGCCCTCATTGCTTGTCTCCTCACCCTGGCTGAGGTTACCACTTAAAAGTCTGCGCTCCAGGTCACAGCTGCTATCAGCAGGGAACTTTTTAGTCATAGCTGCTTGACAGACCTCCACAAAATGTAACAGATTTGCTGGGAGGTTGCTCATCTGAGTTTTTAAAATGTAATCATAATTATTTTTCTCCAATGGTGTCTTCAGTTTGAAGAACATTGGCTTTTGCATTGCAAATCATGGCAGGGACATATTTCTAGCATGCAGAAATAGAAGTAACCTTGGCACCCATAAGCTTATCAAAGGTGAGACACTGGCTGTTCATTTGACTCATCTTCCAGCAGTGAAAGACCATCCAGACTGTACTACAGACTGTCTGCATAGAGCTGAGCTCTCCAGGCCCCTTCCTGCCTTGGGTTTGCAACAGGAAGATTTGGATTCGTGTTCCTCTGACTAAGAGAAGCATTAAACTGTGTTCTTCCACAATGGGAAGCCAGGCCCTTGTTTTGTAGTGGATGGGAGATGACAGAGACCATTTAGCTGAAAGCTAATCATGAGTTTCTGGGGAAAAGGAGCAGAGAAGAGGTCCAGTGTATGAAGAATTTGGGGGGCTGGTAAGTGTAAAAGATGATCCTCTATGTATGTGCTTGGTTCGGAAATAGATTGGCATAGGCATTGCTACTATCTCCATGGAGAGAAGATGTAGGTGAGAGAAATGAGCAGCAATAAAACAGTTTTAGAGTCTAAAATAAAGGATTCACTGCAAAGAACCAAAAGCTTTTATTTTTTAATAGTCTCTTGAAAAATAGCTACTACAGAATCAAGCAAAACAAATCTGTTCTGGACTCACTAAGCCACGAGGTACCATCGATTCATACCTTCAATTCACACTGGTGTCAAACCCAGTTTGTCAAACCACTACTACCAACACTCTTTCTCTGAGAGAGAAATAAAAAAAGGCCAGTGAAGCCTCCCAGTCTTCTGTTAGTCTGAGCTATTAGCAGCTTCAGGGTGGTGAGGGGCCTGGAATGCAAATCCTATGAGGAGAGGTTGAGGGAGCTGGGGGTGTGCAGCCTGGAGAAGAAGAGGCTCAGCACAGACCTCATTGCTGTCTACAACTACCTGAAAGGAGGTTGTGGCCAGGTGGGGTTAGTCTCTTCTCCCAGGCAAACAGCAATAGAACAAGGGGTCATAGCCTCAAGTTGCACAGTCTCAATAGAGGTCTAGGCTGGATGTGAGGAGGAAGTTGTTGGCAGAGAGAGTGATTGGCATTGGAATGGGCTGCCCAGGGAGGTGGTGGAGGCACTGTCCCTGGAGGTGTTCAAGAAAAGCCTGGCTGAGGCACTTAGTGCCATGGTCTAGTTGACTGGACAGGGCTGGTTGCTAGGTTGAGCTGAATGATCTTGGAGGTCTCTTCCAACCTGGTTGATTCTATGATTCTATGATAATGATGGGTGAACCTCCTAAGGTCTGAGATGCCAACGGGAGTTATATGCTTGGATCAAGGACACAATATGAACCAGATACATTTCAGACAGAAAGGTAGATCAAAATGTGGGTCAGGCAGTCGTTAGTGTTTCTTTAAAGATGATAGAGGGATGGATTTTAACACTTCTGAGGAGTTCTGTTGGTGTTATGCACGCTCTTTGTTTAGCAAAAAAAAACCCACAAAAAAACATAAATACATTTTTCATGCCTTCAAAATTCCAATCTGCAGAAAATTTCCTCTTGTGATGAGAAGCATTCAAAACAAAAACATGTGGCCTGATTTGTCTTTTATAGAAATCAAAGGCTGTATTCTAAAGAGACTTCCTTTACCACACAAATGTAGCAGATGTTTTTTAAGATTATAGCTGCACAAGCAATCTAAGGATTGAATCTCAGAAGCATTTAAAGGCTTTTTTTTTTTCTTTAGAGGAAGAGTTTTTGTGTTATACTGTGATAAACTGCGAGTGAGTAGGAAAGGGATTGTCTAAGACAGGTAATTAAGGTGACAGTGTACAGTAAATTTTGGCCAGCATTGTTTTCATTCAGGAAAATAAAGTTAAAAATGATCAGGCTGTCTCAGCCTAGTGTTTGGTTCCTGGGTTAATTAAAACACATTTGCAGTGCCAAAGGTGAGGAGATTAGATCTGTGCTAAAAGCAGCCCCAATAGAACAATCTAGCCAAAAGTGTGTATTTGTGTGCTAGTTTGAGCCTAGCTGGGATATTTTGGTGAGAAGAATTCGATGATAGGATGTGAAAAGGAAACAGTGGTGATGTCTACTTCACTCATAGGCTTGCTGAGATGTAGAAGAACAGCAACACAAACATACATAAGAGAGTCTCTCTCTGGATCTGTGGCTGCATGAGCTGTCTTCAACTTGCTGCCTGATTAATACTTCTGCTTCCTAACCCCTCCAGCTGACCCTCCAAACTCACCTTGAGTGTAAGGCAAAGTCTGGGGTAAGGTGGAGGGTTGGGGAGGTGAAGGGTGGTTGGGAGCCCCTTCTGGGAACTCAGGTTTCTGGGAGGGCTGTTGTGTTTCTGTATCACTTTTTAACTTGTCTATAGCTGTAGATATTGTCAGTATCTGCTTGTACATTGTGCTAAGCTGTAAGTATGAATCTTCATTCACTCTCCAGATTGACTGAATCTAGTGTGGGTGATTTTCTTAAGGAATATGTGCTAATACCACATTGTGTCATTATCCCTAAGTGAAACCCTGGTGTGTGCTGGAGCCACTGGCTGGGTTGGAGCAGAGGGGCTGATCCCATCCATGCGCTTCAAGAGACTTTGCCATTGGGTTTAAAGTTGCTGGGTCAAGCTTCGAGCAGAAGTGTCTTAATCCTGGCTTCTTGTTGTAATAATGTTCTTTTCTCCAACTGCAAAAGCTTGTGCAATTCCTGAGTGACCAACTGACCATCTCAAGGAGCTTTGAACCCTGGTCACCTGTGGGATGCAGCTCTGGCAGCCTTAAAAAATGGGCTCCTGAAGGAGACTGTAGTGGGAAGTAGGGATATAAACCATGTCTACAGCCTGTTTAATAGCTGCAAAGAGGATCACTTGCAGTATATTCTACTGAGCTCATCTGAGGAAAAAAAAAAATCATTAAAAACCCAAGCAGAAAAAGACAGATTATGCAAGAGGGAAGCCCTAAGAGACTGGGTGCATTTCAACATCCAGGACTCTCTGCAGCCATCAGCTGCATGAGCTGTTGCTTGCTGGTAACACCATGGAAATTCAGCCAGGGAGCATGAACTCTGCTGTGCTCTCCATTGCTTGTGCCCAGGACACAAGGGCAGTCCTGGCTCTTTGGTTTAACATCACCATCAGCTACAGCCTCAGTAGAAGAGTGACTGCTTGTTAAGGAACAGAGGAGGTGGAGGACGCTAGACTTGGAGTCAGAATTAGATATCACAGCTTCTGCTCTCTTAGTAAATGTGAGAGTATTGCTGGCAGGAAAAACCACTCTGCTATTCCAGGATGGCTCTCCTATCACAGCAATCTTTTATTGATTTTTGTGAACTATTAACCCACTCTATTCAGGAATACAGTGATGGATGGAGATGTGGGTTAGCCCTGCTTCTCTGATGAATCCTGGTGAGGAAGATATTGGACATTGTCTCACCTGGTGCTGAGTCCAGTGTGAGCTACCACCTTCAGGTGCAAAGTCCTCGAGCATCTGGTGGTGATGGGACATGAACTGTGGCCACCCCTGTGTATAACCAAGGCTTACCAAACACTTCCTTCTCTATGCTTATTGGCAAAGCCATCCTCTTTTTTCACTTGACATTTCTTTTCTGAGAGATGTGTACACACAGTATTTCTTTCCTATTTAGGAAGATTTAATTGCAAGCTATTTACTGGACAAGGGCAAAGCAGTCAGGGGAAGAGAGAGAGGCAGGTGAGGGAAGTCAAAAGTAGTCTTTAAAGGTCTTTTTTTTGACAAGTCACTCATGTTGTCTGGCGGAAGTGCAGCTTTCATGTGCTGCTTCCCTCAGTGTTGGGCAATGCATCCTGAACACGCTGCACACATGGTCTTGCCCTCGCCTGCACCCTCACCGGTTTTCTGGTCCTCATGGTTATACATTCTCGGTATCTTCTCTGCACAGATGGGAGTTTGTGTTTATCTGTTTGTTTGCTTCTCAGACAGGATAGCAGCAGAACAATCTGCACACCATGAACAGGTTTCCTGGTGCAAGAGGTCAGGCACAGGGAGGAAGGGAGAAGTGGAGGGCAGGGGCAGGGAAGCAAAGGGCATTGTCGCTTCCCTATTAGCTTCAGCACTTCCGACGTTTGCTCTACATCATGCAGCAGGCAGTGGGGTGTGACTGCCCTGTCTCGTCTCCTCAGCCATGAAGTTTTAACCCAGCTCTAAAAATACAGGGAACACATTTTGTCAAAATGAGGAAACTTGTAGTGTTGGAAGTATATGTGAAAACACAAGATGGTTTGCTGCACCAAAAAAAGCATTAGTGGCAAAACTTTTTGGGTGTGCTGATGCTCTGAGAGCATGTGGTTCAGAAATGAGAGCTTGGGCTTAATTAACTTCTTGTTGTCAGCAAGGATGGAAGTTTTGTCACTTGTGAAATGTTCCCATTTGTGAAATGATCATGTGATGGCAGATACCACCCATGAAAAATTGTCCATTAGCCTAATGATGGTTCTGTAGTGTTGGTCGGCATGAGTTTGGAAGCTTCGGGAGCAGTGCTGACTTTTAAGAGCTCCAAGATTACAATTGCAGTGCCTCTTCTTCTGTTACTAGTTGCTTTCTCTCTAAGGCCTGGAGAGGACCACCATTATGATCAGGAAATTTTGAGCTGCTGCACAACATTGCACCAAATCTTGGCTTCAGTTACATCAGTTAGAACTAATGCACACTCTAGACTTGTCAGATAGCCTTCTGTAAGTGCAATGTAGACACATCCATGTTTTCCACTGGTTACAGGCCATAACATATCAATAAGAATGGACCAAGATGATGAGGTTTCTAGTGTGCCTTTGAGCCAAAGACAGCTGGTCCTGGTTCCAGGGCTGTCTTCTTGCTCTCATTCACTTACATAATGCCATAAGCTGTAGTCCTAAATCAAGAGAAAGTGCCCAAAAAATGAGCCACAGCTCAGTCCAAGGGCCAGCAGACACCTTCCTGGCAGATCATTGTTCATACACTGTTAAACTGTGGGGGAAGTTCTGTCATGACACTGGCAAAGCTGACCTGTCTAGAGCTGACATCTTGCTAAAAGACATCTCCATTAACTCAGGCCAGCAAGAGTCCCTGCCCTATTTAATTCAGGCTTCCTCACTCTTTAAATGAGGCATTTACTGGAAGACTTTACAGCACTGCTTGCAGGCTGCTGAGTGCAGAGAAACAGTGTCGAGTGGAAGAGTGAAAATGGAAATGTGAAAGAAGGCAGAGTTGTCTCAGAAAGGCTGCTGCTGGTGCTGGTGATCAGGGGGAGGTTAGGAGAGAAAAGCAAAAGCCTGTGTGTCAGATCCACTCTCCTGCAGAAATCTCCAGAGACATGATTCCAAAATGTGCCCCAAAATAAACAGAAATTATCTGGTCAAGTAAATCCTGAAATAAAGTAGGATTTAAAAAGTCAGTATTGTGCATGCTAAAGATGTAGCCTGTTCCTTTCCCTGCTAACTGCAAAAAAAAAAGACTCAGGATGCTGATGATAAAGATGAGAAATAGAATTAGCATAATTTCAGCAGGAGTGGAAACAACCTTGGGCCTGATGGAGTCTTTAAAACAAACCCTGGTGCTAGCAGGGAAAAATGCCAGTAAGAACTGCGAGAAACAGAAGGGTGGCAGAACTCCTTGTGTGATTCCAATGCTGTTTCCCACCCCTGCTCTCTAAGAACCAACCCTAAGGATGAGCAGGTAGAGTCAGGATGTTTTCCAGGTAAATGCCAATGTCTTGTGAAGATTCTTAAGGCATGTATTGGTTGTTCTAGCCTCCTATCACAGCTGTCAGAAAGGACAGCTTTGGAAAGTGCAGTCCACCTAGGAGAGCTTATTTTTCTCCACTGACCAGAGAAAGGGTCTAAACAGATGATGTTTCTAGATCAGGTGTAATGAGTGTGAATAAATGTGGGCAGCAACAGCCCAAACCTCCATTGAGGAGTCTGAAACTTTTGCTGGCCAAGAGAGCCAATGGCATCCTGGCCTGGATCAGGAGCAGTGTGGCCATCAGGACAAGGGAGGTTATTCTGCCCCTGTACTCAGCACTGCTCAGGCCACACCTTGAATACTGTGTCCAGTTCTGGGCCTCTCAATTCAAGAGAGATATTAAGATACTGAAGCATGTCCAGAGAAGGGCAACTAAGCTGGTGAGGGGCCTGGAGCACAGCCCTGTGAGGAGAGGCTGAGGGAGCTGGGGGGATGCAGCCTGCAGCAGAGGAGGCTCAGGGCAGACCTCATTGCTGTCTACAACTAGCTGAAGGGAGGCTGTAGCCAGGTGGGGGTTGGGCTCTTCTGCCAGGCAACCAGCAACAGAACAAGGGGACACAGTCTCAAGTTGTGCCAGGAGAGGTCTAGGCTGGATGTGAGGAGAAAGTTGTTGTCAGAGAGAGTGGCTGGCATTGGAATGGGCTGCCCAGGGAGGTGGTGGAGTCCCTGAAGGTGTTTGAGAAAAGCCTGGCTGAGGCACTTAGTGCCATGGTCTGGTTGATTGTCTAGGGCTGGGTGCTAGGTTGGCCTGGATGATCTTGGAGGTCTCTTCCAACCTGCTTGATTCTATGGCTAAAAGGTGTGCAGAAATTCATCACAAATTCTGCTTGTATTCTCTATTACTTCTGTTAGTTTCCCAGGAACACTGTAGCAAATTGTTTTAATGAGGGAGAAGTCATGGAAACATCTGGGGGTTTTATTGAAAGCAGGAGAATTTTACATAGCTTGAAAGAAAGGCAGAAAGATTTTCTAGGAGATAACACTTTGTCAAATGTACTCAGACATCAAAGTATGTGGGGGGAAAACTGCTTGAAACCTTTGGCCTGTGCTGTTCAAGGAGACAGAGTGAGTGAAGTATTATCTCTGCTGGACTGACAACTTATTAACTGCAACCAAATTTTGAATTCTTACCTTCAAATATAATTAAGAAATCAAAAACCCCTCTTCTAATCAATGAAATAATAATAATAACAATGATAATAATAATTATGCTGGTGCTGCTATGTCATTACCTGAGTCTAGTCAAAATAACATAGATTACAAATAATTGCTCAAAGAATTTCATTTTTCAGAAAGCATCTGTAGCAGATGGCTTGAACAGCATCATAATCTGTGGACAATTTATGGAACAAATAAAGCAGCAAAATTCATTGATCAATTAATGTGCTCTGCAAGAGCAAGAAGTGCCAAAAATGACAATCGTCTCCTTACACAGCAATGAGGAGTGGTCAGTGATGGTTTTTGACCACTCCTGAGCAGAGCAGGTTAAAAACAACTTTCCAGATGAAGATAGCCTGACCTTTACTGTGGCACTGATTGCTTTAAAAAGAGGACAGTGGCAAAGCCTTGCTTCATGCCTCTCCTGGGGTGGTATTTGGGTCACACCTTGAGCAAGCCAAGGGCAATGGCTCTGCAGTCACCACTGCTATGGCACAGTGAACCTGCAGCAATAAAACCAACAAAAGAATAACTGATTATCAGGTAGCTGGTGTGCACATCTCCTGCCTCCAGCGGCCCAGCCCTCTGCCCAGCATGTAGGAGGGTTTTTGAGGGGCAGCAAGTCGATGAGTGGCTGGTGCTTGAGTCTGCATGCTGGAGCCAGCGTATAACAGGAGTCTACAGGTTGCTCCTTGATTAATTTTCCATTTACATCCTCCTGCACCTGACACATTCTGTTTGCACTGAGAATTAATATTTGCAAGGCTAATGGAACCATCTTGGCCATCAAGGAAGAGAAAAAATAATATATGAAAAAGAAGGGAGAGAGACTCCAGGGGAGGGAGAAAAAGGCAGAGAGGGAGAGGGAGAAGGTATGTTGGAACTAGATGATCCTTGAGGTCCCTTCCAACCCTGACTGATGTTATGTAGCCCTTGAAGAACTTCTTGCATTCTCAGTAAAAGCAAGTGCAGTGTTCAGCAGTCATTTGAATTCATCTGGCAAGAGTGTTTTGGGCTGGTGACTACACATGGCTTCTCTATGGAATTAGATGATCCTTTCAGAGTTACTTAAAAAGAATAGAACACTCAGGCAAATTAAACAAAATCTCTCACATTTTACTAATAAGCAGTCACACCCTCTCCTTTCTGCAGTTCCTCTGGCACTCTCGCCTTGGCAGACTGTTTGAGCCTGCTACTGCTCCAGGAGACGTTAGTTTTCAGCTGAGGACCTTGTTTCCCCTGGTTTTATTCCACTCAGGCTTTTGCACCATTCCTACCCAACTGAGATGTACCCAGGATTGTGACTGGGAGCCTAATTTTGCAAAAGCATCACCTTTTACTGTGCATGATAGTGACTAAATCTAGTCCCTGACACATGCAATGCCTGCCTCAAATCAATGTGATTCTATGAAGAAAACTTTGCCTGGGTACTGCCTTCAAGGTGTCTTAGTTCTGGCTCACCAGATAAATAAAATGCACTTGGGAATAGCACCAAAGCCAGCTGGAGGACAATGTCCAGCATCTGTACTGACAAACTCATTCATCCTGTAAAGAAGTGGGTGATGCATGTGTAATTTTTGGGAGGTGTATGAGGGATGAGTACCTCAGCCATGCTGTGCCCATGAACCATTCAGGGAGAAAAGGACTTGGAATGGGCCAAATTCGTGCCAAGGAACAGCTTAGCAGTTGGCTGTGCAAGGTTTTGTTCTAGTCCTGGGAAAGCTTCCAGACACGTTTGAGTCTACTCATTTAAATGTAGCCTTGAAGTCCCAGTGCTTGCACCACCACTCCAGCATTTCTCTGGTGAGCAAAGAGAGAGGTCAGACGGGCAAGATCATAACCACAGCTCTTTAATAAACCAGACAGCAGAAAGCAAACAATTACAAAAAGGCAAAAATTACTTAACAGGATGGGAACTGGAACCCTTGCATGGAATAGGTTTACGTTGTCTGCACAGCAATGCAGGGTTTTTTTCTCCCTGGAGAGGTTACAGCCTCTCCTAGTCAGGAAAGTGCTCATCTCTCCAGGGTTACCTAGAATCGTAGTGGTGTATTTAATTCTCATAAGAAAGCATTCTTAGATGCATGATAGGCCATTTAAAACCAGAGTTAGTACCAGGAAGTAGTTTAGAATAACATAAACCTTCTGGGGCAATATATATTCCTAGGGTTGAGGCAAATGTTTCTTCCAGAGGGTAGGAAGCCCAGAGGAAGAAGCAAGACAGAAGGGTGAGAAGGAGGGAGAGTCTTAACAAGAGGCAAATCAAACAAGTCTGACATTTGAATTAGGATGTTTTTTTTGTGATTCCCTTTAAGTTCAGCTTCTAAGTATCCAGTAACTTTTCTGGTGCAGCAAATATTGACATTTTCTATTTTGGTCTGAAGAGTCCAGATGAAAACAGCAGCACTGCCCATGGTGGTAGAGATTTGCACACCCATCTTCAGTTTTTGCAGGCAAGTCTGGATGCAAATATTTGCAGTCTGTAGAAGCAGTTTGGCAACCTAATTTATAAGCATTAATGGATAATTGTTAGCAATTAAATGTTTGATTACCCAACTGGGCCTACAGATCAGGTTGCAGAATTTCCATCTGCTAATAGCTGTGTGCACAGGGGATCCTGGGACTGAAAATGGGACTGAAGATAGGGGTTTACAAGATGCAAAACTGAACATGCAAATATGAAGCTCAGTCTTCTGATCAGCTAGAAAGTAGGAAACTTCAGCTATCTGTTCTGTCTGCAATTCTTTGCATTCCAGACTGCAGTATAAATGTCTTCAGATTTAAACTTCAGTGAATTAGAGCAGTGTGTAATCTGAATTCCCTCTCTGCTTTTGCAGACTGCAGGAAGGTACAGGCTGCTCCTGGTCTTTAGTACTAACTAAGCATCCCACGTTTAAATTTGCAAGTAAAGATCAATGTAAAGATTTCTCCTTGATCTAGCTCACTTCCTCTGGAAGATGAATCTCTGCACCCATGGAGACTGGTGAAGTCAGCTCTGGGAGACAGGGAGGGTGCAGAACCTACTCAAGAGAAGGTCAGAACCTACTGCAGTGGAGGCCACAAAAGAGTACCCAGCAGTATTCTGTTCTGCAGCTGAGTCCATAATTGTCCTTACATGATGATGGAAGATCATTCACTTCCTTCAGAGAGGCCATTAGTAGCATGAGTACAGATGAAAGCACCTAGTGAGCTGTCAGGGTTAAAAGACAACTTCTCCCTGGTTTTCTTGTTGCTCTCAGCTGACAGGTTGCTCTTGCCCATCCTAGGAGACAGGGGCAGCAGATAAAGAGCCCAGAAGTAGGCTAATTTTAAATGGATTTAAATCAGACTTTGGTTTGTCTACAAACATGGATATTGTGCAATGATCTCCTGGCCTATCACCAAAGATTTGGGTTTTGTCAAGGGTTTAAGCACAACCATGGATTTGAACACCTGATTTGCTTTGTCTGTCCTTCTTCTCTGTCTCAGCTGAGTTATCCTCACTAATAGTTCTCTGGTAAAAATATAGGGCAAGCCATAGGAACACTACAGACTACTATTGGGCAGTGCCCGTTAATGTTGGCATCGAAGTGTCCTGGATGCAGTGAGATCCAATAAGAAATGGATGAGTCCTTGCAGAGGCAACAGCTCTCTAATATCCCCAGCCTAGACTAAGGGAGGTCTTGCTAGGTGGTGGGAAGATTCTTGAAGCCTGAAGGAAAGCAAGATTCCCATCCTTGGCAGCATGGGAGCAGCACAACTACTCCACATCAATAAGTAATCTTATCACGAGAAGCAAAGGTTAATGACTAATCTGTTTACCTGAGCTTCATTAATCAAAGATTTGCTCCAAGTCAGAATCCTGTTGCTGCTCAGACACAGGCAGCTTTGCTTCCAGGTTAAAAAAGACCACAGTGCAAGCTGCACAAAGCATGTAACTCAATACAGAGCAGTTTCTCCAGTGTGTGGATGACAAAGGGGAGCATCAAAGAGAAAAGGCTCCAATCAGAAGGGATTATATCTGTGCTGTGTGGAGCAGAGGGAAAACCTCAACCTGCAGCAATGTGAGGAAGAGTTTGACTATGCCTGGCAGCAAGCTCAACCATCTAAAATGATTATGGGGTATTTTTATGTCGTGAAACATTGTCTTATTCTTCAAGACAACTGACACCTCAATATAGCGCCTGTAGAGCTTTAGAAGTTGCCAGAAGAGAGGCAGAAGCATTAGGCTGGGTAAGCAGCACAGAGACCTGGGGAACATGGCTTGGACTGCACTGACAGAACCAGTGGAGAACTGCCCTGCTTGCCCTCTCCTTAGGAACTGGTATGAGGTGTGCTGTAAGATACACTGCTTAATGGGGCTATTTAGATCTTTATGTGTGTTGTGATAATTAATGGCCACATTACACTTCTAATTATTACCCTGAGGTTAAAAGCACTAAAGGAAAAACAAGTAACAGCCTAGGCTCTCAGTGTTGACTACTTTTTGTGCCACTTTAACCTTATAGTTTAACCTAAGAATTCTCTCTCCTCAACACTCCCAGAATGATGGTTCAATTTTCCTACAGAAAGAATTAGAGGCAGAAAACTTTCTGGTGAGCCAAATTCTCCAACTCCAAGTCTACAGGAAAAGACTGGATGAGGCACTTAGTGCCATGGTCTAGTTGATTGGATAGGGCTGGGGGATAGGTTGGGCTGGATGATCTTGGAGGTCTCTTCCAACTTGGTTGATTCTATGATTCTATGATGCTGATGACTGAGTTACTCACTGGTATTAGCTACAGAGACTAAAAATGTGGACTAGAACAGAGCAAACCAATTTTTCTTTCCTATGCAAAGTTGATTCATTGACTTCAGAGGGCAATAAATCTTTACACTGGATTGCCACCATGCCTCCTGGTGCTGCATCATATATGTGTAAACCTTGATATAGGTAAAAAGAGGCAAATAAGGAAAATACTTATCCAAACTAAAGACTTCAAGGTTCTGGGATTTTATTTTGGTCTCTTGTTACACCTCATGATTCCTTTATTGTTTGGAACAAGGAAAGAGACCTGCACTAAGCAGAGAGTTAGACTTGTCAAGCTCAGGCTTTGTAGTTACCATTGCAGTCATGGTACCAAGGCAGTGTTGTCAGTGCTGCACTGGGAACTGCAGGGACTGCAGCCATTTGTGCAGTTAACTGCAAAGTGCTGGAGCAAGGCAAACCTACAAAAGGTCTCTGGGGATTGAAACCAGGACTTATTACAAGGTATATCTGCAAGGCCATCTACTCACTGGGATGTAATTTTTTAATGGCATGTGTTGTGAAGTAATTAATTGAAGGCCAGATTATAGTTTCCATTTCATTACCCTGATCCTTCCATTCAAATATGAACCTCAGAAACCCTTTTGGTGTATGTCTGCTATCTGTCTGCCTTACCTACATGTCTAGAGGCTCAGGAGAAGGATGTGCTGGGAGATGTCTCATCTAACAACCTGTACTGATAGTCAATCAGTGTGGAAAGAGGAAGTGCATATATGCTATGTTTAACATTTTAAAGCTCTCTAAAACATTTCTTAAGGTTCTGAACTTCCTCCTCTTCCCTACCACACACCAGTCCATAGATCTAATTTTCTTAAGTGTTTTTCAGCCACCAGCACTGACACCTCCTTATCACACAAAACTAAGCAGAAATGGTGCTTTGCAGAGGAAGACATCAGCCAGGTGTTCTTGTTACTTTATGTGTGCACCAGGCATGATGTCCTTAGCATGGGGCAAACCTGACATCATTATTTGGTGTCTCTTATGTTCAGTAGGAGCAATATGGCCTGACAGGGAAGATTCTGTTTTTAATAAAACATATTTTGGCTATAGGCAATGCTTCTCTTTTCCTGGAGAGAATTATCAGTTTCATGGGAAGAAGTTTTTTCACAGATGTGGAAGAGAAGCTACAGAACTGCACATGTTTGGAACTGCCTGTAAAGTGGGAGAAGATGCACAGGCAACCACAGATCCACCTTTATACCAGAAATGATTTTGAAAGACTTAGCTTCCTGTTTTAACATTGAAACAACATTCATAACCTTCATTCTCTTTCCCCATGCATATTAATTTACAGCTCAAAGAAAGAATGCAGCTACCCCTGTCACAAGCAGTCATAAAAGTAGGGGAATGTGATTAGATGAACAAATGAAAATTGGTTTGGAGTGATTAAATCTGAATGAACAAGACCAATGCTTGGGTTGTTTTACCTGGGAATGTGTCCTTTAGGTGTACAGCCAAATAAAGGGATTGCATTTTCCTTAGTAGGAAAAAGCAGAGATGGTAGGGTCTTCTATGAAAGAATCAGGGCTCTCTGGTATGAAGACAGAGTGGGAACTGCATAGGGGAAGGGCTTGATGAAACCTTTGGAAGTGGCTGGCTGTGATTCTGTCGTATCGATCATTTAACACCACTAGGCCTTAATTGCATGGTTAATGGAATGCTAGAGAATTAAATTCTTCACAGAAGTTTCTTCTTTCCTATGTGATTTAAATTAAAATGCATAAAAAAAAAATATATCTTCTTCCCTAGAGACAACTACAGTATCCCTGGCAATAGGAATTAATGAAAGATGCTGCAATCCTTGAGATCAATGTAGCTACATTGATTTATACTGGTGTAGGAACTGACCTTTGAGTTCAAAACAAATCTAATGGAGTTAGAAGAGAGGGAAAAAAAACCACCCAAACTCACAACTCCAAACTTAAAAATATACATAAGACAAAATTATCAGAAGTGTCTACTTGAATTAGCATAAAATCAGACTCAAGATTATTTTCTGTGCTACAACATTTTGAAAAGAATTGTCTGTTCTTCATCTGGTGAGGGACAATCAAAGGGGACAACTAACAGAGCTAAAACCCTGGCAGTGAGGGACAACTGTGTTAGAATGGAATAAGAAAATGCTCAAGCCTTTGCCCAGATCAATGTTGGTCCAGCTTTTCTGTATCCCCATGTAATTCATAGTACTCATTTCTACAACATGGAACCTCTTCAGAGGGAAGGGTTTCACCCAGACATTCTCCAGCCCAGCCAGAAGCCTGGTGGGGAGAGTGCTCAGCAAGGGTATTCAGGAGCAGCAGGCTCCCAGGAGCTGATTATCATCCTCATTCAGGGTATTTCTTACACAGTGTCTGAGAGCTCTCAAAGACTTGTAGAGAATTAGAAGAAGGAGAGCAATGTCTCATTCCATGTTGTTCATTGCATGGATGCAATCAGCTGTATTATACCTGAAAAGTGACTGGAGAGCATCTGCTAAAGAAGCAGCAAAATGATACTCCCATGGTGTTTCCTTCAAGTCTCTGCTGAAGATGGTAGTTTTTTCTTTAAGTGCTCTTTTGCGTTGTCAGCTTGCAACATACTTGCTGGAAAAGTGCCCAGGAATAGGACTTGGTACCAGTTTTTGTAGCTGTTGAGGACCTGTCTGTGAGTATTCCACCTCCTACCATTACTGATGTAACTGATGGGAATTACAGTCAGTCAAATGAACTTGACTGTTACTATGCTTTTGCTTTTTATATATAGATATTAAAAAGACTTCCCATAGTTACTTCTCCATTCCATGATATTAAGGGAATTAGCCAAAGAATCAGCTGAGAATGCACTGATAATGCAATTACAACTAGATTGATGGGTTTTAAATGTACTGCTGTTGACAAAAAGCCCTCAGAAACCTGAAATGTTAATCTGTTTTTCTGTTGCAAATTGAGTACTGCCTGCTGTGTACATCCCTTTATTACTGTAGGGCTACTCATAAGCTTCAGGCTGTTGGCATTTATTTATTAAACAAACAAACAAAAAGAAGTATTAAGAAACAGCATTGAAACATTTTTCAGTTGGATTCCAGAACAAAAATAATTGGCAGATACAGGGTGGTGGGGGGGGGAAATCCCAAATTTTGGCTGAAGTGTATTGACAGATGAGAACAGAAGGAGCAGTGTCCATATCCCTGGGGATGTGGAGTCAATGAAACAATGCTGACTTTCACAACTAGTTGTCTAGACAATCAAGAGGCTTTTTACAGATTGATGCTTATGTTTAATAAAGAGGCCAAACTGCTTGACTCTCTGTGATGCTGTAGGACATAAAAAGCAAAATTCCACAGAGTGGTGCAAGAGCAGTATAATATAATTGCAGGGGTTTCAGAACACGAGCTGTATGAAAATGGGCAGCTTTCCTAGCCAAAAGACACCTTCTGGTGTCATTTATCAACAGCTGCTTTAAAAACCTGTGTTATGCTACAGTGATCATTCATAGGAAGCTTTGCTGTCATTAATGGCCAGATTTTTTTCCACTTGCTCATTTTGCTTCCTTGAAAACAAGGATCTTCCCTAGCATTCCTGTTCTAACTCTAAATATTAAGCATCAAAGCCTGCATAGGTGCACTGCAAAATGAGTATTCTTTCTGTAACTGCAGCCTGAGTTGCACCCACAGTGGAAATACACTGCAAAATGAGTATTCTTTCTGTAACTGCAGCCTGAGTTGCACCCACAGTGGAAACACACAGCAAAATGAGTATTCTTTCTGCAGCTGCAGCCTGAGTTGCACCCACAGTGGAAACACACTGCAAAATGAGTATTCTTTCTGTAACTGCAGCCTGAGTTGCACCCACAGTGGAAATACACTGCAAAATGAGTATTCTTTCTGTAACTGCAGCCTGAGTTGCACTCACAGTGGAAATACACTGCAAAATGAGTATTCTTTCTGTAACTGCAGCCTGAGTTGCACCCACAGTGGAAACACACAGCAAAATGAGTATTCTTTCTGTAACTGCAGCCTGAGTTGCACCCACAGTGGAAACACACAGCAAAATGAGTATTCTTTCTGTAACTGCAGCCTGAGTTGCACCCACAGTGGAAATACACTGCAAAATGAGTATTCTTTCTGTAACTGCAGCCTGAGTTGCACTCACAGTGGAAATACTCTGCAAAATGAGTATTCTTTCTGTAACTGCAGCCTGAGTTGCACCCACAGTGGAAATACACTGCAAAATGAGTATTCTTTCTGTAACTGCAGCCTGAGTTGCACCCACAGTGGAAATACACTGCAAAATGAGTATTCTTTCTGTAACTGCAGCCTGAGTTGCACCCACAGTGGAAACACACAGCAAAATGAGTATTCTTTCTGTAACTGCAGCCTGAGTTGCACCCACAGTGGAAACACACAGCAAAATGAGTATTCTTTCTGTAACTGCAGCCTGAGTTGCACCCACAGTGGAAACACACAGCAAAATGAGTATTCTTTCTGTAACTGCAGCCTGAGTTGCACCCACAGTGGAAATACACTGCAAAATGAGTATTCTTTCTGTAACTGCAGCCTGAGTTGCACTCACAGTGGAAATACTCTGCAAAATGAGTATTCTTTCTGTAACTGCAGCCTGAGTTGCACCCACAGTGGAAATACACTGCAAAATGTGTATTCTTTCTGTAACTGCAGCCTGAGTTGCACCCACAGTGGAAATACACTGCAAAATGACTATTCTTTCTGTAACTGCAGCCTGACTTGCACCCACAGTGGAAATACACTGCAAAATGAGTATTCTTTCTGTAACTGCAGCCTGAGTTGCACCCACAGTGGAAATACACTGCAAAATGAGTATTCTTTCTGTAACTGCAGCCTGACTTGCACCCACAGTGGAAACACACTGCAAAATGAGTATTCTTTCTGTAACTGCAGCCTGACTTGCACCCACAGTGGAAATTCTCCCCCGCACAGCTTCCCCACTGACTCAGGGTGAGGACACCTCTCTAAGAGAGAAGCAAACTAAAATAAAAGTTGCAATCTACTGTGTAGAAAGGACTTCAATTCTTAAAAAGCAGGAAGAGACAGAAATCAGCAGCAGTCCTTTACTAATCCTGAGATTTAGGAGTGTTTATTGCCCTGCTGAATTCCGCCTCTTGGCTGGGAAAGCACTTGCTTTCCTGAAGGCTTGTGTTTTACTTGCACTCCTCTTGAATTTATTTTAGTGCAGCATTCTTTCATATAAAAAAAAACCAGCCCCAAACCCAAGACATTTTATTTTGTTGGCCAAAAAAGAACATAAAACATTGTCCACATCTTCTGAGTATCTGACCTCCATTTTTCCAATTCCACCTACCTTTCATGGAAGGAATCTACCCAGATAAGTCATGGGACCTAAGTGCTGTTTAGTGGAATGTGTGCCATGTGACAGGAGAATTTGCTAGACTGCACTCAGTAGCTATATGGTTTTTGGTATTCATGGAGAGGACATACAATTACTGTGCTTTTTCTTTGAGCCTACAGACCAAGGTCTGCAGTAATGCAATCTGTACCAGAATGAACCCAGCTTTCGTTACAACTTAGAGATGAGGAGCCCTGGGAGCTCTGTATTTTAACAGTTCCTTCAAACAAACCAAGTGAAGGCTGCAAAACTCAAAAAGCACATCCCCACATCCACTGCCCTTCACCACCTGGGCAGGGATAAATATGTACATGGTTCCAGAGGAGTATGCTTCATGCCTACTGCAGCATAGAGCTGAGTCTTGTTTGATTTGTTTACTTCAGTAATTCCTCTGAGTCACTGAGATTTTGAAATCTAAAGCCAAGGTCAGCAGCTACAGCAGGAGCTTCTGGGGTCTTTGTAGGCAGGAGGTGGAAGGAGTGGATTTCATTCCCTGCCAACACCAGTAGGATTTGGGAACAGCGAAGCCAGCCAAAATGCCAACCCTGTGATGCAGGTTGGGAACCGAACCGGAGGACTGCCCTCATACATCAACATGCTGAAGGGTCCTAAAACCAGGTGCTTTTCCTTTTCTTTTTCAATTTGTTTCCCTCACTGTAAATACTGCATATAAAGCCTTCCAAGTTCTGTTGGGTTGACAGCTTGCTAAGGTAGACTCTGGGGTTATGGTTCTACTGCAAAGAGGGTAATGTTGAAGTGAGCACAGAGCATTTTAAAGTGCTAGTGAAGCTGAGATTTCTGGCTTGAATATCTCTCCCAGACATTTGAATATCTGTTCTGGTCTGATTTTTGCTTTTCCAAATCATTCTTTTCTCTTATTCCTCCATGGTTTCATAACTTGTCCAGTCCTATTTACTGATTAGTCTTTGTCTCTTTCTAAAAAGTAAGGCCAGGGACTTTCTGTCATCTTTTAGGTCAACTGGCTCACCTGCTATAAGCATAGCCTGAAAGCATGGGCTTGAATCTGCTCATTCAGCCCCAGGAGTGCTCTTCTGTGGAGCTGGCTGTTTTCAGGAACAAAGACAAAACCTGTGTCCAGCTGTATGCAGAATCCAGACTCTGGTTTCCAAATGTTCCTCAGTAGCTGACAACCTTTGGCAAGGAAAAGAGACCCTTTTTATTCTATCCTGAACATTAAAAAAGCTGTAATAAATAGATGATAGCCTTAGAGGTGTGATTTATTTGTTTTATGAATCACAGAAGAGTCCATAACTCATAAAAGATTAAGGCTGAAACAAGTTGTATGGCTCTTGCATTACAAGTGGAGATTAATGTCTTATTTCATGAAGCACCATCATTAACTGCTCTACATTACAGCAGTTTAATGTTAGTGACAGAGAGAATTGACTTTTAACATTTTTTAGAGTATTCTGCATTTTGGTTTGTCTTTCCCAGGAGGATTTCTCTGAGACCTGAGAGGTTTTTAAAGAGAAGAGATCCTATCCCAGCCGGAGCTTTCTTACCTACGCCTGCACCCCACATCACTATTGCAGAGAGCCACAAGATCAGCAAGATAATGAGGACAGCTTTCTCCCCACATGTTGATTGCTTCAAACCCTTTGAGACCTTTTTTTTTGCACGCTGAGTCACCCTGAAATGACTTTCCCTCACATTTCCCTCAATTTACAGCACATCTTCCATGACCACAGTGGCTTTTGCTGCAAATGCTTCTGAAAAAAGCTGGAAGATCTCTACTCACGCACTGGGGCTGGGTTTGTGTCTATCAGACCATAGTAGCTTTGTCCTACCTTTTCCAGGGCTCCTCCCTCTCCAAGGCCATAATTAGTTAAATCTCATCTTTCACGGGCATGGTCGTACTTATCTTTGAACCACAGATTATATCCGCGAGGGACTTTATCTTTCCCTGTAGTGTGTCATATCACAGCACCACAGTATTGAAGAGGATGTAATTTGCTAAAATCTATTAAAACACTCCCATTTTAGAAATCCATTACAACCTTCCTTGTTGCTGTTATTACCATAGCCAAGAATGCCAACGCAACAGGAGAATTAACGTGATGAACAGTCCTGCAAAATGTGCCGTTACAAGCCGTTTCTAAAGCATCTTTCAAGGCATCTCTGTCAGCTCGTGGATTCTCTTTGGTTTTCTTTCTTTTCTAGAACTATTTGCTAGCCCTTAGTTGTGGTAAGTGATTATTTGTGCTTTCAAACAAACTCCATGAAAAACGTTTTTCAAGTGGAGATCAAAGAGCAAAGGCGAACATAAAAGCGCTCTTATAAAAACTGTGTATTAAAACCCCTAAGCTCCATCCATATGCCAATTACATCCAAACCTCATGGCCTCTTCTCTATGAGGCTTCTTGAAGGTGACAGAAGTGTCAGATGAAACAGAGAGGGATGCAATACAGAGCGGGAAATCGTGGAAGTGGGAGGTGGCTCCCAGCAGCCTTTGACTGAAGAGTGAGGGTTGGAAAGTGCAGTTCCACAGATCAACACCTGCAGCTCAAGCTGTGGTCCCTAATTACTGCACTCTGAGGCTGTAACAATTTCTAATGCTTGCAGGTGCCATTAAACAGAGTCTTTGCCATCTAGAAGGTAAGATGATGCCCTAAACCTACAGAAGCATGCAAAATCTTCAGTCCTTAGGAGGAATTTGGTCTTAAGAGATAGTTTTACTCTCTGAGACCACAAACTTTTAAACCCCAGATCTAAAAAGAGCCTTTGTACTACCCTCCTGTGATGGTTAGGGTGTTCACCCCCCAACACTTAAGAAAATCACCCAGACTAGACTCAGCTGAGCTGGAAATTGAACAAAGCTTTATATTTACAGCTTAGTACAATATACAGGGAGATCATGATAATATATACAGCTAAAGACAGAAATATGCAAGTTAAAATAACACAGAAACACAACAGCCCTCCCAGAAACCAGAATCCCCAGGAGGGGCTCTCAGCTACCCTTCCACCTTCTTCCTACCCCTCTACCTTACTTCAGACTTTGCCTTATGTTCAAGGTGACTTTGGAGTATCAGCCAGGGGGGGTAGGAAGCAGAAGGATTAGACAGGCGGCAGGTTAGGGAGAGAAGTGCAGCCCAAAGCCAGAGAACAAAGTCTGTTATCTCTGTTTGTGTTCTTGTTTTTATACATCTCAGCAAGCCTATGAGTGAAGTAGACATCACCACTGTTTCCTTTTCACAGCCTGCAGTCCAATTGCTCTCACTAAACCATCCCAGCTGGGCTCAAGCTAGCAGACCTCCTATGAGTTCCTTTAATACTCACGCACCCAGGTTGCTCATTGTTTTGCCTTCTGCCAGTGATGGACGAAACACCCACACAAAGATTCTCCCATAGGATATGATATCACTGATCACTGAAGATGCTTGGGTAGCTGGAGAAATTTTATGGTGTCAGTGCTCAGTGGACTTCAGCAAAGAGCAAAAAAGCCTTCAAGAAGTGAAATTATTTTGGATAATTAAACTTCCTGACTTGCTGCCTACAGTCAGTCCAGATTGCACTGCCATCTCCATGCAACCATAGCAACTTCTTCCTTCCAGGGTGTCCCAGATTAATGTGAACACCTGGAATAAAAAATCTGGGGCTCGCGAGTGAGGTACATAAAACTTTATTGATCCTTTGTACATGGCATGGATCCAGTCACACAGCAGTGATTCACCTTCCAAAGCCCTGTCTCAGCAAGGAACAGTGGTGGGTTCTCCAGAGAGTCCTCTCTTCTTTGACTGCTTCAAAGTCCCAATCAGGAATACTTTAAGGAGATGATTACAGGAAATTACACACTCCTTCAAGAGATGTCAGCCTTCTGCGCTTAGATTATAGCACATTCATATTTTCAAAGATAGCTCACAACCAAATAAGCTTTTTTTTCTTGCTTGTTGTTTTTACCAGGCTCATTTCAACACTCTGAAACAACCCCTTTAAAATGCCATCAGGGTTCAGTGGCAGCAGCCTGTGGGTAATTGAGGTTAAATTCTAGCCCCGGTCATATGCGGCTGCTCCTGTAAATGTGGGGAAACACAGTTGGAGCACATATCCCCCTGAGACTACAGTAGGCAGTGCTTTAAGGCAGGCATGGAAAGATAAATGGATGCAGAAGAAGCTCTGGAATTTTGCTTGAAATAATTTTTGCTTTGCTTTTAATGATCAAAACCATTCCTCCCACTGAACCACATAAAAAAAATGGTATTTGTGTCTGTGCCAAAGGTGGAGCGTTGTGTAGACCCACTGAATGAAAGACAAGTGAAAAATTGATGAGGAACTGGAAACCAGCAGCTCCCACCCTGTGAGCCGTAGTCTTTCATATACTCCTTCCATGGTGAGCATCTCAATGGGGCTAAAATCACAGTAGCTTCTTTGACTTCAAAGGAGATGCACCGGTTGGGAAGCGGAGAAAACAACCTGGAGTGCACTCCACCAGCTCTGCACAGCTCTGAAAGAGAGGAGAGCCCTGAATAAACCAACTTGCTAGTCAAGGGAGAAAAGAATAACCTTACTATACCCAGTTTTGGGTGAAGAGGAGAAGCTTCTACAGGTGATCCAGCTTTGTCTGAAACTCCAGAGGGGACCTTTAGCCATAATTTCTGGCATGAGAAAAATCCAGAAGTGTATCACAAAAAAGACTGAGAGATACAAGTGTCCTTGCTCTGTGAATGCTTCACTCTCCAGGTCCTGCTCTAGCAGAAGCTGGCATTTCTGAGCTGGTCCTTTCTCAAAGCCTGCTGACGCCCATCTTCACCTGCATCACAGTCCCGAAGTGTGTCCCCAGAGGGTCTGCCCCCCCCCCTACAGTAACTACAAATAACCCACTAATTAATTACACCTTTTTAATCTCACTACCTTATGTCTAACACAGCAGCTCCTCATTCTTCCTGGGGGAACTTTACTGGATTCAAAGGAAACACTCTCACTTCTCATCCGTGTCGTGTTCTTATAATACAGTTCTTCCCTAAAAGGAGGATATATGGGGAGGAGATCACAGATCACTGAATGCATCCATGTCTGTCCTTCTGTTGATGAGGCAAAAGAAGCTGCCATTCATGTGACATGGAACCAGAAATCCACAGATTTTTTTATCTGATCTGGTCTGTATCCCCTGTGTGTTCACACATAATAACATTTTCCCTCCATAGCATGTTTAATAAATTCCCTCTATTCTTTTGAAATGATGCCTTTGCAACCAAGGGAGTTCATTATCACCTGCTCACTGTGAGTAGAACCCCTCTAAAGCCCACCATGGCTTAGGAGTTAGATATATAGTGTTCTAATTGCATACCGTTAAGTGCTTTACCTATATTGAATATTCTCTGTGAAGTTGGTGGGGCCATAATTTCCTCCCCCATAATTAACTGAGTCCACACAGCAGCACTGGCACAGTGTCTGTTGGAAGGCAGGGAGGTGAAACAGATCTGCACAGGATCTGAAAGAGACCTTTATTTGTGCTGCTAGCTGAATAACAGAAGCATGGAACCACCGAATGATGGGGGTTGGATAACACCTCTGGAGATCATAGAATCATAGAATGGGCTGGCCTGGAAGAGACCTATAGAGGTCATTTGGTCTGGCCCTCTTGCACTCAGCAGGGACATTCTCACCAGTCCAGGTCACCCAGGGCCCTGTCAAGCCTCACCTTGAATGTCTCCAGGGAAGGGGCCTCAACCACCTCCCTGGGCAACCTTTTCCAGTGTTCCACCACCCTCATAGCAAAGAACTTGTTCCTAACGTGCAATCTTCTCAAGCCTGAACCCATTGCCCCTCGTCCTGTCACTACAAGCCTTTGCAAACAGCTTCTCTCCACCCTTCCTGTAGGCTGCCTTCAGGGACTGAAAGGCTGCTGTAAGGTCCCCTTGGAGCTTTCTCCTCTCCAGACTGAACAGCCCCAGCTGCCTCAGTCTGTCCTCGTAGCAGAGCTGCTCCAACCCTCTGATCACTTTGTGGCACTCCTCTGGGTCTGCTCCACCAGGTCCACGTCCTTCCTATAATGAGGGCTCCAGAACTGGATGCAGTACTCCAGGTGAGGTCTCACCAGAGCAAAGTGGCAGAATCCCCTCTCTGGATCTGCTGGCCATGCTTCTTTTGATGCAGCCCAGGACATGATTTGCCTTCTGGGCTACAAGTCCACACTGTCTGCTCATGTCCATCTTCTCGTCCACCAGCACCACCAGATCCCCTTCCACAGGGGTGCTCTCTAACACCTCATCCCCCAGCCTGTAGTGATAGTGAGGATTGTTCTGTCCCACGTGTAGGACCCTGCACTTGCTTTTGTTGAACTTCATGAAGTTCACTTGTGCCCACCTCTCCAGCCTGGCCAGGTCCCTCTGGATGACCTCCTGTTCCTCTGGTGTGTCAACACCACCACGCAGTTTGGTGTCATAATGGAGATGATCAGATCCAACCTCCCTGCTAAAACAGGGTCACCCAGAGCAGGCTGCCCAGCATTGCAGTGTCAAGGTGGGTTTGGAATCTCTCCAGAAAAGGAGAGTCCACAACCTCTCTGGGCAAACTGCTCCAGGGCTCCTGCACCTTCACAGCAAAGACGTCTAGATTGTGCTAGGTTTGTAAGTATTAAGATGACAAATGTCAGCAGTATCACATCACTCCTATCCCTGGCAAAGGACATTTCTCTCTGGTTCAGATGCTCCTGAGCCCAGCTGAGCTCCTTGTCCTAGACCCTCTGTGACCTCATTTTTGCCACGTCAGCAGTCATGCTTCACTGCCACCGCTTGGCATGTTCTAAATGGTTAGTGAAACTTCCCAAATTCATCTTGTCTTATAGAAAGAGAAACAAAGCAGGAGATAGGGTTTGAGAGGCTCGAATGTGAGTGAGTCCATATCAAAAAGAGAGAAGCAGGACATGCTGAGCAGCCAGTGCTGCCTGGAGCCACCACCACAAGCCGTGGCTGTGACACTGAGAGTCAGCTCTGTACCAGCACTGAGGAGGTTTCTGTGTTTCCCCTGCCTGGTCTGCCATGATTTCTGTCTCCTGGTTTCTTGAGACAAAGAAGTTAAGCAGTGTTTTTCCACAGGCTAGGCCTTTTGTACAGGCTGCTCCCTGCTATCCTACCAGCAGAAGCTCCTGCCAAGGTGGACACCTGTAGATTCAGTCCCCTCTACTGGTCTTTGTAACACTTGCAGGAGCAGCAGCACCCCTGGAACCTCTACCTCCCTGTCAAAGTAGGTTGAAATTGAGCAACGAGTCCAAAAGTTATTGGGGAGGGGAGGAGGATGTAGACACAGACACACAGACAAAATGATTGCATAAGCCTTGTTCCCATGAGAAACCAGCCAGAAAAACAAACTGTTCTAACATGGATTCTCATAACTCTGCCTAGTAAGTAGGTCATGCCAGGTCTCAAACTCATGTAACTTTGCCTTTATCACCAGTGGGCTTTCCTCTAGGAGGCAGTCCTGGTTTTGGCAGATTTGCCCCCTCATGTTTCAGCTCCCTGAGACATCCTTAAGGAAAAAAATAACAACAACCCAGACAAACCCTCTCACAGGTTGATATAATACAACACCAAAACTCACTGCAGCTGTACCACAGCAAGATCTATGCTGTGGGGCAGAATCTGGGACATAATAAACCAGCAGGGTACAGCTACAACACGAACTCTACCTGCTCCTGGTGCTCTAGGATCTAAAATTATGTTCTAGACCTCCACTGGGTCTCTTCTTCCCTTGAAGCAGGAGAATCTTCATGAGCAGTGAGGGCCTACTGACTTTCTGCTATAATTTTTGGAGAATCCCAGCAGAAAAAAAACCCCAAACATACCCAAACCCCACTTTGTTTTCCAAACTCTGCAGAATTCTGGCAATGTGCACCTTCAGGTGAGGACCAGACACCTGATAGTCAACTAAGTCAGGACTCTGGCAAGTCTGGCCAGAGCTGGGGGTGTGCAGCCTGCAGAAGAGGAGGCTCAGGGCATTGCTCTCTACAGCTACCTGAAGGGAGGCTGTAGCCAGATGGGGGTTGGTCACTTCTGCCAGGCAATCAGCTACAGAACAAGGGGACACAGTCTCAAGTTGTGCCAGGGCAGGTCTAGGCTGGATGTTAGGAGGAAGTTGTTGGTAGAGAGAGTGATTGGCATTGGAATGGGCTGCCCAGGGAGGTGGTGGTGTCACCATCCCTGGAGGTGTTCAAGCAAAGCCTGGCTGAGGCACTTAGTGCCATGGTCTGGTTGATTGGCTAGGGCTAGAGCTAGGTGCTAGGTTGGTTTGGATGATTTTGGAGGTCTCTTTCAACCTGGTTGATTCTATGATTCTCTTTCTCTTTCTTTCTCTTACTCTTTCTCTTTGTTTCTCTTTCCTTCTCTTCCTCTTTCTCTCTTACTTTCTCTTTCCTTCTCTCTTTCTCTTTCTTTCCTTGGAAACAAAAGAAAACAAACCCAGAAACTTCTCCACCTTCTGTAATTTACCTATTGCTTTAGTTTGTTTGTTTGTTTGTTCTTCTCTTAATATGGGGACTCTGAACACAATTTCTATCCCCTATCAGACTCTAAGTGTACAGAAGGAAGCCTTAAATTTGTTTTCATCAGACCCTCAGCGCATAGAAAACATCATAGTGTCACTTTTATTTCTACCAGCAACTGTGGTCAAGTGTGTTGCAAAGGCCCTGACTGAGCTGTCACATAATGTCTTTCTTTGTGCATTTATCCCTGTTAATTTCAAGGCAGTTGATCATCATAGAATCATAGAATCAACCAGATTGGAAGAGACCTCCAAGATCATCCAGCCCAACCTATCTCCCAGCCCTATCCAATCAACTAGACCATGGCACTAAGTGCCTCAGCCAGGCTTTTCTTCAACACATCCAGAGATGGTGCCTCCACCACCTCCCTGGGCAGCCCATTCCAATGCCAATCACTCTCTCTGGCAACAACTTCCTCCTGACATCCAGCCTAGACCTCCCCCAGCACAACTTGAGACTGTGTCCCCTTGTTCTGTTGCTGATTGCCTGGCAGAAGTGACCAACCCCACCTGGCTACAGCCTCCCTTCAGGTAGTTGTAGACAGCAATGAGCTCTGCCCTGAGCCTCCTCTTCTGCAGGCTGCACACCCCCAGGTCCCTCAGCCTCTCCTCACAGGGTGTCTGTTCCAAGCCTCTCACCAGCTTTGTCTCCCTTCTCTGATTCTTTGCCCTTCTCAAAGCAATCAGGGTTTGGTCAATCGACTCTTTTCTTGGCTTGGTTTTTTTTCCCCTTCTTTATGCTTGGTGATCAAGAAAGGTTGTCACATAAATGTCTGCTCCTCACACAGCCTGCTCTGCTCACTTTCTACATATGCTTTCCATAATGTTCCAGTGACAGGCCACAGCTTCATCCAGTGGAGCTGCCTGGAAATTAAATCTGCACATTTTTGTTTATAAATTGGGTCTGCAATTCAAGGGCCAATGGCTTTACAGTTCTGCTCCTTGCAAATCCTTCTGCGAGCACAAACATTACAGCAGCCAGCCTCCCCTGCAAAAAGAGCCAGGCTTAACCACAATCAAACCCAAGCCACAGGCCTTTTAGTAACAACCAAAAAGAAAAAAAGAGACAAACCAAATTTGTGCTCCCTTTTGATTTGCACACCAAGGTCCTTCTGTCACACGTGAGGATTTTCCAGGTGGTGTTACTCGTCTTGTGCACAACTTATTCTTCCCCCGGACTCAGCACTGCTCAGGCCACACCTTGAGTGCTGTGTCCTGTTCTGGGCCCCTCAATTCAAGAGAGATGTTGGGGTGCTGGAAGGTGTCCAGAGAAGGGTGACAAAGCTGGTGAGGGGCCTGGAACACAAACCCTATGAGGAGAGGCTGAGGGAGCTGGAGGTGTGCAGCCTAGAGAAGGAGAGGCTCAGGGGTGACCTCATTGCTGTCTACAACTACCTGAAGGGACATTTTAGCCAGGTAGGGAGTGGCCTCTTCTCCCAGACAACCAGCAATAGAACAAGGGGACACAGTCTCAAGTTGTGCCAGGGGAGGTCTAGGCTGGATGTTAGGAGGAAGTTGTTGCCAGAGAGAGTGATTGGCATTGGAATGGGCTGCCCAGGGAGGTGGTGGAGTCACCATCCATGGAGGTGTTGAAGCAAAGCCTGGCTGAGGCACTTAGTGCCATGGTCTAGTTGATTGGCCAGGGCTGGGTGCTAGGTTGGCCTGGCTGATCTTGGAGGTCTCTTCCAACCTGGCTGATTCTATGAACACTACACGTGCATTTAAAACACTTTGCTGGGAAAAAAGGGGAAGGAACTCAGCCCAGCAGAAAAATAAACATTGGGCTGAAAAGTAAAAAAAACCCAAGCCAAGAATCCTGCTATGATCAGAGATAAATTATAAAGCAATTGCAGAAAAAAAAAACAAACAACCCAACTCTAAACCAAAGTTACCCAGGATATTTGACTGTGATGAAGAATAATTGTCAAGTGTTACCTGACCGTGGCAATAACCACTCTTCCTTCTGCTGATCTGCTCTGTGTAAAGCTGTTCTATTTTCTGTCACCTAAATATATCCCTCTCTTCCTGAAAGCCTGATGAAGAACCCAGCTCCTTTTTCTTCTCCCAACATGCCTCAGCTTGAAATTGCTGGAGCCGTGATGCTCCTCTTCTCTCCATGGCCAAAAGTGTGAACAGTGAGGATGAGATTTCTCTCACCTAGTTTTAATCACTGCAAAAGTGGGTATTGAGTGCCAGCTACCTCTCTAGGTGCTTTCTATGACCAGTACAAAGAGAAGAGCCCTTTGGAGGTTCTGCTGACTATTGATAAATCATTTAGACTAAACACCTATAAGTAGGTGAGATGAATCCCACCCACAGAGTTTGCTTCTTCCTTCAGGCCAGTTAGATATAAATGCTGCTTCACCCCGATCTAGTTTCAAGGCTTTTTGCAACAAGGCTTTCAGTCAAAAATGCAAATTCAGTGAAAACAAGACCTTTTTGTGGGAAAGGGCTGGTTTCTGATTCCTGTCTGAAGGAGAAAACAATAGGTGTGGTTTCTACACTTTGAAAAAGCAGAATTTCCATCTTCTGTTTGAAACAAGCCTCCTGTTTGAAATTCACACTAATGTGTAGTCACTTAAAAATGAAGGGTCAACATAAAAAAAAGGAATCACTCCACTGGGCCAGCCTTCCCCTTTATATTTAAATCACAGATCTGTGAAGAAATCTCTCATTTTCCCTTTCATCCTGATTCAGAAGAGGAAAATTAAAAACCCAATCAAAACTTCAAACATCTATTTGGGAAATGAAAGCTATTTCCAATACAGCTTTAATGCTTTATAGGCAGTTGAATCATCTCAGGCTAAAAGGGCTGAGCAGACTTCACCTGGGTTGAGGTAACCTTGCTCTTAGTGGTTTCCACTCTTCTTTTGCTGTTTGGTGCCTAGATCCAGCAGTGGTCATGGGTACCCCAGCTGGGTGATGGGGTGATGTTGCAAACACATTGGCCATAAACTCTGTCAAAGGTGATGGGCACAAAGTTGCCCATGTTATGCCCATGGTCTGAGACAAAAGGACTTAGATCATGTTTTATGTGGGAGTCAAGTGAGCAAGTCAGCAAGGTGCAGAGCCCCACTTGGGACATGCATCTCTTTGCTTGGACTTGGTGCCTTCCTGACACAATCAAAGGTGAACTTCACATCTTAATTGTAGGTATTCCAGTGGAGGATTATTACTTTTAGATTGTTTCCTTGGTTTTAACCTAGGTTTTTTTTTCTTTCTTTAACATTTATTAGGCTTTCCTTTTTCTATTACCAGATGACTACCATTTCAGTTTATAGCCTTTTCTCACATGCATAACAAAAACAAACCAAATCACTCCTTCTCCCCCCCACCAACCACTGTCACCTCCTCAGTCACCACTGTCCACATTAAGTGTCATAGAAATTTGTTCTTCTTCTTGTTCCAGCTGAATGATTTCTGATTGTTTTTGTTTTGCTGATTTCACTATGTCAATGTAAGAATGCCAGTCACTGTTCTTGTCTAGCTCTCATTCAAAAGAACAAAGTCTCTCTTTGCTGTGGCTAGGACTGGGTGATAGGTTGGACTGGATGATCTTGGAAGTTTCTTCCCAGTTTCGACTGATTCTGTTCTATGATTCTGTGATTCTTGTGCTGAATCAAAAGGCCAACAAACTGTTCAGCAGATGCATAAAAGCCAGAGGGAACTTTTCATGTGTGTGAGTTTATGCTAGGTTATGTGTGGGAGTTACCAGAGCAGCCTCTGGTGTCAACTGGTCACAGCAGAGCTGTCCTGTCCCTGGCAGGCACACTTCCCACTCCACAAAGTCCCTTAGTGCCCTCTGAGCTGTTGCCATCCCTTAATGCAGCTGCATGAACACCAATATTGAAAAAGAGTTAACATCTCAGCATGAAACTAAGCTGTACGGCATATGCTTTTAACATTAGAAAGAGGAAACAGTTCAGGGGAAAAAAAAGATGCAGACCTGGCAAGTTTGTCTTTGTGGGGGAGAAAAAAGAAAAGAAGAAGCAGTAAAACCAGTGGAGATCCTAGATCCTTGCCTTTCTGAGATGGAGATGGGCCAGAGCAGCAGCAGCAGCAGCAGCAGCAGCGTGAGGCTGAATGTGCAGATCGGTGCCTGAGAAGTGTTGCTGCAGACACAGCAGGGTTAAATTCGCAGGGGTACCCACCCCATTCCTGGCACTGAGGGCAGGCTGGCTTTCCCAGCGACAGCCCTTTCCTATCACAGCCTCCTCATCTGCCCGCTGCACGACTGCCAGATGGATTTTGCAGGGCTGTGCAGGCTGGCACGAGGAATGCAGCAGCTCTGTGTGATTCAGGAGCGATGCTCAGGAGCGTGCGGAGTGCTGCTGCCAGAAACTGTGAGGTTCTGTGCATTTTCAGGTGCAGCTCCTGCACCTTCACTTATTCCAGCAATTAAGTTAGGAGGGTGTTTTGGCTACAGAGAGGGACTTCAAAAGAGGCATTATGTGCATTCCTGCAACAATAAGCAAATAAGTGGAATCACTTTACTGGAGGAAAACAATATTTTTGAATCAGTACCTTGTGACAGTGGAGGGACTGGGGCTGATTTTTAACTTAAGCCAAGAGACACACAGATGAGGCCTGGAGCATCAAACCTTGTTCTTATCTCTCCAGCGGGCCAGCACAGGTGTAGCCAAGAGTAAAACCAGACCCACAGCAGAATACTACTCTGAGAGGAATGGAATACTGAGAGGAATGGGATACTGAAACCATCAGGCCACTGCTTGATTGTGTGGCCAGTAGCTTTGTGATGAGCATTGTGCCCCCAACAAATCCACCCCACCTTCCATTTTGGATTTCCCCTCTGGTTTGTAAGCAGTGTCAGTTGCAGGGCTTCTAATTAATGGGAGGCCCAAAGTCCTGTGGGAAGGCTGACTCACAGTTGAGGGAATGGCAAAGCAAAAGGCTGTCCCATCCAGGCAAAGCCTTTGGAGTCTAAACCCCTTTTCTTCTAAAAGCAAATACTCTGATGTGAACCATTATGACCTTCTGAGTTTGTGGGATCAGGATAAGGGCTTTGTCTTATGGTGACCTAGGAGTTTACTGGGAGTTACAGCCCCTGGTATGTCTTTAATAAGGATACAGCTTGTCCTTTGGATTCACTTTCCCTCCAGCTCTCTTTCTTTTGTGCCTCCTATGTATTTGCTTCATGTGTGTGAACACATGTGCACACACACAGAAGCCACAGCTATGTGGGTGGATAAGCCACTGCACTACATCTCTTTGAAAAAGCTTTTCAAAGAGAATGAGCCTCTCCTCCCTGGTTGGAACCTGGAAGAAAATGGGAGCCTAAAACACTGCTGCTGTTGCTCTGGTGGAAGACCAGGGATACACCAAACTCACTGAGATGCTCTTGAACTGTGTCCAGTTCTGGGCCCCTCAATTTAAGAAAGATATTGAGGTGCTTGAAAGTGTCCAGAGAAGGGCAGCAAGGTTGGTGGTGGGTCTGGAGCACAGCCCAGTGAGGAGAGGCTGAGGGAGCTGGGGGTGTGCAGCCTGGAGAAGAGGAGGCTCAGGGCAGACCTCATTGCTCTCTATAACTACTGAAGGGAGGTTGTAGCCAGGTGAGGGTTGGTCTCTTCTCCCAGGCATCAAATGACAGAAGAAGAGGACACAGTCTCAAGCTGTGCCAGGGCAGGTTCAGGCTGGATGTTAGGAAGAAATTCTTCGTGGAAAGAGTGATTGGCATTGGAATGGGCAACCCGGGGAGGTGGTGGAGTCACATCCCTGGAGGCATTTAAGAGGAGGCTGGATGCCATGGTTTAGTTAATTAGAAGGGTTAGGTGATACACTGAACTTGATGATTTTAGGTTTCTTTTCCAACCTGGCTGATTCTGTGATTCTGTGAGATGTGGCATTTCAGGATATGGTTGAATGGCCATGGTGGTGCTAGATTGACAGCTGGACTTGATCTTAGAGGTCTTTTCTAACCAAAACAATTCTGTGAGAGTTACTTTTATCTTCTTCACACATGATTTCTTTTTTTCTTCTTGTTTCCAACAGTCAAGAAAGTTTTAACTTTCCACTGCATGAAGTCCACACCCAGAAGTTCCCTTCTTCACCTGTGGTTCTATGCTTGAAGGCAATGCAGGAAGGGCACATGCAGCACCACAGATGTCAGTGGGTCTTCATTGTTACTAGGCTGTGCCTCATGTATTTGAGGATAATTTTCCATGACTCTTCATGCTTTAAGGGAACTTTCCTACTCAGATGTCAAAGCTACAGACTTATTTTCTCCTCTGGAAGAACCAAGGGAAGGCAGGGAGGTGTGGAGAGTTTTGTGTATCTATGTATGTGGTAAATCTGGGTTAGAAATACTTGAACCAGCCTAGGCTGATACTTCAGTGCAGCTGTGTGAAGTCAGACAAAAAGCCTGTTTTTTTTAATTCACTGGCTCTACATGCAGGAGAATTGCACAAGATGGACTGTCCCTTTCCTCCTTTCTGCTCATGTCAATGGTACAGAACAGAAACTCCTACATGCAAGAAAAAGGTCACCTTGAAGTTACACAAATCATTCTGAGGAGCATTGCCCTACCTTGCCTCTTCTAAGCCTCTTCCGTTTCCTCTTCAAGGTATCATGTGAAAGCAAACCACAACAGTCTGTGCCATCTCTTGCTCAAGTAGCTTATTTTTATCCAGCAGTGAATATCCTCACTTCCCTCTTTTCAATAGATCAATGACTCTCCCCAAGTCTCTCACTTGCAGCAGAGCTCCCTGCAGACTGAACTGTGCCTGCACCAATGGCATCCTTGAGTCAGACACCAAACATGCTCTTGGTTTGTAGGTTTTTTTTTAATGGTGACATTTTCATCATTGGAGAGATCATGGGAAAAGTTCAGTGGAAAAAAACATTATGTACATTCACCTCAGAAGTTCTCTCCTGGCATGACAGTTGCTGTCTTACCCAAACTCCCCACGCTGAGCAAAATCAGTGGGTTCATACTCAGTTTTTTTTTTGGTCCTGTTCCATGCAAATTTAGCTGCTTGGAATTTTAGCTGGTAAAGGCTAAATGAAAATGGGTAAAGGTATCAGCAAGTGACCTCTTTTATTTTTAGACATAAGAAGATAGCTGTGGCCAGGCTGGATGAGGCTCTGGCCTGTCTGATCTAGGGTAGGGTATCCCTGCCCATGGCCAGGGGGCTGGAACTAGAGGATCCTTGAGGTCCCTTCCAACCCTGACTGATTCTATCATTCTATGGTTCCTCCCTTTACATAATCAAAAAGCTGTGTCAGTTGGTAATATTGTAAAGGCAAGGAAAAAATTAGTCAGAGAAAGAAATGCCTATGAAGCATGCATATGAAATATGATGCATATGAAATATGATGTGCTACCCCACCAGGTAATGTTGCCTGCCACTGCACTAAGTTATCCCAGATTAACAGAAAGGTAGGGGTTGGAAGGGACCTCTGGAGACCATCTAGTCCAATGTCCCTTCAGAAAACAAAACAACTCCCCCTAAAACACCCAAATCAACTCAAGGAAAATGTTAAATTGAAACTGGAAGATGTTAGGTGGAACTTCCCACAGTAACCTGTGCTGCACTTTGCTGAGATGAGAGCTGCTGCAGAATGTTGTGTGATTTGCATGTCTTACAGAGATCAGCATCTCAGACTTTGGGTCGAGCACAGCCAAAGGCAGTGTGGGATCAGAAACTGCAGTGCCAGGCAGGATTCGCATTTGCCATATGACAAAACCTGTTACTCTTTCACCCTGTTTTTCTGCCCTGTCTTGCCTTTGTCCTGGCTCTTGCCATTTTTCACACATGCAGGTGACCTACGGTGCTGCCTTGAGGTCTGCCTCCTTTGACTTCTTCCCAGAAATCATAGAATGGTATCAGTTGGAGTTACAGACCATGTATCAGTCTCTGAGTAAGGATTTTACAGCCTTAACTGAGAAAGGAGCTACTTCAGCCACAAACTAAGACAAACCCAAGCAGAGATGTGCTGGAGAAAGGATGATTTCTAGCCATGCAGAGCAGAGGCATTCTCTCAGCAGGCCAAGGCCTGGCAGAATATTTCACAGCTTTTCAACCAGGCCTTTATCCTCATTTAAGTGTTTGCAGCACAGATGTCAGCAGCTGTCTGTCAGCTCCCCCTCAGCCCTCCATGCCTACTCTTAACACAGACCCCACAGTTTATTGCATCTAAGTGATTTGCTACCAAGACTTGCTAAGCTTCCCTGTCCCCCCATCCAAAGATGACACTCTTATGTCTGTCCTGGCTCAGGAAGGAGTCAAATCTTGCAGAGACTTCAGGCATGAGTGGGAATCTGAGCAGCCTGGAGCTCCCCAAATGTGTGTCTTCCTCTCAGTTAAGATAGAGACAAAGCACAGCTCCCTGCTACAAGTGACTGCTCAAGATTTCATGCCAGGCATCCTCCTCTAGCAGAGCATCAGGCTCTTCCTCTTTTATCTGAGCCCAGAGCAGGTCCAAACTGGAACTTCAAACATACAAGCAACAGATGTTGTGAACATCAAGGGCCCCAGAAGGCGATTCAAATCCCATGATCCCAAAAGAGGAACTTGCTTTGTGAAATGTTTTCTTGCATATAGCCACAGATACTAGAAATCTCACGAGGACAGCCAAGCTGATAACATTTCCACTGTTCAGAAGGAACACTTCTGCAGTCAGAACAGACAAGGATATTTTAGTAACTGCAAACTTAAACCAGAGCCCTGCTTCAGCACAACTGAAACACTGCCTCTTTGCCCACTGCAGAGACCATCTGGATCCTCCCATCACCCTTCTCACTCACATTTAATTCTATCAGCCACACTGCTTCGCTGCCCCAAATTTTGTCTCCCTCTACCTGTTAGTTCGACCCTGCCCACCAAGTGTTCAGCTTCTGGGGATATCTGCACAACATCAAGGGATTTTTATCACAGAATCACAGAATCAATGAGGTTGGAAGAGACCTCCAAGATCATCCAGTCCAACCTATCACCCAGCCCTATCCAGTCAACTAGACCATGGCACTAAGCTTGTCTTGAACACCTCCAGGGATGGCAACTCCACCACCTCCCTGGGCAGCCCCTTCCAATGGCAAATCACTCTCTCTGTGAAGAATTTCCTCCTAACTTCCAGCCTATATTTTTATGAAAGGCTTTGTGAGTCAGAAGGGGCTATCTCTTTAAAGGAGGAGCTGGATGGATTTCTTTCCCCCCAGGCTGCTGAAATACACAAATATTGTCACATTTGCTCTTTCAAAATAAATACATGAAGGCTGCAGGCTAAGCAGGGATGGAGACTTGCAGCTGCAGGGTGTAAAATTGGAATCCCCATCTATGGTCACACCGCAGGGCTGCTCCCCTTGCACAACAGGCAAAGGAAGGAAGTTGAAAGGAAGCAATTTATGAGTTAGCTCTGAGTAATACAATGATATGGTTGGCAGTGCCGAGGTAGAAAAGCCTGTATGACAGAGTGAGAAGATGTGGGCTTGTAAATCAGTGCTGAGCTGGAAACTAATGTGAGGAGGAGAAAGGCTGCCTAATTTTATCAGTGTGCATCCAGTATGGTTGAGGACAACAGTAGATACTGAGGATAAAGGGAACAGAGGGGAAAAGGCTGCTACCTACACCTTAAATGTAATGTAAATGGACAGGCAGTGTTTTCTTTTCATTCATAATTTCCCCTGAAGGAGGTAACTTCCCTAGACCAAAGTGATTTTCTCCTAACACACAGTGACATATTGACTTACTCAATGGTTTAGAGATACAGGAGGGTTTTTCCCTCTGTAATTCCGCTTATTGCTCTCACTTTTTCACAGTTCTCAGTAATGAACAACTTCATATGAAACAAAACATACTCAGAGTCACTCAGCTACCTGCACTGCGCTTGAATCCAACTACACAGCAACTTCTCCTAGAGGTTGAATGCATTTTTTTTCCCCTTAGTCACTTGGCACCTCTGTCAAATTAATTTCTTGGTCCCATCGATGATCAAGGATATCATAAAGCATGGGAATAAAGGCTTCAAGAACCAAAACTCTGGTACACACTTGAGTTTTGATTAATCTCTGAAGGTTCAGACAAGGTTTGGGGTATTTATGGAAACATATACATAAACTCCAGGCTTTTAAGATTTGGTAATCAATATTTAATTTATTCCTCTGCAGACAGCTCCAGCCTACCAATTATTATGCATTTGTTTAAAAGAAGAGGTCTAATGGTAACACTTCTGGCTCTGAAGATAAAGTCCAGCATTTAGAAAGGTACAAGAAATGTAAATTGAACAGAGAATTCGAAACCATCTGCTGAATTTTTATTTAATTAAGGCTTCATCTGCATTTGAAACACAAATTAAGGTAAAGTGTGAATTTAAATGAAAAAGAGATTGATGAATAACTTCATGGGCATTTGAGTTCTGGAACAAGAATGCATTGTCCCTATTTACCTTATACACTTCAAAATTATGCTATTCAAATTAGAAACACAGAATCTTCTATTCAAGAACAAGAGCATCGATATTTGGAGTTAATCAGAAGCACTCAAGAGTAATCTATATGCAAGATGGTTTATAAGAGAAGTTAGCAAGGAATTGTGAAATGAGCTTCGTGTTCTACAGGTTATGTAGTTCATAGAAATTCAGTTTAGGAAATTTTCAAGTGCACAACTTACTCAAACCTGACACTAATTCATCAGAGACTCATAGAATCAACCAGGTTGGAAGAGACCTCCAAGATCAACCAGTCCAACCTAGCATTCAGCCCTAGCCAGTCAACCAGACCATGTCACTAAGGGACTTATCCAGGCTTTTCTTGAACCCCTCCAGGGACGGTGACTCCACCACCTCCCTGGGCAGCCCATTCCAATGCCAATCACTCTCTCTGCCAACAACTTCCTCCTCACATCCAGCCTAGACCTGCACTGGTACAACTTGAGACTGTGTCCCCTTGTTCTGTAGCTGGTTGCCTTGCAGAAGGGACCAATCCCCACCTGGCTACAACCTCCTTTCAGGTAGTTGTAGACAGCAATGAGGTCTGTCCTGAGCCTCCTTTTCTCCAGGCTGCACACCCCCAGCTCCCTCAGCCTCTCCTCATAGGGTTTGTGTTCCAGGCCTCTCACCAGCTTTGTCACCCTTCGCTGGACACATTCTGAGTAGTATCTTCCTTGAGTGTAAATCTGGTGTAATGCACAGAAAAAAGGGTGTCTCGTTCAAGGAGACAAAGGACATTAAATGCAATAGTAATCATAGACAGTTCAGGGTGATCTAGGCCTTTTTGGGTTGGCCAGATAAGCTACTTCTGAGTACAGACAAGTTGCAAAAATTGAACGCCACAGGGACAGCTGAAGGCTGAAATCCTGGTCCAGCTGAGTTTGTCCTGAAACTCAAGATATCCTGAGATCTCTCCAGCCACAGAATAAAAGATTCATCTCATTCATTGTGGCACCCAAGAGGAGTCTGTTGTGTTTTCCCCAAGAGGACTTGCAGGCATGCATTGAGAAATCTCTCCTTTAACTTGGCATGAGCTGTAGCAAGGCTGAAACTCCATTGACTTGCCCTATGAAAGTGATGAGGCATTAGTTTTAGTGGTGAAATACACTGATTTCAGGCCACACTTTTGCCAGACTCAGTTTTTGCTGCCGTCACCAAAGTTTCTCTGACCTTCTGCCCCGTAGAATGGCTCCAACTTTGTTAGGGTTTAGGAGATCCAAAATGTTTCTCTCTGAAGCTTCTCCCACACAGCAGGCTTTAGTGATTCATATAAAAGAGCCTCTGGAGCCAAGCAAACAGAGTTTTGCAAAATGTGAAGCACCCTTTTTGCAGTGGTTGTCAGGATGGACAAAAGCCAGGGGGCTGAATCTGACCCATGCTCGACCACACAGATATTGGAACTGATGCTGCCTCGCTCAGCTCAAGGGAGCTTAGCTATGGCTTGCAAGAGAAACAGGAGAATAGAGGCTGAATCTGGAGTAATCCAGGTTACTGCTTTGGCTCTAGAAAAAAAAAAACCTAATTCCTCCTTGCTGGAAAGCCAAAAATTCCCTATCAATAGTGGGCCTACATCAGGTGTTTCATTACAAAAGGTCACTTACGAATGTGTTCCTCTTCCCCTGACAACTGGGTGGACCACCACATATGCTGGAACAGGACTAATAGCCCCAAAATAATGTTAACTCCCGACCACACTAACAGTCCCATCAGGGAACAGTGATGAACTCATGGTGTAGATGATAAAAAGAGCAGCTGTGGCAATCTTATGTTCATTGCTAGTGTTTACAGCCTTCTGCAGAAAGTAGGAAGCACTTTGCTTTGACATCCAAATACACCAATTCCTCTCCCCCCCCATCCCCAAATAAACAAACATTTCTTTTAGTTGGACTGTTAAAAATGATTTCTCCCCAAATTCTTTTTTTTCCTCAGAGTCAAAACTTACCTCCTCAGACACAAAGACACTCCAGAATACACAGAAGTCTAAAACACCCCAGTAAGTAAATAAAATCAAATAACTGTAATAAAATAATAATGATGATTAGAAGAAGAAGAAGAAGAAGGAAAAAAAAAGGAAGTTAATTCTAGCCTTTTGTTTGTTTCCATTGTAAAATTGCCACGGGACTGAGGAAATATAGCAGCTCTTAATTTTAATAGTTCTATCATAGTAGATTGGCTGGGTATTAATTGTGTTAATGGTGATCATACTGAATTCATTTGGTATTTATTGAGAGACCACCTGTGCACCCATATGGTTTCCATCATTATTTAGGAGTAGTTAATGGACCCATTAGGAGTTAGCAGAAAGATGTGGGCTGGCAGTGCTTCCCGAGAGTGGTAGAAACATTCTGTTGATATCCATTGCATTTTGAAGGTTTTCCAAAGAGCTATTTGCTTCCCACCAATTTTCTTCTTTAAATTATAGATAATCTCATCTCAGCTTTCGAGAACTCCTGGAAAAATGAGTTTGTGTTTCTTTGCCTCTGACAAATCTAAGGGGACTACCTTTAGCCTTTTGATTTTGCACATGATCTCTTAACTCGTTCACTGGGTAGGTCTCTGGAGGAAGCAGAGCGCAGGAAAGCTTCCAGAGTCACAGCAGAGCTTCTGGAGGGTGGGTGCCCTTGTGTGCTGGGGGGAGAGGCTGAGAGAGGATGGGGAAAAGGGGAAATGTTTACTGGGACTCTCGGCCTGCAGTGTGACCAATTTGCCCATGCAATATGTAGACTCGGTTGTGCAAGACCAGAAACCTGTGGTGGGGAGGGGATGATGGGGGAGTCACATGCAGGGAGTCAGCCTTGACTGTCAGCAGAGGAGAAGGAAGAATGCTTTGGCTGGGTGTGGTGGTAACCAAGGCTGCTCACTGACCGCAGTGACCTCCTGCTTTGATCCACATATCTGAAAAGGCACTGCTGAGGCTCTGCTGCTGCACAGGGGGAGTAAACACGCAAGGGGTTAGAGCAGAGGATTTCCATTTTTGGTGCCATGACAATGGGCAGATGGAGGAGCATCTGTATAGTTTCAGTGCAAAAGGACAGTTACTTTGTTCAAACTGGAATTGCTGAAGCAGTCTGAAAGAAGTTAAGTGCTTATTTCCCCAGACACAGGGAGTCTAACTCCCTCCCTGCTCCCATACATGAGCAGTTCAAGCTTGCTTTCTGTGTGCATCTCTAACAACATGAAGTGTATGCAGTCTTTGCTCTGTACTAGTATCCAGATCTCAGCCATCTCTAACAGCATTTGAACTTATTGGCCAAATGCAACTAAATCTGATAAACCAGCAGAGGTCTCAAAGGCTGTAGGTTCATACAGGTGTTGTAAAAGTTGGGGGAGGAAGGGGAGAGATCCCAGCTAGAGTACAAGAGTACAAGAGGTTCTGTAGTCCTAGGGAAAAAAACCTTGCCACTCCTCAGTGATCTTTTCTCTCTCTCTCAGATGTCTGAAGGATTTTCACTTGTATTTAAGACTCACTGCCTCTCATGCACACCCAATGAGGAAAGCATTGATGCTGCAGCTCTCCTAGATTTGAAATCAGGAAGCCACATAACACACATCATGAGAAGCCAAAATTCATTAGTGCTCTTACTCATGGAAATACTTGCTTCAATAATCAGGGAAGAGACCATCTCTGACTTGTTTTTTCTTTTATCTGTTTTTTCCCTCCAGAGAAACAATTAAATTAACAGTTATTCATCATGAGAGTATTCACAGTGTGAACAAGACCTGAAACAAACGTTCCTGTATGTAAGGAGAGCAATCAAGTCACTGTTGGCATGATTCTGGGGATCATGCACAACCCAATCTTGTTAAATGAGGCTGTGCCCTCACCTACACAACTTTGGCATTTAAAGGAGGCTCTGTAGAAGCCAGGTCAGTCTGCAGTGCACTTCATGATGGGATCTCTTCCTTTCCTCGACCTGTGTCCAGGATTGCAATCCTGTTTACTATCCTGCTGCTTCATTGCATGATCCTGAAATCTGCTATCTCACAGTCACTGCAGCCAAGGCTGCCTCCAAACTTCTCATCTCCTCCCAGACCTTTTTTTACTCGAACAGAAGGAAAGACTTCTTTACTGTGGGGGGTGTCAGAGCACTGGATCAGGCTGCATAGAAAGATTTTTGAGTCCCTTTCTCTGGAGACTTTCGAAACACACATGGATATGTTCCTGTGCAACCTGATGTGTGCAAACCTATGTTAGCAGGGGTGTTGGACTAGAAGATCTCCAAAGGTCTCTTCTAGCTCCTATCATTCAGTGGTTCTGTGTCTATTTGGGCTGTGTTCCTAACCAGCTATGAATATGATAGATGCATCCATGTTAGCATTTTCATAGTTCCCTTTTGAAGGAAATCTCCCAAATATCTCCTTTTACTGTGCTTAGGTTTGAAGTGCACCAATTAGATTATTTTGGGAGGAATGTAAACCAAATTATGTGCATTAAAAGGGCTTCAACTGCTCATAAGCTTTCAGTCTAGTGTACCAGACTAGATCTGCTGCAAAACAACCCCCAAACACATAGAGTGTGAGGGTCGTGTCCTCATCACCATCAGTTTTGCTCCATAGATCTGCCTCCATTGCATTGCTCCTCCAGCAGAGCAGATCTTTGTGCTCATGTCAGCATTCTGTGGAGATCAGAGCATGTGCACACTGTGCTAGTGCACTCCTACATTTCTTAAGAACAGCTATTATGAAGTTCCTTCCCCAGTTTTGAGAATCTTTTCAGTTCATTTAGTTCTAATTGCTGCTTGGTAATAGAACAGTGCTTTTGCTTTTGTTTCTTGTAGCAGTGATGTAAGATCTTGTGGCTTGAAGTGTCACAACACTGAGAAGAAAGCAGAATTTGATGGCTTCACTGTGTAACCTAACTCCTGTCCAGACCTCTTCTCAGTCCTTGGCATGGTCAAAAGCTGTTAGAATCATAGAATAGAATCACAGAATCAACCAGGTTGGAAGAGACCTCCAAGATCATCCTGTCCAACCTATCCCATGGTCTCATGGCACTAAGTGCCTCATCCAGTCTTTTCTTGAAGACCTCCAAGGACGGTGCCTCCACCACCTGCCTGGGCAGCTCACTCCAATGCCAATCACTCTCTCTGTGAAGAACTTCCTCCTAACATCCAGGCTATACTTTCCCTGGCTCAACTTGAGACTGTGTCCCCTTGTTCTACTGCTGGTTGCCTGGGAGAAGAGGCCACCCCCCCACCTGGCTACAATGTCCCTTCAGGTAGTTGATAGATGTTGATAGATGGCTCCTCAGAAGGATAATATGAAGTGACTTCTGGCTTCAGCTCCTTCACTGAAAGAGTGTGCCTTCTAAGAGAGGAAGCCTTAAATGCTATCCTACTTACAAAACCTTAGGGCAAAACCAAATGAAAGGTCCATAAGAGCTGGAGCTCTTCTTTCCTGGGGAAGGGCAAGGTAAGACCCTCATAAATGGGGACAATCCTGAACCACACCACACCATGAGTGAAATGAGACCTGCAGAAACACTGAAGTATTTTCTGGTGGTTTTGGCTACTTGGGTCTTTGAGGATGATGAACTATGGAAAAACAGATGTGCCAAGCTCAAAGGGCTTGGCTAATTGTCACAGAATTTAGCGGGTCCTTGCTGAAAAGGATCAATGTGAAACAGAAATGTCCTCTGCCATGAATTGCCTCAGATTCCCCAGTTTCATTTTCCTTCAGTCTGACATAGATTCTTTTCTGTGCCAGTCTCATCATTCTCTTAATAATGTTCAACTTTAGATATCTTCTGTGTCCAAGTATGTCTGGGTAACTATGAAAACCTCTGTGTGGACATGAGTCCTGAGCTGGCTGGCTAGTGTGGCTCTGTTATTAGCAAGCAGAGAGCAGCACTGCTAAAGTATGACTCTTCTGACCCCTTTTAGGTGTCCTTAGAAGGAGATAGTTGATAATCCTGGCAAAGCTTGTCTCTCTGCCTTAATTATACACAGAGCTCAGGGTAATTAGCTCAGCAGCAGGTATCTGAAGCTGAATGGGATGAATTCCATCCCAGCTTCACTTAGGAGGATATTGGACACAGAAAGATGCTGCATGTGGTCAGGGTATAAAGCTCTGAAGTGAGAGATCACTTTGGAGACATCCACTATGTGCAGGCAGCACTCACAGCTCACACCTTCTCTGTATGAGGGATTGGGCTGAGGCCAGTGTGTACCATGGCTGGTCTGGGTGCTGATGGGAGTGAAGGTTGGAAGGACCTAATTCTGGGATCACATGTAAGCCTACATCTATCAGACAGCACAGAGCTATTTCTGAGCTGCAGAGACCCAGAGACACATATTCTCATACAAGAGTTTGCCTACAAATGGGATCTAGCTTTGAGTTGGTGTTTTTTAGTACTGAAATGGAGGATGGTCTCCATCACACAGTATAGAGCTTGGAGAACAGCAGGTAAGATATATGGAATCAGGAATGAAATTGCATTCAGTCTTTGGTTGGACACTTTGGTAGTGAGACTCCATAAGAACTCACCCCAGATCTGAATACCTCATTATTTGCATTTATGATTATATGTTTAATGGACTACCAGCCTTCCTTCCTCTGGGTACAATCTGTGTGGCCAAAAATAATGTGAGATCTTGTCTTTACACCATGTTCTGACTCCCAAAGGAACAGAAGAACCGTGAGAAGGTCTGATGTGATGTTATTTCAGTCCCACAGTTAGCTCCCTGAGTGATTCAAAGTGCTGGGGGGGAAATAAAAAGAGTAAACAAATACCTGGAATGAAAATATATGTCCCCAGAGCCACACACACCACAGTCTGTCAAAGCAGGAAAGACTGACACCCAAACCCTCTTAGTGGTATCTAATGTCTCTAAAAGGTTTGCTGGACAATTTGTCCACATGCTCTGGAGGGGAAGTTGGACAAATTGTATTGTTCCTTTTAACCAGCTGTACTCTGTTGCCTATTTCTCCTTTCCTTCCCCAAGACCTCAGCAGAGACTGAGTCAGATCTCAGATGCCACTGAAGCTCCATGACTGCCAGCTACAGAGCAGGACACAAGATTTTCACTCTCAGTCCTCTACTCCCCTAGGCTTGTCTGAAAGTTGATGTGAGTTTCAGTCATATCTTGTGTGATGCCCTCATAGAAGTGTGCTTTCCCCTCTAAACACTGGGCTCATCACTGTGACCAGCTACACCTGAACTTAACACAACCTATCTGCTCCCAACACAGCTGCCTGCCACTGCTTATCCCATCCCAGAGAATGTCTGTTCTACCACTCTAGGTGCAGGAAGAGTTGTTTTACACCAAACTTGCATTCTCACCTCAGAGGAGACAGAACCATTGTGTTTGCTTCCCCTTGCACTGAAGTTGGTCTTTCAACAGACCCTGTGGGAAAGCCTCTACAGCTGATTATGGTGTAGACCCACATGCTTTTTATTCCTCTATGTGGGAGGCAGCAGGTATTATTTTTGGGGGCTGGAGAAACCACCACATATTAACCATGAACTCTTAGTCATCTGCAAGGGATGTTATGCTCCCCTCATTCATTACTTCATTGTAGGCTTTGTTTTCTTAAATGAATTAATCTTTATTTAGTTTTCTTTCTTTTAAACATGACCATGTGAATCACTCATGCAGCAAGGCTCCAAGAATCCATCCACACAAGGACTCCTAGCTCTGAAGCAAGGAGTATCCAAATATTACAGAGTAGAGAGCTTGTACTCTGAGGTACAGTGGATTTCAGGCACGAAGGGTCCTATTTAGAATGGCACTGAAAAGTGTGACCTCAGTTTTACCCACACAATGTCAATGTTTCTGTACAAATCAAGGGTTATTTACAGTGGTGCCCTGGGAGACATGAGATCTACTGGGACTTTCTGGCTGCCAGTCATGTAAAAGAATTATCTGGGTAGGAAAGAGCACGCCTGGACCACTAGGCTGTAGGTCATAATACACAAGATACTACTGTCCTTGTGATTGTGCCCATTTCCCCTTAACATAGGGCAAACCCTTTTACCCCCTTGTCTCTTCATTCCGTTCTTGTGCACTCAGCCAGACTGGGAATAGTTTGGTGATTTTATCATCCATACTGACCTGGGTGATCTTTAAAATGAAAAGGTTGATCAGGCACAGATCTAATTCTAGAAGACAACCTTTCAAATTGGAGTGAAAAACCTCTTCAGAGGTGGATTGCAAAGCCACATCTCAAATTCTCCAAGTTTCCAGCTAATTTAGGCTCAGGTTTTTAGCTCCAGCACGTCTGGAACAACTACTCCTCCAAACATGTGGTATGTGTCCTAGAAGAAAGTCTTTTAAACCTAAATAATAATAATAATAATAAACCCCTAAATCAGAACCAACCCTCTGGCTTCTCCACAGAAGGAAGGCAAAGCTGCTACCAAGTTCAGTGCCAACAACTCTGCAAGACCAAAACAAAGTTATATAATAAAGATAAATATAAAACAAACTGAAGAAAGCAGGAGTGGGGGGAACTGCTGCTCTCCTGCTCCCCACCTCACTCCCTCCTCCTCTTTTCCTGGCCCACCCATGTGTAAGTGACTCCAACAAACCATGAAAAGAGCAACTTGGCAGCAGCTGGCACTCTGGACCTGGGCAGATGCCAGCTGTGGGGCTCCTACTGTTTTTGAGAGCTGTATTTTTTTATATCTATGTATAAAACATATATACATGTCAGTCTGAAAACCTCAATGAGCCACTGAAACCAAGGTAAGCAAAGGCAGCAATTGGCTTGCACTCTGAAGCTTCTCCAGAACTTGTGTCCTGTTACAACATCAGGCTAACTCCTGTAATGAGGCTCTTGTGCAGCTTCATTTCAGTTGCAGAGAGCCCAAGTCCTGCTAGTCAGTAGGAGACGTTCAGCTGATTCTGAAGACCAGAATTCTGCCATAGATTTCACAGGCACAAGAAGGTACAACATTTGGCTTTCAGTGTCACAGTCTGGAAGATTTCTTTGAGCAACAGCAAATCAATTAAATTTCTCTATGCCATATTCTTATTTGTATCTGTCATTATTTTGTGTACTATGGTTTTAGTGAGGCCACACTTAATGTAAAAGGAATCACAGAATCAACCAGGTTGGAAGAGACCTCCAAGTCTAAGCTAGCACCCAGCTCTAGCCAATCAACCAGACCATGGCACTAAGTGCCTCAGCCAGGCTTTGCTTGAACACCTCCAGGGATGGTGACACCACCACCTCCCTGGGCAGCCCACTCCAATGCCAATCACTCTCTCTGTGAAGAACTTCCTCCTAACATTCAGCCTAGACCTCCTCTGGCACAACTTGAGACTGTGTCCCCTTGTTCTATTGCTGCTTGCCTGGGAGAAGAGATCAACCCCTACCTGGCTACAACCTCCCTTCAGGTAGTTGTAGAGAGCAATGAGGTCTGCCCTGAGCCTCCTCTTCTCCTGGATGCACACTCCCAGCTCCCTCAGCCTCTTGGAGGTCTCTTCCAATCTAGCTGATTCTATGATTATATGGTGAAAGGTCCTTTTCAATCCAAACCCTGTTATGGTCATCCAGACAGGAACACCACCTGTCTTAGTCTTGCTCTTTGCACCCTGTTATCACAATTACTCCACTTATTTCAGAGGGAACCAGAGCCCAGACTTATTTGATCAACATAAGTGCCACTTTTTGCTTTTATGACCTCTAAAACATCTTTGAGCATCTGCCCTGTGCAGGCATTCAGCCACGTCTGAGAAGAAGACTCTTCAGAGTCTTTTCCCACGTCTTAACTTGAGCTGGAAAACGGAGCCAGGCTACAACAACTCACAGGCTAAACATCACAACATTTTCTTTTTATTTTTTTGGTGTGTTTTAAGCCTCATACTAGTGACAGAGAATGGAAAAAACGTGTGAATCAGGTCATTTCCAACTTCTGTGATTCACTCTGATAAGGATGTTGCATTGCTTTGTCTCTCTTCAGGAATCACGTGGAACAAAACCACAATGGGCTGCTGAGTTGCCATGGAGTGGGGGTGGGTGGAGGGAAAGAACAAAAGTGCCCCTTATTTTAGAACATAATTATCATGCCTATCTTCTTCCAGGTGTCTCCAAGGCCTATAGAGACTTGACAGGATTCCCACGAATGACTACTTTTGCCCACAGTTCTCTCCCAGTACCTCTCTCTCATACAGTAGAGCTGGAGGCTTGTGGTTGAGTGACCTCAGCATGTTGCAAAAGCAGTTTGCTTGCATTATCCTCACCACACGTGATTCCATAAGAAACACCACTCTGTGCCTAGCTGCTTGTCATTAACTCTTTCCTGGAGTGCAGAAAACCACAGATCACAAGATCACAGGCTCACAGGATATCAGAGGTTAGAAGGAACCCAAAGAGATCATCAAGTCCAGCCCCCCTGCCAGAGCAGGACCATACACTCTAGTTCAGGGCACACAGGAACACATCCAGACAGGCCTTGAAAGTCTCCAGAGAAGGAGACTCCACAGCCTCTCTGGGGAGCCTGTGCCAGTGCTCTGTGACCCTTAGGGTAAAGAAGTTCCACCTTGTGTTGAGCTGGAACCTCCTGTACTGCAGCTTCCATCCATTGCTGCTTGTCCTATCCCAGGGAGCAGTGAGCAGAGCCTGTCTCTGCCCTCCTGACCCCCAGCCCTCAGATATTTATAGACATTTATTAAATCCCCTCTCAGTCTTCTCTTCTCCAGACTGAAAAGCCCCAGGTCCCTCAGCCTCTCCTCACCAGGCAGTGCTCCAGTCCCCTAATCATTTTCATAGCCCTCCACTGGACCCTCTCCAGCAGATCCCTGTCCCTCTTGAACTGGGGAGCCCAAAACTGAACACACCATTTGAGATGAGGTCTCAGCAGGGCAGAGCAGAGCGGGAGGAGAACCTCCCTTGATCTGCTGGACACACTCTGCCTAATACATCCCAGGATCCCATTGGCCTTCTTGGGCACAAGAGCACATTGCTGTGCCATGGATATTATCCACCAGCACCCCCAGGTCCCTCTCCACAGGGTTGCTCTCCAGCAGATCACCTCCCAGACTGTACTGGTGCAGTTTATTATTCCTCCCCAGGTGCAGGACTCTGCACTTGTCCTTGTTGAACCTCATTTGGCTCCTCTGTGCCCAGCTCTGCGGTCTGCCCAGGTCTTGCTGGATGGCCTCACAGCCTTCAGCTGTATCAACCAAGCCTCCCAGGTTGGTGTCATCAGCAAACTTGTTGAGCAGACGCTCTGTGCCCTCATCAATGTCATGCCTGATCTCTCTATGGGACCCATATTGGGCTATCCCAGGTGTTTGCTCACATTACACACCCTCCAGGATTGGGTTTCTGTGCACCCAGAGGGCTATAATCTTGCAGACCAAGGCATGGCTGTGCACAGGGCGGAGTTGTAGGAGGGAGCTGTGCTAATTTTTGTCAGCTGCACTGAAGAAGTCTTCCCACACTTTCCAGAATGATGTCTTGTGCACAAGCAGAGCACAATATTGACCTTATGGTGCCTGTTTGCTAGCCCAGAGCATTCTGGCTCCTCTAAAACAATATTATGGACATCTTAGTCCTATATATATTAGGAGCACATGAAAGGAGTAACAAAATTCTGGTTAAAGCAGATCTTTCTTCTCTAAAAAAGCTGAAATGCTGGGGTGGGACGATGTACAATTGTGTCAAGTATAAGTTCTCTTCTCACATCACTGCTTTTCCCCACATTCTTTCTTTGAATAGAGATGTTGGGGCAGTTAGAGGAGAAGTTGTCCTCTCCCTCTCTGGACCTGCTACTGAGAAAAAAGAACATAACTAAAGCTTGTCACCACCACAGGCTCTGGGCACTGGGGTGAATAGCTTGTAAAACTGTCTTTCCACATGTTTGCAAAGCACTTAGCACAGCAAGGGCCTGATTGTATTACTACAGTGCTGATAATAAATATTGTTAATAATGAAAGCTGAGAGAAATTGTTACTGGGTGTTGCAGGAGAATGGCAAAATTGGCTGTTGCTGTGTCCAGGTGGAGACTGGGATGAGGAACTCTTTGCATGCACAGTGTGAAAGTTTGCTTCCAGAATCTTATGAGAGAGGTATGGAAGCAATCTTCAATGCTTTCATTCCAGATCTAATGTAAAATCTCCTTCATATTAATGACACAGTTCCAACAGGTGTCTGCAGGAGTCCCCAGCTGGGAAGGATGCAGTGAGGAAATGCCACAAGGCAGGGCAGACACTCCCCTCAGATCTGACAGTGCAAACAGCCTAATGAAACTCCCTACTGCCGGGCAGGGGAGTCTTGTTCATTTAATCAAGTCCTCCAAGTGTGCTGGAATACAGATGGTCCTCAAGGGATGACAGCTTCAGACAGGAGACTCTCAGCAGTGGGAAAGTGAAGCCAGGGAAAAGACATGAACACATCCTAACTAATCCCTATGAGTGGCTCTATGAGAAAGGTGTCCCAGCCACCTAACGCAGGTTGTCATGTTTCACACAATGTCTTCATTAAATCATGGTTAAGGTTTGCTGTTCATAACCTAGATGAAGTCCAGGTGTTGCAAAGGGCTAAAGCATGACCTCCTCTAAGGTACACCCCTTGTGGTGTGGGTGCTGGGCATGCAGAAGGTTCCTGAGGGCTGTGGAAGATTTTCAGCCCACAGGTGCAGCTGTGATCTCCACTCCTGAGTCAGGGCATGCTGGTTGCCAAACTGTACGTGGTGATTATGCAGTGTGGACATCTCATCAGCTGCTGAGATGAGGCCTTCTGACTCATTTTCACTTGGAATCTAGATGACAATTTGGTTTGAATTAGACATGGGCTAAAGCCAAAACTCTGGATCTGAACTTCCTCAGATTTTGGGAAAACTCCAGTCTGGATCTGAGCTTAGCACATGGCTCTCACACAAAGCTTGGAGCCAAACCCTAGATCGGAATATAGGGAAGCTCAGAGCTCATCTTCGAGGCTGGGATCATCTCAAGCATAGGTTTCTGAGGATGAAACACTGTCCTTAAGTTAGCTTACTCTTTCTTTTCTTCTATAGCTAGTGTTTAACAAGGGCAATTTTAGCTCTGCAATTGCACCTTTCCAGTTCTTGCATATGAGAATAAACAAGAAAAAAAAAACCAAAACCCCCAAACTCCAACCCAAGAAAAAAAAAAAAATCAACCAAACTTAAAAACCAACCAAACAAAATCCCAAACAGCAATCAAATAAACAAACAAACTAACTACCCCAGAAAAACCCAACCCAACAACAAAAACATCAACCAACCAACCAACCAACCAACCAACCAAAAAGACTTCTTTGGGTGTATATTTCAGTTGGAAAAGTGTCTCCTTCTGGATTTGCCTATTGGGTAAAAAAGAGGCTTTTTGGCTTCAGAGCAGGACAATTGTGTCTCATTCAACAAATTCTGGGCACAACCCACCCGCCTTGGCCACCAGCGAGCACCTCACATTGAGGAGTTACAAATGGGGCAAGATGAGTGCAGTGAGAGATCCTTGGGCACCATTACCCTCGAGGCCACCACTTGGGTAACTACTTCAACAAATGAAAACATGGGGAAAGAAAAAAGAAAAACAGGAAAGGAACTGAAGAGTAACAAAATTCCACTTTCAAGCTGCTCAGAAGACACAGTGCTAACAGACAGCCCCCAGAAGGTGAGATCTTGCAATCTGCTGTGGTGGAGAGGCTGGGAAGACAGCTCTCAAGTCCCAGCGATGCACAAGAAATCCCCCAGAAGGTGTCCCTTGGAACGTCTGGAAAACGTCGAGCTGCCTGCCACTGCGCTGAGCGACATCTCAGCTCCAACAGAAGGCTTAGTCAACACAGCGCCGTGTCGTTAGCTCGAGGTTGACACACTTCAGTTGACACCTCTCCCTTGTCCTGCAGATGTTGTGCTGCATTTAGGATTGAGCCTCTAACAATACAGCTGTTTGAACACATGTGCATTTTCCACTCAGCAAACCGCAAGAATATGGCAACAGGGTTACAATGTTTGGATCCTAGGGCTAGAATGAGAGAAGCAGGAAAGGTGTTTCTTTGGGAAATCTCTGCAGTTCCTCCTGTAGTTTCTCTCTTTTCTGATGTTATTCACTGACTGTAGCACCTGGGCCATGGGGATGGTAAAGCCTGATTGATATTGCTAGTGACAACTGAGGCCTTGAAATCATTTCCTCAGATCATCTTCAGGAGTTGTTGAGCCCACGGCGCTTTGCTAGTTCTGGAGTAGAGTCATTTTGACTTTCACTTGTAAAAATCCACTCCTGTTAATCCTGTGAATAAATTAGAGCCTGCCCCAATAAATGGCTTTAAAGGGGAATTAATTATCAGTGATGCTCAGAAGTGAAAAAAATCAGAATGTTCTTTCTGCTTTTGTTGCCACTGTAGGGTATGAGAGGAGAGGGTTAGGTCTTACAAGGAGTCTCACAAAAAAACACTGAATGCTCTTTCTGCTGTCAATAAAGTACACAAGTTGGGGAGATTCATATGAGTGGTTTAATAAAATAAAGTGAGTCCCAAAATGGGCTTCCTAAGGAGCATGAAATCTCAGATATCATTCTCCTCTCATGGCCATAGGCAATTGCAGGTGCCTTCAATTATTTGACTGCTGATTTCCATCAGTTGGTGCAGGAAGAATTGCACTCCTTTTTCATCTAATCAACATCTGTTTATTTGAAAAACAGATGTGCACAAATCAATCTGATTAATGTGCTTGATTCTGCAATTACTGCAGGATAAATCAGCAGTGCACTAAGCCCAACCCTGTGTCAGTTTCTGCTTCTACACCTTCAGTCTTCAACTTGACTTGAATTAGATTTGTGCTTTGCACCACTTCTTTAGATACAAAAGGGGCAGAGTCAATCCTCTGTGTCAGGCTGTGGGGCATTTTAGATGATGTGATGTGGAGTTACCACTAAGTGAATGTGTCTATCTGGGGCTGCAAGTTCAGATAACTACGAAAGAAGAAGAAAAAAAAGGTGACAACTTTAAATGGTCTGCAGGCTGTCTCATCTGCTAAGAGGGCAGAAAAATCTGTTTCACAAAGTTACTCAAGCTTCTTAGATAATACTTAGACCTGTCAAAGCAAAATAGAAATTGAACAATATAAATAGAAAGTACAACTCTATGTTAAAGCTAATATAAACATACAGACTCTCTTAAAGGAGATATGCCCTTGTTAAAACAAAGAGGGGTGCAACTATCTGGTGGAGGATCAATCCTCATACTCTGTAAATCAGCTAGAAATCCCAGAGTATGTTGCTGGTTTCTTTGAAGGTCTTGCTTCTTCAGGAGAGAGAGGAACTGCTGGAATTAAAAGTGATAATGTTTTCATTACAAATTGGGCTATTCCTGTGTCAGGAATAGTGTGGCTAGTAGGAGGAGGGAGGTTATTCTTCCCCTGTACTCAACACTGGTCAGGCTGCACCTGGAGTACTGTGTCCAGTTCTAGGCTGCTCACTGGAACATGTCCAGAGAAGGGTGACAAAGCTTGTGAAAGGCCTGGAACACAAACCCTATGGGGACAGGCTGAGGGAGCTGGGGGTGTGCAGTCTGGAGAAGAGGAGTCTCAGTGCAGACCTCACTGCTGTCTACAACTACCTGAAGGGAGGCTGTAGCCAGGTGGGGTTGGTCTCTTCTGTCAGGCAACCAGCAACAGAACACGAAGACACAGTTTCAAGTTGTTCCAGAGGAGGTCTAGGCTGGATGTTAGGAGGAAGTTGTTGTCAGAGAGAGTGATTGGCATTGGAATGGGCTGCTCAGGGAGGTGGTGGAGTCTCTGTGGCTGAGGCACTTAGTGCCATGGTCTGGTTGATTGGATAGGGCTGGGTGCTAGGTTGGCCTGGATGATCTTGGAGGTCTGTTCCAACCTGGTTGGTTCTATGAGTCTATGACTCTACGACTTACTTTACAATCTACCTGAGGAGAAAGGCGAGTGGAAAAATCCACATGGATCCTCTCCAGGTCCCTTGAGCCTAGAATAAAGTGCTGCTTCAGCAAAGGGGTTGCACTCGATGCTCTCCAGCAGTCCCTTCCAGCTGCTGCTATTCTATGGTTCTACCACTCAGTAATTCGCATCAATCTGTGTTGTGACCAAACTTTCACACAGGACAAATTCTCTCCACCTCCACTGTGAGGTTGGCTCATTTAGTACCTGTGCTCTCCATCTTTCTTTGGGATCTGGCACAACTCTGAATCCTCCTTACTCAGCACAGCTGATGCTCACCTGTTGTAGTTGCAGCAGTTGCTTCTTTTAGGTCCGGTGCTGATAATGTTTTTTAGCACTGAGACAAATATACTCCTTGACCTTGATATTTTTATAAAGGGCAGTGATTAAGGTGAGAAAAAAATGAGGAACACTTTCCCCCTCTTATTCTTTCTGTCACAGCTGCTCTTTACCTCCTGTAAATATAAGCCTTACTCAAATCTGCATCCAAACCTGCATTTCTTCCAAATTTGGGGGTGTTCTGAGCTGGCATCCATCAGTTTGGTGGTTTGATTTTTTTTTTTCTCCTCTTTATCTTTCTCTTTTTCTTTGTTCTCTTTCTTTTCTTTTTTTCCTTCTCTTTTCATTTTTTTCTTTTGCTTTTGCTTTCTTTTTCTATCTTTTTCATTTTCTTTTTCCTTTTCCTTTTCCTTTTCCTTTTCCTTTTCCTTTTCCTTTTCCTTTTCCTTTTCCTTTTCCTTTTCCTTTTCCTTTTTCATTTCTTTTTTCCTTTATCTTTTTTCTTTTTTCTTCTTCCTTTTTTCTCTTTTCTTTTTTTAAATTTATTTCTCTTTCTCTTTCTCTTTCTCTTTCTCTTTCTTTTCCATTTTCTTTTTTAAATTTTTCTTTTCCTTTTCCTTTTTCTATCTCTTTTCCTTTTCCATTCTCTTTCTCTTTCTCTTTCTCTTTCTCTTTCTCTTTGTCTTTCTCTTTCTCTTTCTCTTTCTCTTTCTCTTTCTCTTTCTCCTTTTCTTTCTCTTTCTCTTTTTCTTTTTCTTTTGCTTTTTCTTTCTCTTTCTCTTTCTTTTCCTTTTCCTCTTCCTTTTCCTTTTCATTTTCCTTTTTCTTTTTCTCTTTTATTTTATTTTCCTTTTTTTTCCTTTTTCTTTTTTCTCCAGCTGAAACCTAATAAATGTGCTCTATGAAAAATGAGTGCAGCCAACATCTGGAGGCACATAAAAATCCTTCCAGCTACTGTTCCACAGTGTTGGGGATCATTGCTACTGCAGAACACCTATGCAGAATATTTATCTTAAGCATGTAATAAAATGAAAGCCACTGAGCCAAATTCAGATCAAGCTTTGATGACATCCACATTAAGCTGGAGATTTCCTAGCCAGAGAGAACCTTTTCTCTAGCCAAAGCACAGCAACTTGTATTTACAAAAGCCTAACACTAAACACAAGGGGAAACTTATTCTTTTAATTGTGAGACTCCATCACTGGTTAGTTTAATGTGTCTGTCCCCCTTTTTCTTTTAATCACCCTCCCCCTCTCCTTGGGATGGTTTATCGCTTGTAAATTATTTGTCACATCGTTGTAATTCTATCCAGATCCTTAACTTTCTAATCATGCATCTTTTATGGGGTCTCTGTTAAAGAAGCACTATAATTACTTGCCAAGGGTCCCTGTAAATTTTATCAGGCTATAAAATATTATACTTTAATTATTTGGGAAAAAAATGAAGAAGAAGAAGAAGATTGGAAATGTTCCCTCTGAAAAGCTACATGATTGATACTGGACGGTGCAAGGCACCTCCTGCAGCTTTGCATTTGGTCCTAGTCTATACCTCAGAAGCCTTCAAAATTCTTCCAATTCATTCAGTGTTTCAGGAAGGCATTAATGGAGACACATTGATTAAGCTGGAGAAATTGCTTAGTGAAAGTTGTTAGCTGTTGGAAGATACACTGAAAGGATGGCAGAGGATGCTCTCCCATTCTTTTCTGCAGGAGGCATGAGGGCTCAGCTCCCAGCTGGTGAAAGAGTTGAGGATTTAGCAGCAGAGCAGCAATGCAGAAGAAGCTGCAGACAAAGAAATGCATTGAACATTTCTTGTAGGAAATGAAACTTTTTTTAGAGGGAGACTTGTGTGTTTCTCTTTGGATTTTGAGACCATCATCTTGTCAATTTGCTTAGTTTCAGCAGTAGTAGATATAGAAATACTAGCAACATTTCTACTACTACTATTTCTACTAGCAGGGAGCATTTGAGACTCATTTTTGCCAAACCTTTACTACAGCAACTATCAGGTTTTGGTTGGATGTTAGGAAGAAGTTCTTCACAGCAAGAGTGATTGGCATTGGAATGGGCTGCAAGTCACCATCCGTGGAGGTGTTTAGAAGGAGACTGGATGAGGCACTTAGTGTCATGGTTTAGTTAATTAAAAGGGTTAGGTGATAGGTTGGGCTCAGTGATCTCAGAAGTCTTTTCCAGACTGGTTCATTTTGTGATTCTGTGATACTGTTTCTTAAAGAAATAAATAATTGAGGAAATGAAGTAGCTGTGATAGTGACCCAAAATGCTTTCTGGAGCAGACTTTCCTATACGCTGCCACAAAACCTGGTTTGCAGTTAGTTTAAAGCTGTATATGTATAAGGCATAAAATTAAGTGTCATATTCATCAGCAGTGCTTCCATTAAGTGTGCAGAGTAGCTGAGCTCTTGCACATTTCTGGTAAGTGGGCATTTCTTTAGATAGCTGAGCTGAAATATGAGGAAGTTGAATTATTTGGTCAAGGAGCACAGCAAGCTGGAAGCAAAGTAAAATATAGATCTCACCTCAGCTTCTTGCTCTTAGGGTACACTCCAGGATGTACTTAGGAGGAAGGACACACAAGTCTATCTGTACAATCCCTTTAATCCTAAGAGAAACACTGAGAAGATCCTAAGAGATTCTTTCATCCTATCTGTCTGGTGGCTTTTCCAGGTACCACCCTGGGAATACTCACTACTTTTCCCCCCCTGCACAGTGCCAGCTAAGACTGGCCAGCAATTAGTTCAGGTGAAGGAATTGTTGGATCCATGTACAGTGAACAGGCAGTTCTGTTCTTGCTCAGGTTTTCTGTACTTTTCACAGAATCACAGAATCAGTCAGGGTTGGAAGGGACCACAAGGATCAGCCAGTTCCAAGCCTCCTGCCATGGGCAGGGACACCCTACTCTAGAGCAGGCTGGCCAGAGCCTCATCCAGCCTGACCTTAAACACCTCCAGGGATGGGGCCTCAACCACCTCCCTGGGAAACCCATTCCAGGCTCTCACCACTCCATGGTGAAGAGCTTCCTCCTCACATCCAGTCTGAATCTCCCCACCTCCAGCTGTGCTCTGTAAGGGCTTTTCCTGAATGCCCTTTCTGTAAGAGCTCCTCCATGTTCTGCACAGCACCAGCTTTTGCAACAGGCTTTGACTTGGTGGTCAGCAATGTTGGCATCATCATGGAGACATCTTTGTGCATCATCACATAAGTGTAGGTAGCACATTCTCTGTCAGAGCTGTCAGAGCTGCACCATGTTTTGCAGAAACAGCACCTGAAGGAGCCAGTGCACTGCCACATAGCAGCCATCAAAAACTGAATGTCTTTCATTCAGGATTCCAGCCAAGTCAATCGATGATTTTTAATGATTGTTTGTGAATGAGACAGACCTTGATATTTATTTACAGTGCTTGTTGACCACCTGAAACCATTCAATAAATACCTCTTACAAACCACACAACAGGTAAATACAAAGCTGGCTCAAGCTGCTATGTGTTGTTTCTGGCTTTAATTGCTGGATGATAGAGTGTGGCACTGATAAGAGTGGCAATCATGTTTAAACACAGATGTGTCTATGGGTGATTGCATTATTCATTGCAAGAAAGGGGTTCAACTGGAGTGACCTTTCTACCTGTAGGCAGGTTGTCTATCAAGAGTTCTGTATTGGTGTCTCCATATCGATATAGGCAAATACAGGAACTGCAGTAACAGGTAGCCTGGAAAGCATAAAATACATCCTCTTGCAATTAACCAGACATACTGCAGATGTTTGAAAATCAGTACAAAACTGATTTGAACAGACTGACATCTGCTCCTGTGAGGGTCCCTGAGGACTTCTCTGCTGTTATGTTAGCTCAGAGGTCAGGTTCATGCTTCAAGACAGCTCCTCCAACCCTTCAGCTGTTTACCTTACTGCTGCAAATGTCTCTCACGTCTGGAGAGGGACAGCTGTTGTGGTCTCTTGGATGCTCTAGTACCAGGATTTTAGTCCTTCAGAGCCACCTCTCTGGGTAGGGAGTGTCAGAGACTGAACCAAAATCGTTTCAAAATTGGAAACTATGAAAAATAAAGTAAATGAATAGAAGAGCCACCATACACAGAGCTCTTCTGCATCCCAAAGGACGGGAAGCAAAACGTGGAAATAGTTACTTTGTGGAGCCTGTGAAGCTGCCACTGCCTGCAACCAGCATTACCTCCTTCTCCATTTAACACCAGTCACTTCATAACCACTTCAGCTCTGCTTTTCTATTCCCCATACGAAACAGCTGCTTCTCTTTGATTTCTCCCAGACAGGGCCAGCATTTATACCTCAACCTACATTTATGCTCCCCTCCCTGTCTAGATTTCCTGCCTTTATCTGGAGTGCCTGGAATCCCCCCTTCTCTTGCCCTGCTTACCCACCTGCAGCGATGCAGATGCAACCTGGCAGCTCTGAGCCCTGCTCCTGCTGGGGCTGTCGGGAGCAAATCCTGCTGGGGCACATCGAGAGGCATGCTGGAGGGCAGGCAGCAGCTGGAAAGCAAACAGGCTCCCAGCTCTGGGGGTACAAGCTCTCCTGTGAGCTCGCTGACAGCTACAAATCATCTCCATGGAATGGGAGGGGAGAGAGAGACTTTTTGCATGTAAACTTTGCAGTCAGGGATTTGGGGACTTGCTCCTTTCTCCTGACATGCATAGTGACAACCACCATTTTCTGTAGTAAGAGGAGCAGGGGAAAGGCATTAACTAAAGGAGCAGCAAGAAACACTGGGGTTTTTTTTCCCTCTAACTAAAGGAGCAGAAAGAAAGACTGTTTTGTTTTCTCTTTAGTCCCTGTTTTTGCTGATTTAACACTTGCACATTTCAACAACTGCTTTGTAAGTGGGTAGCAAACTGTATTAATTTCTGGAGAGCTTAGTATCTATAATACTGAAAAATGACAGTAAAATGATCCATGTCCTCAAATGTTGTTGCTATAGGCACACAGAATGGAGTCTTATAAGCTATATATCAGCAAAACAGCCATAACCTCTTTCCTCTTCCCTCAGTGACTGCAAAAGTATTTTAGCTTCTAGTCTGAAAGGAACCATACCCAACTGTATCTCCTGTACAAGATCTCCTCTACAGAATCGAGATCCCCCCAATACAGTAATGAAAATAACAAACCCTCAATAAAACAAACAAAGAAGAAAAGTGCAGCTCGTACCAGGCTGAACACCAGAAAGCTTACTTAATGGTGATGTTTTAAAGATGACAGGATGTCACCCTGACACCTTTTAACGATCACCAGTGTAACACCTTGACCTGATATATGGCATCCAGAAACACACAGGACATGCAGCCTGAGCACGCAGGATTAGTACCTGCAAGCACAACATGTTAATTGGCTACCAAGGCAAGGTGTACCAGATAAAATGTAGAACAAAACAGGGGCTGTTTCTCCAAGGCTTTTAAAGTTAAAAGCATGACTAAACTTGGGTAGTTAGAACCAATAACACTCAGATATTCCCTTTGATCCCATATTCCTGCATGTCCATTATGAAATCATCAATATCATGTGAAGGTCGGAGGGAAGGTGTAGGCTCTCTGAGGATCAGCCAAACACTGCCTTTGCATCTCTCTCAGCTCTTCTGTCCAATATTTATCTTCATCAGCTATTCTGATACCATAAACAAGGGCAGCTCATATCAAACTGAAGGCAGCAAGGGGAAAAAGAAGCAAGAGATATTTTCTGGGGAGGATGCTGGTGCCGGTCTGTGCCCAGTTGCCTGGCCACAGGTTGGTTTTAAAACTGCCCCTCTAAGTACTCTATTTGCCTCAGGCAGCTTCTCTCCACATAATGTTAGAAAGAGGCATCAAGCCAACAGACATTTATACACATTGACTTAGAATTCAGTGAACACAAAAGTTGTTCCATCTCTGGGTCCCAACCCATAGAGCAGTTACTAGGAAGATACAGCTGCAGTAGTTATGCTGCAACCATAATAAGGTCTCCCACTACATCCTCTTGCCTCTCTGGATGAGGTGGGAACTTTCCCCATTTATCTGAGGGGGAGAGTAGGGTGCAGGTGTGCAGGTTGTTTGCTTAGATATCTCCCAGATTCCAAAGTTCATCAATGTTTTGCCAATGATCCCCACAGAAAGGCTGTCACAGGGATTATTTGGTAGTGTGGGGGGATGGAGGAGGTAATAGCCCTCAGGAGCTGTGCAGTTAGCCAATAATTAAAAGTCTTGTACATAGCAAAACATCTGAAGAATTTTTGGGAATATGGGATTGTGGACAAAATGCCTATGCCTGGGGTTTACAAATTATTGTATCATATCCAAAAGTCAATGATCTCAGACCATAAACAAGCTGAGGTGTATCTGATTTACATTTCATCACAGAATCACAGAATTAACCAGGTTGGAAAAAACCTCTAGGATCATCTAGCCCAGCCTGTCACCTAACCCTTCTAATTAACTAAACCATGTCCCCTTGTTCTGTCCCTAGGTGCCTGGGAGAAGAGGCCAACCCCACCTGGCTACAATCTCCCTTCAGGTAGTTGTAGAGAGCAATGAGCTCTGCCCTGAGCCTCCTCTTCTGCAGGCTGCACACCCCCAGCTCCCTCAGCCTCTCCTCACAGGGCTGTGCTCCAGGCCCCTCACCAGCCTTGCTGCCCTTCTCTGGACACGTTCCAGTATCTCAACATATTTCTTCGATTGAGGGCTCCAGAACTGAACACAGCACTCAAGGTGTGGCCTGACCAGTGCTGAGTACAGGGGCAGAATGATTTTCCTTGTCCTGCTGGCCGCAGTATTCCTAATACAGGCCAAGATGTCATTGGCCTTCTTGGTCACCTGGGCACACTGCTGCCTCATATTCAGCTACTACCTACCAGTACCCCCAGGTCCCTTTCTTCCTGGCTGCTCTCAGCCACTCTGTCCTCAGCCTGTAGTGCTGCACAGGGTGGTTGTGGCCAAAGTGCAGAGCCTGGCACTTGGCCTTGTTAAAACCCATGGTGCTGGATTGTGCCCATCTGTTCAGCCTGTCCAGGTCCCTCTGCAGAGCCCTCCTGCCCTCTAACAGATGGACACACACCCCAGCTTGGTGTCATCTACAAAGTCACTGATGCTGGGCTCAATCCCCCCGTCCAGATCATCAGTGGAGATATTGAACAGGGCTGGTCCCAGCACTGATCCCTGGGGCACACCACTAGTGGCAGCTGCCAACTGGATGTGGCACCATTCACCACCACTCTCTGGGCCCGGCTCTCCAGCCAGTTCTTAACCCAGTGCAGAGTGGTCCTGTCCAAGCCAAGGGCTGCCATCTTGGACAGGAGTTTGCTATGGCAGACAGTGCCAAAGGCCTTGCTGAAGTCCAGGTAGACTACATCCACAGCCTTCCCCATGTCCACCAGGCAGGTATCACAGTATCACAGTATCACCAAGGTTGGAAGAGACCTCACAGATCATCAAGTCCAACCCTTTACCACAGAGCTCAAGGCTAGACCATGGCACCAAGTGCCACGTCCAACCTTGCCTTGAACAGCTCCAGGGACGGCGACTCCACCACCTCCCCGGGCAGCCCATTCCAGTGTCCAATGACTCTCTCAGTGAAGAACTTTCTCCTCACCTCCAGCCTAAATCTCCCCTGGCATAACTTGAGGCTGCGTCCTCTCGCTCTGGTGCTGGCCACCTGAGAGAAGAGAGCAAGCTCCCCCTGGCCACAACCACCCTCAGGTAGTTGTAGACAGCTGGCCAGCTGGTCATCCAACCCTTCTGCCTCTGACACTGCAAAGAGTAGAATGTGCGATGTGGAAAGGCTGCATTATCTCTTCCAGCTTCCATGATGTCAGCACTGCCTTTTGTAGGACAAAGAAACTCTTATTTGCAGACCATGCTGTGCAGTGGCAAGCAACAGAGGTGGTTGGAGTCCCACAGAGAGTCTCAGGGTGTCCTGCTCGCTCCTTCCACGGCAAACTTGACTTCCTGAATGGGATGCCAAAGCTGGGGCGCCTGTGCAGCAGGTAGTGGTTGTTCTGGAGCCACAGGAGCTCTGAGTGGGCTCTGTTCTAGGGCAGGCCTGAGCTTTCCAATCCATTGGGATGTCCTGACTCCCTAAGGACCAGCATCTTCCTGATGCACACAGACCTCCAGCGCTGAGGAGGAGCAGAAGCGAAGAGTGTGCTGTTGCCATAGCAGAGGCAGGGGGCTCTATGGAAACCCCTGACAGGGTATTGCTCTGTGCAGTTGCAAAACAGCACAGCCAAAGACAGTAACAGGGCACTTACAAGGCATGCTGTGAAGCTAGGATAATTTCAATCCATTTAACAAAGTGCTTCCAGTCCTCGATTCAGAGCAGGGAAGAGGAAAATACAGTAAATATTGAACAAACAAAGTTAATCTGTATCCACAGCACTTTACCCAAGGAAAAAAACCCCTAAGCCCATCTGCCTGTTACCTGCTTTTGGTTTGTTATTTTCCTCTTGGGCAGAATGCCTTTTCTCTTTGTTTTGTTTGTTTATTTAGAAGACTGCTGCTGTATGATAGTCAGCAGCACTCATTCACCTCTGGATACAGACTCACTAATCCACAAAACACAGGTGAAAATCACAGGGCAGTCAATACCCTATGGCAGTGGCAGACATTTTGGTAACATGATATATATCTGTGAGTAATCACACACTTCCCTCCTCAGTTAGGGTGGAAAAGTGCCCTTGAAAATTGCTAACTCTCCCAGCAAAATATACAGGATTTGTGCTCTAAGGGACAAAACAGAAGTCCAATGAATCACTGAAATCAGGAAGAAAATCCCACACGTAAGGTTCCTTGAATTTGTCCTTTTGCAAACAGAGATGCAGGACTCTGTTCTTAAAGTTGTGCTGTGTTCCTGGCTACAGTGGTTTAGGTATCAACGAGTGTAGCTAAATTTGTTCTTGAGATTTGCAAACAGGATAATCAGGGATGAGTTTTGCTTTCAAGGTTCATAGATCTATCAATCAGTACTGCATCCACTTCTGGAGCCCCCTTTGCAAGAAAGATGTGGAGATGCTGGAGCAGGTCAGGAGAAGAGCCACAGGGATGATCAGAGGGCTGCAGCACTTCTATGAGGATGGACTGAAAGAGTTGGGGCTGTTCAGTCTGGAGAAGAGGAGGCTCCCAGGTCACCTTATTGTGGCCTTCCAGGATCTGAACAGGGCCTACAAAACAGCTGGGGAGGGACTTTTTAGGCTATCAGGTAGTGACAGGACTAGGGGGAATGGAGCAAAGCTGGAGATGAGTAGGTTCAGGCTGGAGGTGAGGAGGAAGTTGTTCAGCAAGAGAGTGGTGAGATCCTGGAATGAGTTGCCCAGGGAGGCAGTTGAGGCCCCACCCCTGGAGATGTTTAAGGCCAGGCTGGATGAGGCTCTGTGCAGCCTGCTCTAGGGTAGGATGTCCCTGCCCATGGCAGGGCAGTTGGAACTAGATGATCCTTGTGGTCTCTTCCAACCCTGACTGATTCTATGATCTGGTTTTGTGTTCTAGCACTTACATCACCATAGTAGGCCAAAGCATTATAAAATGCCTGACCAGAAGTGTTCTGTTGGATACATCATGAAGAGACTCTGATTGCTTGCAAAGATTGCAAGGCCTTTGTTTTCCAGAGAAAATCCTCATTGCTCAGTTTCCATTGAACTTAAGTGTTTGGGGACAAGATCATCTTTCATGTTCTCTTTTCTGGGGAAATCCTCATGGGTCATAAATAGCTGCAGCACTCAAATGACTTCCAGTAGTTTTGGTGAAGGTATTTCTCTGATATAGAAACTTCATTAGCTGTGCAAATTTTGCTGGGAGGATTTCAGGTTGCCTGCTGCTGTGCCTGTTAGAGACATTTCTCATCGCTTGCTAGTCCCAAGGTTGTGGAAAAAATATTGTGTTTCAGGCATAGAATCACAGGATGGTAGGGGTTGGAAGAGTGCAGCCCCATTCTCATGACCTCCACCCTTCAAGGCCAGCAGGAGTGATTTTGATCACTGACTCTGTATTCTTGTGTTTCAATCTCTATAAGCCTGGGGTCCAGGTAGCATAGTCTATGAGAAGCAAAGCACTCTGGCTGAGAGTGTGTGCAGAAATGGTTGCCTACTATCAGCTAACTTCAGCTAGATCAGCTCAAAAGTTTCCAGTATATTTGCAAGTCTTGACCTTCTTAATCAAGTAGGGAGGTGCTTTAAAAGTGGTCTGCCATCATGTTTGTTCCAGTGTATAACAGCTCTGTACAGCTCACAGAGGGCAGCAGAAGACCTTAACAAAGGTGCAATTTATACCTCTTCCTGAAACAACTCACAGAAATTCAGGCAGGATTATAGAAGGTGGCTGAATGCTAGATGAGAATTAGGTGAGCCCTACAGAGGTCTAATAGCACAAGTGAGGTCAGAGCAGAAGGCCTGAAGAAGCAGAATGACACTGGTCAGCTCAGAGATAAGACTAAAGGCCCCTGGGAGCTGCAGCCTAGGTTATAGATGCTTTGTTCTGATGTTGTATTTAGGTTTACACTTGCAGAGTACTGCCTATGCTGTTACTGTTGGAAGTATCCAAGTAGTCAGACCAGACTATGGGAGTCAGAAGCATCCCTTCTGGAAGACCTGCTCTCAGTAAAGGGAAACAGGCAGTAAATATCATCAGTGACAATGTGTTTGAAGTGATCATCTTTGGCTGTGGCACACAGGTCACAAAAGGAACTTCGAAGGACATGTTGATCATTGCATAGCCCTGCTCAAATCAGGTCAGGTTATACATGTCTCTTACTACAACAGCCTTGTCTATATTGCTTCTATATAGCATTGGCATGAACAGAGGAAAGCTCTGAAAAGGAGTCAAGTAAATCTGCACTACTCTGATGAACAGTTGTCAGCCCCAGAGCCTGCTGGAAGGAAACACCCTTGAAACACCATTTAAGAGTCAATGGAATGTGGCTTTTAGCTCACCTACAACTGAGATGGTTGCTAGTGGAGCTGTGTACATGAGTATGGTATGATTGGAGCAAGTTCTATGCTGTCAGGCATCCTGTAGTTCTGAACAATGGGTGTCTTCAGACAAATTTTAATGACATATACTTAATACTTACCAGAAAGTAGGATGGGAGCTGCACCAGGGCCAGCTACGGAGCTCCATTTTCTATCAGCTTGAATACTGTGCAACTATTTAGATCAATAAAGAGAAAATGCAAACCATGTGCTTTTTGCAAACGCTGCTGAGCCTAAAGAAACCCTTCCACATCTATTTCAGGATTGTGTGTGAAACACATTGCAGGATATCAGACACAATCTCAAAGTGTTGTGAATGCTATTCAGTATTTCATGCGATCTAGAGGGACTTCAGGGGCAGCTCACCCTTTCAAGAACATCCAGACTCTTCAGTAGCATCAAGCTAGGAAATGACCTCTCTTTAGAAGGGATGAATTTATTCAAGTGAAAACTGAAGAGACTATCCGTGCTCAGAGGCAAAGCTCCCTCTCTTCCCTCCCCATTTCTCCAGAGGAAAGAAGATTTGAAAATTGCTCTTGGAAGGCATTCAATGAAGCAGACGTTCAGCTGTTCACATAGCATTTGGATCAAGCTTTTAGAACCATGCCAGAATGTACCTTATGCAAAATTAGTAAAAACACTAACACCAGAGCAGAGGAATAACACAGCAACCCATGCAGACACATAAGGCACAACTCAGCCATTGGGTGAGAGGCCATCATCATTTAGTGGCTCACAACTTCGTAGATGGTTGATACACAGAAATTCAATCCCTTTCTGCTCATCAGGGAATTTCACTGCAGACCAGAAATAGCTAATTGGGAATAGCAGCAATGTACTCTCAAAAAAAATGAAACACCCTTCAGAAAACTCCTTTGAATCCTTCAAGAAGTAAAAGCACTAATTAAAAAAAGATGTTTCTCTCAGAAACAGCCACAGGTTTACAGGGTGAGAATTGGCTAACGTGTTAGAGTCTGCTCTGCGTGTCTGGCCACTGGTTGGCAAACACAGACCTTTACACTATAAAAACTGCTCCAGCAACACTTTGAAATACTTGCCCAATCATGTTCAGTTCACTTGGGATTCATTATAATGCCATTAGATGGGATTATATCATTTGGTTTAATGTCAATTGCATTTCCATATTGTGTCCAGTGGTTTTACGATGTGGACAAATATTCCACCAAGGACTAGGCTGAAGCCATCACATTTAAATTCTTTTCCTGAGCCACAGTTGGCAGAAAACCTCATCTCAAGACATCCAGGCTGTAAAATCCTCCTTGGAAGCAAAGGGGAGATCAAACACAGTTTTATGTTAGTCAGAGAATTGCCCCAATGGTGCTTTGTGCTCCAGTGTTTGCTGAACCCACCTAAGCACTTAAGTCAAACGCAAAATGCATTCTCTGTGTCTCCTGTCACCTTGACTAGAAAGACCACAGTGAGCTACAGAGCTGAGATATTCTCATTCATAGAGACCAGCCAGAGTGGGAGCATGAACACCATGCCTTACCCTCCTCACACTGAAAGAACACACTGACAGACATCTAAATTACCTGGAAGGCTGGTAATTAGCTGAAGCCCTCAGATTCAAATGTCTGACCACATCTGCTTTCAGAACCCAAACATTAAATGCTTCCAGTAGTAACAGGGCTCTAGAGAAATGAAACCAACATCCTCAGCAACAAGAAGGATGTCAGGCTTCTTGTCACACAAGATTAAAATCTTCCTTTACTATGGTCTTCATCACTATTTCAGGACAATAAGTAAATAATCCCTTTTCCTATAAGGGGAATAGGCAAAGCTGAGATGTATTGGGTTGCATAACATATTTTCAACAGGAGCTTTGTTGCTGTCACCTCTAACAGAAATTAAACATGTGCCAATGGCAGTGATAACAGGAATGCAGGATTTGTCATGTAAAATGTATTGCTTTTGAACAAACTTATGGTCACGCTAGAGAGGAAGGTGGATTCTGCTGTTTGATGCTGCCTGGATGTATGTTACATAAAGTACAAAGAAAAGCATGGAAAATATCTAGGGAAATTAAAAACAATACAAATCAGCATGATAAAACTATCAAGTCTTGCTATTAGCAATAATAATCTGGTTCATAGCCTTAGAATCATAGAATCAATCTGGTTGGAAGAGACCTCCAAGATCATCCAGGCCAACCTAGCACCCAGCCCTAGCCAATCAACCAGACCATGGCACTAAATGCCTCAGCCAGGCTTTTCTCCAACACCTCCAGGGACGGTACCTCCACCACCTCCCTGGGCAGCCCATTCCAATGCCAATCACTCTCTCTGCCAACAACCTCCTCCTCACATCCTGCCTAGACCTCTCCTGGCACAATTTGAAACTGTGTCCCCTTGTTCTGTTGCTGGTTGCCTGGCAGGAGAGACCAACCCCACCTGACTACAGCCTCCCTTCAGGTAGTTGCAGACAGCAATGAGGCCACTGCTGAGCCTCCTCTTCTTCAGGCTGCACACCCCCAGCTCCCTCAGCCTCTCCTCATAGGGTTTGTGTTCCAGGCCTCTCACCAGCTTTGTTGCCCTTCTCTGGACACATTCTTAATGTGTAGTGGGACTATGCAGACCAAGGATCAGCTCTAACATAAGTCATAAAACAATACCTGTCAGTAGAAAGTTAGGTGTTAAAACCCCATAGAATTAGATCTGACCCAGATTTAATTTGCTTGTAAAACTGACCGTTGTGCTCTGATTTCAGTGTGTGTGCCCATATGTCTTTTGGGAACCCTCTGCTCTGTGCCTCCTACAGCCCTTGCCTGTGAGAAGCATGTAGAGAGAGAACTCCAGGTCTCTGATACCTCCCACCTCAGGGTGACACTAGAATCAGGGAATTTCTTGCAATGCTAAAATTCCCTTTCCCTTGGGCAAAAGCAGAACAGGGGAAAAGTGTGGTGGATGCTTTTTGCAGACCTTGGGGACATGTGATGAGCTCAAGGTGTTTTCACACAGCTACCAGCCTAAAGGCAGAAAGATTAATTGGTAATAGATGGCCACAAGCACTTAATCTCTTGCAAATGCCCATAAGAAGTCTTGTTTCCAGAAAGAAATAAAGTGATTTTCCACAGGACACAAACTGGGAGAGAGGAAGGCTTTGGGAACACTTACAACTCTGTGGGACATGCAATGAGCTTTGTAGATAGGTCTCTGTCCATGCTGTCCCTTGTGTTAACCAAACAGCCCAAAGAGCTGTGAAGAGGGTTTCTCTCAGCTGGAATCTGGCCTATGGTGCAAAGCAAAGAGTCTGTGCAGGAAGGTTTAAGCCTCTTTCTAGGCACCAACCAAAATTTGGCCTGGGGAGAGCAAATGAGTCACATCTGCACAGCTCCTTGGCAGACAAAATCCCTGTAAAACTCTGCTTTCTTGTAGTTAGGAGTTTCTCACAGGCAAAATATATTTTCATGAGAGCTTACAATTTTTTGCCCTTGAGAAAAGCTTCACCATTTCCCTTCATCAAAAGTGGTGTCATTTTTACCACTGAACATCTCACTTCTTCCCATCTGGCCAAAACCACTCCAGTGAGACACGGGCTTGGGAGAGCTTGCAAGCCTTGGAGGGCCAGATTCAATGGACCAGTCTGACTCAGTTCCTTTATGGAACTGCTCTAGGCAGTGGGCTTGCCTATAAAGACATATCCCTGTGCGGATGTAAGCCCAGCATGTGCAGTTCCTGGCAGATGCAGAGCAGAAGCCAAGAGACAAAGTAGCTTTAAACCACACGCTCTCCTGCAACAGCTGGATGGGACTGAAGAACAGAACACAACGGTGCTTGAGAAGTGGTGAGGACAGGTCTGGTTTTGGCAGGCACAAAGCCATGTGCTGTCCTGTGACCTAACTACTGAGAAGTGATGGCTTTGCTGGGGAAAGACCTTGATTGACCATGTGGGCAGTGCAAAAGAGCCAGGCCCGCTGGCCGTGTGGCATTTCCCAGCACTGCTGGGTGGCTCTGCACCAAGTCAGCACTGCATTGCCTTTTTATCTTGGGCTTTGGAACTCCCAGTGTCAAATCTCCAATTCTTGGGCACACATGCCCATGAGGACACAGGCCATGTAGCCTTGTATATAAGGCTCACATATAAGAAGCAGTTCTTGAATCTATGTAAAACTAGATCTGGCAGCTATGAGAAGCTACAGAAAGCTCTGAGAAGAGGTAGCTAAAAATCACCATTAGAATTATTCTTTCTATCATTAAAATTTAAGGAAATCTCAAGGAAAAACATCATTTTTTTTTAATTGCTTCCAAAGAAATAAACCTCTGGTAACTCAAAGCTTTCAGTTTGCAGTAGGCAGCAAGCTAAATGTTTCTCTAGCAACCAAAAAGTGGAAGTCTGCAGTCTGTCATGTGGATATTTCTTGCAATGTTCAACTGAGTAGCTCCTTCAGCTGCTGAAAACTGGGGGGAAAAAAAATCAATGGATCTTTCTTCTTGCAATAAAAAATATTTTTAGCTTGTGCATACTCAACACTTTTGCATTGGGGGAATATTTTCTTGACCCCTTCTGTGTCCAGCACTACAGCAATAAAATTCAAGCTTTATGTTTCCCTCTGTGGTGTTTTGCTTATGCTTCTCTCCCTTTCCACTAGGATTTCAAGTGCAGTTCCCAATCCTGAACTCACATAGGATGGAACTAGGGACTAGAGAGAACTTTCTGTTCCAAAATAGGTTGTCAGCAAACATACCAGTGAGAGGGTTATCATTGGAAGTGAGGTCTTGTAGTGCTCTTATCTGTGCTACCCTATATAAGCACGAGAAGTTTGTATAAGGCACCTTTATGTATGGGGACAAGGCAGAGCTCTCTCTCTGGAGGTTTGCTAGGTGATGCTGTTTTGCAACATCCAAACCTGCAACACCGGCGCCAGCATCTGCTGCCCTCTGCCACAGAGTGGAGGTGGTGGCTGAAGACAAGAAATGCAGGGCAAGAAGTGTTTAGTCTGCTTGCCATGATAACTTGGGAAAACCTGGTGTTCCTCCAGAGCCAAAATTCATCAAATGATGAGACTGACTCCATGAACCTATCAGTCTGAAGCGACAGGAGAGCAGACACAGAAATGTTGCTGGATGTCTTAGAATTCAGAGGGAGCCTCATGTTTTCTAGCCTCATTCAAACTCTTCAGGAAGGTGTGTATGTTCTTGTACTTTGGTTACAAAATATCCAGGACGTGGCTCATGGTTTCAGAGGACACCTGAGCCATAAATTACAGCAGGTTGAGTGACAGTTATGTCATCTTTTTTACTTGTTTACATGTTTGTGTAATAATTAATGCTAACATTTAACCTTCTTCCACAAGCCCTGCGAGGAGAGGCTGAAGGGAGCTGGGGTTGTTCATCATGGAGAAGAGGAGGCTCAGGGCAGAGCTCATTGCTCTCTACAACTACCTGAAGGGAGATTGTAGCCAGGTGGGGTTGGTCTCTTCTCCCCCCAGGCACCTAGGGACAGAACAAGAGGACACAGTCCCAAGCTGTGCCAGGGTAGGTTCAGGCTGGATGTTAGGAAGAAGTTCTTCATGGAAAGGGCTGCCTGGGGAGGTCGTGGAGTCCTCATCCCTGGAGGTGTTTAAGAGGAAGCTGGATGAGGCACTTAGTGCCATGGTTTAGTTAATTAGAAGGGTTAGGTGATAGGCTGTACTTGAAGATCTTAGAGGTCTTTCCAACCTGGTCTGTTTTGTGATTCTGTGATTCCACTGCCTTCCCTTTCTTGTGTTGCTTCTGAGAAGAAGAAATGCTGAATGAAACCCAAAAGCTGCATTTCCCAAACCCACATTCAGTGTGGCCCTGGACGTTTCTGCTTGGTTTGAAAATATCTTCATGCTTCCAAACATGTTCATCTCCTGCCTTTTTGAGGAAAGATCTCCTGCTGAATGTTGGCCTACCTAAAGGTGAACTGGGTGGCAATGCAAACTAGTGGACATGTGAAAGAGCTGAACTGAGAAAGAGGAGGAAGTGATGTTGGTATGGGCAGGGTAAGGTCTGCATGCTGGTGCTGACAGGGTGGCATTTAAAAGCAAAGGAATGGGTGAGCACAGAGTAGGTGGCATATTTAATGTAGGCATGATGTGGGTTAGTTTTCCTTTCAACAGTTACTTCAGGAGGCAGGAGTTCCCCAACATGGAGCTAAGGGCCAAGAAATGTCAGAGTTTAATTTGGTCTCTGATACTCAATCAGTGCATGGCCTCGGGCAAGTGACTTATCTTCCTCTATCTAAACGTCTACATCAGTGAAGCAGCAGAGAAAGTACTTTCCACAAGAGTGTCAGTGAGTTTAGCATAACTCATTAGTGTCTGCTTGAAGCTTTTAAATCCTGCAGCAGAATATTTTCTGCAGGCACCAGTGGTTAATGTAGTGTAGGGGTGATGGGCAGGAGAATCCCCTATCTTCTGCTCTGTGACTGACAGCTTGGATACAGCTGTGGGCAGACGGCTGGTGGGTAAGCAAGGTGCCAAATATGGGTCCCCATCAGCGTGATTAGAGGATGCTCCCACTGGGCAAGGCTATGCCTGGGAGAGTGCCAACAATGTCTCACTGAGAAACAAACAAGCAATGTATCAGCCCTGATCACTGCATTCAGCTAATGAAAATGTATGTAATTGATATTTTATAACTATATGGAGAAAGGATTTTTTTTAGGGCTTTAATGGTATCGATCGAAGGAAGAAAGCCAGATAAATGTCTCTAAGCTGCAGGCTATAGGGCTAAAGTGCCTTTGAGTCAGGAAATGTATACTTGTTTAAAATTCACTTCAAATTTTCACATCATTTGCAGCTTTTAATGGCATTTTTGGACCCTGACGATTAATCACGCAGCCACTTGAGTCCACTGATTGTCTCATTTCTGATCAATTACTGTTGTCAACCCCCTTCCCCTATATTCTGCTTACTGACTTATACTAGGATCTGTAAGAGAGTGAGTTTCATCAGACCCCTGGGTATCTTTTGGGATACTCTCCTTGCAGGTGGTCTCTGATACAGAACTTCAGTCCTTGTTCTTTTCATGTAAAGCTTCTTGAAGTGATCCATCAGAGGCAATACATCTGGGTTCTGTTCCCATCCAGCCATGATTAAATGGGATGCTTTCTCATCCATGGTTATCCATGATCAAAGTAGCAAATAAAGTAAGAGTTATTTTTTCTCTGTAAAATAAGAAGATTAAAGAGCAGGAGATCTGCAGCAGCAGGCTCCTACTGAAAAGAAAAAAATGAGAACCTGGGCTTCTCATGCAGGAGACTCCAATATGCAACTTAAAGCTGGTGGAGTCCAAATCAAAAGGAGACAAGTAAAATCAGCTTGCTGCAACAAAGGTTGGAAAGCTAGTGAGAAGGTTACTTTAGACAAAGGGTTTCTGCTGACTTTAATGGGGTTTGGATAGCCTAACAGTGCTGTTTTAGGTTTAGGCACCCAGATTGAGTTTGGTCATTGCAAATAAGATCATCTTTCTGTTGTGAGCTGGGAAGGTGGCCCCGGTGGCAGAGATTGGAGGTCCAGTCTGAAGCCCATGCAACACACAAAGCTATGAGTTGATTTCTTTTGTTTTCCACAATATCTTGGAGAGATTTTAAAAGTGATTCTTTGTGTCCTTCCCTTTTCTTCTTTTTCAGTCCCACTCATTAGAGCAAACCATGAAAGTTCACATGCAGAGCATTAAAGCAAAAGAAGAAAATGAGGAGTATAAGACAGGTTAAAGGAAGAGAAGTTGGCATTTCCTGATCTACATCTCCATGCACCCACGCACAGAGACGTGCCTTGCACACACACACACACACTGAATTAGGTGTGAATGCAATGTGAGATTTCATTTTCTGTTCTTACAAAATGAAATGGTTGCACTGAGAGAGAAGAGGAACGGGTTGGACATGAGAGGAAAGTGCAGAGTCATTCTTTCTCTTCTTGTGGTTAATGTGTCATACCTTAGTTGCAGCTGTGCTCGGGACACTTGGCTGCAGAAAGGAAATGAAAATCTGAGTGCTATTGGTAAAACTGTATTGCCACTGCATGACTCTCATGTAGAGAACAGGTCTTATATGGTTACCCCTTAAAATACAACTGTTAAAGTGTTATTGTTGTTTTCTCTCCTAGCACTTCTGTTTCCAGTTCCTCTAAGTTTTGCTCTACTTACGTCACTTTTAAGAGTTGGCTTAGACAATTCCACATTACAAAATAGCATTTGTGGACATTGAAAGCCGTGGCAATTAATCATCTTTGGGTGAAATTCTAGCTCAGCAAAGTCAGTAGAAAAATTCCTTCAGCTTCAACGTTTCAGCTTATGGCATATTGGAGCCATTGCTTATTTTCAATCTGGATATCTTTTGATGCTTTGCATCCATTAATGAAAAATATTGGGTTTGTGTGGTTTGGTCATTAGGAAGAAGGAAACAATGGCTACAAGTTTAAACACTTATACAGAGACCTACAGTATTTGATATTTCTTTTGTCCCTGCAGAGCTCAAGCCCAAATAAAATTTTAAATGTTTTTGTGACAGGCTTGCAAACAATAAGGGATGTAGGCACTGGACTGTGCTCTTTCTGGCCAGTGGTAGTCACAATTTAGCTCATGAGTGTGCTAGTGAAAGACGAGACACAGCCCAGAGTTCTCCTAAGTTTCACTCTTTTTTCAGAGGTAGCCATTAAAAAGCTTTCCTGCATTTATGGAATCTTAGCTGCAGCTCACTGAAATCAGTAGAAAGCTTCCCTGTTGATGTCAGTGAGCTTTTGGCTCAGGTCCACAAAAAACTCTGTCTCTCCTATTTGAACTGGTATGACTCCATTATGCAATATTTAAGTGTTTGTAACACTAGATCAGGATACACCATAGATAAATTGCAAACATGTTTATTTAATCCGTGTAATAGAAGAGGATTAATCAATTTTTTCCCCCAAATAATTTACTAAAGCAAAACCTAAGGGATTCCTTAAGCCCCCAGGACATGCAGTAACTGCTGCTTACAGTAATCCTTCTCTGGCCTTAGAAAAACAGCCTCCAATATTATTTATAAGCATTTAATTTTTTCTTCCTCATACATTCTTCCTGAGCTTGTTGAACGGCCAGATACAGACAGAAAATCTTGGGGGAAGGTGCAGATGTCTTATTTAGCCTGTGAAAAATCTTTGCTGTTCTGTTTGACACCAGTAACTTTCTCAGCAACGAGGTTTGTGGCTTTTTTTTCCTAAGCAGTGATGATGAGCCCATGGCTGATGGTAATACTGGCAATTAACAAGCAGCAACAATCCCAGAAATTATTATGACCAGGTTAATGCCAGAGCTGACACTTGTAGTGCCTCTCCATTTCTCACGATGGTTAAGAAGGGATTTGCCAGGCTTTAGCAGACAGGAGAAAGACAGCAATTAAGAGGACTTGTGTGATCTACCCATGTTAGAGAATCATAGAATCATGGAATTGTTTTGGTTGGAAAAGACCTCTAAGTACTTCGAGTCCAGCTGTGAACTGAACACCGCCATGGTTGTTAAATTGTCGTAGAACCATAGAATCAACCTGGTTGGGAGAGACCTCCAAGCTCACCCAGTCTAACCTATCACCTATCATCTATCATTCAGTCACTATGTGCCCCATCCCATCACCTCCAGTGATGATGTCTCCACCACCTCCCTGGACAGCCCATTCCAATGGCAAAGCAGCCCATGCTGGTGTCTTGGCACCAAGGAAAAGGAGGCACTGTCCTCCCTGATGCCTACTGCTCTGGTTTCCTACCACTAGCACAATAGCACTGCCTGATACAGACTATCACCTTTGATTATTCTCCCTCTCTGCAGGCTGGCTAAGCCTTGCAGGCTCAGCTGATGCATCACAGCAAGATGGGATAGATTTTGTCTTGATTTTCTACACTGAGAACATGATACCCGTTGTTCTTGTGATCAGAATGAAACCTAAGTTTAAATCCATGTCCCCCCACCCACCGTGCTCTTTGGTCTTTTAGCTTCTGGTGGCTACAGGCTATCACAGAATCACAGGATCACTAAATCCAACCTATAACCCTGCTCTACAAGTCCCCAAGTGCCACATCTACACTGTTCCTGCACACCTCCAGGGATGGACTCCATCACCTCCCTAGGCAGCCCATTCCAATGCTTGATCACGCTAAGTAAAGACATTTTTCCTGATATCCAAACTAAACCTGCCCTGGTGCAACTTGAGGCCATTTGCTCTCATCCTATCACACAAGTCAGTAGCAAAAGTAATAAAAGGCATCTAGCAATGGATAATTTTTTATCCCTTTTCTCAGCCAACTACAGATTTTCTAATGAGAATCTTTCCCTCTTTTATCAGTGATAATGTTGATTTTCCAGAGCTCAAGGGGAAACTCAAGTTGCCTCTGGGCATGCAATAAATCTTCCAATATCACTCAAGAGCTGATCACCCAGGAGGGGCTGTGATCTCATCACTGGCTTGGGAAAGGAACAGTTGATAGGAGGCAAAAGCACTCCTCAAAGATGTTGTATAAATTTTGTATTCATTAAGAGGCTCAGCTACAGAAGAACCTTCTTTGTTCAATATTTATCTTTTCATCTGCCCTGACCTGGGAACTGCGAGCACTTTGAGAAGTTAATTGAGAGCTTGCCTTGCTTCAGTTTAGCTTTCAGGTCTAGAACTTTGCTTTCAGTAAGGGTACAGAGGACACTTTTGTCCTGCCTGCAATAGCTTAGAAGCCTTTTCCAGCAGCAACTGGGAATTTGTTATTGATCACCATTGTCTTATTCCAGGAATTCTCCACTGAGATGATTTTTCTTATTTAATGGCACCAGGAGCCCCCCAACCCTGGCAGAGGATTGTTTCTCTCATGTTTGCATTGCCAAAATGCTCCTCACCAATCCCATGTTGTTTGTCCCAGATAAGATAGGACTGTTTAGGTAGAAATATAGAATCACAGAACTGTCAGGGCTGGAAGGGACCTCAAGGATCATCTAGCTCCAATCCCTCTGCCATGGGCAGAGACACCTCACACTAGGTCAGGTTGCTCAGAGCCACATCCAGCCTGGCCTTAAAGACCTCCAGAGACAGGGCTTCCATTACCACCCTGGCCAACCTGTTCCAGGGTCTCACCACCCTCATGGTGAAGAACTTCCTAACATCCAGTCTGAATCTACCTACTTCTAGTTTTGCTCCATTCACCCTAGTCCTATCACTACTTGACATCCTAAAAAGTCCCTCCTCAGCTTTCTTGCAGCCCACTTCAGATACTGGAAGGCCACAATAAGGTCTCTTCAGAGCCTTCTCTTCTCCAGACTGAACAATCCCAACTCTCTCAGTCTCTCTTCATAGGAGAGATGATCCATCCCTCTGCTTTTAGTATCTGTTCCATCCTTCCTCATCCAAATCCACTACCTGCCAAGAGGGACTGAGGCCTGAGCAAGGATTCAGAGACCTGCACTCAGACCCTGAACTGTTTGAATTTCTTACATAGCTTTTGGGAAACATTTGTGGTGTAGTACTGAGATCTCAGTATACTGGCAATGATATTGATATTCTCTTATTAATATCATCCATAAATTTTTGTTTTGAGCAGGGGCTATTTCTAATAAGATTTATATATACTAGATTGTTTAGTAGTGTCCTCATCTGCTGGCAGAAGACAAGATTTAGCAGGGGTTTATTAATTAAAAAAAGGTAAAAAAAACAAATCAAATTCACATAATTATTCTGAGTAAAGTTTGTGAAGGCACAAGCTGAGGACTGAGACAAGAAGAAAGCAGAAGAATTTATGCAGAGCTACATAACTGCCTAGGTTTGATAATTTTTAATGGTGGGAATTCATGAACTGATAGAAACTGATTTCTCACTGGTTCCATCTTAGCACTTCCTTCCAATACGATGTCCTGAACTCACTCTATGCCGTTCCCTTAGGAGCACACATCTCTGCTTTACCACAGCAGTGCAGTTCCCTCAGGTCTGTGTTTGAGAGGGCAGAGTAGGAAAAGCAACAAAGCTTTTAGGAGCAGACACAGAGGACTGCCTCCCAAAGGAATGGACAAAACAACGAATCATGGAGTCTAGATAGAAATATCTCTGTCCCACATGACATCTTGGTCACCAAACTTGAAAAACATGGACTTGATGGATGGAGCACTGCTGGATAAGGAAATGTCTGGATGGTGGCATGCAGTGAGTGGTGATCAAGGGCACAGTGTTCACCTGGAGACCAGTGCCAAGTGGCATCCCTCAGAGGTCAGTGCTGGCACCAGTGCTGTTTAACATCTTTGTCAGTGACATGGACAGAAGAATTGAGTGCACCCTCAGCAAGTTTGCAGATGACACCAAGCTATGTGGCACAGTTGACTTGCTAGAGGGCAGGGATGCCATCTGGAGGGACCTGGACAGGCTGGAGAGGTAGGCCCGTGCCAACCTCATGACATTTAAGAAGGCTATGTGTAAGGTCTTGCACCTGGGTGGGTGTAATCCCAAACACAACTCCAGGCTGAGTGTGGGAAATGGCTGAGAGCAGCCCTGAGAAAAAGGACCTGGGGATCTGGGGTGATGAAAAGCTCAACAGGAGCCTGCAGTGTGAGTGCAGTCCAGACAGCAACCCTGTGCTGGGCTGCAGCAAGAGCAGCGTGGCCAGCAGGCAAGGGAGGGGATTCTGTCCCTTTACCCTGCTCTCCTCAGACCCCACCTGGAGTACTGTGTGAAGTTCTGGGGCCCCCAGCACAAGGATATGGAACTGTTGGAGTGAGTCCAGAGGAGGGCCACGAATATGCTCAGAGGGCTGCAGCAGCTCTGCTGTGAGGTCAGGGTGAAAGAGTCTGGGCTCTGCAGCCTGGGGGAGAGAAGGCCTCGAGGAGACCTTGCAGTGGCCTTCCAGGATCTAAAGGCGGCCTAGGGGAAGGCTGGGGAGGGACTATTGATGAGGCCTTGTAATGACAGGACAAGGGGTAATGGGGTTAAACTGGCAGAGGGGAGATTGAAACTAGATGCTAGGAAAGGGTTGTTTGCAGTGAGGATGGTGAGACACTGGCACAGGCTGCCCAGGGAGGTTGTGGCTGCTCCCTCCCTGGAGGTGTTCAAGGCCAGGCTGGATGAGGCCTTGAGCGACCTGTTCTGGTGGGAGGTGTCCCTGCCCGTGGTGGGGGGTTGGAAGTGGATGAGCTTTGATGTCCCTTCCAACCTAAACCATTCCATGATTTTATTCTATATCTTAATTCCAAAGAAGGCCTAAATGCCAATGGTTTGCTTGGGCTGACAGATGGAGTAGTGATTATTTGGAGTCTGGCCTTGGGTTTCTGGTGATACTGACACAGTAATAAAGCTATTGAAAGCAGTTTATCAGTGTGTCCAGGCTCAGCTCTCACATGCACTTAAGTTCAGAATTCAGGGCTCATATTGCCTCTGAAATCAGGATGAATGCTCAGAAAGTTTGGAAATAGAACTAACCCCATAATAGTTAGGAATCATCACTATGTTTTGGTTCTGCACCTCTTAGCTGCTTTCCAGCTCTTTTGATCCTTTCCTCTTACTTTCTTGATTTCTTTTCCTCAAGCCCAGGAGTGACACACATTGAAATCCTTGCAAAGAAAACTGTCAGAGTCCCAGGAATGGAACTCAGAGAAATGTGTTGCCCATAGTAAAACCTGATGACACCTTGAGTCCACCCTCTACAGCCATACTGGGAGCTTGAGAGAGTCATAGAATCATAGAATCAACCAGGTTGGAAGAGACCTCCAAGATCATCCAGCCCAACCTAGCACCCAGCCCCAACCAATCAACCAGACCATGGCACTAAGTGCCTCATCCAGGCTTTTCTTGAACACCCCCAGGGACGGTGCCTCCACCACCTCCCTGGGCAGCCCATTCCAATGCCAATCACTCTCTCTGTGAAGAACTTCTTCCTAACATCCAGCCTATACCTACCCTGGCACAACTTGAGACTGTGTCCCCTTGTTCTATTGGTGGTTGTCTGGGAGAAGAGGCCACCCCCCACCTGGCTACAATGCCCCTTCAGGTAGTTGTAGACAGTAGTAAGATCACCCCTGAGCCTCCTCTTCTCCAGGCTAAACAGGCCCAGCTCCTTCAACCTCTCCTCATAGGATTTGTGCTCCAGGCCCCTCACCAGCTTTGTTGCCCTTCTCTGGACATGTTCCAGCACCTCAACATCTTTCTTGAATTGAGGGGCCCAGAACTGGGCACAGTACTTAAGTCTTCACCTTTGGTGTTCTGTCTCTCATTTGCCTCTTGCCTAAGGATTGAAAGTTACAGGACTTCATGCAAATGCTCTGCTCATTTCAGTCTAGAAAACACTGAGATCTGATATGTGCTTTTTTAGCCTTAATTAGTCCAAATCTTTACATATAATGAAAAACTAAAAATAACAACTTAAACACTCTCACTCTGCCCCGAGCACTTTTTCTTTTCTTCCTTTTCAAGGGGGTTAATTTTAGACTTGGCATCTTTGCCCCATGAACTTCCCACATGTGGTTAAAGCTACAAGCCAGGTCCTGCCACCAGCCATACTTACCAGAAGCAGTGGCAGAAATTTCCAGCTGAACAGTAAAAGGGCTGCAGTTCCTGTTGTTCTGCCAGTAGATTTCATCTAAAAATATTATTCATCTTGCCAACCACTTTAATGCAATTGGGGAATGGCAGAGCTGGGAAGGCAGAAGAGAAGCTCTTTGTTAAAATAAAAATCAGCTCAGAAGCCACTCTCTTTTCTCCTGCATTATCTACTGCTCCTTTTCCTTTCCTTTCTGTACCTCCTCAGTGCTGTTTACCCTGTGTGCTTCTCAGACTTTCCCCAGTTGTAGTTATTATCACTCACCAATCATTTAAGGCTTTTAAACACAACTTTTTAGAGTTCTGCACAAAGAGATACAAAGTCATCCAGATGAAGACTCAAAATGCTTCCTGATGGAACTAGCTGGGTTTACATCCAGGGAGCAACCTGTGGAAATAGTTGCAGAGAGCACGGCACACAGGCTGGGCTCTGCTGAGCCACACACAGCCCTCATCATTGTCTTGCCCTTGTTTCATTGACTCTGCCATTTCTTTGCTTTGTAGTTCTCTGTTGCTGAAGCAGAAGCTGGAAGATGATCAGAGAGGAAAGCAGAGACACTGAGGTCAAGTGTCCTTGAAGTCTGTTTGTGACTAATACATTAATGAGCTTATTTGGGAAGAAACCAACCCCAACTTGTTCTGCACCTGAGCATGATCATGCTGGAGCAGAGAGCTTGTGGTGTTCAAACCAGCTAATTTTTGAGCAGAGAAGGAGTAAAATAACCCAACAAGACTCATGGGGATTTTAAAATAAATAATAATAAAAAAGAAATTTGACTTCACTTTGATGACCTGACAGCCTCTTATTTACAGCAGCAGTTAACCCTTCCTGACAGCTGCTGTGCACCAGGATGGATCCAGCCTGCGGGGTGACTCAGGCACTATGTCTGCTGTCGCCTTGGTGGGAGGGGAGGGTGGTGGTGAGCTGGAATGGGTGCACCTGCATGAATGTTTCCTACCAACAACACACTACAAGGGAGGACTTTTGGAAGATTGTCATGGGGCAGCTTTCAGGTTAGTTCACTGTGCTTGGTTCATCCCAGGTAAGTGCCTCAGTGAAGCTTTGTGGTACTTCAGCAGCAGAAAAAAAACCCAACCTGCAGCCTTCTCTTTGCTGTTTTACATATAAATGTAAGGATATACACAAATAGAGAAAGAGCAGAGGAGGTTGGATTATAAAACAAATTATGCTCCAACCAGTCAGGGCCAGAGGAAAGCTTCTATCAAGTAACTTGTAGACCTGCTTGCATTTTAATATATAATTATTATTTATGGCTATTACTACCATTCATTTATTTAGTGAGCTGAGTGTGCATGTTATTCTGACAAGAGTCAATGACATAAATGATCTCTTCCCTCTCCAAATTCAGTAGCCTAAAAGTGACAGGATGCTAACTAGATCTTGCACAAGCTGATAAAATCATTAGAGCCTGAACATGGTGTAGTATAGAGGAGACTATTAGGAAGATTTCTGAAGGGAGAAATGGAAGGATGCTGACATGTATTAATAGGAAAGCTGCTGCAGGCATATGAGCAGGCTGAAGGTGCATTGTCTGGAGGGGGCAGGCAGCTGAGGCAGGGTGGACAAGGTTGGAGACAGGCATAGGGAGGAGTAGAGCTGGTCCCTGCCTTGCTGGTGAGTCAGAGCAGTGCCCCAGCCTTCAGACTCGTGTGGGTGGCTTCACTGGCAATCGAGTGTGGTGCATTCAGCCTGCTCAACGAGATCACCATGCAAGAGAGAAGGTGCAATCCCAAGTAACCTTAATGGCAGGATGTAAGTTGAGCCACTTGCTTGCCATCACCATAAGCCACTTGCTTGCCATCACCCTGATGGTGTATGAGCAGTACAATGAGGAGGTTCCTTAGGTCCCCCTCAGGCTGAGATGCTGAGGGCAGCACTCACCTCTGTCATGATTTCTTATTTGCCATGCGATTGAAATCGCTTCACTTACCTTTGTATCCCACCCCTTCCTCTGCTGATCTTGGCCATCATGAAAAGCTTTTAACCCTTCACTTTGCCTGGAGTGTATTGGACCATATTGTCTTGGCCAACTAGCAACTATAAATGTACACACAGGAATGATCATTGCTTCCTTATACTGTTTTCTGACAGTCTTTTACCCAAAGGAGAAACAATATTGGGTCAGGTTGTGCAATAATCAACCATACCAATATCTCAGGGTAAAAAACATCTCTTTACAATGCTTTGGTCCTTCCCTCAGAGCTGGGCAAGTTTGTCAAAACCAGAGCCATGGCAAAGAAGGTCTGATCTTCAACATACATGACTTGCACCACCTGAAGTTGTGAGCATCTTACTCCATGGAATTAATCTCTGAGTCTTTTTGTTCTGCCAGGGCAGTGTACAGCAGGAGAGTTAGAGCTTGCAGCTATTTAAAATTAGGCATAAAATGTTGAATATGAAGGGAAAAGTGTGACTCTACCAGACTTACAGGTGATGAAGTGTTTCTTTTCAAGCTTTTGAAAGCACCCATTTGGATTTGGGAAAAAGAGGAAAGGGATCTGTGTGTGTTTGAGATGGTGCTGGGGTCAGGAGAGCACTGGAGAGAGATGAATTCCCTGACCCTCTTCTGTGGAATCTTAATAACGTGTTAAGTTATTGTGCAGTGGAGGAATGCAATTAGCAGAGCAGCCAAATCCTCCTTCAGCAGGTCATTACTGCATTAGTAAATGGAGGCTGTTAAGGCACACAGCATCCCTAAACATACCAGAGGGGCTGCTGGCCCAACAGGACCCAGGATTGATGAGAAAACTCCCACTGCTCTCTCCCCATCTCCATCCACTTTTCATTATTGCTTTTCTGATCAAGCATGCAACCACATCCTTCCGCATCCTCCCCCATACCCTGTTCCTGAAACACACTCCCGGGAGGCCTCTATGAAAAATCAAATCACAACCCACCAAGAGGTGTCTGTGATATATGCAAAAGCAGCCTCCAGCTGTGAAGAACTCAGGGCAGCTCAAGAGCAACTTCTCCAGCCGAGTGGAGCAGGCAGAGAAGAGTCTTGGGGGAGTGCTCTCTGGTGAGGTGTGGGAGCAAAGCAAGGCTTCCATGGGCCCACTTCAGACATGGGCAGGGAGGAGCCCACCCCAGCCCTGAGTGCTAACCCACTCAAGGCTTTGTCCTGTTGTGTTATAGGGAAATTTCACACTTATCCCAAGGGGCAGGTTATCAGCATTTTGCTTCTCAGGCTGGGTGGGAATCGAGGATGAGGTTTTTTCACTGAAGTTGTTGGACATAAATTAACCCTGTGGTTTCCTGGGTCTGAAAAATGTCCTCATGCTTTGAATGGCTCCTGAAGTCTGCTGAGCAGTCCCAGAGAAGCCTGGTGAACCCTGGGTGTTGTATAATTAATAGCATCTGGTTTTCTGTCATCTAAATAAACCTGAATGTTTTGGAACTGTCCTGTTTAGAATAATTGCAAGTTGGCACCTTTCCCCCATCAGAAAACTTAACAGTCTGAGGTTAGTTATAAGGCTGATGAGACAATCAGTGTCTTGGTCACTGTAAAAGCCCCCAGCACAGCTATACTGGGGCATTGCTAGCCTATAGCAACGGATGATATGTTTTGAATCCATAAATTATGTTTAGAAACTGTGGCCCCGATATATTTATCAAAGTCGGCTTTACACACAATGAATGCATCATTCTCCCCACCAAAATCACTGAATCACAGAAAGTTTGGGGTTGGAAGGGGCCTTGGAAGATCACCAGGCCAGGTTGGATGAGGCCTTGAGTGACCTGTCCTAGTGGAAGGTGTCTGTGCCTATGGAGGGGCACTGGCTGTAGCCAAGTGGGGATTTGTCTCTTCTCCCAGGCAACTGTCAATAGAACAAGGGGACAGAGTCTCAAGTTGTGGCAGGGGAGATCTAGGCTGGATGTTAGGAGAAAGCTGTTGCCAGAAAGTGATTTGCATTGGAATGGGCTGCCCAGGGAGGTGGTGGAGTGGCCGTCCCTGGAGGTGTTCAAGAAAAGCCTGGCTGAGGCACTTAGTGCCATGGTCTGGTTGATCTAGAGCTAGGTGCTAGGTTGGACTGGATGATCTTGGAGGTCTCTTTCAACCTGGCTGATTCTATGATTCTATGATCTTTGATGTCCCTTCCAACCTAAACCATTCTATGATTCTATGGTTCTATGATTTCCTTACTTAACCATGATGCTAAAAGCTGACTTTAGCAGAGATCTGCCTCCTCTGATAAGATACAACTCAATACAATGACTTCTCATAAGAGAAGATGCAAACATGTGGACAGAGAGGAAAAAAAGATCTTCTAGATTATGGCATTCTTGACCCATCTATGTCCTCAGACACACAGAGGTATCACCAGTAATCACTTTCCCTCCAAGAGCGCAGCAAAGCAAATTCTCCAGGTCTCTTACTGCATGTGCCCAGTGAATGAGGATGCCTGAAGAAATAAAATGGTTATGTTCCACACCATGTGGAACCTGTGAATTACAGACCATAGTTTGTGTTTATAAATAAATAAACAGAAATGTAGTTTTAAACATATAAACTAATGTAAGGGGCTTTTTGTTTTGTTTTCCCAGGCTACTACATCCAGCTTTGCAGCATCAGGGACCATGCTTATATTGCTATGCAAATTAGTCCTCATAGAGACTTTACAAATTTTATGTTCATTATTAATAACTTTGTGAGTTTTCCCTCTTCCTGTTTGGTGCTATCTATAGTGCTTGGCTAATACATAATTAATGTTAACTGCTCGTGCTCTGGCCCCCATGCCAGTTTACATTAGGATATTTTTCCACGCCTTTTGTCTCTGGCCTTTGGAAATTGGTGTTTGGTGGGAATGAATTAACCAGATTACTTTGTGCTGCACTTCCAGGCCTTTCATCTCTCTGACTGCTATCATGCTGGCAGATTAAATCACTCCTCTTTTGAAGATTTGGCTAAAAAATAAGTTTAAGCCTTAGGAAGTTCAGTAATTTCTCTTTGGGCCAGGTCTTGTTTACAATCTATTGCTAAGACAGTCAGGGTGGATAGAAATGTGATTCTTCAGTGATGTTTTCACATGACAGCCTTAAGTAAATGCAAGTGCACCATCAGAAACTCCCCCAAAAGTACCTTTCCTGATAAAACATATTTCTTCTGGGAAACTGTCACACACCAGAGTAGCAAAAATCATAGTAGAAGACCTATCTTCAAGTCTGGACAAGTAATTCTCTTTAAGGTAGACTTAGCCTTTCAAATGGAGTGGATTATAACAGCCACCAGTTTAGATTAATTGGCTCCTGAAGGAAGTGGGGGAGAAAAAGAGGGTGTATCGCCTCTGGAAGGAGGGGAAGGCTTCTCCTGATGTGTTTAAGGAGGTAGCCAGACTATGTAGGAGAAAAATTAGAGAGGCTAAGGCTCAGCTAGAACTTAGGCTGGCCACTTCCGTGAAATTTAACAAAAAACACTTTTATAAATTTATCAATGCTAAAAGGAAGGGCAAGAAGACCCTCCACTCCTTACTGGACCAGGAGGGGAACACTATAACTGATGATGAAGCAAAGGCAGAGGTCCTGAATGCCTTCTTTGCCTCAGTTTTCAACAGTAAGGAGAGAGGAGGAGGATGCAAATGGCCTCTTAAACTGGGGGATGGGGTCGGGGAGCAGTGTGTTCCCCTGGAAATTCATGAGGAATTAGTTCAGGACCTGCTGAGCCATCTGGACACCCACAAGTCCATGGGACCAGATGGGATCCATCCCAGGGTGCTGAGAGAGCTGGCAGCTGAGCTGGCCAAGCCACTCTCCATCATTTTCCAGCAGTCCTGGCTCACCGGAGAGGTTCCAGGAGACTGGAAAATGGCCAACGTGGTCCCCATCCACAAAAAGGGTCGGATGGAGGAACCTGGGAACTACAGACCCGTCAGCCTGACCTCAGTGCCAGGGAAACTGATGGAGCAGGTTCTCTTGGGGCCAATAACTGCGCACCTGAGGGATGGCAAAGATCTCAGGTCCAGCCAGCATGGGTTTAGGAAGGGCAGATCCTGCCTTTCTAACCTGATCTCCTTCTATGATCAGGTGACCCGCTTGGTGGATGTGGGGAGGCCTGTGGATGTGGTCTATCTGGACTTCAGCAAGGCCTTTGACACTGTCCCCCACAGCAAACTGCTGGCTAAGCTGTCAACCCGCGGCTTGGATGGTAACACTCTGTGCTGGGTTAGGAACTGGCTGGAGGGCCGGACCCAGAGAGTGGTGGTGAATGGTGCCACATCCAGCTGGCGGCCAGTCACTAGTGGTGTCCCTCAGGGATCAGTGCTGGGCCCCATCCTCTTTAACATCTTCATAGATGATCTGGATGAGGGCATCGAGTCAGTCATCAGCAAGTTTGCAGATGACACTAAGCTGGGGGCAGATGTGACTGAGCTGGAGGGCAGAAGGGCTCTGCAGCGGGACCTTGACCGCCTGCACAGATGGGCAGAGGCCAATGGGATGGGGTTCAATAGCTCCAAGTGCAGGGTGCTGCACTTTGGCCACAGCAACCCCATGCAGAGATACAGGCTGGGGTCGGAGTGGCTGGAGAGCAGCCAGACAGAGAGGGATCTGGGGGTACTGATTGATACCCGCCTGAACATGAGCCAGCAGTGTGCCCAGGTGGCCAAGAGAGCCAGTGGCATCCTGGCTTGTATCAGGAGTGGTGTGGTCAGCAGGAGCAGGGAGGTCATTCTGCCCCTGTACTCTGCACTGGTCAGACCACACCTCGAGTACTGCGTTCAGTTCTGGGCCCCCCAGTTTAGGAAGGACACTGAGATGCTTGAGCGTGTCCAGAGAAGGGCGACGAGGCTGGTGAGAGGCCTTGAGCACAAGCCCTACGAGGAGAGGCTTAGGGAGCTGGGGTTGTTTAGCCTGGAGAAGAGGAGGCTCAGGGGTGACCTTATTGCTGTCTACAACTACCTGAGGGGCGGTTGTGGCCAGGAGGAGGTTGCTCTCTTCTCTCAGGTGGCCAGCTCCAGAACAAGAGGACACAGCCTCAGGCTGCGCCAGGGGAAATTTCGGCTCGAGGTGAGGAGAAAGTTCTTCACTGAGAGAGTCATTAGGCACTGGAATGGGCTGCCTGGGGAGGTGGTGGAGTCGTCGTCCCTGGGGCAGTTCAAGGCAAGGTTGGATGTGGCACTTGGTGCCATGGTCTAGCCTTGGGCACTGTGGTAAAGGGTTGGACTTGATGATCTGTGAGGTCTCTTCCAACCTTGGTGATACTGTGATACTGTGTGATACTGTGATACTGTGAGTTCCAGGTTAAGCTGCTAGAGCAATAGGGCAGGGGTGCTTGTGTGGTTGTAGTGATAGTGATGCAGGGAAGTTTCTGGTGAGGGCAGAAATGCTGTGATTGAGCTGTCTATATCAACCAACCTCCTCCTTGCTTGTCAGGCCAAGCTCTACCTCGTTGCACAATGTGAGATTGCAGCCTTTATCTGCTGCATGCATCTCCCAGAGGTGTAAACACCCAGTGCCCATACAGAGCTAAAAGGTCTGCTCTTTACACAAAGAGGAAAAGACTGTTTTATCAGGGCTTGCTGTGACAGAATGATAGTTTTAAACTAAAAGAGGGACATTTAGACTAGAGAGAGGGAAAAAAAATCTTTACAGTGAAGGTGGTGAGACAGTGGCCCAGGTTGCCCAGAGAGGTGATAGGTTCCCTATCCTTGCATTCATTCCTGGTCAGGTTATTTGGGGTACTGAGCAACCTGCTCTAGTTACAGACATCCCTGCTGACTGCAGAGAAGTTGGACTAGGTGAGCTTCAAAGGTGCCTTCCAACCCAAACCAGGCTATGATTCTATGATTCTGTTAAATGAAGCCTCTGCTGTGCTCACTCTTAAACCCTAGGATACTGCAAGTCTTCTCTCTGTGTTGAAGCAAGATGGTCACAGGACCAACTGGGACCAACTTTTCTCAGAGACATTTCCAAGGCAACAGCTTCTCTCCTTTGTCAAACCAATGAGCTTACAAAACCAATTTTGTGCTGCTTGTATCCTGGTGTCTGAAGTGCCAGACAACAGCAATGGGTTGATAGACCTAGATGTCACCATCTCCCCTTTGTGTTAGACCAGTTATTAAGCAGAAGTTCAAGATGGAGCAACTGTGTGGTAATGGGCGATTTGAATATAGGAGCTTCAAATCAGTCCCACCTACTACTCTTGGTGAGGCATCCAGATGCAGTAACACCCAGTTTTGAAGCTTAATTTACTGGGACAAAATTCTACATGCTCTGTAGCCCAAAGGGAAGAGAAGACAGAGAAGTCCACATCCCAAACATGGCCAGACTACTATTCTGCAAACTGAAGGGCTCTGGACACTTTCTAGTTTGAACTCATGAGTGGAGATATCTGCCTTGTATGCAAGAGCAAGGTTCAGTGTAGACTGAAGTAGTAGAATCTGACATTCTATCTTTAAAACAGGCTGTTGAGTTTGAGTGGGTTACAGCTTGAAAGGATTTTAGAAGTCCCAGTCCTATATCTGTCACTCATTTCAGTGACACACTTTTGCTTTTGTGCAATACTAGCAGACTGTTGTGCCACTTAATGTGCCCTGGCAAGTGTTGCAAACATACTTTGCAGGTTCTTTGCAGCAGTGAAATGAGGTTTGGGAGATCTTGAGACTTTATTCACCTGGAATATTTCATATTTCCCCTCTTCACCCTGAAGTAAAAAAAATAAAGTCATTAAAATACTCCCAAGTACTGGTCAGAGAGATAGAATACAGGGTTTTTGAAGAACTGTATCATAGAATCACAGGAGTTGCAAGGGACTTCTGGGTAGCATCAAATCCAACCCCTCTGCCAAAGCAGCTTCACCCAGGGCAGGCCACATAGGAAAGCATCCAGGTGGGTTTTGAATGTCTCCAGGGAAGAAGACGTCATAATCTCTCTGGGCAGCCTGCTCCAATGCTTCATCACCCTCACAGTAAAGTTTTTGCTCATGTTGAATTGGAACTTGCTAGGAAACTAACTGGATTTGATGTTGTTTTATTTTATATCACCAGCCGGCTTTGATCAAATCTTTGAGTTGACTTCACAGGTATAAACTCAGCTCTGCATGACGCAAGACTCTTCCCCTTTGTTGGTGCTATCCCAGCCTCATGCTGCATGGGAATGAGTACAGCCCCCACAGTCATTCGTGCCTTCTCTCCTTGTCTCTCTCTCTTACTGTCTGTGTCATGTTTGCTCATTTACTACACAACAAGTATTTCCATGTCTAACCCTGAAGGGTCAAGTGAGCTCATGAAAAAAATCTGTCTGTCTCCACTCATCGCCACGAAGAGTGCCCATCAGCCCCAGATCAAGTCCGTTTGCTGTTGCCCAGCAACAGGTGATGGTGTCTAAAGGAGACAGGGGTTAATCCTCAGCATTGAGGGAGTATCAGCTGCGTGTTTTGACTAGCCAAGGGGAGCAGTGACTGCTGGGAAGGTGGTGAGTCAGCGGGCGAACGTCTGCACTTGTGTGCGTAGGTGTGTGTGGGAGAAGAAGAGGCAGACCCAGCCAGACGTGCTGTATTGCTCGGGACCAGGGCTCCTGGGCTGCAAGCGGATTCAGCTCCCACTGAAATCAAGGGAAAATTATTCTGTCCTCCTGCCCAAGAGCACTTCTGTCAAGTGCTGCCTGGCCTTGTGCTGAGGATGCTTCTGGGCCTCTGTCAGGATGCATCAGGGCAAAGCTGTTCAGGAAATGGGAAGTTTCTGTTTCTCAAAGGTTAATTTTATATATGTAACATCTGATTCTATCACTTACAGCTGATCTTTGCCTGCTGGCCTCCCTGTGAGAACTTCAATTCTTCCAAGCCCTCCTAAAATCTGGATTGGCAAAACTCCAGCATTTCATTTCACAACCATATTTGCATTTGTTTCTTGCTGGAATGAAATTGAGACCTTTTCAACGTCTCCCTCAAAAAACACCAAACCAGACACATACTCTGATCAATCTCTAACCCAGCAGCTTGAATGCTCCCTGGAGGTGCAGAAGCTGCAGGTTTAAATACCTTTAATTAATTTCTTCTCTTTTCATCCCATAGTAGAAACCACCCCAGGTGGAGCTCTGGAAGTACAATTTTGTTTAATGATGCCATCACACATGCCAGTATCACCCATATCATAGCTTGGTATCATCCAAACTTGTTCCACTTGCTTTTTTGTCCTGTCCGTCAGGAAACACAATGCTACCCTGAGCCAGGCTATTAAGGGATTTGCATGCCATCTCACTCATTTGAGGAAAGAATCTGGTTCCTTTGATGCACCCATTGAATTTTGAATCTTGGGGTAGACAGATGAAGCATGGCACAAAGAGCAGGTGCTGCATGTAAGGGAGACTTTGCCATCACATGTGGCTCTGTGCTCCCCTTCCTTCCCAACTGTGGTGCTCCAACACACCATAAATGTTCCTGTGTGTCCTTCCAGCATAGCTCTCCCTGCAGGCAGCCACTGTTCTCATTTTAGAGGCAGGCAATTGGGGTCACCCAAGAAGAGTTTCTTAGAATGACAAACCAAAGCTAAGCTTCCTCAGCCCTCACGCTTTTTGTCCTTCCTCTCTGCAAATACAAGTGAGTCAACATTACTAGCGGTGAGACACTGGCAATGCACAAGAAATGCCTCTCCCATTGCGGATAAGCCATTGAACAGACACCATCACACCCTATAGTTCTGGAGGTTAGGGAGATATTTTTTACTGAAAGGGTTGTCAGGCATTGGAACAGGCTGCCCAGGGAGGTGGTTGAGCCACTATCCCTGCATGTGTTTAAAAGCTGTGTAGATGTGGTGCTTGGGGATATGGCTTAGTGGTAGGCTTGCTAGAGCAGGGTTGGGCTCTATGATTTTAATGGTCTTTTCCAACCTAAGAGATTCTCTGATTCTATAACGCAAGGAGCCCGAGTGGCACACGTGGCACAGTCACAGATGCCAGTCACTGGGGTGGCTCCAGTGGGCGCTGGAAGAGGCAGAGCCCATGGGTGAGGTGTGGTGTTCCTAGAGCGTGCTGGCTGAAGGAGGAACACCAGCCATGCCCCGCGGCCTCGCTGCTTGTCGAAGCACTCTATTCCAGGGAGGTGGCAGAGGCAGACTAGCAGCCTGCTCCTCCCAGAACATGTCTGGGTCTGTCTCCTCCTGGAGAAGGCTCATGAGAAGGCAGCTGCAGCAGGCAGCTGATTTTTAGCAGGCAGCATCGTGCAAATCAGACTTTGTGTGGTTAAAAAAGGCAAAGCTGATATGAGCAGAAGGGTGGTTTTCCTTGCACGAGAAGCTCCATGCTGCAGCCTCTCAGCCTGAGAATATGTCTTGCATTGACCTATGGATTGGACTCAACCCTGGCTCCCAGAGTTGTAATTAATTAACTGCAAAGGAACTTCAGCTTTCCTGCAAAAATGAAATCCTCCCTCTCAGTTTCCAGCCTTGCAGTCGAGTTCCTAATGTGACTTTAGCCTCAGAGCTTTGAAAGAAAGGAATAAAACATTTCATGTTCTTGTTTTTGTTAGCAGTAAAAGATCTCTTGGTTTTTTGACACTTGATTCACGCTGGCTGAATTTCTGGGGTGAATAGCACTGGGTTCTTTTTGCTTCACAGTGGGGCAGAAAAATTGCTTGTTGGGGCTTGAAAATCAATTGCACCATCAAGCGTGTGAGACTTCCTTTGAGGAGATCTGGGGGTGGGGGCTAAAGAGGAAGAGAGTTTTTCTTCTCTCTGCTTGTTTTGGTTTGTGAGTCCCTCTTATCAACATGCATCAGACCTGTGTTTATTGAATTTCCACCAGTCACTGAGATCTATGGCATGATTAACAGGAGATGCACACAGGGAGTGGAGAGGGTGGCTTAGGAAAGGGGAGGTGCTTGAGGCAAGGATGTAATGATTTTCTTGTTCTTTGCATGGAAGGAATGCACACACTGAGTGTTTGTACAGCATCCAGCACTGTGAAGCCCCAGTGTGGTGAGAGCCTTCTGAGTAATATATTCGGAGCGATAAAAGTGGCTGCTGTCTGCTAATGAGAGCAGTGGGAATGAAAGATGAATCCTTGGTTTCATCATTTTCCAGGAATGCAGTTCTTTCTGGCTACCCAGAGGTTCATCTACCATCCAGCTGCCTCGTGGGCTGCAACTGAGCATAGCGAAATATGGTTCTTCGACACCTTGGTAATGTAGGAACATTGTGTTTGGGTACATGGTACATATGTTAATAGTTGGACTCCAAGATCTTAGAGGTCTAAAGTGATGCTTTCTGGAAAAAAATGACAAAGGGGTTTTCTGTGAGTGTAAGACAGGGGCAGGAAAATCAGGGCTGTCAAAGATCTGCAGAGACCAGCAACAATAAAACTCCGTCAAACCTTCGACTGGAGTCAGAGCCTTACACTAGAGCTGGGAAAAAAAGTTCTTCCTAATGCTCTGTCATGACAGCAGCCCTTTGGGAGTCTTGTTCTGGGTCATCTCCCAGTCCTCTTTTGATTCATTTCTGTGGCAAAATATGGCCTTGAAGTTGCCAAGATTTGGGGTTAAAAGTTGTACTAGAAAATGATTTGTTAGAAGATTTCTCTTTTACAGAGGAGAACAAAGAAGAAACAACCTCTTAAAAATCCCTCCATTGTCACTAAAGGTGAGAGAGGAACCAAAGCCCTGGTGTGGAAAAAAAAATCAAACCAACAAAGTAATTGAGAGTTTGAGTGGATCAGCAATCAGATGATGCCACCCAAGTGCTCAGTGAGGTACTCAGGCATCACCAACGAATCAGTCATTATGTGTCAGAACATTGTGTAATAAGTCTAATGTTGTATAGGGGTGTCCCAGCAGCAATGCAATGTGCAGGAATTCATTACAGCACCTGATTGTGTTTGAAAAGCTAGAATAGATCAAGGGGACACAGTCTCAAAGTTGTGCTTGGGGGAGGTCTAGGCTGGATGGTAGGAGGAAGTTTTTCACAGAGAGTGATTTATCATTGGAATGGGCTGCCCAGGGAGGTGGTGGAGGCACCATCCCTGGAGGTGTTGAAGAAAAGACTGGATGAGACACTTAGTGCCATGGTCTAGTTGACTGGGGAGTGCTGGGTGCTAGGTTGGACTGGATGATCTTGGAGGTCTCTTGCAGCCTGGTTGATTCTATGATTCTATAGTGAACTGACTGATTCTATAGAGACAGGGCAACTTTCTGGCTTGTTTTAAATTCAAACCAAAGGGGAAGCAATCAGAGATATGATGGATCAGCCTGTTATCAAATCTAGTGTCTCAATATATTTTCTTCTACTGATCATGATCAGGAGGAAGATCTGAGTGCTGGGACGCATATTTTGTACCCCAAACCACAGTGTGTTGTCCTCAGAGAAGACTGGTCTTTGAACTTGGCTCCTTCTCTTGTTTCCCTGGAAATCAAGGATGCGTTGCTTGCTTTGACATGAGAGTGATGGAATGGGGAAACAGGCAGGACAGTGCTGGACAGGAAGCTTCACTAATACCTAAAAGCAACATTGTGGAAGCTGTGAGAGAATTTCTGTGTGGTGGCACATGAATTGCTTGCTAAGCACCGATTTCATTTCCAGGCTCTTTACCAAAGCAAAGAGAAGTATTATTTATGTAGCTTAGGTATGAGATCTTGCAGCAAAGATACCTATCACTTAGATTTTGTTAGAAATGGCCTTAAAGTGAAGTCCATTCTTAAATCGAACAAAGAAAATAAGAAGAATTCATGTTCAAATTGTGTGGACAAGAAGGATTGTGTGGGCAAGAAGGCCTAATTGGTTTGGAAATCCTTGGTGCTTTCTGATTTCTCTCTTCTGAGTGCTGAAAGGTTAGCTTAGTATTATCAATGAGTAAAGAGTGACACAAATCCAGAAATCTTGCAGTGAGGAGATGCAAAGTCAGGGTGTCACAGAGCATCTACTACTTCTTGTATCAAGAGGCTGTCTTAGATTAGAAAGCCAGTGGTGGACAACTTTGTCACTGCCTTGTCACAGATGAACTGCGTCTCACCTCTACTGACGTGCTTATTTCACACCTATTATTCCACTTTCTCAGCCACTACATAATAAGCAGATTTAGTCATTCTACATTTTTTCTTCCCAAGTTAACAGCTAGGTGAGCTAAAACAGTGTTTGAGGCTAACATTTTCCAGAGAGACTTCTCATTCTGGAAACTTCAGGTTTCTGACTTGAGAGAGCTTTGGACTGACTTTCTGAAGACGTGAGCACCTACGACCCTATGTTGACCACATTTTCCAGTCCTGAATTGTCAGATGTGTTTTCTCAATTTGAAAAACTCTTGGCCTGAATTGTTGAATACCCAAGTAGGGTTTGCAAAAGCCTCTGGATTTTCTCTCCCAAGCAGTTGGTTTGGAAATTCTTGGCAATGATCTTCAACTGAAGTTACTGAAATCTCCAGCAGAAGCAGTATGACTTCAGACATCTGATGAGGGACTGCATTTGTCTGGACTTGACATAAGTTGACTGTGTTCAGTATTTGAGTATAGGATACTTCCATGTGCCTTTTTGGATGTTTTTACTTTTGTTGTTGTTTGTTGTAATGAATTAGAATTCATTTTCCCAGGACTCACCTGACAAATATTTCCCAACTCCCATCTTCATCCTTGATGAAGTATCTGCCACATCTACAGTTAGCCAGCTCTACAATTGGACTCCTTACTCTTTTTGGTATTGCATTGGACAAAGTGGGAAACGTTTTTTTCAGGAGCACTAAGAGCTGTCTCCCAACCATGTCACAGAAAACCTGACAATTCTTGAGTGGGAAGCTGCAAATAAGATCATTGTGGTTCTCTTAGGGAAGCAGAGATATCATATGCTCAGTTATTGCAAAACCAAAGTATCTCCAGTTGCAGCAAAATGAAAGTGATTCTTTCTAGAGATATGGAAGAGATTTGAGAGAGTAACAGGTTTTCAAGGAACTTTCTCTTTTCTTTTTCCCATTAAAATGCAGTTCTTAAAAATAAAAAAGGCCTGCAAAGACTCCGTTGTGTGACTTTTATTTATCCTTCTTATCAACTCCAGCTCCACATTCACAGATTCACAGAATGGTAGGGATCAGAAGGGACCTCCTGAGATCATCGAGTCCAACCCACCCACCAAAACAGGATCACCTAGGTCGGACCACACAAGAACACATCCAGTTGGGTTTTGAATGTCTCCAGAGAGGGAGACTCCACAAAGCAGTCTCTTTGGGCAGACTGCTTCAGGGCTCTGTCACCCTCACTATAAAGAAGTGTCTCCTTGTGTTGAGGTAGAACCTCCTCTGTTCCAGCTTGTACCTGTTGTTCCTTGTCCTCTCACTGGGCACCACCAAAAAGAGACCATCGCCTTCATCCTGACACTCAGCCCTCAGATATTTATAGTTGTTGATAAGATCTCCTCTCACCCCTCTCTTCTCCAGATTAAGCAGCCCCAGGTCTCTCAGTTTCACTTCACAGGAGAGATGTTCAAGTCCCTCAGTCATCCTTGTAGCTCTGTGTTGGACTCTTTCCAGCAGATCCCCGCCTCTCTTGAATTGGGCATCCCTGAACTGGACACCACATTCCAGGTGTGATCTCACCAGAGCAGAATAGAGGGACAGGAAAACCTCTTTAGACCTGCTGGACACACTTTTCATAATGCACCTCAGGATTCATAGAATGAATCTATATTCTAACCATCTTCTAATTTTACAGGACAAAGGATGATATACTGAGACAGAAGTTCTTCAAACTCGTTCTGAGGCACAACAAGCAAAATCTGTTGTGCTTGCTCAGGGTAAAACTTCAACAACCAGAACATGGCTGGTGATTCATAGAGATCTAACTTTCATCAGTTGGATACCAAACCCTGAAACTTTCTGCTGCCTTTGGCACTCCCTCTTGCTACCAAAAAACTGTCCAAAATGTTTTCATTCAAGGGTTGCATAAGAGTTTTGGTTTGGAAAAGATCTTTAAGACGAACATGTGCTGGCCTGGCGAGATGGACTTCTTTCCATACGGTTTGCAGGCTCTTCATGTTGGAGCAGAACATTTTTTGCTGGGCAAAGTCCAATTCTTGTTTTTTAGTGGAAAAGGATATTTAAGATTACTCTGCCTTCCTCTTCTAGCTCCTGCTTTTCAGGTATGTATACACAGATAGTTGCTTTTACATGTACCTCTAGATGACCTTTTGGGTTTCGCCTCAGTTAAGCACCACTTCTCAAACTAAAGGAAACCATTGCACACTCACTACTTTGTCCCAGCACCTGCACAGCCCATGTGTAATCCAGTGTAAGTGGGCCACTGCAGGAGAATTTGGTGCTCATGGAGAATGTGTTTCCTGTTCACTGAAGAGGTAAAAAAGGAATCACCATTCTGACTCACTCAAGTAGCAAACTCCTCTGAAGATCACATGCCTGCCGAGCCAATGTTATTTTTGGCAGCTCTTCATGGAAAGCCATGGGTTTTGTTTTGCCACATCTGTTCTCTCAAGTATATTTTGCTTTGGGTGAGCCTGTTCCACCTTGTGCCTTTTTTTTTTTTTTTTTTTTTTTTTTTCTTGGAGGGGGTAGGAGGGAAGGGAGGTCGAGTTTGAATTTTGCATTGCTTTGCAACAGGACATTTTCATAGCAGAAAAAAGAGTTCTCCCCTCTGGGCCTTAAACAGTATTTCCAGCTATTGTGTATACTCCTCGACCCTTATACTGTTTCTAAGAGAGATGATTCCTTTTGCAGATGTTGAAAGCAATACATGCACAGAAGACTCTGAGGACTCTTATAATAAAAGAAGGAGATGGGGCATACAGATGTGCCACAGACAAACAGGGCAGAGAAAGAAGAGAAGGCTTTCTGCTGTGCAGAATATGTGTAGCTTTGAAATTCCCAGAGACAGTGCGGGCGCTGTTTGCAGGAACCCAGGCTTGTACGGCTGAGTTCAGAGGGCAGGCTGCGTTAAGCCAGCCCATTGTGTCACTCAGCAGGAACCAGAGACGCACAGTTTAGTGGGAGCCACAAGCTGATCTTCAGCCTGTCTTTGAAATATGATTGTTGAGTTTTAGCTGCAGTTGGTTTTGATTGTGCTGCCGTTGTCGTGACGGGAACGGGGCACACGTTTGGTATTAGCAGGCAATTACTTGGAAGCTGCTTGTGGGTGCTTTAGTGATGCAGGCGTGTGCAAGGCAAGGCATGTGTATATGTGCTTGTGAATGCACAGGCTTTTAATACTGATGCCCAGAATTCATGTCATTTGCAGGTCAATGCCTTTCTGTGTTACACTTTATATATATTTGCCTTTTTTTCCTCCACTGTCAGTGTTCTGGTTTGTGTTAGGGCAGGCTAAACTGCGCTTCTTTTCCTCCTTTTCTTTCTTTTCAAAAGCACTAACCCTCTACCCCCTTGCTTGATGACTGATTCCCTTCTCCTTCACACAAAACACCCTTTCAACAGTTTAGCAGTGAAAACATTAGGCCTGTCTCTTGGTCACAAGGTTATTGTTTTCATATCTCTTGGAGCAAGACCCTGGGATAACTGCACTGACAAATTAGCAGTCGTGTTGAATGAACAATTACGTCAAGGCAATATTAATCCGGGGGCCTAGTTTGAGCGGAGAAGGTGCTTGATTTCACTACAGGAGGAGGTGCTGAGAGGAGGACCTATGTGATCTCATTAGATAAATGCACAACACATACTGGTGGGATCTCATTAAGTCTTTAGCAGCTATGTTTACATCAGCTTTCTTAGAGGAACACCCGGTGCTCAAAGATAACTGGGGTTTTTCTCACTGTAAATGAGTTTTCCTATAACAAAAAAAATCCCTGTGTGGTAGGCACTTTGCTCTTCTTTTTTCCCCTCAGTGTAGACATCTACAGAGGAAATGGGTTTAGCTCCAAAACAATCTTGTAAATGAATGGATGTGTTATTGCAAGCCTCCTACCACCTCCAGGCTGAGGGGCCTCAGGAGCGTTCCCATGAAATCCTCCTGTTCTCAGGGCGTTTCTGTGCAACACTGATGAAACGAGAAGCTTCAGACATTCTAGCAACAACTGCTCAGGAACAGGAGAGTTAGTGCTTGCCTTCATTATTCACAAGCTGGAATGATCCAGGAAAACTGACACCAAAACTATTTTCATAGGTAGCCTCGCAAACCAAAACTGCTGAGTTTCACGCGGCTGCTCTGCTGAAGAGCTCCGCTTCCTGTGTGGGTGTTGTACTTGCTGACTTACACACCAGGGGAAACTGAGCTCACGTCCAGCCAGTGGATCCCTGTCCCAAGTGCAGCCACCACTCTTGGAGGCACCTGGGTGGTGGTAGACACTGTTACCCCTGCCAGATGTCTAATATCACTCATTGCCTTCCAGCCAGAAAGGACAACTCCTGTTATTCCAGATTAGGACTGCAAACCATGAAGAGACAGACTCAGAAGACAGAGGAAAGGGAAGGAAGACAAAGATGTCTACTGTTGGATTAGGAATATCTTTTAGATAGTCATAAGTCAACATGCATTAATCCATTTGCTATATCCTGACAGGGAATTAGCACAGCTACATGCAGAGTGGTTGCAAGATGCCACTTTGATATCCATCATCTAAATCCCTCATATGGAAGTGAAGGGCCTTGTGCAATGTATCTAAACCTCTGGGCCATGGACTCACTTCTCACAGTTCCTTCCCTAATATGTCCTAAATTTGCCCCAAGGATGTATAGCTAAACTAATCCCTAAGTGAAGGCTCATAGCAAACAGTACAGATATCCAAAGGCCACAGAGAGGAGGAAATCAGCAATAATGTTACCCTGAATGATGGGACTGAAACAGGCTTGGTGTGCAGGAGCCTTCTTGACATCCCAGTTTTGGAAGTAGAAAGACTTGGCTTGCTCATGACATGAACACAGTAAAAACTTTCTTGTGTGTATGTTTGGTTTGGGGTTTTTTTTGTTTGTTTTTTGAAGTGTTGGTTTGGGTTTTCTGTTTTGGTTTTTGTTTGTTGGATTGGTTCTGTTTTGGTTTTTGGTTTTTTTTTTTCTGGTTGTAAAATAAAATGTCTTTTTTTTTTGTTTGTTTGTTTGTTTGTAATTTTGCTCTTAGGAAGTAATCCTTGCCTTCAAAACTGAGTGTCTGAACCTCTGAGCTCCTTAGCTGCATCCCAGCCACACAGCAGCATGCACTGCTGAGACTTGCATCTGTGCGGTTTGCTCAGAGGGTGTCCGGATTTGGGGTATAAACCATGTCCTTTAACCATAGAAATGCAGATCTCAGCTGTGCCTATGAAAGAGAGAAAAGGAGGAAGCTCTTCACCATGAGAGTGGTGAGAGGCTGGAATGGGTTGCCCAGGGAGGTGTTCAAAGCCAGGCTGGATGAGGCTCTGGGCAGCCTGCTCTAGGGTAAGGTGTTCCTGCCCATGGCAGAGGGGGTTGGAACTAGATGATACTTGTGGTCCCTTCCAACCCTGACTGATTCTATGATTCTAATACACACGTACTTGGTTTCTTCACCATCCCCACCACAGATGGTCCTACAGACAGGAGCACCTTAATATCTGTTTTAATACTTTGGCAATATGGGATGTGCTGTTTTATTTCTACTTCTTTCCTTAACCTCAAAATGAGATTAGAGCCAGACTCATGTCAAGTGTCCCACAGCTAACCTCCAAACTAATTTTTTATTGCCTTGAAGAGAAGGATTCAGAAAAATATTTATAGGTCCTAGAAGAATAGTAAAAGTTTGCAAGCATTTAGGGCTTTTACTCAATAAACCTTTATGTGCCCTTCATGCACCCATTCAGCTCTGGAAAAAAAAAAGTAAAACAAAATAAAATAAAATAAGAATAAAAACCATGGGGAAATGGTGCTCTGACAGTAAGTCAAAAAGCTCATAAATTCCAGATAAAACCAATACTCACAAGTAGGAGCCCATCTGTAGTCAGCCTGTTGTACAAGCTCAAAAGCAGGGAGAAGAATTAGAGTGGTTTATGCTCCTCTCCTCTGAAGACAGACTGAGAGAGTTAGGATTGTTCAGTCTGGAGAAGAGAAGGCTTCAAGGAGACCTTATTGTGGCCTTCCTGTATCTGAAGGTGGCCTACAGGAAAGCTGGGGAGGGACTTTTTAGGATGTCAGGTTCTGATAGGACTAGGGGGAATGGAGCAAAACTAGAAGTGGGTGTATTCAGACTGGATGTTAGGAAGAAATTCTTCACCATGAGGGTGGTGAGACCCTGGAACAGGTTGGCCAGGAAGGTGGTGGAAGTCCTGTCCCTGGAAGACTTTAAGAACTAGGCCAGGTGTGGCTCTGAGCAACCTGATCTAGTGTGAGGTGTCTCTGCCCATGGCAGAGGAGTTGGAACTATTTGATCCTTGAGGTCCTTTTGAGCCCTGACAATTCTGTAACTCTACGATTCTCACTTATCCTTTTCCACCTAGGGCAAAACCCCCTCAAAGAGCTTTTCACACTGTTTTTCATTTTTAATCTGTGCTCAGCTTCCCTGTGATTCTTCTCCTTTCTTTCCTTTTGGTGTTTTGTATCAATTTAAAGTTCAGTCCTCATAGCTGCAGTTTCTAAGTGATCATATCTCCATTCCAGCCTCCTGAACAAGTGACCTCTCACTCTTTCTATCTTCTTTCTTGCACTTCTCTGCCTTCTCAAAGCTCAGTTTTCTCTTCCACAGACAATGACTTTGTAAACCACTTCTTCCAGGAAAATCTCCATGAATATTTTTAATGTGTTTAAGGCCAGGCTGGATGAGGCTCTGGCCAGTCTGATCTAGGGTAGGATGTCCCTGGAACTAGATGATCCTTGTGGTCCCTTCCAACCCTGACTGATTCTATGATTCTATGAGTCTATGTTTCTATGAATGTTGCCTCATGGCTCATGTGTGTGCTTTCTGTGTTCAACACTGATCCTCTCTTTGGGTTTGCTGTCCATTGTGGTTGCAAGGACTTTCTTGTCTCCTTGCTTACACATTAAGACCATCTGACCTGAAAATAAATAGGCAGGGTTGGCATGGGTCTTAGCACTGAGAAAACACCTTCCTTCTATTTGCTGCTTCTCAGATTTGTCCATCTTCATAATCCAGCTCCTTGTCTTCTTCAGTTCATAGGCTTCTTCAGCTCATAGTCTCACAAACTCATACTGCAATTACATGACCAGCTCACTGAAGGGCACTGCTCATATGAATAACATAATCTTTACTGATTACAACAAAACTAAAAGTGGGTAAATAGGCACTGATTTCCCATGAAGAATAGTGAGGAAGAAAAGCAAAACATAAAGGATACCTCTGATGGCCAAAATTCCCTCCATAGTCGTTACTGGGATTTTGTGGTGTGTTTCTGTAGAGGTTGAAACAGGACATGTGACAACAATTCACTGATACTCATATGAAAGACTGTGAAAGTCCAGACCAATCCAGGCAGGTAAGACAAAGAAAAGGAAAAAACAAAATAAATTAATCTCCTTGGAAAAATAATGCTGAGAAGCTGAGATGAAAAGTCTCACAGAGTGGATCTCAAGGCAGAGATGAGAACCTGACACAAACTGAGTCTGGTTGATCCTTTTGGTATAATATGTGGAAAATCCACTTCATTGAGTGAATATGAAATATTCAATAGCCTGAGAATCCTCCACTCTGTAGTGCTAGCTGTAGAAATGTTGACCCATCAATAAATCGTTTGGACAGGCTGCCCCAGACCTTGCCCATGCATTGAGAATAAGCTTTTTTCGTAACATGCCACTTCTAGCACAGTGATGTTTAGGACAAGCATATCCATGCTGCCCCTGCTTTAAAAATTGTCTAACTTTGAATCCAAGGAGAGCACAGTGCATGTTTCAGACTGTGCAGAAGAGACTGGGCAGAGCAGCCACAGGTCTGGGTCTTGCAGCTTGCACGATGAATTGATGTAGTTCCGCTGGCTGTGGCTTGTCCGATCCAGTTACAGTCTCAAACATGATCTGATTCCTGGGGGGGATGCTTTCTTTTTCCTGGGCAATTTCTCTGCTCAGCTTTATGCTCTCATTTGTCATTTGCAGTAAATATACTGAATTTCAATTTTTATTTCTTTGAAAAAGTATAAAGTTGGCTGACTGCTGCACAGCTTGGGGCTGGGTGAAAATACCTTCTCATTTGAGCAGAGAGCTGGGGCCAGGCTGTGACACAGGACCCTGCCTTGCTAAAGGTGTGTTTACTTGTCCTGTCCTGGTGGCAGAAGCATGTCCCTTGCAAGGGAGTTCCATGCAATGTGCTCTTTGCAATCTGTACTCTGGTGAAGGAAAGGGGTTCCAGCAAAAACCACAACAGGGCAGAACTGCAATGGGGAATCCTCTCTCTGCACTGCCACTCTGCACTGAGTAGCTGAAGGAGAGCACTTGGAAGAGAACCCTCATCTTTTTTAATTAGTTGTGGTGAAAAGCTTCCTATAAAGCTGAATTATACTGGAAAATAATGGCCATGACTAGGCCTTCTCCAACAGGAAAGCAGGAGCACATTTGCAATAGAAACTACAGTGAATCACAGGACCCATCTGCCCTGGGAAGGTGAGATTCTTCATTCCTGCTTATCCTGTGCACTGAGAGAAAGAAATCAACGATTTGTCAAAAACACCTCAGCTATTTGAGCCTTAAAACAGCATGTACAAAGCCAAGAAAGCCATGGCTTGTCCCCCACACCTAAACAAAGTGAGGAAATTGCTGAATAATAGTACATGAGAGGGCCATGGAAGCAGTGAACTATCCCCTCTTGAAAGTCTCACCAAGAGCAATAACAAACACATGGGGACCCCATTCTCAGAGGCATTTGGACTCCTGAGAATATTCTGAGGCACCTTAAACCCCTAACTTCCAATATCAGGGAGAAATGTAGGGACGTTAACAAAAGGATGGGTTTACAGACAGAGAGAGAGGTTGCTCCTGGTCAAGGTCAACCTCTTCAGCGGTACAAGGATCATACCCCCACTGTGGGATCATTTTCTACCTAAGTGACACTAAACAATGAAACAGTAGCAAGGAATGAGACACAATGGGAGAGAAAAGGCAAAAGAAGTGAAAAAGAACAGCAAGTAAATTGGAAGCAGTAGTACAAATGGAGACAAGGAAAATCAGGGGAAGATGTGTCTCTCCCGTTTGCTTCTTCCAGACACAGCAAAGTAATGTCTGAAAAGTGATGAATCAGGGACCACAGGCAAGGACAGGAGCAACAAGGCTCAATTGTATGACCTGAGGCACGGATGGGAAACTAGAGCAGAGGGAGGGAAAGCAGAGAAAACTGTCAGATTTCTGTGGGCATTACCATGCTGTGTGTGCTCTTCATAAAACATTTATCACTGAGGATGCCTCACTCCTTTGATTTGGGATTCAGAACCTCGACCAGATTTAGACCAGGCATTTTCTTTCTCCCTTTTTCTTTGTCCTCCATCTAATTTTAATATAAATTAGGAAGAAACATACCTCCTCCTACCTCCTCCCAATATTAGCCTACAGAGAGCAGATAAGGAACTGCATCACACATACTCAGATCTCCAGAATTTCTGTTTCTCCCTGATTTTAACAGCTCAATTCAAACAATGATTAATAAATAAATGAACCCTTTGCTCATCACAACAGTATTAACATGTGAGCATGAAGAAACCCTTATTTACCTTGGCAAGACCCAGAGCAGGGATAAATGATTCCAGCTGAAGATAGAATTATGTCTCTCGACTCCCAGCTAAATTTGGGGCCAAATAACATACTCCCTTTTCTGCAGTAAATGTCACTTTCCTGATCCTAACCCATCAGTTCCAGCGTATATTGATGCAATCCACTGCAACAGCAAAATCACTACTGCTGTAATATTGCTCCCATAAAGCACTGGATAGGGGCCTGATCGACTGCATCGGACAACAATTACCTCAAATCAAATCCTGTCTTTCTGGACACTGGTGTAAGTGAGGAGTATCTTCACTGTAGATCAATGGAGTCAAAGCACAGGCGGTCAGGGAGGAGGGGGATTGATAAGCAGAGATTGTTCTCATTTCCACTTTTGCCCAGGGAAGCATGAAATTCTTCTGCTGCCCCCCCCTCCCCCCAAGTCCTACGACCAAGGAAATTCATCAACACACCCAGCAATTCTCAGCCTAAAAAGATAACCAGTGGCCAGACTGCCCCAGTAAAGGTAGCTGGGTCTCCTGTCCCCGCGCACAGTGTGCCTTGCCTGAAGCACAGAGCGTTTGGCCAAGTCCCAGAAGCAGTCAAGTGAAAGGGTCTCACCTGCTACCTGCAATCAATCCTTGCCTACAGTGTCAGGCCGACCTCACCAGGGGTCATTCGGCAAGGCTGAGCCATTGCTCTGTGGCTGTCAGGGGGGATCGGTTCAATGCTTCCTGTAAGGGTCAGTGGCAAAGGCTGGCAGTAATTTTCAGCTAGGTATGTGGAGCGGGGGATGGAGCCCGAGGCACTACTGACTTCAATAAATACTTAAGGAATTTAACAACCCAGTGCAGCCCCTGTGTCAGTGGATGATGATGATGTGATGGCGCTCACACTCACTGTAGCAGAGCTCTGCCATTAGACGTCTCTGCTGCAGGGAGCGCAGGGCAGCCGCTGTGCCACGTGGGCAAGCCCATGCGTAAATGGTGTGCCTCATCTAGGGCCTTTCTCCACATAATCAGGATCTACACCCACTAACACCATCAGTGCCTTGGATGTACAACACTGAGCTGACTCATGTCAATGGGAAGAAAGAGGCCAGTGGTAATGTTCTGGCCAGAACTGCACCACATGACAATGCAGGCGTTACTCACACTGGGTCATTTCTTAAGTATAGTGCAATCATGCAGTGTGCCTAGGCTCATGCAGGGTAACTAAGGGCTTCTTTCTGTTTTTTATACCCAGGAATTAGGGTGGTTTTATTTTGTAGCCTTAAAGGGCTAGAGATTTCAATGGAGGTTTCCATTTTGCAGAGGAAAGGCACAGTAACTGCAGAAAGAAAAGGAGATTTTTCTGGGCATAGAGCCAAACCAAGACACAGGTCACCTGGCTCCTATAATCTTCTGTGCCATAGACTCCCCATCTGCCTTCTGGCAAGTAATTTATTCTACCCTCATCCTTTGTGCTGCAGCTGTAAGTGGGGATAATAACACATCTCTACATCATAGGGCAAGTGTGAGGATAAGCATGTTACTATCAGTGCTACTATTGCATAAAGTGCTGGTGGGCCAGAGGGATTCCTGTCCCTGTGAGCTGCACAGCCTTTTGAATGATCATCCCTCTGGCTATTTCCACCTTGTAAAGACTAAGTTGAAACTTCAGTGTCACCTGTCACAGGTTTTACATGGACCATTCTGCACAGTGATCAGATTGCATCAAGTTACAATTCTCCACTGAAAGTGAGAGATCAGCCCCGTAAGAGATGATGGGATGCAGCAAAATTAAATGATGTGTTCCTCAAGCAAGCAAATAAAAGCAGAGACATTAAAGTGAGAGGAGAAGCTTCATGTGCCAGCACCACTTCTGATGAGGTTTCTACTGCCTTAAATCTGCCAGCAGAGCTGGTTGTGGGAAGGCTTCTTTCAGTGGACTTCTTTAGGTTCAAATGAGTCAGGTTAGCAGAACATTCTTATCTTGGTGACTTGAAAAGTGAAATGCAGACTATATGGGGATTGGGAGTAAAACATGAGCAGGTTGGTGAGCAGAGTAGACAAATACTAGTCTGAGGTGGGTGTTTCTAGGAAGAACCATGGAACCTTTCCTAGGAACTTCCAGCAGGGTTTCCAAGACGTACATCTGCTTTTAGACACAGCACTGTTTCTGAATAACTTTTCACTCTAGAGGTAAACAGTTCCCTCCCTCTTGCAGACCAGAGCTAAAAAGAAGACTAAGGATTTAAACTGCACATTGGTAAATATGTCTTGAAGATGATATAAGCCAGTGTGACATACAAGCTGATGAAGCCATAAGCAATGGTAAATCACAAAGAATTTTTGGCTTGTCTATGCTCATTTACTAAATTAAGCTAAACCTATTTAAACAAGGCTTAAACCATTTTGAATGTGTTGAATTGGTACCAAAGTAACTGGATACACTTTGCATTGATTTAATTACACTGCTGTGATTTATAGACCATGCTGTTGCCTCTTATAGCTTTAGACTTCCTTAGCTTCACCTTCAAACTGTGTTCATAAGGGAAGAGGTCTCCAAAATATTTGATTTTAACACAAATCTATTTGTGGGTGCCATGGGAGTGGGCAGCCAGCATCCTCTCTGAGGCACCCCACAGTATGAAGATTAGATCTTTAATGCCACATTGAGAATCTTTCCATCTGCTCTTCACGATGCTGATAGCATCACCTCAAAAATACCCAATCCAAACCCAAAAGGGAAGAAGAAATGAGATTTGCACATGGCTGGGGAGATTCAATAATTCAGGATATTTCATTAGACAACATCTCCATTAGAGGCCTGACATTTATATTCATGGTTGAGCAGAGAGATAACTTATGAGTTATCTCTTCTGTCTTTGTGAGTGAAGATTAATGTCATAAACAGTCAGCAATCATGTATCATATATGTGCACACTTAAACACACTCAACATGCATTACTTTTTATCTTCTATGATTTTCAGGAGTGAAAGCACTTGAGACAGCAGTTAAGGGCAAAATCTCATTTCTGAATGCTGTCAGAAATACATCGCCCCTGTGCACAAACCAGGGGAAAAGCTGTGCCATCAGTTAAACAATCTAAACAGCAGGCATATATCAAGCCAGGGAGAGTGGTCTGTATAGAAGCTGTTGTAGACTTGCATTATTTAATATAGCATGCATAACTCAAGGGGCTCCATCCTAAATGGTGAGCCTATTCTTTGTGGAAAATGGGAAGAAAAGGAGAGAGGCAATTCCCTGCCACCTCGTTGCTCTCAGGGTGCTTGAGCATAGGCCCTCTGAATGGTCACCCAAAGTTCATTCTTGTGTAACTTAGGGAAGTTTGACTGAATTTCCAAAAGAAAGCAGTTGCAGCTAATGACTGCCATGGCTTGATCTCCATGTACATTGCTTCACCCCCTCACTATCTGTCAGTGGCAGGTGCTCAAAATAGTTCAGTGCCTGGCCTGATGCCATAGGTTGTCCTACAACACAGCTTCCAACAAGACTAGACTGAACACCTGGGAACAGGATTGTTTACCTGTATGGGCTGCCCAGGGAGGTTCATGGGCTGCCCAGGGAGGTGGTGGAGTCACTGCCCCTGGGGATGTTTAAAAAAAAGACTGGCTGGGGCACTTAGTGCCATGGTCTGGTTGATTGGACAGAGCTGGGTGCTCGGTTGGACTGGATGAGCTTGGAGGTCTCTTCCAACCTGCTTGATTCTATGATTCTATCTCCTGTGCCAAGAGGCTGTGTGGCAAAAAACAGGGAATGCCAATTTTGTGCCATCTGGGGTTTTCCCTAAGACATCTTTCTGGCTGCTTCGGATGAAAGCAGCTGAGCTCCCAACAGAGCTTGCACAGTCAGGAGCTTGTTCCTGGTGAAAAATCTATAACAAGCATGGCGTGAAGAAAGTGCATAATAAACACAATTTATCACATGGCTCCCAAATTCATTGCTGAAGCTCCCCACTTATGAGCCTACAGATTTATAAACATTGAGATCTGTGGCCAAAAGGTGCTATGTGAGTGCAAATAGTTATGGTTGTTGGAAAGAGCCTGTTGGATTATCCAGTCTAGCCACATCCATTCCCGCAAATGCATAAGCAGGTTCAATGCTTTGATGCAAAAAAAAAAATCACTGCCTCATATTGTCTAAGAAGACTGATGTCTCTTGAACTATCTTCTTGACTGTGCTTTTCATCTTAATTAAATAGGCTGGCTGGACCATGCCAAGAGGGAGAACAGGCCAGATTTTTATTATTCTTGCTAGTAAAATCTATTCCAACACAAGTGGCTCTAATGCAAGCCACTCGTATAACCAAAAAGACAGTCTGCTGCAAGATCTGACTGTGTACACATTAATCCAAGTTCTCTGAAACCCCTTTTCATCCATTCCCTGTCACCCCCACACCCAGCTTTGCACAGGCCAGCTATTTTTAGGCAGTTTAATTCCATTTGCTGAACTGAACAGACATTCTTTTGAAGCATTTGAGGTGACAAAGACCAGAAAATATGCATTAAAAATATCAGATTCAAGCTCTATTCTTGCTCTGATGTATGTATAAATTAGGCAAAACAATAGAAAAAACTCAGAGGTTATTCCAGTACCTGAGAAAAAGCACTAGCTGAAATCCAGGCAGTTCAGCTAGTGAAGATGCAACCCCAAAAAGCAAGTGCAGTGGATACAGAAAACTTCAAGCTCTGCCTTTGAAAGCAGTACGGACATCTTGCTGCAGTGTTTGGCCCCAGCAAGTTCTTCCTACTGCAGATCATGTGTGTTGTCTCTCTCCCATGCCCTCAGCATCGCTCCCATCCCCTGGGCCAGTGATGTCCCCTGTCTGGCATAGCACTTGTGCAGCAAATCAGGCCCTTTTGGTGGAGCAGTCCTCTGCTTGAATGAGATGGCTGTATTTTAAAGAGCTTTAAGGAACACAAAGCTAAAAGCTGTCCGCAGACCGTTATATGCCTTTACATTTATTTTTTCTGAGGAACACGCATTTGTTTTACAACCAAGCACAGAAATACCTCATTTTACCACCCTGCCCTGTCACTGTTTATTGTTCTCTGTGGAGAAATTTCTAAGCCCATTTTCTCTCGCCTGGGCTCGTGTGAGTGGGAGATGTCACCATGCAAATCCCTTCTCTAGAAGGGTCCAGGGGCTGTGAACATTTTTTCTGCGTGAAATTAATTGAGCTCCAAGGGTCAGGAGGTTACGAGTAGGCTCATTATGACAAATGATTTGTGTCTGAGTAGGAAGACCTTTGGGGTCAGTTCAGGATTCTGCCTAACTTTTGTAATTACGTCTGCCTCAGGCCTTAAACAAACTGAGTGTCCCTTAACATGTGGAGGGAGGCAGCCTGGAGATTAAGAAACAAGCAGAAACAGCCTGGCTTAGTCTGGCAGGACAGATTTTTAGCTGAATTTTGTAAATAAACCCCCTGACAAGCTCAAGAGAGCCAGAGAGAGGCTTAGAGCCTGACAGGGAAGGATCTGGAGTCTCGAGGAACTCTTTATCCCTGCGACGATTACGTGAAGTCCAGCTGGGAAAAGCTCATCATAATTCCTGCTCTGCCTGCAACGGAGACACTTTGCTTTGCCAAACCCAAAAGGGATAATACACAGCAAAATATGCAACTTGATTGTACACGGAGCTGTGTTAGTAACTTCAGGGCTTAGTTTGTGACTCACAACTCAGGCTGGATGGAGAAGTCATGTGCCAGAAAACCAGGCCAGGTTTTAACATCAAATAAAGTGACCTCCTCTGGTCTTTATGTAATGATTTTCCTTTGGAGACAGCTGGGGGTGGGTATGGCCTCTTGCCCTTGCCTCTGCTGGGGAGCCTGACTGCTGCTTCAGTGGCTGGCAAGAACAATGAAGAGAAGAGGAGTCTCAGGGGTGAGCCTCATTGCTGTCTACAACTACCTGAAGGGAGGCTGTAGCCAGGTGGGGCTTGACCTCTTCTCCCAGGCAACCAGGAACAGAACAAGGGGACACAGTCTCAAGTTGTGCTGGGAGAGGTCTAGGCTGGATGTGAGGAGGAAGTTCTTCACAGAGAGAGTGATTGGCATTGGAATGGGCTGCCCAGGAAGGTGGTGGAGTCACTGTCCCTGGAGGTGTTCAAGAAGAGCCTGGCTGAGGCACTAGGGCTGGGTGTTAGGTTGGCCTGGCTGATCTTGGAGGTCGCTTCCAACCTGGTTGATTCTATGATTCTATGAGTAGGGACAGGACTGTTGCTGAGCTGGGACTCACCTCCTTTATCATCACTGTCCACAGGTCATTTGCAGTTAGTCACACTTACTCACCTGTGCAAACTCAAAAGAGGAGGGGTTTGTATGATTCACCCTCTCCTGAAATGAGTAGGAAGGATCTACTTTGGACAACACTAGACTTCCTGAAGCTTGAAGGCTCTTTAAATGAGGTGAGGCAGAGGCATTCAGACTGGTAGCTCCCAAACCTTAGAGACAGAGCCCTCACTGTCCAACCTTAGGCAACACTGGTGGGACTGCTGGGCATGTTCACATGTCCCAGCAACACCTCATACAAAATAACTGCTTTCCAGTTATTTTACATTGCATTCCTCTGCAAAGCTGCCTTTAAGTCTGTTGAGTATTTCTTGGGCTCAGAAAGGGATGCAGAATATTTCCCTGTGCTGCTGGCCAGATGGACATGGGTGGATGGTGAAAAGTGCAATGTGTGAGGAGAAGTACTTTCCTGGAATTCTCCATCAGACTACAATAGCCAATGGCTTACGGCCACATGAAACCAATTCATTAGTCTAATTAAATTGTATCTCTATGCACATAACACATATTGGTGCATTTTCAAATGCCTGCTCAAGATATTTCATGAAGTGCACAGTAAATATCTAATCTTGTTTGAAAACATTCCCTTTGAAACCATTATTGGCTCTGAAAGCTGAGTCCAGTTATTAAGATTTAAACCTGAATTTCTAGGACATTTACCCTTCATACTCTTCATCGTAGATTGAATCTAGATATTCATGTAGTTCCAAGTTTGATAGGAAAAAGAAATTCACATTCAGGTATTGCTTTCAATATTTGTTTGAAAATCAGGCTAGCACTTTCTCCCAAATCAGACTCCTCGCTATGATTTGCAGCATTTCATTCATTTGCCTTTCCTTATGGCACATTTTCTTCTTCTCAGCCTGAAAAGCCATAGGAGCACAGGATTGCTTGAATCTATTTTAATTATTCATGGAAATTAAAGAGACAGAATAAAAATTACACACCCAGAGAAAATGGCCTGTCTTTCTCATAACACTTCACTTCTAAACCCATAGTGGGTTTTGTTCCATCATTTTTCATTGGTCTTTTATTATACTTTATTGCACTCTGATTACCATGGACCCTTAAAATAATCCACAGACAAATAGACTGGGTTTAATTCATCTGTAATGGTGTGCATGTGGCTGTGTGGCTGTGTGACAGTTTTGCAATGACTCCACGATCTGAAATGGCAACACAATATAGGAAGGACTTAAAAACCATATTTAATGCAATTGATATGAAATCAAATGATGTTAATGAGAACAGAAAAGAAAAATGGTACTTTTTTTGTTTCTTTAAAACATGTGAGAATCATAGAATCACAGAATGTCAGAGGCTGGAAGGGACCTCAAAAGTTCATCTAGTTCAACCTCCCTGCCAGAGCAGGATCACCTACAGCAGATCACACAGGAGCATATCCAGGTGGGTCTTGAATGTCTCCAGAGAGGGAGACTCCACAGCCCCCCTGGGCAGCCTGTTCCAGGGTTCTGTCACCCTCACAGTGAAGAAATCTATTCTGGGTGCCCCCAGCATAGAGGGACAAGGAGCTGCTGAAGTGGGCCCAGAGGAGGCCACACAGATGATCAGAGGGCTGGAGAACCTCCTCTGTGGGGACAGGTGGGGAGAGTTGGGGCTGTTCAACTCAGAGAAGGCACTAGGGAGACCTTCCAGTACCTGAAGGGGGCCTTTGAGAAAGCTGGGAAGGGACTTTTTACAACGTGTTGTAGTGACAGGAGGAGAGGGAATGCATTGAAGCTTGAGGATGGTAGCTTTACATGTTAGGAAGAAATCTATGCAGTGAGGGTGCTGTAAAAGGTTGCCCCCTTCCTGGAGGTGTTCAAAGCCAGGCTGGATGAGGCCTTGACCAACCTGGTCTAGTGGAAGGTGTCCCTGCCTATGGTGTGGGGTGGAACTGGATGATTTTTGAGGTCACTTCCAACTTAAATCATTCTGTGAATCTGTAGAATTCCTCCTCATGTTTAAATGCCACTTCCTATGCCTCATCTTCCACCCATTGCCTCTTGTCCTGTCATTGGACATCGCCGAGCAGAGCCTGGCTCTTGTGACTGTATCTCACAAAACTTTATTCTTAAGGAGTCTTATATTTGAGTGTCATGAATCATAGAATCAACCAGATTGGAAGAGACCTCCAAGATCATCCAGGCCAACCTAGCACCCAGCCCTAGCCAGTCAACCAGACCATGGCACTAAGTGCCTCATCCAGTCTTCTCTTGAACACCTCCAGGGACAGTGCCCCCACCACCTCCCTGGGCAGCCCATTCCAATGCCAATCACTCTCTCTGGCAACAACTTCCTCCTAACATCCAGCCTAGACCTCCCCCAGCACAACTTGAGACTGTGCCCCCTTGTTCCATTGCTGGTTGATTGACAGAAGAGGCCAACCCCCACCTGGCTACAGCCTCCCTTCAGGTAGTTGTAGACAGTAATGAAGTCATCCCTGAGCCTCCTCTTCTCCAGGCTGCACACCTCCAGCTCCCTCAGCCTCTATTAATTTTTTTCCCTATTGTGAGACATTTTTGGATACTTCTTATACTTCAGAATTATTTTTTATAACTCATTTTCAAACCTGTCAGATAAAAAGTCAACTTTTGTACACACAGCAATATGACAACTGTTAAATAACACTGGCCACAGTATCCTAGAGAAAATGTTCTGCAAATATGCCTAGGACTCTCTCTTTTTTTTTTTTATTCCCAGTGTTTTTCTATGAATAAAGATGATCTCAGTTGGTTTTAGGGTTCTCAGAATGTAGTTAATAATACGTGATGATAGTATTTATAGTGTTTTCCCTATGCGAGTCCATGCAATGGTAGTCAAAGTGCTTGGTCTTCATGGCTTCATCTTAGTTTTGGATTTCAAAAGAGCAATTCAGAAGCTTGGGCTAGGTATGCAAGTCCAAGAGGAGGTACTAAGGACAGGATTTAGTCTAGTTTCCTCCAAGACAGACAAAGAGGAGGCGGAAAACATGAGGCATAAGGCTGGAGGGGATCACATCCTCCAGCCCAACATGGGGGGTGGATACTGCATCTCCTTTCCCGAGCAGAGTCTATCTGTGGTCTTTGGCAATTACCTGTGCCCAGATTTTCAGAACTGGGCACATGTAACTGCATGTTTCATCTGCCCATGTAATTACTGTAATTGTGACCACAGTTGTGGTAATCACACATGCAAGCAATCATCCAGACATCCAGAGTGGAAGACAACTTTTCCTCTCCAGTGCTTCAAACGGCACTTTCAGCTATACCTTGCTGGATGAACACCTACAGTAAGATCTTCTCAGTCAGCGCAGCTTTGTGCTGTCTTTCTCTGGCAAGGAACAAAAGTACACAGCCTCAGCAGTCACTTTGGTTCAGCACTACAAAATGATGTCTTTACATTAGCAAATATATTCAGTTTGTGACACGCCAGCACTTGAAGCAAGAAAACTAACAAAAAATTACCAATGAAGCTATTAAGGCAGGAAACTCTACTAAGAACCCAAGAGAGAGGTTGCTTCCCTGATTATGTCTAACGTGCACTACATACTCCCAGTGTGCCCAGCAGTGGTAGCAAAACTCCCTGGAGGATTGTCACCCGCTGGCCTGCAGCCAGATCTGTCACACTGAAAATGCTTTTCCACCCTCAAAAATGTTTCAGTAAAAAACAGCATCGTTTGGTTTCATGTTTATGGTCTTTTAATGATGCAGTATCAGGTTTGGTTCATCTTACCAGTGAAAACAGTGCTGGGACACAGGTTTTTTTGGTGTAGTTTTCCTCTGCCCTGACTGCTAATCAGGGAAATGATGATGACAGCTTTTTTGTAAGGCATTGCTTTCAGTAGAGGCTTTCATAGTCCAGATCCTCAGGTTAGGTCCCTGCAGTCTTTTTGTTCCTCCTTCATTTTCACATTTATCAGGAGGATCTGAACAAGTCCACACAGTGGACGTTCATCATCTAGTGATGGTGCTGTAGAGATGTTACATGTTTGCCATAGCCAATTGCCTCAACAGGATGAGCAACAGATAAAAACTATTCCATTTTAGCAACGAACATTCAATGCAATAAGCTTCTAGTGAAGTCTACAGGATGATTTAAAAACCTCATATGATGGCACACTTAAATTCTATATTTAGGCTATTAGATTAATAATAGCACCCTATCGATCCAGAGCTTTCCCCAAACCTGAAGTCAATACACAGAAGAGATCTCATTGACTTCCTCCAGCTTTGGATCATTTCTTTTTGTCTTAGCTGAAGAGATTTCCACAGGGGGGGAAAGAACAGTAGGAAATAATTGTATCTTGAGGGACAAGGAGGTTGAAACCTTGGTCTTATGTGATTTGTTCCAGTGACAGTCTTTGAACAGAGCTGGGCAGAAGTTTGATTTGGTCTTGTCAGTGCTGATTTTTATTAGAAAATGCTATTTCAATTAAAAATATTTTTTGGAGGAGAGGAAAGAATGAAAGTCCACTGAAGAAGTGGGAAAATAATGTGAGATTTTTGAGAACACAGTGACTTTGCTTTCTCATTTCACTCAAACCCACGTTATGAAATGGACTTCAAATGATAGCAAGGCAAACAAAACCTGGCCCGAATCAAGTAAATCAAAGCAGAGCATTTCATCTAACCCTGAAGTTTCCTTTCTGAAAGGAAACCTTGCAAAATCACAGAAAAAATAATCTCTATTTGAGAAACTGTTGAGATAAAGATAGGAAGACTCACTTCTAACACGTGAATTGGTGACTGTGCAACTTGCTGTCCATTCTTCACGTCACTTAGAGAAGCAGTTTGCCAACTTCCAGCGGGTCATGTTCTCAGATACTCTTTGGAAAAACGACTTTATCATCATAATCTATTACATGTAATATATATTTTATAGAATACGTCATTTACTGTGTTTTAAGCAGCTCCACTGAAAAGTGAGTTCTTGCCCCACAGTACTTAAAATAACTCTGATGGCAAAAGTCAAATTAGACTGTCATAAAATAAGGAGGGAGAGCTAAAATGGCAGGCAAATGTAAAAGTAAAGATCTTAGAATCATAGAATCATAGAATCAACCAGGTTGGAAGAGACCTCCAAGATCATCCAGTCCAACCTATCCCCCAGCCCTAACCAATCAACTAGACCATGGCACCAAGTGCCTCATCCAGTCTTTTCTTGAAGACCCCCGGGGACGGTGCCTCCACCACTTCCCTGGGCAGCCCATTCCAATGGGAAATCACTCTCTCTGTGAAGAACTTCTTCCTAATATCCAGCCTATACCTACCCTGGCACAACTTGAGACTGTGTCCCCTTGTTCTATTGCTGGTTCTATTGCATCTTGAGGAAGATGAGCTAAATTCTTACCAGTAGTATAATAAGCACAATAAGCAGCGATGTCGGCACAATGTCTTGCTGCAGTTAAGAGCCTCTGGGGACAAGTGCTCGAAAAGGAGGAGAGATTAATTCCACCATGCTAAAGCCCGTGGGATGGGGAGCATCTTTCTGCTCTGCGCTCAGATACAAGGGACAAGGAGCTCTCGGGCAGTGATGAAAAGGGAGAAACTACTCCCGGACCTCCAACGCCTCCAAGCAAAGCACGACCTGAGGAAAGCTGCAACCCCAGCTCCCAGGAGCCCTCTCCCGAGCACCCATTTCTCCTCTAGCTGTCCCTTCTGCGTCGTCCCACTGACCGCTCCTGCTTCGTGGGGTGCTTTGAGGGGGCAGACAAAGGAAGGCTCGTTAAAAAGCTCTCATGTGTTGCCTTTCAACCGCTTGCTATCAGAGAAAAACAAAAGCAGAACTTGATCTTTTGTTGTTGTTTTGGGCTTCCCCCCCCCTCTCCTCCTTTTGAAAGAGGGATTCCTCATCTGCCCCGCTCCTTTACATTCTAACTGCCCCAGCTGGAAACCTTCTAGGCCTTTTAAAAACAGGATTAAAACCACAGTTTTCTGCATTAGCACAGCTCAAAAGGATAACCTCAGCTCTTTTCTCTGCCAGCCAGCTTTTTAATCCTGAATCACATGTCACTTCAAATTATGAATATGATTTTCATGTCCCCCTCGGGCCTAAATTTCACCCAAGTAAATCCTCTCATTCAGCAGCCGGAGAAACGTGTCAAAAGCAGTGATCTTCAAGCACCGAGAGTGCTCTGGGAGAGATCAAACTGTCCCAGCCTGAACTCTCCCAGTGCCAGGCATCTTTTCCCCTCCCGCTTATTGTTGTTGACACCCTGCATCCCCCCTTCTTTCCCCCTCGCAGTCTGAAAGCCTGGGATGGCAGGAGAGAGAAAAAACGACTCCCTTAATTCTAAATGTTCCCGGGATGGATCCTTTCTGCTCTTGTGGGGACTGAGGGGGAACAAAGACACACCATGGACTGGTCCTGGGTAATGAGAAACGAAGCCACCTGCTAAAGCTGCTCTCTTTCATCTCCTAGCCCAGCTCTGTGCTGGTATGATCAGCAAGCAGAGGAGAGAACAGGCTGAATGGCCCCGATTCCTGAGCCAGTGCAGCTGGGGTGCTGCTCTTACACCCCGTTTGAAGAAGAAAGCCCTTCCTTGCCTGGGTTTCTCCTCTTCTGAGTGCTTCTTTCAAACATGAACTAACTTAGAAGGGCTTTGTCAGAGCAAGTGTGCATGTCCAGTCCTGGGCTAGAAATAGACCAGCGTTATGTCTTGTGCAAAGTTCTTAAAGCCTGAGGATCAAGCCTGGGATCAGAACTCTAGAAGGCTACACGCTGGGTTCTGGAGGTATTTAACCTTAGGCCAAATTCCTCCTCCAGAAAAGGAGACTTTTCCAGATCAGAAGAGCAAATCTTGTCTCTTGCCTCTTTTTAAGGTGACTAGATAGCTCTAAGACTGTGTTGAACTTTCCTTTTCTACTCTTCCCCCAGTATAGTTTCTTCCTTTCCCAAAAAGAACTCTATCATGTTTTTTTGTCACATTTAGGTAGTTGTTCCTTTCCCAAGATGGTTGCTTACTGCGATGCTAAACTCTACATCAAAACTCAAGGAGGGTGCCAAGGCTTTGCTCACCTTTTCTAGCGGGAACTGTGAAGCACATTGATACTGTGCTAGCAAGGCCATCTCTATAATAACAGGATGAGTAGGTAAGTGCAAAAGTGAGCCTTGTTCCATCCTTTCAGAGCTATGAACAGAAGTGTCTGGGTTTGGGGACAGAAAGAATGTTGCTGAAAACCTCTTAGTACCAATCCAGACCTCTGAGTTCCACTTTCTCCTGCAGAGAGCAGAGAGATTGTTTTGTTTTGAGGCCACCTTCTCTGAACATACTTTTCCATGGGTTCTCTAAACTTTGCCAGGAAATATGTTTCAGTATGGCTTTGGATTTTAATTTTCTTAGGAATTTTCCTTCCTCGCAGGGGAAGAAGGTAAAGGTAAACATCACAGAAGGCAGACAGCACTGAAAACCAGTGTGCTGCACCTCCCCTCAGCAATGGTTATAGACATTTCCCAGTTGAAAATCAGTCAGACAAATGTTTTCTTCCTGCAAAAGAGCAAACACAAATGTGGAAAGGAACTAAGAGGGCAAGTTTATCACTTGCTTACCTTCCCACGGTGAAGAAGCCACAGGGTTTATTATAGAAACCTCACCTTTCAAAACATTCCCATGGCCAGGAATATGCTGCTGAACAAATGTATATGCTGGAAGGATTTCTCATTCACTGGAAGATCAACTCAGATCCAGCCATTGCCTGTTGCTTTTTGAAGTTTCAGCAGCAAAACAGAAACACAGTGGTTTGCCAAGAGAGATGGGCAGGAAACAGTTTTTCCAGTTCACAAGCAAGTTTTCCCATCCTAATAGTGGGTGAAAAGTAGAAACCTGAAGCTGATGACGATTCTGATAATATAAGCCAAGTTATTTTCCTGATATTTCTTTTTGGTTTTAATATTTCAGTGCACACATTAAAAATATTATCTTCCAATTTCAAAATGGTTTATATATATATATATATATGACAATAAATTTGAAAGCAGCAAATGTCCCTCTTTAATTCACTTCCCTCTCCTGCCCCCAGATAAAGACTTTCAGACCATCTACTGTGATTTCCACCAACTGGCATTTTTCAATTTAAAACCTTTGCCAGAAAATCCCAGTCAGTATTCAAGGCCATGTTAATGACTGCCTTCCTGCAGGCTAGAGGTGGCAACAGTTTAGTGACTGCTGAGCTGCATGTACAGAATTTGTAATCCCTTAAGTAGTGCTTTGGGGCTTCCAGTAGCTAATATATGTCCACTACCATAGAGAGGAATAAAATGAATATTGCTTCCTTTATCCCTTTATGTTCAGTATTACAAAAGCTTGTAGAACTGAATTTCTGGAGAGGTGATTCTTCTACTGTTGGATGATGAATTTGTTTATCTTTGCCCTTGGCACCAAACTTTGTGAACATTTCTAAAAGCAACAATGAAAACTCACTCATGGTCTGCTAAATCAATACTCCCAGCGTCTGGTTCTCCATTGCCAACGCACCTTGTATAACCATTCACTGCTCTGCCTGAGTGGCAATTCATGTCTGTTCTGCACTGCTGGAAATGACTAAACCAGCTGCAAAGCAATGGAGAAGGAAAGCTTTGCCTCCTCCCTTAGATGCCAATCAGAGCATCAGCTCTAAGAAATACACTGCTGAGGCCAAGCCTTCATCCCAAGCCAGTGATAAGCAGACAGGATCAAAGTGAACAAGATAAAATGACAAGTGTAGCCTCCCCACACAACAGGGATAAGTCACAATATTGCTGTACAGTTGCTTCCACAAACACAGAGCACAGAGACAGACTGGAGAAGATGTGGCTGCAGATGGTATGTGTAAGAGGATGTAGACTCAGATTTGACAGCCACTTCATAAACAAACCCCCGACTGTGTGATCTGCCTTCAGGTCTACTTGCTGTTGCAGAATAGTTTTTTGGTGGGTAAAAATAGCCAGTTTTCCAGTGCCTGATGTATGATTATGCTCTCCTAAAGTCTTAAAACCACAAAAAATATTACTGCTACTTGTATCTCATCCTGGCATCACTGTTCTCCGTTGCAGTAAGTGGAACTATCTTTCCTTAAAATGCTGGATCAATTCCATATTCTATTTATTGTATCTGTGGCCTGCTCTGTTGTACTTTATAGCCTGTTGTCTGTGAACTGCGCAGGGGGATAAAAAGTGCACAATCTAAAAGAATGTCAGTGTGTTGGAGATCCTTCTTTTATTCCCTTTTCCAAAACAGTGGTTCCCAAAGGCATCTGGCTTTCAGACATCAACAGCAAAGCAGAGCACAAGAGTAAGAATGAAAATCTCTGTTGGATGGGTATTTGTCACCTAGATCAAAAAGTCCTTGGCTCCAAAAAAATCTTATGATGGATATATGAGGGTGTTGAGGATGCCTCCTGTTCTTCTTCCATTCTCTTCATTCATTTATTCTCCTTGTAGGTTAAGCTCAGGAAGAGGCCTGAGCTGTGTGGTCCTGGGAGTGCAAATCATCTTATGAAGAAGTGAAGGGTGCAGCATGTATCCAGCAGCGTTTCCACACATTTCAGCTCTAACTCAGTCCTGTATGAAAGCTTTGTCTATGCAATTTACATGTGTACCAGCCAGTTTCCATCCATGTCCTAGAGCAGCTCTGACAGTGTGATTTGTCCTTCACCCAGAAAGCCCCTGACAGTGTGAGCCCTAGTTTCCCACAGAGCTGCAAAGTATCTGTCTGCACTGGAATAGGTGCATTTTCAGATGTCTAAACCTTTGAGAAAGCAGTTTCCAGTTTAGTGTTTGTCAATGATTCTTTACTCTGTGGACCTCAAAACCTTCCTGGAGAAACAAACAAAGCCTGCTGATGGGTTAGGTGGGTGACTGTGGGTGCTGGCTGTGACAGAGGGAGAGGATGTGTGATAAACAAATGGCCTGGCCAGGAAGGCACATGCAAACCATCTCAATGGATGCATATAAGGGGTTCTTGGTGCTTGTCCAACTTTCACCCTGTGATAGACCACAGCTAAACAGTGCAGTGCCTGTTGTGTGCCACTGTTGACAACCTTTTATCCTGTGACTCATACAGGGGCACTGGTACACACCCTTTCATATGTGGGGTGTACCAGAGGTTTCTAGACCACATCTTCCTCCAAAGAGTGAGAGAGAAAAGCATGAGCTGCAAAGAAACCATTCCTCCTTATGCAGATTATGTTTACCTGCAGAGGTGAGCAGAGTCCCTTTGCTGTGATGTACCACACGATGCAGTCACAGCCTGTCCCACCATTCTGACCACAGCTGTGTCCACCCACACTTTCCCCTCTCATGGGCACCACGTTGTCACTAGTGCAACTGCCAGTGGAAAGCAATGGAAACCATAAAGGGGATTCAACTGCCCTCGCAGTTGTCTGGCACTAAAATCAACTGGCTGGTCAGTACTTGCATCTTTCTGGACAGAGAATAACTCTGACAGAGCTGAGCTGCTCTGTGGCACTCCCAGTCCAGAAGACTTTTTCCTGCTTTCAAACACTCACCACCAGTCAGGCACCACCAGGGAGGGGAGTAGGTGCTTGGGGATTTATGTTTCATTCCATACCTCTTGTCAAGGTGCTTCAGTTATGAGTGTGGATGGAGGGAGATTTGCTCTCACCAGGTGCTCTGTATCACACCAATTTCCTAATCACTAGGGTTGCAGCTCAGCTGCCTTGGTGGCATGGCAGGAATCTCTCTTTGCCTTGGCTTTTAGGGTGCAGTTAAAAAGATTTAACTATCATTACCTTTACAGGGCTAGAACACACTGTTAGGGTTGCTTAGAGTTTAGTTTCTGTCATATAACTGGAAAAGCAGTGAGTGAATCAGTAAATGTTTGGGTTTGGTATATGATGTAAGATATGGGGCCAAACATTTTAGACTACATCTAAAGAGTTTGATCTCTAATTCCCTTCAACAACTGTGTGAAGCAGAAGGTGCAGAATAGAATAGGTTGAGTTGAAAAGGAGCTTAAAGATCATCTAGTTATAACCCTCCTGTAAAGGGCAGGGACATTGCAGGAGGTCTCTTCCAACTTGGCTGATTCTATGCTCTTCCACTAGACCAGGTTGCTCAAGACCCTGTCCAACCTGGCCTTGAAGTCTTCCACAGAGAGGGCATCCACAACTTCCCTGGGCAACCTGTTGCAGCTTCTTACCACAGAATCATAGAATATTTTTGGAAGAGACCTTCAAGACTGTCTATTCCAACTTTCAAGCCAGAAAGTATAGCAAACAAAAATGTCTTTAAAAAATCCAATTTGAAAGGTGTCAAATCTGCAAGACTATTCAATTAGTTGGCTAGGGCTGGGTGGATAGGTTGGATTGGATGATTTTAGAGGTCTCTTCCAACCTGATTGATTCTATGATTCTATGATTTTCTGTGGAAACAGGATCCTTCTGTGGCAGATATCCCTGACCAGCAGAATGCTCTTACTTGATTTGAAGTAGCAACCTCAATAACACTGTCAAAATGAAGAACTCCTGGTAGGTTATTTCTCTGCAAGAGGCCACCTCCCAGTTTGTTCAGGGAAAGACAGGCTCCTGAGCAGAGCAGAAGTCCCTGCACAGGCATGTCTGGTTGTCAGCAGCCTTCCTGAAGAGACATTATGAATGAGGAGAATAGTGTAGCTGTGACAGCTATTTTGTGATCATGCTTCACAGGTTGTGCTGTTTCTGACTATGGTAATCATTAGCATCAACTTCCAGAGCATGTAGGAAGCCTGGGTTATTCACAGTATAATTTCACTTTGGAGACAAATTATACCATGAATACCTAATTACACTGTGAGTTCATAATATTGTAGTATTACAAAGCTGTAAGGATGAGTTTCTACTGCTCTGAAATACAGCAATCTCCTGTAGCCCATCGCTGACTCATGTGACAATATCCCTACAGGTGGACAATCACATTAACGTGGTTTCTGCCCCCAGTCTGGTGAGATCATGAGAATAAGTCTGCACTCTGGCTCTCAAGCCCATCTGGTGTCTTTTGCTGAGATGGAACAACAAGACACTTATGTTTGGCTATTTCAGAGAAAAAAAGACCACCACCAACAGAAAACAGAGTGGTTTTGTTACATTATTTGTGTAATGGCTTAACACTTGATGTGGCATAAGCAGCAGTATCACAATGTTAGCCTCACATCAAACAGATGGCTAGGGAATTATGATATCTGAAAACCCAGAGCATCGTCCAGTCCTGGAAGCCAGTTAATAATACAGGTGGTGCTGCGTGAAGGGAAGAGACTTTGCTACAGCTTTGGGGCTCAACTAGTCCACAGGGTCCAATTCCCAGTTCGATTGCAGTCCCTTCCTCTCTCTCTAGCCACATAGACATCTGGTGTTATAAAAACCTACTAAAAGAACTGTTTCCAGAGCTAGCTCCCCTATGTTGCATGTGTAACCATATGTGGTAATATAGCATTACATTACAAAAAAATGAAAGAAACCTCTTATTGAATATCAACAACATTTCCATTTTCAACATCCCTTCCCTGTTCATGTGGTTCTTGTAACTGTTCCTGTCTTTTGAAGCTGTTTAATTAGGTGTAAGAGGTGGACTTATTAAAAGGTCTTGGCTGCTCTGCTCTTAATAGCCATGATCTTATGTCACAGTGCGGAAACATCTCAAATCTAGAATCCTTTTGAAAAAAAAGGACAAACCTCCTTTTTCCTTCCCCATAGGGTATGTGCTGGCCTTACTCCTGCTGTGTCAGCAAGGGCAGTTTTTATCACAACATGGATGATATCAAATAAATATAGAAAGAGGATATGGAGAAAAAACCTGCTAGAAGATGGCACAGCAACTTGTTACAGCAATAGCTTTTCTCCTCTGGAGCCTGTGCATTTGAGTCTTCACACATAGAACCTCAGAGGTTGGAAGGGACCTCCAGAGATCATCAAGTCCAACCCCCCTGCAGAGCAGGATCACCTATAGCAGATCCCACTGGAACACCATATCTGCACCTTTTCCACTCCACCTGACCCAGTTTGCTCCTTTTTCCCCCAAACCCAGAGCACCTGGGCTCTATTGGAGTCTCCTCCCACCACAGGTGTGACCACTTTGCCCTCCCTGCCCACTCCCCTTTATAATCTGCTCAGGAAGGGCAGAAGCCCTAAGCTGTGCCCAACTGGGCAGAGGGATCCTCCTCCTGGATCGCTGGTGAGTGCTCCTGGTGTGCACTGGGTGAATGGTGGAGGTGATCTAAAAGGCCGGGGGGCCTGGTGGCCCCCCGGTTAAACAAAGCTAGGCTTGATGATTGATTGCTCTGACATTGCCACTGGGTGCTGGTTGGGCTGACTTAGGCTGAGCTTCCCTCTGTTTAGCTGCTTGTTTCTGCTCATTTGTAAAGCTGTAAAAAGGGCAGGACTAAATCCAGGTCTCATCATCTGGATGTCCTGGAACCATAGAGATTGGATGGGTCTTCTGGAGATTGTCAAGTCCAACTTGCTGTCAATGCAGGATTACCCAGGGTAATGCACACAGGAATGAGTCCAGGTGAGTTTTGAAAGTCTCCAGAGAAGGAGACTCCACAACCTCTCCAGGCAGCCTCTTCCTTCACCTTCATTGTAAAGAAGTTTCTCCTCATGTTGAAGTGAAACCTTCCCTGTTTCAATTCATATCCTTTGCTCCTTCACAGAATCACAGAACCTTAGAGGTTGGAAAAGACCTCCAGAGATCATCAAGTTCAACCCCTTGCCAAAGCAGGCTCACCCAGGGTAGTCCACAAAGGAATGCATCCAGGTGGGTTTTGAAAGGCTCCAGAGAAGGAGACCCTACAGCCTCTCTGTGTAGCCTGTTCCAATGCTCTGTTACCCTCATTGTAAGGAAAGATCTCCTCGTGTTGAGGAGAATCTTCTATGTTCCGCTTTGTAGTCATTGCTCCTTGTCTTATTGCTGTGGACCATCAAAAAGAGACTTGACACCCACCCCTCAGATACTTGTATACATTGACAAGATGTCCTCTCAGCCTTCTTGTCTTACCCAGAGAAAACTGCGCCTGGAATTGGGTTAATTCTCTGCAATGGCAATAGAGAAATCATGTCACCTTCAATGACCCTGACCTGAGGAGCATATCATCTGTGATGTCCCACACTGGTAATCAGCATGCTGAATCTGAATAGCATGGGGTGCTGGCCCTCGGGAATGATGTTTCTGAGCTTAGTGGGTGTGGAGCAAGGTGTGTCTGCTTCTCTTTCTCTCTAGGCAGATGGAAGGGGTGAGCTATAACATACAGTGTGGAGGGAAAGAGGGGACAAGGGGAAAAAAGAAAGAAAAAGACTTAGTTCATTGAGAAGCCTCCTTTGCTGAGAGCAGGATGCACACAACAGGAAGGATGTGGACACTAAATAGCTCATCTCAGGATTTCTCTGTCATTAAGGAAATGGAGGTATTGAAGCGTGGGTTCCTCTGCATGCTTTTCTAGTGAAAAGCAACCCAGCAATGAGGCAAAATGTTACTACTTTGCTGCTGAAACTTTCCTCCTCTTCCTCACCCTTCCCTGCACTCAGCAGGAAAATTAATACTTGCTTCATGGTGTGGTCCTGCATCGCAGACACCAAAACACGTGGTGTATCCACTGCATGGTTGCTTGGCCAACAGTTTAGTACAAACCAAACACCTGAGAGAAGAGTAAAGCAGATTGAGGTACTAACCTCCCCAGCTTTCTCAGAAATGTGGCTGCAGCTGGACTCTGACATCCCAATAGTGGAGGTCCCCAAGGCAAGCTGATGTGGGGATAGCCCTGTCATGGTGTGATGGTTTGGGTGTTAGCTGCCCCCCTCCACTTCAGAAAATCACCCAGTCTAGACTCAGCTGCTCTGGAAACTGAAGAATGAAGCTATATACTTACAGCTTAGCACAATAGACAAGCAGATATTTAATATATACACAGAAATAGACAAGTTAAAAAGGAATACAGAAACACAACAGCCCTCCCAGAAACCAGAGTCCCCAGGAGGGGCTCTCAACCACTCTTTCACCACCTCTCCGTCCCTCTATGTTACCCCAGACTTTGCCTTACACTTCAAGGTGAGTTTGGAAGGTTGGCCGAGGGGTTAAGAAGCAGATGGATTAATCACACCAACACCAGGTTAGGCAGGAGAGAAACAGCCCCAAAGCCAGAGGAAACCACTGCCTTATCTATATTTATGTTCTTGTTCTTAGCCATCTCAGCAAGCCTATGAGTGCAGTAGCCATCACCACTGTTTCCTTTTCACGGCCTGTAATCTAATTCTTCTCACCAAAATATCCCAGTGAGGCTCAAACTAGCCCACATAGGAAGAGTTGAGGTGGGAATAGGGGAGTAGTGAAAAGTTGGGTCTGCTGCTTCTGTTGCCCTTGGGAAAAACCTGGAATAACGAAGTAAAAAGCACCAGATGCATCACTGCTGGGAGCATTCAGCTCTCACCAACCATTAAAACATCCTAAAAGTTTCTCTTAAACGAAGCTCTAAATTTTCAGGAGAGTTTTTATCACAAATTGCTCTCTTGGCATCATGAGTTTCATACAACATAGATTGCAAACTCCTGCAGCTGAGAATGGTCTGCAGTGATGTGTTTACACAGTTCCTCACACATTGCTGTCCCAGCCCAAGACTCCTAAATAACACTGCAATATAAATGATATCAGCCAAGGATATGTAGTTATTTGTGATAGCTTCATTTCAATTTCCACTTGAAAACTATTTGAAGAGGTAGAATGGAGGTGAACATCCACAAAAAGGAAAGTGGATTATTTTATAGGCAGAACATATATAGGCTAAAAATTGCTTAATAAATTCTTGACTGGCCTAAGTTTCATTACGTAGCACCAGGAAAGACCTAACTTTAGGTTTGACCTCCACGGTGTTGTATAAATAGAGAAGGAAACCTGAGAAGCATTAAGATGTAGCCTTCCTCAGGGGAAAAAAAAAAAAGGGGAAAAAGCAGTCCCTTCATTAATGACTCCCATTATAGCTATTCATTGTATCCTTTTTTCCTTAACAAAGTCTCACATTGTCAACCAGCCCTCTTAAACGTTCATTGTGTGCCCATTATCGAAATATCATTTTCAGCTTCACTGAACACATGTAGGAAATGTAGCAGTGTAAAAAGGAAGAGGAGGAGGGAAGATGGCACAAGAGAAAGATAATAAGCTCAGACTGTATTTGTGTAATTACCCTCTCCAGAACAATCCTGAGAGAAAAAGATATGTTTAATTTTTGTGATGTCATAAATCTTAAAGTCTTGAGTCATCCCCCACGAAGCCAGCAAAACAGCAAGTGAGAATGGACACTGCAAGAGTGCCTTTTCCATCACTTGACTTTCAATAAAGCTATATTTCTTGAGAAGGGAGAGAGACCTCTGGTCAGTTTGGTTTGGGGCTTTTTTGATTGTATAATAAATTTTATACACCCAAATGGGGAATTACTAATGGTTTGCCCAAGATAATAACTGTCCAATTTCAGAAACATGAAGCAAACCAGTCCTGGGAATGTTCAACCAACACACCAATTTTCTTCTTTCCCATTCATGTTCTTCATTTCTGATGATATTGTCTGACCCTTCATTTGAAGCTAGATCTCATCCTGACTCAAACTGCCTTCAAGACAATAGCAAAATTTCCATTGACTTCAGTAGCAGAAGCTCTTAGTGCAAGATCAAAATTTTGGCTGATGTAATACAGTAAGTGCTGAACAAACGATAGAATCATAGAATCAACTAGGTTGGAACACACCTCCAAGCTCAACCAGTCCAACCTAGCACCCAGCCCTATCCAGTCAACCAGACCATGGCACCAAGTGCCTCATCCAGTCTTCTCTTGAACACCTCCAGGGAGGGCGGCTCCACCACCTCGCTGAGCAGCCCATTCCAATGATGGAAAGGTTTCTCTGACCACAGCATGCCTCACCATCTTCAAGAAGTTCTTTCTTTGGAAGCTACTAACACTACCAGCTGATGTAGGGGCTTGTTTCATTTGGACTATAGAGTCACATCAGTAAGTTGCTCAGGATTCAGCACCAAGCACTTGTCTTCAGGCAGACAGTCTTGGTCATCAACCACAGCTGGATACTATTCATCCTGCACTACCAGTTTAAGCTAGAAGGAGCAAAGTATGAATAGAAGCCAAGGCAGAAGGCTCTCTGCACCTCCAGTTGGTCAAGGAAATGGAGCCAAACAGCCTACTCCCCAGCAGAGTCAGCAGCCAGCTGCGTTAGCCTGTGTGCAAAGTCTAATTTCAAGTTTCATTCTCAAAGGGATAAACACTTCTATGGCTTTCAGAAATGCATGTTTCAATGACCTGACTTCAGAAGGCAAGCAGTCTTAGAGAAAGCTAAGATAAGTCTATTGTTTACCTGTGATTGACCTGAGTTGGAACTGCTCTGGACACATATTTGACCTCCAGTGTTGTAGAAACAGTGTCATCCACTGTCCACTCCATTGTAGTTGTCACCATCTATGCCTATGTACATTTAAAATCCTAAGTATGATTATTTGGGTTAGATTAGGTGGCATTTCAAATGGCAGCAGGGCACTGGCATATTGAATTTCCAGCTATCAATTTTAAGAGACCTTTCTTGGTATGTGGAGTTTTTGCTTGGTGCTTTTAAGAACATGTTGCACACTTGGAACAGGTAGCACAAAATCAGTGGGAATTTCACCAGGGGCTCTAGCTCAGATACAAAGGTTTGCTATTCCTGTCTTGGTCAGCTACTGCCTTAGGAGTGTTCAGCTAGGCCAGAAGGGAGATTTTCCTGTTGCATAACTGCAAGGCCATCCCTGGTGAATGGAGCTCTGCCAGCTGGCAGGGGACACCTGGCAGCATGCAGGCAGGAAGGATATATCCATGTCGATAGCACGATGGGATCTAACAGCTCTATGACTTGGCTTTTCTTTGTCATTAACACTCACACTCCCATGGCAGCAGGACTTACTCAGTTGGCTTCACTGGTGACCTGCTCTTGGCCAGTGCTCCCTGCTGCCTGTGCTCCCTAAAGCTCAGGAGCCTCTGCAGAACTGCAAGTGGCACATGACTGAACTTGGCTTTGCCCCTTCAGCCAGCTCTGCTGCCCAGTGCCTGCCTGTCCCATCTTGCTCAGGAATGGTGTGAGTGAGTGCTGCTGAAGCAGCTGTATTCACAGCTCCCAGCAACCTGCCCACAGCACAGCTAGGTAGTGGGGCAGGGATGTCTGAAGAGTGCTGGTGGAGGAGAAAGGAGACCTGCCCAAGACTCCTGGGTATCCTGTGATGTCTGATCATGCAGCAGATCTGCTTTGCCTGCCTGCTGGGGCTCGGTTTGCTGGTTCCCCCTGTTTTCACTAAGTACTGCTGGTCTCTGGTTGACCTCTCCTGTGGCTTTACCTCACGTTGAGTCATGCTCTTCTTAACAAAGGTCTGTATGTGGGAGAGGAGAGCCATGATGGGAAGAGCAGCGGATGTACCAAAGGCACCACCACAGCTAGTGAAAATCCAGTGGGAATGCCCTTGGTGAGGTTTGCATTTTTCCATGGTATTTATTTAGTTCACTGCTCTCCTCCTTGGCCTCCCCCTCCTGCCCAGGCTGTGTTTGCTGGGGTTTAGTCTGACCATTGCTTGTTTAGAGTGTCCTTTTTCTTCTCCCTAAAAGGACAGCCAAAGTGAAGAGTGGCTGTGGTTGGAGAAATGAGTGTACACAAATGACATAGTGCTCCTCACTATGTAGAAAATGGATTGTCAGACACCCCAAGTGGCTTATTTATGCCATTTTGAATGCAAATTAGTCCTTGAGCAGGAATAGGTCATGACTATAGTCACTTTAAGGCCCCTTCATTCTATCAGAGCAGTGAAAAGAAGTCTTGCAGTTAAAAAAATATTCCTCTTTCCAAGCCATGGTAGCAATTCAGGTTGTTTCCACCACTGCCCAAACTGGTGGTTGCTCCCTTTCCTTAGGAGATTGTATAAAGTCATCCTGAACAAATGCTGAGGGAGACCGAGGGCCAGATTTTGTTTCCATCGAAGGTAGGGGGACTTGCTCCTGCTGATCTTGTTGGAGCAGATGAGGGTTTAGGTGCTCTCAGGGATTCCCTATAATCCATATTCCTCCAGGCAGGGCCAGGAAAATGCAATGTAGGACATTTCTCAACAAAATGAATGGCAAGAGAACTATCTTTAAGTATAAGGAGAGCTCTTCATCTCCATCAACATCTCTTTAAGCCAAATCATAGAATCATAGAATCAGTCAGGGTTGGAAGAGACCACAAGGATCATCTAGTTCCAACCCTCTTGCCGTGGCCAGGGACACCCTACCCTACATCAGGCTGGACACAGCCTCATCCAGCCTAGCCCCCATCTCCAGGGATGGGGCCTCAACCACCTCCCCAGGCAACCCATTCCAGGCTCTCACCACTCTCATGCTCAACAACTTCCTCTTCGTGTCTGGTCTCAATCTCCCCACCTCCAGCTTTGCTCCACTCCCCCCAGTCCTGTCACTCCCTGATAGCTTAAAAGTCCCTCCCCAGCTTTTTTGTAGGCCCCCTTCAGATCCTGGAAGGCCACTGGAGGGTCACCTCAGAGCCTCCTCTTCTCCAGACTGAAAAGCCCCAACTCTTTCAGTCTGTCCTCATAGCAGAGCTGCTGCATCCCTCTGAGCATCCTCGTGGCCCTTCTCTGGACACGCTCCAGCATCTCCACATCCCTCTTGTAATAGGGGCTCCAGAACTGGATGCAGTATTCCAGGTGGGGTCTCACCAGAGTGGAGTAGAGGGGGAGAATCCCCTCCCTTGACCTGCTGGCCACACTTCTCCTGATGCAGCCCAGGATCTGGTTGGCTTTCTGGGCTGCAAGTGCACACATCTGACTCATGTTGAGCTTCTCATCCACCAGCACCCCCAAGTCCCTCTCCTCAGGGCTGCTCTCCAGCCACTCACTGCCCAGCCTGCATTTGTGCTTGGCATTTCCTTGACCTAGATGTGGGACACTGCACTTGGTCATGTTGAACTTCATGAGATTAGTTTGTGCCCACCTCTCCAGCCTGTCCAGGTCCCTCTGGATGGCTCCCTTCCCTCCAGCCTGTCTGTTGCACTGCACAGCTTGGTGTCATCAGCCAACTTGCTGAGGGTGCACTCAGTGCCTCTGTCCATGGCACCTACAAAGATGTTGAACAAGACTGGTGCCAGGACAGATCCCTGAGGCACTCCACTTGTCACTGGCCTCCACTTGAACATGGACCCACTGACAGCCAGTCTCTGGGTGAGGCCATCAGGCCAGTTCTTTACCCATCGAGTGGTCCACCCATCAAACCCACATGTCACCAGCTTGGAGACCAGGATATGATGTGGGACAGTGTCAAAGGCCTTCTTCAGGTCTAGGTAAATGACATCAGGTGTATTAATAATCTATTAACAATGAAGACATTCCAGCTGCCAGACCTGTACACTTAAACATTGTCTAACCAAATAAGCTGTGTTCTGCATTCTAGGCCTCCTCACATGAAGACTTTCAAGAGTCACCTTAGCTTTTCAAGACTTTGCCTTTAAAAGCATACCATTGCCTCATCTGATATAAATCTACCTTATTCCATTGCTCTATATGTTGATTTACAGCAGTGGACCAGATATTATACCAACATCAATAGCAATCTGCATCTCTATTGGTGGTGATTAAGGGTGGAAAACCAGCTGGGTGCAAGACAGAAGGTGATACTCGAACTGTGACTGAACACTTGAAAAGTAGGAGCCTGATCAATGCTCCTAGGAGTCTGCTGGGAATAAGCTGCACTTAAGAAATGACAGTCTGGCCAGAGCTGCCATCAAGTCTCCACCCTGGCCTTCTGCAGTTAGCTTGTGTAGTTTTATACCCATAAACTTCTGTGGTGAGTGCTAGGTGATGAGGAGATCTAACTGGACCCTTAACTGGTCAATACATTTCTTTGGCAGTGCTGAATTCGCGCTTCAAGGCTTTGATTTTCATTTCACAGCATCTAATGTGAGGTTTGAATTCATCTTTCTCCCTCCTTTTCCCCCCCCCAAAGATCTGGCTGCTGCTGACTCCTAAACAGGTGCTAAACAGCATTCTTTCAAGAACTCCATTCCTATTACCTTGAGTTCTGAAAAGTCCATCTCTGGCACTTCCCAAAGCTGCTGCCAGGCAGGGAGCTCAGCTGCTCCCAAAACCAAGCCGAAATAACAAGGCATGCAGCTCATGTTTTCGTAGGAGCCAGGTAAAGTTTGTCTGTCAGAGAAGCCATCCAGGAACAAGCTCAGGGAGCCTCCATAGCAAGGCTTGTTTTGTTTTTGCTTTACAGTTTCACAGCTTTAAGTCCTTTCAGTTCTCCCCATTCCTGCTCTAAAAAGCTGAAATTCTCTGTAGTGCAGCCACAAATATCACAGCTCTCTTGTCAACGTCCAGGCAGCTCAGAGCTGCAATTTATTTAAAGCTAGCCTGAAGTGAACCAGTTAGTAAGAGCTGGTTTCCTATCACACCTCATTTCACCTTCTGCTTTTGAAGCCCACTTAACACAGCCCTACTATTCCTTGGGGACTTCAGGGGATTAAGGCAGGCCCCTTGACAATGCACTGACTGTTCTGGTGCTGTTGCCTTTTTCTGTTTATCAACTAAAACGAGAGAGAGCAGGTCAGAAATAAAAGACAAAGAAGGAAAGAGAAGAGAGGGGAGAAAGCATGGGAGACAGAAGAGGGAGAAAAGAAAGGAAAGCAAGATTTTTTTTATGCAACAAGAGAACCCTGTTGTTCAGTGTGTTTGTTAATACTAGTAAGCTTTAAGTATAAACACTTACACCCTCAATAACATGGCACAGAAACAATTTCCCTAAAGCTCCCTCTCTGTATGTCAGATAAGTTACATTTGTCCCACTAATTCTCCTATCTTATGAAAATCCAGGTGTAAAAAGCCTGTTAGGGCATTCACTTGCCTGTGTCTGAGGAGCCCCAAAGACTGCAACTCTTATTTAGAGTAGTTAATAACACTATTTGATCTTTACTTTTACACTTAAGTGCTTTTGCTGTTGGCACTATGCCTGAGGCATCTTCTACCTGCAAAATCCGCATCATTATCTTACTGATAGCAGAGCTTGGATAATCTTGTGAAGAGTTGCAATAGCACAGGGTGAATGAGACCTACCCTAACTTGTTCTTATACTGTGATCTTGAGAAGGGTTGGTGCTGGGTGTTGAGTAACAGCTACTCATCGCTGCTCTGTCCTGCAGGAAGCTTAGCTGCTTTGATAACCACAGAGTGGAATAGACAGGTAAATGCTATGCTGTTATGAAGAAGGTACAGAAGATGTCTTCTAAATAATTTCCTCTTCAGAAAAGAAGGATGCTCTGAGAAGAGACATGTAGAGCACACAGCCTAATGAAAGTCCCAGCAGCAGTGCTGAGAAACCCAAGGCAACAGCAAAATATGCAAAAGCAGTGGATGGTGGGACCCCACATAACACAGGCTTGAGAATTAGGAGCCTCCCTCTATCCTTCAGGGCACCAACATCTGGAATAGACATGAACCAAGCAGGCAAATGAGGTCTAATAAAAGCTGTTTGAGGTAGCTCGAAAGTTTAGGGAGCCCATGTGGTTTTCTATGGAAAAATGCTGTGGAGGATTAGAAGTTTGCCACTGCAGCCCATAAAACTTCTCCCTTTCTCACTCTCCCATGCAAGGCACTTTTAGACTAGTCTCTACAGGACTTACTTGCCTTTACCACACTTCAGCCTTATGCAGATGGAGAAAGAACCCTACAGCAAGCTGCCCATCAGCTCCCCTGGACAAACAAGTTTTCAGGCTGTGGTGAGTACTCAGCAGTGGATGGGAAGACATCAGGGACGAGTAATACATTGCACCACTGTGACCTTCAGATTCCTTTGCATCATGTCCATCTAGTCCTGGGGTGACTACAACAACCCTCGATTGCTGTAGCTGCTAATTAGATATATGCTCCAGAATCATAGAATCGTTTTGGTTGAAGACACCTTTGAAATCATCCAGTTGTTGACCCAGCACTACCAAGTCACCATGAAGCTATCCCTGCACCACACCTGCGTGACTTCTAAATCCCTTTGGGGATGGTGATTCCACCACTTCCCTGGGCAGCCTGTTTCAGGATTTGACAACTCTTTCAGGAAAGACATTTTTCCTAATGTCCTGCCTAAACCTCCCCTGCTACAACTTGAGGCAATTTCTTCTTGTCCTTGGGAGAGGGGATTGATGCTCACTTGACTCTAATCTCCTCTCAGGAAGTTGTAGAGAGTGAGGTCTCCCTGAGCCTCCTTTACTCCAGGCTGAACAATCCCAGTTTTCTCAGCCACTCCTTTTATGACTTGTGCCTTGGGCCATTCACCAGCTTCCTTGCCCATCTCTGGATTTGCTCCAGCACTTCAGCATCCTTCTTGCAGTGAGAAAAAGAGTTAAACTCCTTTATCTGGATAGGATCAACTCCAACTGGATAGGATCTACTACCTTCTGGTTTTGTAGCTGACTCATCTGTACTTCCTTTCACAGCAGTGGAATTGCTTCTGCGCTGCATTGCTGCATCATGGTACTAAGTTCCACTAGCATATATCTGGCATAGTCTCAAAGCTCCTGTCATGAGAGCTGAGGCCTCAGTTCAGAGTGACATCTTGTTCAGCCAGCAAGTTCAGTCAGCAAAAGGTCTCTGATTTTGAATGCCTTTGGATATTTGCATTATTTGTTTTGCATTGCCCCACTTGTGGGAAACTGTGATCAGTTTTTCTCCCTGGCTAGCACCTAGTGGGGAAAATTAATTTCCTGCTGAGTGGTCCCTCTGCCCTGCAGAGGACAGCCAAACCTCTGCCACCATGTACCCCATGGGGCTGAGAGCAGGAGAGGGCCTGCAAATCATAGACATTCAAAAACCACAGCCCACAAAGTAACCTCATCAGGTGGGAGCGAGTGGGTAGGTTTATACGGGGACTTGTTTCCTCTTTTAGTTTTACTGGTTTCCTTCAGCAATCATTAGGGCTTAACTAAGCTTTTCTGGCTTCCCCTTGTGCTTCTGAAGTTCTTTTGTTCCCAGAGCGGAAGCAGAGCTGTAAGGATCCCAAGCCTTATAATCAAATCGTTTTATATCCCTAAAATTCTTGGTTTGGGTTTAAAGTTCAGCTCAGCACTGGCCATTTGCTCCACACAATTAGGGGGAAATGGACAGAGGGCAAAGCTGCTACCTCCTGATGGTGAACTCTTTTTACATTGGCTGATTCTTTTTCTCCAGATCAAAATAGACTCAGGGTATTACAGTGTCAGCACTTGTCACACGTCCCACACTGACCCGCAGGAAGAGCACAAGCTAGCACCTGTTGTGAAAACACGGAGCAATGGAGAAGCCTGAAGACACTCCAAGGTATATAATGTGTTAGCTTTTAACAAAGGACTATCCTGCAGCTGGAGTCCTGGCTTCGGAGGCATAATGCAGGGGCTGATCTGCTGGCAAGTGATCCACTGCCTGATGTTGCTATCACCAGCTGTGACTACCCATTGGGTACAAAAGTTTTCCTCCCAAGCCCCACAGTCACCACACACAGCCCCAGGTGGGGTCCTCTCACTGCAGCCTGGAGCATCACCTCCCTGGCTACTGTAGAAAAGCCACACTTGATGCAAATCCAACCCATTTTTCTTCTAAATTAGGCTGAACATTACTTACATAGCTCCCTGCAGTGAAGAAAGCACTGACAGTGACAGGCTCTGATGCTGTGTGATGTTCAGGGCTTCAGGAGCTGCTACCAACCATCAGTATCAGGCACAACTAATCCTGCTCTAAGCTGTGCCGTGGCATAGCAAGCCTTTCCTGGGTGCGTGCAAGCAGCACAGATGTCTGGCATCAAAAGCTGCTTCAGAGCATCCCCTGAATGCATTAACAGGAAAATGAACTGCATTCAGCTGGCTCTCAGTTCATCCTCTCAGACCAAGATTTTAACGAAAGGCCCCAAGTGACCATGTAAGTTGTAATTCTGGGAGATGAGAAGGTTATTATCTGCCAGCAGATTGGCTGGAATTGGAACACCCTGATGAAAACAGAGTTAGGGCATGGATAGCGATGTGCTCCACACTGTAAACATGTCATCTCCTCCCAGCTCACTCATTCTGGTCTTTCTGTCAAGCTACTACAGTGATAGTCATAGAGACAGCTGCTTGCAGAAGGAAATAATCTTTTCCTTTGCTCCCACTTTTGTTTCTGGGACCATAAAACACTGGCTGCACTGTAAGCTTCCTTTGTGACAGCAGTCATGTTACAGGACCACTGTGGCTCCATTTCTTCCCCCAAACACAAGGCAGTAGTTATTCCCTTCTCCCACATAGTCTGTGGGCTTGACCCCAGGAGAACTTGTTCCTCCTTACAGCCTCCCACTGCTGCAATGAAGAGATGAGTAGTCCAAGCAAGGGCTACCCAGCACCAAATGCTGGAGAGGTGTCAGCCCTACCATGACCATATTCAGCCTAAGACAGGGTGTGGGGTGACTGTCCCTGCCTCCACGTTGTCACTTCTCTACCAGAGCCACTCTTGCCAACATCTGGCAAAAACGTCTGGGAGCTCTGGTATCATTTTCTGGTCCCTAACAGAGATACACTACCCCACAAAATTTAAGAGTGCTGGACTCCAATTCTAAAGTGCCTGGCACAGAGAAATTTGGGACACAATTACACAAGAAGCTTCTAGGGTCTGTTATCAATGGAGACAGGCTCATGTCTAACCAGGAACAGGCAGACACCCAGCTGAAAGCTGGGTGGTGGTTTAAGCAATCCTACTTTGCTAAAAGCAAATCCAACAGCAGTTTCTCTGGCTCCACGGACACACAGTGACTTGCTAAATCACAATAACTCAGTTTTAACTGCATGGCCATAAGCTTCTCTGTCTAGCCACCCACATGTTAGCCCAGGATCCACATGCTTTGATTGTGTAGTGCTTTGGAAATAAATACTGCTGGCCTGAAATATTTCCCCAGGGCCTCTTTGAACAGGCCTTGGCAGAGCCAAGGAGCACATGCAATGGAAAGTTCATTTTCACCTGCCTCATCTTAGCAGGTGGCATGTGTTTGTGGAAGAGAAGACACAGAGCAGGGATAAAAGCTTCAGCAAAGCTGACTAACTGCATACATAAAATTACTGGAGAAGTAGCTGTAAGAGTAAATTCTGGGAAGATTTTGCTGAAGAAAATGCTTACTTTCCCCCCCACCATCAGTGTTCATATAAACCTCATAGGCAATAGAGGAAAACGATCCCGTGTCTATAACCAGTTCAGGCTGTTTCTCCCTCTGGGAGATTTCGAGTGATTTGATTCAGTTTTCTAACATTGTTCAAGGTAGACTTCATCTCCCCTAGCACTCATCAAAGCTGCTAATAGGTACTTCAGAACTCATAAAGAGATGACCAAATCTTGGGCTTTGGGGACTCTGGCTCATTTATCTTCCACAGGCAGAATCAGATCTGATTTTTTACACTGCCTGCTCAGATGCTAATGCAGTGCATGGGTCTCTGGCTCTTCACGGAAGCTTCCCTCACAAAAACAGTCTGCTGCAAAAATGCAAGGAGGGCAACACAGACTTCAAATGGCTTCCACATTTAACTGCACACAGATGGAGAAACGAGAGGGAAAAAGGACCAGAAGGAAAAAAAAGTTCTACTTGAAAGTCAGTTATTAGGAGTGGGTAAGAAGAGTGGTGTATATTAGAATATACACCAAAACCAGCACAAGGCTGTTTCACCTCCCAAAGTTCACAAATATGTGTAGAGAACCTGTGAAGCCCAAATTTGAGATACCCTGTGAAGATCTGGAGAGGTCTCAGGCTCTTAGTTAATGTGGAACAGGTAGATCAATACCATTCTTGGTAAGAGCACTTCTCTTTTGGATCTGATCACATGAATCACTGAGAGACTTCCCTCATCTTACAATGGCAGTCTAATTATTATGTTGCTCATCCCAGCACGCACCAGTTCGAGTCAGGTCCAGATACACAAGAGAAGCTGTGCCAGCAGAGTGACATTTATGTGGGACTTGAAATATCTGCACATAATAAGGACAATTTCATGGCTAACTAGCGAGAAGGGACACTTAACAATCCTTTTTGTCAAAGTGACTGTTTTGATATAAAAATGCTTCCCACTGAAGACAAAGATGTGCAAATCTACTCTGCAGGGATTAGGTTTAGGGTAGTTGGTTTGTTTTTTTTTTTTTTTCTGAGGGTTCTCAGCCTGGAGAAGAGAAGGCTTCAGGGAAAGCTTGTAGTAGCTTTCTAGTATCTGAAGGGAGCCTACAGGAAGGCTGAGGAGGGACTAGCAGGGTCAGGGAGGGGATTCTGTCCCTTTACTTTGCTCTCAGCAGACCCCACCTGGAGTCCTGTGTGCAGTTTTGCAGCTCCCAACACATGAAGGACATGGAACTGTTGGAGTGAGTCCAGAGGAGGGCCACAGAGATGATCAGAGGGCTGCAGCATCTCTGCTCCAGGCTACAGGAGTTTGGGCTCTTCAGCCTGGAGAAGGCCTCGAGGAGACCTTATAGTGGCCTTCCAGTATCTGAAGGGGACACACAGGAAAGCTGGGGAGTGACTGTTGACAAGGTCTTGTAATGACAGGACAAGGGGTAATGGGGTTAAACTGGCAGAGGGGAGACTCAAACTAGATGTCAGGAAAGGGTTCTTTCTAGTGAGGGTGGTGAGACAGTGGCACAGGATGAAAGGGAATGCATTGAAGCTTGAGGATGGTAGCTTTAGATGTTAGGAAGAAATCTATGCAGTGGGGATGCTGTAACAGGTTGCCCCCTTCCTGGAGGTGTTCAAAGCCAGGTTGGATGAGGCCTTGAGCAACCTGTTCTACTGGGAAGTGTCCCTGTCTATGGTGGGGGGGTTGGAACTGGATGATCTTTGAGATGCCTTCCAACCTAACCCATTCTTTGATTCTGTGATATTATACTAAGCTCAGTTTCCTTTGGTGTGCAGGGCTTTTCAAGCCTCTTTTGCTGCTGGCAGTTTTGTGACCTGGGTTTGACTGCAGTTCTAAAATACAGTCACAGACAATAACTAATCCCTCTCCACCTCTCCACGGTGTCTATTTATATAGCAAATAACCTCATCTCTTTTCAACATGGTCCTCCAAACTGCAGATATTCAGTTATGCCTAAGAGACTATAAGAGGTGTGATGCAGGCTGATTGTGATGTTTGTTGGATGCTTTTGGTGAGTAGGTGCAGGGATTATGTGTAACTTGGGAGTAAGAACACAAGGCTCAGTCTAGCAGCTTCCCCCATGCTATTGCCAGAATCTATATACAGCACTGTTTTCTTCTCTTGAGGAGCCTTGAGGATCAGATCATATCCTGCATGATGCTACAGGGCAAAGGGGTACTTTAGCTGCTCTTAGGAAGCTGAAGGGATATTTAATTATATAAACCCTCATAATTAGAAAAGCCTCTCTACCACCTCCTGACATTAAAAGCCTAAAAACCAGCCACCAACTTCAAAACAGAAAGATAACCCTCACTGGAGGACAGGTCACCTTAAGCTTGGTGCCTGTGATGGGTGATGGTCACTCTCTGGGGACACGTGTCTCCTTCCACTGATGCCGGGCACAGCCCAGCCTATGGGCACTAGCACAGACAGCTTGTGCTAGCTGAGATGGATTCCACTCTCCCTGTCAGGTCTTCAGTTCATTGTTTTTATTATGACTTGAATTGACATATTTCATTACATATGATCACCCTCTGCCCCATCCTACATTCATCACATGTGTCAGTTCTACTTTTCCAATCTGCTGCCTGATTAGCCTTTGCTAACAGAAATACCCCAGTGATACACATGGAGCTGTGTACCTTTTGCTCACAGATTGGAGGACACCATTGCAAAGAGGCTGCTGGGGCTTTTACCCGGATAAAAATAGTCAGAGTCACAGCAAGGCCCAAGGACATCAGAAAACCCAGCTCTGTTTCCAGCTCTACTCCTGACCTACAGCTGGGACATGGCCGAGCATCTTCTCACTCCCCCCCCCCCCCGGCTGCCTGCAAATCCTTTGCACTTTCTCTCTCTGGAATTAAGCAGCCCATCAGCCATCACCTTGCTCTGTGGGCTTGTGCCTCTTCTAGAGATTGTAATTTTGGTGGAGACCTTTAGGGGAAAAATCACTCTCAAGTTCCCGTTGGTAACTAAAGTAATGGTAGAAGGGGGCAGCTTGTTGGAAGAATAACCAAATTAGAGAGTTATTATACTATATCCCCTAGTATTGAAAAAGGCTAGAGATGCCACACAGGCTCTGGCAATGGCAAGCTAAGCAAGGGCAGACACAGAATCCGTTTACAAAGAGTAGGTCATCCTCAGCAAATATGATTAACTCCTTGGAGTGGAGGTGACAATGAGAGCTGACAGGACTGAAGCAGCTGACATAATTGACTTGGACTTCCACAAGGCTTTATTCTGGCCCCCCCCCCCCCCCCCCCCCCCCCGCCCTCACCCCGACAATACTGTATAAAAGACTTAGGGTTAATAAGTCTGGCATTGATAGCGAAATTCTCAATTGGCTACAAAAAAGAATGACTTGGTAACTGGGGTTAGACAAGTTGGAAAGCAGTGATAAATGGATACAGATGGGGTAATGGTGAGAGGTGAAAAGTGGAGTACCACGGGGAGCAGAGGTGGGGGCTTGTGCATGCACCAGTGACTCATCGGTGAGGAGAGTGGGAAGTGAATTGTGCACATCATCAGAGGACACAAACAGAAGGATAGGGAGACCACAGGTGTGGAGACAGACTTAGAGAGGCAGGTGAACAGACACAATGAATATTGTAGAGAATGCAAGCCTGGCTCAAAATGAAAAAGGTGGGGAAAGGATGGGTGAGATTGGTTCTTTTCTGTAAAATGGTGGTGAAGAATAAGAAGAAAGGTGGCAGTAGAAAAATCCTGCACAGGTAGAGTGGGTTTTAAGTTCCTCCTTCAGTTCTCTTGTGCTATCTTTAATGCCATCCTTAGTGCCATCTTCAATGCCATTTTTAAATCTACTTTATCTCTGTAGTCATAGTTTTTATAGTAGAGGCTAGGGCAGAATGTGACAAGTTGTCCTCTATCTGCCTCGGTTGGTCAGTGAATTCACCAACAGTGGGAGGCCTTCATTATCACTCCTCAGTAGAAACCTGCTAGCCAAGATGTTAGCATAAGATGAAGGAGCAAGTTTAATAAGCTTCTTCATCCTACGTAACATCTTGGCTAGCAGGTTAGATAGAAGTTCCTGGAGTTATGATGAAACTGTGATTGTGAGTGTTGTGCAGTAGTGAGGTTGTCTGCTGTTCTGGGCACTGGCACTGCAATCTATAGGTGGCAATCCCAACTTCTGCCACAATTTCTTTCTATTTTTTCTATGAATAAATGATTATTAACTGATCACTAAGTGATGTGTCCATTAACTGATCAGCATTTTAATCTGTCTACTTATTATAGAGATCCTGCCAATTCAAAGGCTGAGAATCTTACATTTTAAAATGATTTCCTCCCTTTTGCACCAAGGAAGCATTATCTCCACTTTGCAAAGATCAAAAAGCATCAAGATGTTAAATCCAGTTACCAGCTGTCATAATTCTATCAAAAATCCTGAATTACTCAGATTCTCTTTTCCAGGCCTGATGGTTGAGGAAGTTTCATGATAATCAAATGCTGTTAGCCCATATATGAGCTTCACAGTCCAGATCTTTGAAGGACCTTTCAAACCAGCCAAGTGAACATGGTTAGCTTATGGTCTTTGCAATACTTTGGTTTGCTGTGCAAACAAAAGGTTGCTAACTTGAATGTTTGCAGAAAGCAAGTACCACTGAAGCAAACATGTGGCCTCTCCTAGATAAATGCTTTTTGCAATATTTGCCCAGCTGTAGTGATTTTTCAGCTAGCAGTTGGAAAAGTGATTTCTGATTTGACCTGAAGAGACAGATTCTCAAGCCACAGGATGCAGCAAACTCTGGCTCTCAGAAGATTAAGAAGATTTGACACACATCTAAGTCATGGATTTTACAGGGAAGATATTCTCTCTGTGCACTGAGAACAGGAGCTTAATCTGAGTTCTCTAAATATACCAGTTTTTAAACTACCTTAAGGGATAAAGTAAAACATACTTGGCCACTGCCAAAGTGACTTGCTGGGCAAGATGCACTGGTGGAGGAGATTTTCTGAAGCACCAAGGTGTCCTCTCCTCCTCTAACCACCCTACCAGTCTACTCTATTGACTCCAGCAGTGTAGAGCTGGTCTGCAACAGAACCCTTCTTGAATTTCACTTATATGCTTGTAACATGCAAATAACTGCAGATACAATAAACAATCTCCCTAACTAAAGAGCTTAAAGCCTAGCTGAAGACAAAAGCCACAAATGAAATCTTGTTCATATTAAGGTGAAAAACAGAATCAATTGAGAGTAGTAGGCAGTAATAAGGACCAGATTAGCCTGCGTACAGCCAGGACTACATTTTGCTGGTGCGAATCTCTTTCTAACTGCATATAGTAGCATGAAAAACACTGCTTAAAATAGCCAAAATCCCCAAGTTCAGCAGAGCACTCCAAACTCACATTTAAGATTTTTCCACCGTGCTAATGGGACACAAACATTTGCTCTGGTGATTTGCTCAACTGGGACCACAGTGCCAAACCATGATACCTCTGTGCCTCTCCTTGCTTGGAGTTACAATGAGACTGGGTGGGCAAAAGACATGACCAAACTGCTTTCCTCAGTCTTGTTCTCCTTTAAAGCAGCAATTTCACCTCTGCTGTGTCTAACTTGTAATTACCCTTGAAATGTCTTGGAGTTGTGCATCTGAGTTCTCCTTTTTTGCTCTATTCACAGCAGTCGCCTTCAGCTTGTGATCACTGTTATTTAAAGAGAAGGGAAGAGGATTTTTTTTTCTGCTTTAGTTGTGCATTTGGAGATGGAAAATATTTCTTCCTTTTTCTCTTGATGGTTCCCATGCTAAAGATGCAATCTCCCTCCCCCCCAAGATTTTCATTTTATGGATACACACAAAAAGCATAATATTCTTTGTGTAACTTGACACATCCCAGCGGCAGCAGAGTGCTTGATTATTTGATGAGACAGCCTAGTGGATCACATGCACAATGGCCCTCAAGAAAATTACACCCTCCCAGGCTTCAGTGAGAATCTCTTTGATGACGTAAGGGTTATTATGATGAGTATTCCACAGACACTCAGGTCAGACTCTTGCTAATTTCAGGGGTTTTTCCTTTATCGGTCTTGACTGTTTGGGCTGCACACAGGCAAAAGTAGCTCCTAGTCCACGGTGCAAAGCCTAGATTTAACAAAATCATTCAAAGGCACTTGCTGAACCCTAAACGTGAGAAACAACGGTCAAATTACCAGGAGCACTCATGTACTGCACACTGAGGAGCCTCTTTCTCAGTTTTATTAGCTGCACTTAATGAGGTTTAAAATATAGATAGAGAGATAGGTTTGGAAGTCTGCTGAAATCACACTCTTTCTCTTCCTCTGTCAGAGCAGTAGCTTCATTAACTCAGCATTCTGCAGCCTGGATAACTAGGGCAGGACTTGCAGTAACTAGTATAGCAAGTTGAATTATTCATTAAGAACTTTTTCTTATGGAGGAATGTAGCATCCTTCTTCCCCCCCCCCCCCCCCCCCCCCCCCACTACTCACTGATTTTACAAGAACATGTCATGATTTATTTTTTTTTCAAGTATCTTTCCTTTCTTGAATATTTGTCCAGTATGAAAATGGTGCAAACAAATTATGCACAGTGACATGACCACAGCAGGACTCTGCTCAAGAGCTCTCTGCTGAACCGTGTGATCGGTCACTAAAGTTACTTTATTACTCTATTTATTAGACTGGCTGAACAAAACATGAAACAAAGACTGTTTCAATCCTAAGAATTCTTCTCATTTGCCCTTCAAAAGGGATTTTTTTCTTTTCAAGATTTCCTAACTTACTCAAAATGTTCTTGCTTATCCCCAGTATTTTGCTAGTTTCCATCTCTAATGGCAAAGAATTCATTTGGTCTTAGTGGTCCATTCCTAGCAAGAACTTTCTAAGACTCACTATGAGGATTAATAAGGCTCCCAGTGGGAAGAAACTGAGATCAACAAGGGATGTCTCTGTGCTTATTATCATGTTGAATCTAAATGGTGTCATTCCTCAGAATTCATTAGTTTAACAACATTCCCAAAATATAGTTGGCAAGTTGTAAATGTAGCCTTTCAGTTAAATTGCTTAAAAGTCACAGATTTGCTTTTCTTTGTCTATATTCTTTCTGAAAACTCACTCGACTTACAGATTGTCAGGAAACTTTATTCTTTATCAGAATTAACACAAGAAGCACTGGGAGTATTTTTAGCAGTGTGCTTTTGATTAAGGAATCATGTTTTGAATGTTGTTAACAGGGGATTTTTAAGTGCGAGATTTCTTCTTGTAGAAGGTCCCACTCTCGAATCGCTTGCATCAGCAGTCCCTGCAGGAGAATGTAATGCAGCAGGAAAAAGGGGGATGTGTAAGCCAGGTAACTGTGTTCATACCCAGGTAATTATGCCAGGGTAGGTATAGGCTGGATATTAGGAAGAAGTTCTTCACAGAGAGAGTGATTTCCCATTGGAATGGGCTGCCCAGGGAGGTGGTGGAGGCACCGTCCTTGGGGGTCTTCAAGAAAAGACTGGATGAGGCACTTAGTGCCATGGTCTAGTTGACTGGATAGGGCTGGGTGATAGGTTGGACTAGATGATCTTGGAGGTCTCTTCCAACCTGGTTGATTCTGTGATTCTATGATTCTATGATCAGCAAAAACCTTGAGCAAAGGAAGCCCAGATTAGGAGAAAAGAGAGACACAGTAACCAGAAGCCAGCCCAGTCACTTGTAGAAGGATGTGATCTTGAAAGATGAGTCGCTCTCTACTTTCAGATCTTCAACTGCCCATAACCATAACCTCAATTTAACCTGAAGGAGCAGAGCCTGGTGCTTGTGGTGGTCCCATATTGTGGAAGACAGGGCAGAGGTCTAGCTGTGGCCCTTCTGAAATAAGTAACAAGTCCCCTTCAGAACCAGGGCAGTGCCAACAGGCAGTCTGAGAGGAGCAGAGGCTATATTCAGGATGAAAAGGGAAATAATCCAGCAGCAAAAGACTCCTGCATGCTACAATCCAGGGTCCCTGAGTGGTTGAAAGACCGTAATGCTGGATGGTGCTAACTCTTGTCTTAAGCAAGAAAATACTCCTAGCATGTAGTCCTTCCATGATCTGTCCTGGAAAGATGAATTATGACACAGAAAACACAGGACACATTTGTTTCCAGCTGTTTCCTGAGTAAAGATGTCTCTCAGGAAAGGTATTATCCTGTCCAAGAAAACCAGTGGTGTCTGCTAAGCTCACCACAGCTTGACACCTGCAAGCAACATCTCAAAGAAGATAACGGTGAGCGTTTGGCAAATAAGGATTTCCTTAAGCCAGCACGTCTGGTATTTGTAATTCATCGGCTTGGCAGAACCACCTGGGATTTTTCAATGGTTTTCTCTCAAGCCACAAAACAGATTTCATTTTGAGGGAGGCATTTGTCTGATCTATTTTTAGCTTTGATGTTATGGTCAGAAAGGGAAATCCCCCAAGATCTATCAGTGGTTAAGATACAACATCCTGAGTCTGAGAGATACAGAAGTCTATCTTGTAGATTCTCCCCCACCGTTCAGGGAGAGTCATTTCTTTCTGGTTATCTGCACAATACTGCAAACCAGCACAGATGTTTCATAGCAGCCACACTCAGTGAACTCACACAAGCTCTCGCCCAGCCACCTTTCCATTCAGAAGCTGAGTATTTGTTTTCCTCTCCAGTGCTCTCCTTAGGCAGCAGATTAATCCTGGCCGTCCAAAATGGTGCCTGATAGAGCAACATAAAATAAACAATTTGCAACAGATCCTGAACTGTGCTCCAACGAGCAGGGAAGCAGAGAGGAGATGGAGGCAGCTTAGGTGAAAAGGGGGCCCATTTGTCACTCAGTCATTGCATGAAGCCTGCTTGTATACCTGGGTTGAAGATACTGGAAGACCCTAGAAAGGAAGATGCTAAGGGGGAACAAAGCCAGATGTGTGGTTGCTTGCCTTCATAATGTGTGGACATGTAACAGGGAAGAGACAATCCAACAGGTGGGGCCAGGCTACATCATACTCTTTTGAATGAGCCTTTAAAAACATAGTTAGTAAGTGAGTGTGAACGATATAAAGTGTTACTTGTTTTCTTCTCCTTCCTAGTATGAAACCTGAGATTTACAAGCCAACATGTGCTGCATTGTTCAAGATGTGGAACTGAATTAAACTATTCTGGAAAGACTGGGTAGCATCTCATGTGAGATTGGAACTTGCCCTCAGGCCTTTGGAACTTTGTTCCACAGTGACTGTCACTGCATAAAATTTAGTAGGCAGCAAAGGACAAAGTGTTAGGACAGAGTGACATCTGCACACTGAACGCATCTATTGCTAGGTAGGGAAATGGGTGAATGGAAAAGGATGCCAGGATGATGGTTTTTCCTTGTTCTTTATTAAGCTGTGTTGTTCAGGAGCTGTGCCGGGCTACCACTGCTTTTTTAATTCCCTATGAAAGTTGCCCTTGTCTCATACCTTGCAATTACAAGGACAGAAATGTTATCCCATAAGAGCACTAAAAGCAAAGGTGTTTAGAGACCTCAAAAATTCTGGCTGAGGGACCAAGCTGGTGCCCACTTGTTTGACAGCACCCTCCAGGCATTTGAAACCACCAGATCTTCTAACAGTGTGGTGAAAATTACTGCTGTGCTAGGACAAGCACTTCCAATCCGAGCCAGGCTAACTGGGCCAGGCATTACAGAATGATGTAAAACAAGCAAGGCTAAGCAGCCCTTCCCTCTAGTGTTTGTCATATAGGCAGGCAAAGTAGGAACAGAGTGAAGAAACATGCACAGAGACTTAGACCAGAGCTGCCCATGCTCATGGGAGAATGGAGAACTGTGACTCACATCTCCAGCACGGGCAGATGCTTGCCCACTTGCTCTGCATTTGTACAATTGTGACAGCAGGACTTTTTTTTAGCCTGAATTTTCATGACTTTATTCTTCAATGTCTTTTTTATTTTTTTTCCTCCAAGGTTAGAGAAATCTGCCCCAAAAAAATCACTCTGAGACAAGCAGTAGCTGCTGCTAGTCTGATGAAACATTTATTGAAGGTACTGAGTATCACTAAACTAAAAGACTGCTCCTTTGCAGCTCCTTTTCAGTTGTAGTACTTTTGCTACCTCACAAGCAAAGCTGACAAAGCCACTTTGGTTTTTTTTTTTCCCATACACAAAAGGACATTTTGAAGTACAACCTACTAAAACAAACCTGGTTGTATTTCATTAAAATAGGCAAGGGCAAGAATTTTCATGTTACAGCTGCTTCTCTCCAAAGAGCATCAAAGCACTTCACAAAGGAAATTCTTCAGCTGAAAGCAATTCCTCATCTGAGCAGTCCTGCTGGACTCTTGAAGGTTTGTGCCTCTCTTTTCATGAGCAAGGTTGGCTTCATCAAGACCTAATGACCAAGCCCTAAGAGACGCTGAATATCCGCAGCCCAAAGTCTCTGCTAGATCTCATTATGCCTTTCAACAGCACCGAGACAAAGGGAATGTCCCATTACACAGATGGATAAACTGAGTCATCAGGCTTCTAAAATGACTTGCCCAGATACTTGAAGCATTGGCTAAATCTCACACACCTCATCCAGGCAATTAGGCTCCTTATGGCAAGTGGCTCTGGTTAAATTACTACAAAGGGAAAGAGGTGGCACCGAATAAATGACTGAGCGCATGCAGCGTATTGTGACTGAACTGCAGATTAGATCTGCTTAAACTCACTTTAAAACGAGCTGCTTCAGATAGCAGCAGCAGATCAGCTCACTTAATCTGCTGGGCTTGATCTGGATGGCCAGCTGAAACATCTGAATCAGCTGGTGGCCATAGGGATGCCTCCCTACCCTCCCTCCTCTAACCACCAAACACTCTGCTGCCCACTACAAATTAGTTTATAACTCAGGACGAGTTCTCACACCAGATGCAGCCTGATAGCACAGGGAGGGTAGGAGCAGCCCTTACCTGGAAAGACCTGTTCCCCAGTCCAAAATTGCCTAGAGATTTGCAGCAGGGCAGGGCCTCTCCCGAAGCACCACAGCCCTTTGCCAGCCACCTGGCAGAGGCAGACACAGCTTCGAGGCAGCAGGCAGAGACATCTCTTCTATGCTCTGCTCAGGATGGCCACCTCCAGCCTCTTGTCCCCTTTCCAGTCCTGCTGGCCACATAGCTCATCCCCACATCTTGGCATCCCTCTGGAAAATCCAAAGTACGTGGTGGATGCCTGCGTAAATCTGGTTAATTTAATTACTGCTGGGAGATTGCTATCTCTGGCTGCTGAGCCACATTAGTCAGCCTGATGTCAGCCCCTCCTGCGGCACACACAGGTTCAGGCAGGAGGACTGGCACGGGTGGTGCAGCCAGCTGGGTCAGCGGGGCAGGAGGGCTGGATGTGTGGGGAGACACACAGCTTCTGGCTTCTGTCAATGTGCAGGGACCAGCTTGGAAACTCTGCTTTCAAGGCACTGACCTGAATTTCTTTTTTACATTTGGTGCCCTGGGTTTGGGGTGGTGGAAGTATAGCACTGCCCTCCATCAGCACAGCTTGCAGAATGGTTTTGTTGCCATAAGGCCCTGCCCCCCACTGCTTGCAAAAGCTCCTGTCTGATGCCAGCACATCAGAGAAGCCCAAACAACAAATGAGGCATAATGTGAATTTGGGCTTCAGGAGACTTTGGGCAAGAGTCCAGACTGAGATGGCTCTCTGCATGACTCAGCTCCAGTGCAGGTCATCAGGTGACACAGATATCTATAATGCTTACCTGAAGCTTTGCCTTCTCCACTCTTCATAAAATCAACCAGGTTGGAAGAGACGTCCAAGATCATCCAGACCAACCTAGCACCCAGTCCTGTCCAGTCAACCAGACCATGGCACTGAGTGCCCCTTCCAGTTTTTCTTGAACACCTCCAGGCACGGCGACTCCACCACCTCCCTGGGCAGCCCATTCCAATGCCAATCACTCTCTCTGGCAACAACTTCCTCCTAACATCCAGCCTAGACATCCCCTGGAACAACTTGAAACTGTGTCTCCTTGTTCTATTGCTGGTTGCCTGGCAGAAGAGACCAACTCCACCTGGCTACAGCCTCCCTTCAGGTAGTTGCAGATAGCAATGAGGTCCTACTGGCCACACTGTTCTTGATCCAGGCCAGGATGCCATTGGCTCTCTTGCCCACCTAGGCACACTGCTGGCTCATGTTCAGCCTACTATCTTCCAGTACCCCCTGGCCTCTTTCTGCCTGGCTGCTCTCTTTTGGGTGCTGTATCCTCTCAGGATCCAGCATTAAGCACTCTGCTGCCTCCTAGTACTTGGGCAGAAAATACAGTGAGGCAAGGGACATCTCTGCCATCTCTTCCATCACAGAAACCTCTGCAGTGCCTTGTAGATAGCATCCCTCTTTCCATCTGCTCCTGTAAAATCACTTCTCTCTCCATATATCCTCCTCACTCACTCTCCTGCAAACTGAATTCTCACTGTTTTCAAGAGGAGTTAGGTACCTGAGGATATCTGCAGCTCTGAAAGCATGTCTCAAAGCTCCAGGGGCTAGTGCATAACGTGAAAGAATTTCCCATAGAATTTTAAACCCAAAGCATATTTCATTCAAATAAGTTAATTTGCTCCATATAACCCAGGTTCTGGAGCAGCCCTTATAAATGAAAGTGATACATTCCTGCTATTCTCACCAGAAGCATTTTCTTCATGTTTCTTTCCATGTCCAAAGATTTTCTGGCATCCATATAAAGGTTAAATCTAGCCTGAAAGCATATGCCTTTCCTCTTTGAGTTTGATTAACTATGGCTGAAATGATACTGTGAACTGGGAGCTCAGATAACTGGAGTGGTATCAGACAGACAGACCAGCGGGGGAGGGGGGGGAGAAATGAGTCTTTTTAAGTTTTTGAAGCAGTTCTGAATGAGGTCTAAATTGCACCAAATAATGTGCTTAAATAAACTGCTAGCAAAGGAAACAGCTGTCAGAATATTATACTTGTGTGGATCCAAGTATATACCCTACAGTTAGGGAACAGAAAACTGCCAAATGAAGATTTAAAGTGACAAGATCTGCGTGTGGTGGCAACAGCAGGTAAAACACAAGAGTAATTTAAGCTACTTTAAATTTAACTGTCCCATGCACTGAGCACTGAAGGGTTTTTTTTCAGTAGCTGCCTCATGAGCTTTCAAGGCTTTGCTACCACAGCAAAGTTCAGATCATAGAATCATAGAATCAACCAGGTTGGAAGAGACCTCCAAGATCATCCAGGCCAATCTAGCACCCAACCCTGTTCATTCAACCAGACCATAGCACTAAGTGCCTCAGCCAGGCTTTTCTTGAACACCTCCAGGGACGGTGCCTCCACCACCTTCCTGGGCAGCCCATTCCAATGCCAATCACTCTCTCTGTGAAGAACTTCCTGCTAACACCCAGCCTATAATGGTTTAAAGTAATGCTTTTAAACAGTGTTTCCTGCTCTGACAAAGCTCATCTTGGATTTGCTATCAAAATAAGAATTGTTCAAAGCAACACCCAAAAGATACAAGGCTTAAAAAGAATTGTATTGTTTCCTAAGTCACTCTCCTATTTCCTTCAACTCTAAGCCTAAGGAGCATGGGTCCTTGGGAGAGGTGGACCCACAATCTCTGTGTAACTCTTCTGCACATATTCCTGTACCAGTGGCCTGACAGAATGGACTTTTAAGTGTCTGGCAACGTCAAGAGGGCAGCAAATGCCTCCTAACATTTCACACTGTGATATGTGCACAAGAATACAGGTTAAAGATCTCTCATGCCTGTCCTGATGGGTGACCACGAGCAGGCATATCGCTGCTGCTTTCTTTTGCATATCATCTCTGCTGCTGTGAAAACACTTTGCAAGCAAGAGCGTGGCACAAGTCATTTGCAAGACAGATTTTTACCCTCATGTTATACCTTGGGAGGCTGAAATGTGATGTGCAGCTGGACACTCTCTACATGTTCAAAACAGGCAGGAATAAAGTTTAAAGAAGCAATCTTGGAATTTGCAAATATTTAGAGAAGTAGAGCAGGACATCACACTTGTCAGTTTCAGACATGACAGTCATAGAATCTCTTATTCTGGATCTTAGTCAGGGACCTTTGAGATCATCAATCAATTGCAAGCATTTAACCAAAGAGTCTGTATCTGCAGTAGGATGAGTTAAGGGTCCCTGTGTATTCTGTGGGGTTCACAGCATACCTCAGTTAAGTGCTCCAAGTCAGCAAGCCCAGATCTACATCTGAGTCCCCAGCTTAATCACTGCAGCCTCTCGGTTCTCCCTCTCTCATAAAACCGAGAACACAGTGTTAATGCTGCGCAAGTTAATTCAAAGTGAGCTCACCAAAGAAATGCAAATAGAGCAGCTCGAAACATTTAGATGAGTTTAAGTGTGTTCTTAAACATTTGGCAGGGTTGGGGGCCACGACTCTTTAGGTAGAGACAGGCAAGTCTGTGAGTGTGAGCTCTGTTTGCACAGGGGTTGGCCTAGGAGGGGGAAGAAAAAAGGGTTGGGGTTTTTAATAAGCTAAGAACTTGAGGCAGCCTGCCCAGCCAGGCTGGGAGATGAAACGTTCAAACTGATCCATCCCTACGGTATCGTGGTGGTTGTATTTTTGGAAACTTTGCCTTTTTACATGTCTATTTTCTCATGGCTCTGCCTCTGGACCTCATTAATCTCCTTAGTATTTGCAAGTGAACAATTGCCCTAATTCCAGCTGGCTGGAGTGCCAAAAAGAAAAAAAAAAAGGAAAGAAAGAGGTGTTTCTTTTTAAAAAGAAGGTTGCTCTTTTCATTCTTCTTCCCTTTCCCTCCTTATTCTGGAAATTCCTGGCACTTTCACACTTAGCTACTTCTTAATGATATTTCCAGAGTTAAGCTGGTTGGTACAACTTGTGAAATGGGATGATTAATAGCTGGGCATATGGGAGTGCTCTGCAGCCAGGCTGCTACTGTTGCATTGACCTTCTTTCACAAAGGATGATCTTTTTAACACCATCTAACTACAATTAGAACCCAATGATGTGGACTTAGACCTTGCTCCTCCCTTCTCTGAGCTCTTTGGTGTTTGACAGACTGGTTTATTCTGCTTAACGATGAATGCACCAAAAGCTTTTCTCTCAGGAGCCAGAACTTGGACTAGGGACTGTCAATATCTAGAGTTCAAGCTTGTCAAGAGCCATTTAAAATGTGTATATATATCAAGTTTGGGGGTTATTTTTATTTCCACTCAGTCACATCTCTCAGATATGCAGAATGCCACACCATTGCATTCCTACTCATTGTGGTACCTCAGTACTAGACTGCAGAGCAGCATCTGGCCCCATACTGCAGCTGGGAGCTGGTGGCTACAGCCAAAAAAACTTGTTTGTGGTACCAGTTGTACTTGAACCCAACCTAAATCATCTCAAGACTATTTTAGTTATAGATTGTGAAGCAAAGCTGTAGAATTTGAGAGAAAAGGATCACAACAGCAGCTGAAACATGAGCATACACACAAGGGAGAAATTCAGCTTGCAGGTATTGCAGCCTACACATTGTCCAGCTCCACAGACTTCTGAAATGAATCTTGATTTACAGGCAGGTAATTAAGAGCAGATCTGCTGAGTGAGAAGGCAGCATTCCTGCTACTCCTTTTGCCAGCTGGATCAGACGCCAGAGCATGGTGCTGGCAGCAGGGCACAGCCAGCCCTGCCAGCTCCACTCAAATAGCACCAGTATGCTGAGCAGCGCTGAGCTGCCCCTCTCTTTGCTTCAGTTTGGGGTCCTCTCAGCTTGAGAACCCTTATTCCACCAGCTCTGAGCTTGCAGCTTTCTGTTGTTGTTGGATTTTGTTTGTTTGTTTGTTTTCTCTTTAATAATTTTGTTAGGTGAAGAAGGTTTGCAGGAGTGATAAATGTAAGGCATAGCTTTGCTGAAGGGCTGACATACGGAATGCCTTCCTAATTCCTTCAAGCCTACATTAATCCTTATTAATACCATTAGCATAATGTATGAGCTGGAGAAAGGGCATGGAAGGAATACAATTTGGATTGTCTCACGACTACCTGTTCCACGTTCCTATAAATCAAGCAGGAATGGACTTCCATGGCCAAAGTGTTCTAAAGTGAGCACGTCTGCCCTATAGCCCACATGGTCCTAAGGCAGTTTTAAATAAGCTGAGTCAGTAGCTGCTTTTCTGATAGCTCCAACAGAGAAGTTAACTACTCCCCTTAGTCCCACTTGATAGCAATTAAACTTGACCTGGAGTTAACCAGCCAGTCTCAGTTTACCTCCCTCTGCGATAGAATCATAGAATCATAGAATGGTTTAGGTTGGAAGGGACCTCAAGGATCATCCAGTTCCAGCCCCCTGCCATAGGCAGGGACACCTCCCACTAGAGCAGGTTGCTCAAGGCCTCATCCAATCTGGCCTTGAACACCTCCAGGGAGGAAGCATCCACAATCTCCCTGGGCAACATGTTCTGATGTCTTGCTAGCCTCACTGTGAAGAACCCTTTCCTAATACCTAGTTTGAATCTCCCCTCTACCAGTTTAACCCCATTACCCCTTGTCCTGTCATTACAAGACCTTGTAAATAGTCCCTCCCCAGCCTTCCTGTAGGGCCCCTTCAGATTCTGGAAGGCCACTATAAGGTATCCTCGAAGCCTTCTCTTCTCCAGGCTGTAGACCTCCAACTCTTGTAGCCTGTCCTCACAGCAGAGCTGCTGCAGCTCTCTAATCATCTTTGTGGGCCTCCTCTGGACTCACTCTAATGGTTCAATGTCCTTCTTGTGTTGGGGGCTCCAGAACTGTGCACAGGACCCCAGGTGGGGTCTGCTGAGGGCAAAGTGGCTTCCTTGCCCTGCTGGCCACACTTCTCTTTATGCAGCCCAGCACAGGGTTGCTGTCTGGGCTGCACTCACACTGTTGGCTCATGTTGAGCTTTTCATCACCCCAGTTCCCCAGGTCCTTTTCCTCAGGGCTGCTCTCAGCCATTTGCCACCCAGCCTGTACCTGTGCTTGGGATTGCACTGACCCAGATGAAGGACCTAAGGCCCCATACTGTGTTGTTCCCTGTCCTGGTGCTGTTCCTGAGCAACAGCTGGATGCAGACTGGTCAGTTTTATAGTCAGAGCCTGCATGTTTGGAAGATCTTGCAGTCCTCCTTCATAAAGACTGAAAGGTAGGGGAATTAACCAGGAGAGGGGATCTCACAGAGCTTTTCACATTCAGGTCCCAGCTGAGGTCTCCGCAGGCTGTAAGCTGTTGCAGCCTGCATTTCCCCGTCAGCAAACCCTTGCAGCATGCGCACCGCTTTTATTTAGCTGATTAACATTGCTGACTGTTGGACTTAAAGAGGTGCAATTCCATGCTGGGGATCCAGCCAGGAGCTTTATTAAAAGAACTGTTCCATATTTGTGAGTTGAAGGGTGTGAGAGGCAGAAAGAGGCTTGCTTTAGATGATAAGTACAGTGTCAGAGGCTGCACTTAATATTTCAGCATCTATCACTCCTAGACAATCTTTACATCCTCTAGCTATTCCCACCCCAGTCATACACAGCTCATCAAATGGTGTTTGGGTCTGTATGTTTATGGTTTCTAGTGATTTGGGTTGTGCCATGTCCAGGGAGCCAGAAAGCTGCATTTCCAAGGATATAGCAGTTACTGAGTGTTCTGTACAGTTCATCTGCTTCTTTTACTTGATGAAAATGGTAATCACCTTCTGTATCACACACACCCAAGCTCACATTGATACAAATTTGGAAAATACTCTAGTAAATGATTTATTCCAGCTTTATCCATGTCCTAACAATGTAATGAATTATTGATGGGTACTAGGAAAAAAAAAGAAAAAGAAGCAGAATAGCATTTCAACACAGGCAGTTACTCAAAAGAGTGGAGTGGAAGGGAAGTGTTTTCCATGCCACCAGAGTCTGAGCTTTGAAATATTTTCCTATCCAAAACTAGGATGGCAATATAAAAACAACTCCCTTCAAACACTTACACAAACAGAAGTCTCCCCTAATGCAGGATCTGGCAAATGAACAAGTAAAATCTTCTGCTCAAATCAAAGGGCAGGTTTTAAAATGCAAAGAATCACTTTGGAACAAAAGCTGGACTCTTCATTTAAAAGATAAGGCAGAAGGGAGGTTTTGGCAATTAAAGCCAATCCTTGTGAAACACCTAAAAATAATATAAAAAAATAAACTGAGACTCACCCTTTCACTCTGACAAATTTGATTCCAATGAATCAGCTTCCTCTCTGGAAGATATACAACTGAACAGATCTCAGCTGTGCCTGGTACGATGAACCCTCATTTCTGACTCCACTTCCAAAGGCCACTCTATTAAAAGGTGGGAAAGGAGCCAATAAGCCAAATTGCACCTCTTCTTGTGGAAGGAAAAACAAGAAACAAAGCTGATTGTTAAAGTCTCTGATGATAAGTTCAAGCAAAGCCTGGGTGGGGCACTTAGTGCCATGGTCTAGTTGATTGGCTAGGGCTGGGTGTTAGGTTGGACTGGATGATCTTGGAGGTCTCTTCCAACCTGCTTGATTCTATGATCAATGATACAAACACGTAGCAGAACTTGGGGGTAAGGATGGGACTAGACCTTCCTTGTTACAACTTGTTCAAAGCTAAGAAAAGCAGCAAAGGCTGTGTTAGCCTTTTCTGGTAACACTGGTGCTTCATATACCAGAAACTGAGCTGTTAGTCCCCATTGGGGGACTAAATGAGTAAGGCTGAAGCATGAGATATGAACAGACTGAAAAGAAAATGAAGAAATAATGCAAACTGTGAAAATGTGAGGTCCAGTCTTAAGCCCAGTCCTGCTTTTGTGCACGTTCTGGTGCAGAGCCACATGAGCTTTGAAACAAAGCAGCTGCCAGAGCCCACCTCTAGGAATTTAATGGGCTTTGATTCATAGCCTCCACTGTCCTTCTGCTGAATCTACAAGACTGATGTAGGTAGTGAGGGAAGATCAATTTTTTGGGGAAAAAATGGTCATATTCTGCATACCTTTGGGTCCAGTAATTTGCTCTGGCTTTATGATCACCGTTGCAGCCAACTGCTCCCCCAGCTCCCAAATTAAAAAGAAACCTTAGCAGAGGATGACTCAACAGAAAAACAAAATAACTCCAGTGAGGAGGACTCTGAAAATATGTTCAATTATCTGCAACACAATGACAGCATTTGATTCAATTTGAGCATCATGGCTTTATTATCTCTCTCCCTGTCAGTGGGATGTGTACTGTGAACAACAATCTCCACGGGGTGGTTTTTTTTTTGGACAAAGTAGGAAATTCACAATGAAAAAGAAGAAAGGTAATGAAATCCCGAGGATGTCTTCCTCCTCTCTTTTAGACTGGTAATAGGAAGGAAACCAGTTATAGTCAGAGCTGCCAGGCTATCAGATGGAATGAGATTTGAAAGCAATAACAGCAACAAAAAAATTAATGGCATGCTAAATATGTTGCTGAAATGCACTGGGAATAGCTTCACGTTAAAGGGAAAACAGCTTAAAATCATGTAAAGCGGAGGTCAGGCGTGAGAAGGAATGTGTCTGTAGAGAATTGTGTGCATGCTAAAAGCTGCCCACAAATTCTAAATACACACGTTGAGAACTGCACAATGATCTGGTCAAACAAGGTTTTCAGAGGAGGAATTATCTGCATCTGCAGCTATTTCGGGGTATACTTCATCGCTGCATACTTCTTCACTTACCGCAGTCTTGCATTCAGCGACACAAACAGATCTGAGGATGTGGGCCACTCTTAAGTTTTTCTGTGCAAACAAAGCAAGAACATGCTAAGAACAGCCTTGATTTGCTCCATTAAAAATTGCTGAATTCTTTTATCAGTTTAAGTTTCAGAGACCAATTTCCTTTTAGCTGCGTTCTCTGAGGGGATAAGGTTTGCACACTCATGCTCTGGGCATGTGCACAAGCACAAAACTTTTGAAACAGTTGGCTAATTTTGACTACATTTGGCAGAGGAATGACCCTCAAAGTTAGTAAGGTCCTAAACGTTTTCAGAGGAAAGGGGAAGGCTGCAGTGTGCATTGATACTGGAGTGCAGAAACCACACAGGACCTCAACTTGAAGACACAAGCATAGAAAATCAGTTTCCCAAAGGTCATCAAATGACTTGCGTGAAGACTACAGGAAGCTGTAGCAGAACAGAATGAAACAAAACAAGACAAGCAAGCAAAAAAATCACATTTAAACCACCAGAGTTTGAAGCTTCCCTTTCAAACTAAGCAGCCATTGAAATTCACAGTATCACAGTATCACCAAGGTTGGAAGAGACCTCACAGATCATCAAGTCCAACCCTTTACCACAGAGCTCAAGGCTAGACCATGGCACCAAGTGCCACGTCCAACCTTGCCTTGAACAGCCCCAGGGACGGCGACTCCACCACCTCCCCGGGCAGCCCATTCCAGTGTCCAATGACTCTCTCAGGGAAGAACTTTCTCCTCACCTCCAGCCTAAATTTCCCCTGGCATAACTTGAGGCTGTGTCCTCTCGTTCTGGTGCTGGCCACCTGAGAGAAGAGAGCAACCTCCCCCTGGCCACAACCACCCTCAGGTAGTTGTAGACAGCAATAAGGTCACCCCTGAGCCTCCTCTTCTCCAGGCTAACCAATCCCAGCTCCCTCAGCCTCTCCTCATAGGGCTGTACTCAAGGCCTCTCCCCAGCCTCGTCGCCCTTCTCTGGACACGCTCAAGCATCTCAATGTCCCTCTTAAACTGGGGGGCCCAGAACTGAACACAGTACTCAAGGTGTGGTCTAACCAGTGCAGAGTACAGGGGCAGAATGACCTCCCTGCTCCTGCTGGCCACACCATTCCTGATGCAGGCCAGGATGCCACTGGCTCTCTTGGCCACCTGGGCACACCTGGGCACAAAGCCCTCTATACAGCAGCTGAACACTAGGACTCCAACAGAGGTTACTTGAGGGTCGCATCGCAACACTGTCACCTCACTTGGAAAGCCTTGAAAATTAGGCTCTGAATTCCCAATCCATGGAAGTATAAATGCATCAAAATCTCCCACTGCAACCTCCTTAATTTCTGAATGATGGAGGAGCTCACTGTGCTTGGTAGAGAAGAATCCCATAAAGCTAAATAAAGGGAGAGTCAGGGGGGAAAGCAACTGAGGGAGTGGCCCAGGAGTAGAACAATCCCATTTGTGTTGCTATGATTGCATGTTCAGCGAGGGAGATGGAGTCCAAACAGGACAGACAATTTGTAGGTATAAACTTTTAACTAGCTGGAGAGAGAGCCTCAGCAGTGTTGTTCTAGGAGGAAATTCTGTCACCAAACATTTGTCATTGGAAAGGGCTGCCCAGGGAGGTGGTGGAGTTGCTGTGCCTGGAGGTGTTCAAGAGAAGACTGGATGAGGCACTTGGTGCCATGGTCTAGATGACTGGATAGGGCTGGGGGATAGGTTGGACTGGATGATCTTGGAGGTCTCTTCCAACCTGGTTGATTCCATGATTCTACAATTCAAGGAAGCAGAGAAGAAGCACTGTGAGGCAGCAGTCCCAGGAAAATGGCATTTTGAAATCACAGCCTCTGAAAACTTGTCTTCTAGGAACATGGAAATAAAACCCAGTTGGTGGAAAACCAAGAAAGACATTTTATTTTCTAAGCTGTGGGCAGGAGCTCTGATGTAAAAATTTGCTTTGCATGAATTTGAGCCTTGTGTCACTGAAGTCCAAAGACTGAAATGCCAAAAGATGATTCCAGGGAATATTCTGGTGTCCTCTTATCTGAGGGAGGAAAAAAAAAAAATATTTAAGGTATTTCTATGAGAAGTTCCAGAGTGGCACTGTCCAAAAAGCTTTCTAGTGAAATCTGCATCCATCTTCAGTCCTTACTTGCTAGGCAGGTTAATAAGATAGAGAGCTAAGTAATTATTTTTAACAGAAAGTCTTTCAGAAGAGAAGGTCCTGTGCAGCCTGCAGTCCTCCCAGGTCAGAAATCTGCTTTCCTAAGTATGAAGGGTTAAGGAGTGAGTCTCTACACAACATTATAAAGTATCCTGGCCAGCTGGAGTGCTTTCCATGCGGTCTATAGCCTCAGACAAACCTGCTCTCCAAATTGTATTTACATGGATTTTCTTTCTGCTTTTCCATTTGTTACTGTGTCTTAAATAAATCTGGCTTTATTCAAGATAATTTGGATTTATTGATTATTACTGGGGACAATTACCCTGAGTGAAGTCTCAGGGGAAGAAAATGAACCTCTGTTGAGGGGCATGGTGGCTAAGGAACTGTCACACACAGTTAAAGGCACAGCAGCTCTTTCAGAGAGAAATGGGAAGGGTAAGGAACTGTCTGTGCTCACTGTGCAGATCATCTAATTGGTGATTAAAATGTACACAATGCACTCAGCAACTTGTAAGGGATTTTTAATTCCTCTATCACTACATTATTGGGTCACTGCTTTAACAGTCCTGCTTGCATTCAAACCTACCACTGAGACTCCCCAGGTGCTAAATGCCAAAACATTGAAGTAGCTTTAGGATTTCTGGCTAAACAGATATTCAGGGGAGGCCTTGAAGGCCCATAGATGGCTAATATGATGAAAAAGCAGTGGCTCTTAAGCCCTTTTGACTCTGTGTGGCACACTGCCTCTTGTACTGAGAAATCAAATAGGGTTAAAGAGAATATCCTACTATTATTTGAAGTTCCACTTCTTCAAAAGGCAGCGATAAAAATCCCTTTGACACAGAGAAAGAGCAACCTTGTCACAATAACAAAGTGGCACAGACCCAGTCCTCTAGAGACCCAGTTCTTGAAGAATTTAAAGGTTCATTTAGTTGCTGTTTGTTTCTGTTTGCATTCTGAGTCTTGCAGCTGTATGTACTACTAGATGTAGTTTGCACCAGACACGTCATTCCTTGCCCCAGATGGCACAGACAATGCCCCTGAGAGCAGAGAGCAGGACGTGGAGACCTCAGACGTGTCCCTGGGTAGAACAAATGCAACCTCCCAGTGACGATGCTAAAACTCCCAGTGAATTTGTTGTGCCATCACATCTACAGGAGGACTCCCAGGAACAAGCTGGATGCTGCCAAGTTGGTGTTGCTACACACTTCTTAAGGATTTTATCTTTTTTCAGTTGGAGACAAAAAAAGAGAGAGGAAATTAAAAAGGTATTCTGATGGGGCCAGTGCCCCCTTTCCAAAGCTTGATAGATACAAGAAGTAGATGCTTCTATTTAGACAATTGAGATGGGAGTAACAGGAGGTTTCTATTAATCCTTGATCAGCCTATTATGAAAGTCTCACTTGCTGAAGTCCTGCAAGGAAACAGCAGGGATCTAAAAAGGCTTCAGATAAAACCTCTGCATGTGTTGGCATGCCTTGGCACTGGTGTAGCTGCATGCAGAAGGATAAGAGTGTACAGGGGCTGGGGTGTAGACAAGGATTATTTCAGCTTCTTTTTCTCTCTCTGGAGCTGAATATTTGTGCATCTTCCTGCTCATTTGCCTCTAGCAGAGTCAGTGGACGAGGAGAGAGATCATCAAGATTTACAGCTGTTTGAAGGGGGAAAAAAAACAGGGCAAAGGCGGAGAAGACTTCACTATTCACACACTCCTGGGGACTATTTCCTCCCCTTTGTTTTGATTCTTTGTTTAGGAGTTTATCCACATTTAAATACTCAGGCAGCCCTTTCTCATAAGACAACAGTAGCCATGGAGGAAAAGAGGGGAAAGAAACCCCACTACTACTTTAGATTTTATCTCCAAGTAGTGTATGACATCTACACTGAGTCACTAGCTGGGTAAAGTGCTTCTTCACTCGGTCTGTGCTAAAAACCTCACCGAGTCCAGCACAGCTTTAGCACAACCTTGCCTCTTGGTACAAAGATATACAGGAATGGAGGCTCATAAAAATGTGAATACAATATTAGGTAAAATCTTTGTGATTTGTTCAGTTTTGGTAGCCACTAAAATCACACACAAACCACTTAGAACACCAGGAAAGCACACTGAAGAAACAGCTGACCTTTATGAAGCACTTGCCTATCTACTTCTCTTTATTACTCATCACCAACCATCCTTTTATCTTAGTTACTGATATTATAGTCACAGTGGTAGCATGAAAATGCTTTCCAGTATTTGACTGACTCTTCCTTAGCTTAGTTACTGATATTATAGTCATAGTGGTAGCATGAAAATGCTTTTGAGTATTTGACTGGCTCTTCCTTAGCATTAACATGTGTTTTCTATCATGCAAATCACAGAATCACAGATAGGGGTTAGAAGAGGTCTCTTGAGACCATCTAGTCCAAATCCCCCACCAGAGGAGGTTTGCCTGGAGTAGGTTGCCCAAGATGGCATCTAGGCAGATTTTGAATGACTCCAGAGATAGACTCCACTACCTCTCTGGACAGCCTGATCCTGAGAGTAAAGAAGTTTCTCCTCATGTTTAGATGAAACTTCCATGTTCAAGTTTGTGGCCATTCCTTTTTGTCCTGGCCACTAACTGGTCCCATCCTCCTGACACCCATCCTCTAAGTATTTACAAGAATTGATATGAACCCCCTAGTCTTTTCTAGGCTAAAATGTCCCAAGTCCCTCAGCCTTTCTTCATAAGAGGGTTGGTCTAGTCCCCCAATCATGTTTGCACCGAGGACCTTTCAGTCTTTGATAAGATGAGGGACTTGAAGCCATGATTTGAGTATCCATCCATCCATCCGACGTGGCCAGACTGTGTAGGTAAGCAGCCCAGGTTCACATTTGCTGATGTGAATACATTGCTTCCACTTCACTTACACCTAGGTGCAAACCTTCACTTGGCAAGGCAGACTGACAAAACAGATGCCCTTTTTTTTTGTGTAACACCACAGAAAATGAGAATTTGAAACAACAGGAAGGCATCTTTGAATTTCCCCATGTAAGTAGCTTAAGAAGCATGTAACAAAGCTGGAAAGCGTAAAGACTCTACCCCCTGACTTTCACCCTACAACTGCCTACTTATTTTGTGTTTTCCCATAATGAAATAACTGAGGTAGACAGGTAGATCCATCTATTTTAAGAGAAGTGTTTTCCTTGTGTATTTATTTTCCCCAGGTAGATCTTGGGAAACAAAACTACAATTATCATTCTCTGTTCAGCATTTAAAAGGAGGTGTTTGAGTTGTTTGGTAAAAGGGCATATTTAGGGTGAGAATGGAGGGAAAGTGAATCACAAACACAGGCAGAGACTCTGTTATGGAAAATTTGTCTTGGTTGTCCTGGGTTTCAGACAGAAGCCCAGCAGACAGAAAGATCCTGCAGAGATTGCAAAAGATGTTGGAAGTACTCATACATTGCAAAACCCAGAACAAGGAGGAGACAGATGTATGGCAGTGTAAGCTCTAGCCCTAAACAGCAAAATCAATTTTAAGCAATAAGTCAAACCAGTGAATTCTCAGCATTTCTACTTTGTGTTTCCCCCAGGCAAGGCAAACCATCTTCACCAGACTGAAAAGTAAATAGAGGCAGTCTCAAGGCTTTATAAAGAAGCAGCAAAGAAGCATGTCATGTGAGGTCTAGGGCTGGATGCTGTGCTTTTGGGACCAGGGAGAAGGCAGGGTTCAGGAGGATGGTCAAGAGCAACACCTTTGTCTAAGCTGGGCTCTCCTGACTCTGGAATGCTGGCAAAGTGTCATTTCTCCTTCATAAAATGAGGCTGAAGCCTAACACAGGGCTCCAGAAGAGGGCAAGGAAAGTGCAAGAAAGAAGTGGACCTGTTGGAGTCAGTCTGGAGGTGGCCATGAAGATGATGCAAGGGCTAGAATTTTCCTTCTGTGAGGACAGGCTGAAAGAATTGAGGTTGTTCAGCCTGGAGAAGAGATGGCTGTAAGTAGACCTTCTCGAGGCTTTCCAGTGTTTAAAATGGGCCTGTAGGAAGGATGGGGACAGACTATTTAGCAGAGTCTGTTGTGACAGGACAAGGGGTGATGGTTTTAATGCCTGTGCAGATCCAGAAGAGATCTGAGCCCCATCCCTGGTGTTTTATTTCAAGTGTCTTTCCTGCAACTCCTTCCTCTGTAGGTTAATGAAGACTTAAGCACTCTCTCAGCAGCACTGATGTAAAACGGCTGCTTATTGCTTGTTCCATCCCACTGACTTTTATTGTGATACTTAAACCAAAATGGTGAACTATTACACTTCATAGCCTGCAAATAAAAGCAGAATGTTAAAAACCAGAGGCTATAACCTCTGATCCAGTCAAAATAGCTCTAAACTTCTCAGGCTCATAATCTTGAGACAACTTTACTTGTCTCCAAAGGGGCAAGGCATGGCATGGATTATCATCTACAGCATACAAGGGACTTGAATTGTAATGCTACGATTTTCACTTTGCCCATGCTCAAAAACAATTAGAGGAATCTTAAGTCAGCTTGTGGAACAGCTCAGCTCCATTCATTGCAAGCAGAGCTAGCCCAGTTTGCATCAGCAGGACTTTAGTCTGGTTTGCATCAGCAGGACTTTAGCCCTTTAGTTAGAAAACTTGAGTAATCTGTAGCAAGTGGGAGACAGTGATTCTTTTCTTTGGACCCCATAGAGAAGACATTGAGGCGATAGCAGCCAATTTTTCCAGTTTCTACAGATCCACCTGTTCTGCAAATCATTACAGCTACAAACACTGCATTTCCAATTCTGCACTTCACCAGAGCCACATGGGCAGTGCAATATCCATTTTTAGAGCCAAGAGGTCCTGAGGTCAGGTCCACAGTGACTTGGGCAAAGAAATCGAATAGGAGAAGGGAGAGAGCTGGCTCTCAAGCACATTTTCAGCTTCCTGATCTTGGGGAAAGCCAGAGGCCAGCTGAAACTCTGTCTCAGTTTAGGGGAGAAAAGGGACTGTTTTTTTCTGCAGCCTCACTCTTTATGCACAGGCTAGTGTGTTCTGTTCATTTTGAAGTAATGTTGGTTTTACATACCTCAAAAATACCCAAGTTCTCAAAGATGGATTTAAGTCTCTCATTCTAACACACTTTCTAGCCAGGCAATGGAAAAGCACTATTGATTCAGCCACAGTCTGGCTGGGTACCTTAACTATGGCAGCTTACCAAGGGTAACGTTATACAGAACCTCAGAGGCTGAAAGGGACCTCCAGAGATCATTGAGTCCAACCTCCCTGCCAAGGCAGGATCACCCAGGGTAGTTCACACAGGAATGCAACCAGGCTGGTTTTGAAAGTCACCAGAGAAGGAGACCCCACAACCTCTCTGGGCAGCCTGTTCCAGGGCTCTGTAGCCCTCACTTTAAAGAAGTTTCTCCTGATGTTGCAGTGAAACCTTCCGTGTTCCAATTTGTAGCCATTGCTCCCTGTTTGTCACTGTGGACCACCAAAAAGAGATTGGCCGCACCTGCTTGACACCCACCCCTCAGATATTCAGTGACTAGAGTGCAATGGAATCACAGAATGTTAGGGGCTGGAATAGATCTGGAAAGATCATTGACTCCCCATGCCAGAGCAGGATCACCTATAGCAGATCCCACTGGAACACCATATCTGCACCTTTTCCACTCCACCTGACCCAGTTTGCCCCTTTTTCCCCCAAACCCAGAGCACCTGGGCTCTATTGGAGTCTCCTCCCACCACAGGTGTGACCACTTTGCCCTCCCTGCCCACTCCCCTTTATAATCTGCTCAGGAAGGGCAGAAGCCCTAAGCTGTGCCCAACTGGGCAGAGGGATCCTCCTCCTGGATCGCTGGTGAGTGCTCCTGGTGCGCACTGGGTGAATGGTGGAGGTGATCTAAAAGGCCGGGGGGCCTGGTGGCCCCCCGGTTAAACAAAGCTAGGCTTGATGATTGATTGCTCTGACATTGCCACTGGGTGCTGGTTGGGCTGACTTAGGCTGAGCTTCCCTCTGTTTAGCTGCTTGTTTCTGCTCATTTGTAAAGCTGTAAAAAGGGCAGGACTAAATCCAGGTCTCATCATCTGGATGTCCTGGAACCATAGAGATTGGATGGGTCTTCTGGAGATTGTCAAGTCCAACTTGCTGTCAATGCAGGATTACCCAGGGTAATGCACACAGGAATTAGTCCAGGTGAGTTTTGAAAGTCTCCAGAGAGGGAGACTCCACAACCTCTCCAGGCAGCCTCTTCTAGGGCTCCATCACCCTCTCTATAAAGAATTTTCTTCTCATATTGAGGTGAAACTCTTCCTGTTTTGTATCCATTGCTCCTTCACAGAGTCTTAGATGTTAGAAGGGACCTCGAGAGATTGAGTCCAACCTCCCTTGCCAAAGCAGGATTCCCGAGGGCAATTTGCTCTGGAACACATCCAGGAGGGTTTTGAAAGTCTCCAGCGAGGGAGACTCCACAACCTTCCTGGGCAGCCTGTTCCAGTGCTTTGTCACACTCACTGCAAAGAAGCTTCTCTTCATGTTGTGGTGAAACCTTCTGTGTTCAAATTTGTAGCCATTGCTCCTTGTATTATTGCTGCAGACCACCATAAAGAGATTGGCTCCACCTGCTTTGACACCTACCCAGTCCTTTTCTCTCCACTCACTTCTGCTTCCTTACTTCCAGCAACTAAGGTTCCTGAGGTCTGGTCTTAGCAATAATGAAAGCTTTGCATAAGGACAGTCAGGTTGACATGGTTAAGAATGTTGTGTTTTCTTCACAGAGAAAAGTCAAAATGGTTGCTTTGCAAGGATGAACTAACTTCAGAGATTTCTGATTTGGCCTAAAGCAGGGAAAATTGATACTCTCACAAAAAAAAAACCCAACCTTGTTTGTGTAGAACCTGTGCCCGTTTCAGAACTTGCCTTTCTGCTTCTGCTTCCTCCACTGGTAAATTTGAGCAGGCTCCTGCCAATACCTTTTGCAGAATGAGAAAAGAGGGAAAACTCCTGTGAAGCTCTGCAAAATTAGACACAGCAGCTCTTCTAAACTACCCATTCCCCTAAAACACGTCCACTAAATCAAAGAGATTTCCTGGGTTGGAGCAAGGACCTCTGCTGGACCCTGGAGTAACAGCTGAGAAGACTGCTGCCTGTAGAGAACACCTTTGGAGGTAATCCTGACTTAATGGGACACTGGGAAGTTATCCAGCAGTAAGTGAAATAGCACAGATAAGATTTGCTATGTGACTCATTGCTTGGAGAGTCTTTTGGGGCACACAAGTCAAGACACCTAAATCTGTTAAGGAACCTAGGAGGGACCCGACTTCAAAGGAAAAACAGATTGACAGATAACAGATTTACAGATCAGGTTCTTTAAAAGCTGCCTCAAGGTAGAGGATAAAATTAATGGGGGAGAAAAAAATAAGTACTACCAAGGCAACCCACAGTCTATGTTTGCTATTGAAAATTCTTCTTCAGGATGAGTAGAATTCAAAGCAATTCACTGCAGCACACAGCAGAGCTGAGGAAATTCTTGCTAGGGGAAGCTGAAGGTGCAAAAGGTTTGCTAGTGTTGAAAAAGGGGTTGGAAAACCTCTTGACTAAGAAGTACCCTTTGGGGTTTTATAAAAATACATGTTCACCAATTAAACTAAAATAAAAAAGGGAAGTAAATTAAAACCAAAAATAAACCACCAAGCAAAACAGCCTCTTTATTGTGGGGAAAGATAATATTTATGGCTCAAAAAGTGCCTGAGCCACCAGATCCTGGGAGACTGCTATGGGAGAAGTATCTCTGTGTGTCTGATCATCTACTTTGGTGCTCTGCTACTTGGCTACCTTAAAAGAGAGGACATCTGCATAAGCAGGACTTGGTCCAAATCAGTGAAAGTGTTTTCCTATCATCTTCTATCTGAATGTCTTTTTTGGAGTGATCACTACTAGAGCTCCTGGTAACTGTGAAGGTGACACTTCTCTGTACCTAGTGGCTTTTGTCTAGATTTTACAATAATCAGTGCTCTTTTCTACCTCAGAAAGCAGGAAGATTTTAGGGAACTCTGGCCAGTGGTTTTCCCCTCTAGTAAAAACCAACCAAACAAAAACTTAAGATAGATGCCATTAGGGAAAGTAGTGTGATATAACACAGAAGAGAAGGCTCCAGGGGGAAGTTATACCAGCCTGCCAGTACTGAAAGGGGACTGTAAGAAAAATGGGGACAGACCTTTTTAGCAGGCCCTGTTGTGCCAGGACAAGGGGTGATGGTTTTAAATTGAAAGGAGGAGAGAGAGACACCAGAAAGATGGAGGAAATTTTTTACACTGGAGGTAGAGAAACACTGGAACAGCTTCCCCAGAGTGGTGGTAGATGCCCCATGTCAGGCCAGGTTGTGTGAGGCTCTGAGCAACCTGCTCTAGTTGCACTTGTCCCTGAAGAATGCAGAGGGTTTGGCCTAGATGAGCTTTAATTGCCCCTTCCAACTGAAACTGGTCTATGACTGTAGGATTCTAGAGCAGCATGAAAGTTTCTGCTCTTCACCTCTATGAGACAGTAAAGCCAAGAGAGATGTAGCCAACACAGCCTGGCTCTGTAGCTCCCATTCCCATAACCGATCACCCCAAAGTCTTCACCCCTGGTATCTCCAGGGCAGAGTGAAACACCATTCCATCCTTTTACAGAACCAGGGAGGAGATGCACAAGCAGAATAAGTGATTTCCCCAAGTCCCACAGGAAGCCTGCAGTGCACTGCAGCATTAAACCCTGGACTCTTTTCCTTGCACAAACACTGGTGCCCTGAGGCCAGGCAGGCTCTCAAAGCAGAGTCCAGGTCAGCCCTCCTGAATTACCTTGCTTCCACCTCCTCAGAGGCATCCCTCATCTGCACCGAGCATACTGTGACCTGCTGCCTCTTCAGCCGCGGCTGAAAGCCAAGGGAATTCAGTTCCCCCTCTCGAAATCCACTCTGTCTCTCATGGTAATGAGCACTTTAATCTATCAGGAAAATGTAGAGCTTCTTGGCGCCGCTTTTTATTTCTGATCTGTGTTTTCTCCCTCTCTCTTTTAGGTTAATTTATCTGATTACATGCAGTGCACTGCAGCCGCGGTAAGGTACCAGTCGAGTTTCCACTTGGAGGCTCGGAGGAAAGATTACCATTAAAACGTGACTTCCATCCACTCAGCTGAAATTACTATTGATTGCCAAAGAAAAATATTTGTGCTGTGAAGCTGGGAGCTATGATGTTGAACCGCATTAACATAATGTTAGCATAGCTACGGGTGTTTAGTGGCACGCAATCAGATTTGAAATGAACGTTGATTATAGATTGAGATTAATGTTCACATATTCATAGGAACACAATGAAAAGAGCAATTTCCTTTCTACTACAGATCAATGGTTTCCCCATTCAATTATACAGCTGTAATAATTGCATTATGCGGAAATATTTCTTAATGGCTTATTTCATTCTTTCTGTTTGTGTGTGTGTGAGAGAGAGAGAGAGGGAGAAAGATCTTGTGTGCTTGCACGCACACATGCATGTGTGAAATCTTTTGTCAGTGCTGCTTGTCAAAGCCTGCATCCAATGCAAAGTACTTTAATTACTAGTGCAAGTGTGTAATTTTTGGCTAAGCTAATAATGTCTTGGCATTTTCCCACTATTCTTTTTATTCCCCAACAGAGCCCTCAGATTCCTCTGCTTGTCTGAGATTCTAGCAGCTGGATTGCACTGCACAGCCCTGGGATGGGCTGAGTTTGGTGCATGTGCAGCTCTGTACCCTGAATTTTGGCCAAAATGGCATCATCGCACCCAAAGAGGAGTTCCCTGGGGGTCTTCAAGAAAAGACTGGATGAGGCACTTAGTGCCATGGTCTAGTTGATTGGTTAGGGCTGGGTGATAGGTTGGACTGGATGATCTTGGAGGTCTCTTCCAACCTAGTTGATTCTATGATTCTGTGCTTGCTGAGTTCATGCCTATGCGCCCTACTGGTTTAGTGCTAATAGAAGCACTTAGGGAATCAACATAGATGAACCTTCTCTTCCTATCTCTGTTAATGCTGCTTGAAAGAGCTTTTTTTCTCCAATGTTTACGTCAGAAATAAAAGTTTTTACTAATCCTCTTCTTTTCTCATGAAAATTAAATTAGCAAAATGTGTTCTTCAGTGAAAGGGCTACCTTTAGTTTCCTCCTTTGATTGGTCAGGAGAGCATCTGCCAAGAGAGGATGTGTGTCTCCCTGAAGGTGTTCGTATGGTGGGTGTGAAAGGAGTTTTGGACAGAACTATGCCAAGTCCTTCAGAAAGAGGATAGTCAAATCATAGAATCAACCAGGTTGGAAGAGACATCCAAGTTCATCCAGTCCAACCTAGCACCCAGCCCTGTCCAGCCAACTAGACCAGGAGCTGATGAAAGAGCTTTCAGTACTTGCTTTGCTTTAGGGAACATTTTATTGTTGAACCTTTTGACTTCAAGCAACTTGGAAATATGTCTGAAGGGATATTTTGTTAGACAGCAAGGTTGATTGCAATGCATGTGCAGAAGAATATTCTCCAAGCTACTTCACAATGGAAGCCTGCAACATTTCCAGGCTCTGCATCAGACACATCCTACAGACCATATTGCTGGCACTGATCAGAACTGAGAGGATAGCAGGGAAAAAAAAAATCTTAAGGCACGACTGTGGTTGCACTTGAGAGGTTGTTTAACTCTGAAGCTGAGGGTGCTCTGGTCATACACCCTTTCTGCTGACTGTGCTCTCTGCACTTGCAAGAGTTACAAGAAACCAGAGCAGTTGTCATGTGAGATCTGCACCACATATTTAACTGGATTGGCTTCCCCAGGAAGGTTCATTTTTTTTTCAGTATGGAAAAAAACAACTTCCAGCAACACAACACAAACCTGCTCCTCAGCATGGCATGACTTAGAATCACAGAATTACTTCTGGTTGGAAAAGACCTTGAAGATCATCAATTCCAACCATTGTCTAACTACTTGTTGCCTTTGCCTTCTGCTGCAAACGCTTTGAAGCAAAGAATACACTTTTGCAGGTTAGGGTTTGGGTCTTTTTGTTGGTTGGATGTTGGTGTTTTTTTGTTGTTGTTTGTTTTGGGTTTTTTATTTTCAGGTTTGGAGGAGTTTCGTGCACATTTGGAGGCTTTTTTTCAGTGTATCCATCTATTAAACATTATGTGGAGGCTTTGGCTTATTCTGCCATTCTCTTTGTAGTAGAAAACCACAAACTGTAGTCAAGCACATAAGCAGAATTCAAAGAAAGATGTTTAATCAGTTTTAGCTGCTTTAGAAGAAAACCCACCACCACCTGATACATGGAAGGACTGGGTTTACAAGAACTGCAGAGTCACTTTTCCCTTGTGATGCTGAGTCACTGGAGAGTAACAGATGTGCAAGAATGAGGCAACAAGACCCACTCATTCAGCATTTCAACTCCTCTCTTTCCCCACTTTGCTCAGAGTTTCACATCTCTGTTCACTAGTCTGAGTTCATCAGAAATCACATGGAGGGACAGGCACAGTTTGATCTTCTGTGAGTTTTTTGTTACCAGACAGTGGAGTTTCACAGAAAGTGGTGCATTGGAAGTGTCTTGCCTGCAGGAGAAATAGATGGAAGTAATTAATGCTTTTGCTAAACTAAGTATTTGGGCCTTTGGGAGGAGAGAAGTTAAATGAATGGAGAATGAGGAAGAAACAAAGTTTGATCTATCCCAGCGGACAGAAAACAGCATTCAAAGGCTCTGCTATTAAAGATTTTGGCAACTTAGCAGTTTTGAATGCATTTATTTCTGAGACCTTTAAGAGAACTTTGTTTGCAGAGAAGACATTTTGGGCTTCCAACTTTTTGTCTAACAGAGTATCAAATGCTTAAGTCTGTTTTGAAGGGTCTGGTTGTTTTTTTGGTGCTTCAGTCACTCTCAGTCTATCTGGCTCAGACTCATCTAACTGAAGATTCATTGAAAAATAGCAAATAGTTATGTTTGTACAGATTTCAGGCTGGGCTGTCAGGCACACCACTGTAACTTCTGATCAACATTCTTCTCATGGGGTCTTCCTGGGTTCACAATAGAAACAAAGAACAGGGCTTTGACACAGTACAGCTCTTACCTGACCCAACTTGAGCATATTTGGGTCTGCATCAATGGGCTTCAGAACTCCAATAATGAAAGTCCCATTGCCAACTACTGCAATTCACCTTGAGAATTCAAGGCAGATGTCCTTCAGTGTTCTTTAGGAAGGAAATGATTATGTAAACTATTAGTTCTCTAAGGTAGCTAATGTTGAGAAGAGGTCAACATGTCTTTACAAATGCAGTGTTGAAGAGAATCACTACATACACAATTAACAGAAGAGAGAAAGTGAGCATTTAACAACCTTCCTGTCCCATACTTCCCTCAAATGTTGAGGGAATTGTGAATTTCATCAGACTGAATTTGATTCCTCTGGATATCTGTCACTGACATGAAACTCTTTAGAAACCTAGAGAGGGATTCATGTCACCTAACTCCAGACAGCTCTAGTGTAGACAACTGTGTGTGACTCAGGAATCCATGGCTCATGCATGGTGGCATCAAAGGAGGGAGGGAAGTATTTCTAAATCTTGATTAACAGCCAATTTGTGTCAAGCACATCAAGACCTGATGAATTGTGCTTTGGAATTACTGATCTCCACAGGAGAACTTACACAACTAGGTCGTATGGAGGCCTTTAATTGTTTATAGTTTGGGTATCTACAGTGAAAGTGGAAAAAGTGAATCTCATGACTTTTCCCTAAATAGAATCATAGAATCTGTAGCTGTCTACAACTACCTGAGGGGTGGTTGTGGCCAGGAGGAGGTTGCTCTCTTCTCTCAGGTGGCCAGCACCAGAACAAGAGGACACAGCCTCAAGCTACACCAGGGGAGATTTAGGCTGGAGGTGAGGAGAAAGTTCTTCACTGAGAGAGTCATTGGACACTGGAATGGGCTGCCTGGGGAGGTGGTGGAGTCGCCGTCCCTGGAGCTGTTCAAGGCAGGATTGGACGTGGCACTTGGTGCCATGGTCTGGCCTTGAGCTCTGTGGTAAAGGGTTGGACTGGATGATCTGTGAGGTCTCTTCCAACCCTGATGATACTGTGATACTGTGATACTGTAATCAAACCAGGTTGGAAGAGACCTCCAAGATCATCCAGTCCAACCTAGCACCCAGCCCTATCCAGTCACCTAGGCAAACCCCAAAAATCTGGGTATTTGCATGAGCAAAGATCACAGTGACAGGCTTTCCATAACAAACATCTGACTTCTAAAAGTGATACAAGTATGTAGTAGCTAATTAATATCTCTTCCTTCTCTTCAGGTAAAAATAGGGAAGCAGAAGCTGCTAGAGGCTTGTTCAACCACATGTTAACCTGAAATCACATCCTATTAGATGGAAAACAAAGAAATTCTTTGTTGGCCAGGTTATTTTCTATAGATTTTCTGAGTGGTCTGCAATTTGGCCAAACACTTTGGAAGTGTCGAAGCATATGGCATGACCTCTGACTCCTAATGGCCTTCGAGAAGCTGAAGTTGGATTACTTGGGGTCATGGGTGACAACTGAGAAGCCATAGGTCACATCCAAAACCACATTACATCCCTAGGAAAAATTAACTTTCCAACAACTTATGGCATGACCTCTAGCTCAGATTAGTCTGTGAGGGGCTCTTGTCCTTCATTCACACATTCATATATTCAACACCCCCAGATCAAATGTGAAGAGAAAAATTCTTTCACTTTGATTGTTGTGGAGAATGGTGGAATTTTTGTCTTTCCTTAAGGACAATTCTGGTTTTAGAAATACTGTATTTACATTCAATACTTTGCCAGTGAGGCTGATTTTTAATCATATGCATGACTCCAGCAATGCTGCTCTGCAGAGTACAATGGAAATATCACATAAGGTCCAATAAGTAGATTTTTCCCCTTTTGGGGACAGATACACTTTTAACAGAAGCATTGATATCCAATAGCCATCTTAATTTGCAACATGTTTAATTCTGTGCATGATTACTATGGATGCCTTTGTAGAGGAGAGAAAATCCATGCTTTAATATTCTGTACTCAGTGGCATTGTTCATTGCTAGTTTTGCTTGTGCAAATGCATGAGACTGTGACTGCTAGAAGCAGCAGGCATTTTGGTCATCCACACACTGAAAAGTCATACTAAAGTATCAGTGAGGCAGGAGTAAGGGATGAAAGGCCTGGAGATATATCAGATCTCATTTTGTGTTTATCCACTTAATTATCCTTGAAGCAAATTTCTCAGCAAACTACAACTGCCTGCCCTGGGATAGCACCTTCAAATCATAGAATCAACCAGGTTGGAAGAGATATCCAAGATCATCCAGTCCAACCTAGCACCCAGCCCTGGCCAATCAACTAGACCATGGCACTAAGTGCCTTGTCCAGGCTTTTCTTGAACACTTCCAGGGACAGCGACTCCACCACCTCCCTGGGCAGCCCATTCTAATGCCAATCACTTTGTCAAGAGCTTCCTCCTAACATCCAGCCCATACCTCCCCAGGCACAGCTTGTGGCTGTGTCCCCATATTCTATTGCTGGTTGCCTAATATGCAATGCTGAGACTGCTTTTTGCCTACTGGTTCAGCCCTCTCAGGAAACAACATGTTCAAAGACAGACTGAAAAAAATCTATCAGTTTTCATAAGTGTTGTCTACAACTACCTGAAGGGAGGCTGTAGCCAGGTGGGGTTGGGCTCTGCTGCCAGGCACCCAGCAACAGAACAAGGGGACACAGTCTCAAGTTGTTCTGGGGGAGGTCTAGGCTGGATGTTAGCAGGAAGTTGTTGGCAGAGAGAGTGATTGGCATTGGAATGGGCTGCCCAGGGAGGTGATGGAGTCACTGTCCCTGGAAGTGCTCAAAAAAAGCCTGGATGAGGCACTTAGTGCCATGGTCTGGTTGATTGGGTAGGGCTGGGTGCCAAGTTGGGTTGGATGAGCTTGGAGGTCTCCTCCAACCTGATTGATTCTATGATTCTAATGTTTCCTGTCAGAAAATAATATGATGCAGAGTGCTTGTTCTATAACCTGTGCTTATAATGAGAAGCTGATGGAAGAATTCTAATTCTCAGATGCCTTAAGCATGCAATTAAGAGACCACTGACCAAGGCCTGTGAATCAGTGTCTTGTGAAAGCTGAGTTATTGTCATAAACAGTGCAAACTGCTTGCGTTTAAGGAAGTGAACCTCTATCTGCACCAAAGACAAAGCAGTTTTAGTTCAAGAGGGAGAAATATCCAACTGCCTCAGTACCTTTTTGTCAATTTTCTTTTCTTTTTCCTGAGGTATGTCTAAAAGTGGTGCTAGGAGCTGCATCTGCAAAGGAGGTTGGCATTCAAGGGAATTTGGCTTCTGCACTCCAGTCTGGAGCTGAATTTAATTTCTCAGACTCATTGCTGAAGGGTGTTGAAACACTTTTCCCTCCCATGGGCTAACAGAAGTCAGTGAATTTGAGAATTCAGCACTTCTCCCACTGGATTCATTACCTAATCATGGTCAACCAGAATGCCTTGGGTAGGGACATCTGTGAGTTAGATCTAGGTTTTTTCTCTTTACTGTTCTGTAACCTTCCTATATTACAGTCTTTAGCCTTCAAACAACATGCTAGAAGGAAAACTTATTATTTGGGGAATAGTAACTTTGTAGTAAGACTGTATATGTTGTAGCATGCTCTGCTAGGATGGCTGACAGTTCTGCCTCCCTGGGCCGTTCATCCTTTGCACCAGTACCCTCTGCCCCTTGTTCTGGGTATTCAAAGTCTCACTGTCAGCTGTTTCTGTGTTATGCTGATGAAACAAATCCACATTGTTTTCACAATCAGAGAAAGGGCAGGTTCCTTTTCTGGGCATGTTTTTCCATCCAGCTCTGTAAGTTTCCTTCCCAGTGCAAGAGTGCTATTGGGACCGCCCCAGTGTGGATCTGACTGGAGTGACTTAGCTCTGCCTGTGGCTCAGCACCTGGGAAACAGAGCTGTAGGAGGCAGTGAAACTGCTAATGTGCTTAGGGGTAGGTGCACTTGGAAGAAGCATGGTATGGAAAAGCCATGACAAACAATCTTTCACAGTAAATGCAGAGACTACACAGAGGTGAACACAGACTATGGCTTTTACTAGGTTTTGCATTCTTTGAATGAGGAACAAGAGAGAATGAAAAAAGGCTGAAGCCTTCATCATCACAGGTTAGCATTATGAAAAGGCAGCCTCAGTGCTAGGATTATGATGGGTAGCACCTTGTAACTGGAAGGGCTTATGTGTCACGCTACATTGAAATAAGCAAACACTTCTCACCTCAGCTCAGTGAGTTCTTGGCATCAATCACGACCTCCTCCTTCTTCACCTGAAGTGGTTTACACAAAGCTGCTCATAATTCACTCTTTCTGAGGCTCACTAGCTCGACGAACCAAATCGAACCACCCCTGCAGCTTAGAGCAGCCTTACTGCTGCTCTCCTCCCTGCTCAGCACCATCAGCAGGACGTAAGAGGAAAGACACCTGCAGTGCACCCTGTCTGTGTGACCTGGTCTCATTCTTCATTTTGTATTTGAAATGTTAGATTTCCCCCTTTTCTCTTTTCTTTCCCCAGCAGCTTCCCTCTTGGCTGGGCAAAAGCCACACCAGATGTGCCATGTTCCCTTACAGCAATGTAGCTGCTGCCTTCTGTGTGCAGGCATTTGGGCCAGAAATGCCAGCATTATACTCTCTCAACAGCTTCTTCTCAACGTTTTCCTTCATCTAGTTCCTCAAATCTTCCCTATCCAATATGCAGTTAGGAAAACTTCATTCACAACACAAGCTGAGTCCTCAGGACCTATGGGCCAAAGACAGAGGCATGAGAACAAGCTGCTGTGCTAGTGCATGCTCTGCACACTTCAGCTCCTTGCTGCAGCAGCCAGGCACTCTTACACTGGAAATTGCAGCTTCTAGTCACAAGAGGCAGGACTCAGAATGCTACAGAGCCTCCTGTAAAGGAGAAAGAGGGCTGTGAATATGTTGTCATATCTTCCAGCTGCAGGACAAGAATCCCTTGGAGCAAAGCATCCATGCAGAGTGCTGAGTTGTAATAAGAGGGGCTATGGAGGAGCAAGAGGATATTCTTCTTCCCTTCCTTCCTTCCTTCCTTCCTTCCTGGGGATTCCTGGCAGTCATGCTCAGCTCAAAAGCACAGAAAGATCAGGAAGCTATTTCAGTGGATGAGGCCTCTGGCACGTACACCTCAGTCTGGTGAGCATCTTGGAGAATGCTTTTCAGTGTAGGAGGTTCCATGCTGAGATGAACAAGTCTTCCAACCCTTAGAGCTATTCTGGTTCAGATGGAAGTCCCCATCTGTTATTATCCTCAAGAATCTCCCTGTGTAGCAGGGTCATCTCTGGATGTGTGATCAGATGTTACTTACACTTCTTTAGTAGGTGGAAAACCAGAGACTTACTGTGTATAGTAAACACCTTCCTGAAAATTCTATCACTGTTTGGTGGGTGGGAAGGCAAAAAATAATTAAGAATAAAGGCAAAGAGCAAATATATCAGGTCTCTATTGCACCTAGAGACCTGATTTTGTTTGCAGTTGGAAAAGAGATTGATGCTATCAGCCTGCTCTCTTACGATCGTTTGCCGACAATGCAGCACCACTTAATGGAGTACGACTGGCAGCCTCCACCGAAGAAAGAGCTCTGATTGGAACAGCAAAGTTTGATTCAGGTCATGCTTGAGGTATGCTACCAAAATACTGAAGGGTTTGAGAAGAGGATCCGAAGAGAGAGAGGCACTTGCCATAAATAATTTAATCAGATAATTTGGCCTGTTTCTTTCTCTTTTTTGCTTGCAAAACGTTCCCAGGCTTGATTGCAATTTCTCCAAATATATTTCTTATTCAAGTTTACTCAGTTGCATCTTTTGCCCTTTTAAACATAAATAATATTGACTGATTACAAACAATTCTCTGGGAGGATATGCTGTTCAGTATCCAGAAGATGGTCTGATTCAGCTAATGGCTTGGTCACATGCATCGCACAGCATCGCTTCTCCTCCATAAATGACAGCTCTAAATCCTGCAAGTCAGGAAGAACAGCAGCATTCGTCAGGAATACTAAGGGAGAAGGGTCTGATAAACAGGTAAAGGGAGCTTTAAACTTGGAGCATCCTGCAGGAAAATCAGCCCTCCTGAGGTTTGCTGATTGGGTTTAAAAGCAGCGTTTAACTTTCTCCTCCTTGCTTATCTCAGACAATAGTCTACAGCACAGGGGCAGAACATCACTTTTATCTTTCTATGTCCATTGTTTTCCCTTCACAGCCTATGATCTAGTTCTTCTCACCAAAACATTCTAGCTAGCTTCAAACTAGCACACTAGTCCTGTCTCTCTGACAACTGCAGAATGAACAGGAGAGTGGAAACATGCGGGGCATGGCAACATCTTGGAGTTAGCATTGTGATCCCTGACCAACATGTCCTGAGCTGCAGTGGAAAGGATTCTGCTGTGCCAACAATATTTTTTTTCCTCCCATTGGAAAAAAAAAATCACATACACACAAAAATTGTGACTAAGGACAGGCTGAGACAATGTGGCCCAGGTGGTCAAGAGAGCCAATGGCATCCTGGCCTGTATCAGGAACAGTGTGGCTAGTAGGATGAGGGAGGTTATTCTGTCCCTGTACTCAACACTGGTCAGGCCACACCTTGAGTGCTGTGTACAGTTCTGGGCTCCTCAATTCAAGAGAGATGTTGAGGTGCTGGAAGGTGTCCAGAGAAGGGCAACAAAGCTGGTGAGGGGCCTGGAGCACAAACCCTGTGAGAAAAGGCTGAGGGAGCTGGGGGTGTGCAGCCTGGAGAAGAGGAGGCTCAGGGGTGACCTCATTGCTGTCTAGAACTACCTGAAGGGACATTGCAGCCAGGTGGAGGTTGATCTCTTCTCCCAGACAATCAGCAACAGAACAAGGGGACACAGTCTCAAGTTGTGCCGGGGGAAGTATAGGCTGGATGTGAGGAGGAAGCTCTTCACAGAGAGAGTGATTGGCATTGGAATGGGCTGCCCAGGGAGGTGGTGGAGTCACCGTCCCTGGGGGTGTTCAAGAGAAGACTGGATGAGGCACTTAGTGCCATGGTCTAGTTGATTGGCTAGGGCTGGGTGCTAAGCTGGACTGGATGATCTTTGAGGTCTCTTCCAACCTGTTTTTTTCTATGATTCTATGATTCTCAGTGTTCATCCTGAGCTGAGGAATTTTCTGTCTCACTCATTCCCTCAGAGTTCTGCTGAAGTCTATTTCTACTTCAAAAAGCTTGGACAGATGAGGGCACAACCTGAGCTTGTGGAAGAAACATTTAGAGGAGCACAGAGAAATATCTAGAACCTGAATGTTCACTGCTGGAGACTGTTATAAAAAGGTTAAATAGCTATCTGCAAGGACAGACACCCATTGAATGAACCCTGCTCTGTGGCCAGCTGACGGTCCTGGGCCTCAAAAAAAAGCCTGGATGAGGCACTTAGTGCCATGGTCTAGTTGATTGGATAGGCCTGGATGAGGCACTTAGTGCCATGGTCTAGTTGATTGGATAGGCCTGGGAGATAGGTGGATTGGATAATCATAGAATCAACCAGGTTGGAAGAGACCTCCAAGACCTTGAAGGTGTCTTCCAGCCTGGTTGATTCTATGATTCTATAGTCTAGACAATCTCCCAAGCTTCCTTTCAAACCCTTCTTCTGGGGGTATGATTCTTGACTCAAGGTAAGAGAAAAGGTCTCCAAACCCTCTTTGCCCTGGTCCTGACCAAAATGTATTTTATTCCAGGCTTCCATCACCTGAAACTGTCCCAAAAAGAGGATGACTTTAGTGACTTTTGAATGTAGCCACTTGACGTTTACGGTTTAGCAGGTTCTGGGGAGGCAGAAGTCAATCGCCTCAAACATTTGCAGAGCACAATGCAGAGGAGAAGTGTGAGTACAGATCATGCAAATCAAGCCTCTCAAATGAAGTCTGCAGTGTTATTTCATCTTTTGCAGCACCACTAAGCTGTGAGCAGATGCAGTTTTAGCCTAATGTGAAATCTAGGACCATAGTTAGGTTGGAATACTGGGAAATGCATGAAAGGTTAAGACTGAGGAGCTCTGGCAGAGCTGTGTGAGACAGGCTGCACATCACCTGACTGCACAGGAGGGCCTCTGGGGCTTTCTGCTCTCTGCAGGTCCATTCCTCTCATTCAGAATTAAAGCCAAATTTAGCAACACAAACAATATGATAGAGTCACATGGAAAAAAACCTCAGAGACTGTGAATCTGTAGCATTATTACCAGGAGAGATGCATTTTAAAGCAGCTATGAAGATACAGAGGTGTGTATATTCAGAACAAACTCCAAGTAGAAGTGAAAATCCAAGCAGAAGTCTTTATGGTAAGAACCATGTGCTTTCTCTTTTATAAATCCACCTCCCACCCCCATTTTTTTTTATGCAGTTTCACCTTATTGTCAGTCTCTTTCTTTCACTACTTGCACCTTCCAAAGAAAGCAAACATGTCCCATTTCCAGCAAAGCACTTACTCAGTGCCCGTCTTTTCCATGTTAATGGCTTTCTCAGATGGAAGATGTCATGCTAGGCAGGGACCAAGAGAAAAAAAATAAACAATTCATGGGCAGCATTCATTGTTTTTTACATGGCTTAATGTTTTACTTTCCAGGTTGGCAGCACCATGGGAAACCCAACACTTGGATGAAGAGTTGTGCGTACGGTGAAGACGGGGGAAGAGTTCTGAGGCTGAGTGAGAACTGAGAGGGGGTTTAGGCAGAGCTCAGAGGACTTCTTCTTCTTCTTTTCTTCTGCTCCTTTTTTTGTATATATATATATATATATATATATATATATATATTTTGTCAGGCAGTGATTTTATAGCACATATCATCAAGTCCATGTTAAACAGAGTTCCTGGGCTAACGCTTTCCAGCCTTGACTTTCAGAGTTAGTTAACTGTTCCAAATAGTACTTTAAAATGTCTTAGCTGTATAAATACATGAGACCTCAATGTTTCCCTTGTGGACTAAACCAAAAACAAGTTAGATTAAAAATAAATGTATTTTTTTCAGTATTTCCAATTATGCCTTGGCCAAAGAGAAGAAGAAGAAAGAAAAAGTCCATCACATGAGAAGGACTCGATGCTCCTGATGGTATTTTTTAACTGACCTCCAATTTGATATTCATTTTGGGTGTAAAAAAAGGCCTCAGAGTAAATCTACACACAATAAGGTCCAGAGGGTAGACTTACAGAAGAAAATCAAGTTCAATAAGGCGTGACTTGTTCTTGGCTGTTTGCCTTGGGCTAGAGACTCCCATAATGTCTCAGATGAGCTAGCCTCACACAAAGCTCTGTGAAAGCTTGAAGCCAAGCTGCAGGTTGCACAAAGAAACTGTTATATCATTGTAAGCAACTGAAATAAGCTTCCTTCCATAGTGGAACAATCTATCAGGGTCTCCAAAACATCCCACAAGCAGCACAATGTGGTTTCCTGCATAGAGGTGTGGAATTGAAACTGCTCCACACAAATTAAATTACAAAAGTGCCTTTGAATGCAGTGGTGAGAGCTTTATCCAGTCTAATTTTAAGCTTTTGCCATTTCCAATGATTCTTTTGCCACCTGATTCTAGTTTCTTAATTAATCTTTTGCTCTTTATTAGCTGTCCTTTATTAAATGCAAATCTGCAGAGGATTAAACCATACAATAGATCCACCTTATATTGAGTATCACAGTAAAATCTCAACAAGCATGAGTGTTTTACTTTGGTTTAGAAATCAATGGCTATTCAATTAACATGGGGTAATAACTCTTGCAACTAGAAGAATCCCTTCAGATTTAAATGAAATCATTATTATTTGTTAAATGGCAACACAGATACGTTTGAATAACTTCAAAGCCCTCTACAAACAAGGATGAATTGACTGTGCTCTGTTCTTCCAGCCTAGTGCTAAAAAAATGGATGCTGTATCATCAGCATCCTTCTAACCTGGACACACAGACACACAATCAAGAAGAAAGGAGGAGGCCTACTCAGAGCCCAGCACTTCTGGCTCAAGGAATGCAGACCTATGTAATTTCCCAAAGCATTAGGCAATTCTTCCTGGCAATAGTTGGTAGTTACTAGAGACTGTGTTTGCTAAAGGTTGAAACACTCACATGGGAAAGCAGCACTTGTCCCAGGAGCTTTGTGATGAATCTCACACACTAAAAATCCACACAAATTTGCCACATTTCCACTCACTCTAGGTGCTAATTTGCATTTAGTGTTGCTCTACCTGTCTGTCTATCTAGCCCTTGATATTTTGAAGCCTAATAGTGACAGCACTATCACAGTATCACAGTATCACCAAGGTTGGAAGAGACCTCATAGATCATCAAGTCCAACCCTTTACCACAGAGCTCAAGGCTAGACCATGGCACCAAGTGCCACGTCCAACCTTGCCTTGAACAGCTCCAGGGATGGCGACTCCACCACCTCCCCAGGCAGCCCAACCTCTCTAGCAAGGGTTTTCTGAAGTCACAGACTAATATTCCATGGAATTTGGGTGCTTACAACTCAAGTGGTCTGTTGATAACTCTGGGGTTTGATTTCTTTTTCACCTGAAGGAAATCTAAAGAATGTTTTCACACACGTAGTGCTTCCAAGACAATGTTGAGGCAGTATTTAATGTTTGGGAGTGGAATTAAAGATTAATTACTGTAAGACCAGTCAGCAGAAAGAAAGTGATGAGAAAACCAGTTGGCTGGAAGGAATGTTTTTGGTGAGTTCTGGAGATCCCCATTTTTCCTATCGGTGTATGCTCTAAGTTGTTACACTTGTCCTTGTTTGGAATGAAATCAGAGATACCTTTCAGGTTTCAGTAATGTATCTCCTTTGTTGTATCACCACCTATTCTTCAGAATAGGGATGCCTGGGTAGGCTTTTTGGAGGAAGCAGCCCAGAAGCCATCTGTGTCCTGAGCTGCATCAGCAGCATGGGGGAGGATGGATATTCTGCCCCTCTGCTCCCCTTTTGGTTTGAGTCCCTCTTTCTCTGCTGATGGCAGCATTCTCTCTGCTCAGTGCTCAGTGCTGTCAATGAGGGGCTGGGGATCCTGCATCCTTAATCACTGCACCAGAGAGGGAAGGGGAACGTTGGAGGTGAGCAGCATAAGAAAAGAGCAGAGCTGACTGAGATGGATCACATTGTTTGTGCCAGGACCGCAGACTGTACACCTCAATCCAGCACCGGCACTAAATAACAGTAAGCCCCAAGATTATGAATAGGCTGGGGAGGAGAGTGCCTGGATATGGACTTTATCAGATAGCAACCCAGAGATTAACCTCCTGGCCCACTAATCAGGATTGTGCTGGGACACCATTTATTACCAGAGCTGGGCAGGGGTGCAGAGGGGAGGGAGGCGGCAGTGGCTCAGGCAGAGCCCGCGGTGAGCGGAGCGCAGCCAATTTCACAACACGCTGCTCCATCTCCTGCTGAAGGTTTTGGTTTGTTTTCTTCATTGGATTCTAGGGTAAAAATTCTTGGAGTCTTTATTTACTGCCAAGTGGAAGCTCCGTGTGACTCCGGAAATACCTGTCGCCTAATTCAATTGTCTAGGGAGGAATTTTGGAGAGTGCCTCTAATTCAGGAGCTTAATTTAGGCTGGGCCCGTGCACCAGAGCTGTCTGTCTTATTATTAGATGGAATTTTAATCATTGGAGATCTCTCCCTCCCCCCCCAGCATTTTTTCCTCTCTCCCAATCTCCTAACAACCTGATGCTGGCACAATTTCCTTCCCCTTTAACCCTCTGGAGCTAAAAATATCCTCTTGGGGAAAAAAAAAAAAAAACACAAAAAACCCCCCAAACCTAAACCAAAATGCCCAAACAACCAAAAAGCCCAAACAACCAAAAAAAAAAAAGAAAAGAATAAAGAAGTTAAAAAGTGAGCAAACAAAAGCTGAACCAGAGGTGTTTAATTGGCCAGACTGAACTGGAATCATAGAATCATAGACTCATAGAATCAACCAGGTTGGAAGAGACCTCCAAGATCATCCAGTCCAACCTAGCACCCAGCCCCAACCAATCAACCAGACCATGGCACTAAGTGCCTCATCCAGGCTTTGCTTGAACACCCCCAGGGACGGTGCCTCCACCACCTCCCTGGGCAGCCCATTCCAATGGGAAATCACTCTCTCTGTGAAGAACTTCTTCCTAACATCCAGCCCAGACCTACCCTGGCACAACTTGAGACTGTGTCCCCTTGTTCTATTGCTGGTTGCCTGGGAGAAGAGGCCACCCCCCACCTGGCTACAGCCTCCCTTCAGGTAGTTGTAGACAGTAATAAGATCACCCCTGAGCCTCCTCTTCTCCAGGCTAAACAGGCCCAGCTCCCTCAACCTCTCCTCATAGGATTTGTGCTCCAGGCCCCTCACCAGCTTTGTTGCCCTTCTCTGGACATGTTCCAGCACCTCAACATCCTTCTTGAATTGAGGGGCCCAGAACTGGACACAATACTCAAGGTGTGGCCTGAGCAGTGCTGAGTACAGGGGAAGAATAACCTCCCTCATCCTACTGGGTTCAGCAATCATTTTACAGTTGCCTCTCTATAGGCAGACCAAATGCATTGTGAGACCAAACCCCAGGTCCCCAGGAGTAAGGCAGGTGGTGTGCTCTCAGGTCAGCTTAAGCCTTTAGCATCTGTAAGCTGTAGCCTTCCTATGGCCGTATTAAACAACAAATGGTTCTTGTGGTGAATAGAAGGTTGCTTGTAAGCATGTTTCGATCTGCCTAGTTGCTCTGCACTGCTGTTCCTTTGTAGTTAAATTGCACCTTTCCATGTAATTACACAGAGGAAAGGGATACAGGACACAGGAGTGATGGCAAGAGCACAGGGTGGGCAGTGGTGGCAGCCACACAGATGACAGATGTGTCACTTTTCTGAAACCAAGACCTCAAAGGAATGGTTGCCTCAGAGATAATTAAGCACCATGAACATATCCTTAAGGCACACTGAAATCCTCAAAAGACAACCATAAAACACGGTTAAAATCAGTAGGTCAAACTCTTTCAGGCTGTGTATGTGTCCAGGGTGAAACTAAGAGCCTCCAATTATGACTTCTTCATGTAGTCACCACAGAGAAAAACAGTGGAGCAGCTCCATAGCTGAGCTGTGCACACACAGGCTGCTTCACCACACCCAGTGGAGTTGTCACCAGGAGCTGACCCTGGGCTTTTTTCACTGGAAACAAATATGAGACCCAAGAATTTTCCTTTTTCTTTCAGAAAGGTTCTCTTGCTGCTGTCAGATTTCACTCTGATTACAGGAAAACTGAGGGAATGCCTCTTGTTAATCAGCCCTCGTTGACATAATGATAACACACAAAGGGTTCTGCTCTTGTGTGAAGTTTGTCACTGGGTTTATGGTTGGACAGCACATCTACATTAAAGAGGTCTTGCTCAAATAATCTATGCTGCAGCACTTCCTCCACAGCTGTTTTAATTCTTCTTGCACCAGCTTTGGCATCTCCCTTTTCTCACTCTGCTGTGCCCACCAGTTCCCAGCTCTGTGCTGCTGTACCAAGGGAAGGAAAATCTTGTGTCCTCCAAGGACTGAAAATTGAGATTTTGCTGTTTGCATAAGGCTCAGAAGCTTCTCTTTCCATCCCAGCAGCTGGATTTAGTCTGAATCCCCCTCCAGGGTTCTCCTCTTGCTGCAAAGAGGATTTCCAATCTCATCTGGGGTTAGATTTGTAGGCCAAGAGACCACAACATCAAGATTGCTTTGAAATGCAGGGAGAGAAATAGAAGCCAGAGGAAGGAGAACAAGGTAATGTGGTGACCTTTTGCCTTTTCACAGCAGAGGCATTTAGAAATAGAGCTACCTCTGTATGTGTGCACATTAAAAGATAACTACATCCATTTTACATATATTAAAAATATATCATGTATGAATTAAATATATCTATTTAAGAGATAGATACAGCTGATAGAGATATAGATATAATAGATAAGATATATATCTATGTATCATCACAGAACATCAGGTTGGAAGGGACCTCAAGGATCACCTGGTGCAATCTTTCTTAGGAAAAACATGGCCTAGAGAAGATGGCACAGCATTCTGTAGATATACATATTTAATATGGAATGGATTTAGTTTTATACTTAGAATCAGAGAATCAGTCAGGATTGGAAGGGACTACAAGCATCATCTACTTCCAACCCCCCTGCCATGCCCAGGGATACCCTAGATCAGGCTGACCAGAGCCTCAGCCAGCCTGGCCTTAAACACCTCCAGCCATGGGGCCTCAACCACCTCCCTGGGCAACCCATTCCAGGCTCTCTCCACTCTCATGCTTAACAACTTCCTCCTCATGTCCGGTCTGAACCTACCCATCTCCAGCTTTGTTCCATTCCCCCCCATCCTGTCATCTCCTGATATCCTAAAAAGTCCCTCCCCAGCTTTTTTTGTAGCCCCCTTCAGACACTGGATACTTCAGATACTTCTTCCAAACCTGCTTCTGCTCAGAGCAAATTGCTACTTGGAGAAGAGGTGAAATGACCACCTGACATCTGGTCTGGACAGTGAAGTACTCCAAATCCAGTCTGGGATCTGGACTTGATGATCTGTGAGGTCTCTTCCAACCCTGATGATACTGTGATACATCTGCCAGCCTGAGCACATTACGAGTTACACAGGAATAGCTGTAACTATGGACTCAGCTGCTGCTAAAGGTATTCTTTACCATAAGGCTAGACAGACACCAGAATAGGTTGCCCAGAGAGGTTGTGGGTGTCCCATTCATGGAAGAGTTTAAGACCAGGCTGGATGGGTCTCTGAGCAGTCTGGTCTAGTAGAAGGTATCCCTGCCTGTGGCAGTGGGGTTGGAATGAGGCTGTCTTTAACATCCATTCCAACACAAATCATTTTACAATTCATTTGCAACTGCAAAGTGAAATGCTTTGATTTTGGAAATGCATGCATTCACATATATATATATATATATATATACACCTATGGACACACAAAAAGCCTAAACTTTTGATACCTCATAACTTTGAATTGCCTTTTTTTGTTCAGCTGTATTTACTGGGCTGGGTTGCCTGCCAAGATCATTAAGTATCAATCATTCGTTGTTTCATTAGTGCTGAAATGACTTTCTAATTGACTTTGTAATTGTAGTTAAAAGTAACTTTAGCACTGGCTCAAAGAAGTCTTCCTGGAGGCTTCTCTGTGTCCTGCCTTTCATCTGCTGTCACTGGAACTTAATGGAGATGCCTCCAGCAGAAGAATGGAATCAGACAGATCACTTCCTTGTAGGATATTGCTTTATTTTCTACTTAGTTTGATTTTACTTCTTTTCTTCCAGGGCCTGGTAATGACTTGATGTTCTGCATTATGGGATATTTGTCTGATAATTATCTAGCCAGGAGCTAAACTACCACATAACAACTCATGAAATACACCAGGACAACGTACTGTGGACAGCAGAGGTGATACTTCTTGATACTTTCAAAATCCTGATAAGCTTTTAAAATGACCTCTAGTTTTTAATCACTCTACAAAGGCAGATGTGTTACAATTAAGCCTAAAGTTTATGTGCACTTCCTCTGGCCTGATTCTGATCACGTACGCAGTGGTACAAGAGCCAGAGACTCAGTAGGGCAAAGATGCGCCTGCAGAAGCAGCACTGAGTGTCTCCATGCTGACTAACAGCCACGAACTCCTCCCTTCATCCAGCTGAAATGGGCTGAGCAGCCAGGGAGCCTTCACAGCACAGCAGTACAGGAAAGGGAAGCAGGAGGGAATGCTGCTTCCCCAAGTTAAAGATAGAAGGCAGAGTTCTCCTCTGCTTTTGGCAGAGGAACAGGAGTGGCATTTCATCACCTACTTCCCCTTATGTTTGCCCTACCAGCATGGAAGGCAACATGCTACCAAACCACAGAGGAAGCAAACTTGCAATGAGAACAGGCAGGCTGCTAAAAATGCCAGAAGAAAGCAGTTTTGTTTAGAAAGCAATGGATGGGGTGATGGAGGGCAAGGCCTGCCTTATCAGCAGCCATGTCCAGATTTTATGGGGCTGCTACATGGATGAATCCTTGGAAAAGGATCCACGTGGGATCACTGCCTTGGAGAGATCAGTGTCATGGAGACTGTTAACCCCAGCTAGTCTCCAGTACTCAGACAAGACCTCACACTGAGGTCATTGTTACTACTAGAAGGTTATACTAAAATAAATACTCTGTTAATTTGGTTTAAATGTGTCACACTCTCAGCTAGCACTGACAGATTTCAGTGTCCTATGCTCAGGCCTGCTGCAGTTCCCAAGTCATTATCTCACATTTCCATACTCTTGCTGAATACTGGAACAGAAATCACTCTGCTGATAGCATCAAAAGTTTGAGTTTATGACCTGCCACCTTCTTACAGGACTATTGCTTCATTTGCAGCAGATGGATCAGATCTGCAGCCTGTTTCATGCAGGTGTAGGTGCACCATTTTACTCCAGCTAGAGAAGCACTTCCAGAAACTAGGAGCAAAGGAGGGCCACAACCATGATCAGAGGGTTGTAGCACCTGTCCTGGGAAGACAGGATGAAAGAATTGGGGATGCTCAGCCTAGAAAAAGGAAGGCTCCAGGGAGACCTGGTAGCTGCATTTTAATGTCTGAAGGGGACCTGCAGAAAGGCTGGGGAAGGACTGTTTAGAAGAGCTTGTAGTAATAGGAGCAGGGGCAATGGTTTTAAATTGGAGCAGGGTAGATTTAGGGTGGATGTAAGGAAGAGATTTGTTACAATAAGAGTGATAAAGCACTGGAACAGTTTGTCTGGGGATGTGATTGAGGCCTCATCCCTGGAGACATTCAAGATCATGGAATCATAGAATCAAACAGGTTGGAAGAGACCTCCAAGATCAGCCAGTCCAACCTAGCACCCAGCCCTAGCCAGTCAACCAGACCATGTCACTAAGTGCCTCATCCAGGCTTTGCTTGAACACCTCCAGGGACAACAACTCCACCACCTCCCTGGGCAGCCCATTCCAATGCCAATCACTCTCTCTGACAACAACTTCCTAACAACATCCAGCCCAGACCTCCCCTGGCACAACTTGAGACTGTGTCCTCTTGTTCTGTTGCTGGCTACCTGGCAGAGGAGCCCAACCCCACCTGGCTACAGCCTCCCTTCAGGTAGTTGTAGACAGCAATGAGCTCTGCCCTGAGCCTCCTCTTCTGCAGGCTGCACACCCCCAGCTCCCTCAGCCTCTCCTCCCAGGGCTGTGCTCCAGGCCTCTCACCAGCTTTGTTGCCCTTCTCTGGACACATTCCAATATTTCAACATCTCTCTTGAGCTGAGGAGCCCAGAACTGGACACAGGACTCAAGATGGTCTCTCTCCGAGCTAACTTGCTGGCATCCAGATAAATCAAACCATCTCACACTTTTAGTCACCCTCCCATCATGGCAGACAGAGAACCATTGCAGGAAGAAAGGCTCTGAAAGGCTCAGGCACTGAATCAGTTCTGTGTGTGGTTTAGAAAAGGGCTTTTTGCAAAGTGCCACTCCTGCCTGCTTGACTTGCACAGCCCCAGTGCTGCATTTGGAAGCCTTTTTTCAGTTGTGATAAGAAAGGAAACAATTCCTCCCCGAACAAAAGGAAAAGAGTTCCTTTGCAGGCTCTATTTTTAAGCTCAGTCCTTCTGTAAACCTCACATTTAGGTGGATTTTAGGGTGAAAGGAATGACACCTCTTATCTAAAGGGCCACACTGGAGCTTCTTAAGTGGTTTCTTAAGAAAAAGCTCTGCCAGAGGTCAGCACAAAGAGCAAGTGACCTGGCCCCTTGGCACAGGACTCAGTGCCACTGTGGGCTCAGAGCAGTAGCAGAGGCTGGCCTGGCACGTCATCACTTTGGCACTTCTAAATTGCTTTTGAATATATTGGCAATTTGAACAGTGCCAGCTGCAGTGGTTTTATTAGATATTTCCTGGAATTTGAAATTAATTTGAAGGCTTAAGTTCCTAAAGTCAGGAGAGTCTCAATTTTCTCTCCCACTTTCATCAAATCAGACAAAAAATTGGATCCAAATGTATCACAACCCTCCCACCTTGAGTAAACTTAAATGGACTAAAACTTATTGTATATAAATCTCAGATGTATTAATTTACTGATGATTCTGTCAGAGCCTAGTTTTGTGTGGTTTAATTTGAATTCTCAGTCTATGTGGACCTCTGAACACCTTCAGCTTTGCTTCCAAGAATTCAGTAGAGACCTCTGCACAACAGAACAGATTAAAAAATGGGGGGAAAAATAGTCTCTTGTCCTCTGGTGAGCTGAGCAGGAGCAGAATTGACTCTGCTGTGGGCTCATTGACACCTGTACATCCTCAGATAGACTCAGGGATTGATCTCTACTCACTCCAGCACAGGATTGAGCTTAAGTTATCACACAGTATCACAGTATTATCAGGGTTGGAAGAGACCTCACAGATCATCAAGTCCAACCCTTTACCACAGAGCTCAAGGCTAGACCATGGCACCAAGTGCCACGTCCAACCTTGCCTTGAACAGCTCCAGGGGCGGCGACTCCACCACCTCCCCGGGCAGCCCATTCCAGTGTCCAATGACTCTCTCAGGGAAGAACTTTCTCCTCACCTCCAGCCTAAATCTCCCCTGGTGCAGCCTGAGGCTGTGTCCTCTCGTTCTGGTGCTGGCCACCTGAGAGAAGAGAGCAACCTCCTCCTGGCCACAACCACCCCTCAGGTAGTTGTAGACAGCAATAAGGTCACCCCTGAGCCTCCTCTTCTCCAGGCTAACCAATCCCAGCTCCCTCAGCCTCTCCTCATAGGGCACTTATAACCAGTTGTTGCCACCTCTTATGCCTTGTCACTGCAAAAAACAGACTATGCATTCAAGATCAATGTAATGTAGGAAGTGGTGGCTTGATGTATGCAAATGTATTCTGCTTTATGCAAATGTACAACTGACCTTTCTTTGGTCAAAGTAAGTTGGCAGGTCCAGGCTCTTGGGCTCAAATGCAGAACAAATGAAAGGTGCCTGCATTATGCAATGCAGGTTTCTTCAGAGAACAAACACCTCCAGGTGCCTACAGTGCAGACTGCGCAACAGAACATTTCCTGAAGAGATCTCCTGCATCCACACTGCTTGGCCTTTCCAGTAGATGTTTCTTTTCAGCAGAAATAAGCTATGGCAGCTGAAGGAAAAATAAACTAATAAATTAATAAAAAGAAAAAAAAAAAGGCTGGTGAGAGGCCTGGAGCACAGCCCTGGGAGGAGAGGCTGAGGGAGCTGGGGGTGTGCAGCTGGAAGAAGAGGAGGCTCAGGGCAGAGCTCATTGCTGTCTGCAGCTACCTGAAGGGAGATTATAGCCAGGTGGGGTTGGGCTCTTCTCCTGGGGAACCAGCAATAGAACAAGGGGACACAGTCTCAAGTTGTGCCAGGGGAGGTCTGGGCTGGATGTTGTTAGGAAGTTGTTGTCAGAGAGAGTGATTGGCATTGGAATGGGCTGCCCAGGGAGGTGGTGGAGTTGTTGTCCCTGGAGGTGTTCAAGAAAAGCCTGGATGAGGCACTTAATGACATGGTCTGGTTGACTGGCTAGGGCTGGGTGCTAGGTTGGACTGGCTGATCTTGGAGGTCTCTTCCAACCTGCTTGATTCTATGAATTGTAAAGAATCAGGTTTTGAACAGAAAAAGGCAGCAGAGGAAAGACAAATCTGCAATGAGTTCAGTGATTTTCTTGCTTTGAGCCTGAGGAAAAGGCATTTTTTGGGGTAAGCTGCTTATTTATTGCAAGCCACCTTCAAAAATTCATTTATTTCCAGTGTTACTTGCAGTTTTGTTTAAAGCACTTGCAATCCTCTCTCCCCTTTTAAATTTTCTATGACAAAAACAAAAGGCATATATTTTTGAGTCAGGGTAAATATGATTGAACCTACCAGCTGTTGGGAGTTTGTGTGATACTGTTCATCTGAATAATGCTCAGAAACATTATTCTGAGCAGAATCTGATGAATTCTGCTTTCTCAGCACCAAGCAGTTTTCCTGAGCTGCTGTTCCCCCTCTCCTATGCTTCTAGTAACTGATCTTGAATTTTACTACACAGTTTCAAAGTGTTACTTGTGTATTAGCAGCACGGTTTCCCTGTTGGCCAGAAAGAAAGGATTCAGGCAGCTAAAAACCGTTTGTAGCTTTGAAAACAGACCCTTGCTAAGCACATAGGCAGGAAACAAAAGAAAGTGACATGAGAAAAGAGGAAGGAGAGAAGACAGCTGTATGTGTGAAGCTCTAGAACATGATCTAGGCAGAGCTGATGAACCCTAGGAAGGACAAACACGCACCATGGGTAAGAAGAACAGCAGTGTAAAAATGAGAGGCAAAGCAGCATTTCAGCTGGCTTTTTTTTTTTTCCTTTTTAAATTAAAAAATTAGTATTTTTAATATATCTCTCTTTATTTTGCTGTAAATAAAAGGCTGGGAGCATTCCCACTGAGGCAGAGTTAATCAGGGATCTTTTTGTGTTTTATCTTTAAAGAAACACTGAGCCAGACTTAGCTCTGCATTAGAACTGAGAGGTGCCATCAGAGCTGGACTTGGAGCCCTGCCAGGGTAAGAACAATCCTCCACCATGGTTGTTCTGGTATGGAAAAGTGAGTCTGGCCTCCACCACACCAACAGGGTGCTGCAGCTGTGTGCTCTTCAGCCCGAGTTCACCACTGCTTGGTTAATGATACAAAGATTGTCTAGAAGCTGGACTCCTATTTAAATCACAGCTTGGCAATCCACAAGCCTAAAATATCCATTATAGTAATGAGCTGGAATGAGAACACCAATGCAGAAATATCAGCTTTAAAAAACAAAGACAATCAAACATTTGATCATGGTGAGCACAGCTTGACTGGTTGATTAGAGAGGAGTTGGACTCTCTTTAGGACTAAGCTGGACATCTAGGACAAGAAAACCATCAGTTCTAATGTATGACACTAGCTAAAAGCCAGACTCATGAAGATATTTAGGCATGTAACTCCTGCTTGGCTACCTAAGAGATGATTTTAGAGCCTGATCACTTTCATAGATCAGAGTCTTGGTTGCAGTGTCAAAGAGAAATTGCAAAATATAGGTGACTAGGCCATGTGTTTCTGTAGGTTCAAAATATAGGTGACTTGGCCATGTGTTTCTGTAGATTCCAGCTCTTTAATTTGCTAATTTAGAGCATGCCACCAGGTGCTCTGAGTGTGCAGTCCCTAATCCCTACCAGCCTGGGGCTGATCCCACGCTGATGGCAAGAGGCAGCCTGGGGCAGGAGCAGACCTTCCCACTCTCCGTTCAAACTCAAGGCAGTTGTGCTTTGCAGAGCTTCAAAGTGCCACTTAAGGGGACTCTCATTTTCCTTCCAGCTGAAGGGAAAGGGTTGTTAAACTCCCAGGCTGGCGAGCTGGAGTTTACACAGATGGAACAGTTAGCGCAGACCGCAGAACAAATACCAGCAACCAACCAGTTTCACACTTCTAAAGAAAGAAAGAAAGGAATGGCAGAGGCAGGCCAAAGCAAACAGGCCTTGGAAAACTCGAACCCGCTGGCTGGAATTTTCAGCTGTTACTTTTCTTTTCACATTCAGGCTTTTTTGGAGCTCTCTCTCGATTCAGCAAAGCAGAGAGGGCTTTTGCATTCATATGAAATGATTTAAAGCTCCGTGAGGAGTGCTGTGCTCAGTCCCAACAACCACAAAACATACATTGTTTGAAATGTTATAAACGTGGTTTTCACTGAGAGCCACAGCTGAGAAAGAAAGAAAGAAAGAAAGAAAGAAAGAAAGAAAGAAAGAAAGAAAGAAAGAAAGAAAGAAAGAAAGAAAGAAAGAAAGAAAGAAAGAAAGAAAGAAAGAAAGGATGGAAGGAAGGAAGGAAGGAAGGAAGGAAGGAAGGAAGGAAGGAAGGAAGGAAGGAAGAAAGAAAGAAAGAAAGAAAGAAAGAATGAAAGAAAGAAAGAAAGGAAGGAAGGAAGGAAGGAAGGAAGGAAGGAAGGAAGGAAGGAAGAAAGAAAGAAAGAAAGAAAGAAAGAAAGAAAGAAAGAAAGAAAGAAAGAAAGAAAGAAAGAAAGAAAGAAAGAAAGAAAGGGAGGAAGGAAGAAAGAAAGAAAGAAAGGGAGGAAGGAAGGAAGGAAGGAGGTTTTCTTTCCAGCAAATAATATATTGTTGGATTTCCCACATCTTGCCTAGCTATGGCAGTGGGGTGTGTCACTTCATATGCTTTTTGCTTTTTAAACCTCTTGTGCCCTCGAATGAGTCCTGAGGCTTCTTCCTTTCTCTGGGCTGTCATCTGTTCTTGCTTCCTTTCAGTGATGCTGCCTGGTTGATGAGGGCTGGGTCCCCAGCAGGGCTCATCCAAGCTGCCCCACAATCAATCAGAAAGGTCATTGCTGACTATCACCACCCGAAACCCCTGCAACACCCAGAGCGGCTGCTGATGGTCCTCAGAGCAAAGGACCAGAGCAGGAATTAATCCAGGTCTCTCCCATGGCGATGGAAGAATAGCCTCTGGGCCAGCCCTGGAGGACTTGATTTTATTAAGACACAGGGGTCATGCCTCCCTTCATTCAGCCAGCCTTTCATTCTCCTCTTCCTGCAACAAAGAAATTGCTAAGGAATTGAGAAAGGTATCTCCTGCAAATACACCAGGCAGAGCCACTGGTGAATCTCCACTCACCATCTGAGACCTGCTGGGTAAAATCATTAGGGGTGGATAAATTGGTTTAGTCAAAATTATCCTCTTGTATTCCCAGAGACCCACGTTCAAATGCAAACCTCATGATCAAACTGAAATGCTTCACGCCGTGTAAACTGTGACTTGTACTAACAACACCAAGGCAAGTTCTGCTCCCACTGAAACAGATGTTGGTTGGAGTAAATTCAGATTGCTCCATCAGAGCTCTGGGTGTCTCTAGGGCCCTTCCCTTGCTTTGGATTTATACTAATGGAGCTGAAGCTGAAGCAGCTTTTCATTCTGAACTGTTTCATTAAGAGTACTTGTTTTGACCTGGTTTTACTTCCACATAGCAGAGATCTGTGTTGTCCCCCTTGATATATTATCAGTACCTTCCTCCATCATGCACAGTAAGAGGGTCTGATTCCTCATGTGTTGCTGACTTCAGATTGCACTGAATCAGTGCAGGCTTCATTGAAATCTACACAAAGTCAGCTTAATTCAGTGGAGGCACTTCACTGTTTATTACAAATGAGATATTGAATGATGTTATTCGGGGGTGTAAAAATGAGTGGAATTAGCTCATGTGATGATGGAGGAGGCAGCTTGACAGAGGGAACTGAATAACAAAACAGTGATTCTAAACAAAACAGTTACATCTGAAGCAACAGAGGTTGTGTCCAAAAGTGATCAGTGTCCACTCAGCTAACAAGCACTGGGGACCAGCTGCAAGTTTAAGGGCAGATCATAGTATCTGTGCTGGGTGCAATCTAATACAGCAGGGCAGACAAACCCTTCTAATTCACCTCTGCTTTTTCTTGCAAGCTTGTGCTAATTCCTTTCTTGCTACATCACTTTGTACTCACTTTGGTGTGATTTTCACTGGTTCCACATGCTTAGTGACACCAAGACAAGCAGCGTCCATCAGGCCACCTTCCTCAAGAAGGACAGACAGAGGAGTAATTTGCCCTGGGAAGCTGTGCTGTCTTCATCGCGGAGATTCTCAGGACAAGACTGGATAAAGCCCTCAATAACCTGATCTGTCAGTTCCTTCTGAAATCCCTTTGAACCTGCCATCCTAAGGTGGGTATTCATGATGTAAAACTGGGGACAAGTAGCTTAAGGGACTTGCAGGTCCCCAGAATTAGTATAACCTCATCCATATGGCAAGAAAGAGGCTGCACAGACACCTACATACGTATCCCATTCACCTCCTCTCTGGTAAGAAAACCTGTTCAGAAACAGCATCATCAGTCACACAACAGCAGGACTAAACCTTTCCCTGCTGAAACCACTGAAGGACTGATTGTAACCATCAGAGACATTGTTGTACCTCACTATTACTTAAAACCTCTTTGGTTTTTTTTTCCTGCTAATATTGCTGTTTATGCAATTATACCAAACTGCAACTGCTGCCTCCTGGGTTTGCAGTGGTTTTCTTTCATTTCCATGCCCATTGTGCACAAATAAAGACAGTGTCTAGAAAAAGGGTGTGTGTGTGGGGGGGAATAGTCTTTCTCTTTGCTCTGCAGTTCCTGCTTATGGTGACTAGTCCCTCCCTTTCAAACAACCTTTGCTGACAGAAGGCTGCAATGATACATGGCAGGATGCACTGGAGTACCATGGAAGTCAGTGCGACGTGACGCATTTACTGTACTACAACGTACTGTATCTCAGTGCTAATGACGTCTGGGTATTGAAATCACCTCCACAGGGAGCAAGGCTGCAACACCTGCTTCTTCTGGATAGCTCAGTCTTCCTCTCCTTGCTGCAATGGAAAAAAAAAAAAAAAGAAGAGCTTCTCAGCGAGGCAGCTGAAGTGGAATGTCGCATTAGGGCATGCTTGCTAATAACAAACCACTACAAGGTTGCCAAGTGTTCGAAAAGTTACTCCCAGCACCAGTAGTATTGGAATATTTTATGTAGCATTTAATTACCCAAGGCTCAAATTATGCACAGGAAAAGCAAGAAAACGTTTTGTTGAGTGATGCTTGGTAATCTTTAATCAGGTATTTATTGTATGCTCACATACTGTAGAGCGCTTGAAACGTAGGTCCGGTGCTTGAAGCATCTTTGACACTGCGTGGTGCTGACGAGGTTTGAGGGTCAAAATCTGTCCTCAGTTAAATCAGCAATTTGTGCAGTTGTGTTGGTGCAATCAAAAACTAATACTCAAGGCCACTTTGAGGAGTGCAGCAGGCCAATAATGAACAAAAGGGCTAGCCCGTGGCAGGATCTGTAGAGAAAAACCATTCGGTGGAGCGCTATGGGTAAAATGACTCTGTTCACCAATATGGTTAGATGGTCAAATCCACTTTATTTCCATGATACAGTGGCTTATATGCATTCCAGCAATAGGTGTGCTCAGCTTAAGATTGGTTACAGGTGATAATTGAAAGGTTACATGTAATTCGTGCATAGGTTAACTTATCACAACATTCTAAGGGTCAGCCTCCTAGACCACCCACTCCAGCCCCTTTGGTTATCTAGTCTCTGCCCACTGCAGCTGTGTGTGGGGTGCTCAGCTGTTTACATCTCGATTTCCTGGCCTGGCTGGGCACCAAGGAAGTTCTCAGTGCAGGCTGCTCATGTTTATGAATTTATGTCCTTGAGTGGTGAGAAATTCTTCCACAATGATCCTCTATGTTTTGCCAACGCATAATTCACTTATATATTTTACCAGTATATACCAAACTTGAGGTGGGATTGCTGCATCCAGCAAAGCACACCACCAACCTCCTAACACACAGAAGGGAGACACAGATGCTCTTTTCCATGGGCTTTGTATTCCTCTGGTTTTGGGGGATTTTGTCAGTTTGTTGGGAGTTTTCTTTGGTGTTGTTGGTTTTGTTTGTTTGTTTTGCTGCTATTTATTATTCCTTCACAAATCTGAATGTATCCAGGGAAGCTGCTGGGAATTTCAAAGTGTGATAGTTTAGGATCATTTTCCCAAATGCCCAATAGGAATTTCTTACATGTTAGCACACCAGTTTGTCAGATCACCCTCTGTTTTCTTATATGTATTGCTAAGAAGCAAAAAGAGTTGATTTCCAATGGAGATGAAAACAGGATTAGTTATTTATACCTTTCTTCAAACTCAGGCAGACATAGATGATGTCATTCACAGTCTCCTCCTATAAAAGGAATATCTAATCTTGTCCCTGTTGGAAGAAATATAAAATGATTTTTATTTTTAATGGAGATTTAGCTTCTGGAGGAAGAAAAAGCCTTTGAGAGCAGCACTGATGGATGAATTTGCTATACACCATCCTAATTCAAGTCCTGTTCAAGTCAATTTGAGACACCATTGGGAGGATTTTCTATTGCAAAAGGGTGAATATATGTAGCAATAGCTACACTTCTTTGTGTTTCAGTAAATGTTCTTATTGGTAGAGAAATGGCTAGTGGCCAGAGTCAGTGTCTACTCTGAAAGCCATTTATCTCTGCAATGATGTTGCCTGTATCTGTGAAGATTCTGTGGTTTACTCTGAAAAAGATCTACACAAAGTTTGGTCTTAAGACAGTGAGCATATTGCTGAAAAGCTAGAGGTGAAACATCTCCTGAAACATCTCCTCAACCTGGAATCTCTCCTTCATTCTCTCTTCTATTTATTGCTTTGATCCTTTTCATTAATGCAAGGTTTAATTCTTACTTTCCATTTAAGATCACCTACTGAAACATGGTGTGATGGTTTGGGTGTTACCTGCCTCCCCCACACTTTGGAAAATCACCCAGACTAGACTCAGCAGCTCTGGAGAATTGAATGAAGCTTTATATTTACAGGTCAGCACAATGTACAGGCAGGCATTCACCATCTCTACAGCTATAGACAGAAACAGACAAGTTAAAAAGTAATACAGAAACACAGCAGCCCTCCCAGAAAGCAGAGTCCCCAGGAGGGGCTCTCAACCACCCTTCCACTTTCTCCCACCCCTCTACCTTATCCCAGACTTTGCTTTATGCTTAAGGTGAGTTTGGAGGGGCAGCCATGGGAGTTAGGAAGCAGAAGGATTACTCAGGCAGCAAGTTAGGTTAGAGAGAAGTTCATGCAGCCCCAAGAGACAGAGACCGAGTTCGTTATCTATGCTTATGTTCTTGTTCTTACCCATCTCAGCAAGCCTATGAGTGAAGCAGACATCATTGTTTCCTTTTCACAGCCTATAATCTTATTCTTCTGATCAAAATATTCTAGCTAGCTTCAAACTAGCACGTGGCCATCCCTTTAGTTGTCTGAAATAGGCAGAGTACTACTTGTACATTTTTTTTAACCTCAAAGGATGCAATAAATGCCTTGAGAAATGTCCTTATGCTTGTCAGAAAGGCTGTGGAAATTTACAAGTGCATCTTTTTTTCTGTATTCATGAAGGTCATTGGTAAATTAAGTGACTTGCAAAATAAGAGAAAGCTTTCACTTTGGTCCTATTAACTTCACCAAGAGTAAGTGGAAATTCTCACCTGGCTCATATGTGTCCTTTGCAATTTTGATCTCTGAGTTTCTGCTCCCACTGGTGGGAAGGCACATTGTATTTGCAGGATGAACAACCAGCCCCTTGGGTCATCACACAGGCATTTGCACACCTAGTTTCACTCAAATGCAGGATGGAGGCAAATTCAGCTGTTTATTCAGAGATTCCCACACGAGATGCCTGTGGAAATCTAGATATGACAAAATTCACTTTGGTGTGAACCTGTAGACAGGAAAGGTATTAGAGGACTGCTTTTAGTTACAGTGAAGCTTTTTCTGTTTCTTTGCAGCTAAGCAAGTAGCCTTCACCTTGAGTCTAATTCTGGTATTGAATTAGTATCTCAACAAGCTACAAAACCAGTCCTGGGGGAGCCTGGGCTTCATATAGACACATATAAATATTCCATATGTAAGCACCTCATAGTGAATACAGACTCCAAGCAATCACTGTTGGCATTAAATTGAAGCCAGAGCTGTATATAGAGGTCATCTATTACATCTCACGAACTTTAAGCCAGAAATAGAGCTGGCTGCTTTGGTAACACCCTGCCTCATATCATTGGTTCTTTATGTTCAGGTTTACTACAGATTGGTTGATCCTGAGCACTTATTTAATGGTGCAACACAGCATTGAGCATGGGAACCCAGACTAAAGCCAAGGTAGCAAACCCTGATACAAGTTGCATGCCCACTTGGCTGTTCACGGTGTAGGGCATTCAGCTTTGGCTCAGCTGTCCCTTTGCCCACCCTTCATAGCACTGGATGGTGCTGTGATGGATCCTGGTGGTCCTATGGTAGATCCTGGTGGTGCTATGGTGGATCCTGGTGGTCCTTTCCAACCATAGCGATTCATAGTGATTAGATGTTGTGCTGAGGGGTTTGGTTTAGCCAAGGACTTGTCAGTGTGAAACTACTGATTGGATTTGATGATCTTGAAGGTCTTTTCCAATCTAAGAAATTCTGTGATTCTGGGTAGAGACATACTGAAGTCACCAAGCCCTCCCTGTCCTCCCAGCTCCTGCATGACCCAGGGGAGCACTGGCTGCTGGTCCTTGTCTGTGTGCTGCAGGGGCTGTGGAGGGCTGCCTGTTGTTAAACAGCTGCCACGTTTCATCCAAGCAGTGCCTACATTTTAGTGGTGGCTGAAGTGCTTCCCCTGTCTACACTGGAAAGCTCCTTGGCATAATTCTGGATGACAGATATTATTACTATATTTAATTTTTGAAACTCCACTGGAAAAGTTAAGCACTTAAAGAAATCCCTGTGCTCACTACATGCAGCTCCTTTCCCTCCTAAGAAACGACTGGAGAGTTTGTGCTTTTAATTATTATCATTCTCCCTTGAAATTATAGGCAAAGCACTCTGTGACATTTGAAACATAAATTGCTGGCCTGCAGCCTTGTGCTACTGTTTCTCTATCTCTCTGCCAGGGCTGCAAATCAATTTGCTGCATTTCTTTCAGATTTTCTGAACAAAAAGAAAAAAAAAAAAGAAGAAGAAAATGAAAAAGGAATTGTGGAAAACAGCTGTTGGCACGTGGTGTTTTTCCACAATGGTTAGTACCACTGAATGGAGCTGGAATAGGCTGCCTTGGAGAAGCCAGCCCCATTAAAATGCCAGCCTCAGATGGATCAGGATACTCTCTCAATCTGAATTTTGTCATTTTTCCACAGGAAAAGCAACATCATTTTCCTTGGGGTTTGCCTGAAGTCCTACTGCTTTGTTAAAACAGCAACAACAGAAGTTAAAATGTGAAAAATAAAACAAATCCAACTCTGGACTCTATCTTTTATTTCTTGTGGTTGTTGTTTCTTCTTTCTTCTTCTTCTTTCTTCTTCTTCTTCTTCTTCTTCTTCTTCTTCTTCTTCTTCTTCTTCTTCTTCTTCTTCTTCTTCTTCTTCTTCTTCTTCTTCTTCTTCTTCTTCTTCTTCTTCTTCTTCTTCTTCTTCTTCTTCTTCTTCTTCTTCTTCTTCTTCTTCTTCTTCTTCTTCTTCTCCTTCTCCTTCTCCTTCTCCTTCTCCTTCTCCTTCTCCTTCTCCTTCTCCTTCTCCTTCTCCTTCTCCTTCTCCTTCTCCTTCTCCTTCTCCTTCTCCTTCTCCTTCTCCTTCTCCTTCTCCTTCTCCTTCTCCTTCTCCTTCTCCTTCTCCTTCTCCTTCTCCTTCTCCTTCTCCTTCTCCTTCTCCTTCTTCTTCTTCTTCTTCTTCTTCTTCTTCTTCTTCTTCTTCTTCTCCTTCTCCTTCTCCTTCTCCTTCTCCTTCTCCTTCTCCTTCTCCTTCTCCTTCTCCTTCTCCTTCTCCTTCTTCTCCTCCTCCTTCTTCTTCCTCCTTCTTCTTCCTCTCCTTCTTCTTCTTCTCCTTCTCCTTTTATTCTCTTTTCTTCTTTTTTTTATCTTCTCTTCTTCTTCTTCTCTTCTTCTTCTCTTCATCTTCTTTGTCTTCTCTTCTTCATCTTCTCTTATTTTTCTTTTCTTCTTCTTTTTCTTCTTTTTTTTATCTTCTCTTTTTCATCTTTTTCTACTCTTCTTCATCTTCTTTTCTTCTTCTCTTCATTTTCTTTGTCTTCTCTTCTTCATCTTCTCTTATTTTTCTTTTTCTTCTCTTCTTTTCTTCTTTTCTTCTTCTCTTCATCCTCTTTTCCTCTTTTCTTCTTTTTTTTAATCTTCTTTTCTTCTCTTCTTCTTTTTCTCTTCTTCTTCTTCCTCTTCTTTTTCTTCTTCTTCCTCTTCCTCCTTTTCCTCCTTCCTTCTTCTTTGTTTTGTTTTGTTTTAACTTCCAATCATGGTGCCCTCTAACCCTGGCTGATCTCTGGAGGATCTGGTTTAGTCTTTGTTTATTTACTCTGGTTTTGTCCAGATTGTTCTTTTATGAAGTGACCTGGAAACTCACCTGTTTAGACTGATGTTTATTCAGCCAGTAAAATGCTTTTCCCTTCAAGCTGTATATGGTATGTTTTCAGGTGATACTACCCATACACAGACATTACTTTCTGACTGGAAGCATCTTTAAATCCATCCTGGCTACCATGGGATTTAAACTCATGGGGCACTGGCTGACGCTGAGGAATGCTACACCTTTAAGTCTGGCTGATTTCTCTGGGTTTAGAGTCAAACCTTTCTAAGACCCATTAAGTAAAAGTAAAAAAGAGATGAGAAATTGCAGGACTCTTTCAGTCCATACAGCAGAATTTCAGCCCTCATAGCAGGTCTATCTAAGAGGGCAGGTTGCACAATTGCTGGGAGCTAGATGAACCAGAACTGAAAAATTCTGGATTTCCAAGGAACAATTCTTGCAGATTTTTTGGTTTGGTCAAATTGTAGATCTGGTTGAAGAAAAAAAAACAAACCAAAAACCAAGGGTAGTGTTGTGAAACTGCTTACAGACAAACTGTTTAACTTCATATGGCAAAAACTCAAAGAAACAAGGTCACATCTCAGCTTCTTCGTAAGAAGTGGTTCTTCCAACCCCCCTAGAGAGAGTCAGCTCCTGTGTTTCTGATTGTATGTTTCGTTGCAAGGTGGTGATGTAATGTCATATGCAATATAGAGAGGGAACTCAGCTTGAGCTGAGAGTGGTGGAAGTGTTCTGGCTTAATCTGGGTCTAGGTTAAACTTCAGATGCATCTAGCCATAAAATGTATGTGCTTGTGTATTGTGACTAGAGAGCAGCCAGGCAGAAAGGAACCTGGGGGTGCTGGTAGATAGTAGCTGAACATGAGCCAGCAGTGTGCCCAGGTGGCCAGGAGAGCCAATGGCATCCTGGCCTGGATCAAGAACAGTGTGGCCAGCAGGACAAGGGAGGATATTCTACCCCTGTACTCAGCACTGGTCAGGCCACACCTTGAGTGCTGTGTCCAGTTCTGGGCTCCTCAATTCAAGAGAAGTGTTGAGATACTGGAATGTGTCCAGAGAAGGGCAGCAAGGATGGTGAGGGGCCTGGAGCACAGTCCTGGGAGGAGAGGCTGAGGGAGATGGGGGTGTGCAGCCTGCAGAAGAGGAGGCTCAGGGCAGAGCTCATTGCTGTCTACAACTACCTGAAGGGAGGCTGTAGCCAGGTGGGGTTGGGCTCTTCTGCCAGGCAACCAGCAACAGAACAAGGGGACACAGCCTCAAGCTGTGCCAGGGTAGGTCTAGGCTGGATGTTGTCAGGAAGTTGTTGTCAGAGAGAGTGATTGGCATTGGAATGGGCTGCCCAGGGAGGTGGTGGAGTCACCATCTCTGGAGGTGTTGAAGCCAAGCCTGGCTGGGGCACTTAGTGCCATGGTCTGGTTGATTGGCCAGGGCTGGGTGCTAGGTTGGACTGGCTGATCTTGGAGGTCTCTTCCAACCTGCTTGATTCTATGATCCTCCTAGTGTATGATTCTATAATTTCAGAGCTAGTACTTGAGCCTGGAACAGTTTGCTGCTGGCTGCTCTGACACCTGTTTTGACAAGGCAGGAGGAACTGCTGCAATACTCTTGTAAAAGAATTGTTTCAGGAGGGAAAACTGAGTTAACCTCTGGGTATTTCAGTAATGAATTGCTATCTTCATTAACAGAACGAATGCCAGAGAGGCTAAATGAGTCAGAACAGGCAGAGACAGAATCCTTTAATGAGTTGAACAGGAGCTGGTTTGTAATGTGAGGTTATTGATAATCCCAGGGTTTATATAACAGCGTGATTCTAGGTCAGGGAGCAGGAAACACACACTCCTGTATGCAAGCACTCACTCGTGCTGTAAGATGACACACTCCTCTGAGCAGATGGCTTCAGCCTGAGTTGAGCATATGCACTCAGCAAAATTACTTTCTTCTTTGCTCAGTGGGCTAAGTTCTTGCCTGCTTTTGCACCTCAGCAAGTCAGGCAGATGTTGATTGTTTTCAGCACATGGTTTGCAGAGATCACCTGCGCTACCGTGGCACCGGATTGCTTTAACTCATCCCAAGAAACTCCACATGTGGAGCTTTGGGGATTTTAGAAACACTGTAAACATCTTTTCTGCAGCTTGAGAAGTACTCTTTCTTTGGCTAGTGTCCTGCCTGTGTGCTGGGTGATTGGTTGCCAGTCTGGTGTCAAGGAGCTGGACCTGAAAGTGGGAGAACCACACAAGGTGAAATAAGCATTGCCTCTCAAATCTTATTTCTGCTCAGCCTTGCTAGTGGTGGGGTTTTATTGCTAAGGAAGGTGGTTTCCTTTCCCAGCAAGCTAATACTAACGAGCAAAATGATTCTATCATCTAAAAAAAATATACATTTTTCTAGGTAGAACTAATTTCCCTTTTTGTTAGTAGCCTGTCCAGTAGCAGTACTACACTACTGAAGGACATGAGTCAAGATCTTCACTTGGTTTTGCTCTCCTCATCTCAGTCATTTTGCAGGAAGCAGTTTCTACAAGCTCTGGTGACTGTGCAGATTGTCAGCATTGCCCTTGGCACACCTGCCAGTAGCATCTGATTGGCTCCTTATGGTTATAGAAAAGTCAATTTATGACATTAATGGAAATCTGAGGCATTCTAATTCGCATTTGCTAGTCAGTTGTAGCTGAAGCAGCCTACCTTAACTTCCCTCCCACAGCATTTCCTGAGAACCTTTACATTCCCAGGCTTGATGTCCTTGTGGTCTCCATATGGACAAGCCTATTATTGAATAAAATAGACCAAATGATTATCCAGAAAGATGGCCAGAGTAACAACTCCCGAGTCCATAAGTGACACTTTAAGCCACATTTGTGTGAAGCTAAAGCTATTTTCGGTCTCTGAGTTGTCTATTTTGTGGTGAGTTTGTGGTGTGGTTTTGTTTGGTTTTTAATGTGCACTTACTGAGGGCAGGGTTTGAATTTTTTTCCCCAGACAGCAAAAAACTCTCCAGAAAAGATGAAGATGCTAACATGCACAAGCCTAATGCCGAGTGTCAGACCTGTTGCTTTCTCCTTCCAAGTAGTATTTGGTGACTGCTGCTAAAGGACAACTGCTGGTGAAAACTTTACACCTTCCATAGAGCTCCTGCTCCTGGAGTGTGGCAGGAGGTTTGCAGAAATGGATGTTTCAGCTGCTACCATTCACCTTGTAAAAAGCCACAGCTGAAAAGCAGACGCTATAGCAAACCCTAGAACTAAACTCTGGCTTCTGTCATTACCACTCACAGGGGCCAGAAAGTGGAACAGAGGAAGAAAAGCATTTAACAAGTACAGATGACCCCAGGAGAGATTTTGCAAGGGTGAGCAGTGATGTTTGAGCCTGCTGCAGGTGTTAAACTGCTTGAGAACAAGCACAAGTGTCAGCATGCACAGGTGTCAGTAGCTGGAGAACCACTGTGCCAACTTCAGCATGCAGGAGCAAAGCCAGGGAGCTGAGGTGCAGCCTGAAGAGGATCTCTGCAACAACTTCCCGTGTGAAGGAGGTTTGTGGCTCCTCAGCCTGTGTTGGCAATGTGCTCCCTGAAGTCTCCTGTGCTCTTTCATTGCTTTTCCAACAGTCAGCTTCCATGCAGGTGTAAAAAAGGGACAGGCTGTTACAACAGGAGGATTTTGCCCCTGTTTTTCTTACTCCTAATCAGTGGTGGTGCTGCTGCAAAGTGGTTCCTAGAAAGCATGGGACTGAGCCAAAACTACAGCTGAGCTGGTGTCCCATTGCATTGGCAAGAGCAGTGAGTGCATGTCATCAAACTCCCAGCTTTCACAGCACTGAGAACAGCAGGAATTTTCCCTTCTTCAATGAAATGATATATTTCTCCCTTGGCTATGGAAAAGAGACAATGGGGAAAGAAGATCAGGTTTGCCAAGAGCAGTGCATCCCTTTCATTTCTGTGTTCTCCCTGACATGTAGAAGATGTCTAACAATTACAGAAAGGGATTAGCAAAATGTTTCACACTTTGGAAATAAAGTCAAAGTATTTCTGACAAAGCATTTTGCCACCAGAAGGAATCAAACCTCTATTTCCCTGAAAACAGGAATTAGTCAGTGACAGCTATTTTGGACAGATTGCTCAGGTTAAAGCAGCAAGAAAAATGTCAGGAAATGGCTTTCTGGGGAATGATAGTTATCAACTATGGAGGCCAGAAGTTCTTCTCCCAGTAACGTGAACAGAGTATCTGGGTTCATTTCTAAGTGCCACAAAGAGTTCTAGCATGATGAGGATTGGAAACACAGGCTTTTGAATAGGGGGAAATTAAAAGACAGTTGGTGAAGAAACTCTATAAGGCCTAAAAGGCACTTCCCATGGACTCCTGCAAGCCTGAAGAGAGCCCTACTGCCCCAGTTTGAATGTCCCAGTTCCCTCTGCTGCATGAATGCCCTGCTCAGGTGTTTGCTATGTCTCATTTAGTTGCACAAAAGTGAGTGGGTGAAATAGTTTAGATGAAAGAGAACATGTGGCAAGAGATCAAGAAAATAATTACTGCTGTGATCCACTGCTGGAACTAAAAAATCTCAATTAAGGGAGAGGATAAGCAGGAAAAGCTGTTGGAAGGAAAGAGATGTATATGTACGTGTACACACATTCACTCAGACACTCCTGCTCCTTGTGTTTTCAAGGAATACTCTTGAAATCAATCCAACAAGTGCTTTGGCTACAGCACCTTCCCCACCTTAGAGTTAGTTTCCCAGAAACTTCAGAAATCATCTCAGATCTTGCTTTGCACCAAGGTTCTACAGGATCTTTCAGGATGGACATTTACATTTCAGCAGGGAGCAGAGTGAGTCGACTTAATACAGAGCTGTGGAGACTTCACTGCAAGTATCCTCTCTTTTTCTAGCAGCATACTTGAACAGCAAGCAACTTGTTTCTCCAAGGATGCTTCAAGGAGCTGGCATGCCTGAGGAAGAAACTCCCCTTGCCTGAGATGGTTTCCTGCCTCTTTCCCAGGATGTCAGGTGACCTTGACTCTTCCTAAGACAAGTTAAGTTGTTGGGGTGCTATCTGATGGCAAGATTTGATATTTCACAAGCATTCATGCCACAAAATCTGCAGGGAGATGGGAGTGAATGGCATGTTCAGGGCACTTCTCTCCAGTGGAGGGCTTGGTAGGAACAGAAAGCTGGAGACAGTAAGAGTTACACAGCACAGCTTGGTGGAAAAGGGAGGCTGGTGTGTTATAGAGGAGGTTTTATATGTATGCACTGTAGGGATCTTAGTTTCAGTTAACCCTGCGTGGATGGGTGTGAACCAAGCTCCACACGAAGTCGGTGAGCTGTACTTAAACTGCTGGCTTCTCCACCAGTGCAAAGGCACACAGACCTGCCACTGCTGCGGGAGGCTGCGAACAGCCACTCATTTTACAGCAGAGATCACACGTGCCCTCAGACTGAGCTTTTGTAGCATGGCCATGCTGCAGATGTGTGCAAACCGGCCAGCTGCATCTCTTCCCCTTGTGCTTCTGCTCGGCGAATGAGTGCCCCTTTCACCTGCTGCGTACTGACACCTTCTGTGCGCTCTCCGCGGGCTGAGCACCGGCGGCTCGGCCGTGCCAGCGCTCAGGCACAAGGCGCAGCGGCGGCAGGGAGCGCGGGTGGCTTGCTGAGAGCACAGCTTCCACCTCACCTGCGTGACAGCAGCTGCACTCGCACACACCGCACGCGGAGTGGATGGTGACATTCAAAGTGAGTACTTCTGACGGCAGGTGATGTGGAGCAGCTTGTTCGCCCCATCACTTGCCCGCACGAAGTGCACAGAGAGGCTTTTGCATGCAAATAAATACCTTTGTGTTTTCCCCTCCTCCAAAGAACCCTCGCTGGGTATTGCCAAGTGCTACAGAGCACTGTGCTCATCCCCACCACTGGAGCAGGCAAGCTCTGAGTGTTAGTCCTTCTGATAAAGAGACTCAAGGAAGCATATTGAGGGAAAACAAATGAATGAGTAACCAAGGTGACACTAAATATACATTGTGAGTGTCCCCTATTTCTGAGCATGGAAGGTGCTCTGAACTCGTAGAATCGTTGGGTGGTATGGGTTGGAAGAGACCTCTGGAGATCATCTAGTCCAACCTCTCTGGCAAAGCAGAATCATCTAGGGCAGGCCACACAGGAACATGTTGAGGCAGGTTTTGAAAGTTTCTAGAGTAGAAGACTCCACAACCCCTCTGGGTAGCCTGGCCCAGTGCTCTGGCACCATCAAATGAAGTTTCTCCTTAAGTCCAGGTGAAACCTCCTGTTTGTGCCTGTTACTCTTATTCTATCATTGGCCACCACTGAGAAGAGCCCAGACCCACACTCATGACCTTCACCCTCTAGATATTTATAAGCATTTATCAGATCCCCTTCCAGTTTGTTGGACTCTCTCCAGTACTTACCTGTCCCTCTTGAACTGTGGAGCCCAGAACTGGACACAATACATCCTCATCACTGAAGAGTAGAGGGGGAGGAGAACCTCCCTCGATCTGTTGGTCACAGTATTCTTAATGCATCCCAAGATACCTTTGGTCTTCTTGGCCACAAGAGCACATTACTGGCTCATTCTGTACAGAGCTGCTTTCCAGCAGGTCAACCCTTCACCTGTACTGGTATAGGGGTTATTCCTCCCCAGGTGCAGGACCCTATACTTGTCCTTGTTGAACTCAATGCTCTAGAAGACAAAAGCTTAAGCTCAGTGCTCAAAAGGCTGTACATGCACACACAAGTGTACCCTAGGGCTGCTGTTAGCATGAAAACTACTGCTGCACTAATGTAGCTTTTAATGAATCTATGGAAAAAAATAAGTTTGGGACAACTGTGGAGAATTAGGATCAGGAAAACCAGAACACTACATTTGTGTCATTCGTACTTCCTGCTGGTGGGGGTTTGTCTCAATGCCTGCCTACTAAGCCTTGTATTCATTACCTCTCTGCCACTAAAGGCTTCACTTGATGGCCATAGCAGTAATGGCAGAAAACATCAAAGGCACAAGAGAAAATGTGATGTTGCAAGCTCCCAAAGTAGGTTCAGAGAGTTGGTGCATTTTTTTTTTCCTCCTGGGAAATTCCTGCCTATACACAGGTATTGCAACTGGTGAGGCTGTGGTGATATACGTGTGGGTGGTTCAAGGTGTGGACCGATGTCACAGTTCCAGTTGGAACACGCTGGTTGTGGTGTCATATCAAAGAAAACCGCTTGCAAAATGACTGTCAGCTGAACCCCGTGCAAGAGAACATGATGGTTGTGTCTCTCTGGCTTGTTGAATATCCATGTGGCACCTTGTGTTCCCGCTCCTGACTGCAGAAAAAGGGAGGGAGGAGAGCTTCACATGATGATACAATCTCACTAGAAGACGGCTTGTGCGGAGGGAAAAAGTGGTTTTTAGTCTCTTCAGCAATTTACAGCTACCCCTGAGCTTGACAAGAAGGATCCCCAGTGCTAAATGTGTCTGTGTTCAGCACTCTACAGCTGGTCTCAGGAGCACGGCCAGTTAGGAAGGACTCCTGCAGGTCCAGCTCCAGTGGAAGTCCATTTTACAGATCACTGAATAGCAGGAGTGGGATGGGAGCTCTAGAGATTTTCTAGTCCAACCTCCCCACTAGCGCAGATTCTCCTACAGCAGGTTGCTCAGGGCAGCATCCAACTGGATTTCAAATGACTCCAGTGATGGAGACTCCACAGCCTTTCTGGGCAGCCTGTTCCAGTGCTCTACCACCCTCAGAGTAAAGAAGTTCCTCCCTATTAATCTTAATAATACTAAAAGAAATAGGATGTGTCTAATTCTTAGCACAGAATGTGCCATGTGCCCTCGGAGCCCTGGATCAAAGGCTGAGGAGAAAGGCTTCGTGTCACACCACGAACCCACAGCACGCTGTGACAACACTGCAACAGCTAACTCTGGCAGGCTGTCACGAGCATCAGGAGAGCTCTTAGAGAGCTAGCTGTCACCATTTGTGATCCCCAGGTTTCTCTGTCTACCTCCCAAAGGAGCTCCTGACTGTGAACTGCTTTTCTTGGTTATTTTGAGCAGATATTTAAGAAGTGGGCCAAGGATCTGGAGAGGTTTACAAATCCCACATGCTTTAGAGACACGGTATCCAGTCTCACCCATAGTTTCCCATGGCTCTAGTCCGGCTGACTCCAGCTGAGGATCTGGCACTGCTGACTTCTATTCAGAAAATAACCATGCAATATTACATGGGGAGAGGCAACAATTACTAAACCATCACATCATTCCTATTGGCTTAATAAGCCTAAACCTGTGAGATGCTGGCCAAATTTGTTTCCCATTCATATCCATGGGAATCAGGAATTCCTCGCACCTCTCAGCACTTCTCAGGGTCAGGACCTTCTAACATCAGAAAGGGTTATGGGTTTCTGTATGTAAACTCTCCCAAAGCAGATGTGCTCTGCAACATATTTCCAATTACTAAAGAAGATTAAAAATCTGGGTCTGGGTGGTGAGTCATGGAGTTCAAAGTAGGTCCAGGGCTGAAATTTCTCTAACACTCAGGAGTATTTTGGCTTGATCTTATGAGGCCTGAAATTCCATTACTTTACCCTTGCGTGCAAATAAGCAGTGTAATAGTTTCAGCCACTTCTAGCACAGATATTACTTCAATAAAGTGCTCCATTTGTTTTAAAGATCTAAATCAACACTCAATCCATGTATTTTAAAAACTAAACAACCAAAGGACATGTTATATGGCATCAAATCTGGCTTGGAGGTGTCTGTGCTTTGGCTGCTTCTGAAGTCGCCGGTACTCTTTGGCTGAGTTATCGCTTCATAAATCACCCAGGCACTTCCCACTGTTCTCTCTCCTGTACAGGCAGCACCGCAGGCTTGGGCACCCAAATGCTGGTGGCCTGGCTGGCAGGGCACTTACACTGGGCCCAAACAACCACAGAGATCTGAATGATGCTTTAAATCCCCTGATCCCTAAATCATATGTTTCCATCATGTGGATATATGTGCCGATCAGCTTCGTGGTGTGAAATCAGCAGGCTCAGAGCAGCTTTAATGAAGGTTCATCCGAGGTAAGGCAGTAAAGCTAAAGGCCACATGTTGCTTTTATTGCAATTTTCCCCCTTGCTTGCCATCCTGAGCCAACGGTTCCCTTGGAGCTCTTCATGCCTGCACACACACACTGGCTGCACAGACACACAACCGGCAGTGAGGCTGCCCTGCTCAGCACGCTTAATATTCTGTCTGTGCTGGCATGCTCTTGTCTTGCTTCATAAAACCTGTTGAAAGCCAGTCAATTCATTAATCTTTTGCCAAGAGACGTTAAATGCCAAACAGGGAGAGATGATAATGACTTGACAGTTCATAAGAAAGAGCCTGATCCTGAGAGGTGCTGAGAATTGGGAGCCAGAGAGAAGAGAGGGTGCTTGGCATGCTGCAGGACTCATCTCTTCCACATGCACTGCTCTCTCTCTGCCCCAGCTTGGTACACAGCTTCCAAAGTGAAGCCAGGAAGGTACAAGCATATGATAAAGCCACAAACATGATGCCATTCTTTAAGGAGGTCTCAGTAGTCTGACCAGTCTGACACATCCCCCTGACAGAGTCAGGTTGCAGAGGAGTTAGCTGGGCTGATGACTGAGAGGAGAAATTAGGAACAACTCAGTCTGTTGCCAACATGAAGCCAACTCTTCTCTGTGCCTGTGGCTAACTGACAGAAAAAAGCCCTGACAGTGGAAACTGCAAATCATTTGCAATGAGTACACACCTGCACTGCTTGGTCCAGCTTTAGACTGCACCATCACTAGTGCTGAGGCTGCAGGCAACACTCAGAGGCTTGCTGCAGCTGAACTTCCACAGCTTTGACACCTCTTCTCCACCCCATGTCTGAGAGCCAACTGTGGCACTGGGAAGGCAGGAGGAAGCAATACTGCCAGCCTCGGGCAATTGGGCAGCATGAGTCAGGCTGCAAAAAGGCAGAGTTTCAGTGAAAGCTTGTAGGTTTAGAGATTCAGTGAAAGCTTGTAGGTTTAGAGAACAATCGTTGCTGGAGCATTTTTATTTGAATTTCAGATCCTGAGATTTTAGGGCTCAGACTTTTTGAGCCTTTCTGAGCCAGCATCATGCTGGAGGTTATAAATATTTAAAGAACCAAGGAGAGAAGAGATATCTTCACATGGTTGCATGACTCGAGGAACTGGAGCTTTACTAATGAAACTGCAGTAATCACAAGACTTGTGTGAAGCTAATCAGAGTGGATACCACTGAGGTCAAGCACTGCTTCCAAAGGGTCCCACTGGTTCCAGGGCAGTTAGTGATGCTGAAGTGATGCACTAAAAATCAAGTGCACCAGCCTCCTTGCTGCACAGGAGAAGCGGATCAATACTGAATTAGAGGTGGATAAGCTGCATTTAACTATATTTAACAATACCACTGATAGCACTTAAACTTATTAGGTATCAATTATCCCTCACTTTCACAGCAGCTTGCCTCCGACTCACATTTTGATTGTGTTTGATTGCTCCAGCCAGATCCCATGATAGGGCTGATGCTGTTCTGTCCCTCAGCTCATGAAATCAGAGTCTAATTTTGTGGAAACTTTTTTTTTCCTGAGTCATTCGTCAGTCCTAAATCCCCAAAATGAACCCAATCTGACAAGGACCTTTTACTTTTTTGGATGATTTAAAGTGTCTTTCCCTGCTTAGTGCTTTGGCATCCTCTCCAGTTTGAAGATAGAACTAAAAAGTTTCATAGAAAAGCTGGCCTGGTGATTTCCAGTCACCAGGTATTTCTAACAGGCTTTATAGGGCAAGTGCAGTTCTCTGCAGTGGGGGCTGTGAGCAGACATCCTGCACAGTTTTGCAAAATGATCCCCTGGAACACATGTGGTGTAAAAGGCACCACATGGCCTGTCCTCCTCCTCCTCATGTGAAGAGTGTCAGGTTAGTCAGTGAGCATTCTCCACTGTATGCATTCCTCAAAGGTTATCTGCAGACAGAGCCTTTCAAACTCACTGCTGCTCATGGCATTCCATAAAGCAGGTCACTTCTGATGGTAAGAGAGGATAACCCCAGTTTCAGAGTGCTGTGATACTCCTGGAGCCACCCTTCAGGGTATTGTCCTCTGCTCATTGGCATGTTTGGTGGAAGAGGAGAGGATGATAGTAACTGAAGCTTGTGGCCTGTCCTGCTGATCTTCAGCTCTTCAGCAGGAGTGGGTGCCTAGAGTGGCCTGTCCTTTCTTGCACCTCTAATCTGTCTAAACCCTAAAGAAGTACAACCTGACAATGGACAGCAGCAGTCACATTTGGGTTGTGATAACACGCAAGCAGCTCCATGGCCCAAGCTGCAATAACTGCCCTGTGCAGGTGGAAGGTGGTGTTACAGCCCAGCTTTGCCTCCCTGGACAACCAAAAGTGCCCTTGATGGGTGCCTTCTATCTCCTTAGTAAGTCCTGGGGGGAAGACTGCAGTTGGAGAGTGCCTGTCATTTCTGGAAGGCTTGTGATCATCATTCCTTGGGCATGAGGTCCCTGCACATCTTCCCAGAGACCGTGGAAAAGCAAAGGACTGACAGCATGCACACCTCAGTGAAGGAGGGAAGGTGAGTGAGCATCTTCTTCTGGTCTTGCCTGGTCTTGTGGGTGGAAGCAGAAAGAGGTGCAGTGCTCAGGCATCGAGAAAGCACAATTCAGCTTGAACCAAATTTGTGCAACTGTAGGTAAAACAGGAGCCAGGGACTAGAGGAGCATCCCCATCACCCACAGACAGGCCACTTCCTTGATTTGAACCCAAAGAGCCTGTTTCTCCTCTGGGAGGTGCTCTGCCAGCCCAGATCTATTCCATTTATCCCCTTTCCAGGAAGGGCTGTCCTGCCTGGTGTCAGCATTCAGGAGCAGGAGAGAGGCTTTGCAGTAAGAACAGGCAGCATTGCTGAAGCCCAAGTGTAAAGCAGCCTCAATACTCTCACGTTGAGAGTAGAAATACCCACACTTTGTAGAGGAGAGAACCAGTTTTTTGCTGTTCATTCGATCTTGCACACAAACTGTGGGGTCTGCCTCTGCCCTTTGCAGGGTGTACCCAGATGTGCCCAATCTTCAGCCAAGGTTCTGGGCAAGCCAGCGATTTCTCTCTCCCCGCATGGAGCATGCTTCTGTGGCCAAATGCACCCCCCCAAGGTAAGGGAGCAGGAGGATTCCCCTGCCTGGGTCTGCACCAAAGCACTGCCAGTGTCTTTTGCTCTGCATTCTTTGGGATCAGCTCTTTGGCTGGCAAATGGAGCTGGGGGATGTGGGGGATGCGCTGGGCGGCTGCCAGGAGGGATGTAACACCACGGAGCAGCCTGGGTTTCCTGGGTACACCCTGTCTTGCAGCTATCTGCAGCTCAGGAGTATTTGGATCAGCCTCTCCCGGAGTGCTGCGAGTGCAGAGCCTCAGCCCGGCCTCTTTCTGGCAGACTTGTTTATCTGGGTGTTACATCGCTTGAGGCCAAGGCTTAGTTTCTGTTGTACTTGTGCCAGTGTACACAACCCTGGCAGCTTTCGGCACATGGGAGGAGTGTCATTTTATCCCAAGTCTCCCTCGGGAACTGATAACTGTTTAACAGAAGATCAGGGAGAGGATGGAGCAACTGGAGGGGTCCCAGCGCAGGGGGAATGTACCCTGGGAGCAGGAAGCAAAGCCTGGACAGAGAGTTTATGAATAATAAACTGAGGGGCTTTACATTTTCAGTTTTATGATTTGGTGGTGGTAGTGGTGGTTAGCTCCAGACTCGGATTAATGAATCCCCTGCAGCTATTCTGCTTTGACTAGATCTGGCAAAGATTATGTTAGAGAGAAAGGGAGCAGGGGGGGACGGAGGAAGAAAAAGCACCACCTATCAGCGTGCTCATACAGGTGGGAGCTAAAAGGTGTAACCTGATGAGACAATGCAAGCCCTGCACAGTCCCTCTGGGTCTCTTAAACAGAGATAAAATAAGCTCTTTGGAGCTTCCCAAAAGTACATTGTGCTATGGAAAGTGTTAGGAGTTAATTATGCAGCAGGCAAAGGAAGCGAAGGCATCAGGCTGAACACAAAGTTTTGCACCCGAAGCAGCTCTGGGAAGCTGAAAGCAGAGTTTTGCACAGTGGGATGCAGAGCCCAGATTTCACCTCTTGTCATGTAATGTGCATGCACATCTGCAGTGCAAGGTAGATGCTCTTTAGCTTGGGCAGTCTCCTAAAGACCTAGGTCTCAGGGCACCTTTGAGCCCTATTTATTGCAGCAGAAGCACACTGAGCACTCAGCAGATCATCTGTGACAGATCCTCTTCAAAGACTCAGGTGGCAGAATGTGACCTGTTGGCCACAGAACCCCCTGTACTGAAATCAAACTCCCTTACCTTGGGCGATTGGGACCCAGGAATATTGCAGAGCATGTTTTTTTTTTGCATGGGGCAATTTTCAAACATAGCCAAAGCAGAGAAGCAAAAGGTGAAAATTAAGAGACTCACAATCTTAATGCTCAGTGTTTGGTGGTGGCCACGAAACCTGGAAGAAATTCAGCAAACCCTACCGACTGCTCTGCCCTCTGCTCACATCTGTTCACAATTCACTGCTACCTGCCAAACAATTAAAACCAGCAACCTGTTTTATTAGCTGTCACATCCCATAAAACACTGCAGGGCCCTTCATCAGCAGCTGACACCCTGTCAATAACAGCTTCCTAAGCTGAAAAAAAAAAGAATGTTCCCAATGTTATTTCAATGTCTGGCTCTCAGAGGTTTATCTCTAGTGCCCATCACAGGAGTATTCAAGCACTCAATGCAAGGTTAACAACTTTACAATTAAGGATGTGAAAGATATATAGACACTGGTTTTCATCCCACCCTGAGTTTGAGAAATCCAGGTCTTAGAGGCTGGATTGTTCTATGACTGGCCAAGGAGCAGTGCACCAGTTGAGCTTTGGGAGGGCAAGTGAGTGGCCTTGAAATAATTAGGCTTGGGAGATAATCAGCTGAAAGCTCAGAAGGGCACCTCTCCCTGCTGAGAACTGGGAAAACTGGGGAATGGCACTAGAATGCTTTTCCTTATTTTTTGTAGTCTAGGAAGTGAGAAAATGGGGAAAGAAATTATATCATTGCACAGCAACATAAATGCCAGAGGCTCAGGGCAGAGCTCATTGCTGTCTACAACTACCTGAAGGGAGGTTGTAGCCAGGTGGGGTTGGTCTCTTCTGCCAGGCAACCAGCAACAGAACAAGGGGACACAGTCTCAAGTTGAGCCAGAGGAGGTCTAGGCTGGACGTTAGGAGGAAGTTGTTGTCAGAGAGAGTGATTGGCATTGGAATGGGCTGCCCAGGGAGGTGGTGGAGTCACTGTCCCTGGAGGTGTTGAAAAAAAGCCTGGCTGAGGCACTTAGTGCCATGGTCTGGTTGATTGGCCAGGGCTGGGTGCTAGGTTGGACTGGCTGATCTTGGAGGTCTCTTCCAACCTGCTTGATTCTATGATCCTATGATCATACTAACCAAATGAGTGGACACAGACAGTTATGTGTCTCCGTGAAGCTCTGTGACTAGGTACAGCTAAAAGATAACTTCTACATACTAAGTATGAGATCTGGCACTGCTCAGCCCTCTAACAGTTTGTGGAACTTATGAAGGCTTCATGGGAAAATTATGCCCAGGATATTCAGATGCTGCCCCTGCCCTTGCTTGTGGCACTGTTGGCACCATGCTGATGAATTCACTGGACATTGGGCTATGGCTACTTAGCCTTGGCTGTTCCTATCCTGCTACCAGTGCTCCACTCCAGTAACTGTGAAGTGTTTAAAGCATCCAGTCTGAAACAGATTGATCCCTTCAGCACAATCCAAACTCTGATGAGGCTGCCAAATTCTGCCTGTTTTACCTCTCACAGGAGCAGGGAGACTTCCCACAATGTTTCCTTTCTGAAATGTGCTTTTCAGGGTTTTAAAAACCTGTGTCCACCTCTGTTTGAGAATATGATGCCCAAGGCTTAAATAAAAGTAGTCAAGATTGAAATCAGCATTTTGAAAACACACAGATTTATCAGATTTTAGAACTTCCACATTCTTAGACCTGAAACTCTGAGATCTGAAAACCTGGAGACTTTTTGCCTTGTTTCATTTAATAGAAAGGGGATACACTTTTCTTATTTTTTAAATGCAATGCCAAATTCAGTCCAAAAGACAAATATTTGCCATGTCCTGCATGCTACACCACCACAGAGTGATGAGCCCTGCCCCATGAAGCTCACAGTTTAAGTAGACCAAAGAGAGATGAAATATGTTCAAGATCAAACCCTAACTTTGGTGCCAAATCCGCAGATGGAGCCCAGGCCCTTTGATTCAGAACTTCTGGATCAAATAGCTGCTCATTCCAGCCATCTCTCCTGACATGTTCTTTCATTTTCCATCCAGGCCTTATTTTTCAGGAGCTAACATTGTGTTCAGTGCAGCTGTTTCATTGCACAGGTACTTTCTATCTGGCAGAAGATAATCTGTGATTGAATCGACTGGGATCAAACAAAGCAAAAGGAGAAGGAAATCAGATATGAAAAATCCTGTTAAACACCTCCCAAGTGCCAAGAGCTGGCAATTTGTAAGTGATGGCTGCACCTCTGATCTCACAGGGGTTGCAATCACATGCCTGAGCTCTGAATGGGGGCCATGGCACCGTGTATGTTTCAGGATGAAAACTGGTTGCTTTGCTGGCAGTCATCTCAGTTTCACAGATCTGCTTTCAGATATGTTTTCAGCATTCTTATACCATGGTGAGCTAGTGTGGGTGAAAACTGCAGGTCAAATTCAACCTAGTGCTACCAGCACTCTATCATCAGGTCTAGCAGCAGGAGCAAAAGCAAGGGCAGAATTTAGATCTGAATGGCAGGTTTGCACTTATATCAGATTTGTTATAAATGCAGATTTTTGTCACTGTATAATTCCTGGCAATTTTCCCAACTACCTGATATTTTGACCCTATTTTCCTCCCAGGGATCATGACCTACTTTCAGTGAATGGCAGTTTGAAAAAGTATCATAGAATAAAAAGTATCATAGAGTCATCCAGGTTGGAAGAGACCTCCAAGCTCATCCAGTCAAACCTAGCACCCAGCCCTGTCCAATCACCTAGACCGTGGCACTAAGTGCCTCATACCTCCCTGGGCAGCCCGTTCCAATGCCAATCACTCTCTGGCAAGAACTTCCTCCTAACATTCAGCCTAGACCTGCCCTGGCACAACTTGAGACTGTCCCCTTCTTCTGTTGCTGGTTACCTGGCAGGAGAGCCCAACCCCACCTGGCTACAGCCTCCCTTCAGGTAGTTGTAGCCAGCAATGAGGTCTGCCCTGAGCCTCCTCTCCTCCAGGCTGCACACCCCCAGCTCCCTCAGCTTCTCCTCACAGGGCTGTGCTCCAGGCCCCTCCCAAGCTTTGTCACCCTTCTCTGGACACATTCCAGTATCTCAACATCTCTCTTGAATTGAGGAGCCCAGAACTGGACACAGCACTCAAGGTGTGGCCTGAGCAGTGTTAAGTACAGGGTTTCTTGGTCACTTCTCATCACAGCTCTATTTTATTCCAGAGTAGCTTCTCCATAAAGATATCCCCCCCACCACCAGGAGTGCCAGGGCCTGTTTGGCATAGCAGGGAGTGGTTTAATGCTCAGACCTTTGCAACTCCTTCTTGTTCCAAACCTTCCTATAGAACTGCAGACACAGCCTGTGCATCTGAGACTCCAGTCAAGTCAGAGTTAGCACAGGACATGGCACACCCTGCTTTAACAGCAGGATTGAGGTAGAATGATGCTGAATGATCTCTGTAGCAGGCAGACCTCTTTTAATAGAACCATAGTTTTCTGCTGGTGTACATTCATGTACTTGCAGTTGCATGCAGTTACCCACAGGTCTGAAAACAGACACAAAAACTGGCTGTGGTGAGAAAAAAAAGACAAATGAAAACAAAGGAAATTCCTGGTTCTGGGTGTTTCTTTTTTGGGGGGAGAGCCTTGGCTGTAGATGTTTCCAAAATCCCTTGACAAACTATTGCAAAGGCAGATTCCTTGATCTAACTTCACTGATCCCAGAGGAACACGTGGTACCAGGTCTCTAGTCCTAGAGGCAGTTTCAAAAGAGCCTGAAGGCCATTTCAATGGGATGTGATTTTTTTCCTCTGGAAATCACAGCTGGTATGATATTTTCTGTCACATGATGCTCAGCCTCAGCATTTCTATGTCAAAAAGAACAACAGTGGGAATAGTACGGGGAAACCTTGGGCATCTCTTTGAAACTCTAGGCCCTTGGTGATCTTAGCAGGTGAGCTGAGATGAATAGAGCTGCTCCAACAGACATGGGGCACTTGCTCTTTAAGCAGCACACTGGACTGCTGGAGCAGAAGAGGCGGGTGGCAGAAAGCGCTCTTTGATATAATGATATAACGTCCCCTCTCAAACCTCAGGGAGTCCCTTCTCCTAATATTTTTCTTTCTTCGTTTTCAATTCAAACCAAAAGTGAAAACAGAAAGAAAATAACTCTCTTTTCTCTCCTTGCTCCCTTTCCCCCCCACCTCTCCCCTCCTGCTGCTGCGACAGCGATGGGAGGGGAAGCGAAAAGGGGCTAGAGCCACTCAGATCAGTTTCATACACAGGAGAAGTAAGGCAGGAATTATTTTTCTTGTTAGCCTTTTTGTGAGAAGACAGACAACCCTTTCAGCCCAAATACAATATTGTAATTGCTCATATTCAACTGACAGAGGTTCCCAGATGAGCTCCACTGAGGCGTCATTTGCTAATCTGTCATGTTCTATAGCAGCCGGCACAGAGCGCTGTAAAAGTGTCTTCTTCTCTCTAAGTTATTTATATAGTTGGCTGAAAGCGCTTTGCTTGTACAAACTAGAAACTATTAGATTAGACCAGCAGAGACAGCCAGAGGCAATCTTTTTAACAAAGTGAGTGGGATTCAAAGTAGGGCTGGAAAGCAAATATTATTTCACTGGAAGTCTATTAGAGGTAGTTCCCTGGATAACAAATAAGTGCTTTGTTAGCTTAGCTTGAAGAAATGCACCGGTCAGGTTGGCAGCAGCTGGGTCTAATGGTAAACTGTGTGATAGCAGATGATAACTCTGTGATCAGTGTAACATGTAAGCCCATTTTGCTCCCCCTTCCTTCATAGCCTGCCGCATCCCTGGGTTGACTTATTTGAAGTGCATGTCGGAACTTAGCAGCTGGGGATAACTCCGTTTGTTTTAAAACTTCTCATCATAACACACCCCCACACACACGAAAAGAAAGTCTGTAGATTCAGCCTATCAGAAAGCAAATATTGCTCTCACCAGGGAAAGCTAAAAGGTTGTCCATGTTGGAGTGCTTCAATAGAACTAGAATCTGGGCTCAAAGCAAGTTTCAGACGTAAAGCTCATGACGACAAACAGAAGCTCAGAGTCTCTGTTAAGGGAGATTAAAGCAGACTGATAAAAATACACAAAACAAGTCACATACACTATTAGCTGCTAATTCTGGCAAGTATCACTTTCAGTCAACCCCAGGGACAGCTGCCTTCGATGATGGATAATATGATTGTGCTTTGGTAGAGGACAAAATGTCCCTGTGCTGTAAATCCATATGAAAGAGTGATTCCTAAAAGCAAAAACATGACTGTATAACACCTTGGGATCTATTTCTTTATATGAGAGGTGCTTCATCCATGTAAGAGGTTGTTTTTATTTATTATTAATAACCACTTGCCTGCTTGGAAATTCCCTGTTTGAAGCTTCTAGTCTGAGGGATCAAAAATCAAAAGCTCTGGTTTCCTGTGTAGTAAAGTGGATGAAAATAAGGCAAACCATGGGACAGGTAAAATAGTAATGTGAAGACAACGAATTTTTGCAAAGCAGGTTGTTTCTGACTGTGGTCTGGAGGGCTAGCAACACCAGAAGGCTTCCCAAAAGGTCGTTACTCAACCCCAATTCCTTGTGTTCACATGCAAGACTGGCTCTAGGATGGATACAACAGGAATGGTGGGCGACCCAAAAGAGTCAGGGAAACCATGGCCCTGTGTCCTGCTAGATTGCACCCAGAAGAACTGGATTTCCCCTTGGGAAATGTGTGATCCAACCTGTTGCAGGGGATGGCAAGGGGCCGTTCGCTCCACGTAGCTGCTGGAGCAATTGGATGTGGCAGCAGGCAGTGCACTCTGCCCCTTTTCTAAAGGGAAGACCCAAGGCTATACTAAGTCTTCACCTGACTATCACGTTTTAAACTCTGGGTACCCTCAGTATGTGTCCCAGAGGCAGATTCATCTCCAAGGTGAATGCAAACCCTCTCCCTGCGCTCTCTCCACATCCATCTAGCTTTTCCCATCCCAGTAGGCTGCAGGGCAACTAATCAACTAACTCTTGCTTGCTCCACAGTTTGTCTTCAGCTCCCTGTGTCTGATTCTTGGGACTGACCGTACAGCTCTGTGCTGGAAACCTGTAACTTGCCAGCTCTGCAGTAAGAGAACAGGTAACATGGTTACACTCAAGGTAAGGCTTCAAGTTCATGCAGGCAAGCTGTTAAAAAGATCAATGGCCACTTAGCATGCCTTAAAAAGCCAGGTGAAATAGATGTTTTTACCAACACCCTCCAACATCTCACCAAGACTATTTACTCAACCTTCAAAACTCATGCAAATTGATAATTATCTGGACCCTGTCCCAAGGCAGCCAACACTTACTCAGAGGAGAAAGTGCAAAACCTGCCCAGCCTGCTCGCACTCCAGCACTCTTACATGCATTTTTGGGAGAAACATTTAACTTTCCTAGCCCTGCTGTAAAACTTTGAGGAAGTTTGCCCTTTTGCCCTTTCCTTTCCCTGTATCCAAAGCCAGGGTTAAAAAAAAAAAGAGTAAGACAGCAAGTCTCAAAGAGGACCCTTGCTTTGTGTTTCTTGGGGAAGGGGAAATAACAAGCAGGAGATTTTGCAGAGGCAAAAGGCAGTGAAAAATGCAGTACAGAATTACCCATAAGTTGTGCAGGTGAAAACCACCAGCCACTCATTAATACTCTCAAGTGATTTAAAAAGCTAGGGATTCCCAGGGACACACCTGAGTTGTACTTTGCCAAAGGAGTGGGAAGAAACAAGGTCCCCTCCCAAGCCTCTCCTACACAGTGGCATAGCCCCAATTCCTCCATCTGCCAAAGATCCAAATTGTGCATCCCTTCCATTTGCCATTCACCTCTCCTAGCTCTACTCCCCAGTAATGACAGGTTAGCCTTTCTGTTGCTGGAAGCAGGCAGCTCAACTGCAGCTCCCTTTGATCATCCCTCCCCACTCTTCCCTCAGGGCTGCATTTTCCTAAGGGAGAAGGGGGCGAGGGTACAGCCGTGTCACCAACTCCCTCTGGAACAAGCCAGGCAAGTTTTGTTATCTGCAGGGAGGTTTCTCTCTGTTTAGGAGGATGAAGGCTTCTCCAGTTTGACTAGAAGCCCTTGCCTGCTGGTAAAAACCACACTTCAGTAGCCTGGCACACCTGGCTCAATGTGCTGTAAGTAGCTGTTGAAGTTTCTGCATGCTCAAAGCATCCTATGGGTGCTGGTAGACCCATAGCAGGTGGAAGAGACTTGGAGGGTTTGGGGACACATGAATGGAAGTCCTTCTTCTTCCTCTGTAACAAAGCCTTTGTTCAGTTCTTCACAAAGTGCCAAATGTCATCTCTCTCCTCCATAAGAAGGTGACAATCACAGCACATTTCTTTACAGACCAGGGGCCGGAAAAGGGAGTTTACTCTTGGATTTGTCTGCTGTGGCAAAGAGTCACCATGTGTGACTTGGCTTTTGCAATTGCTCTTGCTTATGCTTTGGCTCCTTTACAGGTTATCAGGGGATCTGCTACATAGGAAAAGCTTCAGATGATCCAAGTGATCCAAAGGCACATGAAGGAAGAAAATGCCCAGGGGACAAACATGTGCCCTGAAAAGCTAAATACTTTCTGGGCCAGTCCTCAGCTGGTAGAAGTGATTGCATTTGCACAGCAGTAAATGTAGGCAGACTTAGGCTGCTGGGATTTACTCTTCTACTTACTTTCTTCTTTCTACTTTTTTTTTTCCAGTTCAAAGTTCATCACAGGTCTCCCTTTCCCAACTATGCATCTGGAGGTGGATCCCAAAACCCTGATCATAGGGTTGTGATCCTGTAAGACACTTCAAACGCATCTGGGCAGGCTTCTGGCTGAAGGGCAGTGGTTATGAACACCTCAACACAGGGTCCAACCAGCCTGGAACATCTACTGTGTTCTCAGCAGGCTGCACTGAGCAAACAGGATACAAAAGCATCTGCTCAGAGCTCAGCACAAGAGCCCGGTCAAGACAGTGATGCTTGCCTTTGTGCTTCCAGTATGAGGCCAGCTTAAGCAGCTTGCTGATGTATGGATTTATGCAGGAGGTGGATTCTTAGTTTTTATTTCTTTCCTGTATTCTGGTTGCCTTTCTCTTTCTTTTGAGCGTAACTCATGATTACAGAAACTTGATGTCCTGTGGGGGCAAGGTGGGGCTGAAATTTAGTTTAGTGCACATGTTTCATTGACACAGGCTAGCAGTAGAGTGGGAATTCAAAGGCATTTGTCCAGGCTGGCAAAAGAAATTTTGTCATGTTAACACTTTTTCCCTCTCCCCTTTTTTTCCCCTCAGTATGGTTTTGTTTCTTTAGCAGCAACTCTTTCCCTTCCTAGACCTGCCTTACTCTCTTTAGACCAGCTGAAGGCAGGCTGTAATGTTGTTAATGCAGCTCTGATCTATACAAGGCAGCAGCTGAGGCTGGTGATATATTGCAATCTTTATTGCCCTGTTACTCCCATTGTCTCAAGTGCTTCTCCAGATCGATGGTGAAATTCCTCTGCTTTAGTGGCCATAAGCTGGGAGGCCACTCATTCACCAGCCATGTGATGAGCTGAGCTGTCACAGGTTGTACTTATGGATGCTCAGCCTACCAAAAACGTCACACAGATCCATTCTGAACAACTGGGCAGGAGAAGAGTGGAATGAATTCCTGCTGATGTCAGACAGAACACCCCCTCCCATTAATTACATTTGGAATCCCTTCTTCTGAGTGGATCTGGATCCTCTCCTCACCATCAGGTTCTCACAATTGCAATGTGATAAAAATCATGGAACAGAAATAATTCAGATGGAGTTTAAGATAAGTCTGTTCAGGAGAATGAAAACTTTATTGTGAAGTAGTAAGGATGCTGATAGGAAAATGACTTTGAATGTTAGGCTTCAGGATCTTTATGCTAAAGCCCTCAGATTCACAGAGTCTCAAAAATTTTATTGTGCCATTACATGTGTCATGAGACTTTAAGACTCAATCCCTGTTTAGTGCTTTAGCACAGAGCATCTCCTCCACGCAAATACCACTCTTACTAGCTTTTTGTCCTCAAACTTCAAGACTGAGTTCACTCTTTTCCTAACCACCCACCTATGCAGTCAGCTAATTCAAATCTGTTCCAGCCGTTGCATAGTTCCACCACCACCATGTCCACAGTATAGTCTCATTCTCTGCCTTCTCTTGTGCTTTTCACCTCTTCTCAGGCTTAAAACACAGCTGCTATAGGAATTCTTTATTTATCATTCTACATTTACAGGGAATAAAACTATTACTGACATTAACTACCTCACTCTCAACTAGATTTGGCATTGAGAGGATGGGAGTGAAGTGAGAGAGGAAGAGGTCAATCCACTGTTCACAGAAAAGAGGGACACTGAGGGTTAGCTGCTCTTCTTTCCCCTCCAACCTCAGGAAAAATGTCTCCTGAAGGAATCCTTTTTCACAGTGAAACAGAATCTCAGCTTTCAATTGAGAAACTTACAATAGAAAAGCAATAATAATCCCTAACTCCCAACAACTGCAGCCATCGCTATACAATGTTGGATGCATTGAGAGTCTAAATCAGCAGAACTTTTAGGAGGTTTTCCTGGTCGTTTTGGTCATGATGATAAGAAATTGCCAGGTTTTAACATGGCTTTAAAGTTGTTTATGCTTTGAAAATATGTTTCTGGTCTGGAAATTCTTCTTTTTATAGAAAAATGATGTTCCAAATTCCAGGGAAGGGTGCAACTGTGCAGCAAAGAGGTGGCAAAATAGCTTGGAACAGCTTAAGATGGGCCAAGAAGATGGGCCATGGGAATGATCAGAGGGCTGGAGCATCTCTGCTATGAGGACAGACTGAAAGAGTTGGGGCTGTGCAGTCTACAGAAGAGGAGGCTCCTTCTTGTGGCCTTCCAGTGCCTGAAGGGGGCTACAAAAAAAGCTGGGGAGGGACTTTTTAGGCTGTGAGGGAGTGACAGGACTAGGGGGAATGGAGCAAAGCTGGAGGTGGGGAGATTCAGACTGGATGCGAGGAGGAAGTTGTTGAGCAGGAGAGTGGTGAGAGGCTGGAATGGGTTGCCCAGGGAGGTGGTTGAGGCCCCATGGCTGGAGGTGTTTAAGGCCAGGCTGGCTGAGGCTGTGTGCAGCCTGCTCTAGGGTAGGGTGTCCCTGCCCATGGAGGGGGTGTTGGAAGTAGATGATCCTTGTGGTCCCTTCCAACCCTGACTGATTCTATGATTCTAAGATGCAAAAGGAGGAAATTGGTAATTGATAATGTAAAATCTTCCACATGAAAGGAAAAAAATAAGGGCACCAACATGAAATTAAAGCAATGACTAACTCTTCAGGCAGAGATGTGATGAAGCCAGATTCAGTGAGATTGGTCCCATGAGGCCTTCAAGAAAAGACTGGATGAGGCACTCACTGCCATGGTCTGGTTGACTGGATAGGGCTGGGTGCTAAGTTGGACTGGATGATCTTGGAGGTCTCTTCCAACCTGGTTGATTCTATGATTCTATATGGGCTGCAGGATAGAGAACCTTGTGAATAAAACTGCAATCATCTTATCCTGATGTTGTTTCCTTGCGCAGCATGTGTGCCACAGGGTACCAGGAGGAATTGGCCTGAGAGGTTATTAGAGGAAAGATGCAGAAGAGGCTGATGGACTGGAAAAAGACTCCCCTATAGGAACAAATCTAAGTGCCAGCACAGACGAGAGACGGCAGTAGATTGAATGACGTTGTGTGCGTTGGGAGAGCTTCAATTACTTAATTAAGGAAACGATGATACCGAGAGCGGGTTGAAGAGAAAAGCTCTCTCATTTGGATTCATTTCACTTTATATCTTTTTGGTGAAAGATGGAAATAAAAACGGAAGCAGACATGAAATTTAATAATGTTATTGCTAGAAACCAAAATGAGGATTCTGGGGGGGGGGGGGGGGGGGGGGGGGGGAAATACTGGGAATGAATTAAAACTGAGGCATAAAATGCTTTAAAAAAGGCAAGAGAAAAATGGCCAGGCAGAACCTAAATAATTCATTTATTTCCAGCAGTGGAAGAGTATTAAAAAGCAAGGTACAGTGATTACAGCAGGCAACTGGGAGCTGGGGGTCTTGCATTTTATTTCTCTTCCTTAACATGTCATTCCATAAGTCAGTCTGTCCATGCTGCAGCATAGCTGATACTTCCTCGTATGACAGTGATGCAGTTGGACTTAATTTGCTGATGCCCTGTAGCTGTAAATTGTTATGAATTGGCAGAAATCACTTGAGATTTAAAGATGAAGTTATCTTTCTGCTAGCAGCTTGGCTACCAAAACAAACTCTCCATTGAACTCCCCCAAAGAAAATGCAGCTCCCACTGAAACTTCACTTTCCATATCTCACTCCGGGAAGGATTTTCTCTTGTGAAGTGATACTTCTAATTGAATACCTCCCTCCAACTCCCTGGCGTGAGCATAGCTTCTGGGTGAGCGGTGTGAATTGCCTCTCTCCTGTTCATAAAGTTGAATCAAAGCTTCAGTTAACTCTATTATTGTTATACTTTCCCTTGCAGGCCTCAATATCGTCTCACATCCGAAGGCTGCGGGCAATCACAGGTGTGCCAACGAGATGAGCTCTCTACTTGGCCCTTCCCAACAGATTCCTGACACTTGGACAGGAGGAAGATAAGAGCTGTGCTGATCTGCTGGGCAACGCTGGCACCTGCCAGTAGAGGCTGACAGTGGTCTACACACAACCTCTGCACACAGTGTCTCACCTTGCAGAAGCAAGTGTTACAACTCAGTGAGCTTAGACACTTGCATACCTTTAAAACATCACATTTGCCTTCACTCTGTGAGCTGCTTTCCAACATGTATTTTTGGAAGATGCTTGTTGCCCTTCACAGAATCACAGAAACATCCAGGTTGGAAAAGCACCTCAGGATTGCCAAGTCCAACCTAGAACCCTACCCTACAAGATTCACCTTAAACCATATCCCTAAGCACCACATCCAAGCAACCCTTAAACACATCCAGGGTGGGTGACTCCACCACCTCCCTGGGCAGCTCATTCCAGTACCTGACCACTCTCTCCATAAAAACCATTTTCCTTATGTCCAATCTAAATCTCCCCAGCCTCAGCTTAAGGCCATTCCCTCTTGTTCTGTCTCCAACTGCCTGTGAGAAGAGACCAGCAGCAGTCTCTCCTCAATATCCCTTCAGGTAGTTGTAGACAGCAATGAGGTCTCCTTCTGATAGGTAATTTTTAGCTAAGTGGGGAGGCCTTTCTGAGCAGACAAATATGCCCATAAGACCTACAGAAGTGCACTCAACTACATGTTCAAGTCAGTCCAGATACACATGCAAATAAGGTACACCAAAGCAAAAACTGCTATGGTACTGATGTTGCTGCTGCACATCAGAGAAGCCATATGAGAATTTGGTTGTCCATGATGATGTGGATAATCAGTTACCAAAGAGGACTGCAAATTCTGAGAGATACAAACGGTCTGTGGTGCATTGCCCTGCCAAGCTCAGTTGCTGATTCTGGATTCAAATTGCTAAAATCAGCACAAATGTTATTGTTGAAAGCCACAGGCTGTGGTTTGTGCAATGACAGAGAAACCTCAGAAAGTTTGGAGGTTTCCAGTCAGCACCCGAAAGTTTGGCTCTTTCTCCAGCTTTGGCCAACCAACTGAACTACTACTGTTTCAAAATGTTCAAGTAGTAAACTCTGCAGAGCAAGCTGCTTCACAAGGTTTCTCAAATTCATGGGTTTCATCAGAGGACAGAAAGCTTCAAGATCACTTCTTTCTTTGATATATCTTTGCTACCTCCGTGACTTGTTTTTATGATTACCATGTCACACTGGCACAGGTTGCCCAGGGAGGTTGTGGCTGCTCCCTCCCTGGAGGTGTTCAAGGCCAGGTTGGATGAGGGCTTGAGTGACCTGTTCTAGTGGGAGGTGTCCCTGCCTATGATGGGGTGTTGGAACTAGATGATCTTTGAGGTGCCTTCCAATCTACTCCATTCTGTGATTCTATGTCATCCTGAGAAACCTGTGATGGCAATGAGGTTCAACTGCAGCAGGTTCTATCCAATCCTAGGTACACAACCCTTCTCAAGAAGAGCTTCCAATCTTGACAAACCTGACATCTTAAAGAGCAGGAAATGAACTAACTTCACTTCAGTCGCATGGGGAGATGACAGCACTTGCCTAAGATTGTGACTGAGATTGGTGGCAGAGCCAGGGACTGAAGCAGATGTCTGGCAGCCAGCATATCATTGCTGAAACTCTTCATTTTCTCCTTTTGCCACTGAAGAGTCACATAATGATAGGGGTTGGAGGGGACCTCCAGAGATCAGCAGGTCTGACCCCCACCAAAGTAGGATCACCTAGGGCAGGCCACACAAGAACTCACCCAGGCAGGCTTTGAAAGTCTCCATAGCAGGAGACTCCATAACCTCTCTGGGCAGCCTGCTCCAGGGCTCTACCAGCCTCACTGTAAAGAAATGTCTCCTCATGTGGAGGTAGAACCTCCTGGCTTCTAGCTTGTACCCACTGCTCCTTGTCCTATCACTGGGCACCCCCAAAGAGAGCCTAGCACCTTCATCCTATCACAGTCTCACAGTATCACAGTATTATCAGGGTTGGAAGAGACCTCACAGATCATCAAGTCCAACCCCTTACCACAGAGCTCAACCCACCCCTCAGATATTTATAGACATTAATAAGGTACACTCTCAGCCTTCCCAAGACTAAACAGCCTCAGTTCTCTCAGTCTTCACAGGAGATGTGTTCCAAGCCCACAGCCATTCTCATAGTTCTCTGCTGGACTCTCTCTGGCAGATCCCTTTTTATCTTGAAGTGAGGAGCCCAAAACTGGAGACAATATTCCAGGTGTGGCCTCATCAGGGCAGAGCAGAGGAGGAGGAATCACAAGTACAGCTGCTGAGAGTCGGCTTCCAGAAGAAATAATTGCCTGAGAGACTTTTAAACTTCAAAGCAAATGCTAGTTTAGTTTTGAACCATGGTTAAGGTCATTTCCAGATTGGTAGGAATGCAGTTGACTACTCCTGATTCAGAACAGCAAACATCAGCAGAGCGCTGGCAATTAACCAGTTTGTTAACAACTGCTCTGCTGGAGAGAGTCTGGGGCAACTGTGCAGGAAGGGGAAGGAGGCAGTTCACGGTAAATTTTACTGAACATCTCAGCACTGAGTCTGATAAATGGTTTCTGAAGGATTTTTCTGAAGTATCTGGGACTCTGAGGGGAGAAAACATTTCTCAGCCCAGATGCTGTGAGCCGGAGTATCCTACCTGCAACACCAGATGTCAAAGCACAAAGATAAAGGGGGGTTGGTTCTTATAGAGGAGCACAAAAGCAGCCTCTCTGTGGCAATCATTATTGTTCACACACCTTAAGCTGGGACAAAAGTCCTGCAATTTCTGTGTGGGGGAGAAGAGTCTTAGACACCCATTCTTAAAAACTAAGTAGAATTAAGGAGGTTTTCCTCTGCAGATTGCCAAGAGCAGCACTGAGATCTTTAACTCCAGCATACAGAACAGGGTTTCTGCTGAGAGCTCAGCTGAGCACCCTCCTGAAAATTCAGCCTGATTGTGTGTGACTAATCAGCTGAGTTTTGGTGAATTTGGAACAAAGAGAAATATACTTTTTAATTTTAATTATATGGACTATGCACTCTTTCCTTCCTCATAGACACAGACTCCAGTGCTGGCAAGTAAAATCTATTTTTATGGCCTCTAAACAGGTCTTTTCCTTTCAGTGAATCTGCACTCAAACTGATGGAACTTCTAAGTAGCAGAAAACTAAATTTGTGCTTTTAAACCTCTGCTCCTTATCTTACAAGAGGCATGTGGAGATGCTGGAGCATGTCCAGAGAAGAGCTAACAGGATAATCAGAGGGCTGGAGCACCTCTCCTATGGGAACAGACTGAAAGAGTTGGGGCTGTGCAGTCTGCAGAAGAGGAGGCTCCCAGGTGACCTTCTTGTGGCCTTCCAGTGCCTGAAGGGGGCTACAAAAAAAGCTGGGGAGGGACTTTTTAGGCTGTGAGGGAGTGACAGGACTAGGGGGAATGGAGCAAAGCTGGAGGTGGGGAGATTCAGACTGGATGTGAGGAGGAAGTTGTTGAGCATGAGAGTGGTGAGAGGCTGGAGTGGGTTGCCCAGGGAGGTGGTTGAGGCCCCATGGCTGGAGGTGTTTAAGGCCAGGCTGGCTGAGGCTGTGTGCAGCCTGCTTTAGGGTAGGGTGTCCCTGCCCATGGAGGGGGTGTTGGAAGTAGATGATCCTTGTGATCCCTTCCAGCCCTGACTGATTCTGTGATTCTATGATTCTATCTTTCAAAATGAAACTTTTATTTTGGCGTAAGAGCTCTTATTTCTAGCTTAAAAAAGTCAATTTAACTTAAAAGACAACTATTCTGAAATAAAAATGCCCATGTGGAAAGGTCTATGGATGTGTAACAGCAGAAGTTTAATTCTCCAATTACAGAATAGAAGTTTTCCTTAGCAAGGATACAAACCATGCACTCGAGTTTCTCTGCAAGGATCAGTAGACAGATGTGCCAGTTTGAGCCTAACTAGAATGTTTTGGTGAGAAGAATTAGATTACAGGCTGTGAAATAGAAACAATGGTGATGTCTACTGCACTCATAGGCTTGCTGAGATGTATAAGAGCGAGAACATAAACATAGATAACAGAGTTGCTTTGTGGGCTGCACCTCTCTCTCTAACCTAACCTGCCATCTGTGTGACTAATCCATCTGCTTCCTAACTCCCCTGGCCAACCTTCCAATCATCCTTGGGCATAAGGCAATGTCTTGGGTAAGGTAGAGCGGTGGGAGGAAGGTGGAAGGGTGGTTGAGAGCCCCCCCCCCGGGGACTCAGTTTTCTGGGAGGGCTGCTGTGTTTCTGTATTACCTTTTAACTTGTCTGTTTCTGTCTATAGCTGTAGAGATTGAAAATACCTGTCTGTACATTGTGCTGAGCTGTAAACATAAAGCTTCATTCAATTCTCCAGAGCTGCTGAGTCTAGTCTGGCTGATATTCCAAAGTGTGGGGGAGGCAGGTAACACCCAAACCATCACACCATGTTGATCTTAAATGGAGAGTAAGAATTAAACCTTGTATTAATGAGAAGGATCAAAGCAATAAATAGAAAAGAGAATGAAGGAGAGATTCCAGGTTGAAGAGACATTTCAGGAGATGTTTCACCTCTAGCTTTTCAGCAATATGCTCACTGTCTTAAGACCAAACTTTGTCTAGATCTATTTCAGAGTAAACCACAGAATATTTATGGATCAAACCATCACAACAGATCAAACTCCAGGTACTCATTTCACTGAACCTCACACACACAAATCCCTTTTCTGATATAAAAATTTACTATCTCTGATACAGAAAGACAACTATAAAGAGGTGACTTTTCTCTGTCTCTCTGAGTTGCTGCTTTTGTCAAGCCTCAGTTTCACTTCAAATGCTTAAATCAAGTTCTGCAGCTAAGTGCAGTCTAATTCTTGTTTTTTGCCAGTTGATCTACTGCCTCAAACACCTCTGAAAAGTCTCAGGACCTTGTATTTGATTTTTTTTTTTCCACTTGAGAGCTAGAAACCAAATTTACTAATCTGGATTTAGATTACTAATCTGGATTTAGACCAATTTAGCTGCAGTTCAGTAATAATTATGAAAGAAAAACCAACCCTTACCTTGCCTGATGGCTATGTGTGTGTCTGTGTACATAAACATCTATATGTAATTAGAGAGAATTATTCAGGTTTCTCTCTATTTGCTGTGTGCTTTTATTTCAGGTAAATGTTTATGGCCCATTAAAATGGAGCACTTCCAAAATTTCCTAAGCGTGATGAGCGGTACCATGAATATGTGCACACCGTGGCCAATTACTCCATGAATAACAATATCCTGAGTGCCATCTGCCTTCATTAAAAGGGGAGCTTGGGAATATTCTCAGTTTCTGCTTTCCCTGCATTTCTCAAGCAGATTCCAGCCTCGTGGTAGTCAGCAGAAGCAAGCAGTGGGGAGCTGCAGTTTTCACAGCAGATTGTGACTAGTTGCTACTGCCTGCAAAGCAGCTCCTACTGAAGCACAGAGCCCTGGAGGTTGAGGCAGAGTACACAAGTCTTCAGTTGAATAGACTCTCTTATTGAGTGAAATGCATCAAAGCCTAAACAGACCCTTTGCTGTGGGAGATATTAACCTCAGCTGAAACTAGGGATAGGATTCTCTCATTTGTTCAAACCACCCCATTTACAGCAGGCGATATCGTCATTAAGAGCTGAGAGTGGGAGTTGGGTAAAGGAGGTACGATGGTTTGGGTGTTAGCTGCCCCTTCACACTTAAGAATATCACTTAGACTGAGTCTAGGGAAGTAAATATATGACATCTGGGAAGTCAATGAGGGTTAGCACAAAATACAAGCAGATATTGATATATATATAGAAGTATGCAAGTTAAAAGGTAATACAGAAACACAACAGCCCTCCCAGAAAGCAGAGTCCCCAGGAGGGGCTCCCAACCACCTTTCCACCTTCCTCCCACCCTCTACCTTACTCCAGACTTTGTCTCAAGGCAAGCTGGAGGGTTGGCATGGGGGTTAGGAAGCAGATGGATTAGTCAGGCAGGTTAGAGAGAGAGATGCAGCCCACAAAGCACCGAGAGAGACTCTATTATATATATTTGTGTTCTTGTTCTTATACCACTCAGCAAGCCTATGAGTGAAATAGACATCACCATTGTTTCCTTTTCACAGCCTATAGCCTAGTTCTCACCAAAATATCCCAGCTAGGCTCAAACTAGCACAGGGGGCAACAAAACCAAAAGATCACTGCTACTGTTCTAAGAGAGCATTACAGCTGCCATTTCTGAGAGCTGAACTCGCTATCAACATGCAGCCTTGAATTCAATGACAGCAGTGCTCTCCACGATCTCAACAGCACTTTTACAGCCTTTACTGATAATCACACACACTTAGTTATTATGTCAAGGCAAATTATCATCATTTATTATTTATACAAGAAGAGATCTTTCCAAAGTGCCAAGGACAGCCAAGCACCCAACTCCCTTCAAAAGTCAGTGTGGGAATTAGGTTACTGGATCCATCTGTACTTCTGGCACCCAGAGATGGCTCCACGCATCCGATGGACTCCGTTACTGAATTGTCTGTAAGATTTTTATCTGTGGGATTTACTTTGATTTTTCAGAATCTAGGTCCCAGACAAACAAATTCTCTATTCAGTTCTACCAGGCACTCCAAGAGATTTTGTTTGCATTAGCTACACTCTGTTGCATTAGTAATGTCCTATCATATCTTATTAGTAGTCTGCTTTGCTAATAAGGAGAAGTCGTTCACGCAGTACAAAGTCTACTCGAGTTAGCAGTTCTTTTCCTTTGTATTTCATTATAGGCAGAGGCACTGAGCTCTGGATGGGGGTGGAATTTCTTCAATACCTCAGGTTAGATTTGTCCAATGGGATAATAGGAAGACATTTTTGTTTCACTTGAATTTGAAAGGGGAAAACAGAAATGCTTTGTTTTCTTCCTTTTATCCTTCCAAATGCAAAGAGATTGGGAGAGAGACTCAACTGAAAGGAGTTCAGCTGGCTGAGGTTTTTAAATGTGGCTATTTCAACTACCTTTGCTTTCAAAAAAAAAAAAAAGGAAGAAAGGAGGAAATATGCTGACAGGACACCAAAAGGCATTTTTCTCCTCTTTCTCCCAGCACCAATCCCAACCTTGTTCACTGCCAAGCTGAGGTAGTTCTGAGTGACTGCAATAAGAGGAAGTCTCCTGTCTCCTTCCATGGGTTTTTTCAGCATGTTTACAGAAAACTGAATTCAGCCTAAATCAATGTGGAGACTCAGCCTCAAACTGGGTTGCTTTCTTGCTTGTTGGTTTTGTCACTTGTTGGGGTTTTGTTTATTTGTTCTAGCACTACTTCTAATACAGGGATTGTCTTTTATTTGTGTCTGTCATGTGCAGAAGGACCATAATGAATCATAGGATCACAGGATGTTAGGGGTTGGAAGGGACCCAAAGAGATCATCGAGTCCAACTTCCCTGCTGGAGCATCACAGATCACACAGGAACACATCCAGACAGGCCTTGAAAGTCTCCAGAGAAGGAGACTCCACCACCTCCCTGGGGAGACTGTTCCAGTGCTCTGTGACCCTTACAGTAAAGAAGTTCCCCCTTGTGCTCTTTTGCTACAATTTACACACATTGCTCCCTGTCCTATCCCAGGGAGCAGTGAGCAGAGCCTGCCCCCCCCCCCCCCCCCCCCCCCCCCCCCCACTCCAGGCAGCCTTCAGATACTTACAAACATTTATCAAATTCCCTCTAAGACTTTTCTCTAGACTAAAAAGCCCCAGGTCCCTCCTCAGCCTCTCCTCATAAGCCATGCCCTCCTGTCCAGTCAGAATCTAACTTTATTTCATTCTTTACTATCTCAGAACTGCTGGAACAATTGTGCAGGTCTGTGACACAAGAGTAAAAGCATCACTTGAAGCTCCAGAAATGAACATCTGACCACAGTTTCCAGGGAACAGAGTCAGACCAAGATCAGCCACTACATTGCTATTGAACTGTCCTATTAGTGACTACCAAGCGAGAAAATAGTTGCTCGCCTATTCATTGCACATGCAGTTGTATTAAGGCTAATCCAGCATCCTAGTTCCACTCAGCTCTTACACACACTAAAATCTGAGAAGAGCAGCAGGAAAACTGTGTTTCTGTGTGGTGAGAAAAAAGGAGTATTGTCTTATCTGGGGAAATGTGTCTCAATTGTTACTCAGGCAGAAGGATCAGGACTTCCTTCTCATCTGTGATTTACACCATAATCCCTCTAGCCTAAGATAACCTTAGTGAGCACAGTTACGGTGAAGCTGCACAGCACACAGTGAAGTTTAATGTCTTATGGCTTAGACACTCATCAAATCTTCCAGAGAAAAGCCTGTTGCCAGACAATGACTCCTGAGATATAGCTCATCTTTTTTATCTTGGGTGTTTTCATAAACTAATGGGAGTGAGAAGGACACCAGGCAGACTGCTGTGGCAGATGTGGTGTATGCTCCACGCAAGTGTGTGCTCACACATGCAGACATCTCCCTGGTTGCAGTGCAAAGCCATCCCAGATGGATCCTCACAGGATTTTACAAGTACAAAGCTATCACAGGCATGCAGCATTAAAAATGTGTTTGAGAAACGTTTCAGGAATTATTAAAACTAACTTTATACCTCTCCTGACTAGTTCTGGTGCCTCAGGTGATATGTACAGCTGCTAATGATCTTTATTATTTACTGCATGATGCTGCCTGAAATGTAGTTGTGAATCAGTGCCTGACAGCATAAGACAGAGCAGAAAGATGGCCCCTGGCCAAGAGGTGTCCAAAGCCACAAGCAGCACTCTAGAGTCAAACACAGTGCTCTGATCTCTCTCAAAGATTTGGCCTTTAGAAAAAGGAACACTTGTCTAAACCTGGCCTTATGACCAGGTATTTAGCAATGAGAGAGAAATGGCAACAAATACATTTTGCAAATGACTGTATTTTCTGGAAAGGTTCTTTGGTATTCACTGGTCTGATGTCTCGTAAATTACCAAGGCTAGAAATGTATTAAAATGTTTAGGAGGAGTGATTTACCAGCTCTCTAATGGAACAAAACATTTAGGACATGAGACTTCAAATCAGGCTCTGATCTGGCACAGAAGGGAATGTCACCCAACTGACACCAAGTCGGAAGCCTTTAGTTCATCCATCTTTGAAGACAGAAGTGCAGGCTTCAGTATAGCAATTTTAAAGGAAGCATTATAATATCTGAAGCTGCTTGTCTAAATGTCAGATGAGATGTGATGGTTTGGGAGTTACCCACCCCCCCACACTTAAGAAAATCACCCAGACTAGGCATGGATGGCTGGAAATTAAGGAATGAAGCTATATTTACAGCTTAGCACAATATATAAGCATGTATACACAAATATATACAGTTATATACAAATCAAAAGTAATACAGAAACACAATACCCCTCCCAGAAACAAAGCCCCCAGGAGGGCTCCCAACCCCAACTCCCTTCCCTCTCCCTCTTTCCCTCCCTTCAGAAATAACCAGACCAACCCACATATATCTCACGTGATAAATCTGGAGGTCTGAGGAGAGGTGGCAAAAAAAGACGACAAGAAGGTTAGAGGAAAAAGGGGTTAGGTGGGTTAGAGTGTTAAAGGCAGAGTCAGCCACAGAGACCAGACCACCAGAAAGAAAGCACAGCCCAAAGAGAGAGCCCAGAAGTGTGTGAGAAGTGCCTGTCTTATCTATATTTTGACTAGTTGCATTTCTCAGCACTAAAAAAGGAGGGATATAGATTACTGTTGTTTTCTTCTTTCTTCTCACAGCTAAGGATTTTGTTTCTCTCAGTAAAGACTAGCCTCAAACCAGCACATGAGACAAGCTTAGCTGGAAAGTACAGTTTTTCCCCAAGACTATGCTTAAGAATTTCATCCTAAACTGTTATCTCTCTCTGACTTTTCACCCAGGTATTCAGTAGAAGATTTTATTTTCCTTGTTTTGTTTTCCTTTTCCTTTTTCTTGAAATGTATGCCAGAGGAGAGGTTTTCTTTGCTAGAAACTGTCCCTCAAATGTTTGGCTTTATGTTCCACACGTGGCCTCTAGTCTTCAATATTAACAGCTACTACAAACTCTTTCCCTGAGTTCTCCCATCAGGAAACTCAATATCAGTGGCCTCTTGTGTAGGTCTCAATACCCAGGTTAATGTATTGCACCCCTTGAGTTCTCCCATCAGGAAACTCAATGTCAGTGGCCTCTTGTGTAGGTCTCAATACCCAGGTTAATATATTGTACCCCTTGAGTTCTCCCATCAGGAAACCCAATGTCAGTGGCCTCTTGTCTAGGTCTCAATACCCAGGTTAATGTATTGCACCCCTTGAGTTCTCCCATCAGGAAACTCAATGAGAGTGGCCTCTTGTGTAGGTCTCAATACCCAGGTTAATATATTGCACCCCTTGAGTTCTCCCATCAGGAAGCTCAATGACAGTGGCCTCTTGTGTAGGTCTCAATACCCAGGTTAATGTATTGCACCCCTTGAGTTCTCCCATCAGGAAACCCAATGTCAGTGGACTCTTGTGTAGGTCTCAATACCCAGGTTAATGTATTGCACCCCTTGAGTTCTCCCATCAGGAAACTCAATGACAGTGGCCTCTTGTGTAGGTCTCAATACCCAGGTTAATGTATTGCACCCCTTGAGTTCTCCCATCAGGAAACTCAATGACAGTGGACTCTTGTGTAGGTCTCAATACCCAGGTTAATATATTGCACAGAGAGGTTGAGGCAAAGATACAATGTCCCCCCTCCCCATTTGTTTCTTCCTTGTCACCTGTTTGTGCTGGGTATGTCCTGTTTGCTGGGGACCCTGAATTAATTCCATCATTGCATTTTCATCCATTTATGAAATATTTTTTTTATGAGGCAGAGTAAAAATAATACAAAAATGAGTACCTATCCCCAAATGTAGTTTGTGGACTAGATAATTCTCTACCTCTTAAAATTAATGAGTAGAAAAAACAATAGAATTATTAATATTAAAACTCACATCAGCAAAATCAAAACAAATATCTCTACTGACTTTCAGGGAGTCAGATTTTACCCCCCCAGAATATTTCATGTTGACCTACTCAAGCTGTGTAGCATCAGCTCTTTGGATATTGATGTCAGATGGACACTAAGACATGAAGAATTCTGGTGAAGTGATACTAAAATGGTTTAATATGTCAGCTTAATATCACTGACCTTGTGAAAGAGACACAAGGGCACAAATGGGGCTCTGTGTGGTGCATGCATGCTGGAAAGTATCTGATTTGCGTGGTGGCTCTATTTGCTGATGTCAGAGAGACTTCAGTGTGATATAGCCTTAATATTGTCTCACATGTCAGGTAATGCAAATACAGAAAATTACAAGTAGTGTGAGCATGTACTGAAGATGAGCTCTGTGACATCCATTATGTAGCAGCAAAATCATCTTACCTCATGAAAGATGGCAGCTTGAAGGCTAAATTTAATGAGTCTGATTCTGATCTCGTACTAGGTTAAACCAAAAATGACTCCATTTCAGGTAATGGAAATGTGGTGCTGCTAAGCAGAGAGAGAGTCTGGTTTATTGATGCATCCAGCTATGCTCCTGTAAAAGCTGACAGCCTACTAAAGGTTGCTATTCATTAGCGTCCCATTTGTGACAGTCGTCGTAATTGTTATTAGAAAACCTCCAGCAATGCTAAGTTGAGATACAAATGAAAAATAATCCAGAGGTACCTTTAAATGTGCCATGAGCTTGGGGTTTGGTGCTGGTGTCTCTGTTCCACTCAGACAGTTAGCAGTGTGCTGACAGCAACGTGTTGGTACAAGACTGCGCTCCTCTCTTTGGTTTTGTTTTAATTAAGGCCGTGTTTATTTTTGAAGGCAGGTCATAAAGCTAACCCACTCTGACAACACAGAATTGCATTACAAAATCGTTCCTTATAATAATTATAAATCTCTTCTGAAGGAAATTGAAATGAAATTAAAGTAGCAGCATACGTTCCCTTTCTTCCTGATTGGACCAATTCAGCTGATCAAAATTACTACAGGCTGCTCGGAGTTTGCAATGTGGAGGGATCCAGAAATGGATCTCGATCTTCAGCTTCCTGCTCCTCTGCATCATTTGGTGCATTCAGAGCTTGAGCCTCAAAGAATGTCCTCCAAGCACCTAAGAAGCCACTTGGTTGCACCTGCACCTCATGTCACAACTACAAGTGGTTTCAGTGGCACTTTTTACACCAGCTGAGGATGGCACCTTCCAAATGCATCCTGTCCTCCCATGCTTCCAGGGGGGATGAGAAATCATAGAATCACAGAATCAAGCAGCTTGGAAGAGACCTCCAAGATCATCCAGTCCGACCTAGCACCCAGCCCTATCCAGTCATCTAGACCATGGCACTAAGTGCCTCATCCAGTCTTGTCTTGAGCACCTCCAGGGATGACAACTCCACCACCTCCCTGGGCAGCCTATTCCAATACCAATCACTCTCTCTGTCAAGAACTTTCTCCTAACATCCAGCCTAGACCTCCCTGGCACAACTTGAGACTGTGTCCCCTTGTTCTATAGCTGGTTACCTGGGAGAAGAGACCAACCCCCACCTGGCTACAATGCCCCTTCAGGTAGTGAAAGTGCTAGTGCAAGTGCTAGTGCAAATTTAAGTGAGATGGTTTAAAGCAGAAGGAAAGAGAAAATAATATAATGATATGATATTACTTTATAGCCAGAAGCCCTGAATGCAGCAGGCTGGTTTCAAAAGCTTTATAGTCTAGGGTGACATTGCTTACATGACACGTATGGAAACCATGGGGTGGAATTTCCCTGAAAACAGCCCTTCCCACAAATTTTCTGGCACTTCAGGTTCTCTACGCAGCTAGAAATCCTGCGAGGACAATCTGTCTCATTGTACTTGAGTCCTCCTTGGTTGGAATGGAAAGCAGGGGCCAGATCCTTAATTTATGTAAACAGGAAGAATTTTGTTGAAACCAATAAAGAGGAGCAAAAAGGGAAATTCTCAGTCCAAAACTGTAATAAAGAGGAAGGTTTCTAAATACTTCAGGACCTCAAAAATACCAACCAAATCCCTCCACAGAAGTGAGTGGGATGAGAAGAGAAGGAGGTGTTTTTTTCTTTTTCTTTCCTGATGGTCTGCCCAGAAAAGCAGACACTTTTCTGTTAAGACAGTTACAGATGGCAGAACCCCCTTGGTCCTCTGCAGTGAGGTACTCAGGACTTTGGCCCCTCATTCCTTAGTGTTCCTCAGAAATGCAAGCAGAATTGCCTGCTAACTTCAGAATGTGCCAAGTCAAGGATTTCAGAGTGAGAGAGAACTCAGTGTCCTGCAGTCTGTAAGATGCATACCTCTGAGTCTCATGCTATAGGGAATGTCAAGGGATGTCAAGGCATGAATAATCTACAGACGTCATGGGATCTAGAAGTGGGCTGAGTGTTAAAAGGACAAAGAATGTTATAAGAGGGAATTTAACTTTCGTGTGCTTTAAGTGCAATAATCACTGTAGGCTATTTGGGAGTTCAGTCAATAGGAAGTTGAAAATCCCCCTTGCTTGGGATATGAAAATGACATATAGGAGTCCTGGTGGTGCTGATGACAGAGGAGAGTGACTCCCAGCTCAGTCATGGAGCTTCAGCCAAATTGCTCCCTGACAGAGCAGTTGCTCTGCCAAAATCCAGTGGGCAAAAGCAGAAAGGGTCAAGCCCAATTTCTGTCTCAGCTTTCATCTGAAGATGTCCCTTCTACACACCATGAGACACTTGGAGATCACTTTCTTGGCAAGGCAAAGAGAGAAGAGATGTCCTACACAGCAAAAAATGGCCATATATTAGTGGATGGCTTTCCAAGGCTGCTTCTGTGTCCCTTTCCACTCTCCAGCACCAGTCTCTGGATTAATTTAAACATCACCAACTGCATCAAGTTGGTGATGTTTAAATTTCCAGAAAGGAACCACAGCAAACTAAACACAGAGCAAACTGTGCTGCTGGGACAACTTAGCAGGGAGGTAATGAGCACATTTATTAACTGCTGCATCACTTGGCAGGCTGAACTGGTTGCCTGTTTGTTTCCAGTTGCAATGGAATCCAAATTCCAAGTTTGGATCTCTCTAAACGAAGCCCAGCATCGTTTGGATGCTGCAGCTCCTTTCATCTCTACAGATGTTGAGATCAGCTGCAATCTTGCATCTGAGTGATCTGAACTTGCTGTGTGTGTGGGTGGAGTTGACATAATACCTTTGTGGATGAAGATAATTTCCCAATCAGGACCTTCAACTTAAGCAACACCTTGCTTTCCCTAATGGTTGGCAAAGTTAATCTCAATTGCCCTTCAAAGCATCCAGTAAGGATGCTCACATTGCTCCTGAGCAATCTGCCTAGGGAAGTGGAAGCCTGGAGCATGGATGGGGATGGGTAAGAAGGAACCTAGTTATTCATATCTGATATGGTATAATGTTTTGAAGTGATTTGCAAATGCTCCCAGATATCATGATAGAGACAGAATGAAACTGAAGAATATGCAGATGCATCAAAATTCACTTCCAGGACATGGAACAACTACTGCTGCTTAGATTACAATTTTCCAAATGGCTGATTTCTTCATGAGGGGTGTGGTGGGAAAAGAGAGAGATCCTAATTGAAAGCAGTTCCCAAAGAACCAAAATTTGGCATGATAAAGAACTGTTGGAATATCTGGCAGCTCTGCAGGCTAAAAGTGAACACAGTAGCTTCTGCTTCTAATTTCTCTGAGTGACTTGCACTTTGCAGTGGTGTTTACCTGGGACAGCCCAAGTGACTAAGCTGGCAGAGCAGGCAGCAGAAGACATCCAAAGTATTCCTGCCATTGAGTAAGTCGCTTCCCTTTTTTGTTGGTCCTTGTCATACCATCCTTAAGGTCAAAATCACCTGGCTTTTGAGATCTCAGTCTAAACCTTTCAGGGCAAGAACAGTGCCTATTGGCTCATCCATACAAATGTTAGCACAGCAGGTCCCAGACATGGTTGTAGCCTGCAAGTGCTGTTACAGAATACTTGCTAATAATGGAAAAAATGGGTGAAGTCATCCTGACATCTTGTTCTGTTTGCTCACCACCTGTGAAAGATTCTACACTTACATCTCTGAGAGTAAAACAAACTTTTCAGGCCCATCTGGACTTAAACTTATCATAGAATCATAGAATTGACCAGGTTGGAAGAGGCCTCCAAGATCATCCAGCCCAACCTATCACCCAGCCCTAGCCAATCAACCAGACCATGGCACTCAGTGCTTCATCCAGGCTTTGCTTGAACACCTCCGGGGTGGGGACTCCACCACCTCCCTGGGCAGCCCATTCCAATACCAATCACTCTCTTCGGCAACAACTTCCTCCTAACATCCAGCCTATAACACAGAACTCAAGGTGTGGCCTGACCAGTGCTGAGTAGAGGGGCAGAATAACCTCCCTTATCCTGCTGGCCACACTGTTCCTGATACAGCTTGAACAGCTCTACCTTCTCCACTACTTTTGTTGCTGCCAAATCTACCAGAGGATTGTTTCTCCTCTGTGTCCTTCAAGTGCCCAGGAAGCTGGGTACAGCATTCAAAGCCAAGGATGGGAGCAGAGTTCAGCACAGCAGACTTTAGTAGCCTAAGTTCCTTTCAAATCCCAAACCTACCAAAATAACCCCAAAACACAGATAATGCAGCTCACATTTTTATGTTCAGAGTATCTATGTTTAACTTGACTACTTAGTGGTTTTGTGGTATCCGTGAATACACAAAAGCTCTGCTTGTCCTGAAACTTAGACAATGCTTTATTTCCTCTGCAGTGATTAGATCTGCTCTGCTCAAACAGCTGAGAAGGGGGTTTGTGGTGACTCAGAACTGGCCTATGAACCAGCACTGCAAGAAATCCCTCTATGAAAAATAAGTGCTCCTTGGAGGGTCGTTTCCAGTATGATCAGACAAGATCTAGTGCTGGGTTTGCATCAATATTGGTTTGTGGTCAATTCCCAGGCATTGCATTAAACCTGAATATGAAGATGGTTATTGATTACTCAAACTGGCTCGAGGATCACATGTTCATGAAAGCATTCATGTCACCACAGATGTGCATTGGCCACATACCTGGCATGAATGCAGTTTTCACATCTATGCCCTTACACTCTTGCACATGCAGTTGTGGTGACTATCTGGTCGTGGCAATTTAGACTCTTAAGCAGCTAAATATCACAGAATCACAGAATGGTGGGTTTGGAAGGGACCTCTGGAGATCATCTACTCCATCCCTGCTGCTAAAAGTTTCACCTAGACCAGGTTGCCCAGGAACACATCCAGGTGGGTTTTGAAAGTCACCATAAAAGGAGACAGCCTGGTCCAGTACTCCAACACCCTCAAAGTAAAGAAAAAAATCCTTAAGTTCAAATGAAACCTCCTGTGTTCTACTTCGTACCTGCTGCTCCTTGACTTCTCACTGGCCACCACTGAGAAGAGACTAGCCCCATCCTCATGACCTTCACCATTTAAATATTTAAGAGCATTTATAAGACCCCCTCTGAATCATCTCTTTTCCACACTAAAGAGCCTTCCCAGCCTCTCTTTGTAAGATTCTCCAGACCCTGCAACATCTGTAAGATAGCTGCTCCAGAGCCCACATCATCTGTGTGGCCCTAAATATCTTGAAGATCCATTAACTGAAGAATTCAACTTCATGAACCATTTCCACATTAACACCTCTCCTACATTCTCTATTCTTTAAAATGCACCTCTCCTGTGAGGACAGACTGAAAGAGTTGAGACTGTTCAGTCTGGAGAAGAGGGGGCTCCCAGCTGACCTTCTTGTGGCCTTCCAGGGTCTGAAGGGGACTACAGAAAAGCTGGGGAAGGACTTTTTAGGCTCTCAGGTGGTGACAAGACTAGGGGGAATGGAGCAAAGCTGGAGGTGGGAAGATTCAGACTGGACATGAGGAGGAAGTTGTTGAGCATGGGAGTGGTGAGAGCCTGGACTGGGTTGCCCAGGGAGGTGGTTGAGGACCCATGGCTGGAGGTGTTTAAGGCCAGGCTGGATGAGGCTGTGGCCACCCTGATCTTGGGAAGGGTGTCCCTGCCCACGGAGGGGGTGTTGGAACTAGATGATCCTTGTGATCCCTTCCAACCTTGACTGGTTCAATGACTCTATGATTCTATATGAAAACCAAACAGATATGAGCCTCACCTAATAGCTGAAGCAAAAATAACCTGGCAACTCGAAACTGGTAGGGTCAGTTGAGATCCATTCAATGACCTTCCAAGAAAGAGTTGCATTTATATTCTATTCCCAAATTACTGACCAGTGTGCATGTAAAACTGGGCTATTGTCAATGCACTGACCTCTTTCCCACGATTTCTGAGGCATAATCACCTACACCAGAAAATCTGAGCTCTGCAGGTGTCTTCTCTCTCATTTCTTACAGAAGCTTGAAGCATACCTTAAGATTTCAAGAATCTACCTGGACACCAGGTACAGAAGGATGGATTATGTTCAATTGCCTTATAATGAATGGAAGGACCTCTTAAGAGTTTACTGATTAGGTAAACAAATTTAAAGTGGAAGCCATCAGCTGAGAACAAGCAGGTTCCATGATGCAGCCCTTAAGGGACTACCCTGAAGTGTAGTTTACACATGATCCAGGGACACATGTTCACCAGGCATACATTGTCACCAGGCATAAAGTGCTCTGACTTCCCAGGACTGAGTGATTTACATCTATAGACGCCTGGGCAGAGAATGTAATGGCCCTACATTTGTGGTTTAGCGTAATACGTGTTGGCAAGAGTGTAAGCTCAAGAGCCTCCACCCTAGGTCTACCTGGTTCATTGAGTGGTGCTGGTACAACCCTTTGTGATGTTAGAAGTCATCCTTTAAGAGCTGCAGCCACCAGGCATAATGGAAACTGGCTCCTGCCCAGCTAGCAATATGGTCCTGATACCTCTCACAGCATCTAGAACAGGAATGGCAGCATAAATCACACCTCTGTCCTTCCTTTTCCTTCTTTCTCTTCCTCCCAGTTTAAATATGCACGTGATGGATGTTTCCTTCTTTTGCTCCCTCCTAAACCACAGAGAGAAAGCAGGCTCCAAAGAAGTCATTAGCATCTACCTCAACATCCAGCCCCATCCATATTTGTTCAGAATATTTAGCTCCTATCAGCTAAATATCCTATAATCAAACCCATGCCCATACTGTGCCATTGAGTAAACCCAAGAGTACACCGATGAGTAAACCAGAGAGTACACCAATGAGGCCCAGAGAAATGATGTTACAAGATCACACCGTGAATTAGTGGTGGAAACAAGAATAAAACTCAGGAGTCAGCTGCTAACCACATAAGCTATCCCTGCTGTTGGCCTGGAAAGGAAAAATAATGGTTTGGAGTCCTCCAGTTTTCATTATTAGCTTTTTGGATGAGTTTTGCCTAAGGGGAATGAGTTATTCTCTGCTGTTGCATCAGTATGTTTCACTTCAGCTGAATTATGTGTCACTTTATGGTAGGGTTGTCTTCATTTTTTTCTCAGCGGCGCTTAGGGAGATCATTGTGAACATCTTGTTTGACAAATTCTGCACCACCCACATAACCACTTTGAGGCAAACTTAGCAGAGCCAGAGCCAGAGCCAGGCCCACTCATCTTTGGTAGGTCTCGTCTTCTTGTTCCTAATTGCAATCTGCAAGGTCCAGTGGCCAGAGCAGAGTGTAGGGGTTGGATTTAAGTGCTCAGTGCTTTACTTTGTTGTTTTGTCCTTGTGGCTTTGGGCAAGTCATTGGATTTGATGGATAGTGTGTTCATTTATGTGCTTGCTAGTTTCTAATGAAGATTTCATCCAGTGCAAAACCTTTTTTTCCAGTAATATTTTTAGATATTCTTTTTTTTTTTCCCAAAGGGATGAGAAATTATGTTAAAAAAACACACAAATATTTATTTTCTTCCTGTCTTCTTTTTCAGTTTCCTGAAACCACCCATGTAAGACAAATCACCATTAAAACAAGAACTGTAATTTCTCAAAGAAAATTCAGGAGTGAATTTTTTATTTCAGCAAACATTTCTTCAGTTAGCTAGTGAGTGAGTTAAATTTCTTTCATGGAATTTGTCAGGTGATATAATGAAGGGGCAGAGAAATTCCTGGTGTGTAACCTTCCATGTCTTGATCTGGCTGCTTTGCTCTTGAATGCCAACAAATCCTTGGTGACGTTCAAGACCCCGTAGTTTGTGTTCTGGGTGGTATTTAGCTCAGCAATACTCCTTGTGTATAGAATAGCCTTGATTACATTTATCTAGCAGAATAAAAACAGATGTCAATGAAGTAACTATTTATCTTCCTGGCGAATTTTAATACACAGGGAAGTGAAGAAAAAAAATGATTGGTTTAAACTTGGCCTAATATGGTCACTGGAAGCTATGAAAGCTTTCCCCAATCATCTCTGCTCATGCACCTAATCTTGACCTGGAGGCACTGCTGCTGCTCCAGCCTTCTGCTTGAGCAAAACCAACTTATTTCCACTTCCTCTTCTCAACCTGTTCCTGATCTGACTTCCTCTGCACCAGCATAAATGCACACCCATCCAGTGACCCAGCACAGCACCACAGCTACATCCATTGGTGTAACAAGACAGGACAGGTGAGAGCGATCCGTGTCAAAGGCAGAAGATTACAGGACAGCTGAAGAGAGTGAATGATCAGAGTGCTGACAAACGTTGGGAAGTTTACCAGTGCTCACTGTGGTGGGGAGAAGAATAATGTTCTGCTGATGAAAACCTGGCCCATCTCTGCTTTGGATGCTTAGCATTTTCTGTGATATGGCACAGCCTTTGCTGAGCTATTAGCCAGTTTGAGCAACACTCTTCCATCACATGTTCAATGATCAAGACTTGCTGCTGGTGTTTGCACCATTTGTGGTTATACAGAGGAACTATTCACCCCTCCAAGGTGATTTCTAGGGCCTACACTGTGGAATAAATGCAGTCAATGAGAGAAGCTGCTCCTGGGGGCGAAGAGGACAGACTGGCAGGACAAAACCGAGTTCTGAACCTTCCGTCATGCAGTATGCTTAGCAGCCTGGGTGGATGCAGCATTTCATTATCTCTTCAAATTGCTGCAGATTTGTTCAAAGGAGCTTTCTCTTGCTGGCCAGGCCATACGACAAGAACCAGCACGTTCCTGTCTGCCAGTGACGTTAACTGCCTTTGGAGCGGCAGAAACAATGGCAGCAGCCAAGCAGTGCTGTCTGCCAACCCCAGAGATAGGCGAGTGAATCCGAGTGCTCCTGCAGACACCTGCCAACCAGCATCCATCCCCTTCTGCCTCCCCTCCAGGTGAAACTCTGATTCAGCATCTTAAACAAAACCACAAAACCTGCTTGTCAGTCTGGGAGCTCTCTCGTCTCTCTCTTCCCTCCACCACAAGACTCTACATGCAGCCGCGCTGCTGCCCAGGGGCTGGAGCACAGGAGCAGGGTACACTCAGTAACAGCCTGACACTGGCTGCTGTTTGAGAAACTGCTGGGCTTTGGCTTGCTCAGGGAGAGCAGTTGATGCTCCCCAGGCTTGGCAAAGATGTTCAGACTTGCACTCCCAAGGAGCACTTTTCAGCACATCCCTGGGTTTTGTCACCCAGACAGAGCTGTATTCAGGGAGTTTCCTGCTTTCCAGAAGCAGAAATCTGATGTTTTGTTCTTATCCAGGCTTTTTTTTTCCATGTAATTTAATCATGTTATATTTTTTTTTCCTGAGTGGTTTGAAGTGACACTGAATTAGAAACAGTAAAAGGACAACTCTGAACGTGGTTGTATCTCTAAGTAGAGATACTGGAGCCTTCCCAACCTCAGATTTGTTTTGGTCCACAGAGCAGTTTCTCTTCAGGTGAGGAGAAGGTCTGAGGGGCAATTTTTGAAGTCACTGGAGTTGATCAGAATGCCTCCTCAACATGATACAGCCTTTTCTGACACTCTTATACTTGCCTGAGTCACCTTAGTCTTTGCTGCACCCTTCTCTTCCTTAGTCCTTGTATTTTATGGTTGATGAAATTCACGTATCACAGTCAGGTTTATTTACTCTGTGGAGCCTGTTGGAGTTCTTTTCCCATTTTCCTTGATTTCCTACAGCACAGAGTCCAAGTGGAGAACTGGCATATCCTCCATCTTTATAGTTCAGCTATAAGGAAGCAAGCTATAAGAAATGAGGAATCCCCTGACGTGCTATGCCTCCCCACACACAGAAATGGTGGTGGGTGACTGTAGGTTATCTCGTGAGAGATGCAGAACTTCATTACTACTGTATTATCTCAGGTGGACTGGCAGAGGTCTTGGTAAGCTGTCCTGGAGAAGTTAAATCTGGTTTAAATGCTGATGAGGCACACAAAGTGCTTAGTACCCCTCAAAGATCTTGTTTCAGGCTCTTGGCAGACCTACCCACCTGCTTCATGCTTTGATCAGCAACTTGCAGAGAAGGGGAGATACTTTTTCTTCAGGAGTGAACTGTTTTGTTCCAGTTAACATGCATCCTTCCCAGAACCTTGAGTATGAACTGTAGTGCTTCTGCTTTAGCATCTCCCTGCAAACAGTCTCTGTCTCCACAGGGAATTTTCTCTGTGTCGACTTCATCTGGGATCTGTAGTCTGTCTAGCAGTTTTCTAGTTCAGGTCCTGTGTACTTTTGTCATAACGGCTCCTACAAGCTTCCACCATAAAAAACATAATTAGTACAATTTCTGGTGCTTCAGAACTCAGAATTGGACCTAGAATCCTTGGTTTGGACTGGGACATGGGTGTTAAATCTCAGCCTAAAAACAATGCCCTCCAGAGCTCATTTGGAATATCCCTTCACAAGACCATCTGTCATAGCTGAGCTGCAGTTTGGTACGTTGATGATCTGCCCCAGTTTGTTAGGTTGTTTTTGTCTCCCCAGTGGTGAGGCACATTCTTCCCATTCACTCAATTTGTTTCTCACAGCTTTTTTGTTCAGCAGTTGTCACCAAGTCAACGTGACATGAAACAGAAGCAAGAAGTCCATATTCTGCCTGACCTATTCAGTGTCCGCATCACTGTGACCGCACAGCCATCCTTGCATCTATCCTGCTGCTGCCTCTCTGATTCCCATTGCAGATCCTGTTGTCTGCCTGCTTGAAGACAAATAAAATCATGACAATGTTTGTTGACAGCAGCTGGAATTTTGTTCCCTTTTTCCACTGCTGGTAACCACTGGAGCTCTTCCAGCCTCAGTAGTGAGGAGCTTCAACCAGTGAGTTGCATTTTTCCAGAAGCCCTTCCACAGTTCTCACTGCAGAATACCACTTGTATGGAGTTACTTAGAGTGGGATATATATAAGTACACATTTCAGCACCTTGGGATTCACCACTCTATTCTTTCTTTCATATCCTCCTGTCCTTTTCTCCTCCCTTCTCTGCTCCCTGTATGTCTTGTTGTACCTTGTTTCTACATGTCTAAGTCATGCTCTAAATAACAGCTGTCTGATTCTTTGCTGCTTCTCATACCCAGCTAATTATTTTCAATGTATTGATTTTCCACATGGAGATTAATGGGTTCTTCAGCTCCCAAAGCCTATATCCACACAGCTGTGAACTAATGCGTGGGTATGGGGAAGGGTGGGGGTGTAGGTGTTTGTGTAACTGATCACCTTTTAGATGAACTTGTGTAACAAACCCAAAGGGATTTTTTCCCTCCTCCTGACTCATTATAAAAAGCCACCAAGCTCCAAATTTTGCCAGTGAATAATCACATTTCATGGGGAGTAAAATGTGATAAATAAAAACCTGATTAAGTTTGCAATAAGAAAATTGTTAACATGTGTCCTTCCTATAGCTTTAATCACACTGACTAATATATTCTGGGTGTGAAAGAGCCAGGTTCCTCGGCACAGATGTGGATGACATGGGGTCTGAATCTCCCCCCAGGACCCACTCTTTGGTTCCACCCCTTTACCACAGCCTTGTCTTCCTCCTTGTGCTGCTACATCAGACTGTGGAGATAAACAACTGACCTGACCCTTGGTTCTTTCTAGCCAAAATAACTTCAGTGATCTGGTGTGCAGTACAGCAGCTGCACCACACAGCCAGGATAGGCACAAGGATCATTGGACACACTGCTGATCAAAAAGTATCACGAAAACATCATACCGATGGGTATGAAATACTGACTCTGATCTGACCAGTGAGATCCCATGAAATCCTGTTAATATAAGGCTGTGGATTTGAGCTGCTGACTGTTAACTTAGGAGTAAAAAACTTTTCCAGTGTTCTGCAGCCTCTTTCATCAGCAGTTCCTCACTATTTTCTTTTGTCAAGTGTCAATGTGATCATGCTTTATCTGTAAGACAGTAATTGCCAGGAGACTTGGAGAGAAGAGAGAATGAATGGTTAAGAACTTCAATCAGCAGCTAAAGTAAAACTAAACTGAAATATTGGCAAAGTGATTACCTTTTAGTAAGTCTGAAGTGAATATTTCCTGCTTTCCTGTGACTTATCAAAATGGTAGCCCAAGAAGTCTATGTTGTCATGGGTAGGATGATCTAAAATTACAAAGTCCCAGTTAGAATCAGTGGCAAGATTCAATTGGGAATGAGTTAGGAAAAGTTGTAAGGCTGTATTTTTAAACCCAAGATTTAAGAATGAGGAGTTTAGACACAGGAGATTTGAGGCAGAAGGTGGAGTTCTTCTGACCAGAGAATCATGGCTGAAGAGCAAGACAGAATTAGATGCAGGTTAAGGATTTGTTTCCATACCTGTTCAAAAAAAGGATGGTGGGACAGCTGAAACATGTCCAGATATTACTCATTTCCCCCCCCTTACCCCAGTGTTAATTCCCAACACAAATTAACCTCAGTCATTTTCCTTTTCCCTCTTTAGACACACACCATTCCTCAAGCTATGTTGCCTTAACACTTCCCAAGCAGATGGAATACATTTAGCCTGCCCAAGGAAAAAGTGCCACATGGCAGCCTTTGGATGAAGGAGCAAGCATGTCACTTATAGGTCATCACAGCACATGCGTCCCTCTCCTGATCTGGCTTTTGTTGAAAATGGCTCAAGGTCCAAAAACCTGAAGCTTCCTGTTAGGCTAGGAAGGGATCAGTGTGGGTAAGGTAGCGTGGGCAGGAAGGCATGCAAGCATCTGGTTTGAATAGCTCTGTGCATGTAGTATCAGCCAACTTTCTGTAGGCTTCATGGTTGTTGGTTTTTGTAATCCCAGAGGTCTGGAGCAGTGGTGGACCCCACCCTCCCAGGAAGGCTCATTGAAAGGGAGTCAGCCTCCTTCATTGACAGGAGCCACTGAAGTTAGAAATTACTCCAAAAAGCCCATGCATGGTCTTAAAGTCAAGGAGAACCTGGTGCCTTGGTGTGCTTCTGATGGGAAAGCAACGTGTGAGAAGAGAGGCGAGCGAGCGAGCGGGCTGCAGGATACACATTCCTAAGTGTCACTTAGCCATACAACCTGCGAGGGCGGAAAAGTGGGCAGATGGAGAAATAATATTTTCATTGAAAATGCTCTACCTCTAAAATATTTCCTGTCAGGTTCCTTCCAAGGAGGGCTGAAGCAAGGAAGGAGGGGGGCCGAGGTGGGATGTGTGGCAGTGGATACGAGTTTGTGATTCCTCAGGCCTCTCCATTATGAGCGCGTTTAACTCAACTCCTTTTTTCTCCCCCTCCTTGAGAATAGGATGCTGCTAAGCATTGCTGGAGCCGGAGGCAGTATGGGAAGTGAAATAAACACCTGACTGTTAAATGCTAAAGGTTTACTCAACCAAAAGTAAAAATAGTTCTGGTTTCCTCCAGGACACTCTAGAATTACGTCCATCAGTGCACTTGAGCTGGGGCTCTGCACGGCGGGGAGTCTTGGGAGGTTGGAGCTCTTCAGAGGGGAAAATCTTGAGGCAATAAGTCAGGTCTCCTGCTGCCCTGTGAGAGATCTTCTCCCACTGAGAAAATGCTGCAGCTGTTTTCCTGGTGCAACCTAAAAATAAAACTCCCTCCTCCTTTCCTAGCTGCTCATATCAGTTTCATGGGTGCCATCGTGAACTCAAGATGTCAAACGTTACAGGTCGGAGTCTCAAGGCACAGTCCCCTTCATGTGGGCTGAAGGGCAGAAGGGAGCTTTGCCTTAACACCTCAGAGGAAATCTCAAGGACTTTGTAACTAAACTCCCAGTGGCCTTTGGGTGTTCAGGATTTGCAAGAGGCAAATGATACAGAGTAAATGTTACAGCTGGGCAATACCTGGTCAGGGATGGTGCCAATGCAGCACAGCAGAAATTACAGAATCACAGAATTAATCAGACCTTTGAGATCATCCAGTCCAACCTATCTCCCAACACCAACTAATCAACTAAACCATGGTACCAAGTGCCACATCCAGTCTATTTAAACACTTCCAGGGATGGTGACTCCACCACCTCCCTGGGCAGCCCAGTCCAAATCCAATCACTCCTTCTGTGAAGAACTTTTTCCTAACATCCAGCTGAAACCTCCCCTGGTGCAGCTTGAGACTGTGTCCCCTTGTTCTGTCACTGGTTACCTGGGAAAAGAGACCAACTTCCACCTGCCTACAACCTCCTTTCAGGTAGTTGCAGTGATAAGGTTCCCCCTGAGCCTCCTATTCTCCTGGATAAACAACCCCAGCTCTCTCAAGCTGCTTCTCTTGGGGCCATGCTCCAGACCCCTCACCAGTCTTGTTGCCCTTCTCTGGACACATTTGAGCATCTCAACATCTTTCTTAATCTAAGGGGCTCAAAGCACAAACACTTGACATTAAGAATCCTCACTGGAATATATTCTTGCTGTAGCTCTTCCCACTGAGCTGAAGACATTTGTGTTGCTGCAGATGATCTTCTCAGAGAGCATCAGAAAGTAGTAGTATGTGAAAAATCATTCTGCTTGTGTGTTGCCTCCAAAACGAACGATGGAAAATGCTATGTGTTGCAAAAGATATTTATTGGAGTTGATCATATACGACACATGCATTTGCAATATGTTTCCTTCTGTCAGGTCATCCAGAGATGGACTGAGAAATATCACTTAGCTCATATGAAATAGAGTGGATGACTGCTTGCTGGATTCCCAAAGCCTGCCAACTTGTGAAGTAGCCCAGAAGGGCTATATGTGAGCTGTACCATACTTGATAGCTATTGTGTTGTCCTGTGTGGATGTTCCCCCTTAGATAGCAAAAGAGATTAAGCAAAGTGGAGAACAGAGCACACATTCTGCCCACTTCTATGTGGGGTAACTGCTGGCAGTCCAAACTGCCATCTCAGTTGATGTCAGCTAACACCAACTACACAGTGAAAAATAGGCCACACCTTTCCCCTTCTTAGCTGAGATGAAGCAAATGCATGGGATCCAATACTATCCAGGGCTCCCAGATGGATAGACTGAATTGGGATGAGAAGCCTTCCAAACTTGCATTTGCTCTTTGGAAATGGGAAATCCAGAGAGAAATACCCAAACTGAGCTGAGGTAATAGTAAAGTGGGTTTACTATGGACCTGCTCTGGCTAAAGAGACATTTGCTGTAGCCCACCAGGAATTTTTAGGAGAAGGAATTATACAACAATTTGGGGAAAGAAATGAAAGCCACCTGTCTAAAGTTAGCCTTTAACCTATTCCCTCCGCCTTCCCTTTTGCTTTCTCTCTCTTTCAAATTCCCCCAGTATCTCTGCTTTCCATAGAAGCAAATATTCCCCAGGGAAAGTCAATTCTGAAGGCAATTTTCCAAAACCCATTTGGCAGAATTGGCCAGTACTGCAACTGCAAACATGAAAAGGCATTTATTCCACTAACTCAACGTAGTTTGGAAGAGACATTACTGAACTTGTTTTAGGAATATACTTTGACTGCATCAGTTTTATTGCTTCTTGTTTAAATGTCAAACTCAATTTGCCTCAAAGCAGAAAACCCCTCAAAGTACATGGTAATGTATATATTACGTACAAAAAGTAGGAAGCAAATGGTTATCTCCGTGCTAAACTCCAGCCCACCCCGTGTTAATTGGGCCCAGCATAAGCACTTGGTGTTTCATCGGCGGTAGCAAAGGGGAGGGTGTGGCACCCTGGCAGCGGAGGTTGTGTGTGTAGCAATAATAAACTGCACCACAGGTTGGGAGGTGATCTGCTGGAGAGCAGCCCTGTGGAGAAGGACCTGGGAGTGCTGGTGGATAACAAGTTAATTATGGGACAGCAAGGTGTCCTTGTGGCCAAGAAGGCCAATGGGATCCTGGGGTGTATTAAGAAGAGTGTGTTCAGCAGATCAAGGGAGGTTCTCCTCCCCCTCTACTCTGCCCTGCTGAGACCTCATCTTGAATACTGTGTTCAGTTTTGGGCTCCCCAGTTTAAGAGGCACAAGGATCTGCTGCAGAGAGTCCAGCAGAGGGCTCTGAGGATGATGAGGGGACTGGAGCACTGCCTGGTGAGGAGAGGCTGAGGGACCTGGGGCTTTTCAGTCTGGAGAAGAGAAGACTGAGAGGGGATTTAATAAATATTTATAAATATCTGAGGGCTGGGGGTCAGGAGGGCAGAGACAGGCTCTGCTCACTGCTCCCTGGGATAGGACAAGGAGCAACGGATGGAAGCTGAGGCACAGGAGGTTCCAGCTCAACACAAGGGGGAACTTCTTTCCTGTAAGGGTCCCAGAGCACTGGAACAGGCTACCCAGAAAGGTTGTGGAGTCTCCTTCTCTGGAGACTTTCAAGGCCTATCTGGATGTGTTCCTTTGTGACCTGAGCTAGAGTGTCTGGTCCTGGTCTGGAAGGCGGGGTTGGACTCAATGATCTCTTTGGGTGCCTTTCAAGCCCTGACATCCTGGGATCCTGTGATTGTTATTACTGTGGCCAGGCAACACAGAATCCTGAATAATTTTGCAACCAATTTTTTTCCCCTCCATTTCATCCCCTAAAAGAGCTATTTTCCTGTTGTGTAAAGAACTTGTTGTAACCTTGTCCTTTGTGCACCATCAGCAGGGTTTAACCTTGCACTGTTAGCACATCAGCTAACACACATCACATCTGAGATCCAGCAGCAAAATACTTTTTTTCCCCCTTTTCCTTTTTTTCTTGGAAAGGGGGTCTGAAAAAGGCAAGTCTTGTAAATTCCTGTTTCAATCAGTGCTCATTGCTGAATTTTCTAGCAAGAAGTGAATTGGCTATTTCAAAACACTTTATCTCAGCAAAACTCGAGTTGGAATTTCTTGGGGGCTGAGGAAGAAAGCACATCTTTAATCCAAAGGTTATCCCCCTGCTGAATTTCAAAGACTTGCTGCAGACAATGTGGGATACTGAGCTTCCAGGGGAAGCAAAAAAAAAAACACAGAAGGAGGTTCAAAAGTATTAAACAACCTAAATAATATAATTTCTGCCACTTTATTGTACAATAGAACTTGCAGAAATGTTAGATATTAGGACAGAGTACATATTAGGTGCTGCCATTTGTGAAATATGACTGTGAGCACATTAGATTTTTGCAGGGGTTTAATTTGCATTTTAAAGTCTGATCCTGCAAACCCATAACTCCCTTCATACGAGTAGCTGCGATGGCATCAGCAGTGCTTCTTATCTACATAAAGTTAATGTCTTGCACAATTATTTGCAGGATCAGGACATAAGACTGAAAATGCAATTACTTGGTGAGTTACAAAAAAGAAAATGTGTGCTGAAATAGTAGGTGAGAGTCTCTGCTGGAGTCAATGATATAGGACCCGTTGAATGCAATGGAGCTATCCTGATTCACACCCGCTGATATGGTCCATTAATTTTAGTGTATGAAAATGAATCTCTGCTCTAAAAATACCAATTAGTAATAAGCTTTGAGAAAGAAGGGGGGGGGGGGGGGGGGGGGGGAATCAATTTAAATTCATTTTGTGTAATGCACATTTTCTGTTGCTATTTTAGTTAAATTATTATCATGCATAATAACGACAGGGCAATAGGTGCTGTCACTTCAGGAATTTGCGGCTCTGATGGGGTGGTATAAAAGTTAGTGGCAGGGAAATTTCAGAAAAGCCCATCAATTGAATGCTATTGTCAGTATTATGATTTGGGTAAGGGTGGTGGAGTCCCTTTCTCTGAGGGGTTCTCAGCCCTGTGGTGCTGAGCGCATAAAGAGACATTACTAAAGCTCAAAACATTTTGCAACCTAACTGGAAAAAAACAAACCACAAGCAGAGGGAAAGAAGGGAAACTGAGGCTAGCAGAGCTTCCATGAGTGCTTGAGCTTGGAGTCAGTCTCAAGCCTTTTGACTCATGGCCAGGTGCTCTATTCAACACATCAGGCTTATCCTCAGGAAGGGATTTTTTTTAAGTGCATGTGTAAAAGCGAATATGTACTTTGGCTCCAAGCCAGATTCAGCATTCAGAGTACCCAGAGACAAGCATGTGAGCAAGATTCTGCGTGAACACCCAGCTCTGCAGGCATTGAAACTCCAGTTGGTGCATGGGGGTTATTTGCATGCTCATTTTGCTTCTATTCAGTGCTCATCCCACATGCGTTTGTGCAGAGATCACTCTCCTGTGCCGGAAAGTTAAGTGTTGTCTCCGTGTGCTGCCATTCAGCGCTGGCTTTTCATGAACAATAAAAGCCTTTTGGCATAAGTGGCACTCAAAGAGGATTCAAAGCTGGTTTGCTCATATTCCAAGCAATCCTGAGACAGTAATGAACCTCAGTCATAGCTGGATCACTCACTGTTACTCATAATGTAAATGCTACAATAAAATAAATAAACAAATCAATGCTTTTGCTTCACACTGTAGAATTGAAGGGTGGAATTCATGTCTATGAGACATTTCACAGGCCAAAAGCACCACTTGGGCCAGAAAGTAATTTAAATCCCAGAAGACAAACACAGCAAGGACTACTAAACATGATTGTTGCTAGCTACAGATGACTAGAAGCAGGGAGGAGATACTGAGATCAACACTCACCCTTTGCCTTGTTCTTCTCTGTTCTCTGCAGTGTGTGAGCTCTGGACACTCTGGACCTTGGCTTCATTGCAGTGTGGCTGAACAAGGATATGAGATTAGAGTTTGCCCTAGTCCCCATGGTGAAGACAATCAATCTCCAGTGCTAAACCATAGTGTTAGAGGAAATTTTGATCTGTAGAGGCCCTAAATACCAGGGTGTCGTTGGGTTTTCTTGTTAACAAGTAAGAAAGTAAAACAAAATCTCCTGAGTCTACCAGTTCAGATATCTTAGGGACCTTTTCCAGAGCCTGTTTTATTGCTTACTGCTGTAAGTATAATGACTTTGAAGAGTTAAATTCACTTAACACTTTTTGGGATGACATTGAAGTCATGTCACAACAACCAAGAGTTCAGAGCCCACAGCACAGCAAGCTGCTTCATGCACCCTGAAGTTGCTGAGACCCAGAGATATGGGAGACTGCATTTCCACCTAACACTCAGCCGCTGAGTGATCAACGGTAGCACTTCACAGAAGCAAGTCACCCCTGAGACATGAACTCCTCTCCTCACTGATCCTCCTCTCCCACCAGCCCCCATTAGTAGTTTCACCTTGTTCTGCAGTTAGAAAGTTGTTGCTCAATGGCAGAGAAAGAAAGAAAACAACCCACAACCAACATTTCTTCCTCTAAGAAACCTATTGACAGGCAGATCCTGTGGATTCCTCCCAGTACAGCTATCTTTGAACTGAGGACTTCTTAGTGAAGTTGGGGAGTTTCCTGGGGTTTTACAGGGTTTTTTTTCTTAAATTGATTGCAGAATTTTTAAACAAGGTTGGAGCCTCTGATCTTTTTCTCAGCAGCTGCAAAATCTGTTTCTCCCCCTACAACTCGTTCCACAGAAACCTGGTATCGGAAAAATTAAAGGGGAAAGGACTGCAGCACCACTTGCAGAGCCAGCCTCAAATGAAACAAGGACCATTCCTACTGCTTTGTGAACAATCAAATATCCTAAAGGGCTTTGATCAACTTTTGGGCTAGTGAATTAAGGATAACTGTAAAAGTTTACTCTGGGTTTTGATTTGAATATTGGACACTGCTAAAGATCATTAATCCTCACTGTTTGGCTCAGGTCCCCACGGTGAAGCACAATTTTTTTTGTTATTTCTTGTGTGCAGACTTTATTTTTTTCCAAGCTTTCAACAATGAAGTGTCATTTTGTACCTTTCTGCCTTTTTTTCAGTGTATTTTCTGATGAGCTCTCCTGTATTGTCACGTTATGAGGATGCTCTTCGTGCTTGTCACAAGATGGTTTGATTTCAATGACTTAACACCGTGCTGGACATTGCCTGGCATTTTTAATGTCACCCTGTGTGTCTGCAGTTACCTGCAAAGAGGTGATGTTTCTGTGAGTATAAAACCTTTCCTAGGCTGGGAGACACAGGTGAGTGTGGACATAGGAATCATAGAACGGTTTGAGTTGGAAGAGACCTTTAAATATCATCTAGTCCAACTTCCCTGCAGTCTACATCAGTATCTTCAGCCAGAGCAGGTTGCTCAGAGACCCTTCCAACCTGATCTGGAGTGGCTTCAGGGACACTGTCATAGCACCTCTCTGGGCAACCTGAGGCAGTATCTCCTCACTCTCAGTGTAAAAAATGTCTGCCTTCTATTGAGTCTAGATCTCCCTCTTTCAGTTTCAAACTGCCACCCCTCGTGGTGCCACAACAGGCTGCACTAAAGTCTGCCCCCAGCTTTCCAATTGGCCCTGCTAAGTACTGATAGGCCACAAGGAGGTCTTTCTGGAGCCTTCTCTTCTCCAGGCTGAACAATCCCAACTCTTTCATCCTGTCCTCACAGCAGAGGGATTCCAGCCCTCACATCATTGTCGTGGCCTCCTCTGGACACACTCCAACAACAGGATGAGATAAACCTGTAGGGATAAAACCAAACCCAAAGGCAGAATGGGCCAGTTTTGGAATTATGTAAAGAAAGAGGAGTAAAGACATATATACAGGCACACATTTGGACTGGAACAGCCAACAGAAATGCCAGATGGAAAGCTTCTCTTCAGAAAATGGCACCTGTCTCAAAATCCACAAAGTGCTGAGAATTCATACCAAAGAGTGCTTTGTGGAGATTACTAAGCTCAGCTTGGCTGTCTTGGAATCAGCATCCAAGTACTTTGGTGGCTTTTTATTCCAATGCCATTGAGGGACTTCTACCACCAACCCAATCACATTTATTTCACACTCAACCTTTCCAAATAATGCTGGAACCAGAAAGTTATTTATGTGACCTGCTTAATTGAAAGAGCATTTGCTGTCAGTGATCAAATAAACTGTTATTGATCTTCAGCATTGGAGGCTACTCACGTGGAGCTTTCTGGTAGATATTTTTCATTGAGACACTTTTCAGAAATAAATAAAGAAATAAAATCAGAAAGCAAATGCAGCAATAATAAGGAAAAAATCCTATAGGGTACAGAGATAAAATAATCAAAGAGATTTGAGAGTGACCCCAGAGAAAAGAAACTGCACAGTACAAAAGAGCAACCACTGCTTAAAGGCTTCAATACACACAACCTCTGGCTCTGAATTCATAGAATCATAGAAGCAGTCAGGCTGGGAAGGGACCACAAGGATCATCTAATTCCAGCCCCCCCCTGCCATGGGCAGGGACACCCTACCCTAGAGCAGGCTGGCCAGAGCCCCATCTGGCCTGGCCTTAACAATTCCTGACAGTAAGAAAAAGCTGTTTAAATTATAGAGAAATTGTCTTGGGCCTTTGTTTGGCCAAACAGAGATGAGTCCTGGGAGTGGAAAAAGGTGCAGCAGTTCATGGGATTTCTGCTCAGTGCCTGACCTGAGCAAGCCATCTCGAAGCCCTGGGATAGGTCACTTACTCCCATCCCTCATCTTTTCAATGTAGTTAGGCACTATTCTGAATTCTTTTACAAAGTTTAATCTGATCCTGATTTGGTGGAAGCTTGAGTGCCTAAGTCAGCTTGAGTCTGCAATATTCAGTGGCAAAATCCCTACATGCTTTGAAGATGTTGGTAGCTGCATCACACTTTCCCCCCCTTTAAATGAGGCACAAATTTCTTCCTTACTGTTTAAGAGTAACTCAAAGGATAGATGAAATGAAAAAGGTGAAGAGCTCAGATGTCACAGCAAAGAGATCAAGGCTACTTGAACTACCCTGCTAAACAAAAAGGAGCCAGAGAGAAAAACTCTGAAGCCGTGGTTGGGGGCACAAGCTGCCTTATAACCATGATGAAGGTTATTTGTCTTGTAGTGTGCCAACTGCAAGCCAAGCTGTGAGACAGCAACTTGTTTGTGAGGATTATGACGACCCAGGCTTTTAGCTCACTTCCTGATGCTTGTACTTAGCAGTACAGATGGACAAAGGAGAAGAAGTGACACTCTTCACATTCCAGCACATGGTGCTTTTCAATCCTTTTTTAGTTTGAAAACTGTGAGGGACTGTGAAACACATAGTGGTTATTTACAAGGCATCAGATAACAGAAGAAACCCTAAACTGTTGATTATCAGATGCTGAAAAGTTGTCACTTCACACATGCCCTTCTCGTATAGCTTTTCTCATGAAGTACTAACCCCTGCCAGAAATAAACAGTAGGGTGGATGGACCCTGCTTTGATCCAGCACAACATTCCTGTATTGAAGGGGAAGTTTAAGATATGTCTCATTTGTCATTACTTCTTTCACAAAGTTATTGCTTATACCACACCTGAGAGAGTGGAAAATGGTTTAGGTTGGAAGGGACCTCAAGGATCATCCAGTTCCAACCCCCTGCCATGGGCAGGGACATCTCTTACTAGAACAGTTTGCTCAAGGCCTCATCCAACCTGGCCTTGAACACCTCCAGGGAAGGAGCAGCCTCCCTGGGCAACCTATTCCAGTGTCTCACCACCCTCACTAACCTTTCTTACCACCTAGTTTGAATCTCCTCTCTTCCAGTTTAAACCCATTACCCCTTATCCCATCATTACAAGACCTTGTCAGTACTCTCTTCTCAGCTTTCCCATAGGCCCCCTTCAGATACTGGAAGGCTACTACAAGGTATCCTCAAAGCCTTCTCTTCTCCAGGCTAAAGAGCCTCAACTCTTGTAGCCTGTCCTCATAGCAGAGCTGCTGCAGCTCTGTGAGCATCTTCATGGCCTCCTCTGGACTTGCTCCAGCAGTTCCATGTCCTTCTTGTGTTGGGGCCTCCAGAACTTGTTCCACTTCTACAGCTGAGATCAGAGGCTTCTGTTGTGTCACATTTTACTTCTGACAGCTTCTTCTGATTGTGCTTGGGCAAAATATATCTTAAAGGTATCTACCTAGAACTACACAGAGGTAGAATTATCTTCACTTCAGACTGTGAAAGCATTCACAGCATGGGAAAGCTGCTGAGCTAACTGTTACACCCTTCACCAGGCTGTAGCTAGGATGTAATCTTGTCATTCTGTTGGATTTTTGGTGTGGTTTTGGTTTTTTAAGTAACTCAAACTTCAATTTTCAGCAGGATCTTTTCAGTCTCTTACTCCAAAATACTTTGCATCTGCCTTACACTGTTATTAGAAAAAGAAAGAAAACAAAATAGAGAAGAAAAAGGACATCAAATAATGAGTAATACCAGACTACAGCCATTTTACTGATAAAATTGCACAGCTCTAAAATATAAAGCTTATAATGGAAACACTAACATAGCCTTGACTACTGCAGCCTTGCTTTAATTCCACTGAACTTCCTTTGGGGGTGAAGCTTTGCCTCAGGAACCTTAATTATCTGATGTGGTCAATTACTCCAAGATAATGATGATTTTATCAGGTATTACTGCTCAAATATTTTACTATAGACAGGCTATTTAATTGCATTCCTGACCTACCAAAATGCTTACAGATGACTCAATTAAACACTAAGAAGAGGTAGGGGGAGGGGAGGACCAAACTGAAAATACTTTCTTGTGGATCATTTTGAGAATTCTGTCCCTCTTTACTTGCTTGTAGTTCATTTTGAGAATTCTCTCCCTCTTGAAATTCCTACCTTCCATCCATCTGTTCATGCACCCATTCATCCACCCATCCATCCACCCATTCATCCATCCATTCATCCATCCACCCAAACACTCACCCACCCAAGCAAGTAGCACTACCTGGGCAGGAAGTCTGGATAAAGAAACACAGGCTTCATGTACAGATGGGAAAGCATGTCCACCCTCTCTCCTGATGAGGGACTAGAATTGGATCCTGGTGGACTAGTGAATTAGCAAAGCCATTTTAACACTCTTGAGCATCCCAGTGCAAGCATGAGGAAATGAATTTCCTACCACATCCAAGTAGTGCTGACTTTTTAAGACAATAAGAGAATGTCTTCATTACAGCAGCCTCTGGGGCTAGTGTCAGCTCCTGCAAACCCTTCAAATACCCAGGTGCAGTTCACACCCACATCATCAGGCTGGTCCACTCTCCTGTCCATTTAGCCCAGCCATTGTTGGTGCTGAGCCAACACTTGCCAGGGAGGCTGAGGTTGTCCTGAGGACTGCTTTAATTGGCATCTTTGCTTCACTGGTCACAATGGGCTGTTTCCCAGGCACAGAACTGCCATGCCTTAAGAATGCTCTGTCTGTAAAGCGAGTGTGCCTCTGCCTTGGGTCAGACCCTGCCCTGCATGCTCTTCAGGGCAGACAGGGTGAGCCCTCATACACTGACTGGTGCAGAGATCTTCTCCCAGTTTACCCAGTCAGGGCAAGAGGAGGGTTATCTCTCCTGCCAAACGATTGCTTTGCTGCTGGTGAAATAGGAACCGTGTGGAAGATGTGGAGGGTAGATTATTTCCCTGCTGCTTACAATAATGTTACTGTAACGTTTTCAGCAACTCTGTTAAGGACTCAGCCAGGAGTAGGGGACACAATGGCCAGGCTGCCCTTCCTTTGAATAGATGCTGGAATTCTGCTGCATCTCTCCACAAAGGCCCATTTGTCTTTCCACCCTGGAAATAACATGGCTTGTTGCAGTATTGTTGCAGAAACTGGCAGCAAACCCTTCTGGGTGGGAATGTGGTTACCCACTATTGCATCAGGCTAACAGAGAGAAGACATTTTATGGGGCTTTGCTTAGAAAAAAAAAAAAACTTTTCATGAGAATACTATTTCCATTTAATTGGTTTCTCACAACAGAATTTTCAGGGGCAGCATTTCGCTGATTTTCTGTTCTGTTTTCAGCCCCGCTGGTACTCTTTCCAGCCACATTCCAAAGCAAAGCATCCACAAATATTCCCAAATATATCCTAAATTGCCCAGGAAGGAAACAATTTCCCTATCTGAAATTAGAACAAAATATCATTCTGAAATGTCAAGTTTTAGCAAACCAATATGTTGGAGAAATTGGCTTGGATAAGTGAAAACAATTCAGCCTGGCTTTTGAAAATATTACTATCATTACTTTTCACATCAAGGAGAAAAGTTACATTGAAAGCACTGTAATTCTTTCATTACTAAGAAGAGTGACAACTATCAGTCAAAGGAAACAGGAAAAGACACTAAAATCTTAAGCACTGTGCAATCCATCGCTGTTTTGCTCAGTATTAGGTAAGGAAGGAGCAATTTTTAGTGAGTGGAATGGTGAAGTGAGGCCAGAAGCTGTCTGCAGACTGTGTAACAGCAGCGTTAGCACAGTGGATCTTCTACACGAGCCAGCTTGCTCCTTGTACCTTCTTCCACTGCCCACACCCTGCTCTCGATGGGCACCGAGGTGTGCTTCTGGAAGGCTGACTGCCACGGGGTGGTCCTGCACTTTCTGAAAGATACACTGCAGGTAGTTTCTGTGTGTGAAACCCAGAGCTAGCTGCACATCATAAGCTGAGCTGTGGCATTTGCAGGTGAAATTGCTCCGCTGAGCCTGCTGGGCTGGACCTGCACAGCAGTCTGACACTCTATTTATTAAACAGAACACAAAGTATGGGCTTGCTTCAGTTGCTGCCTGCTGGCATCCCTGCACTCAGAGCAGACTTACTACACTGGCTGCAGCAGGCACTCAGAGCCCAAGGACTGTAATCACAGCAGTGAGGCATCGCCCCTCCTCGTACCCCTCCCAAAACTGGAGCACTCTCAGCTACCACATTTTCTTGTACCAATTTCCATTGAACCAATTCCCTCTGCCTCCCAAAACTTATTGCAAATCAAATTTTTATGCCTGCAATGCTTCAGCTCCTTTTTATGGTACATACATATTTCAGAGTTACCACTTAATACAATTATAGTTCATTTAGCCAGCAATTACAGTAATAGGAAGACTGGCAACCACTGTCATTCAGCCTGTAGAAAATCAATGTTGCACAGAGGTGCTTTTATTCATCCTGTGGAGTCAGTGCCTTCTTGGTTAGCTGCACATACCCTGGAAGCTCAGGGAAAATTTAAGATCACTCTGATTTGGGGTTGGTTTTGTTTTACATTGAGCCATTTGGTTTCCAGACAGAAATATGGTGAATGACATCCTGAGGCCTCTTCCAACCTGATTTATTCTATGAATTATCAGGACTGTTCTTTCAGCAGATATATTCACCTGACCGAGGACCTTTGACAATCCATTTCTGAGAGGCAACTCAAAATATTCTTCTCCACGGGCAGTGAAACAGAAACTTTTGAGTTTGTCTTCAGTCTTTTGTACAATGTTTGCTTTTAGTCCAACTTCTGCAAACTTATGTCCAGAAAAGCATTTCAATAGGTGTTTCAGTTAATCCCTATTTTAACACATTCTGAAGAATCCACACAAACATATGGCTACAGTTAAGCAAATGTGCACCAGAGAGGAATGCAGAGCTTCCAAGAGAAAGCGCAGTCTGCTTTAAAATCCTCTTTTTCAATCACTCAACCATGTTGCTGCAAACCTCATGAGGTTCAACAAGACCAAGTGCAAGGTCCTACATCTGGGTCGAGGCAATGCCAAGCACGAATACTGGCTGGGAAGGGACTGGTTGGAGAGCAGCCCTGAGGAGAGGGACTTGGAGATTCTGGTGGATGAAAAGTTCAACATGAGCCAGCAGTGTGCACTTGCAGCCTGGAGAGCCAACCAGAGCCTGGGCTGCATCTGGAGAAGTGTGGCCATCAGGGTGAGGTGATTCTCCCCCTCTGCTCTGCTCTGCTCTGGTGGGACCCCACCTGGAGTATTGCATCCAATTCTGGAGCCCCCATTGCAAGAGGGATGTGGAGATGCTGGAGTGTGTCCAGCGAAAGGCCAGGAGGATGCTCAGAGCGCTGCAGCAGCTCTGTTATGAGCACAGACTGAAAGAGTTGGGGCTGTTCAACCTGGAGAAGAGGAGGCTCCCAAGTGACCTTCTTGTGGCCTTCCAGTATCTGAAGGGGGCCTACAAAAAAGCTGGGAAGGGACTTTTTAGGCTGTGAGGGAGTGACAGGACTAGGGGGAATGGAGCAAAGCTGGAGGTGGGGAGAGTCAGGATGGATGTGAGGAGGAAGTTGTTGAGCATGAGAGTGGTGAGAGGCTGGAATGGGCTACCCAGGGAGGTGGTTGAGGCCCCATGGCTGGAGGTGTTTAAGGCCAGGCTGGATGGGGCTGTGTGCAGCCTGCTCTGGGGTAGGGTGTCCCTGGGCATGGCAGGGGTGTTGGAAGTAGATGATCCTTGTGGTCCCTTCCAACCCTGATTCTAAACCTACTGGGGACAGAATGTTTCAATGGCTGTTATATGTGCATTTCCTTATGTGAGTGGCCTTAACACTTAAGGCAAGACAGATCTGTAATTGTACCTGGAGTGTCTGGTCCCAGAAAGGGGGCAGTTAGCAATGGGAGGCTCCCTTTGTTATTCAAAAAGAGAATCCTAAATCACTGCTGTTACTGCTAGGAGTTGTTTCAGCAAGGAGAGTAATGACATTTTTGCAGGTTGCCAAACTTTTGCTGCAGAAGAGCCTCTTGGCAGCAGAGCCACTCGATTCGATGAGCATTACTGAATTTCCTCGTTGATCTGTTTGTCTCTGCATGGTGCCATCTTTTGACGGTGTTACATTATAGCCCCTTGTTCTTATGATAAATTATTTTAATCCATCATCAGAGCACACTCTTGCTCTAATGATGGATTAGTGTTATGCATCATCAGGGCAAGGAGCATTGATAATGTACCATAAGAACCCCCACCGACAGTGGAAAAATCTGCCAAAAGAATTAATTTGCTCTGCACCAAACTGAACCCAGAGATAAAGGTACAGTTACACACAGTAGCAAAAATTCCATGCAGAAGCAGCAAGTCCATCTCCAGTGGCAATCTAGGGGAGGAATAAAGATGGAGACATGGTCACCAAGCCACACAGCAATGCAGGACCTGTGTCTTTGCATGGGAGAATTGGTGAGTGCAACCTATGCAAAAGTGTGTGTTGTGTGAGTTCAGGACTGCAGCAATGTCCTGTCATGGCACCAGAGCAACTCACTTTGATGCACAGAGTAGAAGAGAGATGAATTCATTGAGGGGCTGCATAGGGAACTGTCTGACTTGTAGAGGTAGTTGCAAATCATGGGTGCAGACAGCTCCTCCAACTCTCCTCATGGGGCTGTGCTCCAGACCTATCACCAGCTGAAGTCCTGAAGAGCAAGTTAGAAGTGAGATGTCTAAGCAAGTAGTTGTGCATTAAAGCTAACAATGCACTGCAGTTTTGGTGGAAGAAAGGCTTTCTTCTCATCATTAACTCCCTTTGGCACAAGGACTGGCCTGACAGTGGAGACTACTAAAAAAGGGAAGGGGGGTTGGGAGGTGGTGGTGGAAAGCAGCTGTTTCCCTACTGGTGCAAAGCAAATCTGTCCCTGTGATACTTGTCTCAAGCAGATGTTGCAGTATTTGGAACAACTGATGACATTGAGACTCTTTCATCAACTTTGCTGAGCCTTTCCTCAGCTTAGTGAATCAGTGGAGTCTACTTATCCCATGCCACTTCTGGGTTGTGCAGAGAATGATCTTAGGCAGCTGCCAAGGCTTGCAATTAATTATTCATGTAATCACTAATGGATAGTTGGTCCAGGAACTAAACTACTAAACTTCCTCAAGTGTATAATCATTATGGGATTTTTTATTTATTTTTTCAGTGCAGCCTCTGAAGAACATCTCCTGCCTGGCATTTACTCTGCACTTGCCTTCTCCTTAGTATGGGCCTCACTGCTGAGTCTGACCTGACACCTGGAGAGGATCCAGGGTGAGATCTGACCACAAAGGTGAGGATGACATGGAGCTACACATTCTCCTTGACTTCTGACTGGACCCCTGTGCCAGCCATTGCAGGAATATCCCCTAACAGCTGTGATTTATTACTGTGTTA